>NW_023605194.1:22631179-23831179 GCF_014898055.3 Talpa occidentalis
ATTTCCATTGCATTGATGAGATATTGGGTGCTGGAGACATTAGGTAAGCTGCCCAAGGGCACAGAACAGTTATCTCACACAAAGTGAGGGCCCGAGGCACTGGCTGCGACCCTGGAATAACACATCAAAGGTGCCCACCTGGACACAGGCAAGCAGCCTGCATCATAACTCCTCTTACTCATTCAAGATCCTTCAAAGGGCAGAATCTCCAGGACCCTGTAGAGTCCTTCTCAGCTTTCCATTTTCCTCCTGAGCCTTGGCTCCAGCGATCACAGCCAGTTATTTGTAATACCCAGATTGTCATTTATCTGTTGAGTCCAATGACTGTGCAGACAGCAGCCTTATTTGTGCTGTCACCACCAAACTTTGTCCCCATCCACATCCAGGCCTCCCCAGGACACTCCTGGCCAGCCCCACACCTCCTGCATGCTGCTCTCGCAGTGGCTCCTCCCCCTTCATTTCACTTCCCATTAGCCTTGGACTTTGGACATGGAAAGGAACCAAGTTAGGTCTGTGCCGCCACCTGGGGCTGCTGTGGTTCAGGCTGCAGCCTAGTGGAGACGGTCCTGCCCGGGTGACGGTCCAGCAGCCCGGCCCTACAGACTGCTCTACGACAGCCATCTGGCATTGATTTTTCTCCTACACCTCAGAGAACTTGCCAGAGTCACAAAGTAAAGAAGCAGTAACTCTTTTTGGCCACCACACCTGCTGAGGAGGTATCGTGAGCTGGGTGTGCACTCACTGGTATAATCTGCAGAAAGCTTTGCCGAAAGGAATCCCTGGTCTAGTGAATATAACATGTTAGTTCGTGAATAGAAGAAAAACAGGCATTATAGTCAGATAAAAGGAAACTAGGACTTGAAGTCAGAGGACTCAAATTGAAGGCCCTGCCCCGTACTTTGCAGCCAGGTGGTGCACACGTGACTAACCTCTGGCCTTAGTGTCTCATGGAAGGGGGGTGGAGTGGCAGACAAACAATGCCCCCCATCACTGAGAAGAGTAAAGTCGGGGGTACGTCAGAAGGCTCTGCACTACCCCACAGAGACAGTGATCCCATCTGCTTGTGTTTCAAGTGCAAGAACAGGGCTGGGGGGGCTGCACTAGACACTGTCCCACTAAAGGCCATTGAGGCCGGGCAGAGCCCTTGCCATTTAGCAGAGCTCAGAGCTAACTGAGACCTCCAGCAGGGCTCCTATCACACGTTGCCCCTTCTCTGCTTGTCGCTTGTCGTACATTGAATTTCAAAAGATGCTGGCTGGTTTTCTCTTATCTCTGAAAAAGAATGTTATGGTTGTGTCTCTCTCTGAAGGAACCAAATGCATACATCAAAAGGAAAAAAGAAGAAAGCCCCTGCCATCCCCAAGGGCCCAAGGCACGCAGATGCCTGGGGTTGATCTGACCCTTTCCTGACCTGTGCGCTGGGAACAACTTGGGCAGAGCGCAGAGGCCCAGGCCTGCTGGCCCTGGGAAGGAGTGGTGGGGCCTCGTAGGAAAAGGGCAGTGAAATGAATCAGTGGTTACTTGTCTGCTCTGAGCAGGATGCCAGAGGGCTGAGCCATGGGCTGGGCTCTGCCCAGAAGCCTCAAAGAATAAATGGTCCCACGAAGCAGAAATCTACTCAGTCCCGGAGGAGAACTGGGGAGTACATGAGGACCCGGTGTCTGTGGCTCTGCACCCTCAGGGAGGCACTCGTCGAATGCATTGTGAATTAGTCAATAATGTAACTCTTCTGGGTGTTCACACCATAGCTTGCTCGCTGTAGTGTTGACGTGCTCAGCTGTGGTTCTGTTGTTATAAACCCCTAGATGGCAGGGATGACGGCCAGCCAAGGCCTTTCACATTGGACTCAGAATGCTGCTGTCAACCTGTTCTTAACCGATCTCGATGATGTTGGAAGGACTAGGGGTGGATCTTACAGCCTGGTGGACATAAAAACCACCTGGGAGTTTGTCTGAAATGCTGATTTCCTGGACTTCATGGCTAGACATTCTGATTCAGTAGATCTGGACGGGGCTCAGGAATCTGCATTTTTAACAAGGTCTCCAGGTCTTTCCCATGTAAATGGTCTCCTGGCTGCTCTTTGAGAAACAGTGGCCCACACCAGCCCTTTGCACATTGCAGTCTGCATATGGATCACCCGACATCTTGCTAAAATTCGGATTCTGACTCAGAGATCTGGGATTTTGCATTTTTAATATGCTCCCAAATGTTTCCGATGCCGGAAACAGGCTCTACCTGCTAGTCTTCTGCAGACAGGGAGTACCAGGTCAGGCGGGGACTGTAACCTAGATGGATGGTACAAATACCACATGTCTGCGTTGCCTAATATCTTAGATTAAAGTAAAATACTTTTCATGTACTTCTCATTTGTAATTAAAATAACTGTTTATTTTAACAGCCCATCAGATAGGTAATTTTTCTACTGCAAGCACTTTAAAGAAGAAATATCTAGGTACAACTTGGCACTGTCTCACTAATACTTAACACACAACATTTTCTATCCCTAAACTTTTAATGCACATTTGTTCCACCGGCAGATTCTGAGTAGTGTTAATGCATGGCTAAGGGAATTCAAGCCAGCTTGGCAACAAAGACCCTCTGAATGAACGCCTTTCATAGTTGGCAGCTTTATATATTTTTTTAAAACCAAGAGTCTCTTCTACGACTCTTTCCTTCAAATCAAAATGAAGCATTTAATTCATCGGTTAACACTCCATAGCAACTAGGAGGTTTTTGCTGCTTCCTCCAAACATTATTTCTCAAGACACAGCCAGGCATGCCCCCATTAGCTGCAGCATGAGAGGGAAAACTAGAAGGAACTTGATTTTCCCTTTGGGATGGGATAGCCAGGGTGAATAGGAAGTGGAGTCCAGCTAGCAGAACAGTGTTTCCACAGAGCCTGGGGAGAACAATGGATTCGCAGACTACTGGCCACAGCAATAGGAGCCCACAGAGCATGCCTGACCCGCGTGTCCTGACAGGCACGGAGGCGCATGCAGTCACTTCTGTTTGAAATTCCAAGCAGATAGTCATTATGGAGCAAGTTCATTATCATGCAGGGGTCCACCCAGGTAGCGTCTGGGCCCAGACTCTATTGGACAGAGCCCTTGGCTAGGACAGGCCTTTTCTAAACTGAAGATGGCGATCTCCATTTCCCCACGAGCTGGGCCCAACAGGAGCCACCTGGTCCTTGTCTTCACATGGCAGCCTTGCCCTTGGTCAGCCGACACCTGTGTATCAAGAGGTGTCGAGCCCTGGCCTGGCAGGACAGGCCCTTTCGGATCTGCAGGCAGACATGGCCTCTCCTCGTCAGCTGTGACCAACAAAAGCCTCCTGACCCTGACTTCACAGCACCGCCTTGCCCTTCACCCACCAAGAGCTGCCTGTGTTCTGCCCTCACCAGGGCCTGTGACCTGTCTCCTTGCTTGCTTACCCAGGCGTCAAGCCAGGCAGGCTTCAAACAGCCATCTCCATCCTTCATGAGCCGTCAGCTGCCTAGCCCCAGACTTCCTCCCTGCTGGAGATAACCACGGTCACCTGCTGACCAGGTCCTCAACAAATTCCTACCGTCTTCCTTTTACAGGGCCTTCCTACAGCTCACTGGACCTATCACTCAGCTCCTGTCGAGTACAGTAGAAGAGCTGGGGCTCCCCAGGGGCCCAGCCAGCTGCCTCTGCTGCAGACAACAGCCATATATTTCCCGTATGTGTGTATGTGCGTGTGGGGGGGGGGCGGTGGGGGCACATGCAAGACCTACAGCCGAATCGTGGTTTATATCTGTGATCTCATTTGACCTTGAGGTAGAGCACGTACTATTAGCCCCACTTTATAGATGAGGAAACTGAATCCTAATAAATGTAAGCAGGTTCCTTCATTAAAACATTGTGTTCAGGGCTGGGCTAGAAGAATGAAATATGGTCCAGAAATCTGCGTAGCACACAGTCTCCTGTGCTCAAGGCTACACAGGTAATAATCATAATAATTCATTCTTTCAAAAATACCTATCGAGTTCCTGTTCTATGTCAGGCGCTGCCTGTATATAGGAGAAGACAGACATACTAACTAGTGTTTATTGAGCACTTGCTCTGCGCCCAGCACCATATTACCTACTTTGCGGGTGTGATCTGAACCATCAGCACAGCCGACAGCAGGGGAACTGACTGTCAGCATGCCCACTGTACATACAAGGACGCTGAGGCCAGGACAGGCTGGGTGACTTGTCGGAGACACCCACATGGTCAGAGTGGCAGAGCGGGGATCTGCCTTCGGGCAATATGCCTGGGCCAAGATCCTCAGCTCAGCCTCTCAGCAGGGGTTACGTCTGGGCCAGGACTGCCCTGTGTCCCAATACAGACACTTCACCCAGCACTTCCAGGGTCAAGGGCAGGCAGCCCCACTCCAGAGCCTAAGACCCCAAATGCCTGCCGCCCCACCCCCACCCTACCGTGCCCCCGTCAGGTGGACCCACTGGTTCCCTGCTTCAGCCTCCTGCTCTGATTACTCCACTCAGGGTGGACACTTTGTCTTCTCTGCACCACTTCCCTCTGGGTCTCCCACCCCTCAGTCTTCCCTCGCTGAGGTGGCCCACCCTGCATGCCCCAGTTACCTGGAGAGTGACCTGCACCAGCACTTCCATTGCCATCCCTCCAGCTGTGACCCCTCCTCCTTTCATCTGGTTTACCTGTAAGAAGTCCAGCCTCGAGGCATCAGCTTTCTAGCAGCTCTCTGCCACCTCGTCTTAGCACTTATGCTGGCTTCCTTTCCTCTTCTTTTCATCCCAGCCTAACCCATGGGTTGGCAGCTTAGACAGACCCAGTTCCCTTCCACGTACCCTCTAAGTCTGTTCCCCTCCTACAGACACACACAGGCCCTGGAGCTTGACGATCAGTCCCTTAACCCCTTGTCCCCTGTCCAATATCCTGGGGCTTCCTGAGCTGCATTGTCTTCAGCCAGCCTAGTCTTCTCATATCCCCCACCCCCCTCCTCCTTGCGTCCTCTGGCCAGCTCAGTTCTCATAAGGAGACGGCTTCCTGGGGGTCATCAGTAGCTAATTGCCAGATCCATTCATTTGTTCCCATCCTTGGCCTTTGTGACTTCTTGAAAGCGGTTAGCACTCTCCGCCTGGCCTCCTTTTAACTCTTGCTTCCATCTGTGTTTTCTTTGCTCTGCGCTGTCACGGGAGTCATTTGCTTGCAAAAGACAGAAACTCATTCAAGTTAGCTGAGAAGAGGCATTTTCTTATTATTTTAATTGTATTCTTTTTTATTGGGGTAATGTTGGCCTACAGTACTGTCTATGATTTACAGGTGCACACGTCTTCAGATGTACGTTACCACATCACGCTCACCACCAAAGCAACCATCGTCCTCCACTCACCCCCCCACTTTTGCTCCCCGTTCTCCCTCTCCCCCTCTGGTAGGTTCAGTTCTACAGTCAGATTTCTAGGGTTTGCTTTGGTTTAGTTTTTGTGTTCCTTTGTTTTGTTTCTTTGTATTCCATATATAAGTGAAATCATCCAGTATTTGCTTTCTCGTTCTGACTAATTTCACATAGTGTAACTCCCACCTCCAGGTCCACCCGTGTTATCACAAGTGGCAAGATGCCATATTTTTTTATAGTGGAGTAGTATCCCATTGTGTATACATGCCACATCTTCTTAATCCACTCATCTGTCATTAGGCACTTAGGTTGTTACCATAACTTGACTATTGTAGATAGAGCTGCAGTGAGCATAGAAGTGCACATGTCCCTTTGAGTCAGTGTCTGTGCATTCTTCACGTAGTTAAGAGTGGAATTGCTGGATCATATGGCAGATCTATTCTTAATACTTTGAGAAACCTCCATACTGTTTTCTTTAGGGTCTGAACCAGTCTACATTCCCCCCAACTGTGTATAAGGGTTCCATTTTCCCTACACCCTTACCAATGCTTGTTAATTCTGGTCCTTTTGCTATGGGCCACTCTCACGGAAGTGAGGTGATAGCTCACTATGGTTTTGAATTGCATTTCCCTCATGATAAGTGATGTTGAACATTTTTTTCATGTATCTGTTGGCCATCTATATGTCTTCTTTGGTAAAATGTCTTTTTAGCTCTTCTGCCCGTTTCTTGATTGGGTTATTTGTTTTCTTTTTGTCTAGTTGTATGAGTTCTTGAGATCTTGGATGCTAGCCCTGTATCAGATGTATAAGGGTTTGATATACAAGTGTTCTCTCCTGTTCAGTAGAGTGTCTTTTTATTTTAATGATAGTTTATTGCCTTGTGTGGAAACTTTTTAGCTTGATGTCCCATTTGTATATTTTTGCTTTTGATTCCCTTGCCATTAGAGTCAAATCCCCCAAAACATCTCTAAAACCAATATCTCAGAGAATTTTGTTTATATTCTCTTCTAGTGTATCTTGTGATTTCAGATCTTACATGCAAGTCTTTAATCCATTTTTTAGTTACTTTTGTGTATGGTGTGAGGTAATGATCCAGTTTCATTCTCCTGTGTGTGGCTGCCCAGTTTTCACAACACCGTTTGTGGAAGAGACTTTGCTTTCTCCATTGTATACTGTTGGCTTTTTTGTTGCAAGTTAACTGTACATAGAAATGCTGGTTAGAAGAGGTTTTGGAATAATTCAAGTGAATCCCGCGGAACCAAATTTCCATTCTTCTGCACTATTGTTTCAATTCTCTTTTCAAATCAATTCTTCATGCACACAGCCACTGGGTAGTACTCTCCAAAATGGTACTTGGATACAGGATATATCCTGTTCAGAATCCTTCAGAGACTCCCCATTTCCTACCAGATACATCTGTTTTAGTTTGCATGTCACAGCTCTCACAACATTGGCTGTCATGGATTTTTCCAGTTGGCCTTCTTCTCTTTTCTACCAATGTCCAACATACATCTCTGTATCAGCCAGCTAGTCTATCCCCATTTCTGAAGCATGTTTTTCTGTTCTCTGATCAAATTCATGACTCACACTCTTTATGTTAATGCTTAACTCATATATCTTCTATTAAAATCCTGTACATCCTTCAGAGCAAATCCATTTTTTTTTTTTTTTTTTGGCTCTTTTCTTTTTTTTTTTTATAAATTTTATTGTTATATTCCCCATACAATTGCCGCCCCCCATTCTGACCCCAATCCCTCCCCTCCCACCCCCGCCCCCCTAAAAGTGTCTCTGGTTCATAGTTTTTTGTTGATTTTGATTTTCACTTTCTTATAGTTTTTCATTTTCCTGGTCCATTATTTAAGTTTTCTAGATTCCTGCTATGAGTGAGACCATCCGGTATTTTTCTTTTTCTTTTTGGCTTATTTCGCTGAGCATGATCCCTTCCAGCGCCATCCATGTTGCAGCAAATTGCATGTGTTTATCTTTTTTGAATGCTGAGTAATATTCCATGGTATATATGTACCACATCTTCTTGATCCAGTCATCTATTTTTGGGCATTTGGGTTGTTTCCAAAGCTTAGCTATTGTAAACAGTGCTGCTATAAACATAGGGGTGCAGGTGTTCTTTGGAATTGATGTTTCTGTGTCCTTTGGGTATGAAGACTTCACCCCAGTAGGGCATCCCCGGTGGCACAGCAGTTGTGCACTGGGTTGTGAAGCTGCCCGCAGCCTCTGCAGTGCCTGTTCGATCCCCGGCTGCCGGGCGAGGGTCCCACATGGCTCGCAGACCATTCCTGCCGCCTGTTGCTCCCCTCCGTAGTGTACTTCGGTCCTTCTGCCTGCTCTGCTCCCGGCTCTGGCTCTGGTGAATTCTCTCACCCTCCTGCGCTTCTAACTGTACCCAGTGCTTGTATAAATAAATAAATAAATCTTAAAAAAAAAAAAAAAAACAGACTTCACCCCAGTAGAAGTGACTCTCCCTCTTCTAAAAGCTTGGGATGGGGGGCTATTCATTATATGCAATATTAGGCTGGAGGCTGTCTGGCAGAGACTTACATCACGTCTGTGTGTCCATCACAGAATTTAATAGTGTGCCAGGTCCGGAAATAGGATCCCTTTGGGTTGAAATGAACGCAATGAAGCATGATCTTCTTGTCTTTTTTTACTCTTAAAGAAAAGCATTAATTGGCCATATGCCTCAACACCCAGTCCCTAAATTGGCCCACCTCCTCAGTCAAATGAGAAACAGAGACAAAGACCAACAACTTTTTAGTTAGAGCTTTCTAGGTAGCAGTTGAGTGAAGAAAGAAAATTTGAGTAGATATTTATTTTGTGACCAAGCAGTTAATTGATTTGCCTGAATCCATGGAAACTTATCAGAGAATTGAACCAGAGTTCACCTCATGTGCCCCCATGCCCCACAGTGGGGTCATCACTGCCCACTCTCAGTACCTCCTGCCTCCAGGGAGCCAGAATTACTGCCTGGAACAGAACTCCAAGGGGCAGGCAGGAAACAAAGAACCAGACCCATTTCCAGAATATTGCAAGTCAGTCATTCCACTCTGTTTGTCTGCTTCTGAAGTTTCAAGTGGGGGGACCTTGTGCTGTATCTGGAGGACACAGGAACTTGATGGTGCCAGCGAAGCATTGCCTTCCATTAGTAGGCCCTGGCAGTTTGTCTCCAAAATATACAGACCCAGATGAGTGACTGTCTATCTAGAGACACATTCCTCATCCTTCCTGGCACTTTTCTTCCTGAAAATACATAGCTCCTGAGAGGCTGTGCTCACTAGCTTTGGTACTACTGAAGGCTGTCAACAATAGACTCCCTGCTCCTGGCTCTGGGGATCGACATGTGACCCAGTCTGAGCCAAGGCCCCTCCTATGGGTTTTTCACATTGAATTAAAGAAAGAGCACCTCTTCTCTGTGCTGAAGCTGAGGTGAGGGGCTGAGTGTTTCAAAGTCAAACCTTCCGAAGAGAATGAGGCGAACAGACAGAGAAAAGAGGAAATAGAAGGAGAAATGAAGTCTTGACAACCTTGTGGTGACAACCCTGGCTCCAGTCTCCTCAAGGCCTTGTTGTACCCTTATTCTGGCAGTTGAGACGTTTGAGCCAGTAAATCCTTCAGCTTGTTTAGGTGCAGTGTTTTTGTTTAGATCCAGTGTTTTCCAGTTGCAACCAAAGAATCCTGATTAACACAGCCTCCATCTGTCATCTGAATCCCCTCTTTGATAGTTTGTGGACTTCCTGCCTCGCTGTCATCCTCTCTTCTGGATAAACAATCATCGAAGAATGGCAACATGGTCTTCATCATCATCAACAACAAACATAAATGAACACCTGCTTTTTCCTGGCATTGTCCTAGCTATGGTGGGGGTTTGAGCTACAAATGGTAGTCTCTGCCTTCTGGGTGCTTCTATGCTCATCAAAATATAAGAAATTCCAAGGGCACAGAGCACATGCTGAGTACAGATCTTTTTTAGAACAAGGCATAAATCAGTCTGCATGGAGTTTTTACAGAACACAGACACTCATCACTGCAGATTATTCTGACCTTTGGATGCCAAACATCCCTTTCTTAAAAAATCATCTACCCCTTAAGACCAAAGGTCTTTATCCTTCATCTTAAAGTTACCTTCTTCTTTGTACTCTATTTATGGGGTCTCATTTACCTGGTTAGCTCCTACTTCAGAATCAACTTTGTTTTCTGAGATTTGAATGTTTCCAACCTTTCTCCCCTGTATCATCCCCAGCCCTAGATTTCCCATCACACACAGAACATTCCCTTTACCAAAGCCTCCATTCCTTTAAACAAATACCTGGCCTCTGGACAGACCCTATTCTGGGATATAATCTGTGAATCTCCTGTTTGAAGGCCTTCCTATGTGTTTCCTGATCCTACTTAATTTCAATGGCTTTCAAAGAACTAATTCTGTGGAAAGGAAAAAAGAGCGTAACACACATTTGCAAAGAATACTCAAGGTTTTACTTTGAAAATGAAAATCAGTTAGAGATGGTTAGAAAGGAAATAATGAGAAGGAGGAGTAAAAAAAAAAAACAAAACTAGGTTTTCAGAATCCTTATATGCTTATTACTCTGAGCAGGCTCTGAAGAGATCATCAAATAATCTGAGATCCAAATATCAACCCAACAGATCTTGACTTCCCTTGGGGAGACCTGCCCACTGTGAACTCAAATGACTGTCCTAGAAAATTCCCTTGTTTGTGAATAATCCTTTTTCCTACTTTCTGAGGGTGAATTCCTCTCCCTCTTAGGTCTGAAATCATAGGTCATCAATATCTTTCTTTTCCATAACAACAACATGGCTTAGAAACAACGTTATGTCTCACAGTTGTATGGGTAAGGAATTTGGGCAGGGCTCAGCTGGTTGTTCTTCTGTTCTATGTGACAACAGCTGGCATCACCACTCAACAGCTGGCATCACCACTCAGCAGCATGGCTGGAAGGGCCCAGAAATATTTGCTCACAAATTTGGTACTTTGATGCTCTTCCACATGGGCTCCCCATGGGCTAGACTGGATTTCCTCAGTGCATAGTGATCCCAAAGCTGTCAACTTTTTTAATGATGACTCACTTTTCCCAGAGAAAAAGTGGAAGCTCTTAAAGGCTAGATCCAGAACTGGTCCAACAGCCCTTCCACCATATTCTGCCAATTGAGATAATTTACAAAGATAACCAAATTCAAGGGGAAGAGGCATAATTGACTCCACCTGTTGGTGGATGGAGCCACATATGTATACACAGAAGAAAGTAAGTGATGGCAGCCATCTTTGGAGATCACCTACCACACTCTTTTACCGCTTTACTCACTTAAAGGCACTCTTCTTTTAGCCTTTACTCTGGCAGCTTTTATTCAGTATCTGTCTCTCTCTCTCTCTCTCTCTCTCACACACACACACACACACACACACACACACACACATTACCTTGCCTCATCATGTCTATCTTAAAACTTAATATCTTCCTTACATAACACCTATTACTATCCCTGAAATACTTGTTTCAGAAAAATTATATTTTCCCAATTTACTTTTCTGCTGCTGCTTATTCTAATTTTGTGTTCTATTGTGATAATGATTCACTTAGGACTTGTACTACGGCCATAAGTATAAAGCTAACACCCCTAAAACCAAGGGTTGGAAATCTTTTTCTGTAAAGGACCAAACGGTAAATATTTTCAACTTTAGAGCCATACAGTCGCTATCACAACTACTCAACTCTGTTGTGTAGCAGAAGTCCATGCAAATGAATGAAGTACCATGCAAATGAATGACCAGGTCTGTGTTCCAATAAAACTTTATTTACAAAAATAGACACATATCCTTGTGTGTGTCTCTATCTTTCATTCTTTGTGTATTCAAACATGTCTCTTCTTTGTGCCCTGCCTCTCTTCTGTAAATATAATGTTGAATACATATTTCTCATTATTTTTATTTTCTAATAAAAAAGTTCTCTGCCCTTGAGTTTCCAAATTCATAGCATATTTTATATATCAAATTAAGAATTTTTTCTGAGATTTGTGTAAATTACTTAGCATGGTATCTAGCATATAGAAAATACTCAATAATTATTATATCCTTTAATGAGACTTTCCCTTATGTAACTGCCTAAGTGATTTTTTTCATACAGGTCAACAATGCTCAGCAGAAAAAAAGGTTGAGCTTCTGTCCCTATCTACAATACCTTGTTACTCTCCCTCACCCTTATGCAGGACACTGACTCTTGGCCTCCTCTTTGCCATGTCTATGTTTGTCCATATCTTTTGGAAACTAATCACAAGGAAAGGTCAAAGACAATCAAAAGACTGGTGGCTCAGTCACCTTTTGCTCAGTTACCCAGTGAAGAGCTTCTATTTTCCTTCTCTTTCATTTACTCTGAAAGTATTTGTTGAGCACTCGGTAAGAAGTAGGTGACAGGGAGGCAGAAGATAGTCCCAGTCTCATAAAGCTTATGGGAGAAAGGGGCAATCAATAAGCAAACAAGAGCAGGAGCATGATGTCTTGATTGGATAGGGCATGGAAAGCTCCCTCCAAGGAGGTGCCTGTTAGGGTGAGATGGGAAGGATGACCAAACAGGAGGGAAGTGGAGGGAGAGTGTTCTAGACAGAGGGAGTGGTCCTATGAGGGGACCCAGGCTGGCACTGCACCTGTTGCAATGTCAGGAGCTGAAAGGAGACCCCGTGACAGGGGAGGTCAGCAGACAAGCCGGCACCCAGCCAGGCCTGATATGGGCCCTGGGTCTCGTTCTGAAATAAAGGGGGGCACGCAGGATGTTAGGCAGGAGAGACGCTGATCTGATTTTTTTTAAAGATGTATTTATTTATGCATACAAGAGCTGGGGTACAGACCAGGGATGCGGGGGGTGAGAGGATTCATCAGAGACAGAGTGGGGAACAAAACAGGCAGACTGACTGAAATACACTGCTGAGGGGAGCAGCGGGCGAGACAGGAGAGGTCTGCTGCACCATGTGGGCTGCTCCCTGGTCGGCTGGGGATCAAACTCGTGCTACAGAGGCTGTGGATTGCTTCACAGTGCGGTGCTTAACCCCTTGCACCACCAGGGAGGCCCTGATCTGATTTGTTTTAAGAAGATAACTCTGGCTACAGTGGAGAGTGTGGGGGAATTTGACTGGCATGGGGCAAGTGAGGGACAGAGAAAGGAGGTTCTCCAGAGATGGTAGCAAAAGGAGGAGAAAGAAGAGAAAGGACCTGAAGGGTTTTAGAAGGTAGAAATGACAGATTGACCAATGATTTAGATGTGTGGGCCAGGGGGAGGAGAGCCCAGGCTGATGTCATATTTTTTTGTGGGGGGTAGGTGGTAAGAGCTCAATAGCTCCATGTTAGACACTTTCCAAAAAGAAGACAGTGGGGTGTGCAAGGGGAGTTGTCAGGGGGGCGGTCAGGTCTGAGTCTGATTTGCACTGGGGTTCGGGTTGGAGATACCAATTTGTGAATTGTCAGTCATGGGAATGGATATTGTTCTCCAGTGAAAGAAGAGGGGGAGACTGGAAGGGGCCAGGAACCAGGTCTGGGACTCCCACATTGGGAGATAAGGGAGGACTTGCAAAGCAGGGAAGGAGAGGGAGTCAAGGCAGAGAAGGAAAACCAGGACGGCATCCTCAGAGCTGAGGAGGGGTTTAAAAGGGAAGTGGCTCCATGCAGGCTGAGAGCAGCAGGGGGCCACCTGCCTCTAGAGAGGCGAGAAGAAAGCGCAGGACAGAAAGGGGACCCGGACATGGTCACATGAAAACTACCAATGACAGTAACAAGAGCACTTTGCTGGAGTCAGGGTCGAATGCCTGGCGGGGGATAAGTGGGTGGCGAGGAAGTGGAGACAACGCATGAGCACCAGTCCTGTAGAAGTTTGGTTATAAAGGGGAATAAAGAAATGTGCCCTCAGAGGCCCAGAGCGCTCAAGGTGGGATGCTTCGCAGTGAGAAATACTAGAGCGTGTTTGGAAATTCTCAAAATGATCACCAGAGAGTGAGAGATTGTGCCTCAGTTTTTGTTTTTTGTTTCTAATAATGATGAGAACGTTTAATTGTGCAACTTTTCACAGTTTACCAAGTGTTATCACACACTCTCTCTCACTTATCCTTAGAGACATCCTGCGAGGTACATAGCAGCCCCGTTATAGATGAAGCTGCTGGAGCTTAGAGGAACTGAGTGACAAGCTCAAGGTCAGAGTCAGGAAGTGGGAAGGGCAGGACCCCCTACCCAGGCTGCTCTTGGCCTAACCCCGGGGCCCCGTCCCATCTAAAGCCATCCTGTCACACTGGACTGGCACCAGAACTAGACAGACTTACTGGTCAAGCCCTGCTGAGGCCTCTCTAGCTGATTTTCCAGTTACTTCCCAGCCAATCCTGTCTGCCTGCTGGCCCGGCTGTCAATATTAACAAGTCACAGCTGCTTTTCGAGAACACGGGACCGGGTCCCATTTCCTGACCCCATTCAACTAAACTGCGAATCCTCCTGAATGTCTAGAATTGCCCAACAATCTGTGCTAGATGTCCAAGAGAGGAAGCATGAA
Source organism: Talpa occidentalis (assembly GCF_014898055.3). Lineage (NCBI taxonomy): Eukaryota > Metazoa > Chordata > Mammalia > Eulipotyphla > Talpidae > Talpa > Talpa occidentalis. The sequence continues at coordinate 22,645,111 of NW_023605194.1, forward strand.
ACCCCTCAGGTCCAGCTCCCAGGCTCGTCAGTGTGGGGACTGGCCAGAGAGACCAGGGGCAGGCTAGTCACTGGTCCTCAGGCTCTGCATCTCTAACACCCTGGGGTTGACATGAGAATGAAATGAGATATGGAAATAGAAAGTGCCCGGCCCCTTGTAAGTGTTTTGCTAATGCTACTCATGATTAATTTTATTTATTCATTCACTTACCCCCTTATTCACTCATTCATTTTTATTTCAATAGCTACTGTATATTTAATCATGAACCCATTACAAAGATAGTCGTCATCCAGTTAAATCTCTTCATTACTGCTGGTTTCTAAAATGGCCAGCCAATGTACCGTCAACTTTGCATTCAAAACCAGAAAATAATGGAGGCCAAATCCTTGCTGTCCTCTCCTGCTGCTGTGCCCTAGCATCATCCAGAGTTCTGTAGTGCAAAGAGTCTCGCCCTTCCTTGCACTTCCTTGCACTGGACAGACATTTGCTGAGCGGCCTCTCTGTGCCACGCATTGCTCTAGGCACAGCAAATGCTTCCCGGCCCAAGAAGCATATGTTTTAATGAGGAAAGTGATGTTGGAATACAAACAACTCTGCCCTCGCAGGAGTAGTGAGGCGCAAAACACTGTGGGTATCCAGAGAAGAGGCTCACATCCAACCAAAGCAGTTGGGGCAAAGCTTCGTGGGAGGACGGGAGAGTGGAGAGAACAAGAATATTCCCCCGGGAGGATACGGCTGCAGCTGAGCAAAGTCATGGGAGCTGGAAAGGGCAGAGCCTGTTTACGGGGTGCTGAGGGGCTGGAGCATCAGCTCTGCAGCGAGGAGCAGAAGGGGTAGGACTGGCTGTCCCAGGGAAGACTGTGAGAGGCCCAGGCATCAGGCCAGCAGAGCCCCGGAGAAGCCCAGACCCTGGTCAGAAGGGAACTGAACACCTGACGTCATAATCCTCCTCCCCAGCAAGGGTCTTGACTCTTGTGAGAAGCAAACGAAGTCAAGGATGAGCGACTGCTTTGTAAACTGTAAACTGCTGTAGCAGCATAGGATTGTTATCTCCACCATTTACATGAGACTTTGGGCATTTCTCACATAGCTACTTTGGAAAGGGTTATCAGGAGGAAAAATGCACAGGACCAAGAGTGTCAGCACCATGGGCAGCGTGGAAAGGATGGGTCTGGGCCCTGGAGATGGCTGGAGGCCCAGCGCTGCCACAGCCCAGCTGCTTGGGCAGCTCGCTCTGCTTCTCTGACCCTCAGACTCCTTCCCTTTTCTAGAAAAATGCCTTACTAACTGTCCTTCCAGTGTTATGTGGGGCCCAGTTGAAACAAAGCCTGTGTGAAGGCTTTGGACGAGACCCACCATTCTAGAACTTTTGTTGCCTTTTGAGGGGCAGGCGCGGAGGTTATAAAGGGAAGACACGAGGTATTGAAGAGGAGCGTTTAGCACCAGAAGTTGCTTCCTGTCCCTGGTGGCTGGAATCAGCTGCTGATGGTGCTGGAACCCAAGCGTTCTATCTCCCCCACACAGACAGATACCCTAGGCCGCACTGAGCCTTGACGCGCCGCCCCAGACCTCTTTGTCAAGGCGTGTCAGGCACAGCCTTCCATCACCCGGCGCTGACTCAGCCCCCAGTGAGCTCTCGCTCCCTCTTACACACTTTGGGTGCCAGAAGGCACCCAGCCAGTTGCTCCCCCAAACTTGACTGGCTTTGCATCTCTGTGACGAGGAGACGGCCAAGTTGGATCTATTTCAGGAAAGCAAGAAGTAATTTCTCTCAAAGACCTTGGAGAGTTCTTTCTGCCCTCCCCAAAGTGTTCTCAGCCAGGGACCATGCAAGGCTGGCAGCTGAGCCTCACTCAGGATGTACTCGTTCGGGTTAAAACAAAGGCAGAAGGCGGGCGACTAATGGATGGGGGTTGGCTGGGTTTCTTTGAGAGCCTGGCACGCTGGTGTTCCCAGGAGGCAGAGGAGGCCTCCAGGCAGTCATGGTGTGCTGCCTGGGGGTGACCTTGGGCACGGAGCTTTCTACCTACAGGAAGGTAATGGCCAGAAATCCACTGTAGGACACCTGAGACTTTATGAGTCAGACTTGAGCTCAGAGGTCTCATTCATTCCCAACAGGTATTTACTGAGCACTTATTGGGTGCCAGGCACTGGTCTAGACCTGGGGAACAAAACAGAGTTCTGCCCTCCTGGAGTAGCATTCTAGTGGAGTCAGACAGAGAAGGAGGAGATAAACAGGAAGGGAGAGGATTGTTTGCTGGTGGTAAAAGCTGGGGAAAGAGTGGGGGAGGGCTAAGGCATATGGGGTGTGGTTGCAAGTTTTAGGAATGTGAGCAGGGAGAATAATTGAGTAAAGACCTGAAGGGGGTGAAGGATGGAGACAGCCACGTGGGTATCTGGAGGAAAAGCATTCTGGCAGAGGGAAGAGAAAGTGCAAAGTCCCTGAGGCAAGAACAAGCCTGGGGGCTCAGTGCAGCGCTGGCTGCAGGAGAGGGAGACAAGGAGAGATGAGGACTGATGAGCATTTAAAATCTTCTGTTTTGAATTCCTTCAAAAAAGATCCAGCAAGTTCATCTACTGACTTTAGATGTGTTCATATACTCCCATCTGAGGTGCTAATTTCGTACTACTGTTTTCTGTCAGGAGAATCATTCCAAACCAGTGCCTTCTGCTCCTCCTGGGCTCACTCACACAAGGACTCTCCGGAAAGTCAAAAGGACTTGGTTCCAAATGGCCACACAAGCTGTGTTACCTTGGGCAGGGCACTTACCCTCTCTGAGCCTGAGTTGTCCCAAGGAAACTCAGTTGCCTCATCTGTAAAATGGATTAATAATAAATACAGCTTCCCACACCTACCCCACTTGATTGTTTTAGATTTAAATTAACAAGATTATATCAATAAAGGGGGCTTTTCATTGAAATGGGCAAGATCAAAATGTCAGAGAAGTTTTTGTTTGCTTCAGCAAAGCCTGAGGTTACGGGGTTGGCTGCCCACTCTGTTCCACCACCCTGCTCCTTGTATTGTGTCCCAGTTGATTCATTCTGCCTCGGTCTGTATCTGCTGAGGGGCACTCATCAAACGCCCAAGGACCTCGAAGACAAGGTTACCCAGGGTGCCCCAGGAGCACCATGGGGCTGAACTGCCTGGGAGGACTGAGTCCACTGCTCCATCACTCCAGTTGGGTGGAACTGGGTGGGCCCGGTTCTCCTCCCCAACCTCCTTCCTATTCCTCCTCCAGGTACAATGGTCCCAACCTGGTTCTGAAGTACGACCGGGCCCAGAAGCGGTTGGTGAACATCGCTGTTGATGAGCGCAGCTCGCCCTACTATGCGCTACGGGACAGGCAGGGCTATGCCATTGGGGTCACAGCCTGTGACATCGACGGGGATGGCCGGGAGGAGATCTACTTCCTCAACACCAATAATGCCTTCTCAGGTAAGGGTTGGGGGCCCCGGGCCTCTACCTGCTTCCCCCAACCCTGACTGTGCCTCGGGCCCCTGGCCTTCCTCGGGCCCCTGTTGCGGGCTGCTCCAGGCTCAGTTCCCTTCTTCTCCAGGCTCGGAGAACTCACTCTGTCTGGTAGACACCCAGTGACTCCTTCTCTTGTTCTCACTAGGCCCCTGGGCTTAGAGATGAGGTGCATGAGCAAAGGTCAACCATTCCTTCCTTCGACTTTGTCCTCTGTGCTCCCTGTCTGAGCAGCACCCACCCCTCCGGCCCTCCGGACCCCTCGTTCCTGACCACCCCCTGCCCTGTGGTGGTGACTCAACCACTCATCACTTCTCACCTGGGCTTCAGTTGCTGCAGCCAACAGATGCCCCCTGGAACCACCCTCTGTGCCACTTCTAGGGGACCTTTTAAAAATGTTTTGAAATCCTCCAAGGGCCCCTTGGAGCCCCTACAGGGCCCCTACAGCTTTCAGATGAGCTCATTTATTCACCCTAAAAATTCGGGCCAAATACCTTCTTTCATGCCACCTGGAGGGCCAGGTGCTGGGGTTACAATTTGGAGGAAGGTGAAGCCTGTCCTAGCTTAGAGCACCTCTGAGTCACCTGGGGGCTGTATCCCTGCAGATGCTGGGCTAGGGCCGCCTCAGCTCCCCTCCCCATCACAGCAGAATATGGCAGACTCACACCATATTTGCTGTATGTGTTCTATCTGTTTTAACAGATAGGCCTGGGACAGGCCCAAAAGGGACAGAAATATTTGGGACAGCACCAAACCCAAGAGGTCTGATTGGGCCCAAGATCTGGCGCAGCTCATACACTCACAGGCTATGCTGATGGTGCTGGGCCAGGGACCACACTTTGAGTAGCGAGGTCCTTCATTCTAAGGAATGGACGAGGGAAACCGACTCACGGGGGTCTAGGTAACAGTAGCAGTGGTGGTAGGTACGGCTTGTGTTATGCCTGCTGCGTGCCAGGCCCTGATCTAGCATTACCATTGTCTCACTTAAGCCTCACTTGACAGCTCAATGAAGCAGGCTCTGGGGTATCCCACTATATAGTTGAGGACACAAAGGTCACACAATTTGCCCAAGACCAACGACGTGTATGTTTTAAGACTCAAACCCAGGAGTCTGACTCCAGATCTGTCCTTTAAAGCAGGACACTCAATCCTAAGTCCTGGGGGCCCAGTGGAGAACGTGGTCATAGTGGGTGCTCAGGGATTCACGAGGCGGGGGGCTATGCTCCTGGGGCTGCAGGTCGAGGTGTTCCCAGCCCCTGACTCTCATGTTCTCTCAGACCTGACCTCTGCTCACTAGGTTGGAGTCTGCTGCCACAGGGCATAAGAGGAAGTCCCAGGCACAGTGTCCTCCGAGAGAGCACAGGACCTCACTTTTGTCCCTGTAGGGCCAGGCCAGACATGCCCTGGACCCCTCCAGATGACAGCAGCCTCTTGGGAAGGTCGTCCTGGGTATTCACTATCCTGGACCCTCCCAACCTCCTAGAAGCAGGTGATTGCCTGGCCATGGGGACCACAATCCCTGTCCCCTACACACACGCACTACATACACTCACACACTCACACACTGGCTTTCCCCTGGGTCCATTGTGTTCCCCTACTAGTTGCTGAGCTGAAGCCAGGACCCAGCCCTGGACTGGCCCCAATGTTGAGCCCTACTGGTTGCATGAATGGGAGGGGAAGAGGTTGGGGCCCGTGCCAGGGGCAGGGGCGGGCCAGGCTGGCAGCCCGCCAACCTTGTGCAGCCAAGAAACAATGAGGCACAGCCCCAAGTGGTGTTTTATGGGTTTTCATCTCATCTTGCCACCGAGTGAGGCCTGAGAGATAGTAATTATCCCTACACAAATATCAGGGCATGATTACCCAGCTGGATTTACTGCCCTCTCTCCAACCAAGCCAAGATTGGATTAGGACACAATTAATTGATGGGCTGATCAACCCTTTCCTGTGGGGCAAGGTCAGGAGGGGAGCAGCGGCAGGGACAGCTGTGGAAGGGGTGAGTCCCCAGGAAGATGCTGGAGGGCAGGGAGGCGAGCGGGGTGGGGGGGAGAGCTATGGAAGGGGGTGCTGGATGAGGTCCTGGGAGGCAGGATGCCAGAGGAAGGGACAGACAGACGCTTCCCTCCGCTCACCTCGCACAGAGTACCTGGGGTGGGACCTGTCAGGTGTCTCCGGAGCTGCAGCCCCTCCCACACGCCGAGAGCTTTCTGCTGAAAATCCTCAGCCCAGCCTGCACACTGGAATCTCCTAGTGGATTTTCAACACCCCCAGTCCTCAAAATGTACCCCAGGCCAGTCCAATCCACACCTCTGGGGGTGGGACCCGTTATCAGAACTCAGGTGATTCCCAGTGTAGGAGAGATTGAGGTCCACTACCCTGGAGTCCTGTTAATTCCATTCCCAGCCTACTGGAGCCCCAGTCATTCCCTAATGGACTAATTCAGTTAGTGGCCTAATATTTATTGAGCACCTACTGTGTGCCAGGCACTATTCTAAGCACTGAGGATACCCAGTGAATGAAACAGACAAGAGCCCTGCCCTCGGGAAGTTTGCACTCTCCCTAATACGGCCTTATATTTCTCTTGGTATCTGACCACCCTCTACCAGTCCCCTGGATCTATGCTCCTTGAGAAAATTCCTATGTTGGTCATTTTGTGTCCTCCCCTGGTCCATCAAGCCCTTAAACATCCTAACAGCACAATAAAAACTTGACAAATAGGGGGCCTCCCCGGTGGCACAGCGGTTGAGTGCTGGGTTGTGAAGCTGCCCGCAGCCTCTGCAGCGCCGGTTCAATCCCCAACCACCAGGCAAGGGTCCCACATGGTGCGCAGACCTCTCCTGCCACCCGCTGCTCCCCTCAGCAGTGTACTTCGTCAGTCTGCCTGTTCTGTTCCCCACTCTGGCTCTGGTGAATCCTCTCACCCTCCCGCGCTTGTGACTGTACCCAGTGCTTGTATAAATAAATAAATAAATCTTTAAAAAAAAACTTGACAAATAATTCCAAGAAAACAATGCATGGGCCATTAGCCCTGAGAGGAAGCATGCCAACAGAGAGAAGGCCAGGGCCAGGGTCTGGGACTTCCCTATTTGAAGGTACAAGTGTTCACCTGGGGAGGCTGGAGTCAGACCCCTAGGGCTGGGGTAAGGATGGCAGTACCCAGCAGCCCAGCCTCAAGCAGGCACCTCTCAGTGACCTACTGTGGGTTTGAGGGATGTGTGTGGGTTTGAGTTAATTTTTCAGTTGAATGATTCAGTTGATTCATTGACAGTGGGCCGGCTGTGGAGCAGGGACACCGGTGCCATGTCAGCACATCGCCACTGCCCCCTGCCCACCATGGGCAACCCGAGGTCCTTCCTAAGAGACCACAGCAGCTCACCTCACCCGTGGCTACTGCTGGGAACTCCTTTGGCCTGTGCCAAAGTGTTGGAGGGGTTTGTGGAGTGGAGGAGGAGTTCCTCTCCTCTCCCCCAGCCAGGCTTAAGGCCCTGGCAGAGGGCTGAGACCCTGCATCCTGGCAGGGCCCTGGAGGTGTCAGTTTATGCAGACCTGAGACCTGTCCCTTGCTTTCTAAGTGACCTTGGGTAACATACTTGACCTCGCTCAGTCTCGACCCCTTCGTCTGTAGAACAGGAAAAGTCCTCTCAACTTCGTCAGCCCAGCTCCCTCCAGTGCTCGGCAGACTATATCCAAAGCCCTGAAGACTGCCTCCAACAACTTCCTCTTGGAGCCAACCTGCCTTTCTGACCTCATTTCTCCACTCTCCCTCCTGCTCACCATATTCCCACGCGAGCCCACTGTACTTGCTATTCCCTCACCCGAAATGCTTCTCCACCACTCTTCTCAGCGCTCACCCGTCATCCGGGCCCCTTCTAGATGAGGTCTTCCCTGAACACCTTGGGATCATCCTCTTGCATTCACTCCTTATATCCTTAATCTACTTTATTTCTCTTCATAGCACTTTCCATAGCCTGAAAACAGTTTATCTACTAGTTGTTAGTTGTTCATCTTGTCTTCTCTACCACTCAGCTCCTTGGGGATTGATACTTTGTCTTGTGTGCTGCTGTATTTCTGAGGCCCAAAGCAGTACTTCAGTTACTTAGTAAACATTTAGTCCATGCCTTTAAATGGGCAACTGAGATAATGAATGAAAGCACATGCTATGGTGTCAGTCCAAGACACTATGGTGTCGTGGACTCATTACCTGCTAAGGTTCAATTCTGAGCTTTTAGAAGTATTCTGGGTGTCACAGCCTCCCTCCTGGCCCATAGGAGTGACTCTGGGATCACAAAGAGAAAGGAGAGGTCAGGGCTATGTAGTGGTAGTGAGGGTCTTGTGTAAGCGAGACACCACTCACATGTAGGGACCGAGAGTGTATGGGTTCAGGGTTAAGAATTGGGAAGTAGGTAAGAGGGAGAGAAAGGAGGCAGATTGACTGCCATCCCAAGACAGCCTACGCCAGGAAATCGGCTTATTGCTCAGCTAACCTGGGCAAACACAAGCCCATGTATTTCAGGCAACAACATGTGTTGAAAACCAGGCAGGAAGATATGCAGGGCAAAAGGGGTAAGAGGCAGGTCAAGTACCTCCCTCCACATCCAGAACCCCAGGACTTCCTGTAGCTCCTGGTCAGAGCCCATGCCCCTGGGGGTCCTATACTAACCACCTCCCTGCCTCGCTGCATGGTCCTGAGCATCCCCCCGCCATGTCGCCTGGCAAGAGGAGCATGGGTACCGGGTGGGTCAGTGGGAACTGTGATCCCTACCACGCACTTATTTTTAATCATGCAGGTCAACAGAATAGTCCCTGACCATCTGCTATCTTCAGTCCATGTATACCTCCCTCCTTTCTTACACAAATAGTATCATGCTGTACTCCCAATGTAAGAAAACTGACTGCTCTTTTCATTTACCCATCAGTCATCAGTTTCAGATATTGTGTTTCACTGAGATTTCTTTCTCTTTTTATGGCTGTATAGTACTCCATTGTATAGATTTGCCAGTGGTTGAGTTGGTCCTCTGTTGATGAGCAGTTATATTGCTCGCAAGCTATTATTGCTCTTAAAACAATGTCACCAAATAAATAAGTTTGTACAACATGCCATTTTCTGCAATTGCAGGTGTGTCTGTTAGATAAATTTATAGAAATGGAGTCGCTGTGTCAAAGGAATATACGTGTGTGGTTTTGATAGACATTGCCAAATTGCCTTCAAAGGGACAGGGATAATTACACCCTCATCAACTCTGATGTGAGTGAGCATTTGTCACTATTCTCACCAACTCAGTGTCATCATTTTTTTTAATTGCCAATCAGATAGGGAAAAAATTGGTATCTAAGTGTAGTCTTAATTTTCGTTTTTCTTAAAATGAGTGAGGCTGAGCACATTTTTATATATTTGAATCTCTTGTTGGCTCATAGCCTTGGCCCATTTTTTTCCTATTGACTATTGACCTTTTTCTTATTGATCTGTAACACCTCTTTATAAATTAGGGAAATTATCCTTCTGTCTGTAATACAGGTTACAAATAGTTTTCCCTGGTTTGTCATTTTTCTTTTGCCAGCATTCTTCTTGGCTTTTGCAATGTGGAAAATTTTTATTTTTGTGAACTTGGATTTATCACTCTTCTTTGATGACTTCTGGGCTCTGTGTTATACTGAGTCCTTCAGCAGGGACTTTTGTGACTGAGCGAGGAGACAGCCATCACCATGCCAGCGAAGAGAGGCAACTGGGGCCTCTGCCCTTCCAGCCTCTCTGCCTGCACAGCGGGGGTGCCATCTGCTCTTGAGAGCAACCCTTGTCCAGCAGTCCCTTCATCCAGACCCAGTTCCAACTGCACCCCAACAGTGTACACCTTGCTTCCAAAGGTGGTCCTCAGCCCAGCAGCTTTGGCAACAGCTGGAAGCTCATAAAAATGCAGAATTCTTGGATCCCATTGTAGACCTGCTAGGCCAGAATCTACGTTTTAACAGGAAATATGGGGCTTCCTGTGTCTGGGAAAGCCCTGAGCTCCACCCTCTTTTCCTAGGATCCTCTGGGCCCCAAAATGGATCCTAGTGTCTCCTGTTCCTCAGTCACACTTCTCTTGGATGCAAAGTTCTGATTTCAGCTCACCCTAGACAGCCCCATTTAGGAGGGTGAGTTCATTAGTACTCAGGCATCTTGCCCGACCCCACAAGGCCTCATTAGCATGAGGGTCCATAAAAAGCAAGGATGGGGGCCAAGGCTGTCAAAGTAGCACCATGAAGATTTTGGGATCCTGGAGTCATTTCCTTGGTCCTAACACAGTAGGTTTCTGGGGATCCGGGGACTGTCCCCCTCCAGTCCCCACACCCCAGCTTTTATACAAGGAGGGATGAGGCTGTGCCGTCAGACTTCAGTTTGAAGTTCAACATTGCCACCTAACAACACAGTGCCATCTCACTTCAGCAAATACTTAACCTCTGAGCTCCAATTTCTCTCTGTAAAAGGAAGGATCTGTCTTCCTGACTATAGACAGAGCTAAATGAGCTCATGTGGATGAAGCACCTGGCAGGGGTTGATGGGATTTCCCTTTTCACCCCAGAATGGAAGAAGACTGAGGTCAGAAATCATATTGGGGAACCCAGGGGCCTGTATTCATTCTTTTCAAATGTCCTTTGCCGGATGTTCTCCTCCTGGGGCCATCCCTGCTTTGATGGGTTTCCATTGACTAAGTCTCATAAAGCCCTTGTACTAAATGTCACCATGCCTTTTGGGGTGTGGTTTATTGAGGACCTGCAGCCCTGTAATCCCCCAGAGACCATGATGGTGGTGATGAGGATAAGGATAATGATGGTGATGATGGTGGTGGTGATAGTGATGGTCATAATGAGGGCAGTGATGATAGTAGCATTATTATTTATTAAATGTATGTTGTCACAGGTATTGTTTCTAGTCTTTTATGTATGGTATCTCATTTAATCTCGCAACAACCTGATAAATAGGTGGCTATCCTCATTATCCCATTTTACAGATTAAAAAAGACAAGTGCCCTTCCCAAAGTCAACCTGGGCCCAAGATGCAGTAATCTCTCTGCCTTATGTGTGAAGTTGGAGGCTGAGCCCTCTGCTGTGCCTCACATACTTGCTCACCCCTCTCTTGGCTACCCATGCCAACAATGCCAAACCATGAGTCAGGTAATCCCTGGTAGGGGACAGACACTGGGAGAGAGGCACTGGGGTCACTGATCCTTAGGAAGAGCCCCTATAACTCACATTCCCAGTGGCTCCAAAGTGCCCTCTGGGGGTGGAGCTGGATGTGGATGAGAAGGCAGGTTGGTGAATTAATTTGCTTGATTGACACCACTGTCCTCAACACAGAACCTTCCTTCTTTCTATTTGTCTGATGACTCCCACCTCTGCCCTCTCTTCCTCCTCCTAAGCCCAATGTGGCTGTCCCTGGGACTCAGTTTGAGGCCCTGGTCTTCCCCTCTGTCCAGCTCCAGCTGTGCTGACTATACGCTAACCCCCTGGATGTGCCTTCTCAGATTGTCTGAAGACAAGCTCCTGAAGGCCAACTGGCCGCTGCAGTCACTGACCCCCCTTTGCTCTGGTCTGCCATACCTCGAAATCCCCCTGCCCTTCCAATCCCAGCCTCCAGCACCCAGCTCTTCCTCCCCACTCCCAGTCATCACCCAGGGTAGAGGCTGAGCTACTATAAAAGTGACTATGTCCTTCATTTTCTTCCCTGTTAGCCCACCCTTTACTCCACTGCCAAGCAAGCTTTCTGGAAACACTGTCTTCCCAGATCACAAACCACAAATGGCCTCTTTGCCTCAGTTCTGGAATTAGTGGGTCTTTCCTTTCACATTTCTCCTCCTCCACCTGCACAGATTCTCCTTCCTGAGCACATTCTAGGTCACCCCTCCTGCCTAGAGCACCACCCTGTCTCTCTGCCCTAGCCAGAGAGAGCCATGCCTATACAGGCTTGGAACTCAGACAGGCCTGAGTTTGAATCTGTAATCCCTCACTAGCTCTATGGCCTTGGGAAATTGACATAACCTCTCTGCCCCTCAATCTCTCCACCTGTAAAATGGGGCCACACCATCTCTTAGGGTGGCTGTGGGGTTTAGATGAGATGACGGTTGTAAAATAAGGGGTTCACATGGATCCTGGCCAAACACAGGAGCCATGCTGTTACTCTGACCCTTCAAGTCCTAGTTCAAGTACCTCCTCCATAAAGGCCCCCCCATCACTGTGCCTCCTCCATCCTGATTTTATGGCATCTTCCTGATCTACCACCCTGTCTTGCCCCCAGGGTTCTACTATCTGTGGACTCTCAAGCAAGTGCCCTTGTCTCGTATACCTTAGGGTCTTCCTCTGTAAATAGGCATGGAAGTAGAACCCATCTCATGGGGTGTGGTGAGGCTAGTGAGTGGACATATGTGAAGTGCCTGGCACATGGAAAGTGTCATAGGTGTGTTATTAGTTTTACTACTGGCCCCTTTGCATCTGCTTTAACTGCCCATCCTGCTGTCAAATCAATTGCAAGTGCCCTGAGTCAGGGACGGAGATGCCTATTTCCCTGTGACTACCTCCAGCACCTGGCACCCAGTAGGGCACCCAGCAGGGCCTGGTGGGTGCCCTAGCCTCATCCACCAGGCCTGGCAGCAACTGGCAGATCCCCCAGACTCTCAGGCCTTCCAGGCTTCTTTAATACCAGGGGCCAAAGTAGGGTGGGAATGGAAATTGGCAGATGGGCCTCTCACAGGAGCCCCTACCCCGCCCTTGAACCCCTTCCCATTTCTATAGGCCTCTGCCCTCTCAGGACTCCCCCAAGAGCCCTTCTCTTCTCCTCCCTAGCGACTGTCCCCAACTCAGCGAGGGAGCCCAGGGCAGGATGCAGCGACAAGGAGCCTCGGGGCAGGACTGCACACTGACACGGGCCGGGGGCCGGCGCTGAGTGTTTATTACCTGTGCCATCGACCCACACAGCTCACTGTTTATCTGTCTTCCTGACACACCTAATTACCCAGGTTGCAGCTGCCAGAGCGTTTGCTCTTCCTAAATCACGGGCTCCCATCCCTCCTGTCGCCCAGGCCTCCAGGCCTCTGCCTGCAGAAGGGCTGCCATTGATTTTGCCGTTCCCATTTATGATCTACAAGGCTGTGCATCGCTGTTGCACATTTTACCTTAATTAGTTTATTCTTCTGGGCGTCCCTGGTCAGCCTGGAAGCCAGGAGGCTGGAACAGGGGAAGAGGCTAACAATACATGGCACCCTCACCCCTGTGGCCACAAAGCCCAGCGCCTAAACAGACATCAACACCCCAGGACAGCAATTTGCTCAGAACAGCGACAGCTACAGATGAGCTGCAAAAACGGGTTCCATGGTCAAGTGTATTTGGGAAAGGCTGAATTAAATAAAATTAAACCTGTAATTTACTGCGGGGCTTAACACAGCTTTGCCTAGACTGATATCCACTGAGAGTCCCCCAGAGAAGGGGTGGAATATTTGGTCATTCCCGAGCTGAAATCATCATGAAACCTTGTCTCCAGGAGCTCTGAGACCAGAATTCTGTAAAACACCCATTGTGGACAATTGTCTTGGGTGAGGAGTGGGGGATTGGAGGTGATAAGGCAAACCGAGGGGGCGAGAGTCAACCCTGGGCCCATTTCTCCTGTTGGCTAGTGGGGGGCAGGAACTTGGGGACTTGACAGAATTGTCCTCCTGACTGCAGCAGTGCCTATTAGAGCTCTGCAGAGCCCCACTGCCGGCAGCTATTTTCTCCCCAAGGCCCAAGCTTTGGTAAAATTGAGCTTCAGTATTTCTGTTTCAGCTGGTGGTAGTGTCTAAAGGGGCCCCGATTTGACAGAGAAGGGCAAGGGTCACTTGCTGTTGGTGAAGGCTGGAGACGCAGATGCCTGCAGGGCCCGCTCGGAGGCCCCCGGGCATTAGGAGGCGATGACAAGGCTGCTACTGCCTGGGGATCAGCGTGAAGATGGCATTGGGGGGCCCCTGGGCCCTCTTCCACAGCCCTGAAATCCAGAACACTCTGAAAGTCTCAAGTGCTTTTTTTAAGTTTGTGGGAAAGTGAATTGATAGCAAAACCTGTCCTGAAATGATGTGAACTATTTATAGGCTTTATTTATCCCACTTGGTGTGAATATTCATATATTTCACTGCAGAAATATTAATGTGTTTAATTACAGGTACTGCCCCAGTCCCTGTGTGTGTGTGTGGGGGGGGGGGTTATGCAATAAATGGTGTGTGCACTGTTACCTTTCTCAAACATAAAGGGGGAAAATCTAAATTTCTGAGCACATCCAGTCCCCGGGATTGCAGTGTGGGGCTGCAGACCTGGAGGGGGTGCACAGTCGGCCGTCTGACCTACGGCCAGGGCGCCATTGTGTTTCCTCCTGAAATCCCACAGCTATGCTGAGGGGCCAGAGCTGGTCCCAACTCTCAGAAGAGGAAACCAAGTCGGAAGAGGATAAGGAATTGACCAAGGCGAGGAGGGGACGGGAGCCAGAGCCAGATGCTGGCTCAGGCCACTACGGTCAGGCCCGGTGCTTCTACCGGAAGCGGCTCCTCAGCTGCCCTGTAGGCCTCCCTTCCCTTCACAGTTGTGGCTCCTCAGTCCAGGCATCCACCGGAACAAACCCCTACAGGTCTTGGAGATCACCCCCTACCCCCGTGAAGGGCCAGTCCCTTCTCTGGACAGGGCTCTCCCCCCACAGAGGGTCAAGCAGGGCAGGCTGCTTCTGCTCCAGGGCCAGCTCCCTGCTGTCTGGCAGGCGGCTTGGGGGTCAACTCCAGACCCACAGCTGTGTTCCTGTGGGTCCCTATGATCTCAGGAGGCCTGCGGGAGGCCATGCAGAGATCAGACTCTTGTCTTCTGGGCAGAGTAGCCTGAGGAATCCTTTTTACACTGCCTCACACAGTTCTCACACTCACCCTCACACAATCATTCTCACGCCTGTTCACTCATCAGTTCTCACATACTTTTACACACTCACCCTCACTCTCTTGCACTTTTCACACACTCACCCTCACTTCCTCACTCCCACAGTTGCACACTTACCCTCGTGCCCCATCCTCATCCATGCATTCAGTCACCGAGTGTCATCCAGCCCCGCGGGGCAGAGCTGGTGTCCCTGCAGGGCCTTGGAGAACACCTCATCTAGCCAATGGCAATAGTCATTGCTGACACCTACCACTTGGAAGGTGCCACGCTAAAGCTCTAATGTGTGTCCTCTTATTTATTCCTCACAGTGAACTTGAGTGTAATCATTATTTACAAATAAGAAAACTGAGCCTCAGAGATACTAAGCTACTTGCCCAAAGCCAACAACTAGAACCTGGAAGTAGAATCCAGGCAGAACCAAGGCAGGATGTGACATGTCCTCAGACCTTCAGTTCTCAATGGCTGTGCCATTCTGCTCCCCTTGGTCTAAGCCCAGTGGGTGTCCCTGGGCCAACCAGGAGCCAACTTCCCCAGGCTCACCTTTCCCCATTCCTCCCCTGCCCTTCTGTGTTTCCTAGGCTGGTCCCAGAGGTAGAACATTATCCCCCTTAAAATATGAATGTCTGGGTCTCACATTAAGAAAAAAACTAAGGGTGAGGGTGGAGGGGAAAGCTCCTCCTTAGCAAGCTCAGAAGAGCAAGCCTCCAGGGCCTCCCCGGTGGTGCAGCGGTTGAGCGCTGGGTTGCGAAGCTCTCCGCAGCCTCTGCGGCGCCGGTTCGATCCCCGGCTGCTCCCCGGCCACCGGAGGAGGGTCCCACATGGCGCACAGACCTCTCCTGCCACCCTTTGCTCCCCTCAGCAGTGTACTTGGGTCCTTCTGCCTGCTCTGCTCCCCGCTCTGGCTCTGGTGAATTCGCTCACCCTCCGGCACTTCTGACTGTACCCAGTGCTTGTATAAACAACAAACAAAACAAAATAAATAAATAAAAACATGCCTCTTAAAAAAAAAAAAAAAAAAAGAAGAGCAAGCCTCCAGCCACTGGAAGGCCTTCCCTCGCCCCTTCCCCAGAGCAAAGCCTCTTAGCCAGCAGTGAGCCTTGAGAGTACACGTGGCGTGCTGTGTGGTGTCCATGTGTGTGACTCACTGCGCTAGGGGCCTTAGCCTCTGTCCACTTCTCAAAGGAGTCAGTATCCGAAAGAGGTGGAGACCACCACCCTCTAGGGCTCTAGGAGCAGAATGGCACAGCCACATCCTGGGAGCAGGGCTCTCCCAGAGGGCTGCCCAAACCCCTCACCTCACCTGAGTGCTGCCATCTGGTTCCCCTGGGGTGGAGGTGACAGACGTGCCACATCTCAGCTTCCAGCCTTTTCTCTGTGTGGACTTAGAGACGCAGCACCAACCGGGACCACTCGGTCTGAGTCCCAGATGGGTCCTGTGTGTGAGCAGAGCATAGCAGCAGCTCTGGAGGAGTGTCAGTGCTGAAATATGGGCAGTTCCGGGACCTCCCATGTGCTGGTGCAAGAGCCCAGGGCAGATGGCACAGCCCCTGATGGAGGTCCTCTCGGTTGCATGGTAACTGTGACATTTCTCCCTAGTTCCTGAGTCCTGGGCTGGCCACTTTCACATACCTCTGAGTCTCTTCTCTCAACTGAAAATACTTGAGTGCCCCCCAAAGAGAGAAGAGTCTCCCCTGCTTGAGTGAGCGCTGCAGGAAGTGCTCACCCTGCGCAGAGCACCCCCCCTTCTCTGGCCCTAACCAGGTGGCGCCCTGGCACTGTCCATCAGCCCTCGTTTTCCTCCTCTCTCCAGGGGTGGCCACTTACTCGGACAAGTTGTTCAAATTCCGCAATAACCGGTGGGAAGACATCCTGAGCGACGAGGTCAATGTGGCCCGAGGCGTGGCCAGCCTCTTTGCCGGGCGCTCTGTGGCCTGTGTGGACAGGACGGTGAGTTCAGGGGCCTTGGGGGGGCGCACGCAGTGAAGGCAGCAGGGTTGCCGACCGCAGGTGTCCAGGCAGTGGGGCTCTTGAAAGCAGAGCCCAACTCAGCAATGCTTTGCACGAAGTAGGTGCTTAATATTAAGACTTGCAAGATGAGGCACAATAGACGCTCATGTCCTTTCTCGTGGGCAGGCCCCAGCAGCCTGCAAGGAAGCTGACCAGGGGCTGTCATCGTCATGTCCACTGGACAGATGAGGGCCTCAAAGGCAAGCTTGGAGCAACACTGAGTGGGTCGCTATGACGAGGACACGAATCAGAACCTTCTAACGCTAACCCACGTGCTCCTTCATTCATCTAGTCGCCTAATACTTATAACTAATTGCCTACTGTGTGCCAGGCATTGAGCCCCAGGGCCCGTGTAAATATTTATGGAGCAAATTAAGGCATGACAAAGGGGCACGTGAGTGGGTGAGTGGGGGGGGTGGCCTGAATGTACAAACACTGGCTAATCAATAGCTCCCTCGGTGCTCCGTGCCCTGCCGGCCCACCCTCCCAAAGGCACCAGGCCCCAGAAACTGGGGAAGACAGGTGAGTGCTGAGTGCAGAGGGATAGGAGCAGCTGCCGCCGCCTGCCCTGTGGGCGCCCGGCCTGTGCCCCAGCAGTGCCGGGAGGCTGCCGTGGAGGTGATTTATCCCTCCTGTCACCTGCTCCCCTGCCGCCCCCTCCTTGGCTTTATAAACAGTCATTACTGAATCAGGGCCCCAGCTGCTGCCCAGCTTCCACAGAGCCCCACTCAGGGGCAGGGGCAAAGGGGCCGGCTGGTTTAGGAATGGAGATGGCACCAAGGGGATTGGGGATTCAGCGTGAATCTTCACAGCAGGGGCCTCCAGGCCCTGGGAGAAGGCAGGTGCCAGGTATAAATATTTATTTCTTAACAAGCTGGTGCTGAGAAGAGAAGCCAAGCTGGGCTGTGAAGCCACATTTAGCCCTGACCTGAATCTGTGCCACCTGGACTCCTGCCTGCCCTGTGGGAGGGGACGGGAGGCTGCTCTGTGTGTGTGTGTGTGTGTGTGTGTTGGGCGGCCGGTACCCAGAGAGTGGGGAGGGTCTGGGCAGGGCAGACCTCCCCACCAGGCCTCTTCTCACTCGCTCCCCTGGTTTCCTGTCTCACTCATTTAGGACCAAGTCTTCCCACACTCAACTAAGGTAGGAGCCTTCTCGGAGCTAGTGGGAGGGCTGTGAAGGTTAATCACAAAGAGATGCACTCTTTGTCCTAACAAGGTCACCTGCACACCTACGCACTTAACCATGGGACAAAGGCACCGTGTGAAAGGCAACAAAGAGACTTTGACACCACTGGCAGGCGGGCATGTAGCTGCTGGCTCAGTCCCCACTCAGTCCCAGCCTTCGGGGAATAGAACAAACCCCTCCAGTGGGTCTGCCACCAGGACAGGGGGTGCTTTCTGACTCCAGCCACCCCCTTGGTAGTCCCAGGCCTGGGACTTGCAGAGGGAAGGAGCAGGGAGCAGTTAGGGCCAGCTGGAATGTGCGAGATAGGAATTCAACATGTCAGGAAACACAGGAGCAATCATAAGCGTGCGAGCTAACGCTTCTTAAACTAACAGCAATGGAAGCCCTAGCCAAGTGGTTTCCTCCGTCACCTCACGGAAGCTTCATAATAAGACTAGAAAGTACACACTGTCATTACCCCCATTTTACAGACATGGAAACTAGTGCTTCAAGCAACGAAGCCACTTGATCCAGATCACATAGTAAGTGGCAGACAAAGCCAGGAACTGAGTCCCTCCTTCCTGAAAATAAATCAGATGAATTTTTACCCCTCGACTGCCCTGCCTCTGGGTAAACCAGTATCAGACACAAATTTCTAACCACAAGTTCTCTTGCAGCATTTATCCTACCCACCAGTCCCTCAGCCCCTACCTGGGGCCTTTTTAGCCTACCTGGTTTGTGGTTCTCAAAGTGTGGTTCCTGGAGCAGCAGCACCGGTATTGTTATAAATGCAAATTCTCAGGCTCCACCCACTGCACCCTCCAGACCCACGAATCAGAAGCCCTGATGGTATTGCCAGCAGTCAGGGGTCCTGCTAGCCTTGCAGGTGATGCTGATGCAGGCTCCGTTTGAGAGCCAAGGTACCAGGGAAATGTCGCCACCCCACCTCGCCGTTCTCTCCCTCTCCCCTTCCAGCCTGCACCTCTTCTCTACCCCAAACCCAGAACAGCTGCCTGCCTTTCATCTCCAGCTGCCTCATCACTCACCCACTTTTCTGGATCCCTCTCAAAGCCAATACCTTACAAGAAGCGCTCCCTGATCGATAATGATTATGCCTCATGTTTTAGCATTTTTATCTTTTCAAAGACCTTTCACATGTGTTGTCTCATTTCATCTTCTCGACAACTCTGCCAGGAAGCAGGGGGAAGTGATCCTCACCAACATGTGAGGTGATGAAGCCAAAGCAGGTGAAGAACCTGCCCAAGGACTTAGAGCTGGATGGGGGCAGAGCCTGGACCTGCAGTTCTCAGACTGTGGTTCTGGACACAAAGCATCAGCTTCACCTGCGGACTTGGAATGCAGATTCCATTCCGTACCTTCTGAATCAGAAACTCTGGGGCTAGACCCCAGCCTCTGCGGTTTAACAAGCCCTCCAGGTGATTCTGATGTAGACCAAAGCATGAGAACCTGTCCCCCGGACCCAAAGCTGCAGAAACATCTTCCTTCCCCTGGAACAGCTCATCCTGCCAGAATTACTATGGTCTGAGTTCACACGGGAATTTCTGCAACTTCTACAGCTGTAGCACATGTATGTTTGTCAGTTTTGTCACCCCAATACGTTGACATAAGGAAGTAGGTGTAGCCAAATTTTATAAGTATTCTAATGTCTAACAGAGTGCATTTCAGTTCATGTGGGCTTAATTGCCCATTTGTTGATGAGATTGCTAACAGCTGGTGGGGTTAGGCGCGCTGCAGTGATGGAGCACTTTCACCTTTGGCCTCATTCATTCACTCTTCATCCAATCATTCCACACATGTGGAATGGGCAAGAACCTCTCAGAGATCCCCCCTCATGAAGCCATGCTGTAAAGCAGTACATTGCAAACTTCACCTTTGCATAGGGAGCATGCTGAAGCCTTGTAAAAATGCAGCTTCTGATTCAGCAGATCTGGGTGGTGCCTGACAGCCTGTATTTCTAAAATGCTCCCGATAACACCAATGCTGTTGGTCCATGGACCACTTTGAGTAACAAGATTTGTAAAGCACAGATTCCTAAGTAGCCCAACAGAGACTCAGAAAACCAAAAAAGAAAGGGGAGAGGGGTCTTTAGGAAACAACTCTGTCACTTCCAGCTTTGCCCCCTTATGTCTTCTGCCTTGCCTTTTCCATCCAGAACCTGGAGGACCTGCTTGTGGCTATGTACAACATTCTCTGTTTCATCTCTGCTTGGAAGGCTCTTTCTCTCTAGCTTCCCCTGGCTGAGACTCCTCTTAGAAAACCTTTCTGACCTCCCCATTAGTGCCCCTTCTTGGGGCTAGGAGCCCCTCTTCGGTGCATCTAGAAAATCCTGTACATCCTCTCTTAATCACAACATATCATTCATTGTATGATCGCTGGTGTCTCTATACATCCCAGGGACCCCAAACCCCTTCGATGCTCTCACCCAACGAAATGATCCCTAAGAAGGAATAAAGTCAGTGACCAATTGGGTGGAATGGGAGGTCCCGCTTTTGGGGCCATTGGAAAAGAAACAAAAGCAAGAAAAGGCCCCCAGGACAGGGGGTGAGACCGTACATGCTTGTTTTGAGCTCAACTGTTTGTCTTGTGTTGTTTTGTGTCAATAACTTGCCTATACGCAACCTAAGGACAAAGACTTCTTAAGTACATTTACAGCAGAGTGCCTTGCACGTAGCTGGAGCGCAAGAAATATTTACTATCTAGTTAATTAGAGGGAAATGATGAAAGGATGAGAGGAAAACTAGAAAACTGATTTAGAAATCATGTGGATCTCTTGGGAGAAAGGAAGCATCCATTAAAGAAATAACATCATTGTAATAACAGACAGAAAAGAATCTTCCATTAGCAGTGTTTCGGACTAGAGAGTGACGAGTAAAGAGGAGCTGGTGCCCAGGGCTTCTCCTGGCAGCAAAGGGGAAAAAAAATTGAGACCGTGTTATAAAGGCAGAAGCAATATATATTTCTTTCTGGTAATATGGAGGAAATAAGGGAATGGAAGAGGGAAGGAGGCTACTGCATAGCTGAGCTCCTGAGCTACCAAAATAGAGGAATAAAGAAGTAGAGGGTAGGGAGGCGGGAGGGAGATGGCTCAGGGAATTTGCTTGTCATCTTGGCTGGAGTGAGCTTGAATGGGAGAGAGAGAGAGACTGAGAATAATGGGAATTGGTAGATCAATCAATCAGCAAATATTTATTGAGCAGCTACCCTGGCTGGCAGCTGGAGAGAGCTCAGCTGGAGGGAGGCACATTAGAAAATTGTCTATAAAAAGGTGGTTGTGGGGGAGAGGGAGGGCTGTGTTCTTCTGGAGCAGGAGAGGCAGGGCTGCTTTATTGTAGGACCCTGATTCCGGGGCTTCGTGCACTTTGCAGCCCCTGTGACAAGCACCTCTGGTGCTGTGCTGTGCACAGCCTGCGGGGCCATGGACACCAGACAGGGGGAGGGGAGACCCAGCCTCGGGGAAGAGCCATGGTCTTGCCAGAGGAGGGAAGAGCTGCTTTCTGGGGGAAAGACGGCCCAGAGCCCAAAGGAGTCTGCTCACCTACCTTCCTCCCCTTCTCCTCAGGGCTCCGGGCGCTACTCCATCTACATCGCCAATTATGCCTACGGTAATGTGGGCCCTGATGCCCTCATTGAAATGGACCCCGAGGCCAGTGACCTCTCCAGGGGCATCCTGGCACTTAGGGATGTGGCTGCTGAGGCTGGGGTCAACAAATATACAGGTATGCAGAGTGATGGGGGGGAGGAGAGGAGGGGACTGTGACCTGGGGGGCCAGGGCCCCACCCTGCAAGGTTGAGTCTGATCATCAGAGACCATGGGGAGGGTGGACTGGTGTCCCTGGGGAGAGAGGATGAAGGTCTTATTCTTTCCCGCCACCCACAAAAGACTCCAATGGTTGATGAGCTATTGGAGGAGTGGACTTTGGGGGGCTCATGGGGAACATCGAACACAGCTTGCCAGAAAGTGGGAGTGAGACCACCCTCACAGCCTCTCCCAGGAACCTCTTACCCCATTTGCTGTGGCCCAAATGATGGGTGAACAGGGTCTGTAGGAGAAAACTGACAAATCAGAAAGGCCAGGATTTAAAGCATTCTTTATTGCCAAACGGCAGATGAAATTATTTACTTACACATAAGCGGCCAGGAATGGAGCGCTAAATCCCTAAGCCTCGGCTGGGTCCCGTCTCAGATAACTGAACTCAAAGAATTGTGTTCTTGTTCCAAAATCTTCCCAATCCTTTTTTGAAGCTCCCCCCCCCGCCCCCCACCGCTGCCGCCGTGTCTTTCTGGTTGGAGGACCTATTGTCAGCGCCTCTGACGGGGAGATCTTTCTAGGGAAGGCTGTTTTTCTAATTCCAGCACGGCTGCTGACTAAACTCTGATAATCTGCCAATAGCCTGCTGATGGCAGAGCAATCCAGTTCCTGTTCGGGGTGCCAAAAATCAGGACGCCAGAGCTATGCACAACGCTGCTCACGTGACTTCACCCTCACACCCAACCTGCACTCTGGATGTAGCAATTCTCTCGGTGGTTGACCTCCCTGATATAACCGCCCCCACTCACCCATCGACAGCCTTCCGAAGGGACAGCCGGCCTGACTCGGAATCCTGAGCCGGAAGGTGATGGGTAGGGCCATTTGAGTCATCCCCCGCCCCCAGACACCTGGGTGTGGCATAACCTCAAAGTCCTGCCTGGAACGGGTTGGTCTCGGCCTCATGATGCCCTTCTCTAGCCAGCTTCCCTCCTCAATGGAAGGGGAGATTGATGATGACCTGTCTGACAAAGTTAGTGGGAACAAATGACTAGACAATAAAATAGTTTGCAGGGCTGCAGCCCCCTCAGAGTGCTCGAGAGCCCCACACCAGAGTGCAGCAGGAAGCCTGAGTGTCAGTAATAAACCATGTTTTCCCGGGAAAAGGAATAAACATGCAGGAGCTTCAGCCTAGATTTGTACAGTCAATTTTTCTGAATAGTTCCCAGTCCTGTGTGCTGGGCTGGCTTGGCAATTAAGTGCCTTGATCTGCGGAGAAGGAGGGTGGGCTGGGGAGATGAAGCACTTGAAAATGATGAGATGGAAAGGAGGCAAGGTCTGGGAGACAGGGTTATACACAGAATAAAAGAATTCAGAAGGTTGCGGCTGGGTTTGAGCATGAAGGGGACATTGTTCGCGCTGGCTGGGCTGGCAGAGGGGCTGGCGAGAACAGAGGAAGGGAAGGAGGGGCCAGGAGGAGGCAGCTGAGGAGCACGGACGGGGACGGGAGTACCAGCTAACCATGCCAGGCAGTGCTGGAAGGACGGGACAGCCCAAGGAAGGGACACAGCTTCTGTGGAGCGGCCAGGCAGGCTGGGGCAGCTGGCGTGCCCAGAGGACACGTTAGAGCAGCTTCTCAGACTTCCAAAAGCCATTTGGCTGAGAAGAACCTATTTGGCCCACCAAGTTACTATTCTGTCTGCCTGCCTTCTCCAGCCCACCCTCTCCCTGCCCGCCAAGTCCCCCAGCTACCCGGCAGCCCCCATTGTCATTCCATTAAAGACACATGGACATCTGGCCGGAAAACTAGCTGAGTGCCCCCCCAGGAATGGACCCCAAATGTAAAGGCCACCACACGGAGCCTGGCCTGACTCTGGGGTTCTGGCAAGCAGCCGCTGCTCAGTGCCATGGGGCATGGGAAGTGGGGGGAGTGGAGCAGGTAACATGGGGGGCAGCAGCTGGGAGGAAGTCAGGTAGAGGTGTGTTCAGAGACCCGCAGGTCCCCCATCTGCTGGCCAGACCTTGGAGACCCTCACTCACACAAAAGAACAAACCCTGAGGCCAGAGAGGAGAAGGGACTTGGCCAAGGTCACCCCGGAGGTTTGAGCCCCATCCCCTGATGCCTAAACTGCTCAACTAGCTGTCCTTTCTGCTGAACCTCAGCTCAAGAATCCTGCTCCAGCCAGGAGACAGGAGGGGCTGGTGAGAGAAGAAGGCCCCACACCCACCAGGAAGCTGCCTGGGGTTGTGTGGCTGAAGCAGCTGCCTTGCTGAGGGCAGCAAGGGGAGGCGAGGCCACTGTGTCAGCAGCAGGGCAGTGTGCTGCCTGCACCCAGGGCTGCCTGGCTCTGTTCAAGGGGGAGGGGAGGCCTCCTTGCTAGACTCCGTCGAGTCTGCCGGCGGCCACTGCTCTGCTGGGTCACAGTGCCATCTAGCGGCCAGTGTGCCCACTCTCAGGGGACTGGAGGGCCCCTGGAGGGCAGTCCAGGGAGAGCTGCTGGTGCTGAGTTGGGCAGTGAGAAGGCCCCACCCACTTGCGGTTCAGGGCTCCCGAAGGATCCCAAGCTCGGAACTCCCCAGCCGCCTGCAGCCCCCAGGAGCCGGACAGCGCAGGAGCTGCTCAGCATGGCGGTCCCGGTGGAGGGCCTGGCGTGGGAGGAAGGAGGGGAAGCTAGGGGCCAAGAGCTCGGCACTGCCTCTGCAGCGCCTCTGACCCCAGGGTCGGCCGTGCGCCCTCCTCCTTTCTGGGTGCCTGGAACTGGCTGTCTGGCAGACCCTCGCAGAGATGGGCTTTGGAGTTACACTGCCAGGTACAGATCCTGCTGCCACCATCCTCCTGTCTAGACAGCAGTGGGCAAATTCACCTCACTAGACCTCAGTTTTCTCACCTGCAAAATGGTTGAAAATGAAAGCAGACAAATGGAATGTGCCTGGCACAGGCCTGGCTCGCAGGCAGTGCCCATGGAGAGTGGCTGACACCAGCACCTCCTCTTTGGAGGTTCTGACAGTGATGCCAGGGCCGTCTGTTGGGCATCTCCTGGGTGTAGGGAGTGCCATGCTGGGTGCAGGAAGCACAAAGGTTGCAGGGCTGGCCCTGCCCTGGAGTTCTTCCCCCTGTGTCCCCAGCCAGCCCTCCAGCCCTGGGCACCCCTTTCCACTGGAATCCACCGCTGTCCCTGGCTTCTGCTCCTCTCCCCAGTGCTCTACATTTTGGCCTCACCCTTTAAGGGAGCATCTGTCCAGCTGCAAGGTAGTGATTAAAGAAGCCTTAAAAGAAATTTGGAAAGAAAATGAAGGTGGATTTATGATGTTAGGTGGGGAGTTTTGCTGTAGGCTGGGAGCAGTGTGGAACAAAGCAGAGGGCAGATCTGATTTATAGGAAGTCATTATTGGAGGAGACAGAGAGGCCTAAAGCCCAGCTGAGACCTCTGGCAGATCCCCTACCAGCCGGCTCAGAGAGGTGATGGGGGAGGGGGATGCCAGGCGGGGGCCACGGAGCCCCCTGGGTCCCCAGCAAGCACTGGTGGAGCAGGAGCACCACCAGGGCTGCAGGCAGGGCTGGCGTGATGAGTCGTCAGCCAGGGCCAGAGACCAGGGAGTGCCACCACGGGCTTTCCAGGGGCACCCAGAGCCCCAGAATACAGAGGGTATCCGATATGTCAGGTGATTGACAAGAAGGGACATCACTTTTCAAGATCTGCTATATAGTGCGGGTGCCATCTTGGTGTGCATTTTTTTTTCTTTCCTCTAAAATGAGATTTTAAAGAAATGTCAGGCCTGTTGCTGGCCACGCTGGGTCTTATCGAGAGCACAGACCCCTTCTCTGTCGAGAGGGGACTCTAGTAGAAATGTTCGAGTGCACACTCTGACGATAGCATGAGCCCTGGGGTCATGCTAACATGGCCTTAAACAGCGACCCATTGCCCCCCGGCTGACATCCTGCCTCTCTGAGCCTTAGTTTCCCCACCTAGAAAATGGCAAGGCACTGTGCCTGGTGAACAGGACCAAAGAGCTGGTAGACAAAAAAGTGGCTCCTGCCACTTCTTTACCTGCCTCCCTCCTGCCAGCTCTCCAGCACCCTCACTGCCTTGGGGGCACTTCCCCGCTCTCCCAGATGCCCCAGGTTTGGAAGTCGCCACTTGGCAGACAAATAATGGAGCCTGCCCCCTGCCCACCTGCCCATCAGTGTCCTGCAAGGGTGGCCCGGTTGGTTAGGTGAGGACTGGGAACGCCCTGGTCTAGCAGCCTTCACACTTGTGGCCTCGGGACCCTGCCCAGCATCCAGAGGCCACAGCAGCACAAACACAGGGTCATTCTGCTGCAAGTTTCAGGAAAGTTAGGATGAGAGACTGTTGCCATCCTGACCTCACCCTCACACCTGGTTCTCTGACACACACACTCGCCCAGTCCTCATCCTCTTTGTCTTCCAGCACCTTCACTACTCTCTCACAGTATCTTGGATGCTTGTGGCAGACTGCAGGCCTTGGGGGCCACCAAAGTCATATTTCTATCACCATCTCATTGGATGGCTCCCACAGGGCCAAGCTCCCTGGCCGACGGGCCTCTCCTCAGTGCCCCACAGCATGGACTCCAGATAGACCCAGGAATCCGCTCCCAACCACGCTCTTCTGTGGTGCAGCAGGGAGGAAGCACTGGGAAGCAGAGCTGGAAGGATCCCGGGGTATCACCCATTTTACAAGGAGGGAGACCACAGCCTGGAGAGCACAGTCCCCAAGTGCCTGCATCAGAGGGGTAGAGGCCAGGAAGGAGCCCAGAAGCTTCTCCTTAGCACTGTGCATGTCTCTGCCTCTTTGTCCTGGGTCCTCACGCCAAAGTTTGAGGTGGTTCACCAGAACATCCCCGCTTCCCTACAACCTGTTTTTCCCCACAAGCCCTCTGGGGAAATATACCATATTCCCCCCACCCCAGAGCTGGTCCAGATGCAACCTTCACCCAAAATTGGACTTGAGCCTGCGTCATCCAGTTGTGGGTGTGGTGGTCAGAGGTCTGGGGGTGCAGCTCTTAAAGGTAAGCAAGGCTGCCCTGTGGGACTCTGACCCAATGAGGAGATCATCAGAGGGGGGTGCCACAATGTGGCAGGAGGTAGAGGGAGCCCTGGAGAGACATTTCCCTCTGCTACTCCACCACTCCGACCCAGGCTGGTGAGCAGCTGAGAAGCCTTCAGGAAGGGATGGGCAGGAGCAGCATTCACACCCTACCACAGATCCAGGAGCCCTTTGAAGCTCAAAAGTGTGGGGAAAATAAAGGGATATTATTCACTCAGCAGGTGGGAAATAGTCCAGCTAATGACTATATGGCACCTGACATTTTCCAAGGTATCTTCCAAAAACCAATTCACTTAATATTTATGACAGCCCCGAGAAGCAGCTATTATTACCAGTCTCAGGTTACAGGTGAGAAAGCAGAGGCCCAGAAATGTTCAATGACGTTCCCAAGGTCACACAGCCACACGGTTTGAACTTTCTGATCCCTACTCTCCCACCTCCTCCTCCCCTCCATGCTGCCTCTCCAGCCCCAACTGAGGGAGGACTGGTCCCCAGAGGATGTGATGGCCTCAAGTAAAAGGAATTAATTGATGTCAACTGGAGGAAACTCCCTATTGGGGCCCCATTCTCCTAGGTAAAATAAAAATGCCCCTAACTGCCCCTGGGTGAGTTAAACCTTAGGAGGGGGCACAGCATGGGCGTGATCAAGGCTGGAAGCTGAGAGAGGCGGGAGCAAGTCCAGGTGGAGGATACTTGCCAATTTCGCGGCCTAGTCCTTGGCTGGCGGAGAGGGTGCAGAGGCGCACTCAGGATGCACTTTATTGATTTGAAGAGGACTTATATGACTGACCGGGGAGTAGTGTCCCCTATGGCACTAGCAAGGGGCCAGCCAAGGGCCTGTCTCCAGTCTCAGTTTGGCCCCTCATCCTGAGGCTGCGGGGTCCGGTGCCAAGAGGCCAGCTCCCCGAAAATCAACTCACCTGCTCCCCAACCGTGCAGGGGACTTGCCAAGAAGGAGTTGTGGGTAACATCTCTGTTATGGTCTGGTTGCCATGGCAATAAATTGTCACTAATTAGTAGTGTGGTTACCATGGCAATTTTCTAGTAATTACAGGTTACAAATGGTGCAAGGCTTCAACCCAACCCAATTAGTTAATTAGAAAGATTTAGAAATTTGTCCAAAAGGGAAATAACCTGCTTTGTAGAAAATGAAGGGAATGTGTCACAGCTCGGGAGCCAGAGGCAGAGAGGAAATTGGAGGATGCCAGAGTGGGGGAGGAAGGATGGAGTTGCATGGCACCCGGCTCAGCACCCCACTGGGAATTGTGGGGGCCCAGGCAGGGCCCAGGGGTTCTCTCTGGAGCCTGCCCCTTGGCTGGAGTCTAGCGGGCCAGAACAGGGCCAGCGGCGGCTCCACTTTCTAATGGGCAGCAGCAGTGGTGCCCAGGTTGCAGCCCAGCACCCCTGCTTGCTGGCTTCCAGAACAGGCATGGAATCCTCTCTGCCCCCTCACCGAGGCTCCCCTAATGAAGAGCTCGCATCACATCATGGTGGTACTCCCTCTAGGAGTGTGGGCTCAGCAGCTCCGTTTAAATGAGGCTTTCCGCACTCCTTGAGAGCTAATTAGATTACCTAGGAGGATGGACTAGGTGAACTCGGAGACAAAGGGCCCAGGATGTGCTAATGAGGCACCCAGCCAGGAGAGCAGTGAGAGGGCCAGTGTC
The DNA here is from genome assembly GCF_014898055.3 of Talpa occidentalis. Taxonomy (NCBI): domain Eukaryota; kingdom Metazoa; phylum Chordata; class Mammalia; order Eulipotyphla; family Talpidae; genus Talpa; species Talpa occidentalis. The sequence goes on from NW_023605194.1 coordinate 22,673,165, forward strand.
ACTTTCCCCACCCCAGTCTCTTGGCCCCAGGCCCCAGCCCTGGAGGGGTGGGGGCTCCATTTGCACAGGGGAGAAAGGCCCCAGGAGTGCCCCCACAGGCATGTCTCCTCTGACCAGAGGAGCCAGGAACAGACCCTCCTCCCATCATTACCTTAGCTGTTTTGTGGAGACCTCAGTCCATCCGCAAGCAGGCAGGAGGGGGCAGGCAGCAGGGGTGGGCGCTTGGTCCAGTGTGCTCGGGTCTGTCTGAGCTCTCATTTACTTCAAGAGAAAAGAAAGCAAGTTTTTTTGATAATCATTCTCTGACCAGCTGACCAGCTCTTCAGAACATCGCCCTTCGGGAGAGCCCCCCGGGCACCCTGCTGGAGTGCAGGCTCTGATTGGGTGGGGCCTCTTAGATGCCACACCCCGCCCCATCTGGTCCTGGGCCTGACTGTGAGTCAGGAGGTTGTAGGATTCGTCAAAACACTTCACAAATCTTTATCCTCTCAAAACCCAGAAGTGGAAAAGACAGCGCACACTGTCCCCATTTTACAGAAGAGAAAACTGAGGCTTAATGGGTTATGGAAATTGCCCAAGGTCACTAGTCTCATAAAAAGCCCTGCAGGGCCAAGAACTCATGTCCCAGTCCCGGACAAAGTATTTCCAACTTTTAGGGCGTGCTAAGGGACGACATCAGGGCTTTGATGCCCATCATTGGGAGGGGTTTGATCAAGACTGGATTGGGCTTGTTGACATGGCAGCTCAAGTTGAACTTGAACGTGTCTAACCCAAATGTAGAGCGGACTTGATTTCTTTCTTTTTAAAAAGTATATAGGTTACGAGGTTTTACGCATTTAAACTACAGAAGCAATCTTGTTGCAACAAGGGGAACAGCACAAAGACATTTCAAAAAAAATGTCACCTATCACCTCTCCTTTTCTCCCCCAGCCCTACCCCATCATGGTAGCCAGTGTGGGCAGCTCAGGGTGTGGCCTTTCTCACTTTCCCCCAAACTCAAGAACAAGCCTGCACAAACATGTCTAGAAATAGCACGAATTATTTTCCTGTTTTTTTTTTTTAAGATTTATTTATGCATGCAAGAACTGGGGTACCAGCCAGAGGTACAGGGGGTGAGAGGATTCAGAAGAGATAGAGTGGGGAGCAGAACAGGCAGATTGACTGAAATACACTGCTGAGGGGAGCAGCAGGCAAGACAGGAGAGGTCTGCTGCACCATATGAACAGCTCCCTGGCAGGCCAGGGATTGAACTAGTGCTACCAAGGCTGCAGATAGCTTCACAGTGCTGTGCTTAACTTCCTACACCACCAGGGAGGCCCTTCCTATTTTTTTTAATTAAAGTCACACAATGCCATTACTTGGCAAATTGCCTTTTCATTTAGCAATTTGTGGTGGGCCTGCCTCCTAGCCAATAACGTGACCTACACAGGTTTTTTTAGCTGCGGAAATGACCATCCTGTGGCTGCACCGTCATCCGTTCAACCAGTGGCTGGACATGCAGTTGTCCCAGGTGTTTGCATGTCAAACAAAGCAAAGTATGCATCCTTATGCCTCCATCAGGAACAAGTCCCTATAGGTGCTACAACAGCAAGTGACCGTGGTCTTGATCAGCGGATGTGTGGCCTGGGGTGGGGTGGGGGCTGTTGGGAATCTGTGACTTGGCCAAAATGTTATGGATTTAGGATTATCGTCATTCAGCTGCTGAGGCAAGGTCTGTGTGGCAGCCTTTATTCCTTCAGTACGAAGTGGCTGGATCTTGTTCCTCACCAGGCTCATCATCTTTTATGGAGACTGGAGCCTATATCTGGGCTCAGGGAAACCTCCAGAAAGTCGGGATTCCCCCAAGGCGCTTTTTGATGCATTTTTGAAGTTTCTCAGAGGCTGCCTCTGTCCTCCAAGGGGCCTGGCTTTGCTTCTGCCACTCAGAATAGGTCGGTGTGCTCTCCTAGGGGGCCGGGGTGTCAGCGTGGGCCCCATCCTCAGCAACAGCGCCTCGGACATCTTTTGCGACAATGAGAATGGGCCCAACTTCCTCTTCCACAACCGAGGTGATGGCACCTTTGTGGATGCTGCAGCCAGTGCTGGTGAGTAGAGCCCCCACCCTGGGTCCTTCGGCCCCCTAGACCCACAGGGAACTCTGGGCCTCCCTACCCACTCCAGGCCAGTCCCTACAAGCCTCGGGAGAAGTCATCCTCCAAACCACACAAGAGGACCTTGCTGGTCACCTGCAATTCCACACCCTCCCAGGCTCAGGCCATAGGGTGTGTTTGCTGCTGGAGGGGCAGGGTGGGGGGCCTGGAACTCCTGACAATCCATTTGCCAGCAAACAAATTGGCCCGTGTTCCTCTGTGTCCTGTTTGTGTCTTTCAGCATCAAGTTCCCCTTCCTAGCTGCCTCTCTCCATTCCCTGTCCCCACGTTTATCTTAAACATTCAGTTCCATACAACGACCATTCATCAAGTCCTTGCTAAGTTCCAGCTGTTGGTGCTATGAACTGGGGTGCTAGCCTGAATAAGGCTATGACCACCTAACCCCTCAACTCTCCCCACACACAACACACACAGAGGCACTGACATTGTATAGGAAGAGACAGACGAATAAACAAATGGCTATAATAAGAGCTGGATAAAATCCACACAAGGCTCCTAGTTCAGCTCTCCTTCTTTCATTTGTGCTCAACCTTCATCTACCTCAGGACCTTTGCACTTGCCATTCTCTCTACCTAAAGTGCCCTCTCCCCCTTCTCTGTCTGCAGAACTCCTATTTATCCTTCAACACTTAGCTCAGAGATTGCCCATGAAGCCTTTCCTGACTCCTTCTGTGCCACCTGTCAAGATTGGCACCCTCTCCTCCGCCTTCCACTGCCCTTGCATGCCCCTCTCCCTTAGGCTTCTACAGTGCTCCAATAGCTCATTTTGCTACAATGCTTGGCACGCAGTGATCACCCAATAAATTTTGCTAAATGATGGAATTGACACTTAATAGGTATGGATCTCACTAGTCTGTCCTTCAACTATTTCTCCCCTCCCATTCCGCCCCACCTTGCCAATGAATGGATGGTTTGATTTTGTCTCCTTCTAGGAGGTATAGAGACAAACTCTGGCCTCCAGAAGAAGAGGTGAGCAGGGATCTAGACACATAGATCAAAGGTCCTATAAGCTCCAGCCAGAGCTGACATTGGCATTAAGCCCTGAGCGAGTGCCCATCCACTCTCCATGATTTATAAGCACCTGCTTCCCCAGCTCTCTCCTCCCTGTTCCGATTTTGAACATTCACCTCCTTCTCACCCTACTAGTAGCCAGTGAGTCCCTCATCCTTGTCTTGCCCTCTTCTCCTTCTCTGGCATAGCTGAAGTTGGGAGGCAGTGCTCCTGGCCTGTCCTCCCTCCCAGCTTACTCCTCCTGGTGCCATACACTCTGGCAGCAAATTTTCTCATTGCTGAAAAATCATAAAATGAAGGGGAGGTGGTAGTGGAGAAAACCTAGAGGATTTGATAAGGTGTTAAAGAGATGGAAGCAGAGGTGAGCCAACAAGTTGGAGTGGGAGAAGGTATCAGGCGGGAGGAGAGAGGAAAGGTGTTAGGCCCGTAATTGAAAGTCAGAATGATTGCAGGGGTTTAACAAGACATGTCAAGAGGGCATTCATCACCCAAACAGATGCTGCTGTGAAATGCAGCCTGGCACCGATTATTCCCGTGAAAGGGAACCAGCTCCTTGTCAAGGTGCCTCGTAGATAGGAGAGAAATGGGCCAACACGGAAGGCCACTGACATTAGGGCTGGGAGTTTTGCAGAGAATTAATGGGGTATTAATCCTACAGGTTGGAAGCGGCCCCTATTCCTTTGCAAATCCCCTTCCTGAAGCCTGGGTCTAACTGCCTCTTCTCTCCCTGCCCCCGGCCTCCACTAGGATGCTCAACCTCCAAGTTTCCCAGAGGGCCCCACCCAGCTCCTCCTGGCTCCCATCCTCAAGATCTCCATATTTGCAGCTGGCACAAGCTTCCTGTGCCCTGGATTCTGGAATCCCCACACCCCATCCTATTGTCCTATGGCCCACCGCCCCAACTGCCTGATGACCGATGGCAATGTGCCCTCCAAAAGCACCACGCAGGTGTCGAGAGATGGCATCTGTGCCCTCAGGTCGTGCGTGATTTGAGGGAACGAGTCTGCTATGAGCAGATAGTTGGTCAGGCCATCGCTGCAGGCAAGCTGCCCTCCATCCTCCCCCAGGATCCGCTCAGTCCCCCTGGCCATTGGTGACCTGGGACACAAGCTTCTCTTCCCTGGCCTCACAAGGCACACCTTGGGATTCTCTGTCTCGGTACAGTATTTTCTCTGCTGTCACCAATATCCCCAGGTCACCACCAGCACCAGCATAGACACTACAGGTATCTATGATGACCAAGAAGGTGACCAAGAAGACAGTTCCTGACCTCAGAGAGCATAAGGTGTAGTGGGGGAAACCAGACACCCTAAGCAAGTAGACTGCAAAGGAACATAATGACAACGTGGAGGAAAAGAATAGAAGGCTGTCAGGGAGAAGAATGGGGAAAGGGAAGACCAGGGCCTGTTTCCATGGAAGTGATCAGGGAGGACTTCCCTGAGGAGGTGACCTTGTAGCTGAGAGAATAACAACCAAGAATCAGGGAAAGAGTACCCCAGGAGGAAAGTCACTGCTTGAACAAAGTCATAGAAGCTGGAAGGAGCTTGGTTCATTTGAGAAATTAAAAGAACACAGGGTGGCCAAAGGTTAGTGAGAAAGAGAAAGACCAGTTAAGGCAGGTAGAAGTCTTGTGCTACCCCTGCAGGAGTTTGAACTTGACCTGAGAGCACTGGGGAGATTGACCAAAAGTACCAATCAGCTTAATGTATCCCAGTGGCAGTATTGGGGTGACCGGAGAGGCCTTTAGTCCTCCAGAATTTCCACCATTCTCCCTCCCCCAAGGTACCCCAAAATGGAGCAAAATAGTGTGCTTGCTGGCCAGTACAGATAGAAGACAGGTTTCTGCTCCCCTTTGCAACTATTGATAGAGGGCTGTGTCACCTCCTGCCCCTCTAGAGAAATTCTGAGCAGGCCCTGCTGCTCCCAGGGAGTAGAGACAGTGAGGGGTTGCCCTCCCTGGGTGCTCCCATGGAATTCCAGCAAGGTGAGCGTACCTGCCAGGGGCTCTGCCCTGAGGGCTCTGACATCCCTCCCCAGGTGTGGACGATCCCCACCAGCACGGCCGAGGTGTCGCCCTAGCTGACTTCAACCGGGACGGCAAAGTCGACATCGTGTATGGCAACTGGAATGGCCCCCACCGGCTCTACCTGCAGATGAGCGCCCATGGGAAGGTCCACTTTCGGGTAAGAAGGGGCCTCTTCCTCCACTGTGAGTGGCCCTGGCGTGATCAGGAGACACAGCCCCGCTTGTGCCTCTTGCCAGGCTGAGAAGGGGCTTGTGACTCTGCAGAGCCTGGGGGTGTGAGGCCACAATGAAGGTGACATCTGGGGGATAATGGACGATGTCTGGGACATTCTTGACAAATGGGATAGGAGTGCTACTGGCATCTGGTGAGTAGAGGTGAAGGATGCTGCTAAACATCCTATGATTTCCAGGACAGCCTCACCACCAAAAAGGATCCAGCCCCAAATGTCATAGTGTTGAGTTGAGAAACCTGCTGACCCTTCCGATGGCCTCTTCCCAGAGCTCACAGGAGCAATAAGAATAATAATAGAGGCCCCATTTATCAGGTGCCTTCCATGTGCCAGGAACTGTGCTAAGCGTTTTACATACATTATCCCAGGCGTGCAATGCAGCAACCCCAAGGGGGCTATGTAGGTTTCCATTTTTATAGGATCAATAGAATAATAATGAGTTAAAGATCTTGAGGTCTCTTTGTTCCCCAGCTCTTTAGTCCCTGCTCAGCCCACCCTGGCCAGCTGGCCAGGCTCTTAATCAGCCTCATTACTGTGCCAATGAGGACAGCCTTCCTTCCTGGCCTCCCCAAAATAGGCAGCTCACCAGCTGTCCTAGGCCGGCTGGGCCTATGGAGAGGACCTGCGGGAAGAGGACGAGAGACAAGGCCGGGCCGAAGGGCAGAGGGGCACACCCAGAAACACCAATGGTGCCTTCCCAAGCCCTCTCCGGAAAGACCCTGAGATTTGGACAGGTTCCCGGGGTATTTAAGAGGCAAATCCATCGATCATGGATATTCTGCTAAGAAACAAAAAGGTCTCCGTGCACAGTTCTCTTTCAGAGGAAAGTCCCACACCTGGGGCCTTTGTCCACCAAGGCCCTGTCAGCACTATGTGGTCCCAGCTGGGCTATCTTGGGGCTGAGGTCTCCCCAGGAGACCTCAAAATAAATGTCTCAAAAAAAGGAAAATATCAAGATTTCCAAGAAACACTGCAAGGTTCTAGAGGCAGCAACACCACATCTGAAGGCATCCGCGGCTGCCTTCCGTGACTCCAAGTGCAGGGCCAGCCAGGGCAATGCAATGGTGGAGGCTGTGCCCATTGCGTGCCAAGCATTTTACACACAGTCCTCACAACCTGGCAGCTACTGCTACGCACTCCTTGCTGATGAGGAAAGCGAGACTCCAGGAGCTGAGTAACTTGCCTAAGACCACACAAGCTAGTCAGCAGAGAAACCTGGCTCCAAATGCACAGCACCTCCCAGTGTCCACCCCACTTCGAGCCTCACCGGGGGCCTGGAAAGGGCACAGCATCTGGAATCAGACACCCCGACTATGGCCCCACTCATCAGCTATGAGTGCGAGCCACACCCCTCCTCCTCCGAGGAGGCCTGGGAATGGGGATGCTAATGTCTGCCCTGCCCCAAGTTACCGACAGGAGGCCTAAGTGTGAGCCAAGCTAGGAAACAGCAAAGGCTTCACGAGGGTGACATGGGACCATTCCTCTTCCCCCTTGTTTCCTCAAGCGGCCTCAACTTCATGTGGTTCTAATCACAGCCCTCTCACCCCCCACCCCAGGGCCCTGTGCGGCAGGTGGGGAAGGAGGTTCAGTTGGGCTGACCTTGACCTTTGCAGCATCACATGCACGGTGGGGAGCGCCGGCTCTCCCACCCCCACCCCCACATTGTGCATCTGCCCGCTGACCTGCGGCCTCTCTCCTCCCAGGACATCGCCTCACCCAAGTTCTCCATGCCCTCGCCTGTCCGCACAGTCATCGCTGCTGACTTTGACAACGACCAGGAGCTGGAGATCTTCTTCAACAACTTCGCCCACCGCAGTTCCTCAGCCAACCGCCTCTTCCGGTAGATGCTCCAGCCTGGCTCGTAGCCGCTCACTCGGAGCGTCTGGGAGTCAAGGAGGGAGGTGTAGGAGACAGAAAGGCTTCCTCCAGGAGCTGAGGTGGAGGAGGGTCCCCTGACGAATGGACAGAGAGGAGGAAAGGACAGGGATTGAGTCAGAGCCTGTGGGATGGAGGGCAGGTCCTGGCAGGAAGCTGGCCTCCTGCTGTCTTGGGGACACCAGGCAGAGGCACACGGCCCAGAGTGTGGCCAGACACCGGGGCCCACAGAACAGAGTCCACATGTCCTTAAAAAGGGCGTCCAGAGTCCACTCTGGGGGCAGCTGGGTTATACAGAGGCAGGAGGGGTTATTGCCTGCAGGACTCCTCAGAACCTTTAACTTGGCCATGAGCATCTTTTTCCAAAGATAGATAAAATGTTCAAATGGACTTGACCACAGACACCGCTTTCAAAGGCCTTCCACTTGGGACTGGTGCTCTGCAGAACACCCCTGGGGATGTGCTGCAAGAGACCAGCGGTGACAAGGGGAGGAGAGTCACAGCCCGCGGGCTTCTGGCCAGCTCCTGAGTGGTGTCCAGGTGGAAGGGCTGGATTTTCAGAGACAGTTCTTCTCTTCGAGGGATTAGGAAACCTCTGGCATTAGAATCACCCAAGTGCTTTTGGAAGTACAGAATCCTGGTGCCCTCCTGCCTCTCCTGAGTCAGAATTTCAGGGGTGAGACCCAGGAATCTCCATTTTTAACAAGTGCACTAGGCAGCAGATGATTCTCAACAGGTTCAAGAACTGCTGTTGGGAAACAAACTTCAGACCCACGTGGTGTGAGCTGGTGCTGAGCTTGGTCTAAAACATGCCAGTGGGTCTTGAGAGCAGGTGGGGAGAGGTGGGTGGATTCAGGAAATGGGCCAGATCACCTGCTTGGTTCCTCAGGGCCCCAGCCCTAGCCCCTCCCCCAGAAGGGCCCCAACTATTAATAAAAGGTGGGAGCTGTGACTAAGGGTGTTTTAAAATATAATTATTAACAAAGCATCAATCTTGACTGGATATAATCACCCCCCAAAGGCACCAGATTTACTAATTAGGTGCCTTGCAAAAAGCTTATTCACAACTTTCAGATTAATTGCAGAAGATCAATTGCTCGTTAACAGAGACACTGCTTTCCTGCTCTGGCTAATAAAGTGTCACTGCCAGGACCTCTGAGCATCTAGGAGTCTAGTGCTCTGGTGTCTGCGGCCTGAGAGCCCAGCCCCTCTCTGCACGCCTGCCCAAGCCTCACTGTTTCCCGCTTACCCCCACCCCCGACTGCAGGCGGGCCGGAGACCATTGTCCCTGGACAGGTGCCCATGGGGGAGTGTTTGCGCCCACACCATGGCAGTGGAAGCCACTTCCCAGCTACATGTCTGTGCCCCCAGTCTCCATGGCAAATGGCTGGGTCCAGAGCACACAGCGGAGGGTGCGAGGGGCTGCAGCTGGGCCACCTGTCGGCTGTCTAGACGTATAGCCCCACCTGTCCTGCACCACACAGGATTTTCTCCCGTGCTGAAGGGCCCCTCACAGGGCCACCAGGAACACAAAGCCTCAGGGTACCTGAGTCTGCCCTGATGACGTCTAGGGCAACAGGAAACTCATTGCCCCAACAGGACTTACCAAGCATGAGAGGGACCTGTCAGCAGCAACAGGCGTGTGCAGACACTCTCCCGAGACGAGCACATGTCCCGCTGACCCCTCCAAACACGTTCTGATCTGTTCTCTTCTCTGCATCCTACGCCACGCCCACTCTTCCTGCGGCACCACCTCAACCTCCCTGTGTCTAGTCCCCCAGAGCAAGTTGCTGAAAATTCGAGTCTGACCACACCCAGTTCCACCTGAAACCCTTGATCAGCTCCCCACTGTCCTCTCCTGACATATCCCACAGAGCCTGGCATTGTCCCCAACCTCATCACGCTCCAGTTCCCTTCTATACCTAAGCACCTGACACCCCAGCTTCCTTCAATTCTGGGCTGGGCCAGGCTTGGCCCCTCAAGCTGCCCACACATCCTCCCTCCCCTCGTCTGAGAGACACAAATTCACTCGTCATTCTGGCCCAGAATGACGTCATTACGTGGCTCCTCCTCCAGGCCTGGTCACCCAAATCTGGGTGAGAGTGCTGAGTCCTGTACCCCCTCAGTCCCACTCTCCCTGTAGGCCTTCAGCACTCTGAATGGGGTTCCCTATCACCATGGACCCTGAGCTCTGGCCTCCCTGGTGGGCACCGTAACCAAGGTCCCCACACGGCACCCGGCACACAGAAATTGCTGCAGAATTTGTTCAGCAAATATATCATCACGGTGGAGCCCTAGGCTTTATCCTTAGGAGCCCTTAACGGCAGTGGCCCTGAGGCCGTGGGTGTCTCTGCCCAGCTGTGGCAGAGTATACAGGGCTCAGGTGATCAAAGGAGCCGTAGGTATTGACAGGCTAAGGCATCTACACCCCTAGCAGGTGGGCACATGCCCTGGCACCACAGGACATGGTACCCACTGCCCAGCCTTCGCAGGCACATGGTCAGCACAGATGCCCCCTGTGGCCAGAGGAGACCACCCAGCATGTCTGTCAGTGCTGCAGACACCCTGTGGCTGTGCCAGCGCTCCTTGCCATGTGCCTCTGCAGACTCCAACTCAGGGGATTCACCCCCCCCCACCCAGAAAGCCCTGGTCACCTCACAGCCTTCTGGTGACGCTCTGTGACTTGGGTAAACAGTAGCCACCTGAGAGGGTGGAGAGGGGTACAGAGCCCTCCTGGGCCTCCGTCTGTCCCTGACATTGCTCCACACATCCTGGGCAGAGCCCCCAAGGCTAAGAGAACCCAATGAGTGAGGAAAAATGAGAGAGGGAAGCTCCACCATTAGCATTTGGTTCTGTGTGGAGAAAGAGCATACCTTTCACAGTGGACTTTTCTGAAGCAAATGTTACCACAATTCAGAGTTCAAAATAGCAGAACCCCTGCAGCCCCAAGGGCCTTCCCTCCCGCTTGCCTCTGGAATTCATCCATGTGTCCCACAGACATGTGCTTGGAGCTCTCTGAAAGCCAGGCACTGTGTTAGATGCTGCGGAAGATGCAAAGATGAATAATACATGGTCCCAGCCTGCAAAGAGCTCACAGTCTAGCTGGGGAGATAAGTTGCTTTCATACAGAGCTTCAACACAAGGCAAAGTGATAAAGGCCAGCAGAGAGATAAAGACAGGGTAGGAAAGCATTGCTTCTCAAAGGACGATCAGGGAGGGTGTGGAAGAGGTGGCATTTGAGTGGGGTTTGAACCTTGGGTAGCATCCAGAACTCAGAAACCTAGGGCCGCTCAAGGGAAAGCGAAGGTCAGTTGAAGGTGGCTGTGTCCCTGCCCCTTCTCCATCCATCAACTGCCCTTCTCCGGCTGTCTATAACTCATCCATTAGAGAAGGAAAAATCAATATTTACCAACGTAAATTAAAACCCAAGAAGGGAACAGGCAGGGTCTGTGAGCAGAGAGGCTCTTAGGCAACCCAGTGGCAGCCCAAACACAGCAGGCCCTGGGGGGCTCAGGAGACAGGAATGAGGGAGTGGGCCTCTGGGTCCCACATTTCCTCAGACCTGAGCCAAGCCTGTCTCCTCCCCTGCAGCGTCATCCGCAGGGAGCATGGCGACCCCCTCATTGAGGAACTGAATCCTGGCGATGCGTTGGAGCCTGAGGGCCGGGGCACAGGTGAGGCACCTGAGGACTCCCACTGGCACCCCCGTCAGCTCTGCCCATACCTAGGGTGAGGGTGGACAGGAGGGGGCGGCCAGTCCCACAGCAGGCTCCACCTGTGCCTGCAGGCCTGCAGCTGAGCATAGTGGTGGAGGCGCCCCTAGGGGCCAGGCAGAGCAGGCAGGAAGCAGAGGGGCTGGTCCACTGAAGCCAGGGCCTGGGATCTCCGGGCTGTAGCTTTCTGGCCAGGCCTGATGGTGGGGATGGAAAGGAAGGTGTGACCTCTCCCCTCTCCCACAGGGGTTAGAGAAACAATCCTGAGCCAGGAGTCCCAAGACGCAGCCCTGCCATTGTCTCACTTCTGATGGTGGAAAAGTTGCTTCATCTGGGTCTTGTTCTCCACGTTCATATAATGACATCTGCCCTCCTCAGTTGTCTGGGGTGTAGTAAGGACCAAAAAGGGGACTATATGCACACAACGCTTTATAGATTGACAAAGTGCAGGTCTAAAGGGCAAGTATAATAGAAGAGAGAGAAGTCCTTGTGGCCTGTGTAATTTGCACGCATCCTCTCTGCGCAAAATCCCGGGGAAGGAAAGGGAAACCCTGTTTTGCGAGTTCCGATCATGAGTGGCTGTAAGAAAGGAGAGGCGCAGGCTTCAGGCCCCAACCGCCCTGCCCCAGCTGTGTCCTTTCTCTGCCTCCCACACTCAGGGCTGTGGCCATGGCACTGGTCCTGAGGCCCCTCCCGGTGGGTCTCCTGGTCGATGGCCAGAGTGAAATCTGCGTTGTTGCAGGGGGCGTGGTGACGGACTTCGATGGAGACGGGATGCTGGACCTCATCTTGTCCCATGGGGAGTCCATGGCTCAGCCGCTGTCTGTCTTCCGGGGTAACCAGGTATGCATGGACCTCGGGACCGTGGAGCCCAGCCCGATGTGCTCTCCTGGGTCCAGGGAGGATGAGGACAGAGGAGCTGGGGTGCTTGCTTGACCACTGTGGCGGGAGACGCACATCCTCAGGCCTGCTTTCCACCGCCAGAGCCAGCCTCCGCTTCTCCAGCACCTCTTCCCACCAGCAGCCAAGCTGTCCTCGCTTGGGCCTTCCTGCCTGGCTTCCTCCCCTCTCTCTTTCCTGGGCTGTGCCTTCTGCTCTTTCGTCCCTTCCTCTCCACCTGCCCCTGCCCCTCCGGCTGAGCCAGGCCATCTTCCTTCCCTCGCCCCACAGGGCTTCAGCAACAACTGGCTGCGAGTGGTACCGCGGACCCGATTTGGGGCCTTCGCCAGAGGGGCGAAGGTCGTGCTGTACACCAAGAAGAGTGGGGCCCACCTGAGGATCATCGACGGGGGCTCGGGGTACCTGTGTGAGATGGAGCCTGTGGCCCACTTTGGCTTGGGTGAGTCAGGACCTGGGGAGACCGTGGGTTTAGGGGGAAATAATCTTAAAAGGCTTCCAGAAGAGGAAAGGTAATAATGGAAAAAATGTTAAGAATCTCCAGGGGCATCCAAGAGTGTCTTTACTGAGCCATCATGGTCAAGAAAGCATGTGAGTCAAATATCCCCGAGTTCAAAATCCTCCCACCCTTGAGGTGATAATACTATTAACAAAAAAGGAATAGGCAATATGATCTCAAAGTAATAAATGCATATGTATATGTTAATATTATACGCACATCATATGTGCAGAGAGAAAAAGGAAAGAGAATGCAGAAAGTGTGAACAGCGATTCTCTCTGAGCAGCTGGATTATTATAGCGGCTCTAACTTGTTCCAGAAACGCTGGCTCTTTACTCTTGGTACATCACTTCATCCACCTGACTACCCTGTGGGACGGGTGTCATTTATCCCCATCTAACAATTGGAGAAACTGAGGATCAGAACAATTCAGAAACCTGCCCGGGTCAGGTGATAGGCACATAGCAGCTCGAGGGCCCAAGCCCAGACCTCTCTGAGTGTCTGGTTTGTACTTTCTCCTGTATGTGTGTTACTGTGTTTTTCAACTTTTACAGGAAACACATACTCTTTGTGTAGCCTGAAGAAGATGCAGAGATATTTAGAGGACCCAGGGCCTGGTTATAGGAACACGTTCTCAGGCTATTTTGCACTGAGTAGATTGGCCTGCGGCTGGGGGGTCTATCGCTTTTGAGGACAGCCATTTGCTCTGCTGACCCGAAAGTCCAAGATGACATTTAAATATGCAGTCCTCTGGCAATATAGCAGTAACTGCACTAACCAAGCACTAACTTTGTGCCAGGCACTGGGCTAAGTATTTTTTATGGTTCCTTATTCAACTCCCAGTCCAACATGATGAATCAGGAATCCTGACCCCCATTTTATAGATAAGAAAACTGAAGCTGAGGCCTCCTTCACAAAGGAGGCCCCAGTGAGGCTGTTCATGGTATCCTAAGTAGGCTGTTGATCCAGGTGTCTGGCTGGACACCAACACCATCCCATTCTATACATAAGGAAGTTGAGGCTCACATGGCAAATCAATGGCTAGGCCAGGACTGAGCCGGGTTCTCCTGCCCCATATCCCATGGTCTCCCTCTTCTATTTTAAGACGCATGTCATGTGCCTCAAAAATTGTTTTGGGTTTGAACTCTGCCTCCAATTGCCCCTAGGTGCCCCCACAGGCTCCCCTCTGCTACCACTTCCAGAGACACACTGAGGAAGATGCCCTGCCCCTGCGCCTCAGCCTTGGGCCTGCAGTGAGATGTGCTAAGGGACCCATCAGGCAGCTGGGCCAGCAGCCTAGAACACAGCCAGGGGCGAGGGAGGGGAGTGGGTGGGTACTCCAAGCTGTGGCCCCAAGGCCCCTGCATCTAAACCCAACAGCATCTCCTCCACGATGGAGCATAGCACAGGCCTCCTAACTGGTGCAGGTGCCAACGATGGGGAAGGAAGCAAGAAGCCTGGGGAAGGCTAGATGGAAGGATTGAGAAAGAGACAGTGGGGAGACAGGCAGAGACAGGAGCTGGAGGCAACCAAGAGACACAGAGACAGAGAAACAGTTAAGGCAAAGAAGAAACTCTTCCTTCCCTCCAGTCCAGGCAGGGAGGTGATAGACACAGGGACTCTCCTGCAGGCAGGCAGATGTACACGCGCCATCATGCTGGCCCAGTGTCCATGAAAGCCCCGCGCCAGGGGAAACAGTTCAGCTCCCGGGGCAGCTTTCCCACGGAACTGGGACTGAAACTAGGTCTATTGGGAGCGTGGGAGTATGGAAGGCGAGCACGGGGGCTAGGGGAGCATTCGGAGGCTGCAGGCTTGCACCAAGGCCCAGAGATGGGTGGGGTGGGAGATGACACCCCCAGAAGAGAGAGTCCTATAGGAAGAAGCTCGAGCACTCTGCACAACAGAGTCCTGCCTGGGGCGGAGGGAGCAGAGTCTGGAAAGTGAGGCCAGGGCCACACTGTTGAGGACACCCCAAGCAGGCTGGGCAGGAGGAGCAGGACAGCAGGAGGGGCAAAGAGTCACAACAGGTGTGGCCGTGCCAGGGCAGGGCTGCAGAAGAGCTCCTGCAAAGGGTCCTCCTGTAAACAGGGCCAGCATCCCGGCACCTGGGAGCAGCAGCAGTTGTTTTTAGGCCTTATTTTTTTATGTTTTTTTAGTTGTAAGAATAATGCATACTGATTCTAGGAAAATTAGAAAATCCAGCATTATTTTTTTTAAAAATCAAAAAAGAAAGTAAAAATAACCTGTAATCTCACCACTATGTTTGGAATATTAAGCAAGATGTGAACATTTCTCCCTCCACCCTCCCCCAGTGCCATCTGATCCATCCATCCAATACATATTTATTGAGCACCTGCTAGGTGCCAAACGCAAGTGCAGGTTCTTGCCATGAGTGGTCTTACCTGCCAGTGGAAGGCAGAGAAGCAAGGAATACAAAATAAACTAATGAATAGGTATAGCCCTGAAGTGCCCGAAGATGTTGAGTGCTAGGAGGAGAAAGCGCAGAACAGGGAAGGGGGCTGGGGGTGGGAGGGGAAGGAGAAGGAGCAGCTTCAGGCCTCCTGATAGGATTTTATGACATGCATCCTCATCGGAGCACATTTCCAGGCATACACTCCTTGGGATTTTTTATGATAAAAATGATTATGTGCTTTCTACTATTCCCACACTGGCATTTTCTTCTCTCTCTCTCTCAACACCGTACCCTGGACATCATTCCAAGTCTGCCCCTGTCTCCACCATGTCCCGGCAGCGCTGCACGGGGTTTCAGGCATTATTTATTTAGTCAGCCCCCCAATGACAGGCAGTGCAGTGGCTTCCCGATCCTGAGAAGTCTGTTCCATGGGGTTTGGGGGGAGAAGGGGCATGTTCAGAACATAAGCAAGGTGTGCCTTGGCATCCCAAGCCCCTGAAAAGCAGATGGAGTGCAGGCTGTGCAAAGAAGGGGCAGGGGCCCCCCGCAGGGCCAGTTTGGGTAAGTTGGGCTGTCCCCCGAGCAGCGCTCACAACATCCGGACTCACCCCAACTGGCCCTGCATCCCTCCTCCCTCCAAGATTCACCCCTGCCTCCTCCTGACTTTGCAGAAGGTGTGGTGAGAGCAGATGAGTCTGTGGGTGCACATACGTGCCCCTCTTCCTTTCCCCAGGCACGGCTTCCTGCTCATCTCCATTCTGGCTGGAGAGCGCCTCCCGGCACTGTAGACACTGCCCTGAGCACGGAGCAGCCTCCAGCCTCTCAGACCGCAGTGGAGTCCCGGCCCAGAGGTCGAGCTGCAGTGCAGTACAGTAAAAACTTGGGGATCTTGTCAGATGTTTGCTCTCAGGGGCCCCCAGAGGGCCCCCTCTGTTGTGCAGAGTGCTTGAGCTTCTTCCTATAGGACTGTTTCTTCTGGGGGTGTCATCTCCCACCCCACCCATCTCTGCTTAGTGGAGCCCCAGGTTTTGCTGCCCCCTCCACCCTGACCTTTCTCTGCTCCTCCAGAGTGCAGACAGTGCCACGCTCATAAATTAACATTTCTGCTCCCAGTCTTTGGTGAGTGCCCCCACATACCTGTTTACTCAAGCCGCACCTGCGTCCCTAGCCCTGCATATCCCACACCCTGGCTCGCCACATCCTGGCTGGCAGAGGGCTAAGGCAGCTCAACCAAACCCAGAAAGTAAAAACAAGCACCAATAATCTGCTATCCCCTGCCAGCCCCACCCGGGTCTCACCCACTCAACCAGTCCACCCCAAATATTGCCAACTGCCCCCACATACACGTACCACCTCCCTTTCAACTAATTGTTAGCTCGTGACTCAGAGCTGCCTCTAAGCTGGCTGGTGCTCACTTAGGGAAGGAAAATTCAGTGGCCCACATAAAAATGGCACTATTAAAGTGCAAAAATATTCCACCAACTGTATTCCCACCATCTGTTTTGCTTGTAATTCTTCTGAAAAGCACAATTTTCTGTGCCTCCCTGGCCTTTGTCCTTTCAAAGCTGCCAGAAGCAACTCTGCTGGCTTGACCTCACGTCTGTGCTGGTTAGCAGGGCCTCCTCTGCTGGCCAACCACTCCCTGTGCAAGGCCTGGCAAAGGGGCAGGCAGCCACTGAGCAGTGCCTAGGAGCCAGGCCTGCTCATGTGGCCGCGTGAGACCCGAGCCCTCTGGGGCAGAGGAGTCACCTGGCCTGGGGACGGGCGCCTGGGCTCCCCCAGTCCTAGCTCAGACGCCTGCACGCCCCTTGGGCCTGCCAAGCTGGAACCAAGACGGCGACTGCACTTGCCAGGCTTAACAGCCTCGCTCTGTCCGTTACCTGCACGGACTCAGCTCCTCGGGACCGTCTCTCCTTCCTGCTGAACCCCACACCCTGCCCGTGTGGTGCTTGTTCCCAGCCGGGCCGGGCAGGGTGGGAGGTGGGCAGTAGGACGCAGGATAGTAGCTGTGGGCTTTGGGGCCAGAGGCTCCCTGGTTGGGTAACTGTGGGCAATTCACATCCATCCCCCAAGTCTCTAAATTGGAAATTATAAAACAAGTTCCTTCCTCGAGGTGCTGCCTTAAGGTGCCAGTGCAACACCGCAGATCACCTGGTGGGGCTCGGGCTACAAATTCCCTAGTATTGTCGCCAACAAGTGAATGAAGAAAGCCCCTTGGGAACGGCCGGTGCCCCCACATCTAAGAGCCGGTGGGATAAATGCCGAGGGTACAGCACCAGGCCGGGCGGGGCTCACATCCCAGGGAGGAAGGGCTGTCCTTTGTGGGTGTCCCGGAGCTCCAGTCAACACCCCATCTACAGACGAGGAAGCCGGGGTCCCAGCGGGCACCCAATTTGGGGAGAGAATCCTGCTGAGGAAACCAGGGCTTGCTTGGGTGCTGGGTGTGGAGGAAGGGAGGAGGCAGGCGAACGCAGGAGGAGGCGGCAAATACAGGATGTAAATTTGTGATTGTCTATGAATATTCGGCGTCTCTTTTGAGTTATTTGTGGCACTTCAGTCAGGCTGGAAAATGTATTCATGTAGCTGTTCTGTTGGCTGAGGTGAGAAACATTTGCTTTCCTTTGTCTCCTTTTTTAAATGGAAAATGTTTACTTTTTATGTATGCCACTTTATTTGGCACCGCACACCCTAAAAATGCCAGATCTCTTGAACTTCAAGACACTCAAGATGGAAAAAATTTCTGTAACAGACACCCCTCGCTCCCATTTCCACACCCTCCCCCAAAAGAAATGATTGTAGAAGGAGGGAGCGGGGGGTGGGGGTAGGGGGTTATGAGAAATATTTCCTGGCTTAATAAAGCAAAACTCAGACCCAGTCAGTGGCCTGGAAGGGGTGAATCTCCATGGGATGAGAAGTTGGCCCTCGCCCTGGTACTACTTCCCTCCCCCGCCCCAGCCTGAGGAGGCAAAGGCTGCTCACCTCTGACACTTCCAGTGTGTGACAGCTGGTCCCTGTCCTCATTAACTCACAGCACAGCGGCAGCAAGCCTGGAACATTCCAATGAGACTTCTCAGAGCTGGGGAGGGAGGACTTGGGTTTGGGGGAGGTTTGGGTATAAAACAAAAGGGAACCAAACTCAGGGAGGATCAGGATGCGGGTTGAAGTGGTTCACCAGGTGCAAGCTCCTCTGAAATCCCCAAACGGACATCCGGGATCTCTGGGAAGAAGCTGCAGCTGCCTCCTTCCCCACCGTGCTCTTAGCACCCACCCGCCATAGAATCTGCACAGGGGAGTCCCCACAGAGCTTCTTCTCAAAGTCTGCATGTATCCCTTTTCCAAAATAGGGGAACCCCTTTATACATGATGATGTTTCACAGACTACCCTTTTCCCCCAGGTGGCTATCTTTGTCAATCCAAGGATGGACGTAGTAACCAAAAGCAGACTCTCAAGTTAACAGCAAGGTCTCAGCTTCACTTGTTTTCTAGCAGAATCTATATACATCACAGTAAAAGGGGCACATGTGCTGACAGGTCATCTCTTCAGCCTATAAAGGATGCTTGTGGGGTGTACAGGTGTGTGGGCTCCTGAGTAGTGGGCCTACATATGCTCAGCCATGGTGTGAAATAACAAGGGGACTGTACCCTCTCTTACCTGTGCTGAGTACAACCTCTTTCCCAGGTGAATGACAAGGAGAACAGCCTCTCCCTGCAGGGGAGGATCCCCCCACCGCCCCCTGCCACCTCAGTTTGTCACTATTAGCCTGATCTTGCCATAGTGATGGGCCTGCCTTGCAGGGAGCCCGGTGCGCTTTGACAATGCCTAACACCTGGTACATCTTTCCAGCCTGCTTTCTGCCAACAGCGGAAGGCATTGCTTTGAGGATGGATTCACCATTAGGGAACATCTCAGCTTTGCTGAATGTTCTTTCTCCTGTGCCCTCCACCTTCTAGCTCTTTATCACCGCAGCTTTTCATTGGCATGCAACTCAAATGCCTTCTGCCCAGGAGCCTGTCCTGGTCAGTCTGAGTAGACAAGGCTGATGCTTCTTTGCCCATTGTGCTTTGTTTTCTTTACAGAGCTTGGCAATATCTGACACCACTTATTTGTGCATCTGTTTGCCTGTCTAGCCCCACTAGAGCGGAAACTCCCTGAGAGCAGGGACATTCCCAATGACAAAGGAGAGCCTGGTCCCTCCCAGGCTGTAAATATGAATATGGGTAGGGATATAAAAATGGACATAAATAATCTAAAAATAAACATAAATAGGACTTTCATGAGACTCCATGCAAGTCAGCGGCAGAGCTGGGATTTGTCTCCAACTGTCCCGGAGGCCAGCCTTCCGCTGTGCTCTTTCCAACATATCCCATAAGCCACACAGCCAAGATATGGACCCTAATCCCAGTCAACGTGCTTACTAGTTGGTTCCCTCCCCCCCAAAAAAACCTCATGCTGATTGACCTAGACACTCAATATAATTTCTAGAGCTTCCTCGTCCTAGATGGTAACCACTGGCCATTGTGGCTGTTAAAATGTATGTTAATTAAAATTAAGTAGAATTAGAATTCAGTTCCTTGGACACATTAGTCCCACTTCAAGTTCCCAACTGCCGCTTGGGGCTGGCAGCCACCATATTGAACAGAACACACACAGAACATTTCCATCATTACAGAAAGTTCTGTTGGTCGGCATTGTGCTGAAGGAAAGTGGGCACATCTGCCTTGTTCACTGTTTCCCTAGCACTTAGAACAGTGTTCAATTCATCTTTTTTATTAAAGGAGTGATGGTGCTTTTGCTGAGACTCCTCTGCTCTCCTCTACTGCTCACACTTTTTCCTTCCACCCCACAGGGAAGGATGAAGCCAGCAGCGTGGAAGTGACATGGCCGGATGGCAAGATAGCGAGCCAGAGCGTGACCAGTGAGGAGATGAATTCAGTCCTGGAAATCCCCTACCCCCAGGATGAGAACAAATCTCAGGGCCCATCCCCACTTGAGGTGAGCAAAAGCAGTGTGGTCTCGTTGCCAGGAAAATAGACCCATCCACCACGCCTGGGGCTGAGGCTAGATTCCCAAGAGTCTGCAGACATCACCGCTAGAGTGATGGGAATTATCGTCACAAAGAGCAGGCTTCTTAGCGACTCTCCATGTGTGGCTGCCCCTGCCATCACCCACACCTCTTCTGCTCCTCACAGAAATCCTGGGGTATTGACAGGTCAAATCTTTCTGCACCTACTCTACAAAGGAGGAAAACTGAAACCAAGGAAAGGAATCCACGAGGCTGTACGGCCATTTGCAAGCAGTTAACACTTGGCCCAGGCCTCCTGCTTCCCTGCTGGTTCTTCTCAAGTCTCTGAGGGTGGGGGACTCTGGGGGCTCTTTGAGGAACAGCTCTGACTTCTAACCCTCAAGGGCATCATGTGGGCGCAAATAATTAGAATCCACTTAAACTTGCACACAAAGGGAGGATTCTAGGGGCGCTCACAAAGCCCATGGGGACGTTCAGGATGAGCAGGCTCCATGGCAGCTCAACAGCCTCCGCCCCAGGAGCTTAAGGGTCTTTATTATTAGTGCCCATCTTTTTGGAGGGGAGCATCACCCCTCTCCAGTAATCCCCACCAGGCCCCTCACTTGTCGGGATGGACAGCTGACATCTTGTCTTGGGTGTTATGTTTGGTGCCCCCTGTCCTGCCCCCAGACTGCTATCTCCAAGCAGTACAGGAAACCCCGGCAGGGGTGCATCCAGGCTCCCAAGTCTATCTCAACCTCAATTGCTCAAATTCTAGCCAAAAAGTCTTTGACTCACCCCGCCCTGATGGGGTGTCCACCCTTCATCAGCCACTCCCACGGAGGGGCATCTAGCCTGGCACATGTGCCCACCCTGGGAGCGGGGAAGGTTCTTGGAGAAGCGGGGGTGGGAGGTGAGCTGACTCCTCGAAAAGCATCTCCCGCTCCCCATTACACTTTGCCTTGACGAGGACCCAGCCCTGCCTAGCGTGATGACACAGGAGGCACAGGTGGTTTAGGGGTTCCAGCCAAGGGACGTGGATCCCACTTGAGGATGAACAGGAGCTTGACCCAGTCTGTTCTTGGTCTTTGTCTGTTATTCTCAGTGCAAGGGAAGGGGTCCTGACAGGGAGGGGGCTCCTCCTTGACCCAGAGCTAAGCACAGCCCTCGTTCTGGGGTCAGAGTAGCAGCTCCTCTGCAGATGTGGCTCTGGGGGGGCCTAAAATGGGATCTCCTCAGCTCACTGTCTCTGCTTCTTCCCCCCTTGCAGTGTGGTCAAGGATTCTCTCAGCAGGAAAACGGTCACTGCACAGGTGAGTTGCCTGCAGGCACCCGGGGATGGGACAGAGGCCAGCACTCCCTGGGGAATGGTAGCCTGAGCCCTGGCAAGGGCTAAAGTTGCAAATAAGGGATGGCGAAGTGGGCAGGGGACCCCAGATGCCAAGACAACAACTGTGTGACTGGAGTGTGGGGGGAGATTTGCAACCAGCAGGCTGAATCATTGTGGTTCTTGGGAATTGGTGGTGCTTCCCAGCCATGAATAAAGAGGGCAGGGAGGAGACACAGGACCGCCTGGACAGTGAGCCTGGGAGGCCTGGCTGTGGGCGGCTCTGATGGCTGGGGGCAGAGGGCCAATGTCCAGTATGAAGGCTTCCTCTTGGCCAGCCAGTGGAGGGGCACGTCAGAGGGAGGTGTGGGTGGACATCACGAGGGGGCATGGGAACAATCCAGGCTGGGGAATGTGGTCATGGTACAGGCGTGAGATTGCACCCGCGTGCAACACAGCCAGGACAGCAGCTCCATGAGGGCCCAGGTCTTCTGAAAGTCCCCCGAGAACTTGGAGTGGGAAAGGGGTGGCCTAGAGGCTCAGCGTCCAGAACAACTTCCATCCAGTGTCTTCCATCTCAATGACCAGACATGAGGGTCAGGTCAAGGGTTCCTCCTGCTTTAGACCCTCAGGCTAAAGTTCACACTATAGATGCTTGTCCGCGCCTGTGAATGGGCTTGCTCCTGAGACACAAGAGCAAAGGAGACAGACACAGTCCCTGCCCTCATGGAGCTTAGGACCCATGGGAGAGGCACACAAGTAAAGCATGAGGAGCAGGAATCGGTGGGGAAGGGACCCAGCTGGGGGAGCAAAAAGCAGGGCCCTGGGTGGGGGGCGGTCTGAGAAGTCAGCCCAGAGAAAGCAAAAAGGTCTAGGCTGAGACCTGAGCAGAGACGAGGATGCACCAAGCAGAGAGGGAGAGTGTCTGGGAGGAGGCTCAGCCTGGGCAAAAGGCCACGAGTGAGAAGTCAGGTGTTATGGTGGCCTGAGGCAGACATCAGGCCCCTCTGCTCTCCACGTCCCCACCCTGGCTGCTCCAAGCTAATGGTGCAGGTCCACAGAAATTCCAGTGTCTTCTGTACCCTGGAAGGAACTGTGAGGCCACCCATCCAGCCAAAATTCCTGTGCCCCCGACACAGCAGGCCCCTGATGGTGCTGGGGTGCAGACCACAAACACATGACCAACAGCTGGACTAGAGGAGTTGAGGGTCCTTACACAAGGCATTCTCTGGAGATTATTCTAGATGAGTGGTCAGGGAGAGGACCTTTGAAATGAGACCTCAAGAACAAGAAAATCCATAGAAAGAGCTGAGGCAAGAGCAGGAGCAAAGACAAGGAAGCAGGAAAAGGGCTGAAGGTACCAAACACGGGAAGCTCATATGCAGGGAGACAGAGAAAAGCCAGATGCCAAGTCATGACGGGCCCGGCAGCTCCATAAGGTGACCAGACTTGGGCCTTCGGGCCCTCACAGTGAGGCAGGAGAGCGGTATGATGGATTCACACTTCAAAAGGTCATTCTGGCTGATGATACCTGATTGTACTAGAGGGAAGAGTAGAAAGCAGGAGGCCAGTCAGGAGGCAGCTGCAGAGACCCAGGCAAGAGAGGGTGGCAGTGGAAACAGACTGGTGGCAGAGAAGGGAGGAGGTGGGCAGATGAGAGTGCCCGGGGGCAGGACGGGTGGCTCTGTTGTTAAATTACTGTAGGGGGTGAGGAAGAAGGGGGAGTCCGGGGTCAGGCTGGTTTGTGCTTGAGCAGCTGAGCAGGTGATGGTGGCATTGACTGAGTTAAGGAAACAGGAGCTAGGGGTGGAAGAGACTTGAGGGTTGGGGAAATCCAAGGCTCCATTTCAGAAATACTAAGTTTGAAAGACGCACATGAGCTAGGTTCATGAGTATGGAGCCCTGGGGAGAGGCTGTGGCTAGAGGTAGGAAGTCTGGGCTCATCCATAAAAGAGGGGATCCATAGAGGAAGTGTGGGAGAGAGAAGACCCAGGGCCAAGCCAAAGTGCCCCAACAGGTAAAGGTCAAGTACAGGAGCAGCCAGCCGAGGGGACTGAGTGAGGACGCGAGGACCCAGAGGAGAAGGGACAAGGCCAAGGTCACAGAGCGGATAGGGCTGGCAAAGCCTGAGCTAGGCCCCGCTGCCCCACTCCCCCAGCTGAGCGGCTCCCCTTGTCTTTCAGACACTAACGAATGCATCCAGTTCCCCTTCGTGTGCCCTCGCGACAAGCCCGTTTGTGTGAACACATATGGAAGCTACAGGTGCCGGACCAACAAGAGGTGCAGTCGGGGCTACGAGCCCAATGAGGACGGCACGGCCTGTGTGGGTGAGTGGGGCCCTGGCCACAGCCCGGTAGCCAAGGAAAGTGCCTTCCACTGGGGAGCTCTGGGGAGGCCCCAGATCAAGATGCCCAGCCCCGGCCTTCTCCTGGTGGATGGAAATTCCTTAGAGCTGTGTTGGTCTCCAGGGAAGACCGTGCCAGAGGCTGGAGAAATACTACACAACTAACTGCCAGCATTGGAAGGGCCCCCGAGTGTTGCACCCTCGTCTGAAGCCATTGTTCTTCTTATATCTCCCCTGACACATTTTCTAAAAAAAAAAAAAAAAAAAAATTTTCCTGCCTTAAAGTCAGCCCATCTTTTCCTACCCGGGATATAAACTAGCTCTTCCTACTAATCTTTGTCTGAATTTCTGAACTGGTATTTGTCTTCTTCCTCCCAAACTCTTTCCCCCACCCCCTCCCATCCCCACCCCCTTTCTCTTTTTCCCATTTTCTATCTCTCTACCCCATCCTTTTTGCAGCTCAAGTGGCCTTTTTAGGTAGGTATCCTTCTGCCGCCTTTAGAATCTCTGAGCCTCTCTCTCGGGCCTTATATCTTTCTCTAGGCCTTGGACTTTGCCTTCAGTTATATGCACTTTAAATCCTGTCAATAAAGGAAAAAAACAACTAACAACCTTTGTGGAAAACTAAATCTCTCCTGCTGCCTGTCTCTCTCTCCATGCCCAGTCGATTCTGCCGCGTGCTCCCTCTGAATGGACAGCAGGGTGGCCATCTTTGAAAAGGGAAGTTTGGGAGATACTGCTATTTGTGTAAACTTAGTTGTTTGTGAAGGCTTTCTTTGCATGTTTTCTGAGAAAACAGAAAAGGAAAGTCTCTATACCCCATCCAACCTCCCTCAGTCCTTCAGAAGAATCTAAATACTCCTGGCTTTTCTGTATCCTTCAGTGTTGAGAGTGTCTTATTTTGCCCTTAACAAAGATGGCTTGCTCAGTTGATTTTATAATGTATCCTGTGCCTGCTGGTTTGGCCTGTGCTGTTTCTGTTCTGTGCACCCTGACTTCCTTTGGCAGAGAAAGCCGTATTTGGGGTTGGTGGTGATGATGGGAGGGTGAAAGGGTAGCCCTTTGGGACTCTTGATAAAAATATTAAAGTTTGAACTTGCTAAGTCTTCCAGCCTCTTTCTGGAGAAATTATGCCAACAAATTCTCTGCTGGATGTTAGTGGCTAGCTGGTGAAAACAAGTACCTGGAGCAAGTAGGTGCTGGTTGAGATGCTGACCTAGCAGCAGCCCTTCCCTCGGGTAGAAATTGGAAAAGCAAGTCATCAGACAGGGAGCTGCATCGCCTGTACGTGAGCAGTGGTTTGTGTATGTATGTGTCACACTTGGAAGACCTAAGTTTGACCCTTGATCAGGCAAGGGATGTGTGGTGAGCAGAGGACAGATATGAAACAAGTACTCTGGGTCTTTAACCTGAGGGATGTCACCTCTCCACACTGGGCCTCAGTTTCCCTAATCCAAATGGCAAGAGAATTGGGCTTGTCCCTAATGGCCCTTCCCTTTCTAACCCCCCTCAATGTGTGGCTGGACACAGGCATGGCTGGTCTCAGATTACACTGAGCTCTAGAAAGAACCTTGCAACTTGGTCTTCACTGCAATATGTTTGGAAGCCTGGGCACTTCTGTAGCCAGAGCACCCTTTTGGAGATGATGTAACGCCACAGAATGCTTTCACGGCCAGCCTCAGCGTGAAGGTTCATTATAAATCACAGATCTATTCTTCATGGGGGAAAAAAAAAAGTCACCTGAGATGTAATAAATTCACATTTAAGAATACAGCAAGCCTTTAAAAAACATATTTAACAAAAAAAACCCTACCATTTTTTGATATAATAATAATATTTCCCTATAAATCACAAAATATTAATTCCTTGTAGCTGGTGCTGTTTTAACACTTGAACAGAAGTTTAAATGAAAAGTTTTAAAATAAAAACAGCTACAATTTCACAGGAAAGCATACACCAACCTAAAAATTGCTCCACTTCTGGGAAGCCCATTCCTGGGTGTTAACATGGAATTAAAGATCCCAGGCGGCTCAGAGAGAGGAAGTCTCTGCCCAAGGTCACAGAGCCAGCTGGTCCCGAGCTGGGGCTGGCGCCTTTTCCACTACACTGTGGGGCCGGGGGTGACAGACAGTGCTGTCACTATTCAGTCTATTCCCTAGTCTTTCAGGAAGCTGCTGCCCTTTTAGAAACAAACAAGTAGATCTAAGATAGTGAGATAAGTAAAACCAAAACCCAAAGAGGCAATGGCTCCAAATGCAACAGTAAATGACAAGATAACAAGAGTCCATTGACGGGTGGCTCACAGCGGGAAACATAAGGGACAGGACAGTGAGGGAGACAGCCTGCCAAGGGCAGAAGGAAATTCCATGTGACAGCAAACTTCAGAGGGTGCCTTGTAAGTGATAACCATGATTCTCTACACCTGTCTTCTAACAGGGTAATTTGTGTCTTTTAACCCTACCTTGAGGGGGCTGGGGAAGGGGAGGTCCAGATGAGTTACAATCACTGCAGCTGTTAAGAGCACAACTTAAGGATTCAATCTCCAGGGTGAAAAGGCTTTTCATTCATTCATTCATTCATTCAGCAACTGTTGGTTGAGCACCTCTTATGTACCAGGCACTGCGCATACAATGGTAAGGAAAGGTAACCCACACTGCCTTCTTCCTGCCAGAAAGAGAACCCCCGTGCACAGCACTGGAGAGGGTCTCCGAGGGGCTTTCTGAAAAATCTAGCTACATTCCTGTGTTGCTATATGAGAAAGCTCTCTCCATTCATCCACTCGTCCCTGCGTTCATTCAGCAAGCATTCACTGAGAACCGTCTGTGGGACAAGCATGGGGCCTCCCATGAGGCCAAAGTCCCTCCAGTGAGGAGGTCAAGTCCTCTGCCCCCAAGATGCTTTATATTGGAAGAAATATGAGGCTAAAAGAGGTACTGAACCAATTTAACATTATCTGCCCCCAAATAGTAGGGCCTCCCCAGTGGGCCAGGAGTCCAAGCTTTCTGAACCAAGAGATTCAAGCCCAGTGCATTGGCAGGTCTGTGCTGTCCCAGCCTCAGAAAGCAGCACAGAACCACATGCACACTAACCAGACTCAGGATTCCAGCCCTTGTCTCCTAATTTCCCTTCCTCTGAGACTTGTGGGGTCTTCTTCCCCTCCTGAGCCCTGCTGGGGCTCCTTACATCTTTGTTGGTTTCTGCTGCCTATGAGTTTCTCACAGAAATAACATGCCTTCAGGGGCTGACCCATAGTGTATGGGCCTGAGGGATTTTGCAAACGAGGTGCTTGTGCTCCATCTGAAGGGGCCCCCACTCACCCCAGCAGAGCAGGGAGGTGGGCCAGCATTGCCTGAACTTCCCACTTTTCAAGGAAAGCCAAACAATAATAATGGTAGCAATAATAATAATACCACCCTTATTCTGCCAAGAATGCTTCTCTTGCCAGGAATGCACCCTTTAAAAAGACAGTAATAGCTTAGGTCCGGTGAACTCGGAGTGTCTGGGTTAGATCTTAGCTCTTTACAAGAATCAACGCATTTAATCCTCACAACAATCCTAGGAGGAAAGTCCTGTAATCATCTGGGCTTTATGGAGAAGCTGCCTGGCTTGTCTAGGGTCACAGGGCTGGGACAGACAGGCGGCCCTCGGACTCCCAGCCTCTGCATAAGCCTGTGCCTGCCTTCTCCCTGGGCAGCCAGCTGGTCGCCTCGAAGCCACCCTCTCTCATGCTGCCCCAAGACAAGAGAAGACTCAGAGGGAAGAAATGGAGACCCTGGAGGGCCAGGATCTGAGAGTCTCACAGTCACGTTCACACTGCAGGAGGAGACAGCAGTGCCCAGTCCAGTCTCCCCGCAGGCCGGCGTGGCCGATGCCGAGTCCCCCAGGACCTCGTCCAGCCTCTCCTTGGTCGCCAACCCTGCTCTGGGGAGGTGCCATTCTGAGGGCCAGGAGTTTGATTATGTGTCACTCTGGCTGCTATGGCCCCCTCCCAGGGTCTGGGCGTCACACCCGGAGCAGCACGGCGGACACTAGACCAAGCAGGGACGCCGCTCCTGCCTCTGAACAGGGCGTTGGTCGCCTCTCCAGAGCCTCAAGGATGGAATCGGAGGAGAATGCTCCATTTTCTCCAGGAGTCAGCGAAGTTCCAGCAGATTCCAAGTCAATCCCTGACACAGACCCTCAGCCCAGGAGGCAAGCTGAGTCCCTCCCTCTCTCCTTCCCCGGGGTCAGCTGTCGCCTCTCTCCTTCTGCTAGGTCCAGAACCCCAGCCACATCCTGCTGGGCTGCTGTTGCGTCTCCTTAGCAACAGGCACATCCTGGGAAGGGGACGCAGCAGAGTGAGAGAGCACGGCTGGTAAACTCCACAGATATGCCAACCCCCTCCTGCAACAGCTCATCCTCTTAAGGAACTGCTGTTGAACAGAAAAATGGTCAAAGGGTAGGCCATCAGAGAAAAATGAGAAGCAAGAAGAGACAAAACCTCCTCGGGGAAAGGAGCTAACATTTACAGAATGCCTACCGTGGGCCGAGAACTTCACACCCCTCCTCTGAGATCAATGTTATTAGTCTGTTTTATTACTGAAGAAACTGAGGCTCATAAAGAATAAGTTACTCAAGGTCCTAGAGCTAGAATTCAAACCCAAAAGCTGTAATTCAAACCCAAAACTGTCTGGCTCCAAAGCCTATTTCCTTAACCCTTATGCTGGGCCATCTCTAGGTAACTGGCACCTGAGCTAATGATGGAACCAGTTACCCTTCAACATACACTGACTGGACACGGCCTTGTTCTAGCAAAAACCCTGCCCTGCTGACATAAGGTGGGCCCCCAATAAGTATATAGTGTGTGAGATGGTGATGAGTTGGGGAGCACTCAGGCTTATTGGGAGTGCTGGGCAGGGGAGGGCACCTTCTCCAATAGGTAGGGCCAGGTGGGCCTTGATTTTTAACAGAGACAGAGCAAATGATCTGTCTTTGAGCCTGGTTCTTTGTCTGTAAAATGGGGAATACCCATCACATAATTATTGTATTAAATGAGATGATACAAAACACTTGACATGGTGCTTCACCCGTAGTAAGCCCCCAATAAATTGGAAATGTTATTGATAATTTAAATAGCAAAGTTCAGGATGGAGCCTGGATGGATTCAATGCCAAACCCCATCCTGCTGCAGTCAGGTGACCCGGGAGCCTGTAGCGTGGGAGACATGGGTACCCGCCACCACAGGGCTGACAGCTTGGCGGGGCCGACAGCTTGGCAGAGAAGAGACCCCAACCCTGAAAATAGCCTTCCCAGGCTTGGGCTCCACTGAGGTGTTAGGCTTAGGTCTCATGCGGTGCCAGTTCGGGTGGAATCGTAAAATATGGGAAACCGAGGGAGGGTGTTGCATTGATTGGGCTGCACTGAGAAAGGTCACCAGGCACTCGTGGACTGGCCTGGGGACTCAGCCCCAACCATCACAGATCCTAGGTCGTTATGCCCAGAGGCACCGGAGAAGTCATCTAGTCCTGCCCACTCCTTTTCAGCTATAGAAGCTGAGGACCCAAAAGGAGCAGTGCCTTTCCAGAGGACTGCAACCCGCTGGGGCACCTTCTTGTTCACCCAGCCGACTGCTCAAAGTCAGCCATGCTGAGATCTCAGCCCCAGTGCCCTCCCGGCCTGCTTCTCCAGCAAGTTTGAAGCATTTCAGATGCACAGTGGTATCGACAATTTCAAAGCTGTGGGGGTTAGGGCCTTTAAGTATTTGTTCTTTCCATTTTGTTGACATAGAGCAGAGTCGGGGTAAGTGTCATCGAGTGAACAGAGGACCATGTTTGGATCATGGATCAGGCTACATTGCAAGAGTTGAGTGGAGGTAGCAGGTGCGGGGAGGGGCCTGCTCAGCTGAGAGAAGGGAGCTGGCAGGCAGTGTCAGGAGCATAGGAGGGGAGGGTGGGAACAGAGCAGAAGCTGAGTCACCTGCGCAGGATGTCCTGCTGTTCTGCAACCATCCTAGGCCTGGTGGGTTCCTCATTGGTTCGGGCACCTTGAAAGAGTAACTTGGAGCCCTTGGCATCATCCCCACAGATTAGGGGAAACAAGCCAGCAGGGTAACAGCAATTCAGGGACCCCTGCGAATCCTTATATATGTTTCTGGGCTCTCTGGCGTTCTCTCGTGGTCTCTTCACTGGTCTCTACTCTCTCCGCCATCTGTCCTCCTGTTAAGGGCAAGAAGACCACAGTGCAGGTTTTCTAGGATCCAGCAGACCAGGTAAAGGAGGAGTCAGAGTCCTCAGTGGCTTTTGCAGGTCTTTTATTGGGATTTACCCGGTACACAGCAGGCAGGGGTGCTGGGGGGCCGGGAGGCTGGCAGGCCTCCCAGCCCCCAGCAAGTCTTCTCTCTATTTGGGCTCTCCGGCCTTCTCTGCTTCTCTCTTGGCTTCTGCTGCTGCTGGCGTCCCCATGACATCGCCCTTAAAAGCCCAGTCTCAGCCCAGGTGAATCCCATCTACCTATGCCCACACCCTACTCCAGGTGCCCACCATCAGGCATGCATTCAGGACAAGGATCCATCATCTATCCTGATGGCGGAAGAGCAGTAAAGCCTGACATTTTTTCCTTAACCCATACCTCCCTACAGTCCTCTGCCGCCTCTGTCCTCTGCTGCGGCACTTATATGCTCAGTGTCTCGGCTCAGGGGTGCCCACATATGCACACCTAGACCACACTTCAGGCACGCGTGTATGACCAGAGGTGTCGATCATTGATGCTAATGGTGGGAAGGGGGAATAAAACTGATAACTTCCTTTTACCCTACACCTGCCCAGAACCTCTTGACCCTGGCTGGGCTGCCTGCCAAGTAGGGTGGGGGGGATCTGTGGCTGGAATTTCTGTAAAGCTAACTCATTTTCCTTCATGGTCAGCCTGAGAGCAACCATGATGGATTTGTCCCCCAGAATCATTCATGCATCCCTCCCAAAAGATCTAAAGATCCACTCTCTTCCCTCCACCTCCAACCTGGGTGCGGAGCTCAAGGGAAGGAAAAAAAAAGGCACACCCACATTGCCCCTGCTCCTCATGGGGGCCACACTAGAGAGACAAGTTTTCACCTAAGAGAGGAAGGTGACCCCATACACAGATATTCCTTAATTTATGATGGGGTGACATCCTGAGAGGCCCACCACAAATTGACAGTCTTTAAGTCAAATATGCATTTAATACACCTCGCCTGCCAAACCTCCTACTTTAGCCGAGCCTGCCTTAAAGATACTCAGAACACTTACATTAGCCTACAGCCGGGCAAAATCATCTAACACAAAGACTATTTTATAACGAAGTGTTGAATGTACTTTGTTGAATATAGTCCTTAAATCGAAAAACAGAATCTCTACTTCACATTTGAGATACTATTTCCACTGAATGGATATTGCTTTTGCACCATCATAAAGTTGAAAATCATACGTCAAACCATCCTAAGTCAAGGACCATCTGTGTACCTTCCCTGAACTTTCAGTTCCTTGGGTTTAAGATTTATAGCCTTTGAAGGCAAAGGCAGAGGGGAAAGAAGGGAAGACAGTTTCCATGGCACGCAGTCACTGGAAAAGTCTTGGTACCTCACCCCAAAACATTGCTAGTTTTCATAAAAGCTTCTATTTTCCAAATTCTCATCTGTTTTATTGTGGCTCTTAAATGCAAACCTCTGTTCTGCATTGCCGCACTCATGTGCCAGGACCCCACACTCCCGTTCTTAGCTGATCCACAAGCCTCCCCACCTCCCTACTTCCATCTCTTCTTAATTTTGCTCTTCACCCAGAGACTCTGGGGTCAGATGGACTCAGATTTGAATCCCAGATACCCACCTGCTCTCTCTGTAAACAAGCTAGTCTGCCACTCTGTGCCTCAGTTTCTTCATCCACAAAATGGAGTCACAACAGCCTCCTGGAGCCATTGTGAGGCTTCATCAAGATGAAGCAGGTGAAGTGCTCAGCCCATGCCAGATTGATAAAATGCAGATGTTATTATAAAATCTGATCCAGGCCTTTTAACCTCCGGGTTCCACTTCTAACAGTGCCTGATTTTGCAGCAATCCATAAGTCATTAACTGGGGCAATGTTAGACTTATAAGAATCTTTCCCGACAAGACACATCCATCACTCAGAGTTACAAATGCAGAGTTCATTTGGGGACCAAGTTACAGAGCATCTTCCCTTTGAAGAGCTCCAGCTCTGTATTTAGATCTGCACCTGGGAGCACGGGGCTGACCCGAGCCCATCCATTCACCTGCCTCACCGGGGTCTGCACGCATCCATCTCAGGCCAGGCAAGCTTCAGGCTCACCTCTGATTCATCGGTCATCTCTCTGAACCTATCTCCTCTGTATCCATCCGCTTATCTGTCCACCCATTCATCCACCTGTCGGAGATATTTCATCCCCTAGGGCCCTCGCCCAGACTTTCCAGCCAAAGCATTCAGCCCCACAAGGCCTAGCCCCCTTAAAGTCATGGTGCTCAGGGACCAGCACCAGGGGCCGAGGAGGGTCAGGGCACTTACTCCCTCCTCTTCCCTCCCAGGATAGGCAGAGACCATGAGCACAGTCACAAGGTCACGGTCAGGGCAACTTTACTGCCCAGTGCAGAGGGTGGCCTAGGTCACTGCCTCTCCCCTGCAATTTATCCAGTGATCACTTAAAGCTGAACTGTATCATTCAGGGACTGCTCACCTGTCTGCATCCACCTAGGCTACTTCTCAGTGGCATGTTGCACCAGGGGCCTGAGGATTTCGTGTCTGTATATTCTCATCTCTTCCTGCCAGATTGTGATGGGCTCCACTTCCCATTCACCTGCCAAGGGCAAGGCGCTCTGACAGGCACTTGGGGCATGGGGAGGGCGTGGTGGCAAAGAGTAAGACAAGATCCCGGCCTCCAAGAAATTACCAAGGAACTAGGGACAAAGGGAAGGAGGCCATTGGCTTATACAACCCCTCCCAAGCTGTGTGTAACATTTCCCCCTTCTGGGGCCTTGCTCAGCACTGCTCTCAGGTGGTAGCTGGTCCCAATCACTTTTCCATTACAGAAATCGATAAGTTGAATTACTCCAAAATAACTAGCCCCTCATGCCCCTGCCAAGCTCATTTTTCTGTGTCTGCATTTGTCCACGTGCCTCTCTCTGGGTCTGGGATCTGTCTTTATGAGTCAGTCCAGAAGGACAGAGTTTGCCTCTGACGGCGACACCAGCAGAATGAGAGCGGGACCTGTGTCGGGGATGCAGTGCAAACCTTTGTCTGACACTTACTAGCTGTGGGCACTTGTCAAGTTACTTAACTACCTGGAACATCGGTTTCCTCCTCTATAAAATAAGAATTCAAATACAACCACCCACCAGAGCACTGGAGAACTAAATGGAATCATAATGTACGTGGATGTTCCTGGCATGTATTAAGGAATCAGTGAACCCTCGGATAAATATCTGTTTACTCTATGCAAGGATCTGAAACCTGACTATAAACCTATATCATGAGGCCACCGTGTAATGAGGTCCTAGTGTAACTTCAGCAATAACAATAACATCTTACATTGGAGAAACAGATTATCATTTACAAAGATGCATTCTCATAATGTTCTCATCTTACAAATGACAAAGCTGAGACTCAGGATAGCTGGGTGAATTACAGAGGTCTGCTCACCGGTACAACCCTCAGACCCCCTCCATATTCTTCCACCTCCTCTATTATCCATGATTTGAAGCCACAAAGCCGGGTGCAGCTCCAGGATGCTGCAGCTAAATTCTGCCGCCCAGCAGATGCTAAAATGACAGGTCGTTTGAACAGCTGCTTAGAGGAAGAACCGTGAGCTCTAGTGTGCCCTGGGCGCTGCCAAGAGACTGAGTCCGCCTGAGAGGGTCATGTGGGAACCTCCAAAGGCTGCACTCCAAAAGGAAAGAAAGAAACTAACTTAACTGAGCACCTCTTTCATGCCAGGCACATCCACAGCGTGACTCCTCAAAACCAGTTTTTCTCAGCCTTTTGTGGGGGGGTCACTTACCCCTTTAGATTCTGCTGAAAGCCCTGGATTCTTTTCCATGAGTAAAGTGACATTATTTTGCATACAAGTGCAGGAGGTCAAGGTTAATGGCTCCTTGTGTAAACCTGGGCTGTTTTACGATTTTCCTTAGGCACCAGGGATCTTTTCTTTTGAATGCCCCACTCTTTAAAATATCAAACATTTAAAAAAAATCAAACATTGCCATAAACCCCACAACCCATACCAAATTACACACAGACACACACACACACACACACACACACACACCAGTTGAGCTGAGTTGAATTGCAATTGATTGTTTGACATAATTATACATTTTGTAGATGCATAATAAACGATTAATTTCAATTTTGTGCTTTCTTTTCCTATTTTGGAGCCAATAAGCTTGTTTGGCAAACTTTGTTGAAATGTATCACACATGAGAAAAATACAAAAAGCTTAAATGCACAGCTTAATGAGTCCTGATGAGTGAGCACACCCTTGACAGGCCCCTCTTGATGGAGAGAGGGGCCTTGTGAGCACCCCCCCTTCACTGGCCGCCACCCTGGAGCAACCATCTCCTGAGTTCTAACACTATAGATTCATTTTGCCTGTTTTGGAATTTGTTATAAGTGGGATCATACAGCTCATACACATTTTGTGGCTGGCTGCTTTCATGGAACCAACAAACCTTTTATTCTGGCCTCAGACATTTTCAGAGGCCTGTGAAAAGTTCATAGTCTCTAGGTACCATCAAAACCACAAGTTCTGGACTTTGCCTCCACACTAGAATCTCCAGGGGAACTTTCAAATATTCTGATGCCCACACTGTACCCCAGAACAATAAAATCAGAATCTCTGGGGCTAGGACCAGGCGTTGGCAGATTTTCTTGCTCTCCTGGTGACATCGATTGCAGCCAACAGAAAGCAGCCCTGGTCTAAGCAGTTCTGTAAAGTATTAGTATTCCTGTCTTACAACCAGGGAAACTGAGGCTCCAGGAGTCTCTACCATGTGCCGTTGTCAACGGAGCTCTTGATCTGCTCTCATTTGGAGTGGTATTTGCATTGCCTTTACCCTTGGTGAACACTTATGTTAAAATGCGGTGGGGATGGGGACCTCCCTGTAAGTCCTTCCAGAGCTTTGGAGAGAGGAGGGGTGGGAGCTGTCGGTATCCCAGACTAAAGAGGCAGCACCCCAGGGCGGAAAGAGTCACCACCAATTGGACTCCACCTTTGCCCCGCCCATTTCTCTGTAAGCCACAGATGAGAAATGAGAGCAGCTGCTGCTTTCGGGGGGGTCCATGGGGGGAGTTTCCCAGCAGCTCTCTGACCCCAGCCACTTTAATTGGGTGCAGCACTAGAGTCTGCCACTCGGCGGCACCTCGAGCCTCTAAACCCTGTGGTTTTCAAACACATACCCTGCCTTGGGCCAAAAAAAAAAAAAGCAGAAAGCAAAGTATTGGAGGGGGGTGGCGGGGAGCAGTTGCCAGGGCTGCCTGGGGTGGGTCTGGCAGAGGCCCGAGCAGGAGTCCTTTGTTCCCCAGAGCCTGCTGGGGTCTGACTGGCAAGAAGGATGGAGGGACAAGGCTGCAGCCAGACTAGGAGAGAGGCCACTTCCCCCATAGCTGAGCCATCAGCAGAAAACAGGCAGAAAGAAGCCAAGCTCACCCACTTCTCCCTCACAGCCCTTCATGGAGCTGCCCCTGTGGGCCCCACATGACCCACCCACACTCCCATCTACCCTGGGCTCAGAGGAGCCAGACCTCCCTCAGAGCTCAGGCACGGCTCCAAGTCCCTCCTGGGAACCTGCCAAGCCCTAACCCTTGTGTAGCTGAGGGCCTCAAGCCACTGAGGGGATCCCCGAAGCGGAATCTGTCCTCTTCCGTGCAGTTTGGAATCAGACTGCCTTGATTCAAAGCCAAGCTCTAAAATTCCTAGATTGTGTAACTTTGGGCAAGTTACTTAACCTCTGAGAGCCTCAGTCTCCTTATCTGTAAAATGGGATTACTCATCCACAACATAGAGGGTTATTGTGAGGACTGAATGATAAGAGTCTTAGCCTAGTGGCTGGCACATAGTAAGAGCTGAGTAAACTCTTGCCACTATTGTTTATGAGTATCAGGAGTAATAACAACACTGCACCGAGCAGCCAGAATGAACCCACCCACATCATAAAGAACAGGGACAACCCACACTCCCCAGGGCAAGGCATGGACTCCGTTCTGTTCCATTGACTCAGGCAAGGGCCCAGGTGCCCCTTAGGAGCAGTAGTACAGGTGTGAAAGCCACCCATGTCTTGCTCAGCACCACCTAGAGGGGACCCCTGTTGCCTTGCCACGTGGCAGTGGGGAGCAGTATAGGATGAGAGATTACTACTCAAAGGCCATGTTGGTTTGGAGAAGTGAGAGCCTAGAGGGATGACACCAAAAAAGGGTGCAGCCCCGATTCATGGGCGGTCTTGCATTTATTTAGAACCAGGTTCAGAAAAGGCAGGCAAGTATGTGGAGGGACACACACGCATGGGGTGCATTATGGGGGATGCGCCATTGTCTGACACCTGCTAGGGTGGAGTGACCAGGGGCTATTGTTGGGGGGATCCATAGTTCCTGTAATCAAAGCATACTCTCTATTCCCTGTTCTTGCCTAATTTTCTGTGAATCTTTACAAGTAAGGTGTTCTAGCTGATCTTGCTAATCTGGCCATAATATCTGCCTGCTGTTTTCAGCAGATACCAGTTTCCCAGTACGTTCCTCATACCAGCACTTTTGCCCTGGTGAGAGGCCCCTGCCTGACACTATGGTTAGCCTGACCAGCAGGAACTCTGCGCACCAAGACAAAAGCCCTGAGAACAAGGAGGGCCAGGGATTCCCCAACCAGAGACTGGAGCCATTGTGCCCACAGACCCCCTCATGGCCCACAGATCTGAGAGTGTGGTAACAGCTGCCCTATAACCTCAGGCAACTTCTCATCTGAGCACCACCCTGTGGAGGCTGAGCAAGCTCTGGGTCAGAAGATCTGGCTTCTAAATTTGGCCCTGTCTTCTCAACCAGCTGTGTGACCTCTGCCCCCTAATCTGCCTCTCTCAGGCTTATTTAAGTGACCTTCAGGTCCCCTTCCAGATGTAGTATCGGGTTTAACAAAGGATCTGGCAAATAGTAGGTGTTCAACAAATGTTAGTTTCATAAAATACAAGACACATTTCCATTAGGTCCCAACACACATCTACTTTCTAGTCTTTGATACTGAGTGATCTGTGTGATCCAGCCCCTAATGAGGGCCAACACTAGGTGTGGGCCCAAGAAACAAGTATTTACCTAATTACTCACTTGGGCCTGGCTTTCAGTCTGACCTGTTCCCCCATTTAAGGCTGTAAGTGCCCCATAGGGCCTCAGAATAGAGGCTGCAGAGTGCCCACCTCCCACTATACTATCCTGCCGCATCAGGCCCGCTGCCCCTTCGGGACATACCCAGCTGCTGCTCTTGCACCTCCTTATGGGGAGCAGGCAGCCAGCCCAGCATCCCCTGTACTCTCAGGGCACAGAAATGCCTGCTCCATCACCACAGGGGAGAGAAGCATCACGGAGCCTCAAGTTGGGAAAGTCCTTTTATTGGAAAAAGAAATAATAAAACAAAAGGCCACCTCCTCACCTATGCACAGCCACCCCGTGGGAGAGGCACAGCTCAGACGCCAGGCTGGCCACAGAGTGGGCATGATGGGCACAGGCTGGGCCCAAGGGGGCACGGTGGAGCCCACTGGGGGAGATCCTTGGACTAGCACCCACCGAGGCTCAGGGGCTGGATTACCCTCCCCAGTTCTCTGGGTGAGCACCTCCTTCTCACAGGTTGCGCCCATGTCCAAAAGAAAGCAGGCCTCTCTTTGGTTCTAAAAGCTACCTGCAGTGGCCAATCTTTCATTCCCACTTCTAGCACCTTTTGCCAGGTGAGGCAGCCTCCTTCTGTCCATCTTCAGGGCAGGACAGGGCAACCTTCTTCCCACTAGCACCCTGGGTCTCTGCAGCCAGGGCCTCATTGCTTAGACACCCCTCTTTCCTCTCAAGAAGGGAGTTTGCCTTTTCCCTTGCAGGTTGCATGTCTTCTTTAAAAGTCCAAAAGCCTTGCTTATGCAGCCTTAGAGAGCCCCAGGGCCTGTATGGGCGGAAGATGCAATGTCCATGGCCCTGTTGCCTTGTCATGGGGGGAAGGGGAGGAGCTGGCAGAGGAACAAGGAAGGCCCCAGAGATTGGCTCTGTTCTCCTAGAACCCCAATTTCTCTGCTAGAACATACACCGTAGTCAGACTGTGGAGGGAGCCTGGCAGGGACAAGAAAGACCAGGAAGAGCCAAGCTGGCAGTCCCAGGCAAGGCAAGGGGTGTTAGAACCTTATTTACAGGGGGAAGCTAGACCTGCACAGAGAAGCAGCCACAGACAGTCTGGGAGGAAGCCACCACAGGATATAGAGAGGGACAGTCACTGGCCTGGCAGCCAGCGGGACACACAAACACACTCACATACCACACGTATGCCCGTGCCTGCACACACACACACTCTCTCACATCCATGCAGGTTCTAGCCTCAGGAAGCCTGGTTTCTGGGGGTTCAGAACCC
Source organism: Talpa occidentalis (assembly GCF_014898055.3). Lineage (NCBI taxonomy): Eukaryota > Metazoa > Chordata > Mammalia > Eulipotyphla > Talpidae > Talpa > Talpa occidentalis. The sequence continues at coordinate 22,711,249 of NW_023605194.1, forward strand.
CCAATGCTACATCTCTTCATTAAGCACTTCTCCAGCTCCCCAGTGAGCCTCCCAGAGCCCCAGGCTGTGTGTCCCGAGGACAGTGCCTGGAGGCCTGCCAAGTCTCAGGAGCTGGATGGGATGCTTCTGGGCAAGGCCAAGAGGGTCTCCAAGCTTTGGGTGAAGGACGGGGAAGCCCCAGGTCTAGGAGAGGTCAGGAGGGCCTGAGCAGGTGCCCTGCAGTGCCAGCAGCCATCTCCCCACTCCTCAGACTCAATGGAGGCAGGATCATAGACAGCAGAGGCCCGCAGGGGTCTAAGAAAGAACAGACACTGGGAGACAGACAAGGGGGAGGGGCACTGAGGGGAGAGAATCGTGAAGGAGGTGGGACTTGGGGTGAGGAATCATGCAGGACGGGAATTCTCTATATGACAGACCTGGGCCCCCTCCCCATGTTGAGAGAACTACAAAAGAAAGGGGTTGTCCAAGTTGTATTCTCCCCACCTTCTGGAAGCATCCCCTGGAAGATCTGGCTCTGGGTAGTCCAGACCTGTGCCCCTGGAAGGAGCCTGGTCTGGGCGTGACCACCCTGCCAGAGGGTGAGGGTTGAGAGGGTTGCTGGCCGGCAGGAAGCGCGGCTGGTCACCCTCCCGCCCACCCCAGGCGGCAGGATGGGCCTGGAGCATGACTCAGAAGCGGGTGCTCTGGTAGCGCAGCCTCCGCAGGTCTGAGAGGCCCTCAGTCCGGCCGTACACCTCCCTGCAGGGACTCTCCGCCAGTCACCGGGCCCCCGCCGCACCGCCCCCTCCGCTGCTGCCACTGCCACTGCTGCTGCCGCTGCTGGAGCTGCCACTGCTGCACCGGTCCTCGTAGATGGAGATCTCAATCTGAGGCATCATTAAGGAGAACTGGGGGCTGTGGGGTGAGGGTGGAGGCCCGCGGGAGCGAGAGGCAGAGCTGGCTCTGCTGCCCAGACTCAAGGACATAGAGTAGGGGGGCCACGCCCCAGCCACGCGTCCTCTTGGCTTGCACACTCTCAGCTGGCGCAAGCCGGAGTTAGGAGCTTGGGTCCAGGTAGTCTAAGTAGGCCTTCCGGGACACAGGTGTGCCCAAGGGGGTGTAGCTGCACGGCAAGCATGAGGATTTCCTTGTCCTGATTGCAAATCCCCACTCACCCTCTCCAGCCTTGTGACCTTCCACCAGTCACTTTATTTGTTACCCATCCATATCACATCTGTAAAATGGGGGTAATAATAGAATCTGGGGGGTGGTTGTGAGGACTAAATGAAATAATGTATGTGAAGTATTAAGCCCACTGTCCAGTAAAGGCATAATTAAAAGAAATGCCTCTCCCTGGGCTTCGTAAAGTGAGACCTGGCAGTGAGAACTGGTAGCTTCTTGAGCAGTTCCTCTCAGCTTTCTAGTGAAATTGAAAGCCTCATTGCTGCTTATAGGGGAGTGAATGTAAGTGCACTAGGACCATTCCTGTCCTGTCCAGGTGGCTTGAGCAGATCCTCACACTCATCTCCCACACCCTCTAAGAAACTTCCCCTGTGAACACGGGACTTGCACATGGGATTAAATGGGGACCGCATGAGACTGTGGCCATGTAAACACTAGCTCCCTTCAGGGGAAGTACAGTCTCATAGTCAAGAGGCGGCCTGTGCCCAAATCCTGGTCAGACATTCACCAGTTGGGTGACCCTGAGTCAGTTACTTGACTTCATCCATAAAGGGGAATATTCAGTTAACTACCTTATGGGGTGTTATGAGAATTACATGAATTCATACTTTCAAAGCACTTAACATGACATCTGGCTGACATTATGCACTGACTAATTGCAGCTCAATAACAGCAATCCATGAGCTGCATAAACCGCCCCAATAACCTACAGTGGGGAGAAGCGTTGATAACCAGTGATTTGGGGAGTCCTAGCTTGATCGGAAGTTCCCAGTGGTCCCCATTTCCAGGCAGTCTTGCCAAACAGGGACCCCACCAGTCAGTAGTTTTGTGCTCTCCCCAAAAGAGTCAGGAAGGATACAACCCTCATGCCGCGCTCCACGGGGTCTGTGAGCAGGAGGCCTCGGGGGGCAAAGATCTTCTCATTCTGCTCCTGAATGTATCGGGAGATCTTCTTGAGAACCTGCAAGGAGAGGAGCTGTGAAGGATGTGGGCGAAGCACGAGAGCGCAGGGAGGGTCAGGACGGCAGGGGGAGCCACCTTCTCGTAGTGGGTCTCCATACACAGGAAGATGAAGTAGGCTGTGGCGCAGGCCAGACAGCCCTCCAGGTAGGAGCTGCCCCCGACCTTCTCAGCCTCTGCATAGAAGCCATTGAGGGTCTTCACAGTCTCTTCAAAGAGCTGCCTCTCAATCTGAAGGGGAGAGAGAAGAAATGAGCTAGGTCAAAATCAGCCTCCCTGGAGTGGAGACAGTCACATGTCGGGGAGCTGGGGGGGATGGTGGGGATAAATGGGGAGCATACGGGCAAGGCCAAAGGTTATAAGTATCGGTGGAGCAGAGAGCACCTGGGGGCCAGTCTTGACTTGGCCATCAATTAGTTGTGTGACCTTGGACTAATACCTACCCGAGACTCAGTTTCCACATCAATAAAGTGGGAAAAAGAATGGCTACTTGACCTCCCTTGGATACCTGATATGCTAAATGTGCGTGTTTTCTGCAGAGGATTAGCCAGCCCTTGTTTTGACAGCTGTGAAGGGGCTCAGGGCCTCATTGAGAGGGGCTGTCCTTGTTTGGATGGGATGCATGAAACTGCTTGAGTGAGACCTGAGGAGTGTCTGTCCAGGAGGGGGCACTCTCCTAGCAAAAAGGTTTCCCTAGGCAACAGTCCCGTTGCTAGGACTGGAAAGTTGTCCTGCCTGCGCCCACAATCAGAACTAATATTTAACAAACACTTTTACATTCCAGGCACTTTTATCTAGTCTTTCATTTAACCCTCAGAACTAGTCTACCGGAAGAATGCAACTACCAGCCCATTTCACAAGTGACCACCATCATCTCTGCCCCCAGCACCGCCAAGAGCCCAGCAAAGTCAGATGTGCTGCAGTTCTGATCAGAGCTTCCAAAGTCTCTTCAAGTAAAGTCCAGGAAGCCCTGACAGTGCCTGCTAGGCCTATAGGACCTGGCTTGCAACCTCTCTGGGCTGTCTCCTATTTTCCTCAGTCCCCACTCCATCGCACTGGCAGCCCTGCTGATTCTTGACAATGGCCCAGGTCCTCTGTGCCTGTGTCCCCCGCTGCAGAACTTCCCCCAGGTAACACCTGACCCAGCTCATCCTAATTTCCCTCAGGTCTCACCTTATCTGACAGGCGCCAACATCCACATACACCCCCAACAAACATTCACCTCTCCCTGGCCTCCCCCTTATTTTTCCAGTATGTTTCACCAGCTGAGCTACCATATATTTGCTTGTTGCTCTTTTATTTTTTCACCTTCTAATAGAGAATAAACTCCATGAGTTCACTCCTATGTCTCCAGTGTCTAATGTATAGTAGGTGCTCAATAAATTCTTGCCAAATGTTGACTGTCCAAGATTACACAGTTCTCCCCTGAGTCTGTGCTCTTCACCATGTAACCCTCCACCAGACAGCCAAACTGGAAGGTCATGCTCCAAGCTCAGCAGGTGTCCAAGTGTCTGTAGCTCCATTTTTTTATTCTTTGGAGCACAAAGCACACTGCTTGCTCATCATACAGGTTAGGGACCTCCCTCCCTTGCCCGCCTCAGACAAAAGTTAATCCCTTCCCCAGTAGTAGTCAGTTCTGGGATTCCCAGCCCTACAGAGATCTGGAGTGAACACACAGAGAAAGTGATGCTCATCTGGTCCATGACCTACATCTTGTTATTCTCCCCCAGGGGTCACCTTCCCCAAAAGAGAGGTATCCTGAAATGAAAGGACAAATACTGTTCTCCAAAAACTGCTTAGGGTCAGATCAGCAAAAATCAGCTTTGTCCCATCCTCCCACACCCACTTACTTGGGCTGTTAAATGAAAGGATTGGAGTCTGTGCTCTGCTCTTCCCCAAATTCAGGTCAGTTCTAAGGCAGCCTGGGATGAGGGTTGCCTACATCCCAGAACCAGAAGCAAAACTCAGCAAAAGGAGCTGATGCCTTGCAAAGGGCCCATGATCCATGAGACCCCCCTAAGTGGCTGAATCTGGAGGGAGAGGCCTTGGTTAGAGCCTCTGATGCCTCCAGCAGACTCTGAGGGAGCACCAGCCCTCCCCTTTGCCTGAGGCAGAGGAATGTGGGGAAAGTGGCCTCCAGCCCTTCCTCCAGCCTCTATGCCTTTCCTGCAAGGACTGATCACAAAGGACTCCAATTCTGTCTAAACCCTCTAAGGATGTGATTGCATCAATAAGAAGCTATCTGTCCTGTGGAAAAGCTGAGAGTTATGGTTCCAAGCCCCTTCTGGTACCCTGTCACTTTGGTATGCCATGTCCTCTTTCTGGTCCTGAGTTTCTCCTGTGAAATGAGTGGGGCAAAGTAGCACAGTGCTTCTCAAACCTTCACATATGCATGCACCACCTCAGGAGCCTGTTAAAACAGAGCTCAGTCAGTGGATACAGGCAGGGCCCGAGGTTCTGCACTCGCAGGGGATGCTGATATTACCAGTTGGCAGACTACAGTTTTAGTGTAAGAACTGAGGGGTTCTGAATTCTGGTGCAAACTGAAGTCAGCTTGAGCAGCTTTTAATTTTAGACAAGCCTGGGGCCTCCCTGGTGTCGCAGCAGTTGAGCACTGGGTTGCGAAGCTGACTGCAGACTCTGCAGCACCGGTTCAATCCCCGGCTGCTCCCCGGCCACCGGAGGAGGGTCCACATGGCGTGCAGACCTCTCCTGCCGCCCGCTGCTCCCCTCAGCAGTGTACTTCGGTCCTTTTGCCTGCTCTGCTCCCTGCTCTGACTCTGGCTCTGGCTCTGGTCAATTCTCTTACCCTCCCGCGCCTCTGACTGTACCCAGTGCTTGTATGTATGTACGTATAAATCAATCAATCAATCAATAAATAAATCTTAAAAAAAAAAAGAAGCTAAATCTTAGACAAGCCCAAGTCTCACCTCCAGGAGCTTCTGATTTAAATGAGGTGAGGGGTGATGGGAAAGAGCAGCACTGCCCTATTTCCCCCCTAGTGACACCTGCAAGCTTTCTTCAAAGCCCCCCAGATTCAACTGTGCAGTCCATCATGAGCAGAAGACCTGGAAAACAGCCAATCCCAAAGAGGGATCTATGAATCACCAGATTCCACATCATCTGGGATTCTTCGCTACAGAGTAAGAGCCTCGACCCCAGCTGCACACTGCAGCCACCTGGGGAAACGCAGAACAGTTCTGATGCCTGGGCCCCTTCCCAAGATGCTGATTCCATTGGTCTGGGGTGCAACCTCAGCATCAGGGTTCCTTTAAGCTCCCTGAGAAATCCTAATGTGCAGCCAAGGTTGAGAACTGCTGCTAAAAAGTGGAGACTCTGAACCCACTCCCACCACCTACTGCATCCCAGCTGACACCTAATATCAACCCCCAGGACTGGAGAATTGATGTTCAACATGCCCCCGGGATCACCATGCTGTTGAGAGTGGCTGAGCAGGAAAAATCTGAGGCATCTTAAGTTCTAATTTCCAATGAGGTGATAGCAAGATAATGTTAAGGACATTTTTGAACTCTTGCAGGAGAAGTGATTGAACAAGTTACGTGTCATGTTATTTTTATCCTGGATGGAGAGGGGTTCCATTCAAATAAACCCTTCAGTTCCATCATGGCCTGTGTTCCAAGCTTGCAAAGCAGAGTCCTACCCGGCTGTCCAGCTCAGGAGGGAATTTCGTCTGGAACTGACAGATGGTGCCATCGCTATAGTCTCTCTGAATGAAGACCTTGGTGGCCAGCGAGGCGCTTCGCCGCAGCTCCTGCAGATTGTGCGCCTGCGGAGAGGACAGAAGACACATTTCAGAGTCACCACTCCTGTGGGCTGATCTGGGACAGAAGGGTTTGGGGGGATGTGGATCTTTCAAGGCTAGACCAGAAGAAGTCGGTCACCCCACAAGTACTCCAGGAAGATCACGGGGAAGCAGGACGGCAGAGTTTACTGCAGAAGATGCCTCCAGGTAGCCGAGAAAGATCTACAAAAAAACCTGAAGCTGAGTCTAAGATGAGCAAAATGAGCGGTCCTGGAACCATCAGCAGAATCAGAAGCAAACTTTCACCAGAGGGAAAGGCTTCCTGACGGCTGGACCGGGTTACACACGCGGGCGTTGTGGGGCCTTTCACGTTTCCATTCATTCAGCAAGTATCAAATGTCCACGACTTGGCAGGCGGACTTGGGGAACCCAGCACAGACCAGAACTGAGGTCTCAGGTCTGCCAAGTTGTGCACCCAGCGGAGGCAGCGAGTAGGACAGGCCTGCCTGGCGTGCCCATGACCTCAGGGGAGATCCCAGTGCAGGCCATGCCTGCTCAGTGTCCAGGAGAGGGGCCCATTGATGCCCAAATTCCCCAGAGAAAATCGTAGAGAAAGAGGACTTAGGTCAGAAATTAATAAACGCCCTAACCTGGTAGGAAGAAGTGGGGTGACTACTATTGCTTGTCCACACCTGAGGATTTGATGTGCAGAGCGCCTAGCATTTGAGGGGGGTAAGGTCAGTTCCACAGAAGTGTAAGGCCTCTTTCTTCCACACCCAGCCTCAGTCACCCACATGCAAGACAAGCATCCCACTGGGTGAAATATGCCAAACGTTGGAACCACACAGAGACCGAGCCCCAAAGGCAGAGCGAACAGCCAGTTCATCCTGTGTAATTAAGGTGAAACCACTCAACCACTCAGCTTTCATTTATTGAGTCTCTACTATTGCCACGCTCTGGGGCTGCCGAGCAAAAGACAGTCTGTGAGCTCCAGGGAAGAAGGCAAGTAAATATATAATGAATTAGACTGTGATAAATGCTACAATGAAGAAACAGAAAATGTTTCCTGGGATCTGTGCTGAGAGGTAAAGGAAGCACCAGAGTTACCAGCAGTGGGGGCAGGGGGAGGGTGGGAGAGGGCGGTCAATCAACCCAGACAGAGGGAGAAACAGGTGCAACGAAGAGCAAGGTCTACTCTAATGACCGCAAGCAGGTTTCAGTAAGGCCGGAGTCGGCCTGAAGATTAGATAAGAGCAGTGGTGGACGAGACTATAGGAGCAAGGGCTAGGTCACAAAGGGCAGGAGGGGTTCCCTCCGGAGGGGAGGATTTACAATGAAAGATTTATTAACTTGCTGGGAAAAGAATAATGAGAGAAAGATTGTCAATATGGCAGTAGGAACAGATCATTGGAAGATCAAGGTCTTGAAAAGGTGCAAATCTGAGACCTCTCTAGGAGACTTTCTCAAATCCAGGGGAATCATCCTCTAACACAGGAGAGGTGATCCCACAGTACTGTGATTGGATCAAATATTGTATGGTAATATATACAAATATATGTATTTTTTATATATATGTATATATCATGTAATGCTAGTCCCTGCCACACGGCCCTGGGAAAGCCTCCCTTCTCTGGACTTCCGTTTCTTCCACTAGAATCAGAAATGTTGGAACTACATAATTGCTAAAGGCCCTTCCAACTCTAACATTCTGAGACCTTATCGGAGATTATGAATGCAAATATTTACAGGGGCTGAGCACGTGAGTGGGCGGGGGACTGTGCCCCATCTCGATAAAGCAGCTAATCATTGCCATATGAGAATGTGCTCCAATGTTGCCACAGTTCTGATTTTTTTAAGAGAAGCCATAAATCCAGATTCTCTAATATCAAATACCCTGATTTTTAAGTGTTTCCAATACATTGTTTAAACTTATGCAAGCCAGATAAGGCAAACTTGTGGCCAGATTCATCCCTGGAGCTGCCAGTTTAGTGCCTCTAAATAAGGAATCTGTGGCAGAGGCCCTCGAACCGAGCTAGAAGCAGGCTCCAGGCCACCTGCCACTTACTTAACTTCCAGGAGACTGACAGATGTTTGTGACAGATCCATGATGCTCTGAAATCCCACAAGAGGGTCCCAAACATGCACACACACTTCTGAGGTCACAGCTCCCCCTGGACAACTCCCCTGGGGTTTCTGAACTGATCCAGTCACCTGGGCTTCTCACCTTTCTCTACCCTCACCCTCCCCCATCGCCATCTGGGAGCCTCTGGCAGCTGAGGAAGGACAGGACCCAGAGGCACTTCATGAGCAAGAAAATCAGCAGTGAGATCTGCCACCAACTTTTGAAATGCAGCATGACAGGGATGGGGCTGCTGGAGAGTGGGGACCGCAGGTCACACACTTAGGGCCTGTACACCCAACAGAGTTGACCTGACAGAGGTCAGAGAAGCAACCCTGGGATGCAGAGGAGCCCCTGCCTGAGACAAACAGGAGGCCCACCTGGCCCGCATCCCCATCCTCATTAAAAACCATCTAATTCTAGAGGATGCATTTGAGGCTCAACTCAAGAATCATGAGGCTCAGCAGATGAGCCAACATCGTGCTCCCTGGCTGGGGTGTGGAGGAGGAGCAAGGATTATGAGTCACAGGCAGCAAGTCAGGCCTCAGGGTGGAAACCCAGGCACAGGCCTCCCTTCTAGCCTGCCCTGGGTCCCAGCCCATGCTCTGCTGGGTGTTAACCCCAGGCCTCTGAGATCAAACCTCCAAATGCCCTGCTTGGATGCAGCTGCTAGGGTGCATTTTAAAGTCACCTAGGGACCAAACTCTGGCCCTCGGAGAAGCCCTCCTGGCCAGGCATTTCCCCGTCATCCTTGACCTTCTGGGCTGCTTCCCAGCATGGACCCCGCTCCCGATGGTGCACGTTCACAGAGGTCTGGTGCTCGCGAAATGGACTCATTACAGTCTTCCAAATGAGGTCAGTGTATCACTCAGGAGGCTCTGTCCCTCCCCTGCGCTCCTCACACACACTCCTCCCCTAATCCCAACTCCTAGCAGAACTTAGAGAATAGAGATGTTGTTTCCTTCTCTCTCTCTCACACCCTCCTTCCCTCTCTCTGTGCCTTCTCCTCCCCTCAAAACATCTTCTGCCGAGGCTGAGGACTTCCCATGCAGAAACCTCAGGGAATGGCCACAAGCGCTCACTCAGTATGAGGTTTCCCATCTCCCAACAGGTTTTTCCTGGTAATCTTCACAATCCTAACCGTACAAACAGCCTGGGGAGAATGACTCACGCCATGCCCCAGCTAATAGCACACCCTGCGCCTTGGCAGAGCTAAGGCTTCTTCCCTCAGCACTGCCTTCAGAGTTCACCCAAGACTTCTGGGCCCCGTTCCCCATGGGAAGTGGGCAGTGTTTATCCTTGGCACCCGTCTTTCTGGGCATTCTTCTGTCCTCAAGCTGACCCAGTCAGGCCAGCCAGGAGTGGGGGTGCTGAGTTCCAGGACTTTAGCCCTTTCCGAACTCCTCCGCAGCCCTCCACCCACCAAACCTTCACACCAAGACCCGCAGTGCTTCCTCTTTAGTCGGCGACACAGTCAGCTAATTGGATACACCTGGACCCTTCAGGCAACGCACTGGTCAGGGAGGCAGAAACAAGTTCTAGTCCCGGCCCTGATGCTTTTGGCCATATTTTCTTGACTAAGACTCAGCACTCCACTTGCACCATCTGTAAAATGGGATAATGATGCCTTTCTAGGCTCCTTCAGAGGGATCAGGTGAGTTTCTGAGCCTTAGTTGCCTCATCTGTTAATTGGGGATAATAACACCATCCTTGCCCACTTCACAGGGTTGTTTTAAGGCTCAAAGGAAACCATGCGTATGACAGTGCTTCGTACACAGGAAAGTGTTGTATTCACAGAGGCGTTATGAGCAGAGCCTCTCCCAGGGGAGAGTCACGCCTGCCTAACAGCAGCCTCCTACAAACCCTGCCTCAACCTGGAGATGTGCGCCTGCTTGCTGGTTGCAGTCCATGGGCTGAGGAGACATGTTGACACAGATGGGCCTCTTGGAATCTGTTGGACCATCTCATAGATAAGGATGTCTGCTCTGCCCACACTGCTGACTTAGCCTTGTCCATGTAGCTGAAATTTCCCCTTCCTGCCCAGCACCAGCAGCCTATGCTGCAGTCTGGCAGCCCTATCTGGAAGGTGACCAGCTCCTTGGCCATTTCTCTCTTTGTTCTCTCTGCTCTTCTCAGTATCTTCAGCACTTTCTGAGCACTGTGCATTTTCCACCCTAGAGTCTAAGCTCCAGGCATGTCCTCTCGCGGGGTCAGGAGGAAGGGCTGAGTTCTCCTCGCTAACCCTGTGCCTTGTCAGAGAACGGAGTGATTTCAAGCAACTGCACCCTGTTCTGTGGTGGCGACCACAGTGGAATAACAATAACACTTGGCATTGATGTCACACTTCTCACCAGGATGCCCAGAGGCACTGCAGGGAATCATTCGAAACTCTCAGCTCACCCCCAGCTTGCGTTCCAGCTGGGTTAGAAATGAGGAAATACAACAAAAGAAGTCAACGTCAGAAGTGGGGAGACCCTGGTGTCCTGGGTTCCACTCCAAAAATTCAAAGGAAGGAACTTTCAGCTCTGCTGCTGACATGCTGTGTGAGTATCAAATAGGTCCTGGCCTTCTCCATGTGTTAGTCTTTCCACTTACAGAGTGGGGCATAAAGAGCTCCATATCCCTCCCATGAAATGAGAGGGTAGAGGAGGCGGCTCCTGATCTCAGAATCACTGCACCAAGCTTTACCCTCAGCCAACAGGTGCCTTGATTCAGCTTTCAAGTGCCTCGAAGATGACACACCTAGAGACACACCCTGAAGAGGGCAGCTCTTCCCATCAGACACAGGGGAAGGTGGACACCCCGCACAGGAAACTCCAGTGTGGAGGAGGGGCAAAAAGCCAAGAAAGGGTGATATGCAAAAGCAAGGATTGGTGCAGGCATTTTATTGAAACCAGCCATTTGGGATTTTGAGCTAGGGATGTGTTTGTCCCCTCCCTGCCTAGAAGGGGAATGCGGATGTGGTAGGTTTGTCATCCCTGAGCCAGGCCTTTGGGTTCAGCAGCTAGATGACTGCACCGCATAGCAACAGCAGCAGCTGCCTGGCCTCCCATAAAACAGGCGCGGGCTTGCCTCCAATCCCCTAGGGAAGTGGTTTAAGGACTTGCAGTCTAAGGCAAGAGGAAACCCCAGCTGGGGCCCTGACGCAACCCTGATACTAGTGCCAACAAGTGGCTGGGGCAGCTTCCACTCAAATGGGGGAGACTGGGGTGAGGTGAGTGAGTCCTCCTGCCAGAGGTCACACGAGTACTCCCCAGGAGCCCCTCTTCCATCTGCCGCTCCGCCCCCACCCCTTGCTCCAGACCCAACGCAGGAAGCCACCCTCCCTAGCCTCCCAACCCTCCCCACATCTCCCCCACCCGCCCCCCTGTTCCTTTTCCCCGCCCAGTCCGCCCCTAGAGGGAATCTGTTCCCGAAGCAGTTGGGCACTGCCCGCGGGTGGGTGCTCGCCTCCTACCTCTGTGGCCATGTTCGGGGGCGATGACAGCTCCGAGCCTGCTGCTGGGTGGGTCCGAAGGGCTGCAGCGGTGAGGGCTGGGGGAGCGGGTGGGCTGGCGCGGCCCGATGGGGGCGGGGAGCTGTCCGCGGTGCTGACGCGGGCGCCGCGGGCCGGGCGCGGGGGGCTGCCGGCCGGCGGGCGTCTGGCTTCGGGGAACTGCGGCGGTGCTGTCCGCGGTGCTGATCGCCGGGTCGCGGAGGCGAGGCCGCGCCCGAGGCTCTTCACCACCCCGTCGCCCGCTGCCGTTGCTCCTGCAGGCAACCGCCGGGTTTATCTTTGACAGCGCCAGCGGGAGTGGGGGCGGCGGGGGGAGGAGGGGCCAGGCGCCTCCACCGACGGGGAGCGGGAAGCGGCGGCCCCAGACTCCCGCCCGGCCCGCCCGCCCGCCGGAGAGGAGCCCCGCCCGCAGCCCAAGGCTCCGCTCCCGCCAGGCCTGGAGGCCCCGCCTCTCCTGCCCGCCCTTCCCCCTGGTAAGAGTTCCAGGCGCTCTGCGCTAGCTACCGCGGCCTCCAGGGACTTCCAGAACCCTGGAGATCCAGGCGGGACAGTTCTGGGGCAACACACTCCAGGCTGCCGAAGCTGACCGTCTCCCACTCGTTCGCAGGTCCCCAGGTGCGGCCCCTTTACCTCTCCACCCCGGCCCCCGCACTGCACCCCAGGCTTCCTTTTCTGTATTTTTTTCTCTTCTTTCTCTCGTTTCTTCTCTGTGCCCCAGAGAGGTTCACAAGGGAAACCTCCTCTTTCCTCTCTACTTTTCACTGCCTTGAACAGTACTAGCTAGAGGAGGGCGCTGCGGATGTAGAGAATCCTTTCCTTGCTTTAAATGCCCCAGTGTTCCATCCCCAGCAGTACCCTAGGGTCCCTTCTTTCAGGGAGTTCTAGACTAGAAGTCATCTCATCTCTCTTTGTTGCTTTTTCTGGTCCCAGCCCCACTCCATGCTCTTCCTTCTCCCCTCTGAAAGCCCAGAGTTTACACTCACACACCACCACTCAGAAACCACAAGCAGATGGTGCCAAACTGGTATGACCACACAATAAGGATGGCAGGTTTGGCCCTGGTGCTGCCTTCATATTTCAACATCACACCTTCCAGCCAGCTGACCTATCTATTTGCTTAATAAACAAAAAGGAAACATCAACACAGGTGTCTTTTTACACACCCATAATATCCCCCTGGTGTCTGTGAGGGAGAGCAGTCCTGCCACCTGAGGGTCAACAGCAGCAGCCACACAAAGGGAGGGTGGGCCTGTGTTCTGGCTTGGAGGTCCCCAGCCATCTGCCCTGGGGCAAAGACTCCACATCTGGGTGTCTTCTGTAAAATGAGTACTGGATTTCACACATATCTAGGATCCTTTTTTTTCTTCAACTTTTGTTTTGAAATTTAAAACCTACCAAAAAATTGAAACACTACTACAATATACTATCCCCTATCTTCAATATCTGTTATTTTGTTACATTGGTTTGACAGATATCTAAATAAGAAACCGTATGTGTGGGCCTCCCCGGTGGCGCAGCGGTTGAGCACTGGGTTGTGAAGCTGCCCACAGCCTCTGCAGTGCTGGTTCAATCCCCGGCTGCTCCCGGGCCACTGGAGGAGGGTCCCACATGGCGCACAGACCTCTCCTGCCGCCCGCTGCTCCCCTCAGCAGTGTACTTCGGTCCTTCTGCCTGCTCTGCTCCCTGCTCTGGCTCTGGTGAATTCTCTCACCCTCCCGCGCTTCTGACTGTACTCAGTGCTTGTATAAATAAATAAATATTTTAAAAAAATTCTCTTTAAAAAAAATAGTTAAAGTCTGCAAATTCAAAAAAAAAGAAAAGAAACCATATGTGGGTAGATTTTAAAGTAAATGGCAAGCCTTGTGAGGCTTTATTTGTAAATACTTCACCGGGCATCTCCTAAGAATTCTCCCACCTAGCACAATATTATTATTATGCCTATAAAGATTCCATATTATCTAATATTCTAGGATAGCTCATAGCTTCCAAATACATCAGTAGCAATGACCTCTCAGAACTTCCCCCACAGCTTTCCATTTTTAATAACTAATATAAATCAAGCACTTATTCTGTGCCAGACCATATGCTACATTCTTTACATGTATTATCTTATGTGTCCTAAAAAGTACTCTTTGAATTAAATGCTATTATTGTCCTTGTACTATTTATTCCTAATTTACAAATGAAGAAACTGAGTAATTTGCCAAGGTCATGTGGTTTGTGAGGAATGGAGGCAGGATTCATGCACAGAACATCAGCTCCAGAGTCTGTGTGATTGATCCTCCTCAATTACTGCTTCCCTCCAGCATCTTGTAGTCCCTAAGCTGGCAGAGCAGTAGCCACATCACCAACTGCCTATTTCACAGATGAACACATTGAGCCCCAGGGGAAAAGCAACACGTCGTGGAAGTAAAAGACATTTCATTCCACCTTAGAGTTTGGCAAATTATTTGGCAAACAAACTGAAAATATCTGTGAATCCATGGTGGCCATTGATAATAAATGAATGCAGAATCTGATGCTCTCTGGGTACACCACTCCAAGTTCCTCCCATCTGATTTCAATCATATTAATTAGTTAATCATCTGTCTTGACCTGATGAGTGGAAACCAGGGTGAGTCCATTTAACAATGCTCCCACTCTCCACTATTCTTTGAACATGTTCAGACCACTTCTACCTCAGGGCCCTTTTACCTGTCACTCTTGCCTCAGGTATCTGCATGTTAAATTCTCACACCTACTATGTGTCAGGCACTATTTTAGGAGCTTGGGATACAGCAATGATTAAACTTACACTCTATTCTTATCAGACTTATATATCGATTGGTTGACAATCAGTGGCAAATAAGTATAAAATATGTTGAGTTGTGATCATTGGTAAGAAGAAAAGTAAAACATGGTAAGGAGAGAGAGGGTGACAGCAGGGTGTTATTTTAGAAAGAACAGTCAGGTGAAGCTTTTAGGAGGCAGTGAAATCTGGGCAGAAGATTGAAGGAAGTGAGTGAATTTACATACCTGTAAATATACATAGCATGTTCAAAGAATAGCAGGGAGACCAGTGTGGCTAGACTGGAGTAGGCAGAGGGCAGAGAGGGGGAAGCTGAGATCAGAGAGCCAGCAGGAACCAGGTCTTTTACGGTTTTAGGTTCTGATAAGGACTTTGGATTCTCTTCAGAAAGTGAGATGGCAAGCCTTAGGAGGTTTGGAGTAGAAGCATGACATTATATAATTATAGTTGTTTAAAGATTACTCTGGATACTAGAGTTCTTGGGGAGGCAGGACTAGAAGCAGTGAGACCGATTAGGAGACTGAGTAGTCCAAGCGAGATATGGTGGTGACTGGGACCAGGGTAGTAGCAATAAGGGTGGTGAGAAGTGACTAGACTCTAGCTATAATTTGGGGTGATGCTGCATGGATCTGTGGACAGATTTGGTGTGTGGTATGAGAAAGTCAGAGATGATTCCAAGATTTGAAGCCAGAACCACTGAAAGAAAGGAGTTACTATTTACTGGGGGGGAGGGAGTTTAAGGGCTGAGTAGAACTGAAAAGAAGAAGAATATAGTTTTGTTCATGTTTACACGATGCAGGTGTGAAGTTGATGTACAAAATGCATCTAAGTAGGTGTAGGCAGTGGGAGTAGAGGGAATGGAGATAGAACTTCAGGAGTCATAGTAAGTGAATGGTGATTAAAACCATGGGATTAAATGAGATCATCCATGGAGGGAGCAGAACTAGCAAAATTGTCCAAGAAGTGACTCTGGGTGTCTGTTACCTCTAGATTGGAAAGACAAAGAAGACTGAGAGACCAGTGAAATAGGAGACCCAAGAAACAGCTATGTCTAAAAGTCAAGCAAGGGGGCCTCCCCAGTGGCTCAGGGGTTAAAGATACGGTGCTATCAAGATACTGCCAGCTGCTGCAGCACGAGTTCAATCCCGCCGGCCAAGAAGCTACCCACATGGCACAGCAGACCTCTCCTGTCTCGCCTGCTGCTCCCCTCAGCAGTGTATTTCAGTAGATCCACCTGTTCTGCTCCCCAATCTGCCTCTGGTGATTCCTCTCACCCCTTGCACCTCTGGCCTATACTCCAGCTCCTGTATGCATAAATAAATAAATCTTTTAAAAAAGTCAAGCAAGGAAACTGGTAAGAGAGTCTTACAAGTGCTGAGTGCTCCTCACATATTGAATAAGATGATGACCGAGAAATGACCTCTGGACTTGACAGCAACAAGGTCACTGGTGACCTTGATAAGAGCTGCTTTAGTTTGGGGAGTGTGGGAGTGAGATTTAGAATGAAGAAGAAGGAGTAGAGATACTGAGCGTGTAGAAACGCTGTGGGGCGCTTTGCTGTCGTGGGGAGGAAAGAATAGCATGGTGACATGTCAGGGAGACCACGAGTAAGGATGCTCTTCTAAAACAGGAAGCATTAGAACTTGTTTGTATGCTGACAGGAATGATCTAGTAGACAGAGGAGCATTGATGGCTCAGAAAAGAGAGGGTTAATTGCAGGAGCGAGCCCTTAAAGATGGAAGCCAAGGCTAACCTGGAAGGGATGACATCGGAAAGGAGCACAGACAATTTTCAACCATGAATATTGTGGAAGAAACAGAATAAATAGCCACAGATGTGAGTAAATTGGGAAGTTTTGCAGTAAAAGCAAAGCCCTGAGCTCTACTCCTTACTCCTCTTCCACCAGCCAGAGACTATTCGTGCAACATGACTTTTCTTAACAAGTACATTCAACCTGAAGGAGTAGAAACCTTGCTGTGTGCCAAGCATGGTGCTGGCACTTAGCTGCGTAGCCCACAGAGTTCTCCTTCCCATTGAAATTACAGGAGTAGGACTCTCTAGAGAACTTTGAGATCATCCATGCAAGGATGAATGATTCCTTTTAATATTCAACTCCTCTAACTGGTAAGAGACTTTAGCAACCTCAGCCTTTTATCACTACATTGACTCCAGGGTTGTTATAACAATCTTGACAGACCTCGAGTCTTGAAGGCAACAAAGTGGAGGCCATGGAGAGAGATCTACTTTAGATGGGGCGAGTTCCCTACTGTGCACACTCATGCCAGTGATGGGATGCTACAGGGTGGGGTGTTCCCACACTCTGGTCATTAGGACTTGAACTCTCCAGGCAGGAGAAGACAGTGAGATTTAATCTGACTAATCACTATCACCCAGCTGCCTTGGGACAAACCATTCCTATGCAAGAGTCTAGTTCTTTGATGTTTTTGTCATAAATTAATGAGTTCGCCCACAAAATAACATCAAAGAATATCTACTAACTAATTCACTATTATCATCCTCCAATCTGCGGTTGCATTGGAAAATCTCCCAAAAAAGGACCAGAGCCGGAAAAAGAAACCAACTGAAAGATTTGGAAATCATGGTATCTGGAAAGAGATGAGAGAGAATGAACTCCTGCAGACTGCAGAGGAGACAGGGAAAGAGCTAGCAAGTCTCGGGGAAAGGAAAGAAAAGCAGGGGAGACAGGGAGTGTCTCGGCACTTGGGTCTAAAAGGAAAGCAACTGCATGAACGCTTGAGGGGAAATTGTGGTGTGCAGAGTCTTAAGTGGTGTCATCTCGGAGCACATTGTGGGGACTAGGAGGAAGTGTGTGGTAGGAAACAAGTCCCTGGAGGCAGATGGCTTGTGTTTCAACCTCTGGCTCTGCTATTTACTACGTGATCATCAGTAAGTCTGATCTGTAAAATGGTGGCAGTAATTCTCCCTCCCTGGATTTGAGCCCTCCAAATATAAGAAGCTTTCTCTAGATTTTATCTGACCTTCCCAAATCTGGTCTTTCAGGAGGAAAACAGGAAAAGATTTATGGAGCTGCCTTGCTGGAGATCTTCCCACAGTGACTTTCTTCCAAGCCCATCAAGATTTCCTAAGACGCAAAGATCAGCACACAGCTTCATATAACTCAGTGAGCAGTTGTTGAACACCCACTGTGTGCCAGACAGAAAGATGAGCATGGGCCGTTTCCATCCCACAAAGGACGCCGAAATATAATCATGACCAGCTCTGTAATAAATGCTGAGGTAGAGCAATTCCTCAGAGTTTGGGTCCAGGAGAGGTTTTACAGACTACTTAACATTTGAGCTTGGACTTCAAAGACGAATGTCCTATCCCCGGGCAGGATGAGGCAAACATGAAAAAGCAAGTAGGCCTGATAGGTGCCTGGAAACACAGGACCTCAGAATCTCAAATTCAAGAAAGCAGCTGCCAGGCAGCAAAAGACATGACTGCAAAGGCCCCAGAAACATGAATGGAGGGGACCTGCCCTAAAAATAGTGCCAGAGCAGGCAGACCGTGACACACGTCTGGAAGCAGAGTCACTAGGAGGTGACTAAGTTAATGGGGAAGGGGGGGTTGCTTGCCTTTCTTAACTTCATTCATAGTCTCTCTCCATCTCCTTCTCCCTCTCTCTCCATCTTTCTTCTACAGGAAGGAGAGTGGGAGGCAAATTTCTAGAAGAATTCACAGCTACCCCAGGGAAACTGCAGATACTGGGATGACATCAGGAGACTGAGCCAAGATGCTTACCTCTCATGACAACACGCGCTGTACTAGAGGCCAGGCAGAACACCTAAAGGCGCCTGGCCCTGTTCTAACAGAGCTCCAGATGACTCTGGAGTCCCACTTTCACACCCAGCAAACTGGTAACAAACCCATCAATCATTCAAACCATAACCAACTAGGAAAGACTGCAAGGCTTCTGAATAAATGATGGAAATTCTCTGAGGAAGAAAATAGGCATGAACATAAAGGGTAATAGGTGCTTAGAAAGCATCATTAATTATGAGAGCCAAAAAGGGGTCATGGAGTTCAAACCAATTTTAGCAGCAGAACCTTTTGTTCAAACAAAACCTTGCATGAAAGTCAAATATATAAAACAAAGAAAAGACAGTAAATTTGGACCAAGGGGGGACAGAGCCTATTCTACCACCCCCTCACTCCCTACAGAAGCCCCCAAGACACCCCTTCGTCATGGACTCCCCCAGCCTTAGAGGAATTATTTTAATCATTAAAGTAATACATGCCTGTGCTTTTAAAAATTCAAACGTAAACAGAAAGACATAATAAAAGACAAGAATCGCCTGCCTCGTCTAGCCCACGCCGTCCTACCTTCAGTCATTTCTCCCCTAGAAGAAATGACTTTTCACTCTTAAAGTTGTTTCTGCTTTTAGGTCTTCAGATAATTATCTTTACATTGCTGAATGATATGACTGTGCCTCTATTTCTTGATTCATTAACTTTAGAAAGCTTGTCCTGTTTTCTGCAGCAACAGAAGCAAACTTAGCTCACACTGCCACCTTCACCTCCCAATATAGTTACAGCGCTATTAGAATTAATATTTATTTTTATCAAAGTAAAACATATAATTAGTTTAAAATTCCAACAAAGGACAGTGCTTAGAACAAGAGGCAGGAGCCCTGACCTATCTATTTCTTTTCTCTCATTCTCCCCCATCCTCTTCCCACTAAAGTAGGTTGGCTTGTTGGAACATAGATTTAATTCTGTGCAATCTCCCTTCTTGTTCTTTTTCTATGGCATTCACCACCTTTTCTAGCAAACTATATAATTTACTTAGGTCTTCTTGCCGGCTAAATTGTAAGCTTGGGCCAGGGATCTTTGTGGTGTTATTCCGAATGCTTGGAATAAAGCCTGCTCCATACATTTTTGTTGAATGAATTAAAGCAAAATTCTCTGGAAAAGGGAAAGAAAGAAATACTGAAATACTATTAGAAAAAATCATTTTATATCTGATTTCTTCTGTGGCACAGAATATAACTGGAAATTTTATTTTGTATATGACACTACATGTCTTTGGACAGGGGGGAAGCTGTTATAATAAAGATCTAGGTTCACATCCAGTTATTGGCTTTGCAGGTTTGGACAAGGTGGTCCAGTTGCCTTGGAAACAAGGTAGCCATTTTCCCCAATGGGCAGAGGCTGCTCTAGAAGGTCAGCAGGAGAGGCAGAGGTGCTTCCTCGGGGTAACAGCTCGTGGGCCCCAAGCAGGAGGCATCAGCCCAGGACCAAGCGCCAGGCCCTGCCACTGTGAACCCATCTCCCAGATGCATCTCAAAGTCCGTCAGTCCCAGGAAGACTTTCTTGAACATTCTACTCCCAGCATAGGGCTTTACAGAAGCCTCTACTGGCTTTACTCTTAGCAGGCTTTGCCTGGGGAAGTCCTATAGAGTTTTTGGCGCTCCTGACCACTGCCAGGTCACAAGACCCATTTGGGGATGGGAATGGTTCCATAATCTTCAGATTCCCACTAGTCATTTATTTTCCCACTCCCTGCCTCCCTGTCATCTCCGCCCCTGCATGCCCCCCGCCGTTACCCTGTATCTAAGGCTTCCATAGATAAAAAGTAGCACCGTCTCTTCCACAGGCCACCACACCGAGGCTCCTGCCTGCCAGCCCCTTCTCGCCACTGCTTCCCGCATGCTCTCCAGGCCAGCCAGCCACAGTGGACTTTTACTTTTCAGTCCCCGGAATGGACTGTGCTTGGGAGGTGGACTGTACCACCTCTGCATCTTCTTACATGCCCTACATGAAATATTCTCTCCCCTCCTCACCTGGATAACTCTCTTCAGGTCCCAGTTTAAAATGTGCTTCCTTGGGGAAGCACTTTGGCCATGGCTAGGTGTCCCTACTATGAGCACCTTATACTTGCCCTACAAAACAGTCATGCTTTAGAAAATGTATTTGTCTGTCTTCCCTGTTAGACTGGAAGTCCCTTGGAGCCGGAGCTCTGTCTCCTCAGCTGCAGACCCCACGCTGAGAGTGACCCTTGGATGCTCCATCACTGTTGGCACAGGAGTAGGGGCATCTCCCTGCCCTGAGCTCCCCAACACTGAGCCTCAGGCAAGAAGAGGTGTGGTTCCAATCACAAAGGCCTGGATGGGCTTGTTTGGACACTCACTATGACACAATGAGCTTGGATACCGTGACACAGTAGGCCACTGACAGGAGACCCAGTGACCCCAGAGACAGTGAGTGCTCTGGGCAGGGAGGAGGGTATACCCCACTGGTCTGGGAACTGGAGGCTTCCCTGGCCCAGGCTCCAGAGGTAGGTTCTGAAGGATAGGGTATCTGATCCCTCGAGGAGGAGGACAGGCAGGGTTGGGCAAATGGGCAGTGGGAAGCGACAGAAGGGGAAGAGGTATCTGAAATGGCAGGCATGCTGGCTAATGAAACCACTCTGTAGAGGAGCAAGGCTAGAGCCAGGTAATGAGGAACCATTAAAGTCGGACATGGTTGCACAGACAGTGGGGAGTCTGTGGGGGAGCCCAGACAGCTGGGGGGGAGGGCAGAAGGAAAGCTCTGTGTTGGAACAGGTCATCTGAGAGCATTTCAGCATTGCATTGGGGTGGTGTGGGTTAGGCACTGAAGCAAGAACAGGAAAGAAGCTATTGTTCTACACCAGGCTGAGGGAGGACATAGGTCACTGCTTAGGAACAAGGACAAAGAGACAGATTGAAGAAAATTTTAAATGGAGTCACCAAGGGCTGCCACTTCTGACTGAACACCTGAGATAAAGAAGGGAGCGGTAGACAAGCAGATGCAGGACCATCCATCAGAAATCACAAAGGCAAGTTAGGCGACTCTCTTTGTGCCAGACACCAGGGATTGGAGAAGCTTCGGTGATTTTTTTTTTAGAACTAAGGATCAGTGAGAGACTTGGGGGTGCTCTATAAATGATAATAGTTGATGCCAGAAGAAAGGATCACTTGTCCTTGGGAGAGAGTTGAAACAACACTAGGAGAAAGGGATTTACTGTCTAGACTTGGGCAAGATGGTGCAACTGAAGTCAAAGCTGTCTCAGTTCAGATCCCAGCTGCTACTATCCAGATAGGCAGTAAGTTAACCTTGCATAACCTAGGTTCCGCAACTATAGAGTGGGGAAAATGGGACCTAAGTTGCAGGATTTTTGTAAGGAATAAATAAAATGACCTCTAGAAAGAACCAAGTCTGGCTCCTGGTCTATAGCAGGTGTTCAGCAAAGGTAGTGCATAGTGAGGAGTCTGTGTAAGAGGGGTTGACAGATGGAGGCCCAGGGCCCTGGAGCATCACAGAAACCCAAAGAGGGGAAATCCTCCAGAAGGGTGGATGAGCAGTGTCAGCTATTACAGAAAGTTCAAGAGCAATTCCTGGATGGGCAGGAATTACATTACTGAATCCTTAGAGAGTGAAACTGGGAGAAGCACAAAAGGAGCTACTGAATAGAATAGCAGAAAAAAAGCAAGAGAGAAATCCACACAAAGATACTCCTATCAGTCAGGATGTTAATGATATAAAAAGATTATCCTACTAACATGATTTAGGCAATAAAGGTATTTAATTATTATAACAAGAAGCCTGGAGGGTGGCAGCTCCAGGATTAGTTCAGTGGCTCAATAATGTACTCAAGAACCCAGGTTTTTTCCTTCCTCTCTCCACAACATCCTAGTTTCTCAGCCTCAGATTTATTACCTCATAGTAGCAAGATGACTGCTGCAGCTCCAAACATCACATTCTCATATCTAAACACCCTTGGCAGGAAGGAAGTGGAAGAGTCTACTTTCTTTTCTCAGGGAGATAAATCTTCCCAGAAGCCCCTCCCCAGCTGATACCCTTAGAGCTCACTGAACAGACTGGGTCACATGGCCACTTCTAGCTGCAAGGGAAGCCAGGAAAGCATCTAGTGTTTTCAGACTCTGTGAGTGGAGGAAGGCAGGAAAGACGAAAGGAAAATAGCCAGAGACTGGGGATGTGACCAAGACTATTTGCCAGACCACTCATTAATAAATCTGAAAATCACAAACAGGGCCATTGAAGATGACGGGAAGGAAGGAAAGGAGCGGGCTCCTTAAGTAGGAAGAAAAGAACAAAGTTTGAGAAAGCAGGAAGGTTGAATCCCTCTCTGCAATGGGCAAGAAGGGAAGAGATGGGCATGGAAACCAATTCTGAAGAGGAGAATACCAACCTCAACTTCAGCAAAGCCCCAAACTGGTGCCTTTGGAGAATACTCTAAAAAATCAAGGGGAAACACAAGACACCATCCCCTAGATTTGCAAAACTTACAAAGATGCACAAGGCAGGTATGGGAAGGCTGTGGAGCAGCATGAACACTTTTAAATTGCCGTTGGGAGTATCAATATGCATGTGAGCTTTGGAGAATAATTTAGCATGATGATCCCATGTAATTCCAGAAACCCCTAGATCGATACTATTGCAAATATATATGTTGAGTTATGAACAGGGGTGTCCATACCAGCAGTTGGTAAAAGAAGAAAACAGAAAACCACCCAAGTGGAGAGCGAACAGTTAAATCGTGACCGTTGCAGCCCTGGAATGTGAGACCACGGTAACAACAACACGTGTGTGTGTGTGTGTGTGTGTGTGTGAATTTCAGAAAAACGGTGTTGAATAAAAAAAGGAAAATATAAGTAGCACACTTTCAAGAAAAGAAAAAATAAATATATACACAAAAAGTCCAGGACAGGGGGTAGCTCTAAGCAAGGGAAGGTAACAGCAGCAGCCACATCCATGGGAAGCTGTTTTCTTCTTATTTCCCAGTGGGGAGCACACAGGTGTACACGGTTCTTGTGCTTTATACTTTAACATCTTCCAGAAATACTCTTTCTGTACTTGTTGAATAATTAATTTAGCCCATTTGTAGCTAGGAGAGAAGAGAGAATAAGATGGACCAAGGCCTGCATGCTGGCCCACGGAGGCACAGAAGCCCCTCCTCTCACCTCACCATTTGCAGCCAGGGAAGCTCAGGCAGCAGCATTTGCTATGGCTGATGTCTGCCTGGTTCTGCCTGGGTATCGCTTGGGATGGGATGGAATTAAAGATCCGGGAGGACAGAGAGAATGCCCTGATGCATTGAAATGCCCTGATAACTAGGGCTGAGACCAGAAGTGCTCCTTTATGCAGGCCTGGCCCTGTCCCAACCACAGTGTTTCCCATGGACAGATCTCTTCAGTCTCTGATGAGCTTATAAAGGGGGGTTACAATCTCCGTTCCACCAAAGGGAAGACAGAGTCTTAACTAAGCTAAGTCGTTTGCTCAAGTCACACAAAGTGAGTTCACGGACAGACACTTGAAATAATATAGAAATGCCTCCCGGTCTGGGCTGACAAGGAAGCCCTGGCCTCCAGCAAGGAAGGAGGGGAGATCTTCCCACTGGCCTGGCCACAATCTTGCCCAGGGGATGCTGTCTTCCTCGAGCTGTTCCTGATGAGAACTTCCCTGACTCTGGCATTGGGTTCTTGGCAACCACCATTCCAGAAAGATGCCCTGAAATTGGAGGATATTCAGAAATGAAATATCTGAAACAATGCAGGAACAGGGGAAATAGAATAATTATCACAGATGAAAAGCCCCAATTCTGGCTTTGCCAGCTTCAGCAGAATAGGATAATTGCAAAGCCAGACTCCAAGAGCGGGAAGCCCCACAGGGAGGAGGCGCTCATGGGTGACATGAGAAGGTGTAATTATGTGAAGCGGAATCCAGTGAATCCCTGGGAATTTTCGGCTTAGTGGCAGGAACCATTTCTTCCCAGTGAAAGTTCTGAAGTTGGCAACAGCTTCCGAGCGGAAGGAGTAGGGATCCACCCCTCTCAGCACTGCGTCCATCTAAGCCAAGCCTGGGAGATGCAACAAGTTTGGTGACTCATTCTAAAAGGCCGGGTCAGGTGCTGGGGGACAGAGGTAATCCTTACTCACATAGGCTGCAGAGCCTATGTCAGAGAGGTGGACTCTAGTCTGGGGCCCAGGCTGCTGGGGTGCAGTGGAGAACATACTAGATAAGGAGTCACAACCCCCAAGTTTGAATCCCAGTTCCATGTCTGACTCCTTTATGGCATTTGAGTGGTTACAGTTCTTCTTTGGACCTAAGATTTTCAGCCATTTAAAAGAAGAGGGTGGGCCTCATGACCCTTGTCCTTGAGAACCTACAGGTTCTCCCAGGCCCAACACCCCAACAAATTCAGCTGCTCACATATGTGTGGAGTGTCCTTTTACACACAAGACAGCAGGGCATTGGAACCCTCCAGAGGTGTCTATGAAATTAAAGTTGCTGGATCTGCCCCACAGAGTAGGCAGGGATGTCCCTGTGGGCCCCAGGGTGGCCCTTCCACCTCCCAGGTGGCCATGTGTGGTCAGACAGAAGATGCAGGCTGAAGGACCAGGTGGGGGAGGACCCCTCCACCCTGGAACCTCAGTTCTGCATGGAGAGCAGCAGCCAGATAGAAAATGGGCCCCTCGAGGGAGGAGCCCTCACCCCGTGCCCAGGCAGGTCCCAGGCGTGTGGTCACCCGTATTGCTTTGGCAGCCTGGGATAGCTGGGCACCACCTCTGGCTCAGCGCTCCCCAGGACAGACCCCCATCTCACCGCAGCAGGGGGTTCCCACTTACTGAGTTCTAGCTCTGTGCAGGCCTGAGCTGAGAGCCTCGCATTCTCCCGCCCAACCCTCACAGTCACCCTAGCGGGAAGGTGGGACCTCTGCTGCACCCATTTTTCGGATAGTCAGCCACTTGCCCAGGTGACACAGCTAAGAAGTGAAGACGGGGTTCCAATCCAGTCTTTCTGAGAACGGATCTTTTCCTTTTTCCAGTAAGTCTCCACACCTGTAGTAAGAACTCAGAACTAAGGGCCAGTGGACTCTCAAGCCCCACCGCTGCTGGCCTGCAGTTGCATCTGCCAGACTGGAACTAAAGCACTGAGTCTCCTGAAAGCCCAGAGAGCACCCGATAAACAGGAAATGCATCAGACCCTCAACTGCTCCAAAGTCATAAGCAAATGGGATCCTCACAAAGCTGAGGACAGGGCCTGGGACCCAAGCTGATGGGAAGGGAGGGGACCTTAGGGACACCCCAGGGTGGCTCCAGGAGATGCTCCTAAAGGGGGAGGAGTCTGCACATAAAGAGATGGTGGAGTGACTGAGTGACCTGACTCCATGCATCGACACAACCCAGTGATCTAGAAAGCTCCTGGATATGCAAGGCCCAGGAGGCTTTGAAGAGGCCTCAGAACGGGGTGGGGAGGCTGTCGCAGGGGCTGCTGTTCCCAGGGTCGAAATCAGGCCACTCAGGCTCTGAGGCTCCAGCACTGGGCTTCTTTGGGACTTGGGGAAATTCCTCTAGAAGGAAGCAGTACACAGGCTGCCCCCCATCAGCCTCCCTTCCTCCACCCCGTAGCGTTCACTGAGCTTCCTGGCAGGGAGAGAGGCCCCGAGCAAGTGGAGGGGGCTGTGATCTGAAATAATCAGGGAAGACTGCAGAGCAGGACATGGCCCTCAGCTAGAAGCCTGCATCTCCTGGACTCCTGGTGAAGAGACATGAAAACTAGAGCAAATACCTGGTTTTCAAAGAAACAAGGTCAGCCTGGATGCCCCGGTCATGGCCCAGCCACACCCAGCAGAGGGAGGCTGGCCCAACCTACCCTCCATGCTCCTGAGAGGATAATATAAAAATAACAACACAGTCTATTGAGCACCAACTGGTAGCTAGTTGCTGGGGAGACAGCAGGACACAAAACAGACAAAAAGCCCTGCTCTTATGAGGCTTATAGTCTAGGGGAAGTGACATGCAACAAACAATACAAATACAGAGTGTGTTAAAAGTGGATAAACACTGAGATAGGATATAAAGGCAGGTGGCAAGTGAGGACCTAAAGCAGGGGAGGCAATTGGCCATCCTAGATAACTTGGCCAGAGCCCTCACTAAGGAGGTAACAGTTGAGTGAAGACCTAAAGGAAACTGGGATGCATGGTGTGGATACCTGAGGAGGAACATTCCAATAAAAAGAAGCAGCAAGTGCAAAGGTCCTGAGGTAGGAGTGACCTGGCATGTTCCAGGCATAGCAGAGAGACCAGTGTGGCTACAGCAGAGTGATGAAAGGGATAAGGTATCACACAGGTGGGAGGGTGATTAGGGGAAGGTCATACGGGGCTAGAAGACTATTATGACAACTATGGCTTTACCTATGAGTCAGATGGGAGCCCCTGAGGCTTGTGAGCAGAGGACGGGCTTGAACTGCCACATGTTTTCACAGAATCGTTCTTGGACAGAGTAGAGAGGAACTAGGAAGCCAGGTTATCAACATCACCACCAGCATAGCAATGCTAGCTACAGCACCTGGGTCAGGCCCATTTTATTTTCATTCTCCAGTTTAAATCTCACAATGGCCCTGAACAGAAAGGGCCTTATTTACCACCCTTTTACACAGGTGAGGAAACTGAGACTTGCCAAAATCAGAAATTCACACAGATGCATCCCCTCCCTACCTGGCCCCACTCACCAGTCAGTTCCTTGCAGCAGAAGTCCCCAAGAGCCTGGTGGCCAAGTGTGAGCCCAGGGCTCTTCTGAAGACAGACCTAACCAGACTTCTCTCTCCTACCCCTACCTCTCCCCAACCCCCATCTTCCAACCCCATAAATTGACTCCCAGTTTCCCCACCTCCAAGCCACCTTCCAGGCCTCCAAGTTTTTCTCATACTCTGCTCCAGCTGCCTCATCATCCCCCGCACTCCCAACTGCCATGCAAATTCTACTCATCCTTTGAGACACAGCCCAAGCTCTGCCTCTTTGGGGAGTCCTCCCTACCTGCCTCCAGCCTGGGGGCTCCTGCATCATCCCGGCACGTGGCTGCCTGAGCATCACATGAGCTCAAGGCCGGGGGTGAGTGCTTCACCTGTTTCCCCAACATATTGTCAACCAGGCAGTGCTCAGGTTCAAATCCTGCATTTGCTGTGCTGGATTATCCTAGCATAGTTCAAATTTGTCCTGCACAATTTTATTCTAAATCATATTTCCTTCATGCATGTTCACAGATGTCCCTATGTCCTTGACCTGGGAAAGATCTGTGTGGAACCTCAGGCTGGCAGGTGCCACCACACTTGAGAACGAAGCCCCTAACTAAGAAGGAGATGTGTGCAGTATGAGGAGGTGCATGGAGTAGGACTAGACCTGAGTTTGTGATCTTTTCTGCCTCTCACCTGCTGTCACTTAGCCTGAGTGTCATCTGTCACCAGGGCAAACGCTGCTCTGGGTGTTGCAAGAGTAGGAAACCATACAGGGGTGATGCCTGGCTCTGCACATGCCCCTAGAAACACAGTAATGCCTCCCGCTCAGGTCTGTCTTTGGAAGAGCCTGGGCATTCACACATGGCCATCAGGCTCTTGGGGACTTCTGCTGTAAGGAACAGAGAACCCCACTCCTGGCCCCAGGTCTCACTCTAAGCCTGGCCGCTCATGTCAGAGGCCTGCTACACGGCGCCCCCACCCCACTGTGTCTCAGCTCACTCCTTCCCACCCCACCAACTGCCCTGGCTTCCTTGCTGCAAGGCCTTCCTGCCTGATTAGCCAAGCCAGCCACATTTGCAGCAGTTTCTGAGAAACAGGTGGAGGGGGCAGGGATCTTTGAGAAGTAAAAGAGTGGGGTGGTTCCACAGCAACAAGACAGGTCAGAATAAAGTTTGATTCCAGAAGCTAGGCAAATATGACAGCTTCCAGTCTTTGGGAGTATTATAAGATGCTGGGTGAGGGGGGACTTCAAAATCCAAGTCCCTGCTTTATAAATAAGAGGCCCAGAGAGGGTAAGGGACTGGCTCAAAGCCACACAGCAAGTGGAGGAGCAAGGATTCTGATCAGGGCTGTGAATTTGCCCATGGTCCTGCTTTTCCTTCTCCTCTTGGCCCTCCTCATCAGGGACCGGGCTTAAACTGGACTAGTGGAGAGACAGAGTCTTCTAGGAGGCCCCCGGCCCTGTGTCCCTCAAAAGATACCAAAACCCTTTCAACCATTAATCCCAAAAAGCATGATGCCTGACATCTGTCTCTCCAGTGGCCTTCGAGGAAACCATTGTCCAGGGTCTGTGACAGCTGCCAAGTCAATTGATTAAACTTCATGGTCTCCTGAGGTTATTTGATCTTCACCTATTGTCACTGTGTCAGTGGCTGCAAAGTTCTCAAAACCAAAATGCTGTAACATATGGGTGAGGGCAAGGAAGCCAGGACACAAGTACCCTCAGCCTTCTGCGGTCAGCACCAAGGCTCACAGAACCGCAGGGTGAGAGTCACCCAGCCCGCAACCCTGGGGCTCCCACCTCCTACAGACCCCTCCAGGGCAGCTGATGCCCAGTCACCTGGGGGAGTCCTTGGCTCAGTGAGGAGACCCTCCTCCACACCCCGACAGACATTCAAGGACAGGGGGCTCACTACTTTACAAATTAGAAATGTGCTAGCAATAAAAGCACAGAATATGCCAAGCTGAAACCAGCTTCCCGGGTGACAGCTGACCTGTGGCCACACAAGCAAAGGTCTCCTCTTCCTCAGGGACAATCCTCAGGCCCTATCTGAGTACACTCTCAGGCCCCTGACAACCCCCAAATTTGCTCTCCTTGGCCTGCGGGCCCCCAATGTCCACCTGGCCTGAGTAGTGAGGGGGTCTCCTGGTCCAGGTCGCATGGCTCTAGATGTAGGTCATTGCTTTCTCCTGCCCCCACCCCACACCCAAGCCC
Source organism: Talpa occidentalis (assembly GCF_014898055.3). NCBI lineage: Eukaryota > Metazoa > Chordata > Mammalia > Eulipotyphla > Talpidae > Talpa > Talpa occidentalis. The sequence continues at coordinate 22,740,270 of NW_023605194.1, forward strand.
CACACACGACTATGGGAATGTCCAGCCATTCAACCACACTAAACATGCCAGATGCGGAATCAGAGACGGAATCAGAGACGGAACCCCGCAAGGGACCGAGTTACGAGTCCTGGTCCTGAATCTCGGACACTTGCCTAGTTGAATCGTCTCGCTTACCAGTGAGGAGTGGAGGATCCGGCAAGGGGAGGCCGTCACCCTGGGTCAGCCAGTTTAGCCCATCCTGGCTCAATTTGTCCAGTCAGAAGGCCCCAGCACACCCCCGCAGAACAAGGAGGTGCTGACGACATTGTAACTGAGAGGACTCCTTGGGGCCCCAGAATCATTGCAGCACCAGTTACCAGACTCTCACATGCTCCCAGCACCCCAGGCCCAAGCTCAGAGCAGAGTGGGGGTGCTCTGCCCGAAGGATGAGAAGCCCTGAGCCCTCCGTGCCTGCACCTGCTGGCAGAGTGCGGGGCGCAGGGGCGGACAGCCCAGGGCCTCCTTGGGTTATTTATAAAGTATTTTCGAGTGACTCAGGCACAGAGCTGCCCAGCAGGGGCCATTCCCTCGGAAATGCAGTGAGTGTTCCTGGGCTCCTGAATCCCACCCCGGCACTTAATAGCTCCTCCTGGAAAGGCTGAGGCAGGAAACTGGGGCCAGCTGGAGTCTGTGGGGCTGCTGCGATGCCCTCACCAGGGGTCTGAGCTCCAAGCAGGAACATGAGCCCTGGCAGGCACGCCTGTGGGGACAGATGGAGGACCCCAGGCAGGGGAAGGAGGGCCTCCACCACACACCCTCCAGCACAGACCACATGCCCCTTCCTGGTCAGGGGCATTCCCCAGCACTGCCCCAAGCCCAGCGATAGACAGAGCCTAAGAAGAGAGCTCCCGCCCCCATGTCCCCAGGCGCTGGTGCTCCCACCTCCATCCTGTGTGTACTGCTCTCCACCTCCGCCAGCAGACTGGCTATTTATATCACTCTGGAAAGGGAGCCGAGCCTCCCAGCTTCCTGCTCCTGGCAGCTCTCTAATTACTTCCTCAGCGGGGTGCCGCCTGCCTGGGCACCCTGGCTGGGGCCACCACAAATACCAGTCCTTGCCCTCACACCCAGCTTCCCACGGAGGCCGCCCACAGGCCCTTGCAGGAAGCATGACCTGCCAGGTTCTCTTGTGAGCCTGAACCAAGGCATATGGGGAGCCTGGGCAGACACCCTCTCCCTGCAGCTCAGCCACAGCCCCACAGGGCCACCTGACTGTTGCGCAAACCTCCTGTGTGCCCAGCACACCCTGCAAGAACAGGGAGGGCAATGGAATGAAAAAGGTGCTGTCTGCCCTCCGGGGAGGTGAACTCATAAACAACTCATCACGCAATGAGGGGGACAAGTACGTGCTAAATTAAGATGCAAGCTGGGCGCCAGGCCTTCAGGCTTTCCATTTTTCTCCTCTACTTTTTTTCTTATTATAAAGGAAATTCATGTTCATTTTATTAAAATTGTAAATGCAGAAAACAAAAGGAAAATGACAATTCAATCTTTATCCAACCACCCTTGTCCTCTGAGACCCAAACTTTTTTGTGTGTTTTTGGGATTTTTTTTTTTTTTTTTAGTTTTTTGGAGTTTTGTTTGCTTTGTCTTTTTTTTTTTTAAGATTTATTTATTTTTATACAAGAGCTGGGGTACAGGCCAGAGGCACAGGAGGGTGAGAGGATTCACCAGAGACAGAGCGGGGAGCAGAACAGGCAGACGACCGAAATACACTGCTGAGGGGAGCAGCAGGCAAGACAGGAGAGGTCTGCTGAGCCATGTGGGTAGCTCCCTGGCCAGGGATGGAACTCAGGCCATAGTGGTAATAGCACTAAGATTTAACTCCCAGGCCACGAGGGAGGCTCTGGGACCCAGATTTTTTAAGGGAAGGTCAGGCTGAAGGGATCTTAGGGTCCCTCCTCCATTGACCTCCAGAGAGAGTCACTGGAACAATCAAATTTCAAAAGAAATGGACAGGAAGGTTACAAAGCAAGATAATATGCATAGTTTAACATATTTATATAAAAACAAAAATCAAAATCTTAGGAAATTTTTGGAAAGATACAGAATAAAGAGTTAACATTGGTCAACCAAAGGGAAACAGGAAGAATGGGGGTAAAGGCAAAGCTGTTATCTTCTCCTTTTTCTAGAACTTTCCTTATTTACAATTATATCAATAAGCATGTATTTATATATAATTGTTAACATCTTTAAATTGTTTTTAAACTTTTTTAAAATGCTCATAAGTAATTTCCAAATTTTCTATCATGCTGTATTATCTTTGTACTTAAAATGATGTAATTCTAAAACTAGAGGGAAGCACAGCTGCTATGGAAAATAGTTTGGCAGTTTCTCAAAATTAAACATAGAATTACCATATGACCCACCATACACTCCTAGGTAAATGCTCAATAGAATTAAAAACTGGGATTCAAGCAAATATTTGCTCCCAAATGTTCATAGCAGCACTGCCCACAACAGCCAGACAACCCAAATGTCCATCAACGGGTAAACAAATCGTGGTGTGTACATACAATGGAATATTATTCAGCCATAAAACGGGATTAATTCATGCTACAACATAAACATTATGTAACTGAATAAAGCCAGACACCAAAGGTCACATGCTGTATGATGTCTATTACATGAAACCACTGGAACAGGCAAGTCCAGAGAGAGGAAAAGCAGATCAGTAGTTGCGAGCGGAAGAGCAGGAGCAAGGGAATGGGAAGGAATTACTTCATAGGGAGGGGGATTCTTCGGGAAGGTCTTGAAACTAAAAAAAGTTGGTGGCTGTTGTGAGTGCACTGAATGCCACTGACTTGCACGTCTTAATTGTGTTTTGTGACTTTAACCTCTATTTTAAAAAGAAAAGAGACACACCACGGAAACACTGGCAACTTATTGAACAGGAGACAGTATTTGCAAACCACCTATCTGATAAGAGCTTAACATCCAAAATGTATGACAGTCTCTAAATGATATTCAGACAATTTCATGTGGACATTGATATGGTTAGACTTGAGCCTCTCATCTTGCTATTTGTTTTCTCTCTGTTCCATCTTTTATTTCCTTTTCTACCTTCTTTTGGGTTGAATATTTTTGATGAGTCTATTTTATCTCCCTCTTTGGCTTGTAGCTCTAATCCTTGGCAATTCTTGTCACAGCCCACCTTCCAGTGGTATCATACCTCTTCACGGGGGTATGAGAATTACAACGATATACACCATTTCTCCCCTCCTGGTCTCAGGTCCCCCACCTGTGTTGTCAGCTGGAAACCTTCTCCAAGCAGTAAGTTGGGGAGACTGCTGAACTCTCGGGAGTCAACGTACATTGTGGCCAGACGCCCAGGGTCCTGGAAACCAATGCTCCATGCATTTGGTCTGTTTGTTTTACTTTTAACTGTTTCAGATGGAAGGACAAAGTCAGTCTCTGTTACTGCACCTTCTTGGACAGAAGCAGAAGTCCTCACTGTGGGTACCAGGACACGAGGACTCTGGGGCTGCAGGCTTTGCCCAAGGTGAGGTGGCCCCTAAGTGACCAGAGGGAACTGCAGCCAGATGCCCCACACGGCCCTGGTGTTCTTGTCTCTGCCCTGCAGCTCCAGCACGAGCCACCCTGAGAAAGCAGAGCAGGGCGCAGATACAGGCGGCTTTTGCCACCACTGCAAAAACTGCTCATGGCAGCATCTTTGGAAGCCAGTGCAACGATTATTTTGCATAAAGGTGCCTATTAAAGAGTTTTCTGCATCTCCCAGCCTTGCCTTAAATGCTCCCTCACATCTTTAGAAGGCTTGTTCCTGTGGTGTTTGCTGTCTGTTTGCCAGGAGGAGAGGGTCTGCTGCGGTGGCTGGAGCAGCTTCCCACAATTATCCGTAATCCACAATATGACGGACCGACTGACGCTTACCCCTCCATGAGTATTTTCTGGTCGAATCTAATGACATAATAGGTGCAATTGCTGCAACTCCTGTGTGTGTGTGTGTGTGTGTGTGTACGTATGTGTGATATATGTGTGTGTCTGTGTGTTGATTCGGAGGCAAAGGGAAGGTCCCCTTTTTCTATCATACTGTTCAGCTCACCTTAGATCTAGGAGGTAATCAGCTTAAAGGAGAGTAGTACTTTCCTTAAAATAACTGGGGCAGCTCAGGCCCTGACGCCAACCAGAATCTGTTGGGGAAGGAGAAACCAGAACAACCCCATGTGCCTCCCCATCTCAGTCACATGAGCAGAGAGGAGTTTGGAGCCCAGTTCTCTCCCAAGTCCTTGCCTCTACCTGCTGACCCCAGAAATGCTTTGCTGAGAAATGAGTCTGAAAGCAGCAGCACTTTCATCCCTACCAGCTGCTTGTCACATGCAGTTTCATTTGCGGCTTGCCCCCCATGGCCGGGGGTCAGTCATCACCACCCTGGCCCAATCTCCCGCTCCTGGCTGTAAACTGAGCCTGGGATATTCACAACGCCCTCCCTCAACCCCCAGGGTTGGTTGTTAAATAATGAACATGATGCCTCTGGCACAGGCTGGGAAATTGAATCTAAACTTTCTTCCCACACTCAGATCCCATGCGCTTCCTTATTCAGAAGGTCCCTGACTTCCTATGGTTTGATTTGAGATTTTTTTGCTTTTCAATGTGCAAAAGTTATATGTACTCAGTAGAAATCATACTTGGACCACTCGGTCACGAGGGGAAACAGCCAGTACTCTACAGACCGTTTTTCACACTCAGAGTAGTTTTCTATAAATGGCAGGAGCTACTCAGCCCCTTATTATGAGGAGTTTTAAAAATCCCAATAGCCAGGCCGTGCCCACCCCCTTTTCCCTACCAGATCAATTAAATCAGAATCTCTGGGGTGGGGCCCAGACATTAGGATTTTTTATCACTCCCAGGAACTTCTAATACTCAGCCAAGGGTGAGAAACAGTGATCTTGTCCAAGAGACAAGAACAGTCTCAAGTGACCTTCCCCATCTGTGACCTCGGCACTTCCCACCGGCTCCAGGAGGCGCAGCGGTGAGGATGCAGGACCAAGACGAGGGACTGGAAGTGAAGCTACATTTAAGGAGAAGGGGTGCGCTCCTGGGTCACGTGCCCTTCACTCCAAGCCCGTGAGGTTGAGTGCCTCCCGGCTCACCCCCACAGCCCAGCTAAGCCCGCCCCGGGCACGCACTCCCACCCCTGTAATTGAAGGTTCCAAAGAGAAAAGCAGTCCCAGGGCTCCCACCCTGCTGCCAACTCGGGAAAGCACCTTCCCCTTGAACAAGCCCTCTGCTTCCTTACTCAGGGTCAGACTCCAGCCCCCTGCCCAGCGCCTAGCAACTGATAGGCTACCTGACTGAGAAGGTGAAGGAGACACAAGGTGACCCTTGCTGCCAGCCAGCCTCTGCCCCACTCCCTGGAGGTGGCCCCTGCCCAGGTGACAGTTCCAAGATTCAGAGGAGAGACAAGGCTGACAAAGACAAACGTGAACTTTCCCCAGGTGTGCAGCTGGGCGAGGGAAGGCCTGGAGGTGTTCTCATGCCCTGAGCCTGCTGGGGGCCTCAGCTGTGCCCACAAGGGGGTTGTTCATAACAAAGATCCATGGGGGCTGGGGTGGAGGCTGGAAGGTGAAGTGTGGTTCCCCGCCTCACCCTAGAAAACATCATGTGTCTGGCCCCACTGGCCTCTAAGCCAGCACCTCTTCTTAGTGGCTCTTAAATTTGAGTGAACTCACCAATGACCTAGAAATTTCCTGCATATTCTGCCGTGGTGGGTCTGTGTTGTAAACCAGTGCCCCCAGGTGTCTCTGATCCTGGGAGACATACTGTGAGACCCACTTCCTTGGGCCTCGGTGCCAGCACCTTGGTATTGTGCTCCCCACTCATCCCCCACCCCCAGCACATACTCAGCCCTCCCTCCAGAGAGGGGAGAGGAGCTAGTGAGCTCACGCACCCCAAAGGAGTTGGCGGGAGGGCACTCAAAGGAGATCAAGACCCACGGCCTTCACTAGCTCCTCCCACCCAAGACAGCTTCAATGTCCACAGGGGCCAGGCAGGGCAGTGCTGAGGGAAGAGGACAGGCTTGATGCCAGAGAGTGGTGGGGACTGCAGCCAAAGCTGGGGGCCTGGGGTGGGTGCCCATCTGAGGAGGGAGGGGAGCAGCCACTTCTCATGTACACCCACCCTCAGCTACTGCTATGGAGGAATGCATTTATGAGGTCTTCTGATTTGTTGAGAAAACAGAAATCAAATTTTTATGGGCAGCTTTCAATTCTGAAACTGCAGGGACCAAAGCAATAACATCTGAAGGGCCTAATCCTATCTGCGGGCCGTTTACAATTGTTCTAGATGGTGCTCTTCCAGCCCACGGCCGGGCCCACCAGCAGGTTCCCAGTCAATGTTGCTACCTGAGCAACAATTGAAGACATGTGATGGCTAGGAAAGAGGACAATCTGCCCTGCCACATCTAAGCTCGGCCTCTCGTCAATGAGACAGGGCCTGTCCCACAGCACCAGCCCCACACGCTCTGGAGTGGCTGTGGACCAATTCCAACCTCATCTCATGTTCCCTGCTTGTCCTCCAAGTGGCAGATCTCTCTGGGATCTCTGGCTTTATCCACTTCTTCCTGAAGCCCCAGCCTCTCCTGCTTCCCTCCAGGCCCTATTCATTGGGTGCCCCGCCTCAACGCCCCGCCTCCCCCCCCCCCCCCCCCCCCCCCCCCCCCCCCCCCGTGGAGGGGTGTCCTCACTTGAGGCCACTCCTCAAAACTTTTGCTCAGACCACCCTGCTCAAGCCCAGGCCCAGCTCCACTGAGCCCCTCCTAGGCCATCTGCATTTGAAAGTGATACAGTAGCTCTAACAATAGCTCATTACTAGGGATGGTCATTTTATTCCAACTTGATTTAAGGAATTGTTTTGTATGGGGGCTAAAGGTCAGCCTTTTCCTCAGAAGAATCTCCCTTCTTATGAGTCAGCAACCCGAGATGTGTTAAGAAATGTCTCTATCTCAGACCTCTGTGTCCTATAATTCTGGCACAGAATGTGACTCTGTGAGATTTGATGAAAGAAGACATCTCTTCCCTTTGACAGATTTTATAACAAGCCCCAAAGTCAGCATCAGTAGCTATGCAGGAGGACGTGCATAGGGGCAGAGGATGTGCTCCCCTTCACCAGACTTGAGGTCTCCTCAGACAGGCACGGGGTGGACCTGACAGCTTGGGTGAGTCGGGTGACATGACTCTGGCAAACGGAAAGGTGGTGGCAGACACTGTTAATGCCTACCCTAAGCTACTTCCCCCTCTTCCTCACTACAGACTCTGGTTTTGTTCTAGCCCCAGAAGGTGAATCATGACTGGGTTAGAGCCAACACAGTTATCTGGTTTGCTTTCCCCACATTCTCACTTGCCCCATTTCTTGGCATCAGGATACAATTATAGCCAATGAAATCCAAGATAAATCTGCTAAAAGGCTTCTTGCTTCCTGATAAGAGACAGACACTTAATGAAAGAAACGATCCCTTCCTCCTCCTTATTGTCCTGAATGCAGTTGCATGAGGGCATGATGGCTGGAGCTGTGGCAGTGATCTTGCAACCAATGGGTAATAAACTTAAGAAAATCAAGCACATGAGGATGGCAGATAAGAAAGGGCAAAAGAACCTAGGTCCTTGTTGACATTTGAAGATGTTTAACTCTGGCTATTTGGGTCTTCAGCATATCCCATCTGACACGAAGGGCAGAAACAGAGAGACATAGGCTGCAGGTCTTTCGTCACATGAACGACCTGATAAGAAGGGGCAGGCCAGACAATGAATGGAGGATAGCAGGAGGCAAAGCACAGTGGCCTCACCAGGCCAAGGAATGGCTTCTCAGCATTTTCCGCACTACCTGGTCGACCAACAGATGTCTGAACCCGCTACTCTGGCCCACTGCTTTGATGGCCTTCCAGAGCTAGAACAAAAAGAAATGTTGCTCTTCACTGTCACAGATACAGGGACTGGGGTTTTGACATGCTAGGATCCTAGACAGAAGCAAGAAGCTAACCTGCTAGGCAGTGAGATTCCGTCACTTCAGTCCACTACTAAAAAACATCTATATTCATTGCAAATATAGTCCATGTGTTAATCAATAGGGCAGGCTTGGAAGTTCTTATATTCTTTTCTGATAGTAAGTTACTGTAAACTTTTTATATTAGAATGACCTATTAAAGTCAGGAAGTAAGCTCAAAATCCACATGAATTAAAGATCAGACACCAGGCTTCAGATACATTTCTCACTTGTGGCAGGCTGGAGTGGTGTTCACACTCTGTTGTCAGGAGTGCTCTGGGGGAGAAGTTGGAGGCTCATAGCAGCCTTGATCCAGTTTATCAGCAGGGAGGGTTTCTCTTCAGATCATCCAAGGGGCAGATCAGAAGGGGTACCTCGAGATCTATTAAGACAAGGAGGGCCGAAGTCAGAAAAAAGTCATGCATATCTGTTCAGGATTTATGGGCAGAGGGAAATCTGGGTTCAGGGATAGAACTGAGTCCTGAAATCCAGAACCATGTAGAACCAGGCTGTGGGACAAGCAAATAAAAGGAGCACGCATCCCTGAAATAAGAGCTGTTTTGCCATCGAGTTTCTTCATGCCCACCTGCAGCAGGTGAATCACAGTGGGAGGGCGCTGCAGCTGGTCCCGGGCATGTGGCAGGAGTGTGGCTGCAGCCAGGGTTCTCACGGTGACTCATGCAGGAGTAACGACCACAACAGTTTTCACTTGAGAGCTTGCCATGTGCCACACACCGAGCTTGCCATGTGCTAATGTCCTATAATTATCCCACTTAACAGATGAAGAACTGAGGCCAAGTGAGGTTAAGTCAGTTTCCCAAGGTCTCACTGCTGATAAATGGTCCAGGGTTTCAGAGTCCAAGCTCCGAATCAGCTTCTGGAATCTCAATCTGCCCACATTCACCTCTGCTCCTCCTCTCTGCTAACTCTTCCCACCCACCATCCTGCCCTTTGCTCCCACCATGTGGTGCCCGGAACAGTGTGGCCGGTGCCCAGTCTTTCGTCACTGCCATGCCATGACCTGATGATGGCCCAATGTTGCCTTTTCTCCCCCAGGAGCACTGTCAGCTCTCCAGGGACCGTAGCCACTAGCCACGCTTTTAGCTGCAAATAAATGAATATCCGACTGAAAGTGGCTCCTCTAATAAGGGCCTTTATATCCTACAACAAGCAGCTGGAGGCAGGGGACTTCCAGGCGATGTTAACTAAGCGGCTCAACAAACTCAGGGCCTTGGGTCAGCTTCCCTGGCATTTTCTTGGCTTTGCCCAGTGTGTTCCAAAGAGGCCTGCAGTGGAGATGAACAGCCCAGGTTCACACAGCGACAGCCAGAGACAGGAAGGGGCCCTTGTCTTAGGAGCCATGAACACATTCCCAGGTGCTCCCTGTGAGGTTGTGATTTATAGTAATAAATAGATATTTGGTCTTTGTCCCTGCTCCTGGCACAGAGCTCATAAAACCCTTGGAATTTCCTGAGTGATAAGAGCCATAAAGGTGAAAGGAGAGTATTTTGTCATTGATAACAAGGCCTTTTCAAGCGCACCTGAGTTCATGTTAATGAGGTGCTTTTTGGGAAGCCCCTAGATAACCAAGCCTGGGATGAGGGCTGGTTGCCAGGGGAGGCAAACATGTGATTAGAGGGTAGAAAACTCACCCCCACTTCCCCAGCCCAGGGAAAGGAGGGGCTGAAGGTTGAGTTCCATCACCAACAGCCAGTGATTTCATCAATCATGACAATGCGATGAGGCTTCCATAAAAAAGAAAAATGTGCTATAAACCCTAACCAAAGGGGTTCAGAAATCCTTCGGGTTGATGCTAGGAGGGTGGCACCTCAGAGGGGGCCCCTTCTTCCCATCTTGCCCCTTGCATCTCCTCCACCTGGCTGCTCCTGACCTATCTCCTCTAAAATAAACTGGTGATCTAGTAAGTAAACTTTTCCCGAGTCCTGTGAGCCCTTCTAGCAAACTCATTGACCCCAAAGAGGGGGTCATGGGAACTTATCATTTATAGCTAGTAGGTCGAAAATAATCTGGAGTCGCCGTTGGTGCCTGAAGTCGGGTGGGGGTGGGGCGGGCTCATGGGGCCGAGTTCTTAATCTGTAGAGTCTGAGGCGAACTCCAAGCAGACACAGAACTGAATTGTACGACACCTGCCTGGTGTCAGGAACCCCCACGCCCTTGTGTCCAGAAGCTAACTCTTCAGAGCAGCATTGAGAAGAGAAACAGATTTTCCCTCCTGCCCCCTGGGCATGCTTATCTGGCTGGCCAGTGTTGCACCACAGACCCAGTCCTAAGGCAAGCACTAGTCAGAGCCTGAAGGGCCATGACCGTTTTGGCTGGCCCTGAGCGAACACTACAGTGGGGGGTGGGCCCAAGCCCTGAGAGTGTCTGATTTAGTTGGCCTGCAGTACCCCTCGTATTCACAACCTTCTCGCAAGCCATCAGGGGTGGAACACGAAATTTGGATTAGTTAACATGTGGCTTTTGGAACTGGGAAGGGGGTCAGTGAAGTACTGTTGGCCAATCCCCAAACAAAATTTGATTCTGTCTGCAAGAAAGGATTGCTAGCGAGTGGACAACCCCAGGATGGGACTCAGGGGCCCCACTGCTAGGCACATGATGGGTGGTGAGCACTGCTGGTAACGAGAGGCACCCGTCCCCCACAAAGATGGTTTGTAACATCCTCCCGCCCCACCCACAGCTATGTCAACTACCTTATGATATTGTCAACCTTGAAAATGTGTTTCCTTTAACATGGGTATATTTGTCCATGTATATCCCTATTTTATATGTAGTATATGTATAGAGAGAGAGAAAGAGATGTTAGCTGGGAGCAGTGTCAATCCTAAAAATAGTATCAATAATTTTAACCATTGTTTCTTTTGGCTATTTGACCTGGGCCTGCCAGCTCCTGTGATCAAGCAGAGGTTCTGACGTGGACATGATTATCATGTGGGAAGACACTATTTGGCATAAGGATTAAGAATGCAGGCTCTGGGGCCTCCCTGATGGCGCAAGGAGTTAAGACGCAGCCTATGATGCTTTCTGCAGCCACTGCAGCATGAGTTCAATCCCCGGCCAGGGAGCTACCCACATGGTGCAGCAGACCTCTCCTGACTCACCCGCTGCTCCCCTCACCAGTATGTTTCAGTCAATCTGCCTGTTCTGTTTCCCACTCTGTCTCTGGTGAATCCTCTCACCACCACCCCCACATACCTCTGGCCTGTACCCCAGCTCTTATATGCATAAAATAGATAAATCTTTAAAAAAAAAAAAAAAGAATGCAGGTTCTGGAGTTATGTCTTAGGGCTATGATTCAGGTAGAGCTGTTCTGTGATTTAAGCAGATCCTTAATTCCAATAAGCCTCAGTTTCTCCATCTGTAAAATGGGGATCATATTAAGTTCTGATTTTGGTGTTCTAGCCGACCCTGAGTTCCAATCCTAACTCATGCAGCTTTAGAAAATTCCCTTTCCTTCTTTGGGCCTATATTTGTTTATCTGAGAAATGGAATAAAAAAGGCAACCCTATCAGGATGTTGGGAGGTTACACAACATGGGTATGATGATGGGATGATGAGGATACATAGACAGTTCATACCAGAGTCCTCACTCAATAGAGTGCCCACAGAGCAATGTCTAGTGAGTATACTTTTTTGGATCCTTGAATCCAAAAAATTCAAGGATCTTGATATGACAGCAGCCTTCGGATGTCTGAGGGACTGTGATCTGGAAGAAGTCTTAGACTAGCTTGGTGTGACCCCTGAGCCAGAAGCATCGCCACAGGGTGGGCAATCTCAGAGAAGGGGATGTAGCTATAAGAAAGATCCACCCCCCACACCAGGAACACCTCACAGCTAGTGACCCTGGACACCCAGATACTTCCAGGAAGAGGACAGCTGAGCCAAATTCCCACCAGCTCTGAGTACTGCATGCACGAATCCAACCAAATCCCAAAATGTTCAGGAGCATCTCTTTAACACTCTTCCAACTTCAACATGCATAACAATCACCTCAGGGCAAGTCCCAAAAGCTTACACCAGACCCCACTCCTAGAGATTCAGATTCAGTGGTTCTGGGGTGAGGTCTGCATTTTCAGCAGGATGGTACAGACTCAGCATGGTCCCAGGATGCAACTTGAGGACACCTGGCCAATAGGCCCACCTGCTGCGGCTTCAGGAGCCACTGTCAGAACTGAGCCTCAGTTAGGGACACTGCATACAAAGAACCACTTTGAGATGGGCCCAAGGAATCGACCCCACCCTGGAAGGTGCCCAGAAAGGGAACAAAGCAGGTGCTAATGAATTCCGGTCCTAAATCAGAAGGTGTGGTGCACCAGCACCTGGGAAGGAGAGAAATTATTCAATGTGATTGCTAGGTGGGAGATGAGACAGCATATCAGGGTGCTCCAACAGGCACCCACACAGCCAGCCCTGGGTGGGAAACCTGGGGAGATGATGAACAAGTGGAAGGCAAGAGTGGCAGGAGCCAACTATGGGGGGGTCACCATTCATGCTGAAGTCTGTGAATGGCAACCCCAAGAGGTGCTCACTGCAGGGATCCCTAAAAATGAGGCTACAGATGTATAGTCCAAACCCCTTTGCACAGCACTCAAACCTCCTCCCAACCCCGCATGCTATTGGTGCCTTTTTCCCTAAGTGGCACTTCCTGGAGCTGCTTTATTTGCAACAACCAGAATTCCATAGGCAAACTTCATTCCCACAGTACTGGGCTCCAGCCACGTGGCTTTCACCAGTCCAAACTCACCTGGCTCTTGTTCAATTCACCTGCCACAGCCCTGCCCCTATACCTTGGAGAATCCCGCTCAGCGTTCAGGTTCCAGCGTGTCTCTTCCTGCTTTCCCAGTGCCCTGGGCACATAGCAGCCTGGCACACTGCCATCAGTCCCAGCCTATGGGCACCCCCAGCACTGTGCTGTATTCCAGAATGGAACTGAGCATGACCAAATAGCCTCACGAGGGCAGGGGTCTTTGTTTTGCTCACTGGTATATCCCAAGCACCAGGGACAGTGCCCAGCATACACAGGAGGTGCTATGCAAACATTGAATGAATGAATTTTGCAGAACAGATGTTGCCAACCACTTCAACCAGGTGAACCAGCAAATCTTCCTAGGATCCATGTTCTCAACAAGGGGAGCAGACTCTTGGGAACCCCTCTTGGCTATGCAAAGGTGAAGCAAACAGACATTCATCACCCAGAACCTTCAGTGCCCTACAAAGACCACCACTCCCAGTCTCCTTGGTACTCAGAAGCAATTACTGAAGGAGCAAGGGGGTAAACTTGCAAAGGATCCACAATGTCTCCTGCTCAAGCCCCATACAAAAAAGGATGTGCTGAGAAGGGGGCTGATGCTGAGATCACGGTGCCACAGCCTCCAAAGGGAGGGGGCACACGCCTGCCCTGAGCTAGTCCTGATCATGGCCCTGAAGTCTTAGGGAAGCAGAACCAGTGGGAACCAGAGTTGACTTCCTCTTAGGACCCTGCTCCACAGGCACTGAGGGAGCAAGAACAGGCAGCCTTGCAAGCTGCTTGAGAACCAGGCCACAGCATCCCTGCACTGCAGCAGCTGGAGAGAGGCATAGGACTACACAGTCTGGGGCAGCCTCAGAGCCCAGCAGGGGGGTCCACGAGTGTAGAGGTTCCGCCCTCTCCAGACACCTCACTGCGCACTTCTATGCAGGGCTGGGCCCAGTGGAGTGAGTAAGCACCATGGATTCTTGGGTAATTTAGGAGTGAAGAGGTCTTGCTAGGGAGATGCCAGCAAATAGATTTTTTTTTTTGCATGATTAATTGGAAAAATAAGAGCTATGATATCATTTTGGCAAGCTGATAATTTAACACCCATTCAAGCCATTGTTTTTAATTATTTACACAACACGTATTTAGCAAGGATGAGGAGAAACTGATTTTCTCTTATGAAACTTGAAACCTTTCTTTAGGTTCAAAATAATGGATTTATTGCAAGCGTTTATTATAGGCAATTTTCCAAACCTGACAGCTTCCTAGGAAGCATAGACACCATTTAAAATTTAGGTACTAAAATAAATCATTTGTGCCTGGTAAACAGTTCTGCGCTGGCATTAATCAGTTTCACGGTCACAACTGACTGGGGTGGTGACTTGGTGACTTGCAGAGCGAGGGCTCCAGGTGGGTGGCACAGCTTGCTGCTCTATCATGTAACCAGCTCATCATCATTAAAAAAAAAAAAAAAAAAAAAGAACAACTATAGAAGTAGGTCAGAAGCAGTTAGGAAGGGTTTTGTTTTGCTTTTTAATTTCTACTTGAGTATACTTCTTCAGTCTTAGCCAAACCAATTTCTTTAGGCCAGTGGTGAGCAAACTTTTTCTCTAAAGGACCAGATAGTGAGTATTTTAGGCCTTGCCAGCCACAAAGCAAAAGTGAGCAACTGTCCCAGCTAAAGGGCTATGTGGTCTTTTTTTTTTTAACATTTTACATTTAGAAATGTGAGAACTATTCTTAGCACTCAGGCGGCACCAGACCAGGTGGTGGGCGGGATCTGGTGTGTGGACTATCATTTGCCAACTCCTGATTTAAATCATTTATTGAGGGATATGGAAACCCACTTTCCCAGGGCCCAGATGCACGACCTATTACAGTGAGGTTTGGTCCTTTATTAGGTCAATTTCATAGGTAATGACCCCTTAAAACAATTCTGAGTAAGATACTACCCCAGGTTTGCAGAACCTTTTACAACTCCTTCCCCATCTTAATAAATGCTGCCATTACCACCGAGCCAAAAACACAAGTGTCTTAACTCTATTCCTGCCTTTCCTTCTCACTATTAGCCAAAAGGTGGAAACCACCCAAATGCCATCAACAGATGAGCAAATGAACAAAATGTCGCCAATCCATACCACGGAATGTTATTTGACCCAAAAAAAAGGAGCGCAGTTCTGCAACCTGCTGTAACAAACTCTGAAGATACGACACTCAGTGAACTAAGCCAGACACAAAGTGAAAGCACTGTGTGATCCTGCCCACATGTACTACCTAGCATCGTCAAAGTCATAGAGGCAGGAAGTACAAGACACTATCAGGGTCTGGGAGGTAGGGGTGGGGAGTTAGTACCTAATGGACCCAGCATTTCTATGGATAAAGAAGAATCGGGAAATGGAAGGTGTGGTGGCAATGTGATGTAATGCGTGCGCTCAGTGCCGCTGGACTGTACACTTAAAAATGGCTACAGTGGGCCTCCCCTGGTGGCACAGGCGGTTGAACACAGTGCTGTGAAGCTGTCTGCAGCCTCTGCAGTGCCAGTTCGATCCCGGCCGGCGCGTGAGGGTCCCACATGGCATGGCGGACCTCTCCTGCCTCGCCTGCTGCTCCCCTCAGCAGTGTGTTTCAGTGAGTCTGCCTGTTCTGCTCCCCACTCTGTCTCCGGTGAATCCTCTCACCCTCCTGCGCATCTGGCCTGTACCCCGGTTCTTGATAAATAAATAAATCTTTTTAAAAAATGGCTACAGTGATCAATTTTATGTTATGTATATTTTATCGAAACCTAAAAATATTAAAGGCACCAAAAAAAAATTTTTTACCCCACCTCCCAGTGCCATCCCCCCTAATCCAAGTGACCATGATTTCTGGCCTCTTATTAGCCTCCTGGTGCCCCCCCAGGTCCCTATATTGCATTCCCCACAGATGCACAGACATTAGGTGACCTCTTCCTACTTACACCCTTAAGCCCCCATGATTTTACTCAAAGCACTGAGCACTATGAGAAGTAGCCACACTTGTTCAGGCATTGACTGTGTTACTGGGTCTCCCTACTCCACCCACCCCCCATTAGTTTAGATCCCGTGAGGGGAAGCAAGTCAGGGCCCCTGCCTGTTCCATTCACTGCTGCATCTCAAGTCCCTAAAAGAGTGACCAGCCCAAGACAGGGGCTCAGTTAGTCACCGCTGACCGACCAACGCACTTACAAGTACTTGTCACAGCCCATGTCCGGTTAGTCTGGCCCGCTACCCTGTGATGTAATCAGAATAAAAATATGGGAAACCTCTTTGCCAGGGAGCACACGGAAATCCAGAGAGGTGAAGGGGTTCACAGCTAGTCATTGGCGGGTTCTCCCCCGAGCAACCAAGGCGTGGCCACAGCCACTCCACTGCCAGCGCCTACCCTTCCCCGGCTGCGTGGCTTGAGCAAGCCCTCAGGCTCTCGTCTTTGAGAACAGGACTGACGGCCCTGCCCTCATTAGATTACTAGGAGAATTAAAGGAGATGGCACATAGATAGTGCTTGGCACAATGCCTGGCACGAAGCACTAAAAACATAGTTACTGACATTGTTCATTCATCTGAGGTTAGTTTAAACGGTACACTCAGTGATAATGACTGCCAGAGCTAGGGCTGGTTCTCGGGCTCTGACCTCGGACCCAGCACATCAGCTAAAAGCTCCAGTGCCCCTAGGCCCTGTTGGCACTCTCCAAACACACCCTACCCTCGATGGTGAGCCCAGGACAGACTGGAGCTGGCACCATTGTGGGGGATGAGAAGTGCCCCATGTGGGTTCTGTGGGCCTCGCTGCCTGCCTTCAGGTCCAGCCCTCCTACTGGGCCCCCAAAACCAGCTCAGCAGCAAGGGTCAGGCCCTGAGTTGCTGTCCAGTTCAGGGGACCCTCTTCACAGACGCCCCTCAACCTCCCTGCCTGTGGTCTGGATGACAGCAGGGATGTTTGCTTTGACCTGGGCTACCTCGTCACTCAAGCTCCCAGCACACAGTCAAAATGCAGTAGAAGACAGGTCCCCATGCTGCATGGGAGCCTGCTCCTCTGTCTGCACAGGGCCAGGGCACGGGCAGGGGGAAGGGGAGGGGCAGGGAGGTGGCTCTCTGAACTCACAGATCTAAGATGGGCACAGCTGAGCGCAGCGGGGGCCCACTCTTAATGGAGCCCAACTTAGCTCTGGCTGCTCTGCGGCCTTGGGGTCCTCTCCCCTCTCTGCCCCTTGTCTCCCAGAATATCCACATCCCTCATCCTCCCCATTTGCCCCACCTTAGTGAACATTCCCAAGCCTTCCCCTCTGCTCCCTCCATCCCCACATATTCTGCCACTCTAGGCAGGATGACCAGCCCCTCTTCACCATGGGGTGGGGGAGAGCATGAGTTTGGGCCAACTGCGGAGCCTTGGGAAAGTTGCACAAACCCTAGAAGCCAGGTAGTCAGCATCAGAACCTCTGTGCTGGAAACAAAGAGAGGCCACTCATCCCAGAAGAGCAGGGCCTTCCTTGCTGAGCCTGCGCCCTGAGCTGGCTCTGTTCTCATGCTCCGCCTTCCTTGGGCACCCCCGTGAGACAAGTCCTCTAATAGTCTCCAGAGTGCAGAATCAGGACAAACAAGACAGAAGGTCCCACCCGACATCACATAGTTCAGTAAGGGTACGGCCAGGTGTGGATCCAGGTACTCCACTCCAGCCCCACGATTCCTCCCAGTGGCTCCAGCAGACCCCGCTGGGGTGTGCACGCCATGATCCACCTCATTGCCACCCCTGGCAGGGATTAGGGGCACAAAGGGGCTGGGCCCGGAGTTCTTTGATCAGCCCTGCCAGATGTAGCATCTGCCACCCCAAAGGTCAGATGGGCCTCACTTATGAGGTCCCGCCAATGGACATGGGAACCACTAATGAGAGCATCATGACAGACGAAGACCAGCGTGCCAGTTTCCGGGGACATGGTGCCCTCTCCAGCTCTCACGCAGGGGCATAAGAAGGGCCCTGGGAGAGGCAGTGGGCCCCTGCTGGGAACAGGTGTCCTGGCTCCCGCCTCCCCTCCCTCCCACTCCTTGGAAAGTTTCATCCTGGCCCTTTCCTTCCTCTGTCCCTCCTCAAGGTCAATGACCTGACTCTAGAGATCCCTGCCCCCCAGAGCAGGGGAGGACTGAAGAAGCAGGTCCAGCATGCCCACCCTCTCCGTTCCACATGCCTGTTTGACAGATGAAGTTACTGAGCCCCGAGCAGCAGAGACCCACAGACTCACAGAACGCAGCTCTTCCTTGGACTTTAAATCATCTTGCCAAGAGGATCTCAACAGTGTAGTACTATCCCCTGGGACAGTTCGAAAAGAGTGGGGTAGTTGGGCACTCGCATCCCTAGGGGCACTGTGGCACTTAATAGGCAGGGCTCAGGAACGCTAGATGCCCTGCGTCGCTTTAGAAGAGTTCTGCATCGTGAAAACTTGGCCACCACCACCATCAGTTTCTATAAATGAGGAGCCAAGTTTGATGGGGTCAAGGTCCCTGTGGCAGACGTCTGCCAGTTGCCATCCAATTTCCCTCTCCATTGTCTCCATAGAAAAAGAACCCTGCAGTATCCAAGCACCAATGAACTCAGAGATTCTGTTTCCCCACTTCCAGGGGCCTCTGTGAACTGTCTGCAAGGTCGGTCCACGAGACTAAGCTGGTGTCTGTGCCAGGCTGCTGGGAAGTCCCGAGGGCAGGGTGTGCCTCTTTCCTGCCCTTCCCTCTCTCGCTGCCGCTGCAGGGGGCACAGGCAGCATCAAGCAGCACCTTGGGCCTGGAGAGATGCCCTAAGTTCAGCAGAGCTGCAAGACGAGAGGCCCTGGGCCCTGGCAAAGGTGCAGTCACCACCCAGCCCTGTATGACCTGCCTTCAGAGGCCTATGTGTGAAAGAAATCGGCTCTTATAAAAGCTGCTGCTGTTTGGGCGATTTCTCGAGTATCTGCAACTAAACTGTCATGTAACTGGCGCAGATGAATATTCATCAGACATTTTTTGAGCATCTACATGTGTCAACCAGCATATTGGGACATTCAGAGGCATTATCTTAGGATATAATCTTAGGAGGTGGCAGTTTTTTTAATCCCATGTTGCAGATAAACTGTGAAGAAACCAAAACCAAAAAGAGGAAGTGACTTCCTTATCCATGGCAAGAAATGGGCAATTGACAGACAGAGCCAGGGCTGAAACCAGACCTCTTGACTGGTTGACTATGGCTGCTCCTGTTTGGGGCATGAGAGAAAAATGGGGCCAAGAGAATAATTCCCCGAGCATGGCCCTGTGCATGCTGCATGACTGGCATGAGTTCTTGGCCAGCACGCATCTTTGTGATGAAAATGTACCAGGAAGCCACAAAGCCTCCCTCTGTGAGTGAGGCAGGGTCAGGCCATGGCTCACCCAGGAATAAGGCCATTGTCACTCATTCTTCATGTGAACTCCTGGTCACAATGGACAGGTCATTCATGCCCGTTCTCCCCTGAGGACAATGGTAGGAAGATGGACCCAAAATTTTAGGAAAACTTCCTGGTGAAAATGGCCTCCCTGGTGGTGCAAGGGGTTAATCACCACACTATGAAGCGATCCGCAGCCTCTGCAGCACGAGTTTGATCCCCAGCCAGCCAGGGAGCAACGCACATGGTGCAGCAGACCTCTGCTGTCCCCCCCCACTGCTCCCCTCAGCAGTGAATTTCAGTCAGTCTGTCTGTTCTGCTCCCCACTCTGGCTCTGGTGTTTCCTCTCATCCCCTGCATCTCTGGCCTGTACCCCAGCTCTTGTATGCATAAATAAATCTTTAAAAAAAAAAAAAAAACCTTCCGGGTGAAAGTCCCAAAGCTCTAAACCATTACAGAGCATTTGGGTTAAGTCTGGTGAGAAGATAAGAACCCAGATTGCTACACCCACCCTACAAAACTGCTTTTGTCTGGAGGACATTTGCTTCACTGAGAGAGACAGGTGATGGAGCAGGAGCTCTGCTTTGCTAGGGGGTAGGGAGGAAGGGCAGGGCCCAGACCTAGTACAGGAATCTGCACACGCACACCCGGCGCAGGCTGCACCACCACACGACTAGCGATCTGTTTTCTTTAAGCTAAAACCCTTGCTTTGAACTGAGATTCCTGCCCTGATGACCCCCGACTGAGCGTCAGATACTGACACAGCACCAGAA
Source organism: Talpa occidentalis (assembly GCF_014898055.3). NCBI lineage: Eukaryota > Metazoa > Chordata > Mammalia > Eulipotyphla > Talpidae > Talpa > Talpa occidentalis. The sequence goes on from NW_023605194.1 coordinate 22,760,214, forward strand.
ACCTGCCTCTTCTGGGAAGAAGAGGCTGCCCTCTTAGGGCTGGAGGGGAAAAAGAGCAAAGTCATAGATGGGAGCTCTGAAAACCCAAGCCCTGCACGAGAGCAGGGTTACACCCTCTGGCTGGGACGCAGAGGCAGGAAATGAACCCTATGTAAACCAGCACTCACATGTACCCATCGGTGCGGTCCAACGGTGGACCAACGTGGGGCTCCCCCAGAGCCAGTGATTTGGGGGCACAAGGGCAGGAAAGTTAAAAACATTAATGAAACAAACCAAAAGTCATTTTCTATTTTATTACCACCGAGCTGTAATTCGAAATCCTATCAGTGATAAAATCTCTTTCCCTAAAAAAATCTCTTGTTGATCTAAGTTCTAAATAAACACTATGGTGACTGTTGGCCTTTGATGCATGTTAACTTCCAATTAGCACATTTTCATTACAAACCCTTTAATAAGTGTCATTCTATGTGACAGTTAATTCAGAAAGCTCCCAGCTATCTGGGCAGACTTTGATACATGCAGACTTAGCTACACATGTGGATTTTTTTTTAATGAAAAGATCATTTTTTGAAAGCAGTTTTATGTTTACAGAAAATGGAGCCACATCATTTCCCCTATTATTAACATCTCTCACGAGTTTGTCCTAGTGCATGACCCATTACTAAAGCCCATGGCTTCTATTAGGACCCACACTTTGCATTGTCCATTCAAAAGATTTTGACAGAAGTACACTATTACCTCAATTACAGTAGCCAGTATCATCTGGACTCATTGCCCTAACAAGGATTATCCTCATGCTTCACCCAGGCATCCCTTTCCACAATCCTGGCAACCACTGATTTTTTACTGTCCTCTTAGTTTTGCCTTTTCCAGAATGTCATGGAATTGGAATCACATAGAAATACTTTTGTCCCCCTGCAATATACATTTAAGTTTCTTCCAGGTCTTTCTGTGCCTTGAGAGCTCATTTATTTTTCTTGCTGAATAATATTCCATCACCTGGATGTACCACAGTTTATGCATTCATCTGCTGGAGGACATCTTGCCTGTCCCCATCCATGTGTTTCTAGGATACATTCCTAATTATTGAGAATCATGCAATTTGTGCCCTCAAACCCTTCAGTACTACACATTTCTGCATTTGATGATTAAATTCAAAATTAAAAAAAAAAAACTACCAAGCGTGTGGGGGGCGGGGAGAAACAGACTTCCATCAGTTCCATCATTCACTGGGACAACTTGGAGGTTGATTTTGTGTTTTAAATCAACTGTGGGTCAGCGTGTATTGAAGGACACTTTTGTTTAATAAACCCAATTTGTGCTTATAAGTGGAATATTTTACTAAATTTGAACAGTATCTTTAAAATGGAAATTTCTTCTGTGTTTACTTGTTTCAAAACTAAAGAACAAGTTCAGACAATATGTATTACTGATTATTACATGATTACTAATCAAAATATTTTTGTCAGGTGGCTAATTCTAAGATGGTCTCTGAGACACCTGCCCCCTGGTGTACGTGGCCTGAATAACCCCCTCACCTGAGTGTGGGAGGGACCAGTGAATGGAATTTTAGAATCAGTTGACCCGGTTCATCAAAGGGAGGTTATCCTAGATGGGCCTGACCTGCTCAGGTGAGCCCTTTCAAAGAAGGGGACACAGCAGAGCTATCTCTCCTGCAAGTCGGAATATGCAACCTCCACGAGTCCCATAGTTGTAAGGAAAGGAATTCTGTCAAAAATCACATTTGAAAGAGGACCCCCAAGCCTGGGTGGCCCCATTGCAAATGACACCACAATTGCAGCTTTGTGAAAGCAGGAGAATGGCCCGTGCTGGACTACACAGAAATTGTGAGAAAATAAATGTGTTGTTTAAAGCCACTAGGTTTGTGGGAATTTGCTACAGCAGCAGGGAAAATGAAACCATGTGCCTATGTCCTCAGAGTTGGCAAAAGACAGAGCTGGGAGGAACGCATTCCAGTCCTCACCCCAGGTAAGAATCCTTATCACTGCTTTGCAGGTGCTATGAACAGAGACATTAGGTGTCTGCCAATGCCACACAGCTGGTATGAGACCAAGCCAGGGTGGGGAAAAGCTTGTCTGGCTTAGGCTGCAGTGGGTCTGCAGTGGGTCTGCTCCATGAGCCTGCGGTGGCTGGTGGGTTGAACACCCCCCTGCTGTGGTACCAGGTCCTGTAGGGACTTGTGACCCCCCGTGGAGAAGGCAGTTCTCACTCTCAGACACCCAGACAGGCTCCACCTCAACCCCACCTGGTCATCTAGGTGAGCAAGTGGAGAAGCATGTCCCGGTCCCTGGCCAGCTCAGCTCTCTGATTTTTTCCTTTACGTCACCTTGGCCATTATTTCATTTGCACATCTTGCCTTGCCCTGGCTTCCCACTCGATGTGGTCCTGATGGGCTCCCAGTGCCTGCCAGCATGCTGGGCACGCAGTCATGCTCAATGACATCTGCTGAGTGGATTATGGAGTGGAAAGTGATGACTTCCTCCTCTGGGAGCTGTAGCTGAGATCTGAAATATCAGGCCCAGGAAACTCCATCCTATCTCTTCCTTTCCCATGGCCCCATCTCCAGGCTCTAGGGCTCCCTTCAGGGACTACACGCCCACCCTTGCTAGCTCTGTGCCAAATCACCCCACTCCACCAAGGACTTCCAGAACAGGAGCACCCTCCGCCAGGTAACCTGGAGTCTCCCAGGTTCCCCGACACAGCACCTGCTCCCTCTGCTGGCGGAAGTGGGCAAGTGCATGGAGATCTCCTCCGTGCAAGACAGAAACTCAGGAGGCAGGAGGGAGGGTCTACAGGAGCGCCGCTACAGGGTCACTGGCTGGTCCTGGTGCAGGAAGGGCCCTACTGACCTGAGGCTTGTGGGTCGAGCACACCTGACCAAGCCCTACCCGCAGAGCTGGCAAGGCAGCAACATGCCTCGGATGCTCCATCTTGCTGAGCAAAGCCTGAATGGGGTACCCCAGACCAGGAAGGAGGGACATTGCTCTCACCAGGGCAGCACATTAATCAAAAAGAAGGCAGCCCTCTAGCAGCCTGGCCCTGAGAGCTACCTGGTCCCACCCCATGAGAGCAGCTGGCACTGCACACCTCCCACCTGCCCACCTCACCTAGCCTCACAGCAGTGCAGGTGGACACTGTCACTTCTACTGCAGCCATGAGGAAACTGAGGCACAAGTAGTGGAGTCAGAATTTGAACTCAGGTCAGTGTGGCTCTTAGTCTCTGCTCTTTACCCACCTGTGCACAATGTGCCTCCTGTGTTACTTCTAATCCTGCATCCGAGAAGGCTTGGTTAACCTGTGGCTCCAACGCCCAGACTGGCGTGGATGTGGCTGAGCTGGGGGATGACAGGGTAGGGAGGGGCCTGTCCCAGGACCAGACACAGGCATCTGCTGGTTGTGTGACTTCAGGAAAAATCTCTGAGCTACTATATCCTCATTCCTAAAGGGAACATAATTCCTGATTTAGAAAGAGGTGGTGGGATTAGTGATCATGTGTGTCCACTCCCAGTGCAGAACACCCAGGCCTAGAACAGCTGTTATTGCTTGCGGTTATTGTGCTAGTATAGGTGTCTGATTTTTTTCTCCCTTCCCTTGGGTGTGGACTGACCTTAGCAACTTGCCTTTAATGAATGGAATAGAGTAGAAGTGACAGTGTGTGACTTCAGAGAGCAGGCAGGAAAGGCCCCAGCCTCCTCCACTCTGGCCTCTGGATCACTTGGTCCAGGGAAGCAGCTATGACATCCTGAGGGCAGCAGCCACAGGACAGAACCTGGAAGTAAATCCTCCCACCCCAGTCAAACTTCAAGTGACTCAGGAGAATCCCTGAGCCAGAGTCCCCCATCTGTAGAAGCTGTTTGACATTATTGGCCCACAGAAAGTGTGGAGATAAACGTTTGCCATTTTAAGTTTGTTATTCATTATAAAATTATAACTAATACTTTATAATCAGCGCCTTGGACCAGCAGTTGCCTTGGAACCAAGCTGCCCCAATCTCCTCCATAACTGTAGTCACAGAATCTGCATTGAGAAGGGCCCAGGCCATGGGGGGCTGGCCAGGAAAGAAAGAACAACGCCTATTATTTACTAAGCACTTGCCACCTGCCAGGCATGAGCTAAGCCCCTTACATTTCCTTCCTAACAAAATGTACATCTTCACTATACAGCTGGGAGACTGAGATGCCGGGAAGTTCCACAGCCCACCTAAGATTACACAGGGCATGGCCAAGCTGGTATTTAGTCAAACTCCACAATCCCAGCATCCAGGTGCTTAGCCAGGGTACAGCCCCCTCCCCAAGGGCCCCGAGACTGAAGATGTCCCTCCCCTGCTCTCCACCACCCACTTGTCTCCCACTCTGGGAACAGCAACAAGTTCTGGGGCAATCCCACCCAGCCTGCCTCCCTTCGCCAGGCAGTGCCTCTGCCATCTCCCTGCTTCAGGTGACCGCTCACCTGCTCCATGGTCAGGTCACTGAGCACATCACACTGAAGGGCCCTCCAGGGCATCTAGTCCAGTCTTGCCCCCTCCTATTGCTCAGGCGTAGACACAGGCCCAGAGAGGTGCAGTGGTTTATTAAGGACACCGAGGCAGCTGAGGGAGGCACTGAGGCCAGGACCCAGGTCACCTGGATCCTCTCAATCTAGCCTTCATGCCAGCTGCCTTTCCCAGAGCTGCCAGCACCACTGGTGGCTCCTCCCACCATCCAGATACCTGGGATTGGAACCTGAGCCCAAACTTCCCAGCATCCTCACTGCCCAGCCCCAGAGGGAGCAGGATGAGGGGGCTTATCTCCACCTGTGAGGTGGTTTGTCTCACCCCGCCCCCACCCTTCTTCTAGGCAGCCTTGATTAATAGGCTGGTGCTATCTTATCTCCCAGCTGCAGCAGTTAGGGATTAATGGGTGGTGGCAGGGCCCAGGGAGAACACATTCTGCCCCCTAGATCAACCCCAGAGCTCAGCAGGAGGGCAGGGAGCTGGAGGGGAACCAAAGGGTCTATTCTCTAGCAACCATCTCGCTGAGTCCACTCAAAATGTGCGACGCCTCCAGGACAGTGCCTGGCACTTAGTAGGGTCTCAATAAAGGGAGCCATGGCCACATGTTGCTGTTAGCTCTTGGAGCCTTTGGGCCTGGGACTACTCTGGGGTAAAGTCTCCCCCACTGGACAGCCCACAGCTAAGTCCCACCCCTGCCAAACACACACATGCACACGCACACATACCAGCTCAGGTGTTTTATCTATAAAACAGGCACGATTTGGGTTTGGGAAATGGGTTCCAGGCCTGACATTCTATCAAGTGACCTGTGAGTGGGTTGAGGGCTCTATTTATCCAGCTGTGAGACATCAGCAAAGCCCTTTACACTCAGCCTCCATGTCCTCACCTGCAAAAGGAACAGGAGCTCTGTGTGGCCTGTGGAGTGCTGTTAAGATGAGATAACTCTCTGGAAAGCCCCATCGGGGCTGGAAAACTATACCCCATGTGATACTGAGGTGTGGGCTTGTGACCTCAGACACCAAACCCTGATCAAGGGGTCCATGTGGATGTCTTGCTACTCACAAAGCCAAAATCCATAGAACCCCCAAATCCAGGCTCAACTCTGGTAGAGAAAGACATGGGCCCTCCAAATGGCAGGGCTGAGGATGTTCTGCTTTGCCCAGGACTATCCTGGGTCACTCCATTGCCCAGGTGTATTGTTAGTAGCACACTCTCCCTCGCCAAGTGTCCCCCTTTGGATAACCAGTTACATGGTCCCTAGACAGAAACTCCAGAACCTTGAGAGAGTGGCCACCATGTCTGAGGTTGGGGAGGTGATTTCACCAGGGTCGTGCCGGACTCAGAACCCTCAAGCTCAGAACCAACTTCTTCCCTAGCTTCTCAAAAACTCATGGTCGGGCCTCCCCTGGTGGTGCAGCGGTTGAGTGCTGGGCTGCGAGGCTGCCTGCAGCCTCTGCAGCTCTGGTTCATTCCCCGGCAGCCGGTGAGGGTCCCACAAAAAAAAAAAAAAAAAAAAAAAAACCTCATGGTCACTGTAGGGTAAGGTAAAAAAGCATCAGGCTTTTCTGCCCTCCTGCCATCAGGATAGATGATGGATCCTTGTGGTCCTGAATGCATGCCTGATGGCGGACACCTGGAGTGGGCTGTGGGCATGCGTAAGTGGGTACACCTGGGCTAAAGCTGCGCTTATAAGGGTGGCGTCATGGGGACGCCAGAGGAACAACAGAGCAAAAAGAGCGAAAGAGAAGCAGAGGGCACGAGAGAGGGCCAGAGAGCCCAGAAAGAGTGAAGACTTGCTGGGGGCTGGGAGGCTGCCAGGCCTCCTGGGAGGCTCCCCTGCACCCTTGCCTGCTGTGGACCCAGTAAAATCCCAATAAAAGCCTGCAAAAGCCACCGAGGTCTGCAGGACTCACTCCTTTCCTCCATCTGCTCGAATCATAGAGCTCCTGCTGCGTGTCCTCCTGCCACTACAGTCACTATGCAGGGGCGGGAAAGATGAAGATGACTGAGGGATGGCGAGGGAGGCGGGCAAGATGACCTTTCAGATGAATAGACAGAATAAGGAGAGAAAGACAGACAACATAAGAGAAGGATGAAAGGAAAACAGATGGCTGAGTAGAGTAGGTGGATGGAAAAGGAAGTTTAGAAAGATGCTGAAAGGGAGGATGAAGGGAGGATGGATGGATGGATGGATGGATGGATGGATGGATGGATGGATGGATGGATGGATGGATGGATGGACAGGCGGACAGACAGACGAGCGAGGGATGAAAGAGGTGAATGTGAGTCTCGTTGGCCCCATGCCACATCCCTTTGATAAGGCACAGCAACCAGGGAGCCCAGCAGAGAACTTTATTCCCAGAAAGACATACAGCTTGACTCACTGGGGCCCAGGAAGTCGGTCTTCCCTCCCCCACGCCAAAGACATTGCTAGGCTTGCGCCTACCTCCTCCAGCTCTGCCTCTTCCCACTGCCCCTTCCCAAAGGGCAAAGGGCAGCCTCGCCAAGGAAAGCTATCTGCTATCAGCCCCATTTATCCAGCCCTGTTTACTTTGGGTCTGCAATTAACAGAGTCTCCGTCCCAGATCAATTAATAGTGGGGGGCCCAAAAGGGCATCAGGAGCCCCGACAGGACAGGTTACTCATTGATAAACAACGGGGAATTGATGGAGGCTGCTCCCTAATCCTGTTTCAAGGAGTCCCATCAGCCACCTCTTCCTGACTCTAAAGGGGCACCCAAGCCCCAGGCAGTTCTGAGCTCAAAATGGCTGACAGATGCCATTAGAAAGCCCTGCCTCATGGGCTTATGACAGTCCATGCAGCACAGCTGGGGGCCTGGGTCTGCTTTCATCTTGCAAACTCCATGGATCAGGCTAAAAGGGCTATGTAACCTCGTGGTAGAGTATGGCCTAGGAGGAACCAAACACGGGCCTATAGACCCGTCTCTTCCTCTGCTGTGTGACCTTGGATATGTGGCTCAGTCACTCTGAGCCTCAGGCTCCCTCTGTAAAATAGGGAAGATACTAGACCAAACAGACTACGGCAAGGACTGAGTTAACAAGTACAACCACGTAGCTCATCGGTCCTTGGCCACAGTGTGGGGCTTCTTTGGAGGAATCCGGGTCCCTTTCTGTCTTTTCATTCTCCACGTTCCTTTTATTCTCCCATGGGGTGCCCTCAGCTACCACCTTAGAGGTCCTGCGCCCTCACTTGCCCCAAAGGACTCCAGAGGTTCCTGGTGGTCCAGTAAGCTTGCACCAACACCGGGGCCCTATTTGCATTTAAATTAATTAAAGTAAAATAAAACTAGCTTCATTCAGCCACTGGAAAATAAAACTAACATCACAGCAAAGATGAACATGGGAGACATTACGTTCCGTGAAAGGCACCCAGCACGAGGCACACACTGCAGGGCTTCACTTACCGAGATGTCCAGAGCAGGCAAAGGCAGAGACAGCAGGCAGCTTGGGAGCTCCAGGGCCAGGGGAGGGGAGGGCGGAGCGCCCGCTTAAAGTGAGCAGTTTCCTCCTGGGGTGATGAAAATGTTGTAGAACACAGAAGTGGTGGTTACGTAACACTCTGAATGTGCGAAACATGAAGAGTTCATTTTCTGGTATGTGGATTTCATCTCACTAGAAAAAAAATTTAGTTAAAAATTCAGTTTCCGGGCCTCCCTAGTGGCACAAGGGGTTAAGCACCGCACTATGAAGCAATCGCAGCCTCTGCAGCACGAGTTCTATCCCGGGCCAGCCAGGGAGCAACCCACACGGGGCAGCAGACCTCTTCTGTCTTGTCCACTGCTCCCCTCAGCAGTGTACTTCGGTCAGTCTGCCTGTTCTGCTCCCCACTCTGTCTCTGGTGAATCCTCTCACTCCCTGCATCTCTGGCCTGTACCCCAGCTCTTGTATGCATAAATAAATAAATCCTTTTTTTAAAAAATTCAGTTTCCCAGCAGCACTAGCCACATTTCAAGTGTCCAATAGCCACAGGTGGCCGGCCAGTAGCTCCCGAACTGGGAAACACAGAGTTGGAACATTTCCATCACAGCAGAAAGTTTTACTAAACAAACTTGACCTTCGGGTAATCAAATAATCGTAGTGGTAAAACTTCTTCACATGCGTTTTCTCATTGGCCCCACTCACATGGGAGGCTGGCACCCAGAGAGGAGGTCAGCCTCTCCCTGCAGTCCTCAGGCATCGCATCTGGGGTCCTTTCTGCCTCCAAGGTGAGCTTGGGCCCAGGGCATACCAGCCCAAACTCTCTGGCCGTCTGGTTGTCCTGCCACGTTTCTGGTTCTGGATTTCCTATCAGGTCTGTGTTCTCCTAAAGGGTCCCTGGCACCAGTTTAAAGCAGGAAAGGGTGTGAAATGTGCGGTCTGGGAGAGGAGGGATACTCAATTCCTGTTTGCAAAAACTGTGGGAAGAGGACTTATTGCCAAGTGATTTGGAATTTTAACAAAAATTCCAGGAAGCCAGAGGCTGGGTAATGTGAGGAGCGGAGAAAAATGCACCTTCCCTTGACCCCACTCGGCCGCTCTGCACCACCAGGTCAAGAGGGCACAGGCCGCTTTGTCTCTAGCAGAGCCTGAGCTGTCTGAAGCAGCCCCCAGGGTGGGCTGGGGAGGGTCACGCCTCGCGCTAAAAAGGGCTAAAAGTTATCCTGCCCCGGCACAATCAGGACTCGTGGGGCAGTGGGGAAGGAATCTAGAGCCAGGTTTGTTCCATCATCGCTTTGTTCCAGCTCCATCACTTACTGCTTGGTCACCTTGAGTTGGTTACCTAACCTCTCTGAGCCTCCGTTTCCTCCTCTGTAAAATGGGGGCTGCTGGTACATGCCTCCCTTGTATGGGTGAAGCAAGATCTCTCCCTATCAAGGTGAATTATCCCGCCCAGAACCTGGCAGCTGTCAGCTACTGTCCTCCTGGGGATCTCTCCTTCAGCATGAACCTCTGGGAAGTCCGAGACGCAAGTCCTCATTAATAATATGACTAATAATAGCACCACACCAGACTCGCTGAAGAGTGATGATGAAATCCCAGGTGGAGGGGTGGGCTGGCCCGCCACCTGTACTCAGAACGTGTGCGGTGGAGCCAGATGCTTCTGGAAGATTCCCAGCTGTGTGACCTTAGGCGAGTTCCTCAATCACCTCTGATTTCTCATTTGTTGATGGGGAGGGAGGATAATAACATCTACCTCTCGGCATTGTTCAAGCTTTAAGTGAGATGATAAAGCACCCAGTTCAGCGCCTGGACATGCAATGTCTGCTAACACCGGTATTAATCAGACTCCTAAGCTGGAAGCCGGGGAAGGTAAGATGCACATGAACCCAACATCCTCAGGCTAGGGAGCAGGTTGTGTGGAGTTGCCAGAAAGAAGCGACTTCTCATTTCAGCCTAAAGGAGGCCTGGGAGCCTTGGAAAGTGACTGTAACCAGCAGGGGTGTGAGGGGATGGCTGAGGGGAGCAAGAACAGCTCCTTCCCAGGCCTGCATTTCCCATTCTGGCCCCCAGACCACTGCATCAGCTCCCCCGGGCATGACCTGTGTTGAGCTGGAATCTCAGGTGACCCAGAACATTGACTGTGCATTGAACCACCTCCCAGGGTGATGGCTTCCCACTGCAAACCTGGGTGCCTCTCTCCCCTCCTGGCTGGGGAGTGGGCCCAGTGTTGGCGTGAGTCAGTCAGCCTCTTCCTGTTAGGCCAGGAAACCAGACAATTCACCATCATAGAAAATTAACCCCAAAAATCACCTGTGTGTCAGACCTCTAAAAATCAAATAACAAACAAACAAAAACCCTACGGGCTACATGTATGGGTAAAGAGTAACAACTAGTACAGCACAACTCGCCAATTTCAGCAGATGTGGAAAAGGTCAGAATAGACCCCACGACAGAACAGAAGGCTGACCAGCCCGCACCCCCACAACACCCAGACAGGGCCCAGCCAGCCAACAGAGGCCCTGGGCACCAGGCAGATGAGGCCCTGAAGAGTATTCAACTGGACAAGGGCTAATGGGGGTACCACAGAGTGCTATCAGTTCAGTAGGTGGGGCTCTGGCCCCACCCCAGCCATAACTTCCCTACCACCACCACCCCCACTTTGTTTTATCTGCTGAGTTCCCACATCATTTGAAAACAGGATCACCTCCCTTTCAAAACACCAACAGTGGAAAGCAAGGTCCGCGAGTGCTGTCAGCAGGGGCTGCAAAGGCCTGTAGGCCGGACGCTCAAGGCCACTTGGGGCTGCACTTTAGCCTCCTAGCCCCTGCCCCTTAAATGCAGTAGCAGCCCCTCAACAAGCCCAGGGCCACAGTGCAGTCAATGGAGACAAGGAACCCCTAAACACGTGGTCTCAGAAAAACCTCATGAGGGCCTAGGTTTCCCAGAAGGGGACAGGAGGAAAGTGAAGCCCCTTTTCAAAGAGACCTGTGTGGTTACCAGCACCCTGAACACTGCTGGAAGAACTAGGGCCAGGTAGTCACTGGCAGGGCCTGACCCTCGGCAGGAGCACAGAGGAGGCATTCTAGGGCCAGGAAGGAGGCTGCGACCACCTCTGTGGCCCCCAGGGCAAGTGCCCAGCAGTTCCCAGGCCCAGGCCCAGCTCCTCCCAGCGGGGGACAATTGCTCCTTTGGCTGGGGGTGGGGAGGCGGAGATTCACTGGCTGCAGCCCTGCCCAGCTCCTCCCTGCCCGCACCCTCTCCTTAATGAGGCCATTGTTCACCCAGGGTTCCCTCAGCAGCTGGCCCCCATCCCTACCACTCTTGCCCTGGGTTTCCCCTCTTCAGTCCTGCCCTTAAGGACCTCCTGGGGGCTTCCTGACTTCCTCTCCTGCCCCCAAAGCACAAAGGCCCTGGGGTCTCTCTGACCCACCATCCCCTCGCTGGGCCACTCACTTCCCCCTCCCAGCCTCTGGTTTTTAAATTAATCTAAGATGCATGGACTGCCCATCCACTTCTCTCCAGCTTGAGAGGAATTCTGTCCCGAAAGTATGTAATTCCAGCCAAAAGCAGAGAAATCTGCTGTTTTATTTACGGGCAAATGAACCATTCTGTGCTGATTTGGGGAAACATGGAGAATAGTTTATATATAGGCTTTAGTAGGGACTTCACAGACCTGGGTGGTCAGAACCGCCAGAAGAGAAGTTCCTGCTGAAACATTTTATCAATCTGGGGTCCCCGGTGCCCCAAAGAACAACAGCAGAGGCTGAGGCAGAGGCTGAGGGAGCGGGGCACATGCACTCTGCGTCCTGTGGTTGCACAAAACTCTTTGAACACTGAAACTGTAGTAGTTTTAAGCACCTTCAGGTACATCACTTTACCAACAAATCTGCAAAGAATGGTCTGTTTTGCAGATGGGGAAACTGAGGCAAAGAGCATTATATCTTAGATCCCACAGCCTGTCAGCAGTACAGGCAAAAGTCTAATAGGTGCATTTGATAAGGTGTCTAGCGTTCATTCCCCTTGACACAAAGAGAAGGCTTGGGGAAACTCCCCGGCCCCCCCAACCAATCACTCTAGTTGTGGTTCTGTTAGGGGGGAAAGGATGTCCCAAAGCTAATTCCATACAGGCTTTGTGGACTCCACCCCCACCCCAGGTCAAAGCCAAAGACACTGGGAACTCCAAATCCCATCCCCACCAAAGGGAAGGTGGCTGGGACCTGAGGGTGGGGTTAAGCAGCCAGGTGGATAGAAAAGGCAGACACGTGGGCTTTGGGGATCCCCCATTTTTGGCTCTCCGCCAGCTCGCAGCGTGCCAGCTCTGAGAGTGACTTTGGGTTTCCAGGTCGTTGGATCGCATTAAAGACTTTATTTCCCTATTTTCTCCCTGAGTTGTACATTTTCCTTATTTCCTTTTCTCTTGTAAATAAACCTTTTATTAACCTTTTGTGTGTGCCTGTAGTGGAGTATTAAGTTCCTTTAAGCGCGTGGGTGAGGACCCACAGCCAGGAACCCGTTTAATATCGGGGTTGCTCTATAATAGTTCTAAGTTATTTGTGTGTCCTCGAGACCTGGAGCTCTCTGAAGGCAGTAGCCCAGCCTGCCAGAGTCAAACCTGCTGTTGCCTCAGTTACTCGAGTTCCACAAAGCTGTCTCCTCTGGCCCTAGGGCCTCCTCCCTTGCAAGGCAGGCTGGGACAGTGCTCAGGAGGATGGACTAAGCCACACGAGAGAACCTGACTCTGCTTCTTGGCTGTGTGACTCTGGGCAAGTTACTGAAACTCTTTCAGTTTGCTCATATAAAACGAGGTCCTGGACCTCCCCGGTGGCGCAGCGGTTGAGCGCTGGGTTGCGAAGCTGCCCGCAGACTCTGCAGCGCCGGTTCGATCCCCGGCTGCTCCCCGGCCACCGGAGGAGGGTCCCGCATGGCACGCAGACCTCTCCTGCCGCCCGCTGCTCCCCTCGGCAGTGTACTTCGGTCCTTCTGCCTGCTCTGCTCCCCGCTCTGGCTCTGATGAATTCTCTCACCCTCCCGCGCTTCTGACTGTACCCAGTGCTTGTATAAATAAATAAATAAATCTTTAAAAAAAAAAAAATGAGGTCCTAATGCCTTCCCTCATGATGCTCCTGGGGTGATCGAGGTCATGTGTGGGAAAGCACAAAGTCAAGCACTGAGGATATTCTAAATAAGCGCTCAAGAGAGGAGGGGGCAGGAGGGAAATCGGCATGAGCTTAGGGGGCTTGTCCATCCCTCCACCTCCTCAGCATCACAACATACCTCTCTACTTAGGCCACTCAATCCCACCAGCTCTCCCCATAGTCATCCCATAACCCTCCTGCTCCTCCCTGCCCCTCCCCCTACCCAGAACTCCAACAGAGCCCCCAAAAACAGTTAAAGGAACCTGGCTGAGCCCCTCTGGCTGCAAGGACTCCTTTCTTCTGCCATTTCCACCGGGCACCATCTGCCCATTCAGCCACTCATTCAGGCCACAGTCACTGAGTACCTCCATGGGACCACAGTGTGCTAGGAGCTAGAGAAACAGGTGAACAAGACAAGGTCTCACCTTTGTGGAACTCGCAGTCCCCGGGGTTACCTGAAACTGAGAAAACAGGCCCCGTGAGAGGACAGCGGTGTGATGGCCGCAGAGGAAGTTCTCTGGCAGGCGTTTAGGAGGCCGGGCCCACCAGGGCGGGAGCTCTGCGTGAAGAGCAGTCAGAGCAAGCCAGGGGCTTGGGCTGAAGGGTGAGGCCAGCAGGCTAGCAGCTCGCAATCATCACTTGGCTCCTGCGGAGAGGAAAGCAATGGGACCTGTGCTGGCAGTCCAGAGCCGCGGGCACCAGCAACGAGAAGGGGGAGCAGGAGAAGGGAGAGCATATGTGGATTTAAGAGAAATTCCAGAGCAAGGAGCTACAGAATTTGGTGACAGTCTCCAAAGACCATAGTCACATCACGGCGTCAAAGTGTTAACTAATGACACAGACAGCTCTTCCTGTGTGCAGCCCTAAGTGAGCTTTAAATGAACTCTAATCCTCTCAGTAATCCCATGAGCAATTATTGTTATTATCCCCCATCTCACAGGTGAGGAATCTGAAGCATAGAGAAGTTAAATAACTTGTCCCAGGTCAAGTAGCTTTGCTGAAATTGGAATCCAGCCTCGCCCCAGAGTGCATGGTCTGAACCAAAATATTTGACTGCATGACTGCATGTCTCTGATGTGCTTCCTGCCTGGGCTGCCCTGCTAGCCACAGTCTGGGGGCTCCCAGTATGTTGGGGACCCAGGGAGAAGAGGAGAGCACTGCTTAGCCTTCTCCTTCCATCTTCAGCCCTGTCCAGAGAGCACCAGCTCGTCCACCCCCATCCTACTTCTGTTTGCACTGCAGACAGGCATTCTTAGACACGCTGGGCCTCTGCTTTGTTCCCAAGCAACTGGAGACCCAGGACAATCAGAGAGCCTTCTGGAGTCCTGGCTTGCCAAAGAAGGGTCTGCAGCTCAGCATCCTGGCCACTTGACTCAGTGACAGAGGCCCCCACTGCTGCCAGGGCACCCAGAGATCCTGAGCAGGTCACCCAGAGAGCAGGCAACAAGGCAGGAAGACCCCACACAGTTGGTGGTCTCTGGGACAGATGTTGACTTACAATTGACAAAATGAAAATTCTGGAAACTAAAACAGTATTGTAGGTGTGGTAGGAAGAGCCCTGGACTGGGAGTCAGGAAGGCCAAGTTTTAGTTTCCGCTAATGGAAAATGGTAGGGAGTGGTGAGGAGGAGGGGTGTTGGGGGACAATAGCAAATGGCCCCTCCTGGCAGTAAGAGGTTTCATAATTACACACATCACATACTCTGGGCTTTTTGCTGAAAACTCAGAAGCAGCTGCTATGGGAACAGGTGCCCCAGCAGAAGAACACTGGCACGTAAAAGGCAGAGAATTCCAGGAGACTGAACGAAGGACAAGTATGGTTCCCCTCTTGGGCACCCCAGTCCTGCTGGGAGGCAGGCAAGCCTATGCCGTGACCTTCTCAAGCCGCTACAGGCCTCATCCCCATCACCACCCCAAACCCCTCCTTTTCATTGTCACATTTGATCCTCAAGAGCGCCCCATGGAGGGTGCAAGACAGAGGCAGTCCTTCCGTGTCACAGACAAGGAAACACTCAGGGTGTGAGAGGGGCTTCCTATTTAGTTGAAAACATACAATTCAGATCTTCTGAATGCAGGCTCTGGGTGCACTGCCCTCTGCCACACTCTGCCTCTGCTGGGGGCACAAATAGGGCAGATCTCCTGGCTCAGTGACCACAGAGCAGGACACCCTGGGCCCTCCGCCGGTGCTCCTCTCATACACAATCTCAGTAAGTCTTCATTACCACCTAGTAAGAAGTTATTTTTAATCCCTTTTAGATAAAAAGAAACTGAGGTTCAAAGTGCAACAGACATACCCAAGGATATACATCCAGGAACTGGTCAGAAGTCACCAGAGGCCGGTCTGCTACAGCACATGCCGCTGTGTGTCTGTGTCTCCACTTCGACAGACGCTGAAGCTCCTTCATGCCTGGGTCTGGCCCAAGCAGGCTCTAGGTCAATGTTGGCTCATGGAATTAGTATTCCAAAACCTAAAGCATTAAAAGTAACACAGAAGGTTACTTCATCCAGATAGAAATTACAATACAGGGCATCCCTGGTGGCACAAGGGGTTAAGTACAGCACTGTTAACCACAGCCACTGCAGCATGAGTTCTATCCCTGGCCGGTCAGGGAGCTACCCACGTGCCATGGCAGACCTCTTCTGTCTCGCCCACTGCTCCCCTCAGCAATGTATTTCAATCAGTCTGGCTATTCTGCTGCCCACTCTGTCTCTGGGTCCTCTCACCCCTGAACCTCTGGCCTATTCCCCAGTTCTTATATGCGTAAACAAATAAATCTTAAAAAAAAAAAAGAAATTACAATACAACCAGAACATATATTAATCATGAAACTTTATTCTAAGAATCCACCCACCCATTCAGTCATTCATTCACACATTTATTGAGCACCTACTATGTGATTAGTGTGCTAGAAACAAGAAAAACAAACGCATAAGACAAGACCTTCATGGTATGTAACATAGCTTCAAAATATATAAAGCAAAGCTAATTTGAAAAAAAAAGAGAGAAAATTAGTGAAGCCACAATCAAAGTAGATTCTATATATCTCTATCAAAATGGACAGAGTAAGTAAACCAGCAGTTCTCAAACTTTTTGGTCTCAGGACCCCTTCACACTCTTCTTATTGAGGTTCTTAGATTAAGGGATTTTTATTTATGTGGGTTTATACCTATCAATGTTTACCATGCATACAATTAAAACTGAGGAAAATTGAAATTTATTTACTTAAAATATCGTATGTTAAGATAAATAATAAATGCTTATGAAACAAATGTATTTTCCAAAATAAAAAAACTGTTGAGAAGAATGGCATTGTTTCACATTTTTGCAGATATCTTTCATGTCTGAGTTTAATAGAAGACAGTCTTCTACCTGCTTCTGCATTCCATCTGTCGTCACATGTTGTTTTGGTCAAAGGAGATGAAGAGAAGTTGGCTTCACCCAGAAATTAGTTGGAAAGGAGATTATTTTAATATCCTATTCAGATGTTGTGGCTATTCTTCTTTGATCTACCAAAATTTGACATGTTGCAGTTCCTCAAATGTTGTTTGTAATGTGAAATCTAAAACCATACGGATAAAATTTTCTTACTCTATTGCTTAAATTCCATCAGTCTATCTTACGCTTCGAGTGAGTCTTCACGTTATATACAATTTTGACTCTGGAGACATCCCAGGCAGCTAGGGACACCCAGAGATGCCCAGACACACCTGGAGAGCCACTGACGTAGGCTAGAAGGTAGAAAGATGTAAGATCTGATAACATGATAAACAAATTTGATCTAAGATCTACGTAGAACTTTGCTCAAAACAAATCAGGAGTACACATTCTTTTGAACAAATGAGCCTCTCGACCAGCTTGGGGAAATTTGCACCTGAACAGACTGCAGACACTCCAAGATGGACAGATGCCCAGCGCGCCAGGTGTTCCGCCCAGCTGCCTGGGCCCTGCAATAGCCTCATCAAGGAGGGGCAGCACGTAAGAGAGCAGCCTCCTCCCTGCGGGGGGCCACAGAGCCAGGGTAACCAGCTGGCTGCAGAGGGAGAGCGCTTCCCCAGGGCACAGCTCCCCACCCCTGGGGGCCGCTTCACTCTCATCAGAGATCCCATGTCCGGGAGTCTCAGGGATCCCCAAGGCAAAGTTGCCAGGTAAAGACAGCCCATCCTCCTCTTCCAGGAGGCTTCCAGACTAGCCTATCTGCCCTTTGGAGCCCCTGGAGCTCCAGGTACAGACTCCCAGCAGCGCTCAGACATGCGCAGTTCTTACATAACCAGCTGCAGGAACAATGCCCCTCTCTGTCCAGGCCGGGCACCAGGAAGCCAAGAACAGCACAGGCGACCAGCTGCCCAAGAGCCAGCACCTTGCACAAGCATCTGGGGCACTCCAATACCCCTTGCCAGTGCCCAGAGCCTTCCCCAGATTGCAGAAACCCTGCCTGGAGGAGTTGGAGGTGCAGGGAGCAGAACTGATGCTCAGAGCCCCCAAACCACAACAAAGGTCAAGGTGTAGAGCGAGCTTTCAGAACACACACCACATTTTTGCCCTAAAGTCACACATCCTTGGAGATCAAACCTTCCTAGATGCCTATTATATGCTGGCACCATGCAGGGGCTTTCTTTCTAAGCATCATTTTATTTTTCCCTTTGCAACAATTGCTGAAGAAGCTCCATTTTACAAGCAAGGACATGGAGGGTCAGAATGATCAAGCACTTGCCCAAGGTCACTCATTTAGTATGCGCTTGGATTTGAACCTAGTGTTCTCTGTCTGCAGAGTCCAGGCTCTTGCACTGTCACTACACTCCCAGCCCGGCCCTGCGGGGAGCAGGTCTTCACCTTCTCGGTGATGATCAGCAAAACCTCTTTGCTGAGTGTTGTAGGAGTAGGGAAGGTCCTCAGCTTGCTCTACCCAGACCAGCTAGGACACTCTGGACATTAATGATATCCTGTACCACCCCTAGCGCTCTGTCTTGTGCCTTTTTCTCACAACTAGATCAGATGACGCATACACCCCATCTGTGGTCTGCACACCACACCTCGGGCACTGCACATAATAGGTGCTCCAGGTGCATCTGTTGGTTACTGGGGGACTGGTTCCTCACCTCTTTCCACTACCGCTTCAAGGACAGATCCACGGGAAGACTGGAGCCTTGGAAACAAACAAAAGAGGAGCAGTGAGGCAGCAAGGGAGGGGTGCCAGTGCCCCACTACTGTGCCTTGCAGCAGAGCCAGCACCCCAAGCTCTCCTATTAGATACTTCCAGCTGCTGGGAGGTCAGGTCTCCTGCCAGGCTGCCAGGAAGAGCCTGGCCACAGTCTCTCTTTCAAAGCTCCTCCTACAGGCAAGTTTAGGGGTAAGCAGCACCCAGTCAGGAAGACAAGCCCCTAACAGTTGCATGACCAAGATCAGTTACTTCATTTCTCTGAGTCCCCCCAGCCAGAGAGCCTGCAGACTTGACCCCAGACCCCCTGTTTGTATCTGGACTCTGACTTTGTTACCAGACTTTAGGTTCAAGGCCTGGCACCGATCTTCACCTCTCTTTGCCTCAGTACCCTTATCTATAAAGTGGGGGTGACAATAGTACCTGCCCACTTTACGGCATTATTGGCAGAGTTCAATGAGATCATGTCTGTGCTGTGCTTACAACAGCCGTAGTGGGCAGGAAGCGGCCAGGGACGACTAGCTAGCAGAGGTCAGAAGCAGTAGTTGATGAGGTTGTAAAGGGCTGTCCAGTGTCTCCCACCTTAGTAAGACCTCACTCATAGTGGCTATAATTACCGTCACCCCCACTAGTCTGCGATGGCCCTGCAGGTGGGTTCCACCCTGTCATATCCATCTGATTCCCCCGCAGCCAGCACCGTGCCAGGCACCAAGCAGGAGCCAGTGAATGCTCAAGGGCTGAGCAGTGAAGATGTGCCCAGCCTGCCTGCACCAGGAGAGTGTGGGCAGCCAGGAGCCTCTTGCCAGAAGGGAGAACCAAGGTGTCAGGAAGAGAAAACAGAGCGGAGGGGGGAAGGCCGAGACGCAGAGATAAGCAAGTGAAGTGAGTGAGAAAAGGACCAGGAGAGGCAGTGGCGGAGAGAGATAGGAAAGATGGAGAAGGCGAGAGGTGAGGAAAACACCCAGGGAGGTGGGGGGACCAGCGGTGAGAAGCCAGGAGGGACGGGACGGTGGCAGCCGAGGAGCGAGCTGGAGAGGGGCGCACGGGCCGGCACTGGGCGGGACGCTTAGGAGTCGGGCGGGAGGGGCTGTGGGGGCTCCACCCTGCCTCCCCGCCTTGGGGCGGCGGCCCGGAGGCCCGAGATTGGCTGGGGCGCCAGGCGAGGCCGGGACTGGAGCCCCAAGGTGGGAGGCGCCAGGATCATTCCGTGCGCCCGGGAGCGGAGCGGAGGCTGCCACCCACTTGGGCGACCTCGGAGGCGGCGGCTGGAGCGGAGCGTCTCGCCGCAGCGCACGCCTGGGCACCTGGGGGCGCCGCGCACCGAGCGTCGGGGCCCGCGCAACGATGCAGGCGGCGGCTGGGGGCGCGCGGGCGGCCGCGCTGGCGCTGCTGCTGGGGGCGCTGCACGCGGCGCCCGCGCGCGGCGAGGAATACGATTACTACGGCTGGCAGGCCGAGCCGCTGCACGGCCGCTCGTACTCCAAGCCGCCGCAGTGCCTCGACATCCCCGCCGACCTGCCGCTCTGCCACACCGTGGGCTACAAGCGCATGCGGCTGCCCAACCTGCTGGAGCACGAGAGCCTGGCCGAGGTGAAGCAGCAGGCGAGCAGCTGGCTGCCGCTGCTGGCCAAGCGCTGCCACTCGGACACCCAGGTCTTCCTCTGCTCGCTCTTCGCGCCCGTCTGCCTCGACCGGCCCATCTACCCGTGCCGCTCGCTGTGCGAGGCCGTGCGGGCCGGCTGCGCGCCTCTCATGGAGGCCTACGGCTTCCCCTGGCCGGAGATGCTGCACTGCCACAAGTTCCCCCTGGACAACGACCTCTGCATCGCCGTGCAGTTCGGGCACCTGCCAGCCACCGCGCCTCCAGGTAGCGCCGCCGCCCCCGAGCTCCGTCAGCCCTGGGTGCAGGCGAGTTGGGCCCCAGACAGAGGCTGCTGACGAAACCCCTTAGCTCTGCGAGCCCCCCAGAAACCCCCTTACGCAGAGAGATAGACACGCACCCCATCTGCTCTCAAATCTGAGCGCCCCGACAATTGACACCCCCCTCCCCAACCTTCCTGCCTTCCCACCTCCCCACAACTGTCAGCTGGTGCCTCCCTGGAACATTCCAACTGGTTCTCCCTCATTCCAACTCCTTTCCTGAACCACCCCATCCTCCCTGTCCACCTCTCAGCTCCCACCTTCCCGTGCCACTGGTATCCCTGGGGGTTCCCCCATCCCCAGGCATCCCAGGTTCTCTTAGGCCAAGAATGCCCCAGGTCATTAAACAATGCCCTTCACCCCCTCCACAGCCCTGGACCCCAGGGCACCAAGCCAAGCATCACCTCTACCCCAGGCTGCAACATTTGGAGGTGAGGAGGCTGGAGGGGAGGGGTTTAGCAGAAGAGTGGAGCTGTGCTCTGAGTGCTCCTGGGCAATGGTTTCCACCCCCCACCCCACCCCTTTTTCTGCACCCTGAATCTTCCAGCTCTTCCCCCAACTTCCCAGACAGGGAGACCTTCGGGTGAGACTCAGCACAGAAGAATGAGCAGATTGCAGGCTCTGCCCCTAACAAGGATCCTTTAGGTGGCTGGCGTGATTTTTTTCAGCCTGGGTTTCCAATCTGTGACAGGGAAGTGCAGCTTCCCACCCCCAATTCCATCACCCTTAATTCCTCCCTCCCTGATCTCAGCCTCCCCTTCCCTGTGCAACCCTCCCCGACTCCACCCTCCTCAGTGGATAGAAACCCTTCCAGGCAGTGGAAGGCCGGGCTGGGCACCAGACAGGAGGAAATGCAGTGGCACCAGGCAGGAAAGCGTTGCCTGAGAAGGAGCCCCTCATGCTGGGACTCCCTGCAAACAGGAGCTCCCCTCCCTCGTCTCCCTGTCTTCCCCAACCACCAAAAAGCACCCTCAGGGCTACCCTTTCCTGCAGTCTCACACACACTCACACACACATACACCCCATGGCCTCCTTTAAAAGCTGTGGTTGTGTGGGGGTCATGTGATGGGGAAGTGTCAAGAGAGAGAAAGCCCCTATCCTCAGATTGGAAATGGAACCCAAAAGCAAGGGACAGAAAACCAGCTCAAGCAGAGACAGTTCCCAGCAGGGGTCCAGCACCACACCTTTGCTGGCTTACTTGGAACCCAAACATTAGCAGCCTGATAGGGAAATCCCAGGTCTGAACCCCACCTAGCCCTGCCCTGGCACTACTCTCCTCTGCCAGTCTATCTTTTCCCTCTGATGTGCACACCTGGAAGCAGAGACAGAGGGGCGCAAAGGTGATGTGAAGAAGTGTTTCGGTGACCAACAGATAAGAGTCAGAATATTTCATATAAAAATTATGAGTTTTGGCTTCTCTTTAAAAGTGGAAAGTTCTGAAAATGTTAAGCTGCCCACTTTAGAGGAAGGTACTCCTCAGTTTACCCTGCCCTGCCCTGCCAGCATCATCACTGGTTTACCCCCCTGCCTGATCCTGCATTCCTAGAAAGTCCCCTCAAGTATCGGCACAGCAGCACTAGCCCAGGAGTCACAAATCCCGAGTTCTAAACCCTTTCTCACTAGCTTTGCAAATGTGGGTAGTCACGCTGGGCCTCAGTTTCCTTTTCTTTAAAATAAGAACAATAACCCCTACTTCATAGGCTGAGGGATAAATGAGCAAATTGAGAAGCCCGTGCACATGGAGGCTACAACTTTGCCAGAGCTGTGGGGCAGGGGTGCCCACCTGGGCATTTCCTCCTGGGAGACCCTGTCTCACAACCGCTCCGTGAGCAGGTGATGTTGTTGTTACCATCACCCAGGCCCCAGGAGGAAGTGGAGGCTTGGCTGGGGAAGCTGGCTGGACAGAGGGAAGCCTGCACCCTCCGCAGTGCTGCGGACTCTGACCCACACACGGGACCCTGACCCCACCGCCTTCTCTCCTCAGTGACCAAGATCTGCGCCCAGTGTGAGATGGAGCACAGCGCCGATGGCCTCATGGAGCAGATGTGCTCCAGCGACTTTGGTGAGTGTGGAGCCCACGCGGTAGCCACGGCTCCTGTGCCAGCCCCGCCCCAGCACACACACACACACACACACACACACACACACATACATGCATGCACACAAATGCCCACATCCAGCACAGTCAGGCTGCACAGTGTTGGCATCATGTGCCCCTTTTAGAATCTAATGATAACCATGCACCCTCTCCCCAGAGAAATGTACCTCAAGGCCATGGTCCATGGCCTCAGAAATCACCCGTGGCCAGAGCCCCTGCAGCCCGCCCTTGCTGCCTCACAGAGCGGCTCCACGACGGGACTGTCTCCTGGGGAGAGGTGGGCTTAACCTGGAGGCAGGCAGGACAGCACAAGGAGCAGTGGGCTCCAGAGTGGAAATGTACCCCCCAAGTCCCTAGGAACCTCTGCCCAGTCCCCAATGCATCTCTGGCTATGCAGGCTGTGGTCACCCCCACAGCTGTAACCTGGCGCCTCCACATTCCTGGGCCAGCCGAGCCAAGTCTACTCGGGACCTGGCTCCTGCGTGGACCACACAGCCCAGCCTTGATCTTTGCCAGCTCAGCTCCTGTTTGATGTCTTGGGCTTCCCATCCCTAGAAAAGAGATAGCAATGAAATTCCTACTTCACCAGGTCTTTTATGTCAATGGTCCTTTTGGAAGGAGAATCGTACTCGCAGTCCGGCATTGCAGGACGGCATTCCCGCCCGCGGCCGCATGTGGGGTGGGCCTGTGGTTCCCCCACCAGCCCCGTGCGCAGCCGCTGTGCCGCCTGGGTCTGTGTGAGGACACGCTAGGTCTGACTCTTGCCAAGATGAAACAGCCTAACGACCCCCCCTCAGAATATACCCCCGTCTTTAAGTGGCACGGCACTGTATTCAAGGTATGTGTGCGTGCCAGGGGCTTGGGGGGGACAAAGGAAAGAGAGAAAATGAAAGAGATTTTGTGACAAATTTCTTTCGTGAGTGGACAAAGTTATTCTGTGGCTCTTCCCTGGCGGCTCACAGAGATGGGCCCCAGAGGCCTGCAGAGAGGAGAGGCCAGCCCAGGCCTCCCTGTGCCCAGCGATGTCAGGTTCTCTGCCACAGGCCCCCACCCCCGCCTCACTCCGGCTCCCACCCACACACACCACAAAGAGTCTCATGTACAAAACACACAGCGCGACACACACTCTCCCACCCACCCTGCACAGCCTCGCACGCACATCGTGGTCGTGTGTTTGCACACACAAGAGCTGGTCGTGTGCAGCTCTTCCCAAGCCTGTGTCTGTGAAATGCTGGGTCCTGCTAGGGGGTGTACCCCGTGGAGACCAGCATGCGCTGCAGAGCAGGCCCCTCCCCAGAGCCAGCTGTCAAATATTTACCAGCACACCACGGTGCCAACCACACTCGTGCTCCACACACAACCAGAAACCCCACTGGGAAGCACCCCAAGGGGATGAAGCCCAGCCTCCCTCCATCACAAGGACTTCCCTCCACCAAATCCCCCTCTAAGTGGACAGTCTCACCCCCGACATTCCCGCGAACACACCACTCCACTCCTCCCAAGTGCTCCCCACCCTGCACTTGGTATCACGAAAAGGCCTGAGCTCTGGAGCTGGCCGGGCCTCAGGTCAAATCCAGGCTGGACAATTTGGGCGGATTACAATGTCTCCAAATCTCATTTCCCCCCTTGTGCCTGGCCATGAAGCCCCGCCAACAACAGGAGATGCTATCCTATAAATATGAAACATCCACGTCAGCTCCACCTGCCCAAGCCCCGGGCTTGGAGCTTCAGGCACGGACACGGCAGGTCGCCAGCCTCCTGAGCAAACCTGACTATTCTCACACTGCCCCTCTGTCCCCCCACCCACACAGTGGTCAAAATGCGCATCAAGGAGATCAAGACAGAGAATGGGGACAGAAAGCTGATTGGAGCCCAGAAAAAGAAGAAGCTGCTCAAGCCAGGCCCCCTGAAGCGCAAGGACACCAAGAGGCTGGTGCTGCACATGAAGAGCGGCGCAGCCTGCCCCTGCCCGCAGCTGGACAACCTGGCGGGCAGCTTCCTGGTCATGGGCCGCAAAGTGGACGGACAGCTGCTGCTCATGGCTGTCTACCGCTGGGACAAGAAGAATAAGGAGATGAAGTTTGCCGTCAAGTTCATGTTCTCCTACCCCTGCTCCCTCTACTACCCCTTCTTCTATGGGGCTGCTGAGCCCCACTGAAGGGCGCTGCTCCCTCCCCACCTCGCCTGCAGTGCCTTGCCCTCGGTCCCAGCCCCTGGGGCTCTGTCTCCTCCCACTCACAAGGCCTTGCCCCCACTCCCAGGCTGCCCCAGCCCCTGCTGGAGGGTGGTTTCTGGCAGAGTTGTCACCAGCACAGGCCCTAAGGGACTGAGGGGTTCTGGCATCCCTGGGGACTTTCTCTCATGTGAGGGGAACCCTGAGTCTCAGAAAGTAGGCAGGAGGAGGAGAGAGCAAGGGAAGGGAGGGCTCTGAGCAGCTGAGGTGGTGTCTAGAGTAGACTGTGGGGTCAGCTCCCCTGTTGGTGGGGGGGACCCCGGCTTAAAGAGAAGTCTCAGAGTGCATCCCAACCACCAAAGCAAAGGCGCTGGGGTCTCAGTGCCCTCCAGTCCCACTTCCCTGCCTTCCCCCCAGACTGAGGGAGCCCAGCCCAGACCTCTGCCTCTGCTCGCTCGCTCCTTGGGGCTCACCCTCAGCCGCCGCCTGCCCCTTCACCTGATGATGAGTAAATTATTGCTACTGCTGCGAGGCCATAGGTACTAGATGACTGATGCAGGTAGGGTTTGTTTTTTAAGTTTTTTAAGTTTTTAATTAAATTGAAGAAAACAACAGTTGGTTTGGACCAGGTGATTTCTGTGTTGCTGGTTCCTGAGCAGCGGGACGGAGTTTCAGAAGGGAACCTTAGGAAGAGGCTGGTCCACAGATTTCGAACACCTCAGACCAATGCCTGTGTGTTGTAGGATCCCCACAGCGCGCACAGCCAGGGGTTACCTTCCCGCCCTGGCCCCGTGAAGTGAGGGAGGGAGATGGCTGTCCTTTTGGCCAGAGGAGGAACAGACGCAGTCTCCCAGTCTGAACTGCGGGCTCCTGCAGCTTCAACAACGGCAATGCCTGACCCCAGGACTCCTACAAGTCTGGGCCCCAGGAATCACTCTGGAGAGCAGGCCTACCCGCATAACTCCTCCCCACCCCCCCCACCCCCTCGCCCCTACACCCAAACAACTCTGGGCATGTCCTGGCCCGAGGTGATGGTTAGAGTGTTACTTTCAGCAGACCCTGAATCAGGACATGAGCATTGCCTGGGAGCTGGTTGGAACTGCAATTCAGATTCCCCAACCCCAGACCATTACAACCTGCATTTTAATACATAAATATCTGAATCATCTCGGGAGCTCTTACAGAATACGGGGCCCAGTCTCATACAATTCCATAAGCGTCTCACTGCTCAGAAATGTGCATTTCTAGATGCTCCTGGGGTGATGTGCAGGCAAGCTTGAGAACCAAGATCTAGATAAGCCAACAACTTATCTGAGGCAGGAGGGAATGGACTGAGGTCACCCTGGGCTAGAAGGGGCTTGGTCCTGCATGCGGTGTACCTGAGGGGGCTTCTTTAGTGGGCTCAGGGCAGATGAGGCTGTCATCTTGAGCTGGATGGGCAGGGAGAGCAAGTTTGACATGGAGGCAACACCATGGCCACTTTAATGTCCAGCATTTGGAAGGGTTGGTGCCAGGAAAGAGCTCCTAGCAAGCATCCATAGGCAGATGTTGAGAGACAGGGCAGACACACCCAGAGCAGGGGGCTGGGCACACCCCCAGAGGGGCTTTCCTCACCAGTGAGGGTGTAGCAGCTGGGATACCAAGTGCAGTCACAGCTTCCCAACTCTCAGAGGTGCACGCCACCCAGAGAATGGAGGAAGGCCCGAGGCCCAATTCCCACTGTGGGCCAGTGTGCACTAACAGGTGGTCTGACATCCTGCCCATCAATCACCCTTGGGCCGTCAGGTGGCCTCACCACAGGTCAGGAACAGCAGAGGCCTGCTTGTTTCTCCTCAGCTCAAAAGCAGCCAGTGCCACCCGCCCTCACCTAAACCCTGCCCAGCCCACCTGGCTCTCTGAATCTACCCTTTGTCTCTCAGTCTCCTACCCCGACCAAATATTTACGGACACTTCTATGGTCAACCAGAAGCAAGGATTATTTTTCCACTGAACACATAGGACTCGGGCCACTTCTGGCCAGAGCATAATACCGACTTCTGTCAGGTGCTGGCAGCCAGCGAGAGGGAGCAGGGCGAGCAGAGGCTCCCTTAGCCTATCCCAGGAAGCCCCAGTAAGGCACCCTCACCCACCTCCCCCTCCAGGGGTCAGGCCTTTCTCTGTCCATTGACTCTGTTCCCAACATCTGCTGTCAGACCCCCCCAGCAATCTCCAAAGACCACCTAGGCCTGCAAGGCCTGGGTCCACCCTTGGTCTCCTTCAGTCCTCCTGCCTACCTGAAGACAGGCAGCTGGTGCCCACAGCCTCTGGGCTGAGGGTGGATGCCCGATTGTCTCTGACTGAATGGAACGGAAACCCCTAGTAACCACGGGCTTTGCCCTCTTCAAAGAGGTCCAGAGGAGGGTGGGAGGTCTGTGTTCCAGACTCTTCCATTTTCCCGAGGGGTGGAGGGGGGTGGCTCTTGTTCTCATGCTTTCAACTTCTCAACCACATTCCAGGCAGCAAAGGGGAAAAAGGCTAAAAGCAAATGCAGCAGGTCAGCGGCCTCTGGCCTTTTGATCAGGAAAAGAATCATCCCCAACAAGTCCCCCCGGGTACTAGAAGATTTCTGCTTCGAGTTCAGTGGCCAGAACTAGGTCACATGGCCACCCGTTGGTGCAAAGGAGCAGTAAGTCACGTGAGCCAGCCAGGTATGATATCAGTCCTCATGGCAAACAGGAAGACTTGGGGTCGCGGCTAAACACTCAGGCTCAGAGAGAAGAGGCAGTGGAGCCCAGTTTCTGGGTTCGGATCCTGTGACTTGGTGACTGCAGGGCTGGGAACACTGCAGAGCTGTAGACAGGAATAGTGTTTACTTCACACGTGGTGGCGTGGTCAGTGGGGAACGATTTGAAAAGTGCCCGGAAACAAGGCCCAGCATTTAGAAGATGTTCATTAAATGGTAATTTGTATTTTCATTCACCAAAGACCATGACCTGTATGGTGCCTGCTCATGACAGGTGCCCAGTAAATTCCTAAAAAATGTCACTGGCAGGAAGGCAGGGAAAAGACGGGAAATTCTCACCTTAAAGCCAGAATTGTTACTTTTAGAAAGAAGACAACCTACACCTGGGGTTCTGCTTAAGAAAATACATTCCCCTGACAGCATACAAGCCAACATGAGGAAGAAGACATAAAATACCAGCAGTCACTAAACAAGTCCGCCCTGGAAGCACTCTGACATTCAAATTTAATCCACCCAACAGTCCTTTGACGTAGGTATTGTTATTAGCCCACTCTAATGATGAGGTTGAGGTTCAGAGAGGTTAATGAACTTGTTGAAGAACACACAGCTCGTACACGGTGGTGGTGCTACAGTGCTCTTAACCACTGTACTGCTGCCTGTAGGCACTAAGTCAGCAAGGGGGGTTGGAAGTATAGATAGCCATGCTTCTGCGCCCCTGACTCACAGGAAGATTTCTGGGAGCCCTGCTCACTCTACTCCAAGGGCCCTGACAGAGGAGCCAGCCTCAGACCGTGGTTTTTCTCCCAACTCCCAGAACAACCTAGCCCTGCTCCCTCCTCCCCCTCAGCCCAGTCAGCATTTAACCTTTGGGTCCCACAAAGGAAGCTCACATCCCACAACTGTTTAGTGGGCTATAATCCTGGAGAAAGTTCACTCCTTGGGAAATCCAACGTGGGGGGTGGTTGTTGCTGGAATGTGTGTGGCTGGGACCCAGTGTCCGAGCCCAGACAGCAGGCTCTGCTGAGGCCATGAAGAAAGCAGGCGGCCAGGGGAATCAGGAACCCCAGCCCCCAGCTGTGCCAGAGAATGGAATGCACTGCTCTGCCTGGGTGTTGAAACAGACCCAGCCAAGGAAGGACAGGGGGTGCTGGGAGCGTGCTCCTGCCACAAGGCTGCCTCTGTTCCCCTGGAGGCTGAGCCCATTTCACTAAGGCTGGGGGTGGAAGGCCCCTCCTGCAAGCTCAGTGGCTTAAAAGCTCCTAGAGCAAGTGGGGAGCAAGGCAGAATGGAGGGGAGTGTAACAGCCAGGACCACACCATGTTCTTAAATTCCACTAAGAAGGCATGTATGAGCACCTGTGGTATAATTCCCATCCAGCTCCACGGCTTACTAGCCCTGTGACCTTGGACAGGTTACTAGCCCTGTGACTTGGGCAGGTCACTAGCCCTGTGACCTTGGGCAGATCACTTAACTTCCATTGGCCTCCATTTGCTCATCAATTAAATGGGGTTAATTACAGAACCTCGCTTCGGGAATTGTCATGAGATATAAAATGAGACGTGCTCACCATGTCGCCTGGCACAAGCGCTGCATAAACGTAGGTATTACCACTATCTTAGGCTACCAGCTCTAGGACAGGTGCTGGAGCCAGGGCCCTGCAAAGGAGTGCCTCACTCCATAGAGACACGGAGATAAAAATGGAGGTTCATCTGGCTTCACCTCCAACAGCCAGGTGGTCAAGGACCACAAATCCTTAAGCCCTCAGGAACCACCATCAGTTCAAGGTCAGCTAGAGCTCTCTGGGGGCTTCTCCCCACCACTACCAAATCATGACCAAATCTTCAACCCAAGCCAGGCTGTGGGTGCTGGCAACGTACCCCAGAACTGCCCTGACAGACGCCAGGAAGGCAGCAGAACCTAGCTACCATCCCCTCCGCCCTGGGTAGCTATACCTGAGAACAAACTTCTTTGAAACCAGGCACCCAATTCTACAAAGGGCAGTCTGCCTTCAGGTCACCCCTACCTACCATTCAGGTGCTCTCTGCCCCCGCCAGCTGTAAGGCACAATCCTATCCTGGTTAATCTCTCTTGAGCTCTGTTTTCATGGTGGTGCCTGCACTTGAAAGTTGTCCATCTCTGGCCAGCTCTCGAGGCCCTCACATGCTCCTCCAGAGTACACGGAGGTGGCCCACCAGCTTCCCTTCTGTGAAGCCACTGACCCCACTTGATAAAAACTGTTTCTCACGCCCTGGTACCCAGCCCCACAGGCTACTGGCACTGTACCATTACACATTGCTTGCATTTTCCCAAAGTAAAATGATTTTGACTATGCTTTTTCAAACTACACGCTGGCCTTTCACTCAGATTCTTTCCTGAATAAGAATCTTAGATTATGCTCTAGTTTAAAAAAAAAAAAAAAAAAAGTCACCATTCTAAGGCATCCAGGGCAGAGTTGTTTGTTCTTTTCCAGAAGATTGAGAGGATAAGAGTCACAAGTTAGCATTTCCTGCGTGCCGTGCCTCATGTGGACCGTCTCATTTAGTCCTCTCAGCATCCCTGTGAAGCAGCTGTTCCTGTCACACCCATTTTACAGGTGAGAAAAGCAGCTCAGAAAGGCTTGGGGGCGACGCCACTGTCACAACTCACTACAGTATGGCTGCGCCAATAATGGCTCATGGAGCCAAGTGTGGGGTGGGCACAGCAGGTGCCTGCCATGACTGCCCCAGGGCTCTCCTGGGCTAATGCTGGCTGCTCCTGCTGTGAGGAGAGTCCCTTCTTCCACCCTCTTAACGCTGTGGGGAGAGTGCACCCTCAAGAGACCATCGTGTGGCTTCTGCAGTGAGGCGCTGGCCTGGATGACCTTTGAGCATGTTCCAACTGACCTCACCGTGACACTCGCCCCCCCTTCCTGAGACCTGCCTGGGGTAGCATCCTCTTCCCAGGACCAGGCGCTAACTCTGCTGTCCCCTTTGGCTCCAAAGCCCTATTTTCCATTCCTCTCAGCACCTTACTGTTCCTCTCCACCACCAGGCACCCAGTAGTTGAGTGGTACATGCATGATGGAACAGGCCTCTCCATCCCTCTATGGCCCTAAGCCTACAGTCTGAGAGACACAGTTCACCTCCATCCCTGGTCTGCAAAGTGCCAGGCCAAAGCTTTCAGCACAAATTCCCTGAGCTTCAGTCTCCTGACCTGTAAAATGGGGAAAACAGGGCTGGCCTCCTAGGGCCATTGTGAGGAGTATACGAGATGTGTGTGTAGAACACTTACTACCTCTGTGCTGGCCCCCAGGAAACATCCTGCACCCCAGCCTTTCATGCTTCTACTTCCCATGTCACAGCCTTGGGAACAGGTGGACGCAAGGACCAGGACAGAAACAGCAGCTTGAGGCCTTTTTATTGACAATTCTCCAAACACACAGAAATCCTTTGCACTCCTCTCCAGTGTAAGTAAACTACAGACACTTAACTCTCGTCTCTTCACAGGACAAAGGGACCTAAGGAAGGGGGAACACCAAGGCCTGCTTGGTTCTCCTGGGACATGTACCTCATTGGCTTGGGGCAAGCCCCTGGCTGCCCACCCCAGCGAGACTGGTTGGCCTGGCAAGAAAGCTGGCCCAGGGTGAGTCCCCACCCCTCCTGGCCCCCGCTCAGGATACAGAAATACCTCTTCCTCTTATGGGTTCTGGTCCCAGGCAGCCATGACTCCAGGGAAGAACCCTAGGGTAGGAGAAGCCTTCCATCCTCCTCCCATTCCTTATGCCACATTTTCCAAGGAACCATGCAATAAATAAATAAATACATCAAAAAGGCAGGGAAGCTCCAGGGCAGGAAAGGTGCCTGAGCCTGCTCATGGCTTAGGGAGGGACCTGAGTCCCTAATTGTCCACAGTGAATGTGAAATTGCTGGACAGAGGATGGGGAACCCAAGTGGCCATAACCCACACTGAGACTGTGCTGTTGGGGAGCAACCCTGGAATCTAGAACCCAGCCCCGCAAGAGTCCACATTTCCCAGGCGCCCAAGGGTCCAGGGCTTCAGGAATGCTGCTCTGCTCACCGGGTCTGTCTCCATGGGCGAAGGGGCAGGGGGAAACATGTAGCTCTGGGCCAGAGGAGGGGGTGCCTGAGGCTGAATGGGGGGCACAGGAAGACCCAAGTGTGAGGCCTCTACTGCGGAGCTGAGGACAGCGGGCAGTACATGGCTGAGATGCAGCAAGTCAAGTTCCTGGCAGAGTGGCCGAGGTCACTGAAGCTGCTGGAGTCCCTGGAGCCCCAGGCTCTGCTGAGCTTAACACTGAGGGATTCTGCCAGGCCCTCCCCTACATACTCTCTTCTGGGGGAACTTGGGAAAGAACTGTTTCTAGAAGCACTCCTGGTCTTATTGGCCCCGACAACACCCTCTAGTGGGGAAATGAGATCCTCATGCCTGGAGGGACATTCCAACAGCAGAGTTGGGGTGAGGCACTCCTAAGCCCTTCTTCAGGTTCTCCTGAGGGCAAGTGCTCCATCCATTATCCAACAGGGGAAGAATTTCTTTTCCCAGTGTCCAAACTCTGGTCTCCTAGAATTCCCAGGCCTGGAGAGAAGCCCTGATCCTCAAAAAGCCCCAGGGGCAACCAAGCCTCGCTCACTGCTGCCCTCTAGCTTACATTCCTGGGTTCATTAACAGCTCAGGACAGAGCAGGCAACCATGCTAGGCCCTGCAGGGCTCCCCTCCCCTCTGGGGCTTAACAGCAGCCATCACCAGCCCTCCCCAGAAATGGAGCACAGCTCCAGAACCTGGTGGAGACAGCAAGGACAGAAAGGGAAAGCCTACCTAGCTTTGGGCCACACTCGCCCAGCACACGCCACACAGGGCTAGGGATGGGGAGAGTGGGGTCAAGGCTGGCCCCAGGGATGATGCCCGCTTGGACCCTTGCCCTTCTTCTCATTTGCTCAAGGTCTGGTTACACGAGGCACACACAAACACAGTCTCCCTCTGGGCTTCCGGGGCTGAAAAGGAGGAAGAATTTGGTTAGACGCTTCCTCATGTCCTTTGGCCCATGGCCCCAACTCTAGAACTAACTTCTCCCTACCTGAGAGCCCCATGCAGATCACCCTTGCTGACCGAGTTCACTAGCCTGCATTTTCATGGTACAGCTCTTTCCATGGGCACTGGAGACTTTGGGGTCATTATGCCAATAGCAGGCCTCTCCCAGAGCCCCAAGCATTAGAAAGTATTTTGGCACCAATAGAAACTTTTAAAAATGTTTTTTAAATAAAATGCCAAAGAAAAACTTCCAGAATGTTTTAACTGGTTATCCCAGGTGGAAGATCACAGGATTATTTTTCTCTTCCTTCTCTGCACAACAATTTCCTAATCTATCTGAATAAACATGTGTTACTTGCATGACTGGAAAGATTTAAAAAAAAAAAACAACCTAGCTAAACATACATTTTACAAAGGAGTACTTAAAAACACGCACCCAATTTTTTTAGAATGTGCTACGCACTTTCCTGTGTGTGAGCTGGCACTGACAATCCAGAACAATTCTCTGAGATTAGGACTTTCTTCCTTTTGCTCATCTGCATACTCAGTTTTGTTTACAGTGAGTATGTACATCTTTCCTAAAAGGAAAAATTTATTTTCTCATTTTGTTAAAAGTGTTACTGAGATAATGAGAGAAAGAATGTAATTCAGGAAGGTGCTTCTGCTAGGGAAGGCAGGAGAAGCACCAGGAAGCCTCAGCGGTGTGACTAAAGTTCTATTTTCTACCTTTAAAGCAGCAAGTCACAGGCATGCACTGTTACGCTTCCCAATTCAGTCACATTACATATGTTCTTGTGCAGGCATCAAATATTTCAGGGTTTCATTTGATAAAGGGGGTGGAGATGTTACTACAGGCCAGACTCCCAAGTTCCCTTGACCTCTCACTGACCCTCTGCTCCTTTCCCACAATGCAGCAGCCCCTCAGAAGGGGCAGGACCCTGCCAACCCTCCCAGTGCCCACACACTCACCTGTGGCCCCCATGAAGGACTTGGGCACCTTGAAGGAGCAGCACCGAGAGCAGAAGCTGTTTCCACAGTTACTGCAGCTCCGCTGCAGACAAGAGCCAAAGTCAAAATCCAATGCATCTTCCACCCGAGGCACCCGAAGCCCCTGCTCGCCCACCTCCTTTCCACCAGCTGATCGAACCTCAGGAAACTGGGATCACTGTGGAACTGGGCAGGAGTGAGACCAAATGGGGCAGCCCCAAGAAGGTTGGCAAAGGCGTGAGCACAGGGGCTGGGGGACACCCACTCCTGTGAGCAAACCTCGGCACCCAACCCCAGTGTGGCCAGAGGAATCAGACTTTGTTGATAACTTGGCTATATCTCGTCACAAGTCCCCAAAAACACACCATCAAGGAAACTTACCCTCTTCTTCAGCACTGAGAAGGTGGCCGAGCAGCCCGTACAGCTCCCTGAGGAACAGAAGCAGCAGCTAGCCTTGACCCGCCCTGGCCTCTCAACTCCCTCCTGCACCTGGCTCCCCTAAATGGGGACACTCAGGACACCACCCAGCCCAGACACCCTGGGCATGAGAAGGGAGCAAGGGAGCACAGTCCAGATCTGCAGTCAAAGGAGGAATTCAAACCGAACAGGGAAAACTGACCGCCACTGGGACGCCAAGCCTCCAGACAACACGCAGCTGCCAGTCCCTGCACCCTCCAGGGCTCAAAGGCCCCACCCTTGGGTCCAGCTCCGGAAATCAAGGAGCATCCAGCAGCATCCACTCCGTGACCACACCACACTGGTGTGGACAACGGCATCCCTCCATGGCAGTAGCTCCAACGACCTCAAATGAAGCCTGCCTGACATGACCCCTTCCAAAGTGTCACCTTACAGGTACTCTGCCCACAGGTAAAAACAGAAATGACTCCTAAAACCTCAGACACCTGCTCTCTGTCATTTAAGAGGCTCAGAACCAGGCAACTTCCAAGATGTGCAGGGCAAAACACACAGGCACTGTAAATGGCAGGTGGGGTGGGGCAGGAGAGAGCCGGAGACCACAGCAGCTGAGGAAATGGCCGCAAGGAGGCAGGAAGCTGTAAGAAGAGAGAACGGATGGGGAAGCAGAGGCCCCAATTGTTCTTTTAGAGGCAATGTCAAGGCAGCCAGGCCTAACAGAAGTGGTGCCCATCAATACCCAGAAAAACTAAAGATGGAACACACGACTACAAGGACATGGACTGATGAGGGGGGTGCACACAGGTGAGAAGAGAATCAAAAGAAAGGAGGCAAACAGACATGCGGAGGAAGGAAAGGCCACGGTGGGCCTTACAACTAGAGTAAGCCCCAGAAGCAAAAGCAAACCCTGACTGCCCCGGGAATACTGACCATATTCAATACTGACTGGCAGAAACTGCCACGTAGGCAGGGGGCACTGAGCCAGGGAGAAAAGGCAGTGATCCACAGAAGGCATAAGGGCACTCCCTAAAGGGGCCCAGAGAACGCTGCCAAAGGCAGGGTCCCAAAAGGAAGCTAAATTGGGTCTTGGAAAAGCTTGAGAAGGGAGAAGGTTACTAAAGGAGGTTTCTAGAACTGGGGCCCAAAGACTTCCTGTGATCTAGCCAGAGCAAAGCTCGGCCTGCAGCAGCAACACTGTGCCTCCCGGACCACGGTGGGTCAGGTACAGAGCACCAGGTCTCGCCTTCACACCAAGGCCCCAAAGCAACACTGACCTATGGTCTCTTCCTCTGTTCAGTCAGAATCACCTGCAGCTCCTGCTGACGGAGACTCTCAGGTTCAAGGAAAGAAGGCACCAGCCAGAGCAAGGAGAGACCTGGAGCCAAGTTGCTTCAGGTAAATGCTGTTGTCAGCCAGCGGGCAGCTGCCGCAAAGAAAAGGCAAAAAGAATATACAGGTGCCACTGCCCGCTCCCAGCCTGCGGGAGCTATACCTGCAACACAGCAAAGAGCTCAAAAACACCTCAGGGGAGGGACAGCAGGCAGTCCTGAAGGACAGGGTGCTGAGAGGGGCTCAGAAAAAGCTGCATTTCCTGCCCTTGCCCTCCTCAGGGGAACCTGAAAGGCCTTCACCCATCCTGACAGGGATTATCTGAATCAAAAACAAAATACAGAGATGATAGACAGACTTTAAATCCAGGGCACCTCCCACACCCGGGCAGAGGAAGTGGGTGGTTAGAAGAACACAGGAGCCTAAGCAGATGTCCTGAGTTTGAGTCAAAGCTCAACCATGTACTGACTGAAGGCTTTCTGCAAATGCTTTGGCCTCAGGTTACACACCTGTAAAATGAGAACATCTAATGGCCTTTACTTCATATTCAGATACAGGTGAATCGTCTGCCAGAGCAGAAATACCAATGCTGCGCAGTGTCACCTGGGACTTCTGGAAACCAGCTGCTTCCAAGTCCGTAAGAACCTCCTGCCTACTCCTGTCACATCTACCATCAGGACTATATGAGCCAGCAGAGGTGGAAGCACACAGAACCCTGCGCTGCACAGAAGCCAGAGAACAGAAGGCACCTTGAATTTACATGCAAAAAGCAACAGCATGGCCAGGGCCTCTGTGCCCGAGAAAACAGCTGCCGTGGTTGCCGCAGGGGCGGGAAAGCAGGCCTCTAGATGCCCTGGGTCAAATTCCTCTGGATAATCCCCAGGAGCTTCTCCCAGGAAGGGCTCAGGACCCAGAACTCACTCCCACCAGAATACACAGTACAGCCACCCAGTCCTCCTCCCTGTCAGCTGACACCCAGCAATTCCCGAGTCACCCACCCTAGGGTGATTCTAAGCTTCAGCCATAACTTTCCTGCGTTGGCTCTCGCTTTGGTGACAGGCAAATCCACCCTTCTCCAGAGTGTCTTTCTACCCCTCAATAAAACTAGGACTGACCAATCAACGTGGCTGGAGAGAAGGACACTGAGGATTCTATCACCTGAGAAGATACTGTTTGCTTCAACTTGCTTCCACCTGGATTGGAAAGATCGAGAGTTTCCTAGAAACCTGAGGGATGGGTCAGGGCCTCCAACATCAACAGTGAGTCTCATCCAAGTTCCTGCTACAAACCAGCCAGCACCGTGCTAGCATTCACTACATATTATCTCATCTACTGACATAACCACCCTGTGAGAAAGGGAAACTGAGGCGCCAGTTGAGTAATTTGCTGAAAGACACCAGGCAGAGCTGGGATTTGCACCAAATGCAACACAACCTTCCGAGGTTCTGCCTGGCTCAGGATGAAACCTTCCCTGCAGTCCTGTGGTGGCAAGTTTCCAGAACTGATGGCCTCATCTTTCCACAGGCTAAGCCCCATCAGGACAGAGACACAAAAAGGAAGCCACACCGCTCCCTCATCAGGCCCACTACACACTGCCCCTGCCCAGGGCCCCAGAGAAAGAGCATTGCTCCATGCTCTTGTCATAAACCAGCACCCCACCCCCCACACTGTTCTGCTCCCCGCTGGTACCGAAGTTGTTGGTGGGGTAGCGCTTGCGGAGTCGCTCCGTGAGCCGCGACACCTTGCTGCGCAGCACCTCATTCTTGCTCAGGATGCCGTTGTCCTGCAGGGCCAGCTCATCCTCTGCTGGGCACGGAGCACACTCGTCGTCATCCTGTGGGAACAGCTCCTTCTAGTCCTGCCCACCTCTTAGCAGGACTCTGGGACCTGCGTGCAGAAGCGCCCCGGCACAGCGGACCCCACAGGCGACAGCTGGCTCAGCCACCCTCCCCCACCCAGTCCCTGCCCACCTCACCAGGCTCCTACTCACCAGCACCACCAAGTGGGTCTCCTGCCTCCCAAGATGCGGGGGAGAAGGAGAGAAAATAGGGGAGACAGAGAGATAGCAAGAAGGAGGAAGCTGCTAGAAGGGGATCCCCAAGAAAAGGGAGTCACAGAAGTACTACTCTTGAGTCATCCCCAGGGGTGACATTAACAGAGGCCCCAGTGAAAGGACCCCGATACTGACTATGCTTGAGACTCCCTGGGAGAGGTTGTATACTACCGTCTTCTCAACTGGCTGAAATTAATTTGCTGGTCATTATTTTAATAGACTAGAACAAACCAAGACAGAAAATATTCCTTACAATGTATTTTTCAGGAAACCTCTGCTACAGTCAAATTTTCTCTCTTTTCCACACTTAAATGTAAACTGAGTCATGATGGAAAATGGGCTTCTTACTGTGGATTATAAAGAAAAATGCTTGAAAGTCCCTCCCAATTATATTCCTTACCACCATCAGAGTCTACAAGGTTCAGAGTCTACAACCGTATATTAAGGTCCCAGAGAAATCACACAGCAGTTAAAAATAGATGAGGCTGACGTTAGTACAGAGGGCTAGATGGAAATGTAGGTTCAATGACCCCCATTTCTTATTCCTAATTTCCCACTTTATGAAGAGACACAAACAAAAATGATTTCCTACTCTAAGAAAAACAAGAAAGCAAATGTGACAATAAATGAGCTGGGACCCAGGGACGAGACGGGGGGGGGGCTATGTGACCTCTGAAGGAGACCATCACTCCTCAGTTACTACAGAGCTATAGCTCTAGCCCTGTAGACTCAGGACTCTGATTTTGATTCTTCAGACACTGAAAATCTGTAAAAGTTTTCACTGAAATCTCCATTTTTAAATATTAGCTAAAAAAAAAAAAAAATCAAAACTTTAAATGCTTGCACTCCAGATAAAAGATTTCTGCCATCTACTAGTCTGAACTGCTGTCCTAAACTCAGGAAGACTTTAGCTTTCTCTCTGACTTAGCACCTGGCCATGCATCCAGCTTTTCTAATCTCCCCTCCCTACACCTCAAAGGGACATCTTGCAGAGAACAGTCAGAGGCCCAGGGCCTTGCCTCCCCCAGTGCCTCCCCCAATCTG
Organism: Talpa occidentalis; assembly: GCF_014898055.3. Classification (NCBI taxonomy): domain Eukaryota; kingdom Metazoa; phylum Chordata; class Mammalia; order Eulipotyphla; family Talpidae; genus Talpa; species Talpa occidentalis. Next base: position 22,798,225 of record NW_023605194.1, read on the forward strand.
TGCTTACCCCAAATCAGAGGCACTCAGCCCAGTGACTCTAGTCAAGGCAGTAAATAACCCCCTCCCCAACCCCACTCCCGCACCCCACCCCTGCCTCGCTACATCAGGCATTTCCCAGAGGCTTCCAGAGTCATCCCCGTCCTGGGCACCCAGGACAAGGGAAGGTTCAATGTCACCCTTCCAACCAGTGGGTTCTAGCTCAGGGCAAGTTTCAACTCCTATTTGGATAAAAAAAATTTCCAAAACCCAGCCTTGGGATGTGAGAAGTCACATGGCTCCAGGGCCACCCACCTCAATCGCATCTTTAAACTCCTCATCAGGCTCAGCCTCCTCCGCCTCCTCCACGCTACCCGGCGTGAGGTCCTGGGAAGGGAGACTCTATTACAGAAAGAGAGAGATGAGCCCTTCCTCCAAGGTCTAAGCCATATAAACCACCTCCCAGAGCCAAAACCCAGGCTTCCCAAACATCCATTCCTCACCCAGAGAAAGCAGCAGGAAGGCAAAAAAGAAGGAAGTTACTGGGAAGAGGGCCCTCTAGCCCAACAGGATGGGGAGATGGGCCAACGTGGTTGGCAGCACTGTGATTGAGAGTATGAGCCCCAGAACCACAGGGCGTGGGTCTGAGTCCTGTTCCCACCACTCTGGGCAGCCACCCTGCCTCAGCCTCTGAAAGTGAGAATGTTCTCATTCTCAGAAATAACCAACACCTCATGGGGTTACTAGCCACAAAGCACTTGGAACAGCAAAGTAAGCACTCAATAAAGCAGAAAATAAATAGAATAGCTATTACTATTGCAGTTATTACTAAGCACTTCAAAGGAGAGAGGCCTGGGCAGAAGCAGGAACTAAACAGAGGCCTGCCCAGGAGCTGCATAGAATGAAGTTAGTAATAGGAAGGCTCCACAGCCTGGCTGCAGCAAGCTCTGCCCTGATGGCCCGGGGTACTCACCTCTGTGGGTGTGGACACAGGCGTGCACTCGAACAGATTGCCCTTCCCCCCCGCTTCCAGCAGGGGTGGGCTCTCAAAGGCACTCTGTTCCTGCTTGGGGTTCATCCGTCGCTGCAGAGAAGCCCTGTACTCAGACACCACTGGCCAGGACAAGAAAAGGGCGGGGGATAGAAACAGGATGGAATGAGTGGTGCCTTGGGAGAAACGACTGCTACAGCTGGCTGGCCTCTTCCTCCAACACCCCACTTTCTCCTACAGGAAAGGGCTGCCCTCCCAACTCTGAACAAGTCACCTAAGCCAAGCCTCATAAACAAAACACAGATACTACCGCCCACCCCATGAGATTGTTATAGAGAAATTAAATGCAGAAAGTGCCTGATAAATTTCCTCCCAGCCACAAGGAGGAAAGCAAATATAGCAATCACCCCAAACATATGTACAGACCTAGGCCTCTGTGACTCAGGGCCTCGCCAGACTGCCTCACTGTTTCAGAAGCCAGATGGCAGAGGAGTACTCTGGAATCACACAGAGATGTGGCAGCAACTCCAGGTGGCTGCATCCCGGGGGGTGGTGGCAGCACGGGGAAAACACCCCTCCCTCATCTCCCAGAGGCCACCATAATATGTAAGCAGCGATTCACCTGCCTTGTAAAGAGAGGGGGACCCCTAGGTAGCAGCCTCTCTGTATCTCAACCACCACCCTAGTGTGGTGCTGCCCCCTGCTGGAAGGCAAACAAATGATCTGCTAGAGAGAAACCAGGGAGCCTCACCAGCCCTCAGTGTGGCCCAGGCCCTATGTCTGCCAAGCTCCCAGGGCTTACCTCTGAAGAACTCCACGTTCCCCAGAAAAAGTGTGCTGTTTAAAAGGGCAAGGACCCAGCACAGCGGCAGCAGATACAGCATGCAAACCGTGCCCAGAAGAGCCCCATAGAACCTGGATCAACAGAAAGGAACCACAAGCTCAGTAGTTCGTAAGATCAGAAGGAAGCCTACTTGGAGCACACCCACATAACAGTCTGGGGAAGAAACAGCTCTGGGCAGTTAGTAAGCAGCCCAGATGTGCTCATCAAACATGTGGAAACTGAAGCAACGAGGAAGGACTACCAACAAGCCAGTGGCTGACAGCCTGCACTGGTAGGGCTGCCACGGCAAGGCTGCACGAGAGCCCACCCAGCACTCTGCGGGCTCTGGATCCTGAAGTCCAGAATAAGAGAGACTTGGATTTGAATCCAGCTCTGCCACTTCTCGCTGTGTGACCTCAGACAAGTCCCTTGGTTCTTGAGCATTACTTCCTTCATGTGTGAAATGGGGACTAACGTAGTGCCTGCCTACCTCAGGGTTAACTACAAAGATGGAGCTCATTCATGGAAAGTGTCTAGCACGGTGCCTGGCACAAGGTGGAAGACTGACTAAATACTAGTCCTCATTATTATTCATAAATAAAACCCCAAAGACACTCGTGCCATTTAATCCAGTAGTTTTCAGAATTTATTCTAAGAAAAAAACTTCAAAAGATGAAAAGCTAAACCCATTAAAATGTTCACTACAGGGTTACTATTAAAAGGTAGAAACTGACTAAATGTATTAGGAGAGTGAGTCCATGTATTACATTACATTCACTAGCTATATTAACCTGATACTACAAATAATCCCAAAAGGTATGTAGCAACAAAGAAACCTATTTATGATATAAGGGAGAAAGAGAAAAATCTCACATACACCATGAGGCTATCTATCTACAAAGTACACTGGACCCTTGAACACTGCAGGGATAAGGACACCCATCCCCAAACAGTCAAATATCTACACATAACTTTTGATTTCCCCAAAACGTAACCAGAGTCACATCACACCCCTCCTCAGATACCAAACTCCACAGAGGCAGAAGTTCCCCCCAGGTGGCCTCCTCATCCGTGGGTTCTGCATCTGCGGATCCCATCGCCTAACACCTGCTGATGCGGGAATGTGAAACCCATGGATGCAGAGGCCAGCTGTGCTTATTGAAAACAACCCAAGTATGGGTGGCTCCATGCAGTACAAATGTCTGCTGTACCAGGGTCAACTGTACGTGCATATGACAAAACTCTAGAAGGCCATTTCAACATGAGATCAGCTGCTATACCAGCGGGGGAGAATACATAGTGAGTTATTTTGCTATTATTAAAATTTTACCATACATAAAAGAAGGCATCTAAGCCCATAAAAGCAGGGCACTCGAGCCCCTAAGTCTGTGTAACTGCACACAAGAGCCTTGGAGCTTCTCTTCCCTGAGGTAGTGGGGCAGGGCCCTGTCAAGACAGCTAGCCTAGTGGGGTCTCAGCGACTAATTCCTCCAGCGCAGCAGGGGTGGGAGCGGAGGGGCCACTCACTGTGAGGACACAACGGGGTTCTCCCAGTGCAGCACACGGTAGGCAGCTTCGCAGGTGCCACAGAGGCGGCTCAGGAAGGCCTCTAGCTGGATCAGGCTGCAAACGAGGGACTTCGGTGAGCCACATGCCCTACCATCCAGCACCTGACAGAGCTCTGGGGCAGCAGAGCCTAGGACTTTGCAGGCCCAACTGGCTAGGGGTGGCCAATCTCTTCAAATCCACAAAGGGGTCACATCAGAGAGCTTGGAAGAAATTTTTCACATTCCAGTCCCCATTTGGGATGCCTACTGAGGTGGAAAATGGACCAAGCTTCCTGCTTTGGTCTCTTCCTAGCTGTTGACAGTGGTGGGCTGGCTACTGAACTTTTCCAGAGCTGCAGTTTCCTCATCTATAAAATGAGGAGGGTACCCACCTCACAGACACTGTGTCAGTGTGTCTGTGAAGATACATGGCAGGATGTAGATCAACGTGTCTCCACTTGGGGTGTAAGACAGACTCACTTGGAGAGGCTTTTGTTTTTGTTTTTAATGGATGCACCCCTAGAAGCAATGAGCACAAGATCTGTACCCAGATCTTAGTTTCTGAAGGGCCCTTGAAAAAATGGTTGACATTAGGGCAGGGTAACCATAAGATGAATGTGAACGCCCCATTGTTCCATAAAGTAAGAAAACACTCAAAACTGATGGGGACATACAAGAACACAGGAGCCATTTCAACAGAGCTTCTCCGACTAGTCAGAATCTAGAACAACATGAGATCAAATAAATAACGGCAGCAATGGAGGACAGTCACATTTCACTTAACAGCAGGGATATGCTCTGGGAAATGCCTCCTTTGGCTATTTAATTAGGTGAATGTCAGAAAGAACTTACACACATGCAGAGGGCATGGCCATTACACACCTGGGCTGTGTGGTCCAGCCTACTGGCACCACTGCCATAGGTGGTCCTTCATTGACCAAAATATCATTAAGCTGTGAATGAGCATAAAACCCACTGAATTAGGGCCTCCCTGATGATGCAGCAGTTGAGCGCTAGGCTGCGAAGCTGCCCACAGCCTCTGCAGCACCAGTTGGATCCCCGGCCGCCAGAGAGGGTCCCACATGGCGCGCAGACCTCTCCTGCACGTCTGCTGCTCCCCGCAGCAGTGTACTTCGTTGGTCTGCCTGTTCTGTTCCCCGCTCTGGCTATGGTGAATTCTCTCACCCTCCTGTGCTTCTGACTGTACCAAGTGCTTGTATAAATAAATAAATCTTTTTTAAAAAATTTAAAAAAATAAAAGCCACTGAATTAAACTAAAAATCTGAGTTCATTTGATAACAAGAAGGAAAAGTTCTTCCTTACAATGGAATGCCAGTTAATAATGCCAACTAGAAAATAACCTTGGGCCTCCCTGGTGGTGCAGCAGTTGAGCACTGGATTGCGAAGCTGCCCGCAGCCTCTGCAACGCTGGTTCGATCTCTGGCCACCGGGCGAGGGGCCCACATGGCGCACAGACCTCTCCTGCTGCGCCTGCTGCTCCCCTCAGCAGTGTACTTCGTCAGTCTGCCTGTTCTGCTCCCTGCTCTGGCTCTGGTGAATTCTTGCACCCTCCCGCACCTCTGACTGTACCCAGTGCTCATATAAATAAGTAAATAAATCTAAAAAAAGAAAAAAAAGAAAATAACCTTTCCAGCCATCATTGAAACAAATTGATGAAGGGAAGGCTCCTCCAAGGATTTAAATGCACTGGGTGAATGTATGGTAAGGAACAAGATATTTACATAGTCTCAAAGTACCCACCCCGCAAATTATTAACCCCAGAGGGTACAGTGGAAAAACTTGAACTAAATGACCTCAGTTAGTGTGTCCATAACAAGACACAATGATATCGTAGGCATCTTGATATGACAAAATAATAGCACTAATAATCAATGGGTGTTCACATTCATCTTGTCATATTCCTATCAAAAATGCATCTAATCAATCCACAAATTGAAGATAAATCAACAAGCTTGTTCTACTCAAAAATGTTAGGTCATAAGAAACAAAGATGGGGGAACTACTCCAGGTCACAGCAGAATAAAGAAAAATAAAAATGAGATGTAACGTATGATTCTGGCTGGCTCCAGCTTCAGGGGAAATTGATATAAAAAGACCTTATTAAAATAACCACTGAGGTTTGATTGGGAATTGAGTATCAGACTGACAGTATTCAGTTCATGCTGTCAGTGTTAAATTCCCTCACTCTGATTTCAGGACTGTGACTACAAAAAAAAAATGTCCTTGTTCTTAGGAAATACACACTGAAGTATTTGGGGTAAAGAGGCAGGATGTTTGCAACTTACTTTCAAATGGCTCAGGAAGGAAAAAAAAAAATGTATGTATAAAGAGATAGATGAAGCCAGCATGGCAAAATGTAATAACTGGGGAAAGGGTATATGGGAGTTCTTTGTATCAGTCTTGGAACTCTTCTCTAAGCTTAAAGTCATTTCTTTTTTTCTTTTTTTTTTTTTGCAGGACCCTCACTGGCAGCAGGGGAACGAACCGGCACTGCAGAGGCTGTGGGCAGCCTCGCAGCCCAGCACTCAACCGCTGCGCCACCAGGGGAGGCCCTAAGCTTAAAGTCATTTCAAAGTAAAAAGGTTTTATAAAACACACACACACACACACACACACACACACACACAACACCCAGGCCTCACTCAGATAACTGACACAGAATTTCTAGGCCAGGACCCAGGCCTCCAATTGTTTATTACTCTCTTTTTGAAGCTCAGCTATTCTGTATGTCAAGAGAGGCCAGTCCCAGAAGAGCTCAATAAATGCCAGCTGCCACTGAAGCTGTTACAGTTATTATTATTCAACAGTGCAGAGGTGCTTCCCCAAAAGTACCAGATCTGTAACACTTAGGAAGTTTCTTCACTGTGTAGTGATGATAACTAGTGTTAACTGACACTTCCTGGGTTCCAGAAACTCCTTTGACCTTCACAGTCTTCTAATGCATGAGCCTATCTATCACTACCCCGTTTAACAGATGAGGAAGCTGGGGCACAAGGAAACAGAGCAGCTTGCCCAATGTCACAGCACAAGTAAATGCAAGAGCCTGAATTTGAACTCAGGCTGTGGCTCACACATGCAGGTACTTAGTCAAGGCCTTAAACTGTCTCTCTAGTGGGAGGAACACAAGCTGTGAAATCAGTCAGATCCGGATTCTCTTCCCAGTTCGGTCACTTTCAAGGTGAGTAAGCCTTTTTCCTCATCCACAAATGGAAGACAGTAATAGTAGCTACCTCCCAGAACAGTTAAAAAGATGAAGGGAAATAACTTCTGTGATATGCCTGCCACAGTGCCAGGCACAGAGCATGGCTCAACCACGTGACTACTATAACTGACACTGCGCCCCCCCCAAGACCCAAGACCCACGACCCCCGCCGCCCCCCACAACCCCCACCCACTCCACCCCTGCCCCCCTCCCACCCCTGACCCTTCCATACTCACAAGCTCTTCACTTCAGCCACAGCTTCCGGACGGGACAGGCGAACTCTCTGTAAATCCTCCTGCCTCACGCTGTGATACTTCCTCCGCATCAGCTCAGCTTCGGGCAACCGGGCCCGACAAACCTCTTGAAGATAGCCCAGCAGCGCGGGCACTGAGATCACTAGGGCACCCAGTGAGTACCATGCCCCTATGGAATCAACAACACTGCAGGTAAACAGGGAGCAGGACTGGAGGCTGCGCCCGCCAGAATGTCCACGTGCTCACTCCCTCACCTCCTCCAGGGCACTGCCCAAAGGCCTTCCCCGATCCCCTGTCTGAAGCAGTACCTCCCTCAATCTCCAGCTTCATTTTCCTCAGAGAACTTATCACCACATGACAGATTATAGGTACTGGTCATTGTCTCTTCCAAGGATGTAGCCTCATGAGGGCAGGGACTCTGTCCATTTGGTGGTCACCCATTTTTTTATATTATAAAACTTATGTCAGCACACAGTAGGTGGTTCATGCCTAGACTCTGGCTGCTGGGAGCTGTGTCTTATCTCTGAGTGCCTGGGGCTGACCACTGTGAACTGAGAAATGATGAGACTAAGAGAAAATTCCAAAGAACTTCTCCCATGGAACATGGTACCCTGAAGCAAGCTAACAGAGCCCTGGCACATAGTAAATGCCTGTGAAATATCTGTCATCTGAATCAATTGACTTTGAAAATATATATAGAAAAATCAAATAGCCTCAGAAAGAAATCCGAGTTTCAATCAAGTGAAGAGCCCTACTAAGAAACAGAAGATGAGGTCTTATACAACCTGTGCTTATTTTCAACCCCAAGTCCCTATAGGCATGGAAAACAAAGGAGACACTTGAGACAGGTGCGTCCAAGAGGAGCATGAACACGGGAATAAAAGACTGAGCTCCTCAGAACTCACCCACGCCCTTCACTCATTTCCCCTAAGAAGTTTGGCTTTTTCTGCAACCATCTAGTTCCAACCAGGGAAAGGGCCTGGTGACAGCATATGTTGTCATAAAAGGTCCACAGGAGACAACTCTTCCCAGGACCCCTGCAGCTACAGTCTGCCCACACATCTACCTCAAAGGCTTCACACCACAGATCCCTCACTGCTGGTGATGTGCAGCAATCTCCACCAGGGTCACTTGTTGAGCCAGAGAAAATAAATCAGATGTGGGGGCCTCTCTGGTGGCGCAAGGGGTTAAGATGAAACCTATGAAGCTGGCCACAGCCACTGCAGCACAAGTTCAATCCCCGGCCAGGGAGCTACCCACATGGCGCAGAAGACCTCTCCTGACTCGCCCACTGCTCCCCTCAGCAGTATACTTCAGTCAATCTGCCTGTTCCGTTCCCCACTCTGTCTCTGGGGGATCTTCTCATCCTCCACACCTCTGACCTGTACCCCAGTTCTTGTATGCATAAATAAATAAATCTTTTTTTAAAAAAAAATCAGATGTGGAAAAAAACCCTTAGCAGCTCCTCTTCCGGGTACCCTCACCCCATGTCATGACCTTAAATGACCCCAGAATCAGCTTGGAACCCAAAATGGAAGAGTCAATGTGTCAGCAGTCAAGAAGGAAACAATAACAATTGCTGTAATGTAGTGCAACTTACTGTGTCAGGCACTGAGCTGTGCTACACATGGGTTATCTCATCCTCCCAACTACTCTCTGCAGAAAGCACTGTTATTATCCTCCCTTTAGAGAAGAGGAAAACTGGGCCTGGGGACAAGTTAAAGAACTTGCCTATGGTCACACCAGAGCCCAGTCAGGATTCTAGCTCCGGAGGCTGTGTTCTGACACCTAGCAGGCAGAGGGAGACCAATGCCAGGCCAGGAAGTTCTAGAATCCCTCCCCAGTTCATTCACAAATGCCCCTGGGCCCTGGAAGCAGTTCTTACCCTCATTCAAAGTGAGGAACAAGATGTTGAGGCCCAGGCAGGTCAGCAGGGAACACAAAGGCATCTGCCACCTGAAACACAGATAGTCCGGGTCACTGAGGACAGCGGCTGGAGCCGGGAGGGCCGGGGCCGGCACAGGTGGGTCATCAAAACCAGGAGCGAGAGGAGGGGGCCTGGCAGGTCAAGAGGACATGAAAAGTGGGTCTCTAACTCAGACAGGTGACTGGGAAAAGAGTTACTGTCACATATTAGGCCCTGGGGTGAGAGAAGGTATCTCCTCAGAACTAAAAGACCTGTAGAACGGTCTCTAGAGGAAAGGAGGTGGAATTCATAATGCATATGAAATAAATATATGCCCACCACAAAAGGGCAAAACAGTTAATTCTGTTTTGTTAAGTTTCTGTTTTCTTTAAGAGGTGACAATCACATTCTTCTTTAAAATTTTCCTTTATTCTAATTTATAATTTCACAAGGACATATATTCATAGTGAAGACTGATCGAAGACAATAATTGAGAAGACAAAATGTAAAGGATTTCTTTCATCCCATTTATGACTTTGTCTTATTTAATTTTCAGAGTTTGAGAGCTTTTTAAAATATGTATTTATTCAAAACAGGGAAAAATAATAGTGTATTTTCATATATTACAAAAATGAAGACAAGCCAGGGTGTAGCATTCTCTCAGCAAGCACACCCTGAGTGAACTGGAACAGATGGAAACACACAGACCCAGGCTCCACCACCACCAAACAGCAAAGCAGAAGCCCTCAAAGAAGGAAGAATTGGATTGCTGAAGACAAGAAACACAACTGGCTTAGTCACTGATAAAGGACACTTCAGAGGGAAAAAGGGAGGCAGAATAATAATGAACTCACTGAGGAGCCATCTGAGGAGCAAGAAACAGAAGAATAAACAGGTAAGTTGCTCGCAAGCAATGTATTCAGAACTTAGGTATATTTTCTTTTGCTCCAATTGGGCTATTTCACAGTAAATAAATGAGGATAACAAATGAATGTACTTTTATTTTTTAATAAAAGTTATGAGTAAGGGAATGAAGTGACCTCTCTGTCTTTGAGATAGATAGGACTAGAGGTCTTAAAATTCAACACAGTCCACCTGTACCACCCTAAGGACCATCTAGCAACAGCTATAGGGTAAAAGTAAATTAAAAGTCAGGTCTAAAGTCAACCCCTTTTCAAAAATTAAAACATCACACAGTCACTGAAGTTGCTTCTATTTCGAAGCCTCTTCTATTCTGATGTCTTTCCTGACATTTTCATTGTAGGAGATCCACCTGCTGGAGGACTTGACCCCGAAAGAGTAGAGTCTTAAAAATCTACTGCAGCTCTAGGCTTCAAATCTTACAGCTGAAGGGGCCTCCCCGCTGGCGCAGCGGTTGAGCGCTGGGTTGCGAAGCTGCCCGCGGCCTCTGCGGCGCTGGTTCCATCCCCGGCTGCTCCCCGGCCACAGGAGGAGGGTCCCACATGGCGCGCAGACCTCTCCTGCCGCCCGCTGCTCCCCTCAGCAGTGTACTTCGGTCCTTCTGCCTGCTCTGCTCCCCGCTCTGGCTCTGGTGAATTCTCTCGCCCTCCCGCGCTTCTGACTGTACCCAGTGCTTGTATAAATAAATAAATAAATAAAAATTAATCTTAAAAAATATATATATAAAAAAAAAAACATTTAAAAAAAAAAAAAAATCTTACAGCTGAAGCACAAGATTAGGATCCTTCTTCAAAGTCAAATCCTCTTTACTAAGAAAAGAACAATCAAAAGCACAAACTAATCTGACAGCCACTTTCACAGACCAATGCTCCTTGTCCCAGTAGCATGGAGACCACAAGCTCCTGATGGCTTTTAGGGCCCAATGTTCCTCCTCCCTCCAGCTTTAATCAATTCCACCACATCCCCGGATTTCTAATTTCATAAAATGGAAAAACCCTAACACATTAGTGCCAAGAAGACTAATAGAACAGTGGCAGAAAAGAAGGGCAGGATATATTTAACTTTTGTGCTCCACCACAAAAGGGCAAAACACACACACACACCTGCATTGCTCATCTCAACAGATAAGGTCATATATTAAAGGAGTTCCAAAGTGAATAAGAAAAATTTAGGGCCTTGGTCAAACAGTTAAAAACAAACACCCCCTTCCACTACTTCCACTACTGAGAATGAATATTCAGTATTCATTAACCCTGTTGCCTCTCTGGCATCTTAGAGGGCTGAAGGTCTTTATGCAAATCTAATGGAAACTAGAAGTTTCTCCCCCAAAATGCACACATGTGTGAGCACGCCATTTTACATACAGTTTCAAGGAGACTCACAGACCCTGATAGGTACACTCACAGGCTCAGGGCTGAAATGCTGCATTAGCATTAGGACTCCTAACACTACACGGTATTAGGAGCATGTAGCCTTTGCCGAAGGGGAGAAAAAAGCTTTAACTTGAACCTAAAGGGCCTTCCTGGTGATGCAAGGGGTTAAGACACAACCTATGAAGCTATCCACAGCCACTGCAGTACGAGTTTGATCCCCGGCCAGGGAGCTACCCACATAGCACGGCAGACCTCTCCTGTCTCACCCGCTGCTCCCCTCAGCAGTGTATTTCAGTCAATCCGCCTGTTCTGTTCCCCACTCTGTTTCTGGTGGATCCTCTCACCCCCTCCCCGCACCTCTGGCCTATACCCCAGTTCTTGTATGCATAAATAATCCTTAAAAAATAAAAACTTGAATCTAAAAAAGATTAATTTAAATCTAATCCAACCTATAAATCTAACTCCCACTTTGCACCATGAGGAAACAACCCGACAAATCTAAATGAGAAATTCTCCAGGACAGTCATCTGAGTCTATTCAGTAAGACAGGAAATCAAAGAGGAGGCCGTTTTGATTACAAAAGACTTAAGGGCACCATAGCCACATGCAGCTGTGCAGCCCTTGACTGGAACTGGTCAAAACAAACATTCTTCAGACTACTGACGAAATCTAAATGTGAACTGGGTATAAAATGATATCGAGGAATCATTGTTAGTTTTGTGACATATGATGTTACTTTCTTTTTTTAAAAGTCACTATTTAGAAACAAATTGAAGTATTTAGAGAGTGAAATGGCATATATCTGAAAACACTTTAACATAAGCGAGCTGAAAGGAGAAAATATCACAGAGGAAGAAAATCAAAATGGTAAAAACAAAAAAATGTGATCTCCATAATCATAAATTAGGGGAAATGGTAATTACTTGTTCATAGGTATTTATATTTCCTTAACTTACGTTCAAAACTATACCTGAATTTTTAATATTAATATGCCAGTATTGGAAGAAAAAAAAATCCTGCGCTACGAAATAGAAGGCCCAATATTGGGGGCTAGCTAGCAATCCTAAGGTATTAGCCACAGAGAAACCCCAGTAAATGCCAGAGAGCTCCCGTGCCTGCCACTCCTTGGCTGGGCCTGAGACACAGGGTGGGGCCACTGAACATCACAGAACCACTCTTCACGAGGGCAAAAGGACAGCCAGCCAATGCCTAAATGAGCAGCACAGCTATGGAGCAGGAAGGCAGAAGGCCCAGCAGGTTAGAGCAACCCTATAAAATCTGTACCTGAGCAAGTACCGGACACCATCACCTGCGTCCTTCAGGGGTTCCAAGTAGATCTCCAGCCTCTTGTAGGACAGAACCAAGTTGAAAAGATCAAATGCCGCTGGAGACTTGGTGGGGACAGGCAGAGAGTCTGGCGGAGCCTCAGGCACCACACTGGGGTTCACCTCTGGTGCACTCCCCTCACGCTCTGATGTCTGCATCCTGTAACCATAATTGCTGACATTTGTATTGGATTTTCAATCCCCAACACACTTCTGCTTGCATTATTTCAAGTGATGGCTCTAACAAACCTAGGAGGTGGTAGGATTATAGGTGGACTGCCTATTTCACACCGGAGGAAAATGATGTCCATAAGGTGAAGTAAATTGACCAGATATAAAATGCTGCTCTTCTGATCCTCCATCTAATAGTCCTTTCCCCACAGACCCATCAACAGTATAACCATAAAGACCAAGCATATGTGGCTGCTGAGGAAAGGCAGCATGGGGTCTCAGGGAAAATGATGTCCTGGAATGTTTTTCTCCCACTCTTTACCTTCAGGTATCAGCTTAAATATCACTCCCTTGTTCTGAGAGGGCTTAGCCAACACCCCCCGCCCCCCTCCCTACAGACTAGGAGCCCCTCCTCAATGCTCCCAAAGGAAGACGGATTCACCCATCCTAACAACATTTATTGCACCAAAGTAAAACTCCCTATTTCCTGGCTGGTCTGACCCTCTCCCTTTGAGCAGCCCAAGATCAAAGACTGCCCCATCCACCTGTGTACAGCTTCCTTCACCGTAGAGTTTTTGTGTACGATGGGCAGGCCCGCTAATAAATACTTGCAGCGGGAGACCTGCCCTCCTCGGGACCCCGGTGCTTTGCCCCACCTGTTCCCAACCTCTTCCTGGACCATCACTGCCCTTTACATCCTTTCCCGTCCTTACACCCAAAGGGCAGTCACCACCTTCCAAAACTGTTCCTTTCCCAACTCCCCTCCATGGAGCGGGGAGTCACGGGAACGCTCGCCCGCTTTCCCAAGCAAACGCTAAGCAGAAAGTGGGGGACGGAGCCCGGCACACAGCCACACAAGCCGGACGCAGGCACCGGCTGCGCGCAAGGCAGGGAGCGGCGGGGGCGTGTGACAAAGGGCCACGGGGGCCCCAAGCCCGGCGGGCGCGGCGAGGGCAGAAGGCACCAGGGCGGGCGCACCTAGGAGCCCAGGAAGGGGTGCGGGAGGCCAGCGCCCGCAGCGGCCCGCATCACCACCTCCGCAGTCCAGGAAGCCCGACGCGGGCCCGCGGCCGACCCGGGAAGGGCACGCCCAGGACCGCGGGTCAGCAGGTGGCGGCCCGCGCGGCGTCCAGGCGCCCGCTCCGCTCCGGCGGGGGCTCGGGGGTGGGGAGGGGGCGGCACCTCACCTACCCGGTCGCTGGGCTGGGGGGGCCGGCCAGGGGGCACGGGTGGGGCTACTGGGCCCCGGAGCGTTTTCTCAGGCCCGTCCCACCCCGACTACGCGCCCTTTTCCCGGGCGGCCGCGAAGACCCAGGTCCGGGCACCTCCTACGCCTCCCGGCCGCCGCTTCCGGGACGCGAGTTGCTCTGCGGCGACGTGCCCTTGACGTCATCGCGCCCGCCCCGCCCCCGGCCCCACGCCAGGGTTTAGCTCCGCCCCCTCCAGCACAGGTGAGCGCCCGGGTCTGCACAGCGCCTGCGCCTTTCTCGCCTCTGCCCGCCTGAAACTCTGCTCTGTGCCCCGCACGAGAGCTGCCGACCCCTGGGAGCGAGCCCTCGGGGCCCTTGCACCGAGCTGCCCCCGCCTCGCCCTGAAAGGAAAGCTGAAGAGTTCACGTGGCAACCCCAATGTTGGCTCTTACATACCCGCCTCGTGAGCCCACGAGAGACAGAGCGTATCCTGCATGCCAGGTGCCCAGCAGAGAACGCAGTTTCAGTGTTTCCTGAGTACCTGCTGTGTGCCAAGTCCTGTGCCAGCCTCCCCCACTCAGTTCACTTCTCACCGTCTTGCATGCTCCGAGGACTCACAGGCGCCCAGCACTGGATTAGCTCTCTCTGGGAAATATCTTGTTAGCCGCTCGCTGTATGATGTTCTCCAACAACCCTATTAGGGTTAGGGTTATGTTATAGATGAGGAATTTGAGACACGTTGAGGCACTTCATCAAATCACTGGGCCAATAGACAGCTGGGAGTTGGAATGTGAACCTCATGTCATCTGACCCCCAGGCCCCAACCATACCACCTGAATCTGCATTTACTGGCCTCCTCCAGGCTCCCCCATTACTCCCCTTCGGCAGACCCTTCACCCAGCTGAACCTCTCCATTGTTACCTTCAAATGACCCTTGCATTCTGATCTCCTTACATTGCTTGTGCTGTGAGCTGGAGGAGGCATGTCCTTCCCCAACTTTTGCTTCAGTCCAAAACCAACCCATTCCTCTAAGCAGGAGTCAGATGTCTGTATCCATTCCGGGACTGCCCCAGCTGGAAGTAATCACTTTTCCCTCCAAACAGCCTGAGTGTGGACAGATCCAAATCACACACTCACACACTCCACTAAGTTATATTTCAGAAATCCCCCCTAACTTATTAGAGGACTAGGCCTGGCTTTGTGGCTGGACCAAGTTTGTCTGCTGGCCTGTCTCTCCTCCTTTGTGGTAAATCTAGGAGAAATGGAAACTTCCCAAAATTCCACCATCAGTAATTTCCTCCAAAGGTAAATTTCAGAGGTGTTTTGTTTGTTTGTTTGTTTGTTTGTTTTGCAATCCCTCCTCCTTGAGTCTGCATGGACCACTGGCTCAGGCTACCTGTGACTAGTAGTTGCACTGGCTCTCTCTTCTAACAGCTAAAGAATTGAGGGGCATTTTTTAGCAGCCTGGGGGGGGAGACAAGGGATGTTGGAGGATACCAGAAGGTTCTAAAGACCAGAAAAGGACAACAGTCATGGCCAACAAGTGTGAACTAAGACCTTTCCTGGCAATTAGAAAATGGGCAGCTGGGTCTTCTTCCTGGCCTCTGACTGATTTTCTATAATCATGTTCTCCTACTTCCTTTCCCAGCATTCTGAGTCTTCACTTTTGCCTCAAATTTTGGTGGCACTGATGTTTTCCCCTGGATAGCAGCTGGGTGGAAGAGACTAAGGGAGAACCTACGATAGTAAAAGAGGATAATTAATACCTTAACTTGACATTTTTCAAAGGTTAGTCTTTGCATCTATAAGGGAGGATGTGTATGGCTCACGTAATTTACTCATGAACCTCACTTGGAGAAATACTAAGGGAAACTCTAGCTAGTTAAAACAAGCTGGGAAAACAGGTGACCTCGGGCAAGAAGGAAATGTCTAGGCACGCCTTTCTCCACCAGATGGCGTCCTCGCCCACTCTCACGCAGACCTTGGCGTTTTCAGAACTCCTCTAAACTTTGAATTTCTGGTTGTGGTCTCTGATGTCACCATTTCCACAGTACACCAGATCTTTTCATATTTGCAACTGTTTTAGTTTTCATGCTCGTAGCTCTACTAGTTATCTCTTGCTGTATAACAAATTACTTACCCAAACCTATTGACTTAAATCTGTAATAAATATATATTCTTTCACATTGCTTTTTGGCTTGTGGGTGATTTTGGTCAGGAAATCCCTAGTGGCTTACTGGGATGTTTTGGCCCAGGGGGGTTGTGAGCTTGTCATCAGATGTTGGGCACTGCTGAAGTCATCTGAAAACCTGATAGTGTTACAGGGCAGCCCTGATACAAAATGGGGTGCCTGGCTGTGGGTCCTCACCTGCGCGCTTAGAAGGACTTATCAATACTCTACTGCAGGCACACCCGAAAGGTTAATAAAAGGTTTATTTACAAGGAAAGGGCAAATGAGGAAATGTACAACTCAGGGAGAAAAGCGGGAGACAAAGTTTTAAAAGCATCCTACCGGATCCTCCGATCTGGAATCCCAAATGGCTCTCTGAGAGCTGGCCGCGAGCCAAGAGCCATAAAGCCAGGAGGCGAGTGAGAGAGAGCGCGAGCAACCCCAAGGCCCACGTGTTTGGTTTTTATACCAAACCTGGCTGCTTAACTCCACCCTCAGGGCCCAGCCACCTTCCCTTTGGTGGTGACGGGATTGTCTTTCCCAATGTCTTGATGGGTTTGGTCTGGAGTGGGGGTGGAGTCCACAAAGCCTGCATGGAATTAGCTCAGGACATCCTTTCCCCCTAACAACTGGACCGACTCCCACAGGATCGCTCTCAAATATGAACAAGCTGATACTGGCATCCTCATGTTGATAGGCTGGCAGGAGTTTTTAGTTCTTCTCTACTGGGGACTCTCCAGAAGGCATCATGAGTGTCCTCATGACATGGTGGTTGATTTCCTTGAAAGGCATGTGCAGGTCTTATATTATATATTCTCAGAAGCCACACACAGTCATCTTCACAATATGCTACTGGTTTTATAGATAAGAGCCAGTCGATGCTGCGGTGTATGGTGGGAGGCTTACACAAGAGCATGACTACCAGGAGGTGAGGATAACTGGAGGCCATCTTGGAGACCAGCTACCATGTGTTAGCTTGGAATTTCTGTCCGTTTCACCTGATCTCCTCCCTGTTTTCCAGCTTAAATATCAGGTCCTTTGCGAAGTCTTCCCCCAATGATGCCTTACCTCCTATTCTGTGTTTACAATGGATTCTGGTCCCTCTCTTTTAAGCACCTATCACTGTGCACTTCAATTTATCTCTTGAACATGACTAAACCCTGAGTTCCTGAGAGTAAAGAGATTGAAACAACAGCTTGACAGCCCCGGGTTCTGCCAAGTAGAATTCCCTGGCGAAATAAGTACATGGATGCTTGTTTTGAAATAAATGAATACAACAGAAAATAAATGTTGGTGAGGATGTGGAGAAACTGGAACCATTGTGTGCTACTAGGGGGAATGTAAATGTATAGCCAAGGTGAAAAACTGTAAGATGGTTCCTTAAAAAAATTGAATATAGTGGCCTATAGTGGCCTCCCTGGTGGCACAGGGCTTAAAGACAGCACTATCAAGCTATCGCCAGCCACTGCAGAAGTTCGATCCCAGGCCAGCCAGGGAGATACCCGCATGGAGTAGCAGAACTCTCCGGTCTCACCCACTGCTCCCCTCAGTAGTGTATTTCAGTAGATCTGCCAGTTCTGCTCCCCGCGCTCTCTGGTGAATCCTCTCACCCCCACGCCCCGCACCTCTGGCCTAGATACCAGTTCTTGTATGTATAGATAAATAAATCTTTTTTTAAAATTGAATATAGAACTACCAGAGGATCCAGCAATGCCCCTCTGGGTTTATACCCAGAAAAATGGAAAACAGGGTCTTATGTGTGCACACATGCTCATAGCAACATTATTCACAACAGCCACAAGGTAGAAACAACCCAAGTGTCCATTAGCAGATGAATAGACAATAAAATACGGTACATACACACAATGTACTATCAGTCAGCCTTAAAAGGTATACAGCAGTTCTGACACATGCTACAATAAGAATGAACCTTGAGGAGGACATGAATGCTAAGTGGAAGAAGTCAGTCACAAAAAAGACAAATGTTAAATGTTTCCATTTATCTGAGGTACCTATAGACGTCAAATTCACAGAGACAGAAAGTAGAATAGAGGTTGCCAGGGACTGGAGGGGGGGGACAGGGGAGTTATTGTTTAATGGGGTTTTGGTTGTGCAAGATGAGAAGTGCTCTGGAGATGGTTGCACAACAGGCGAATTACCACTAAACTATACATTTAAAAATGGCTGAGATGGGGGCCTCCCTGGTGGCTCAAGGGGTTAAGCACAGCTCTGTGAAGTAATCTGCAGCCTCTGCAGCACCAGCCAGGGAGCAACCCACATGGTGCAGCAGACCTCTTCTGTCTCACCCACTGCTCCCCTCAGCAGTGTAGTCAGTCTGCCTGTTCTGTTCCCCGCTCTGTCTCTGGTGAATCCTCTCACCTTCCGCACCTCTGGCCTACACCCCAGCTCTTGTATGCATAAATAAATAAATCTTTTTTTTTAGTGGCTAAAATGGTAAATTTTATGTTATGTGTAAATTTTGTTATGTATATGTTTGTTTTGATTTTTTTAATTTAACAAAAGTTTGGAAATAAGCAAAGTGTAATATATACATTCAACTGAATATTATTCACCACAAAAAGGAATGAAGTATAGATACATGGATGAACTTTGAAAGCATTATGCTAAGTGAGGAGACAGCCACACAAGGCCACATAGGGGATGATTCCAATTGTATGAAGTGTCCAGAATAGACAAATCCATAGAGACAGGAAGTAGCTACGGGATTGCCTTGAGCTGGGGTAAGAGAGGAACAGATAACAGATAGAGGGTTCTTTTTGGGGTGATAGAAATGTGTTGGAATTGGATCATGGTGATAAATAATTGCCCAGCATTATGAACAGACTAAAATCACTGAATTGTACACATTTCACTGGCAATTTTCATTTTCTTATGTAAAATGTTATGTTACATGAATGATGTGTCATTAAAAAATGAATGAATAAAGAAACATTTGATTGGCACGTATTTTTACATCCTCTTTAATGTTTGTATTTCTCTAGTGTTCAGGCTTCACATTTGAGTATGTTTTTGGATTAATAGCTCAGTGCCATGGCTCTGAAAAGTGTTCCGTAAATACATCTTAATGTTCTTGTACCTGGGAAAGAAGTACTCATGAGTAATGAGTGTTCCAGCTGTGAGACAGTGAGTTGTGGGACAAACACAGCAAGGAAATGAATGTCTGCTGTTACATTCTTACTCAACAGCACTTGGCAGCCATGAAAACAACCATTCATCAAACACAGGCGCAAAAAAAGTCTCACAGAGCAAAGCAATGAAAACCTCAGCTATAAAACCTTGTGACCGCCCATGAAAGAGGCAGTTAACTGTGTACTGCTCCACCTTCCATGCATAGAGCTGTTGCTGGGCAGTAGGTCCCAGCCAGGGACTACATTTCCCAGCCCCCTTTCACACAGACTGGGCCATCTGACTCCCCATAGGAAGTGAGCAGAAGTGATGAATGTCGTTTCTAGACCATATTATTTAAAAGTCAGTCATCTAGGGCTTCCCTGGTGGCACAGGGCTTAAAGTCTCAGCACTATTAAGCAGTTGCCAGCCACTGTGGCACTAATTCAATCCCTAGTGAGGGAGCTAACCCACATGGTGCAGCAGACCTCTCCTGTCTCCCCTACTGCTCTCCTCAGCAGTGTATTTCAGTCATTCTGCCTGTTCTGTTCCCCACTCTGTCTCTGGTGGAACCTCTCACCCCCTGCACCTCTGGCCTACACCCCCATTCTCGTATGCATTAATAAATAAAATAAATCTTTAAAAATAAATAAATAAATAAATAAATGTCATCTTTTCCACCCTCCCTTCTCCCAAATGCCAGCTCAACATAGAAGGCGCGGCCCAGCTACTAGCGGAAGTGGTCTGAGTCTTTGGGTAGCAATTCTCCCACTGACCTGGCTTATCCACAATGGACAGTTTTGTGAAGAAGAAATAAATCTGTATGTGAATATAAATAGATTTTTATCATAGTACATGACTCAAATGTTGGAGTTGTATTTGTTGCTGCATCTACACATCGATATTTGTTCATTCCACCAAACGATTATTTATTATGTCTTTCATGGGAATTTAGAGGTGAATAGCCTGAAATTCTTTCCTCAAAAAGTTCTAATACTAACTGGAGAATTCGATGGGAGAATTTTTTTTAAAGATTTATTTACTTATGCATACAAGAACTGAGGTGTAAGCCAGGGATATGGGAGTGGGGCGGCGGGTCAGAGGATTCACCAGAGACAGAGTGGGGAGCAGAACAGGCAGATCTACTGAAATACACTGCTGAGGGGAGCGGCAAGTGAGACAGGAGAGGTCTGCTGTACTATGTGGGATAGCTCCCTGACCACCTGGGGATCAAACTCCTGCTATAGTGGCTGGCAGTAGCTTGATAGCACGGCCTTTAATCCCTGTGCCACCCAGGAGGCCTTTGATGGGAGAATTAATGAGAGAGAACTCAAAGATGCTACCAAAGTAAGGACTGTAGGTAACCTACAAAAAAACCTGACTAGAACGGTTACCATTAAAGCAACTGAAAGAATTAACAAAAACAAATTCTTAAAAATTAGGACACCCAGATTACTTTGTAGACAAATTCTCTGAAACCCATCAATAAAATGATATAGTAAAACTATTCCAGAAAATAGTACAAGATGGGGCCTCCCTGGTGGCGCAGGGGTTAAGACACAACCTATGAAGCAATCCTCAGCTTCTGCGGCATGAGTTCGATTCCCAGCTCGCCAGGGAGAAACCCACATGGAGGAACAGACCTCTCCTGTCTCACCCGCTGCTCCCCTCAGCAGTGTACTTCAGTCCATCGGCCTGTTCTGTTCCCCACTCTATCTCTATCCTCTCACCCCCCACATCTCTGGCCTGTACCCCAAATCTTGTATAAAAATAAATAAATCTTTTAAAAAAATAGTACAAGATGGAAAACTTCCCAATTTATTCTGAATCTCAAGTTACCACCAGTCCTAATAAAAATGCCAGGGGAAAGCACCCACACAAAAAAACAAATTTCATCTAGAGTAGAACCAATCTAAATATATTTATATTATACAATACACTTATTTATTGTAAAATATATTTATTTATAATCTTATTATTATTTATAGACAGAGAGAGGGAGCAAGGGGTAATATTGGTTTACAACACAGTAATATGTTTTAGGTATACAGGTTCACATTCCTCCAAGTGGAATAAAATATGAATTTAATCAGTGATAAAAATGAACTATTATTGCCACAATATCATTAATAAATCTCAAAATAATTGAATAAATGAAACTAGACATAGGCTCACTGCCCCCCGGGGGTAGGGAGGGAAAAAAGCACACACTATATATTCCATTTATATAAAGTAATCCATAGTCACAGAAAGCAGGTCAGTGATTCCCTGTGGCTGGGATATGGGAAGGGGAAAGAGATTACAAAGGGCACAAGGAAATTTTGGGGCATTTTAAGTAGGTTGACGGTCAATTGCGGCTATGGTTTCACAAGTACCTCTGACAAAACTCATCAACGTATGCCTTTAAACTATGTGCAGCTTAATGTACATCCAGTATATCCTAATAAATCTGTTTTCAAAAAAGAAATCATCTAAGCAACCACCTCACCTCCATGAGCCTCATTTGCAAAATGGTTATTCATTTGAGGATGAGACAAAACAATAAATAAACCGTGAACGCAAGAGTACAGGGGAATTGCGGAATCTTCACCACCGCCAAGGGCATGATGGACAATGCTGTGGTAGGAACTTGAAGGCCACTACAATAGCTCCACCTCCTGGGACTTCTGGTGCCCTGTGTGTCAAGATCACTGAAGTAGTTTATCAGCTCAACTTAAAAGAAACAACAAACCCAGCTTGTTCTCTAGTTGCCAGGATGGCCCGGAACCGTGAGGCGCTAACAAATACAATGGAGTTTACCAGGGAGATGAAGAAAGACATGTTGTGAAATGCCCAGACATGCAACAGCTGGGAAAGCCAACCAGGTGACTGTTTCTGGAAATGCCCCCTGTGCTTGGACAAATTGGAATTTGAATGTGTCATGGAAGATCCCACAAGTACATAATGTGGGGAGTCTGCAGATGTCCCACTCCTGACACCCCAGAACCCAGGGCAAGTTCATCTCTCCAGGCACATGGGAACCCAGGAAATGCAATGGGAACAGTGAGCCCTCCTTCTGGGCTGAAAGGTAGCAGATCTCCCTGGAGCACAGAGCAGAGTCCAGGACCTGCAGAAGGGAATAACAAAAGGGCCCAAAAAAAAGGACCTCAGTTTCCAGAGGGAAGCAGCTCCTAAACATCAGGTGAGTAACAATAATTTCAACACTTCTGTGCCATCTTTCCAAGAAAACTCAGATCCAGACACAAGAAAGAACAACTAAGGGACCAGTCTGTTCATGGCTGCTGAGACTGTGTCTCCTCCAGTAAGGGAGAGTCTGGGGTCTAGGGGAGAAGTGAATTAACATCGATGAGCATTACTGTGGCTTGGACTCAGCATTTTACAAGCATTATCTTAAGATAAGTCCTCCCAACAGCATTGCAATGACTAATCAAACACCAGATACGCATTCTAAGAGCATTATCTCAGTAATTCTGCTGGTGAGGCAGAGCGGTGCTAGTATTAGCCCATCTTGGTGACGAAGCTGACACAAAGAGCTTTCGTAAATTACCTAAAACCAGACAGCTAATGAGAGACTGCACTCACCTCTGATGTCACACCTAAAAATTAGAGCACACCTAAAAATTAGAGCTAGTCGTGCCAACTGCCTAGGGGATGCAGAGGAGACAGCACAGAGCACACAACAAGGTTGCAAAACATGGAGTGGTCAGCATCCAGAAGCCCAGGGGCAGGTGGGGTGGTCACACCAGTTGCCTGAGGCCTTGGAGGGAGGAGGGCTTCTTACATCCAGCAAACAGGTGACCTCAGCACCGAGTTGATTAAACCTGAAGGTAACTATCCAACTTCAAGGCAAATTAAGAAGCTGATGTAATTCATATTCTCAATAATTAAACTCTCTTTGCAATCTTAACTCAAGATATAACTGTTACAAAACCCATTTACATCTCTGGGTGAAGTCCTTCGGTTCCTTCCTTCGGGAGGAACAAGTTGTCTGCTGGGAGAGCCTCTAGACAGCAAGATGTGGTGTTTCAGAGGATATAGCTCAAACCTAAGCTTGAATTTTGTATTTGTCAGATTAGTGTTCTGGGGAAATCAGTTTACCCTTCTGAGTCTGTCTCCAAGTCAGTTAAAAGAGGGGTTTAATACTTCATGAAGGCTTCCCCTAGTGGCACAGGTGGTTGAGCACTGCTCTGTGAAGCTGTCCGCAGCCTCTGCAGCACCAGTTCTATCCTGGCCGGCCGTCAAGGGTCCCACATGGCGCTGCAGACCTCTCCTGTCTCACCCGCTGCTCCCCTCAGCAGTGTATTTCGTCAGTCTGCCTGTTCTGTTCCCCGCTCTGTCTCTGGTGAATCCTCTCACCCTTCTGTGTATCTGGCCTGTACCCCGGTTCTTGTATAAATAAAATCTTTAAAAAAAAATTACTTCATGAGCTTGTGAGGATGATAGGAGATGTTCTATAAGCCATCCATCAGTTCTCTGCTCACTATCGACACCTCTAAATTCTCCATTTTCCCAAGCCTGCATCAGAAGTGCTTTACAACTGGGGTATCAGAGTACCCCCTGCAGGACTCCCAGAGACCACATCAAGGAGAATCTGCATGCATCTGATTACCTCAGTGTCCTGGGAAGGCACATCACCATCCTGTGCCTGCAAAATCCCAAACAGCCACTCCGTTCAAAAGGAATGGGGTCATAGAATCAGACCCCTGAAAATGTTCAGATGCCTTTTTCGAAGATGTCCAGAGTTAGGCCCTATCTAGTATGTGTCACCTTAGAATGTGGAACTAAGGTCAATCCAGGCCTTAAAAGCCTCTGAAGAAACTGATACCATTACTTAAAGAATGCAGATTACATAGATTTAAGGTATCTTCAGAAATAACCTTTTAATTGGAGAAACCTATGCTGAGGTCCAGCAAGCATCTAAAGGAAATGTTTTGTCATAAAAAGTCATGCCCTTCTCGTCACCTGAAACCCCTTCCTCTCTTCTTAACACTCCAGGCCCCTTAGCATGAGAAATAGACCCCAATTAGTCCCATTTAGCTTAAAGTTTATAGCCATGTAAATTCTCCATACATATATATATATATATATATACACACACACACACACACACACTTACACACACGTATATATGTTGTTAAATTTGGTCTTTTCCTCCATAATTTGTTAATATGTGGAACGTTAACATGTTTGTTCATCCAGCCTCAGAAGAACCCAAAGGGATGAGGACATTTTCCCCTTCACCTTGAGAGGGTCAGGGAACAGGGAAGGCAAAGGGCTTTCAGACTGAAATTTCCACAGGCTGAGGAGGCCAGTGTGGTTGTCCACGCCCTCCCGCAGACTAGGCCCAGGTGTTTTCTTGGGTGCTGGCCACCTCCCCACCATACTTTTCCTTTGACCCATGAGGCCCAGAGAGCCTCAGTCCACCTCTTTCCAGCTGCCCCACTAACTCTGGTCCCTGGTTTTCCTCTCCCCAATTGGCTATGACGGAGGAGACAGCATCACCCACCCCCTCAGCCCTCCAGAGCTCCCTTCCTCCTCACCACTCTGAGTAGTGCCTGAGCCAGTTACTTCCTAAGCTTCTATTTCCTCATTGGTTTAAACACACACATACACAAAGAATCAACTCCATTTTTAAAAGTTGTAGTAAGCTCTTAGAAAACAGCCAAAGGAGTAATGAAAATTAACCAATGTGGGAATGTTACAAAGTTTCCAGAAAGCCTACAAGGTTCTTGTAATCCCTGACATTTAGAAAGGATGAGAACTATATTATTAAGCTTATGGAATCTAGAAAATCAACAGTTAATGATAGTTTATCTCTAGAGCATGATATTAGGATAATCGAATAACTTCTTTTGTATACTTCTACAAAGTTTAAATGTTTTTAATGGGCTTCTATTGCTATTAAATTTTGATGGACATATGTTGTTATTTTATTTTACAAGCAACTACTGTAATAAACAATAAATCCATAGATAAATAATGCTAATCAGGCTTTTCTCTCTCATATTCTGGCTCTTTCCTCTTATTCCTGAAAATGTTGGCTTATTAGATCTCCTTTCTCAACACTGACCACCCCACCTCAACACCGACCACCCTACCTCCACTCGCAGAAAAGCAGGAAAAGTAATAGAGGTAAATGAGCAATCCCTGATTCCCCAGATGCCAATGGGCTCATTATGTCCCTAAGAAGTAGTGTCTTATTTCAAAGTACGCCCAGCATTAAACAGGAAATGTCAGATTAGTCTATTGCTGAACACCTGGTCTCCAGGAAGAAACACCAACCCCACCTAAAGTAAGCCTGCAAGAGGACCCCCAAGACTTAGCAACTGACTGTAGAGGGTCATAAGAGAACATCTATCTTCCCCTCCAGTCCTGCCACTAGCCAGCTATGAGACCAGGGATAAGTCCTGGCCCTCTCTTGAGGTTCCATTTACTCCATTGAATGGAGTTAACAATGCCAACCTCTAATTCTGTTGAGAAGATCAAATAAGATAATGCTAGTAGAAGCACATTTTGAATTGCAAAATGCTCCACCAAGCTAAGTAAAGCAGGGGCTTACCAACCTTTGAATAAAAGGGAGCCACTTTTTATTTTGCATGAAATTCATGAATAGTTGGCGAGAAGTCAGAAGGGGCCTCACCACCCTGGAAATCCCAAACCAAACCTCAAAGATGAGGGCATGGGGTGTGTGCTCACATGCGTGTGCCTGTCGGAGAGGGTGCTTTGGGAAAGTGGGCACACACAGCATCAGATCCCCACCTGGAGCTGCTCTAGGTGAGCTGAGATCTGCTGTAGAATCCCATTTTCTGGCTACAGGCTTATTGAGGTCACAGGAGAAGCCAGAAAATCTGTTAACGCTGCCTTTCCAGGGCACCTAATCAGAAGGCTGTGGCTGAAACATGGGGAAATGAGATAGAGGTGTGTCCAGGAGGCAACACCAGAGCAGGTACAGCAGTTTGCAGAAAGAACCGGAGCCTGGGCTCCTAAGACCCCATTCTGCCCCTGGCCCACTCTGACACTCCACCCTGGGATTCCTTCCCCCTTCTATACAACTAAGGGGTTAGACTAGAATAGAACCCTCTGGTTGCATGACCACGGCCACTTCGCTCCTGCTGGAACTTCCCAAACAGAGGGCCCATTGAGGGCTGGGATGAGCTCTGGAATTCCCTCCAGCCTTGGCCAGACACAGGCAGTCCTCTTCCCTCTGGCGCCCCTGCCCTAACTGTATTGGAAATCTGCAAACTCATTTATCTCTTTCTCCCAAAGGAAAGGAAAAGCCAGGAAGGCTGACACGAGGGCAGTGTAGCATAAGGAGCAAGTGGAGGGAGGCTGGGGGACTTGGCACGGAGGGTCGCCGTAGGCGGCCAGAGAAGACACACACACCACACTCAGATAAACCAAACTTTATTCAGAAAGCATATCAGTAATCACAACTAATCTACTGAATAAGGCACACGGGTCCCTTCTCCCTATCTCCCTTCTCACTCTCACTCACATCCTCTGTTGGCCTTTGTGGGATCTGGAGAAATCCTCTCGAATGGCCACGTGGTTCCAGATGTTTCAGTAGGAAGCAGCCCACAGTGTACTCAGGCTGGATGGATGCCTGGTGTCCAAAGAGGAGGCTGAGGTGACTGCCTCCACTCTCCAGAAGTTGCAGGCCAGGACCTTCCCATAGCATAGGGCCTCTCAGGGGAGGAGGAGTTGGGTGTGGGGCAGTCTTATAGGTCCTCACTTCTGGAGAAGCAGCTGGAGGCCAAGCGGGAAGGCATCTAGAGGGTCAGTGAATTCTGGAATGTTTCAGGCACATCTGGATGGTAAGGCACCACGAAGGCCTGGGAGATTTTTCTCCTGAGGTCTTGGGACCACAGAGTCCTAGGGACTGGGGGGCTAAAAAGAGGTCCTCAGGGGGCTGGGACTGAGCTAAGGATGCCACTTATAGAAAAAGAACAAAAGCTGGAGCTAAAACTCATTGCTTGGCACATGACTGGATTCCAGCTATCTGGAATTTTGTGCCCAAGTCATAGCCCAAGGAGAATCAGGATTTCTCTGTGGTGAGGCAAAATGAATCTTCCCCCATCTTGGCTCTTCCACTGGATGGCACAGAATGGAAGCTGCTCTCTTCCCTCATCCCTCTCCCATCTCTGAAACTTCTGCTGGCCCAGGTCAGAACGGTGTGGAGAGCCGGGGAAGTGGGCCCTGGGAGAAGTTGGTGTGACGAGCTCTGATACTCTCCATGGCCTCAGCAATATGGAAACCTGCAACAGAAGAACCAAAGTCACTTGGCTTCCAAAGCACTCCCAAGCAGCTCCGCAAAGCCCACCCCCAGGCACGGGCTGGCAGCAGTCTTAGAAGCTGAAGGAACAGTCCCTAGCATGCAACAGAACCCCAGGCTAGCTGACACACTTAAGGGCTCGCTGTTCTAGGATTTATTTCCCAAAGGAAAGAAAACAACCACAAAAATAACCTCAATTTTAATGGACACAGAGTTTCTGTTTGATAAGATGCTAAACATTACAAAGATGGAAGGTGCTGGTCACACAAAAATATGAATGTCACTGACCTGTATGATGGACAATTTTATGTGATGTATATTTTATCACAATTAAAAATAAATACCCTAAGAGCCACATTAACAGTATCAAATGTGTGTTGACCCCATACTATACAGAGAGGCCAGACTGCCAGAGTTCAAATCCTAGCTGCTGCCCCAACCCCCTGCTCATTTCCAGGGAGATGCCTGGCAAGTTACTAAGCCTCTCTGTGACTCCTCACAGCCCATGGGAATAAGAGAACCCACCTCAGCAGGGCCGTTGAGAGAATGAATATGCACAGTGCTTTGAGCACTTAGTAGGGCTAGATACAAACCAAAATGGTGACAAAGCAAAATTTAACACTGCACAGAGCTTCACAGATAATAGAGAAACCTAGCCTCTCCACTAAGCTTTAAAAGCAGGTACATAAGGGCCTCCCTGGTAGCACAGTGGTTAAAGACAGAGCTATCAAGCTATTGCCAGCCACTGCAGCATGAGTTTAATCCCGGCCAGCCAGGCAGCAACCCACATGGTAACGCAGACCTCTCCTGTCTCTCCCCCTGCTCCCCTCAGCAGTGTATTTCAGCTGATCTGCCTGTTCTGCTCCCTACTCTCTATGGTGAATCCTCTCACCCCCTGCACCTCTGGCTTTTGCCCCAGTTCTCATACGCATAAATAAATCTTTAAAAAAAAAAAAAAAACAGGTTCATAAAAACAGTCTGGCCTCCCTATTCTAGTTTCTAACTCAGAGAGGGTTGAACTTTTTCAGAGTACACTTTTGAAGGATTTAACCAAAAAGTTGTGGTTATTATTGTACCCTTCCAACTTGTTCTCTGAATAAAAACCTCTTCACTTTTAGAAAAGGAAGGAGCACTATGTTTTTTATTCAAAGGTCGGCAGCCCCTCCAGAAAACCAAGACTTACCTTATTGAGGCTGGACCAGCTGTTCACCGCAGCTCCAGCGTTTTCTTCTCTCTTTGATGACTCCCACCAGGTGCTCAGTCAATGCTAGGATCTCTTGTAGATGACTTCCTCAGGACCAGGAAACTTCATTTCCCAAGCAATGCAAAGGAGTGTTCAGATACACCAGTTCCCAGGTCTCTCACTGACTTGCCAGCGGTAACTACCTGCTCCCTCCTTTGCTGTAGAAATTCCCTGGAAAAGGAGGTGCTCCCAACTCCCCACGCAGACTACAGGCGTTCTGTTCGGCCCCTTGGGAATGACAGCTGCACACTGGGAACCTCAGGTGGGAAAAACTGGTCCAGGCCCAGAGACAGCCAGCGCTGCTTACGTCTCAGAGTCTTTGATGGGCTAATGTGCACCCTGAATCTCCAAGAAAGGTAGACAGCACCTTTGACAGACCCATTTGGTCTTGAAACCCTCTTTTGGTGGGTAGTTGCCAGGATTCCTGGGAACACCCACTGGTTGAATGTAAACAGCTCAGCGTGGGAAGCTGGAGAGTAGAGAGGGTGCTGATCTTATTCTGGCTATTCCCTAGAGCAAACCCTGGATCTCCGTTTATATATATATATATATATATATACACACACACACATAAAAAAGCGGGGGGACGGGGGCCTCACCCTAACATTCCGTGACGGTGGTGTGGGATTTCCTAATGCAAAAAGGCACTGGGAGGCAAGGTGGAATAGAAATCTGTGAGGAAGGCTGGAAAAGCAAGGCCAGTCTGCGTTTGGACCTGGCCCAGGTGAGCCTCGAGGGCAGAGGCGGGGCAGGCAGAGGCGAGGGAAGACGCCAAAGGTGCGGTACAGCCCGCGGGCCCATCCTATTCATCCCTCCTCTAGCTATAAGCCCTACCCCGGGACATCAAAGCAGTGAGGGATGGGCTGGGAAGGATCGCCTAAGCATGCCCGCACCATCCCAAGCTAAATCGGACCTCATCCCGGGACCAGTGGTGGCCTGTCCCAGCTCCGCCCTCGGCTGCCGGCCAGCCTGCCCCTTACAGCACCCGAGGCTGGAAGAGGGGCCAGGGAAAGGGGCTGCTCATGCGGCCGCGGGGCGGAGAAGCTGCGGTTCCACGGGCTCCAATTCGGGAGCCTCCCCCGACGTGCGCTGCGCCAGGGCGCGCCTGGCGCTCAGCCAGGAGGGGGCCGGGGCTCCGGGAGGGCCTCCCTCTGGGCGGCCAGCGGAGAGTGCGTGTCCGCCGGGCGGATGCAGCCCTGCCCAGGTCCCTGGAGACGTCGCGTTGCAGGCAACGGCCCAGATTCCGGGCGGCGGCGCAGCCGTCGGGCGGGCACCCGGCGTCGCGCTCCTGGGCGCGGAGGGGACACCGGGCGCGGGGCGGGCGCCAGGGCGCGCGGGGCGCGGGGCGGGGGCGGCGGGCAGGGCGGGGGCGCGGGTCTGCCAAGGGCCCCCCGCCCCGCGGCGCGAGCGCCTCACACCACCTCCTGCTCGCCCTGGCAGCGGCGGCAGCAGCCGTAGAGCGCCGAGAGCAGGTAGAGGCCGAGGCAGAGCCCGCCGCACACGGCGGACGCCAGGAAGGCGCGGTAGGCGCAGGACATCTGGTAGTCCTTGAGGTTGCAGTAGCTGTGGCGCTGCGTCTGGTCGATCATGATGGCCGTCGCGGCGCCGTAGAGCGCGGCCGCCAGCAGGTCGTGTGCCACGTTGACCACGAGCCAGCGCGAGCCCAGCACGGGCACCAGCTCGTGTTTGCCCAGCAGCGTGAGGAAGTAGAGGCCCAGGGTCAGCAGCCAGAAGAGCACCGACACGAAGAGCGCGAAGTGCACGGGGCCCTGGTACCTGCTGGTGGCGATGGTGATCCAGAAGGCGGCGCCGGCCAGCAGCTGCAGCAGCCGCAGCACGCCCAGCGGCCCGCGCAGGAAGGCCCGCTGCAGGCGCACGGCTCCGCGGGCCGCGCGCGCCGGGGGCGGCGGCTGGCGCGGGGGCGGCGGGAGCATGGCCCCGGGCGGGGTGGCGGCGCCGGCGGCGTCCCGAGCAGCGGAATGGCGACGCCTGGCTCGCGGGGGAGGCCCGGCCGACGTGCCTTCTGCGCCCGCGGAGGCCTGCTCGCTCCCCTTCTAGGCTTCTTCCTCTCCCGGGCCCCCACCCTTCCTTCCCTCCTCCTCCTCCAGCCCTCCTCTCTCTCTCTCTCTCCCTCTCTCCACCCCTCCTGCCCTCCCCGAGCCTTCCCCTCGTCGGTCTCCACCCCCACTCGCTCCTCCAGGCTTCCTGCCCTGTCTCTTTCCGTCTAGCTCGCCACCCCGGCGCCCCCCTCCCGTCTAGCTCACCACGCGGGCGCCACACTCACGGCTCGGATTCCTTCCCCCCCTGGGCAGGGCGGAGGGCACCGCACCCCCCACCCCACCCCACCCTACCCCCCGCACCCCCACCCCCCGTCTGCCGCCGCCCTTCCGTTCTGTCCAGTTGGGCGAGGCTTGTCACATATGGGCGCCCCCTGTCCGCTCTGCCTCCTGGCCCCTATCCAGCGTCAGGGAGGGAAGCTGTCCTCTGGAGCCCTTTTCCAGCCTCTGGGCCCCTTTCTTTCTCCCGGCTGCTATGCCACCTCCTGCCCCGGCCTCCTGGCCCTTCCCTGGCACTGATGAAAAGCAATGCTGATCTTGAACTGGCGTCTGTCCTCACCTGGACATCCAAATGCGCTGCCAGTGCTCACCTCAAACTTACTCTGTCCAAAGCCAGACTCAGGACTTTCTCTGACCCATGCAAGTTCTCTATCTGAGAGAAAAGGACCACTACCCACCAGAAAACCCCGCTGCGCCTCCCACAGCCACGGAGTAAAGGCCTATCAGTCCCATCTCTTAGGCAGCCCTCCTGACCACCTAGTCTCGCCTGGATTTAAAATCTGCTACCCGGCACAAGCAAGACAAAGCCAGGACTAAGTCACAGCGAAAGCCCATGTGCCAACTATGCGACAAAGGGGCCTGTCATGGAGCCTGACATGCTTTGCTGTTATTATCCTGCTTTACATGCATTCTCATTTAAGCCTCAAAACAATCCCAGAACATAGACATTTATTTCCCTCAATTTGCTAGGGAGAAAAATGAAGCCTCGTGGTGTTAACGGCCCCTTTTCTCTCCCCTTCTGATCGAAACTTTATGCACAGTGGCTTCTTCCTAAAACACAGACCTGATTGTTAATGACACACCTTCCCCCACTGACAACAGAATTGGGTTCTAGCTCTTTTTCCATGTGACATATTTCACAACCTGGCCCCAACAGACTTCCAGTTCCCTGGTTTTCCACTCCCTTTCTGTGTCCATGCTCCAAATCAACATGCCAACCCCACCAAACAACTTGTTTCCCCAGTAAGCTCATCATTTCCAGACCCCGCTCGACTGCCAAGCTCCTACTGATCTTTCAATGCCCAACTTAAATGTACCTCCCTTTGGCCCAGCCTCCTAGGCTGTAGTTTGTGGGTCTTTCCCACTTGGAGCTCCACTCTGCAGTAGTGCTGAATCTGCAGCACCATATCCATTGGCTGTCACCTTGCAACCATCTTGGTGCCTGGCACACACGAGTCTCAGCAAATGTCAGTGGAGCGGATGACTGAGAGCAATGGGACTGAGAGGACTCCTCTTACTCTCGGGACTGCACACTCAGACCTCCCAGCTGAATGGAGTCCCTTATCTCCTGGTCATGAGGTGACCATGTCTCCCGGCAGCCTGGCTCCCCTTGGGGGAGAAAAACTATGTGGCTGCTCAGAGGGCGAACTCAGCCCAGCCTACAGGGACCCGAGAAAGCTCTGGATGCATTTTTTATTGTTTTATTTTTAAAGATTTATTTATGCATACAAGAGCTGGGGTACAGGCCAGAGATGCAGGAGGTGAGAGGATTCCCCAGAGACAGAGTGGGGAGCAGAACAGGCAGATCCACTGAAATACACTGCTGAGGGGAGCAGCAGGCGAGACAGGAGAGGTCTGCTGCGCCATGTGGGTTGCTCCCTGGCCAGCTGGGGATCGAACTCGTATTGCAGAGGCTGTGGATTGCTTCATAGTGCCACCAGGAAGGCCCTGAATGCATATTTTAGATGAACAAATAGTGATGTACAACACCCATATCTGTGTAAAAAGCTTAGGATGCAGACCGTGGAGATAGGCTGCTCAGACTCTGGGGCGTGTGTGTGTGTCCACACACCTGTGTGCGCGTGGACATACACTCAACCTCTGTGCTTCAGCTGCCTCATCTGTGAAATCCTTTTGCTCAGCAAACAGATATTGAGCACCTACTAGGTGTTGGGCACTTTTAGGGGACTAGGGATACATAATATATGTGCAATTATTATCAGCTGAATGCCTACTCTATCCTAGGCACTACAATAAGCACTTTATTTTTTAAAGATTTTTTTATTTATGCATATAAGAACTGGGGTGTAAGCCAGAGGTGTGGGGGTGGGGAGTGAGAGAATTCACCAGAAAGAGTGGGGAGCAGAACAGGGGGATCTACTGAAATACACTGCTGAGGGAAGCAGGGGGCAGGGCAGAAGAGGTCTGCTGCACCATGTGGTCAGCTCCCTGGCTGGCCAAGATCAAACTCATGGCTGGCAATAGCTTGATAGGGCTGTCTTTAAGCCCTGCACCAGAAGGGAAGCCCAGATGAGCACTTTATATTCAATGTTCTGTCCATGCCTTAAATCAGCTCTATAAAATAACTGCTATTATTTTGAAGCAGCTGTGCTGATGGGGAAATAAGAGCTTAAAGAGTAAAGGAAGTTGACTGTGTACATAGAGCAGTGGGCTGGCAGTTTAAACAAGAGTCTAGGTATGGCTGACTCCAGGTCCACATTCAAAGCATTTTTTCTATATACCTCCCCATATTCTCAGCTTTTCTTACAGGGACCCAGAAAGGTTATGTGACTTGCCCAAAGAAACATAACTCGTGTTAGTATGGGATTCAAACATAGGTCTTTTGACCCCATTTTCAGGCTTTCTGTCAGCATCCCTTGGCAAGCCCTACAGGGACATCTTCAGTGCCCTCAGAGCGCCAGTCTTGCATGAGGCTAGAACTAGGAGGAACACTGGAGGCCGAATCGGGGTGCAGATGATGGGATTATGCCACACATACTCTGAGTAAGGAGCCTATACTGACAAACAAGACAATACTTCCCACTTCTAAAAAAAGGCATTTGGAGATTTGAGTCTATGGAGCCACCTGGTGGGCACAAACCTCACCCTGGGAAGCCAAGTCCTGCTCCTTAAAAGGAAGCAGTGGTTTGGGGAGATATTTTTAGCCTCTGTAATCCTGAAGACATTCCAAGGGGCGGTCCAGCAGACTCTGCACAACATAACTATGCACAAAGACCTTGATCCTGCCAATTCCAAAATTTGGTCAAAGCACCTGCTGGAGGCAAGCGCTCTGCTGGCAGGAAGGAAGTGATGGGTCCAAAACAGAGATGTAGATGAGATGGCCAGGAATGTTATACACAAGGAAAGGAGAAAGTGTGTGAGAGGGAAGAGCTGGGGAAAGCTTCTAGAACAAAATGTCATTTGAGGAGGGAGAGGATTTTGGCAAGCAGGGATGGAGGACAGGCCCTGTTGGGAGAGATAGTCCGCACGGGTCCTGCACATGCCTGGATGTTATGCCAAGAATGCAAGGCCACGACTGCGCCTTCCCTGGCCAATTCTCAGTGTTGTTTCCCACTGACCACTTTGAGGGATCAGGGAATGTCTTCTGCCAGACAGAGAACAGATTTGCTTATTGCTTCCTCTCAAAGTGGTGGTGGGAGGAGGCGCTGGAGGAGGGTTCCCCAGGCTCAGTGTTCCTCAGCTGTGATGCACACCCCCCTCAATTGTCACATCCACCTGGCCCCTCCCTGTTGCCCCCATGAAACTTGGGAACAACGGAAAGAGAAGTAACAAAGATCCTGGTGCTGCCCGCTGTGCCAAGAGTAGTAAATCCTTTGTCTCTGACTCAGGAATCCCATGACTCCTGCCAGCATCTATAAACAACAGCAGACTAGCTTAGTAACTTGCAAGTCAGTAAAGCCCAGGCAGGCCCTGCTGGGTGTTCTAGGCAAAGAGAACTATGTGAACAAAAGCAGGCCTCTGTTGTTGAGGGACAGCAAAGGGCTTGCTGGAGGCTCTGAGCCCAATGCCTTGACTTTCAATATGCCCAGAGGGGAAGGCAGCTGGCAGGGAGGACGACTGTGTAGCCACAGGAGATGCAATGATCAGCTCTAACTCAGCGTCGGTCCTGTTCTTTCTTCAGTCTCTGCACTACTTAAAGGTACTGAATATATAGACTCCACACACAATGGCTTAACACCTATTACATGTCAGCCCAGAGCTGGCACTTGACATGAGTCAGCTAACAACAGAGACAGAATGCAGAGGGAAAAAATAGATGGTTACAGGGACCTGCAGAATCTTGTTTTGAATCTTATAGTTAAATTACTACATAAACATTTCCTGGCAAATACTCAGTGGCTGGCATTCTGCTACAATTACAGGCCTTTGCTCGGAGAGGTCCTAAAGATCATTGGCTCCAGGCTTCTCATTTCATAGAGGGAGTAATTGAGGCCCAGAGAGGGTCAGTGACTTGCCTTAAGTCACACAGCTCATTGATGTGAGTGGTAAGGTTAGAACTTAAGTCTCCTCACTCACAATCTGATGTTTGCTCTGACGCCATTGGCACAACACTCAGGAAACTCCTGAGGCTTCAGCATGCAAGGCTCTGTGAGGAGGCAGGACATGCTCTCATCACACCTCCAGGTCTGTTCCAGGTAGATCCCACCAGGCAGTGGGAACAGGGCTATTTGGGTGGTGGGTGGCTCTTGAACTTGTTAATCCAGCCCCCATGTGGTTCCTGGCCTTTGCTAAAGCCTTGAGACTGCCTGGACTCTGGGCATGTTGGTAGAGGCAGAGGTGAGAGGCCACGCCTAGGCAAGTGGTGTGGGCATTTGACTCTGGCAAAGCTCAGCCCTGGCTCCCCAGGGGAAGCTGGGAGTCATGACAAGGCCAGGAGCCACAGGTACCTCCTGAAGCTTATTTTTATATGCAGCCACCCAGAACATTGGCTGGTAAGACTGGCTCCCGAGGTTAAGTACCCAAGGGTGACCAAGGTAGGTGTAGGGTCAGGAAGACCACAGGGCAGGTTTTCTATGATCCAGCAGACCAAGTAAAGGAGGAGTCCTGGAGCCCTCAGTGGGTTTTGCAGGTTTTTATTTAGATTACAAGGTACACGGCAGGCAGGGGTGCTGGGGGGCCCGGGAGGCTGGCAGGCCTACCAGCCCCCAGCAAGTCTTCACTCTATCTAGGCTCTCTGGCGTTCTCTCTGCTTCTCTGCTCTTCCGTTCGTTCCACTGCTTCTCGGCTTCTTTTTTGGCTTCTGCTGGAGTCCCCGTGATGCCGCCTTAAAAGCCCAGTCTAATCCCATCTACCTATGCCCACATCCTACTCCAGGTACCCAACATCAGGCATGCATTCGGGACCAAAGGGTTCCGTCATCTAGCCTAATGGCGGGAGGGCAGAAAAGCCTGATACCTTTTTCCTTACCCTACAGTAGGCCACATGCACCTGAGACTACGCCATTAAGTGGCTGCCCAGGGAGTGACCTGCTGGGACCTGAGGGGGAGGGGGCGTGGGGGGAGGGGTGTGCAGACCCCAGCAGACTATATACTTGGGGAACAGAGGAGCCTCACCAATGACATTGGGTACCCCGAGCCGGGATAGTTTGAGTTAATCACCCCCACTCTGCCAGTCAACCTTGGATAAAAGTGGAAGTGGTTCAGTAGTAATAACTAACAATCACAGAACACTTACCATGTGTGCCAGGCACTGTGCCAGGTGCTTTATGTGCTTGTCTCATTTACCTGCCACAATAGCCCTGTGAAATGGGGCCTGTGAGAAACATCTGACTTTTTTTTTCTTTGTTTCTTGTTTCTTTTTTTCCCTTCTCTAATTTAAAATGGGGAAATGAAGGCATAGGGAAGGTAGGTGGCTGTAAGGTCAGGACTGGATACAGTGCAGGTTCTCTGATCCCATGCAGACCGGGTAAAGGAGGAGTCAGAGTCCCCAGTGAGATTTTGCAGGTCTTTTATTGGGGTTCACCAGGCATATGGCAGGCAGGGGTGCTGGCTGGGGCGCTGGGAGGCCCCCCAGCAAGTCTTCACTCTATCTGGGCTCTCTAGCGTTCGTTCTGCTGCTTCTCGGCTTCTGCTTCGGCTTCTACTGCTGTTGCTTTCGACTTCTACTTCTGCTGCTGCTGCTGCTGCTGCTGCTGCTGCTGCTGCTGCTGCTGCTGCTGCTGGCGTCCCCGTGACGCCGCCCTTAAAAGCACAGTCTTAACTCAGCTGAATCCCATCTACCTATGCCCACACCCCATTCCAGGTGCCCGTCATCAGGCATGCATTCAGGACAAGGATCCATCATCTATCCTGATGGCGGAAGGGCAGAAAAGCCTGATATTTTCTTTACCCTACAGTGGCTTACCCGATGTCACATAGCTAGTGGAAAATAGAATTCAAATATTTGCTTTCTAAGCATGGCATATAGCTGGGACTTTGGTCTCGACCTGGGAGAGGGCAAGACCCTGGAGGACTGCCCCTAAGTGACAGCCAAAGGAATTATCCCAGTTTTGTGAATGGTCTGTGGGCAGGGGGCCAGGCAAGAGAAGGGGAGTGGTTTCCATAGCCCTCTGAGATCTGCACTCAGGGAGCCTGCCTGTGTATATTGGCCTGGGGGGTGCTGTGGAGTGGGATCTATGGGAAGCCTGGCCAATTGTTGGCTTCTGGTAAGGGTGCCTGGGGTAAGGAAAATGTAGCTTTTCTGGCCCGGTGAAGGGGATGCTGGTCCTGGCTTGGAGATAGGGTGTGGGCACAGGTAGATGGGCTTCACCTGGGCTAAGACTGGGCTTTTAAGGGCGGCGTCACGGGGATGCCAGCAGAAGCCGAGAAGCAGCAGAACGAACGGAAGAGCAGAGAAGCCAAGAGAAGGCCGGAGAGCCCAGATAGAGTGAAGACCAGCCTCCCAGCCCCCCAGCACCCCTGCCTGCCATATGCCTGGTAAATCTAAATAAAAGACCTGCAAAAACCACTGAGGACTCTGACTCCTCCTTTACCCAGTCTGCTGGATTAGAAAACCTGCTCAGTGTCCATTCCTGCCTCTACAGTGCCCCAGAAAGGATGTTTGTTCTAACTCCCTGTCCTGTCCCACCATGGCTGGAGCAGGAGTGGACCTCAGGGGCTGGTCCTGGCTGCTTCCTTGCTGAGTATATATCCTCTGTCACCTTAATTCTTTTTTTTTTTTAATTTATTTATTATTTATTTATACAAGCACTGGGTACAGTCAGAAGCACGGGAGGGTGAGAGAATTCACCAGAGCCAGAGCGGGGAGCAGAGCAGGCAGAAGGACCGAAGTACACTGCTGAGGGGAGCAGCGGGCAGCAGGAGAGGTCTGCGCGCCATGTGGGACCCTCCTCCGGTGGCCAGGGAGCAGCCAGGGATCGAACCGGCGCTGCAGAGGCTGCGGGCAGCTTCGCAACCCAGCGCTCAACCGCTGCGCCACTGGGGAGGCCCTGTCACCTTAATTCTTGCAACAATATTGCGATACAGTAATTCATTATCAACACTGACAGCGGGCTAAGTTAGGAATTAAATTTAGATTTGCAGCCCACTAGATGCACTACTAGATGCACTGCCTTAGATTCCCTGAGTCTCCTTTAATCGTGAACTCTCCCCCCTTAGGTCCATCTCACAGGATTCAGACATTACTCACTCTAACCACATAGCAAAAGCAAATGTGGTCTCCAACCTCCCATTGTCACTCGGGCTTCCTAAGGATGTGATGAGTCATGGAGATTTTTCCCCACCCAGGTCCTCTTCTGCCAAGAAATCCCCCCTCCTAACTCAGCAGGTAGAATAGGACACATCTGCCATAACCAAAGAGACCAAAAGTCACAGGAGCCACTAGAGACCCCCCAGGGGATCTTGCTCTGACCCATCAGGAAGATGCCAAGATGGCCACCATGACGGCATTTGGGGATGAAGAGAAGCAATAAGGGGCTTCCCTTCTGCAGTGCTGAAACGCCTGGGGAGCCCACCTGCCTCTTCCATGCTACTCACCACCCCCACCCACAGCCTCTGTTGGAGTGGTGGCTCTGGAGAGCAATGGTAGGTTTATATTATGAGATCCTACCCTAACCTCTCCTTCTCCACTCTGATCCAAGCTGGGGCTAGTGGAGTCCTTCTAGAATTTGCTAAATGGTCATCTCTGTTTGGAGTCAGTGCTGGGTAATCAAAGTTAGTGCATGAGGCAAATTTGTGATGAGTAGACAGAGGAAGCTGGTCTGCAGAGAAGAGGAAGGAGCAGGGAAGAGGAAATAGGAAGAGAAAAGGGGCGAGA
Source organism: Talpa occidentalis (assembly GCF_014898055.3). NCBI lineage: Eukaryota > Metazoa > Chordata > Mammalia > Eulipotyphla > Talpidae > Talpa > Talpa occidentalis. The sequence goes on from NW_023605194.1 coordinate 22,837,067, forward strand.
AAGGAGGCTGATCTAATGAAAAGTCATCAAAAGACAGAGATAGTAGATAGATGACAGATGACAGATGGAGGGATGGAGGGGTGGACAGAAAGTCAGACTTATTGCACGAAATTGGCTGTCAAGTCCCAAAAATTGCAGTCAGATGGAGACCCAGGAGAGCTGAAAGAGTAGTCTAGATTGAAGGTTGGCAGGCCCAAAACCTAGAAGGAGGGCCTCCCTGGTGGCGCAAGGGGTTAAGACGCAACCTGTGAAGCTGTCCACAGCCTCTGAAGATGAGTTCAACCCCCAGCCAGGGAACTACCCACATGGCACAGCAGACCTCTCCTGACTCGCCCGCTGCTCCCCTCAGTAGTGTATTTCAGTCGATCCGCCTTTTCTATTCCCCACTGTCTCTGGTGAATCCTCTCACCCCACCCCTGCAACTCTGGCCTGTACCCCAGTTCATGTATGCATAAATAAAATCTTTAAAAACAAACAAGCAAACTGGAAGCCTATATTTTAGTGAGTCTGAAGGAAAAAAAAAAAACAACAACAACAATATCACAGCTCAGTCAGTCAGAGAGACCCATGGAGGGTCAGCCTTTATGCTCTATGCAGGCCTGCTCCTGACTGGACGAGGCCCACCATATTAGAAAAGACAATCTGCTTTACTCAGTCTACATTTTAAGAGGTAATTTCACCCCAAAACACCCTCACAGACACACCCAGAATAATGTGGAATCACATATCCTGGCTCCCAAGGCCCAGTCAAGTTGACACATAAAAGTAACTATCACTGGCATTTAGGCTGAGATAAGGGAAGATGAGAGACAATAACAGCTCCTACCACCTACTCTAGGTTGTTCAGCTGGACCTCATTTCTGGAAACTCACTATTGCTTTACGATAACTCCTCTCCCCGCTTCTTTGCTTGAGCTAAATTAAACAGATTTCTGGTTCTTGCAATAGCACTATAACAGGGGCCTCCCTGGTAGCACAGGGGTTAAATACACAGTGATATCAAGCTATCGCCAGTCACTGCAGCAGGAGTTCAATCCCCAGTCAAGGAGCTGACCCACATGGCGCAGCAGACCTCTCCTGTCTTGCCCGCTGCTTCCCCTCAGCAGTGTATTTCAGTCAGTCTGCCTGTTCTGCTCCCCACTCTGTTTCTGGAGAATCCTCTCACTCCCCTGCACCTCTGGCCTGTACCCCATCTCTTGTATGCATAAATAAATAAATCTTTTTAAAAAAGAATACATTTGACATGCAAACCCACCAATTCTGAGCGCATCCTCCTAACCACCTGCTCTGTGCTGACCCTGCCACTCCAGGAGGCAATACTCAGCTGCCCTGACGATCCCTGGCCAGGTCCCAGACAACTAGAGACAGTCCCTATGCCCACAGCCAGCTGCAATTATCCAAACAGTCAATCCTAAACCTGTCCAGTCTGCCTACTCTGCCTCACCCATTTCTTCCTGCAAAAATTATAATAAAAGCTCATGTGCACACCTTCCCCTTCCTCTGTCCACCTCCTGAGTGACCCTGTGCTTCCCCCCTTCTCCTTGGGCACTATGGGTAACAGATTATTGTTCAGTGGTAGTCAGCTCCTGGGCTGTTGGCTTGATTGTTTCCACTTTACAGATGAGAAAATAGAAAGGCAGAGAGGTTAAGTCATTTGACTTAGTTTGAACAACTAGGACCCCTTTTCTAGGCTCTGTTCCCCTAAAAACCAGCACCTTCTGAGCCATATTAGAGTTCAGGGCCAAAAGAAAAACGGACACCCCTATATGTACATTCCTAATAAAACCAAAATCCTAGGTATATTTTAAAACATTCTGACCCATAGAACCTGTGAACATAATAAAACAGGTGTTTTATGCCATTAAAATTAGGGGTGCTTTGTTCTGCAGCAGTTGCAGTCAGAACGTGTGTGATATTCGGCAAATCTCCTAACCTCAGTTTCTTGGTGGGCAGAGTGAGATTAACAGCAATGGCCCCATCTCAGAGGGCTTCTGTAAGAACTAAAGGACATATAAAATGTTTGGCCTGCATAAGGAGTAGCTTTATTGCCAATGTTGTTTTCCAAAAGAGCTTTGGTACCTGGCTCGCTGGTTCTCAATGTATCGCTGGGTTATAAGAGAAAAACCTGCTTTCACTTGAGGTTCTTCCTTCTTCACCCTCCATGCCATCCTCCACTGCACCAGCCAATCCAGGGCAGAAACCACAGTAATTTGAACAGGGAAATTTCAACATAAGGAATTATTTACTATAACAGGAGCTTGGAATGCTGAGAAACTGGTTGACAAGAAGTTAACGAGCATCCTAAAGAACAAGGGAGAGAAGATACATGGAGCAGACACCTAAAAAGTGCTCTTCCCCCGCCCTCCCACCAGATCAGAGGTTCAGACCTGATTAGAGAGGACATGGTTGTGACTCACTGGACGCCAGAGAAGTCCCCGAGGTGCTGCATTGATCGAGCTGATAGAAATCTGCAGCAGGGATGCTGGGGAGTATCACGTACAGGGAGCTACTGCACCTGAGAAATTTTCACAAAGCTACCCAAGGGGACCCTGGGGGGAGCTGCTTGCACCGGGCAGTTGCTGGCTGCCACGTGCAGTTGGACCCAGGCTCCCAGCCCCCCACACCGCAGGAGCCTGGCACTGGAGAAGCTACGTGTGCTGTGGGAGTGAGCACTGACGCCGCCCAAGCGCGGAGCCCAGCCAGGTGAGAGCAGAACACCGGAACCCGGGAGAGAACGTTCTCCTACAGTGTCCCGCCAGCTCCCCCTGCTGACAAAGCGGAGCATTGCCCCATCTAGAAAAGGAGAAATCTTTACAGGACTCATCGGGCCTCCATAACTAGAGAAAAAACTTTGTTGCTAAACCACCCAGTCTATGACTTTTTGTTATGGAATCTCAAGAAGATTACAACACTGACCTTTAATTCTAATCTACATGACTGTATGTGTATGTGTGTGCACATGTAAGTGTTTATATATATATATATGTGTATATATATGGTTTTTTCCTCTCCAATGTACCATTTGTCCATAGGACTGCTATTTTCACTCTGTTCAGGTTGTAAGTTCAGAAAAGAGTAGTAAATCACCTTATGTACTATCCTAAGGGAGCTTTTTTTTTTTTTTTTTTTTTTTTTTTTTTTTTAAAGTCGAGAACGGGGCTTCCCCGATGGCGCAGCGGTTGAGCGCTGGGTTGCGAAGCTGCCCGCAGCCTCCGCAGCGCCGGTTCGATCCCCGGCCTCCGGCGAGGGTCCCACATGGCGCGCAGACCTCTCCTGCCGCCCGCTGCTCCCCTCAGCAGTGTATTAGGTCCAGTCTGCCTGCTCTGCTCTCCGCTCTGACTCTGGTGAATTCTCTCACCCTCCCACGCTTCTGACTGTACCCAGTGCTTGTATAAATAAAAATAAATAAATAAATAAATGAATAAAGTATAAATAAATAAATGAATAAAGAGAAACAGAGTTGACTAAGAGTCCCACTGTTGTTGGCTGAGTGTAAAACTTCTCTCTGCTGTCCCCAGAACAGGACAGGCAGCAACAAATCCATGGAAACAAACCCCATGGGGGGCCATTTGTAACTGTCCAGCTGTGTACACAACTCCTGCAGGGTAGAGAGGGAAGGAGTTAAAGGCTGGCTTGGCATACAGAGCAAGGAGCATTAAGCTCTGCAAGGAGCATTAAGCTCTGCCTGCATCCCTCACTTCACACTTACAGCCAAGCTGAAAGGTGGGCATGATTGTTCCCATTTTACAGATGAGAAAATAGAAAGGCAGAGAAGTTTAGCCATTTGCCTTAGCTTGAACAATTAGGACCCCTTTTCTAGGCTCTGTTCCCCTAAAAACCAGCACCTTCTGAGCCATATTAGAGTTCAGAAAGTGGACACCCCTATATGCACTTCTCAAAATATCTTTCCAGGGCCTCCCCAGTGGCTCAAGGGGTTAAGTCTCAGCACTGTGAAGCTATCTGCAGCCTCTGCAGCATGAGTTCGATCCCCAGCCAGGAAGCCACCCACATGATGCAGCAGACCTCTCCTGTCTGTCCCGCTGCTCCCCTCAGCAGTGAATTTCAGTATATCTGCCTGTTCTGCTCCCCACTTTGTCTCTGGTGAATCCTCTCACCCCCCCCCCACCTCTGGCCTGTACCCGAGTTCTTGTATGCATAAATAAATAAATCTTTTTAAAAATTTATCTTTCCGTATCTTGAAGCAAATGGAAAAATGGATAAATGCTCTACAATTTAAAATAAATTATGGCCATAAATACAGTCCTGTGTTGCCCAATCTGTTCACACACCATGACCACGTCAAACCTCATTAAAGCCAATTGCTGGGGATGCGATGGAGGCTGCCTAGAACCAATAGCTGATTGGAAATGACTTCCCGTCACAAAATGAGGCAGGGTCATAAAACAAACAGCCTGTCTTTATTTTAAATGTTGATATTTTGTTCACCATGGATTTTATGAGTTAATTTTGATTTTTTAAACTATTACATTAACATTTATTTTGAGTACTAATAATCAAGTAATCAAGATAAGTATTTTGATGCAATTTGGTGTCCCCTTAAATTTTCCACCTATGGAGTGTTCCTCATTCACCTCACCCTGATAAAACCAAATCTTCCATGAATTATTCCAAGGCTCCATCTCCAGAGTGGTCCTTCTCTGAGGGCCCTACTGGGGACGAATCCAGATGCATTCTGTGGATCCCATATGCTCCCATCTTCTCATCAGAAACATTGAATCATAAAGCTGTAACAAAAAGAACTAGTTCCACTGTGTGGTAAGCCGACATGGTCACATGCCTGCAAAAATATTTGGAGACACCAGATATTCTCCACCCTGCCTTAGTCACATCTGACCTAGAAGTCACAAGTTCCCAATTCCTATCCTGGTATATGCTCATCTGAGCTCAGGGTGTCAGAATCCCTAGGCACTCCAAGCATTTCTCTCCAAGATAGGCTAAGCCTTTAGCCTTCTTATTGATTAGAATGGGACTAGGGAGGCCCTGGTTCAGAAGACAGCCTGCTGGTTTAGGAACCTGCGCAGTCCCCTCCTCAGCCAAGCAGCTGGCTGAAAGGCTTTGCAGTAATACTTTCTACTGGAGATGAACACTGTTGAGTTTTTGGTTCTTTTCAATATTCCCCAAAATTCCAGGAAAAGCAAAGGGAAATTGCTAGTGAAGCCCTTTTAATTAATAGCAAAGAACTTGCTGAAATTTTTGTGCAGGACAGAGGAACTAGAGACCATCAGACAAGGAAGAACAGCTCCCAAATATTCCCTCCACCTTGCAAAAAGCAATTCATGAAAACTCCTTCTCTCAGAACTTTAATGGAAGAGGAATTAAAGCAAAATGCCTACAAAGGTCATCGTGGAAGTCTAACCTATTAGACACTTTGCATCCATCCTGCTCCCTCCAATCCAGCTTCCAAGCTGCACAGTGACCTTCTAGAACACAAATTTGTCATGGTTTGTGATGTTTGTCATGTGATGTTTGTCATGGTGATGTCTGTAAAGTGCTAACTGGCATTACTGAAACATAGCAAGTATAAAATGTCTGTTAGGTAAACACATACAATGCTCTCCTTGTCAGAGGATCCAATGGAAACTTCTCCACAGTAGAAATCTCTACTTTCTATGTCCCCACCACTCCCCCCCTTCCCAGCCTTGCTCCAGGCCTCCTTTCAGTCCCCCTGAGTCCAGGTACCCTCCGTCCTTAGCACATGCACTCCTCCTGGAGCCACCCCAACGCCTCCTTCACCACTCACTTTAAATGTTACTTCTGACTTCCCAGAAGGGGTTAGTTTCTTCCATTTCACCTCTTACAGCACTACCACACTGTAATGACAACGAAATGTTCTAGGTGTTTTAACATCAGGCTGTTGGCTCACCAAGACAAGGGCTTTTAGATTTCTTCTCTTCATTACTTTTCAAAGAACCAGACAAAGGTGTGCTCCGAAAGGGTCTTTGTAGAATGAATGAATAAAACCTTGCAAACACTGTCTCGCTTAGGTATCTCGTCCAGGACGGTAAAACTGATCCAAGCCTCACGCCCACTTAGTCTGCTCTGACCACCGCGCTGCTCCTTCCTGGCCTCCGAGCTGGAGCCACGAGGTCGGCGTCGGGCGGAGCGGTCGGCAGCTGCAGGGCTCCCCTGGAGGCCCCACGCGCAGGGAGCCCGGCGCTGCGCTCGCGGGCCCGAGCCGGGGAGGGGGCACGCGTCACGTACGCCCCGCGAAGCCCGCCGCCGCACCCCTGGGCAGGAATGCGGCCCCGCCCGGCTCCAGCGCCGCCGAAACCGCGCTCCCCGGGGACTGACGTCACAGAAGGGGGCGCCTCCGGGCGCCGCGCGAGGGCGGCGGGGGGCGGGAGGAAGAGAGCGGGGCGGACACGCCCCTCCCCGCTTCTCGGCCGCTGATTGGACGCGGGGCACCTTCGCTCTCGGGTCTCGCGGCCGGCGGGGGCCAGGGGGCGGGGACGGGACACGCCCCTCGCCCCTCTGCGGCCGCTGATTGGCCCACGGAATCTCCGCGTTCGATTTTGGAGGCTCGCACCCGAGCGCTCTGCGCGTCTTGGCCGAGGATTGGCTGTTCCGGGCCGGGAGCGCTTTCTCCGGGGAGCCGTGGCGGGGACCGGGGTGGCCCACCTCGGGCAGCCAGGTACGTAGTCGGTGGCCCGGCTCGCGTGCGTGGGGTCGGACGAGCGGGCTGTCAGATCCGGGGTGCTGCCGGGACCCAAGCCGCCAAGGGCCCGTCGTTCTGCGAAGCTGCTGCGTCTGAGCCCGGGGGTCCGGGGCCGACTCGGGTTGGGGGTGTCGCCGTGTGACCTCGGCTAGGATGCCCTCCTGCCGAGCTCCTGTCCTGCCCGTGAACAATGCCCGGTCCTGGTGAGCACCTTCGCGGCAGGAAGCCCAGAGCTGCGCCCGCCTATTTGAAAGGCCGTGGAAGCGGTTAGGGTGGGCGCATCTGAGCCTGCCCCATCCGGATTTGGATGAGGTCTTGTCGGTGCTGTCCTTCAGCGTGGTGAGTAATCAACTCCCCGCGGAGCTGTGGACGTGCCGAGGGAATCAAGGCTTGCTTGGGAGGCCTGACTTTAAATCCCTGCGCCTTCCAAAACCCGCAGCATATAGCAGGCTCCTAGAGGCTTCAAAGCCTTCTGGGTCCTTCCATCCCCTGAAGACCTCATCAGCCATCTGGCAGAAACAAAAATAACAATGGTTGAGAGGATAGGTGCTGGGATCAGACCACCCAGGTTCCTATACCAGCTTCATACCTACCAGTAACTTTGGGCAAGTTACTACTTAACCTTTCTGAGCTCAGCTTTCTCATCTGTAAAGTGGGTGTGTAATACTACCAGCTCACAGGGATATTGTGAGGCTTGAAGACATTATCCATCTGTGCCGTCTGCACTTGACACCCTCAAGCTCCTTCAGTGGCAGCTAGGATTTAACAGTTCACAGATTAATCCATCTCCCTTTGCCCTCTTCTCCCAAGGGTGAAGACCCCCTTAGAGGGCATTTCATGGTGGTGGTGAGGAAAATGACAATGATTCTATAGTCCCTTCATTCATTCATGATGTGACATCATGTACCAGGATGAATGCTTTCACACTTTATCTCCTGTTTCCCCCTAAGGGCTCATTCTTACCATTTAATGATATACAAACTGAGACAGGGGAAAAATGGCATTGCCAAGGTCACTCAATTTATCAGTGGCACAGCCAGAATTCAGAATTCAGAGTTCTTGAATTCTTGAGAAGTTATTCCTAGATCTAGTAGCAGTTTATTTCAGGTCATATCTCAGAATTGGTTTGGGTGAAGGACCCAGTTCCTTTCTCTACCTCTCAGGGCACAAGTTTAGAGGCCTACATATGTTTTCTCAGGCACCCTGGCCAAAGCTAGGCCCTGTGGAATGGGAGGGCCTATGTAGCCATTTGGACTGGGCCTCCCACTTGGAGAACCATAGATTTTGGCTGCTGTCCAATGGCATGTCTGTGCCAGGAAGCAGGCCAGGGCCACAAGTGTTGATTTGGGCCTTGGGCCAAAGCCTCCAGATCTTATTCTAAGGGCCCTTAGCCTCTGGTTACAGAGACTATTACTATCAGCAGGGTCTTCCCAGGAGGGTGAACTGAGTGAGGAAACCATTGCTGCCCAGTTCACACAAGTGTGTTCTGCCTCTCATGGTTACCTGCATCTCCTGGAGATCAAGTGAGAATAGCTGTCTGAATCGACTTCGGATGCTCAGTTGTGCACCGTTTTTATAACATTGCAAAATTCATGTGCATGGAGAGTCACTTTTAAGCTATATTTCTTCATTAGAGTTCTACAGTTCATTTATCGTCTGCTTAAAGCAAGTTGAACTTTGTCATTTTCAATATTTGGTATTTACTTTGGGGGTTCATTTTTAACCTAGTTTGTTATCAAACTGAAGTATTTTGCAATTACCCTTTATTTGCTCATAGACCCATGCTTTTCTTCTTTTATACCATCTCTCAAATGAAAGATCCATTTTTATTCTTTTAATAGCCTTAAGGTTCATTTTCTAGTTTTAGAAAATACCATTGTTCAAGTATATGCTGATTTCCTGGATTCAGATCTTGTCCAGGAAATTAGGGGAAAGTTGCTATTGAACTGTTGAACACATTGAATAAGACAGGGAAAGTTTCTTCTGATAATGAAAGCATTTTGATTGTGTTTTCCCTGTTTTCTATCTAATCCTATGTGAAATCCATGAATTTTTTTCCCTAGCTTTACTCCAATGAGTGTCAGGAGTGAGCGCCCTCAAAATCTAGAGGTATCAAGATATTCTCAGGTTCGTGGAGGGTTTGAATAAGACTGAAGGCTCAGACGGCTTTAGCTGACCTCTTGTTGGTGCATTCTAACTCACTGTGACTTTGTGGCTGGAAGCAGGGCTTTGCAGCTCTGGCAGAGGTGGGTGACACTTTCTGGGACATCAGGCTCCATCAAAATCATTCCATCCCTGAGGCAGCTACTGCTGCTAGATCCTGCTATTCTCTCCCGAGAGTGAAGTTGCCTGAGTCTGAAAAAGATAGCACCCCTTCTCCCGCCAGCCCCGGCTTGACCACAGCCAGCCTAAATCATTAGAGTGCTTTAGAGCAGTGAGCTCTTCTATCTGATCCGAACCATATAGCCCACACTGGCAAAAGTATCTGGCCTCCAGGGAAGTAAAGGAAAAGGGGAGCCACTGGTTGGGGAGACATGGCCAGACCTGTTCACACATGTTGCTCCTAGGCCCTGGAAAACAAGCAAATTCATCCCTGCTTCCATACAGACCTAGCCTTGTTATGGAATCATCCACGCTTAATATGGGCACACACGCTCAGAGACCGGGAGCACCCATTTGTTCTTACTGAAGTGAGAGGGAAACAGGCCTGTGAAGTGCCTGAGGCCTCTCAGCCAGTGAGTAGTAGACTGGCTAAACCCAGTTCTCTGACTCATAAGCCAGCACTCTGTGTACGGGGCTGGGCTGCAGGTCTACATTTCCTTGTGGAAGCTGGGGATCTTCCTCTTCAGGATGCCGCATGTTCAAGGCTAGGGCGGCCTGTCAGCCATTAAACAACTCTTATGCTAGCAAAAATATTAAAAGAAATTCCACAGTTCCACCCCTGCCTCACATGTGGGATAATTCATTGTTCTTCCCTTTCTCTTGACAGGTTTCCCCTTTTGTGAATTGGGTAGCAGTAGTGAAGGACACCTCTCAGAAGAGGTGTGAAGAGATGTGCTTTGAACTGCTTAGAAAGGCAGCTGGGTGGTTTCAAAGCACTGGCTGCATGTGGTCACTTGGACCAGGTTCTAGCCTATCTGAGCCTCTGGCACTTACCTGTGTTTCTGCTTCCCTTTGCCCCTCTGCCTGGAATTGTTTGGATGATTATGCAGTATCATGTTGATACAGAATAAACACCCCATAGTAGCTCTAATTTATGTGTCAGCCTGAAGGTGTTAAGCAGTTTTCTGGTCTCAGTCTATATCATCCAGCTCTGGAGGTTTAAGTACCAAACATTAGTGACCGGATTGCCATAGGAGTGCCTAAGGACAGGTAGATTACAACATTCCCATTTTCCAGATAAAAAGCACTATTTTTATGAAGTTGGTTTATCTGAAAGTCTTCTGCAGATTTTAGTTATTAAATCGTTTTTTTTTTTAAAATGGAGTTTTCATGATAGGTTTAGAAACTGGGACAGGGTGCGTGGAAATTATTGGAATAAGGGAAGTGGCTACGGGGATGTGGAGGGCAGGCCGGGGCAAAGGAAGGATAATCGTATTTGGAGAGTCTGCCCGGGATGAAGAGATGACTCAAATTCTCAAAAGTACAAAACAGGTTAAAGCAAGGGTTACTTCTGCTAGTGGCTTTAGGATAGGAAATTTTTATTTATAAAATTCCACACTGCATGTTTTACAGAGAGTATGTACTTTTTAAATTTAAATATATTTTAACTTTTATTTTGCCCCTTTTAAAGCCACTAGCTGGTTGACAGGTTATCTCTGCAACTAGTTGTGGCATGAGTTCTGGGTTAGCAACCAAGCCTTTCCCGCCACCCCCTGGGCTGTGAGGCTGTGGGGCCGGAGGGAACCCAGCAGAGCCTCAGCTGATCAGACCAGGATGCTTGGAGGAAAAGGCAGGTCCATCTCACATCCCTGGCCCAAATTCAAAAGTCAAGTAGGCCAAAAAGTAGCCATTTGCTCTTATTTGGTACCTGGTACCACATTTAATCCTTAATATAATCCTGCTCCATTTTACACTTAAGCATGTTCAGATTGAGAAACTTGCCCAGTGTCACAGCTAGGAAGGTGGTAGAGCTGGGATTCAAACCCAATTGTGCATAATGTCAAAGTCTATTTTCCCAAAGCTTTTTCAGGCTGTACTGGAGACTAGGGTAAGGGAAGCAATAAGCCTCTCATGCCTATGTTATTCAAAGTGAACTATCTGAAGTCAAAGGAGAAATTTTTCATTTCCTGAAGATGATGGGGGGCACTGACAGTTTTATTGCACTTATAAATCTCAGCCTCTGCCCATGACAGTTTATTCTAACCCCATAGCCTTTTCTTCTCCACCTTCCTCCCTCACTTCTCTCTGGTGCTTTGGACTGGTTAGATCTGATTGGTGCTATTTCATACTGTGTTTGCAAATTATATGGACTTGGTTCATCCCAGCCTTGAAAATAGGTGGGATGACTCATCTATTTTAGATGGAAAAACAGAACACAGAGCGCTGTTCTCAATACTGCGTCTTCACTCAGTCCTCAGAGCAGTCCTATGAAGTAGGTATTCGTACCAGATGACAAGTTTATACAGGAAATAGCTGGAATATGGAGGGGCACCCAGCCAGTAAGTGGTGATGGCAGCCACAGCTGGGATCCCAACCTGGGTAGCCCACATATATAACCCCTCTCTTACTTCTGCACACAGAGCTTGGGCCTTACCTATGGAGACATCTGGATTGTTGCCTGGTTTCCTCACGTTGCCACATTTCACCCATGTTACTCTCACAGTGGCACCTGACACTTGTTAAATGCATAACCTAACATAAGGCCATTAGGTTGGGGTGTCCTGGGTGCGCAGGGACTGTAGAGACAACAGCCCCAGGTCCTGCTGCCAGCTGTGCATGCCCACATGACTTTGTGACAGTGGGAAAGTCATTTAACCTCTTTGAGTGGAATGTCTTCATCTGTAAAGTGAGGCTAAACCCTTCTTACCTCACAGGCTCTTAATACACGTGTTGAACACTTAAACACTTCATATTATTATTTCCTCAAGGTGCCCAGGGAAATTATTGATTTTAAGTCAAGACTTTACTCTCCTTTAGGCTCTTGGAGAATAGAAGCACCAGAACCCCCAAATTTGGGAAGGGCTTGTAGCTTGCTGATGTCTCCCCATGCTTTCCTTCCTCAGAGCACCAAGATGGGCACCCCAGCCTCTGTAGTGAGTGAGCCACCTCCTTGGCAGGCCCCAACTGAGGCCCGGGGCCGCAAAAAGGCCTCAGCCAACATCTTCCAGGACGCTGAACTGCTGCAGATCCAGGGCCTATTTCAGCGCAGTGGAGACCAGCTGGCTGAGGAACGTGCACAGATCATCTGGGAGTGTGCCGGGGACCACCGGGTAGCAGAGGCCTTGAGGAAGCTGCGCAGGAAAAGGCCCCCAAGACAGAAGCCTCTGGGCCACTCTGTCCACCACTGCAGCCGACTCAAGTAGGTTCCTGGATCTGGAGGGCTGAGGGAAAGACAGCACTAATAATGCCCAGTCAGTCCTCCAGTCTTGGCTATGTGGCCTGAGGTACTGGGCTAGCCTCACTGTAAAGCACCTACCATTGGGGCTGCGGTGTGGCCCAAACAGTGCCTACCATGGGGGGCACTTAAGACTTCTGTTACTACTGGAGTCATGGGATCCTGGGAACTCCCATGGGGAGGGGTGCCCAGGTCTATCAGTGTACCTCGTTTTTCAATGATTCTCAGCTAGGCGGGAGTGAGTATTGTTTGAAAGAAAAACATTGCATATACCTGCTGTAGAACAGATGACACTCAAAGGTAAGCCTAGTTAAATTCCTAGTTAAGAAATTACAGAGAAGACAGGAAAATCCTATAGTGGCATCAAGGGCTAAAAATTGCTGAGAAACTATAAACTTACCCTAGTAATCCATACTTTGCTTAGATCTCTGTCAGTTCTGGAACAGCATCCCCAAGAGATGGAGCTGAACCACACAGCCAAAACCATCACTGTGGGTGCCTTCCCCTAGCCGCCCTCTCTGGGCCTACAGTTTGATCATTAGACCTGAATAGGCCTTCTGAGATCATCAGGCCCAGGGGTAGCAAATCAGCTTTATGGCTTGTGCTAACTCCAATTAATGATCACTATGTGAACACCTTGCTAAAGATACTTGGTTCCTCCAGTCTGGTATCATGACTGATTAATAATGTTTGCCATGAGTATAAGAAGAGGAAGTTGGAGCAGTGTTGAGTGTTACACACCCTGATCTAGTCCAGTTCTTACAGAACTCTGAAAGCTTTGCCCAGTTATGTCGCTCTCAGAAGGCAGAGACAAGACCAGAACTCTGGCTCACTTTGCCCTGAACAGTTTTAATAGCACACCATGACCAAAGTCTTTTTATTCCTGTTCCCATCCTTCCTGCTGATGTTGGCCTATCACACATTTGTTCCCTGCAGAACCCCAGAACCCTGTACTCCACTGGCTGAACCACAGGGCAGTGCCACGGAGATGGCTTCCAGTGACCAGTATCTGAACTCTAGAAGGGCAAGTGCCAGGATCCGCCAGAACTGGAGGAAGCCAGGCCCCACAAGCTACCTCCATCAGATCAGACACTGATTCAGGCAAGTGGCTGAGAATGGCAGTATCTTCCCCAGGAATTATAGGAATTTTTGCCAAAGGGCCTGGGGAGGTAAAGAAGAGATGGAGGCATAAATCAATGACCGCTGCTACTGGCTTGCAATGAACAGGACTGGAGGCTTCCACGGAGCAGCATATTATGTGGAACCCATTCCTCACCAGAATAGGAAACGGCCACTGTTCCTGCTCAGCCTTTCCCAATCTAACACTATAGCTGGGCTGCATGATATTCCCCTGGAGTCAAGTGTCAAGCACTCAGCCTGAGCACGCACCACTCCTCATAGAGCCCTCCCACTACTGTCACCCAGTGGTCCAGCAGCCTGTTCCCCACCCCTTCCCCTCAGGCCGGCACAAGGAAACTATGGTTTAAGTGGCAAAATAAAAATATTTGCATCAAGAACTGTGTCTGTCACAGAAAGGGCAGATCCTGAAATAGATACCCAAGAGGGTGTGGGAGGGGGGTGAGTGATAGGGTAGCTCACTGCAAGGAAGGGTGTTCCCAGAGAGGAAAAATAAGTCTGGCCTCCATGCTTTCGCGCCCCATCCTCTAGAGCCCTGTGCATTGGCTTTTTCAAAAAAGCTATCAGATTGGGATATGAAATGGAAGCTTCCCTGTAGGCAGTCCTGATGCCAGGAGAGGGCTCTTGGCCCCTGGCCACCTCTAAAGGGAGAAGACCTGCACAGTGGGCAGTGGGTCCCTGGGTTAGATGAATCTGCAGCAAAGTAGTGGTTGCCAGCTCCTCAGCTGCTTCTTTATCCCTCTGGGCCACCCACACTGAAGTGGTCAGCATGTGACCATCCTGGAGCTTTCCTCTGTTATCTGAGCTTTCTGATAACCTGAAGATCGTTGACATTCAGCTGCCCTCCCCACCCTAGGTCTCATTATACATGGCTCAAATCGAGTTGTGGTCCACGATGCTCCAAGGGGCAGAGATGCACACAGAGCAGGGCTGCCCTCTCGTGGCCAAGAAAGTAAGTCAGTCCACATTCTTATCCCAAACCCTTGGAGCTAGAAATTTTGGAACTCAGAATTATTTTGGCTTTGAGGAGGTAGTCAGTACAAATACAATATAATCCTAAGTAGGGGAATATTTCGTAACAGATGAGTATTTCTGCAACAAATATTCAAATTGGGATACATGATGATTACAAACAGTTTCATATCAGTGTAGGTTCAGGTCAGGTTTTAGAAAATATTTTTGATTTTCAGAGCCTGGGCACTTTGGAAATGAGAACCTGTATCTCCCTCTGCTAGAGGGAAATAGCCTCTGGAACCCTATGGAAACACAAGGTTCTCTGTCCTTGAAATTGCATTCTACCTTGTGTTCCTCCCACCAAAGAAAACTAGACAACAGAGGTCAGAACTGGACTGGTTATTCATACATTTGCATTGATTAAAATACAATTTCTACAGTGCATTAGAACAATACCAAGGCAGCAGCACTTTCTGAGCCCCGCCTCTTCTCCCTGACATAGGGGACAGGGCCTATGGCTGGCAGAGGGCCAGGCCAGGCCAAGTGTCACCCAGAAGCCTGCCCTGGGACTCTGGACCCCTGGTTCTCTCCACATTCAAGGCAACCTGAGCACAGGCTTCAAGGAGAATGGAGAAGGTTCAGGGAAGGATGCCCCGCACTTTCACCTGCCAGGCCTGGGACCAGGTCCCTCTAACATGGGATCCAATTTCCTCCCCATCACAGAGCTGGTCTGGATGAGGACAATGTGCAGATCAGCTTGGCTCAGGGAAGCCACCAGGTCCCTTAGGGCCCCCTGACACTCAGGTGGGGAGCTTTATCAACACATTGGTGTAAAGCTGTCTATGGAGAGCTAAACATACCCGTGGTGCCCTCTGGCCTCTGGGAGCCCTGTTGCTCCTACAGTCTAGGGCTAGGCCGGCTCACAAACCCGGTCCCCCAGGCCAGAGTCCCAGCTGGCTGAATGGGATTGTCAGGGCAGGGCAGATAAGGAGCTGTGCCTTTGTCCACAGAGCATGTGCAACCAGCTCCCAGAGGCTTCCTGGCAGCAGGTGGAAGCCCAGGACAAAGTGGCTGGAAGAGAAGGGGACCAACCTGGCGCAGCTGACAAGAAGGCTGCGCATCTCTACTCTACTCTTGGATGGCAAGAGCTGGGCAAGCAGAGGGCACACAGCCATGGTCCTCACTCCCTTTCTTTGGTTGTTTCTCAAACCTTCAAGATAGTCTCTTTCCAAGACTGATTGACCAGTCGCAGGGTGCCAGAACAAAGTGTCCAACTGCTCCTCATCCTCAAAGAGCATCTTCTCTACTCCCTCCTGAGGCCATATTTTGCTTTGGTGTAGCAGGGGCTCGGACACCTGGCAAGGGGGACAGCTGAAGGAAGAGAGCCAGGGGAGCAGGAAGATGCACACTGAGCTGGGGAGGCAGTGGGGGACAGTCTGAAGGTCTCGCTCCTGTGGGCCCTGCCTTTCTCAACAAGCCTTGCAAAAGTGGCCTGGACCAAGAAGTCAGGGAGCAAAAGGAAGCCGCCAGTTAGGAAGCAGAATATAAGTCCTGTTACTTCCACCAAGTTGCAGTGGTAGGATATAAACAAGTCCAAGGATCTAAGATAATGTCCACCCTAGAGCCCTTGGTAAGACCCACTTTAGAACCCAGAATTGATCCCCTAAGTCAAGAGTGGAGGAAAGGATCTCTAAAACAACAGGAACAAATGAGAGGGCTGGGAGAGCTTATCACTTTTGTCTAGGACCACAGAAGCAAGGCTGGGATACACTGATCCTTGGAACAACTGTACTCCCAGCATACACTTAGGCCACAGAATCACTTTTGCAAGCTGGGGCCTCAATTTCCTCCCTCCTGCCTTTGCATGAGTGGACAGGCAAGCGACAGCCCTGGACTAGGGAGGCTGGTTCCCTAAGAGGACAGAGAGCAGAGCCAATCCAATTACATGCAGAACTGCCGGGAGGTCTAGAGTATCCCCACCATGAGAACTGTGTTTGGAGGCTTTCACTATTGCACTGATGGAAGACGGGGAAGAGACCTGGTAAAAACCCAAAGGAAAGGTGTGGCTTTTTCTGTCCCAGGACTTCATGTCACCAGTTGTCCTCTGAGTCACTCAGCTGCATTGGTCCATGGGAGTGAAGGACAGCGAGGCACCTGAATATCTGGGTCCATGCGAATATAAGTCTGGGTTAGAGGTTTCTGACAAGAGAGGATAGGGGATTCTGCCTGGGTTTTGCTACTAGTATTTAAATTTCTTTTTGTTATTATTTTTTTTTCTGATGCAGAATATAATGAGGAATTGCAACAGAGCAGGGTGTCAGGGAGGGAAGGGAATTTCCCAGCCTGCCCTCAGGAGATGCTAGAAGGGAGGTACTCCTCCCAGGCATCTGGACTACTGGCCTGGAGCTCCAGCCTTCCCCAACACTCAGAGGGGCCCTAAGCACGCACTGTCCCTCTGATTGTGTTTCTCCCAGTGCTTGGGAAAGCCCTGAGGGAGGGTGCGAGCAGAGAGGGAGGGCTCTGAAGGGCACTGCTCTCCACCAGCTTCTTAGGCTTTTCCTGCAATCCACTCCCCAGGCTTCCTCCCAGGCCAAGTCTCAGACAATATGCCTTTGTCTGCCTCGCGGGCTACCACCACGAAAAGAAGGGCTTCCGACTCTGAAAGCTCTGTGTGTAGGACTCGCTAGCAGACCGCTGGTGGGAACGGGCCGTCTCAACAATCACGGGTGGCATCTGGACGAGGTGCAGGGGACTCTTGTTGTCTTTCAGGGCCTGGGACAGGTTTAGGATCTGCAGTGGGAGAAATGAGATCAGTGAGGGTAAGGCCTAGGCATCTAGGTCTGCCTCTGAAAGGAAACCAGCAGACAGATGCTCCTATAAATCAATAAAAAACAACACAGCAACAGAAAATTGTACAATTGGCTAAAGAATATAAAAGCGCAGTAAGCAAAAAATGGAAACCTCTCTAGTTATTTTAAAAGTACAAATTAAAACAAAAACCTCCTATTCTTTTTGCCCTTCCAGTTAGCAAAGACAGAGATGATGACGATGACTCAGAGTTGGAGAGAGTGTGTAGACATGGCTGTGGGGCTGGCTCAGGGGACAGTCCCTCAGAAAGGCAAGTGAACAAAAAAGATTTAAAAATGAATAGGCCCTCTGAATCAGCAATTCCATGTTTAAGGACTAAGGAAACAATCACAAATATGCACAAAACACTTAGTTTCAACTAGTAGAGTCAGTACTATTTATAACAGTGAAAGTTACATAAATGTCCAAGAATATGGATTCATTTAATAATTTAAGGGATAAGAAATGAACAATTAAAAATTATAGTTTATTGATGTGGAAAGCTGACCATAGTGTCATTAGAAAAAGGGATAAGGGGGGGCCTCCCTGGTGGTGCAGGGATTAAAGACAAAGTGCCATCAAGCGATCATCACCGTGTACTGCAGCAGAAGTTCGATCCCTGGCCAGCTGGCCAGGGAGCTGACCCACATGGCGCAGCAGACCTCTCCTGTCTCGCCCGCTGCTCCCCTTAGCAGTGTATTTCAGTAGATCTGCCTGTTCTACTCCCCACTCTGTCTCTGGTGAATCCTCTCACCCCCGCACCTCTGGCCTGCACCCCAGTTCTTGTATGCATAAATTATCTTTAAAAAAAAAAAAGATAAGGAACCATTATTATAATGTGATCCACCTAGATTTTCTAAAATTCTATCTTCCTATCTACCTATCTTCCTATCTACCTATCCAGAGAAAGTCTGGAAGTCAGCAGTGATTATCTCTGGGTCAAGGAATTAGAGGTGATCTTTATTTGCTTACTGTTGTTTATCCTTTCTTTCTGGCTTTCCTACAAAGACCATGTGTTAAAAAATCAAAACATTTGAGTTGGATTCTCCCTCAAATGCTGTCTCTTCATAATCATGTTGTTTGTTTTTTAAATAAAACTTTCGCTTTGGAGTAATTTTAAATTTACAGAAAAGTTACAAAGATAGTAAAGAGAGCTCCTGTATTTACCTAGCTCCTCATAACTTTTGTAATTTAAACTTATCAAAAATAACAAATTAACATTGGAACATTATTATTAGCCAAATTCCCGACTTAATGCAGAGCTTATTAGCTTTTCCAGCACTGTTTTTCTGTTCCAGGATTACATCCAGGTTACCACAATGTATTTGCTCCTTACCAGTTTTTGTCTACATATAGATATTTCAGAGGTGTCCGTGAGACACACTTTCTCTTCTTGTCAAAATTAGAATTGCCACGACTCATCTTCTCTGGTCGGACAACATAGAAGCTGAGGTTGTCCTATGACAGACTTCTTTAAACCACTAGATGTTGAAGATTTTCACAGTAAGGTCACAGATACTGCCCTTAAACCACATATACACTTGGCCC
Organism: Talpa occidentalis; assembly: GCF_014898055.3. Lineage (NCBI taxonomy): Eukaryota > Metazoa > Chordata > Mammalia > Eulipotyphla > Talpidae > Talpa > Talpa occidentalis. The sequence goes on from NW_023605194.1 coordinate 22,855,785, forward strand.
ACAAGTGCTTCCCATAAAGAGGCAGAGATCCACCTGCAACTGGGATCAGAAGTCAGAACTGGATCCTACCAGAAACTAGTTCCTCCTCTACCTAATTGTTTTGGTACTTGTCAGCAACCTATACTGAGCCTTGAGTACAAGACCAGGGCAGAGGGCTAAAAGACCATTCAAATGGAACTGGAGTAAATTGTGCGGACCGCCCAACTTAAACCTGCTCTGGTTGGGGCTTCTTGTGTTTCCTTTGGTTCAGAAGCTGCCTCTCATGCACACTGAAGTAACTGGGGTAGAATGTCAAATCATCTGTAATTTACTTTCAAAAAATTTGCAAAAAAACATATCTATCTAGGTAGAGAGACAAATGATAAAGAAGTTTTCCCTCAGACCTTGTTTTCTTTATCTAACTTGGTTAGAAGCCTTCATGGTGAGTATCTACATCTATTACCCAGCTCTAATTCTCGAGGGGCCCTTCCCTCTTCTCCTTATGCCCAGGGTCCTCATACAGTTCACTCTGTAATTATGGCTCACAGAAGTAGAAGACTGTAACTTCCTTCCCAGAAGTATCTAGGATTTCTATATAGCAGAGACTTAGATTGCTTTGGTGTGAGTGGTAAAACAAGGAGATGACTGATACAATAGCCATCTACATGCTGGGTGCTCATGGTAACTTGCAGTACTTAGTGGGAGGCACTCTAGGTTTAAGATGCCAAAGGCTCTCTAAGGCTATGAAGAGCACAAAATGGAGAGAAAGATAAAATTACTCTCCCAATCCCCCCTTCAACCTTGTCGCTCTAGATAATGGCCCTAGCTGGGTATAATGGGAGGAGGGTTGCTATGATGTGAGCAAGGGGCCAAGTTGGGAGGGCATTAGAGAAGACAGTATAGTAGGGACAGAGGTACAGTCTACATAAACTTGAGAAGTTTGTTCCTTTATGCTGAATTCTATAATAGCAGAGTGCATCATAAGGCTTTTAAGGTTTCCAAAAATTCTACCAGCCTAACTGGGCCCTTACCTTACTTGGGAAATGTTGGAAGACCACATAACTGGTATTCAGGAAGCTATAATAACTGCAGCTCTTAAAACCTCTATACCATTTCCAGGGAAAAATGGGCTCAGTAAGCCCAGAATTGCTCTCACCAGAAGTCTTTAGCTAAATGGTAGGAAGAAGTAAATGTATAATTATGATGGGGAAGACCTTGTCTTTTTAAAGATGTGAGAAGCTGACTTTTCTGTACATAAAAATCACAGTCAAAAGTAGTTAACACATACTGAGTACTTCAATATGCCAGGCACTACTCCAACTGATAAACCTTGATATAAGTGCTGTTATTAATACCATATTGCAATGGAGAAGCTAAGGGAAGGGGAGATTAAGTAATTTGTCTAAGACCACACAGCTAGTAAATGGCAGAGCCAGTATTCAAACCCAGGCACTCTGACCACAGCCATACCCTTAACTGAGAGGCCATCCCAGCTCTCATTAAGAAAACCTCAAAATTCCAAGCACAATGTCAGTGCCCTATAGAGTTTTTAAACAATTTTACAAACATATTTTTACTATGCCTTGGAGGGTCAATGATGCTCTGGGGGTTTCTTTAGCTCTCTTTGAAGGTAAAGTGGGAAAAGAAATATGACTTATTAAAAGCAAAAATTATGGGGCCTCCCTGGTGGCACAGGGGTTAAGCACTGCACTGTGAAGTAATGTGTAGCCTCTACAGCATGAGTTCAATCCCCAGCCAGCCAGGGAGCAACCCACATGGCGAAGCAGACCTAACCTGTCTCGCCCGCTGCTCCCCTCAGCAGTGTATTTCAGTCAGTCTGCCTATTCTATTCCCCACTCTGTCTCTGGTGAGTCCTCTCACACATACACCCCCCCCCACCCCACATCTCTGGCCTGTACCCCTGCTCTTCTATGCATAATCTTTTTAAAAAAAAAAGCAAAAATTATAACCATAGTCAATATCTAAGTGCTTACAATGTGCCATTTTTCACCAAATATTTGACATGTATTATCTGATTAATCCTCTAGTCAACTCTGCAATGTATTATTATGGTTCCATTTTACAAGCAAGGAATTAAAGGCTCTTGTCCAAGGCCAAAGGCTTGTACATAGTGAAGCAGTCTGACTCCTGAGGCTAGTTCTTAACCTCCAAGCTGTACATCCTGCCCTGAGCAACCTGATGACAGGGTCCACGGGGTTAATTTACCAATGAGCTATCGAGTAATTGGCATAGAACTAAGCACACAGTAAGTGCTATACCAAGGATACCATGGAAGAGTAGGAGATGGGGGAGGGCTACCTTTCCTCCCTCATGTGTTAGAGCAGAGTCACAAATATGTATATAAACTAAATAGAGTGTAAAATGCAAGTCTTACCATATTTACTGAACATACCCCTCCCAGGGAAATCCCAGGGATAACACCACATGTCCCAGGCTTACCTGTCCCCGCATGACAGCAATCTGCTTGTGGAACTGTCCCCTGTCAAAACCAGGATCTTTCTGCAAAAGAAAGACAGGAGATGGAACTTGCATGAACCACTAAGAGGAACCCATTTTCCTATCCTGATTAGAAACTTTTTAATAAAGAAAACCTAAAAGAGGCTTATAAAACTTGAAGTTTACTACCACTCCAAGAACTTCTTGTTTCACAGATGCAGAAAATAGAGAACTAGTATATAATCTTGTGCCGAGTCTCGTTATTAACACTAAAGAACTCTAGGTCCCATGCTCCATTTGAAAATGAGAGCTTTTAAGATTCACTGCAGTCACATGGTGCACACACAGAACGTACACCAGTGTGATTCATCACAGCTGCCAATGTCTTTCAAACCAATCCCAACCAGGTCTTGCTGTCTGTCTACATGTGGGAATCTTGCTATTCAGACACAAGTCAGAAGAATGTTAGCCATTCTCTCTTGGCTTTTATCAGGCCAATTAGAAAAAAACATTAGGGGGCCTCCCCGGTGGCGCAGCAGTTAAGCGCTGGGTTGCGAAGCTGCCCCCAGCCTCTGCAGCGCAGGTTCGATCTCCGGCTGCTCCCCGGCCACCGGAGGAGGGTCCCACATGGCACGCAGACCTCTCCTGCCGCCCGCTGCTCCCCTCAGCAGTGTACTTCGGTCCTTCTGCCTGTTCTGCTCCCCGGTCTGGCTCTGGTGAATTCTCTCACCCTCCCGTGCTTCTGACTATACCCAGTGCTTGTATAAATAATAAACAAACAAATAAATAAATAAAATCTTTGGAAAAAAAAAACAAAAAAAAATTAGGAATTCCTACTTCTATTTGGAGATAAGGTTGAAGTTCCCCCAGCTAACCTTGAAGAGTTCGTATAGGTCCTCCTCCAAGTCCTTGATGAAGTTAGGGTCCGATATCTTTGGAAGAATCAGATCTTTGATCTCCTGAGAGAATGGGACTTTTGCCTGGGGTAACCAGGCCCAGTAAAAAGGATCTGAAAAGAGGAAAGGCCAAAAGGAAATATGGTGATGAAAATATCCCTTGACCTATCAGAACACTGCGAAAGGCAGAATCCCTCCTTCCTTGATATACAACAGGGAAGAAAACTTACAAGAGCAGTTAACCCTCAATTTAACATAGTAAGTGAAGGAATTAGGATGCAAACTCAGATCTAGCTAATCCCAGAGTCTGTGCTCTTTCCTAAGCTTTCTGTGGCCTTCCAAAACATAAGCCTATCTAGAAGTAATTGCTTGCCACTGAGACAGTCAGATATTCCTTCAAAAATAAAACAGGCTAGTACTTATATCTCTCCATATTTCCAAAAGTCTCTCAGTATAACAGGGCAGTGCCTGGCTTCCAAGATGGCAATGAGGAAAATAGGACACTGACAGTTCTTATGTTTAGAGACACAAACAGAATAAATTATAAGACAGGCCTCATTAAGAATAAGAAAACTGTAATATGGAGATGAGAAAACCCAAATCTATGTTCCCAATGAGAATAAAAAGATAATAACTAAAAAAATACTACACTGTGGAGTAGTTGCTCTGGCCAGCCACTGTGCTAAAGTGCATGAACTGCATTATTTCATTAATTCTTGGAACAATACTGAGATTGAGGTGGTATAATGTCCACCGCACAGATGAGAAAACTGAAACTGAGCAAAAAAGACAGACCACAGTGGTCTTGAGACTTACATGCCCGCCATGAGTCAGGATGCTTCAGGGGGAAAGCCAGCCCATTGTCTATGGCAGCAACTTTGATGACAGGCTCCTTCACCACCACCCAGTCTGCATCCTGTAGAGTAAGGAAAGACTAAATACTAGGGTCCCACCAGCCTCAGGCCCTTTAAAGTAGTCGCAAAACATCCCATCTCAACCTCTTAGGCACTAATACTTATTCAACTATTCATTCTTTGAACTAGTTTCCATATTGTAATCTGAATATTATATATTCATGGCACCTTTAACCTGGCCTGTTCAGAGTTCTCAGAGTCTCCTGAAGCTATCATAGAAAAGGTATGCTTCCCTAGGCGCTGCCACAGTCTTAAGAAAAACGACAATAACAAAAATTACTATAAGTCATCCCTCCTAGGAAAAGGCAATGAGAATCCTCAGAATATGAAAAGAAAAGAAAATCATCAGTTGGTCAAGGTTCTTTTGTGTGACCCTTGAGTCAGATGCCACTTCACTAACAGTGACCACATATTCCAGCAAGATAAGAGCACCATGGGAGATAACAGTTGGCTGCTCTTGGATACAGGAGCCTGTTCCCCTGCTTGAGTGATACATAAACAGGAAAGGGCAGAGGTGAGTATAAACAGAGTAGGGCAGGCTTCCTGTGAGAGCCCACATCAGACATTCTCGCAACTGTGTCCTTGGCTCTACACTTCTAGCTCACTGGTGCCATCGCAGGAACAGGTAGCGTGGGTCCAGGACACCTGCACCAGAATCCCCTGGGATGCCTGAGTTTTACCTGACTTAATGGGGGAAAGATTTGAAGAATCTGTACTACTTTTAAATAAGCACTTCAGGTGATCCTGATGTATGCAGTTTGAGAATCACTATTAGAGAAGGAAGTTAAAAATTAAAAACACAATGAAAATGTATTAACTAACCTTAATGTGGTTAAACATTTTATAACAGTATATCAAATCATCACACTGTACATCTTAAGTTTGCACAATGTTATATGTCAATCATATCTCAAAAAAACTGAAAAAAAAAAAAAAACACCATGAGGAATAAAAACAAACTTCTTTCTTCTCCAGGTAGACTTCCTATTTTTCAAAAGATTTATTTTTATTTATTTATGCATACAAGAACTGGAGTATAGGCCAGAGGTATGTGGGGGGGGGGGTGTGTGTGAGAGGATTCACCGGAGATAGAGCAGGGAGCAGAACAGACGGATCTACTGAAATACACCGCTGAGGGGAGCAGTGGGTGACACAGGAGAGGTCTGTTGCCATGTGTGTCAGCTCCCTGGCTGGGGATCAAACTCAAGCACCAGTGGCTTCTGAGACTTAAACCCTGTGCCATGGCGGAGGGGGGAGGGGGAGAACTTCCTGCTATTTTTAAAAAATGTTCAGCCTGAGCATGGAAAAAGAAGAGTGGAATATGAAAGCAATGAGTGAATAAAGAAAGTTGCAGGAACTTATGTCCTACAGTATTGTGATCTGCTATAAGAAAAGTATTCCATGGTCAGTAAAGTTTAGAAATCACTTGGCCAAACACAATAGATTCATTTAATACACTACTCTCCATGTATTTACCATGCTGTGTACTGTGAATCTCCAAGAAAGGCACAAGGTATGTAATATGTCCCAAACTTATTTGAGCTTTTCTTCTACTTATCCCTGCTAAAATCCTTTAGTAGGATATTCCTTAAATAAAAAGATTAAGAAGAACTATACCAATTATTAATCTATCATTTTTAACATAAGTGCCATCCTGATTTTTCTGAACTTATATGACCTAAATCTCTATGATGTGTATTTCCTTATTATGCATATATTCTATCTCATCATCTTCTTCAAGATACAGATCAACCTCTTACCCGAGAACTAGAACTATCCATGGGACAGTCGTATTTAATCAGCCAGTTGTCGTTGCCTCGATCTGTCAACAGAAATATAAAGTTAGTAGAAAAACTGGCTTTCACTTTCAGTAATGGTGGACTAGCTATTTTACTTAGTCCATCTGTGCAATGTAACACTTGTACCATCTGATCAATGTAACCCAACACAATAACAGAATGAAGGGAAAAACACACCATCATCATGATGCAGAAAAAATATCTGATGAAATTCAACATTCTTTTTTGATAAAAACACCAAATAAACTAGGAGTAGAAAGAAACAACCTCACCATAATAAAAATGAAAACCCCTAGTAAACAAATTCAACGGTGAAAGACTAAACACTTTTCCTCTAAGATCTAGGCCTGGAAGCCTACTTTCACCACTTCTATTCAGAAAAAACAAATAAATAAAAGGGAGCTAAATCAGAAAGGAAGAGGTAAACTCATATGTTTGCAAAATGTAGATACCTTCCCCCTCAAAAGAAATGTAGAAGGGCAGAATATAGACACCCACCTCCCAAAAAGAAAAAGAAAACCCTATAGAGTCACAGCTAAAACACTGATTCAAAAGAACACCTGTACCTCTATGTTTACTGCAGCACTATTTACAATAGGTAAAAACTGGAAACAACCCAAATGCCCAAAAATAGATGACTGGATCAAGAAGATGTGGTATTTATACACAATGGAATATTATTCAGCAATCCAAAAAGATAAACTCATGCCATTCGCAGCAACATGGATGAAGCTAGCAGGAATTATGCTCAGTGAAATAAGCCAGAAGGAAAAAGAAAAATATCGAATGGTTTCACTTACAACAGGAATATAGGGGAATCAAATAAGACATCAGTGTAAAAAAAAATAATAACAGTACAAAAAACAACAAAGCAAAAGCAAATAATTACAAATCAGAGACATACTGCAGGGGAGGAGGAGGGAGAGGAATCACAGGGAGAAAGGGAAGAGAACAGGAGACTGTAGTGATGGTGTACAGGTGCCTTGGGGAAGGAAATTCTAAGGGAACTCAACCTGAGGGGGTGGGAGGAAGAAAATATTGTTTAAAAAAATTAAAAATTAAAAATAAAATAGGAAAAAAAAACAGAGTCACAGCTAAGTATAAGGATAAAAAGTCAATACACAAAAGTCAGTTGCATTTTTATTCACTAACACTGAACAACCCAAAAGGAAATTAAGAAAGCAATTCCATTTTCAGTAGCATCAAAAAGAATACTTAGGAATTAATTTAACCAAGGAGGTGAAAGATTTTGCAACGAAAGCTCTAAGACATTGCCAAAAAAAATTAAAGAAGACATAATAAATGAAAAGACATGTTCATAGAAAGACTTAATATTGTTAACATGTCAATACTACTCAACACAATCTACAGATTTAATGCAATTCCTACCAAAATTCCAATAATTTTTTTTAAAGATTTATTTTATTTACTTACACACACAAGAATTGAGCTGTAGGCAAGAGGTGAGGAGGTTAGAGGGGTGAGTGAGAGGATTCACCAGAGACAGAGTGGGAAGAAGAACAGGCAGATCTACTGAAATACACTGCTGAGGAGAGCAGCGGGCAAGAAAGAGAGGTCTGCTGTGCCATGTGGTTCAGCTCCCTGGCCAGGGATCAAACTCATGCCACAGTGGCTGGCAATAGCTTGATAGCATTGAGATTTTTTTTTGGGGGGGGGGTGAATATTTTATTTTATATAATTCTTACATCATTTTTCATTTTTGCACAATGTATACATTTTCATTTTGGTTATATTCCCCATGCAATTGCACCCCCTCTTATTTTGACCCTAGTCCTTCCTCTCCCCACCCTCCCCGCCCCCAGCACTGAGATTTTAAGCCCTGTACCACCAGGGAGGCTCCCTCAAATGATTTTTTTTTTTTGCAAAAATAGAAAAAAACTCATCCTAAATTCATAGAAAATCTCAAGGGACTCCAAACAGTAGAACAATCCAGAAAAAGAACCAACCTGGAAAACTCACACTTCCTCCAAAACTTTGAAACTTACTACAAAATGATTCTTATAAGAAGGTCAAGTCATCAAAATAGCATATTCCTGGCAAAAAGACAGATTTACAGACCCACAGAATAGGAAAGAGAGTCTTGAAATAAACCTTTGCATATATGGGCCAAATGAATTCTGTCAAGAGTGGCAAGACCATTCAATGGGAAAAGTCAGTCTTTTCAACAAATGAGAGCTGGGAAACTGAATATCCACATATGGATATTCATATGGACTCCTAACCTAAATCTAAGAACAAAAATTATGAAAATTTTACAAGAAAACAAAGGGCAAAAGCTTTGTGACACTGAGGAAAAAAAAAAGCTTTGTGACACTGGATTTGGCAATGATTTCTTACATATGACTCTTAAAGGCACAGACAAGAGAAAACACATGAATTGAACTTCATGAAAATTTTAAAAATTAACTGCAACAAAAGAATAAAACGGCAAACCACATATTGGGAGGTAATATTTGCAAATGGATAATTATCCATTATCCATCTGATAATGGATTAGTATCCAGAATATGTAAAGAATTTCTACAATAAAACATATAACCTGATTTGAAGATAGGCAAAGGACCTTTGTCCAAAGAAGACATATGGTTAAAAGCACACAAAAATATGCTCCAATCCCTAATCAACAGAGAAATCCAAGCCAAAGCTTTGAGATGCCACCTCACACCTATCAGCTGTCAAAAACAACCAGAAAATAAATGGTGGCAATGATGGAAAGAAATTGGAATTCCTGTGCATTGCTGATAATAATGGATAAAAGTGCAACCTTGTGGGGAGGGAAAAGTACAGTGGTTCCTCAAAAAATTAAACATAGAATTATCATACAGTCCAGCAATTCTACTTCTGAATACTCGAAAAGCTGCATACTCAAAATACTCAAAAGAACTGAAAGTAGCATCTCAAAGACATATCTGTATACCCATGTTCATAGCAGCATTATTAATAACTGAAAAGTAAAAGCAACTCAAATGTCCATTGAAAGAAGAATGAATAAGCAAAATGTAGCACAAACATATATTATTTTTTAAAAAGGAAAGGTATTCTGACATATGCTACAACATGAATCAAATGAGTACATTAAGTGAAATAAACGAGTCACAGAATGACAAATACTGTATGAGTCCGCTTATATAAGATACTTAAAAGACAAAACTGTTCTGTGATAGGTCTTGCTGCTGCAACGATGACTAGGGGTCAAGGATTAGAGCACTTTTTATGGTGCTTTGGAAGTGCCAAGTGGCTTTTCCCAGAGACCAGGAGAGGCTATGGTTGAAATGTAAATACTGGCTCCAGGCCTCACTACTGATAAATGCACGTTATGTGCCTGGATATAACCTGTCTTGAAAAAGTATTCAGAGACTCCCTGAATGTGCCTACACTTCTGACTTAGGAAAAACCAACTCATCCTGGCAAGGCACTTTGCTACCAAGGTCTGCAAGCCATCAGGTCTCCACTGTTAAGTGCCTCACCACAGTCTGGCACAGGGACAGAACCACACAGACACTCACCAGTGTTGCGGATGATGTAATCCAACACCACCAAGCGCTCAAACTGCAGCAGTAGTTGCCGGTTAGTGTTCTCAGGGAGAGGCTCTGCTTCAAAACGCCGTAGCCAGTAGTCTGCATCTTTGTAGCCTTCAACAAAGATCTGAAATGAACCAACCTGCAACCAAGAAGGAGGAATAAAGGTATTTCCCTAGCGCCTAAGTCCAAAGACCCCAGCATTAAGCCAGATATCCAACAAGGACTGTAGTTTATCATTAAAGGAGAAAGTGGTAAAGACCTTTACTTCTTCATTTCCTTGCAAGTATAGGAGAAAAAGGGTGTGACAATGACAGCCCAACAAAATCCAAGAGGCCCATTTAAACAGTCCAAAGGAATAAAGTGATAAAGTTAAGGTCTCCACTCTCGGGAGAATTATTCTCCGAACGGTAGAACCCTGACAGAAATGAGGACGGGAGCTTCCAGGCAGGTCTGCAGGCACCCTGCTTCACCACTTAGATGGTTATACCACTACAAATCCCCTTTGATAAGCCAGATAAGTGCAGTCTATACCTTTGGTGGCAGCCCGATGCGGTTAAACCTCTGCCCAACTTTTGGCACTTTCTCTAATGCAAGCCGCTTGCCCCTGGATTTCACTCGGTCAATGGCACTATAGTTGAAGGTCTCACTGGCCAGGTATACTACCTACAGTGGAAAGAGAAGCAATACCTAGGTTAGTGTCAAGTTCATGGAACTATGGCAGGGAATAGCCAGATGCTCACCAATACTGTCCCTCTTTCAGGGCACATGGAAAGAATACATTTCTCAGCTTTGATAGAAGCTAAGATAGGGTATATATTACTTTGGACAAGAGGAATTTGACAAAGTAATACATGTACATCACTTCCAGGCCTAATCCCTAAAATCTCCCATGACTCTTAGTTCATATTCCCCAATCTGTGCAGCTGAAAATGAAGGGCTCTGAAATAGCAAAATCACATCATGGAAGGATCCTAGACCCCTTGTCATGACATGGACTGTAGTAGAGCTGCCTACCTGGTCTGGATCTATGATGTAAGCAAGAAATTAATTCCGACTGTACTAAACCACAGTTGCAACATACCCTATACTCTTCTTTTGGATTTTGTACTACATTGCTATACATACACTTAGTTATGCAGACTGTATCTGTAATATTATACAAGAAACTAGTAATAGCAGCTGCCTCAAAGGGGAAAAAAAAACTGAGTGGTAAAAAACAGAGGTGAAAGAAGGGCTAAATTGCTCTTCCCTGTTTATTTTAGGGTGCCTTCTGATATTTGCATTAGATGTATGCACATGGCCTATTAAAAAAAAACATTTTTAAAATGGGCCATTAGTATTACATTTGATTATAAAATTGTGATATCACTATAATCATAATCCATATGTAGTTTTATTATCACACCTACCACACTGTCTTGTGAGTATCCATTCATATATATAATTTCTCTCTTAAGACTAATGAAATTTGGGGAATAAGAGAACATCTTATTCACATTAGAATCCTCAGCACCTAACACAGTGCCTGACACATGATCACTAAATATTAAGTGAATGAATGAATAAGTTACATTCAGAGTTTTTTTTGTTTTTAAAGATTTATTTATTTATTTATACAAGCACTGGGTACAGTCAGAAGCGGGGGAGGGTGAGAAAACGCGCCAGAGCCAGAGCGGGGAGCAGAGCAGACAGAAGAACCGAAGTACACTGCTGAGGGGAGCAGCGGGTGGCAGGAGAGGTCTGCGCACCATGTAGGACCCTCCTCTGGTGGCCAGGGAGCTACCGGAGATCGAACCAGTGCTGCAGAGGCTGTGGGCAGCTTCACAACCTAGCGCTCAACCGCTGCGCCACCGGGAAGGCCCTACATTCAGAGTTTTCATAGGTAGCAACAAGTTGGTTTTAGCAGAGAAATACCTAAAATTTTAAATTTTAAGAAAATTTTTTTCTAAGCCTTGCAAAATTTATTGCAAATAACTAATGAAATAACATATCAATGAAACATATAAGTGAAATAACATATCAAAATACTTAAGAGAACATAAAGAGAGAGATTGCAGCAAAATAATTCCCTCCCTCCCACCTGTTGATCTATTCATTCATCCATCGGTCCATCCAGTATGAGTACCTAAAGGGGATGTGAAAGGTGCTACAGGTTGGCACTCCCTGCCTTAAAAATCAGGAAACACAGGCACAAGAAGAAAGTGGAAAAAAAGGTTCTCCTAAGATCACCTTGCCAGTTTCCATGGTAAAAACCCCAGTTATCTCAAGCCATAAATAACCCTTTTTCCCCACGCCCTATCAGATTTATTTTTGATCATGCTTTAAAACCACTTTTTCTATGACTAATGAAGCTATCAAAATCTGAAACCTCACAAAAACACAGAGCAGAAACAGCTAGGCAGTGAGAATTAGAGCCCTACTATTTGAAATCCCATACAATATGAGCCCTGTTTCCATAGTGACAGATCCTCTGATCGACCGGATAGAATCCTGTCACAAGGGTGGGGAGGCCAAGAGGGAAGAGACTTCCTCCTACTATTCTCTAGCAGCTGTATGTAAAGCTTGCAAAGTTCTCTCACGTCTCAGTCGCATGTAGCTAGTGTTTTAGCTGCTGCTGAATCTTTGATGCAAAAGATCATCAGCCCTCATTAAGATTCTCTAATAGGGAAGAGGAAGACCAGAGATGGGGGAAAAAAAGGATTGGGGGGTGGAGGAAAGTAACATTACAGATTAGTCATAAAAATACCCCAAGCTAATAGGTATGGAGTATTTATATTGTGCCATGCACTGTTTATGTGGAATATATTACATAATCTTAAAAGCCACCCTATAAAAGTAGGAACTATCTATATCCCTATTTTTATAGAGAGGAAACTGAGGGGTACAAAATGAGTGGTAAAAAACAGAACAGAGGAGGGGGTGTTAAATGACTTGCCCGAGGGTGACCCATTAAAAAGCTGCAGAGCTAAAATTGACTCAAGCCCTCTAATTCTTGGCCACTGCATTCCAGAAGCATAGGCAGAACAGGCAGGCACAGGCCCGGGGCAGCCAGCTATTTACCTAGTAAAGAAAGGAAATTAATTTGCAGCAACATGGATGGCGCTGGAAGGGATCATGCTCAGCGAAATAAGCCAAAAAGAAAAATACCGGATGGTCTCACTCATAGCAGGAATCTAGAAAACTTAAATAAGGGACCAGGAAAATGAATATAAGAAAGTGAAAATCAAAATCAACAAAAAACTATGAACCAGAGACACTTTTTGGGGGGTGGGAGGCGGGAGGGGAAGGATTGGGGTCAGAATGGGGCGTTTGCAATTGTATGGGGGAATATAAAAATAAAATTTAAGATTAAAAAAAAAAAAGGAAATTACATTGATGAGCAAGGAGTACTTAAAAGAGTTTCTACAGTCTAGGAGGGGCCTAGTAGGAGGATTTCAGGTTAGGCAGGAGATCTCAAGAGCATTAATTATCATACAAGATGGTCAAAGTGTGCTATTTGACTAGATGCATAGAGAGAGAATTGAGGCACAAAGGAAAGAATGAGTTGCACAAGATTAGGCAGTAAAAGAGCTACAAGCCTGAAACTACAATCAAATATTCTCTCCGCAGACCTGAAGTTTAGGCTCTCTGGTATTGTTTCCTGTGGTTTGATAGTCATTTACTGACTCAGCTGGTGCTTACTGGAAGTATAGTGCTTTGCTAGGATGAGAGAAGGAAATTTCAAGAAATTTCAAGAAGTCCAGACTACTACAAACTTACAAAACTAACAGGCTTATTGTTTGGAGTTTGATGGCAAAGGAGCAGGCACAGTTAAACATTCCCAACAGCCACATTTGCTCCTAATATATCCTGGTAAAACAGAAAAAGGAAAAAAAAGTTTGAAGGGAAGTTCCTACCTGCTGATCAATCTCTTTGCCCACAGAATCTGCTACTTAAACCTTCAAAGAAAACCTCAAGCAGGGGTTTTTAATCTAGAGGCATGGTCCCTAGGGAGTAAATGGATAGACTTCAACTTGTCTATGAATCATCCCCCTGAAAATTATATTTATAATTATATATAAAATAATAACTGCTAATAGATGTGTTTTTTCTGGGAACAAGATCTATAGCTTTTTTAAAAAAAAAAAAGATTTATTTATTCATGCACACAAGAACTGGGGTACAGGCCAGAGGTGTGGGAGTGAGAGGATTCACCAGAGACAGAGTGGGGAGCAGAACAGACAGACTGAGTGAAATACACTGCTGAGGAGAGCAATGGGCGAGTCAGGAGAGGTCTGCTGTGCCATGTGGGTAGCTCCCTGGCTGGGGATCGAACTCATGCTGCAGTGGCTGCAGATAGCTTCATAGTCTGTATCTTAACCCCTTGTACCATCAGGGAGGCCCAGGTTGTTGTTTTTTTTAAGATTTATTTATGCATCCAAGAATTGGGGTTGAGGCCAGAGGTGTGTGTGTGGGGGGGGGGGTGTCGAGAGGATTCTCCAGAGACAGAGTGGGAAGTAGAACAGGCAAATCTACTGAAATACACTGCTGAGGGGAGCAGCGGGTGAGACAGGAGAGATCTGCCCATGTGGGTGCCGCAGTAGCTGGCAATAGCTTGAGACTTTAACCCCTGTGCCACCAGGAAGGCCCAAGATCTATAGTTTTCATCAGACTCTCAGAGAGGACTAAGGCCCAGACAGTTAGACAAGCACCAGAATGCATAGCATAAGGATGGCTGAGGAGAAGTTCATGTCAGTTCACTATAGAGGTTTAGGTCAAACCTTTGTTCTAATTGCCAGTCCATCTACAGTTCTCCTTGCCAGATCATGCATAAGTACTCAGATGATTATCAGCTAGCCCATTCTAGAAAGGAACTAAATGGCACAGAACTCTCAGAGAGTGATCCACAACAGTCAACAGGTTCCTAACCAGCTTGAGGTTATCTGGGATACAAATATACAGGGAACCCATAAATATGCACAGAAGGTCAGAGATCTTCCAAAAAATATGCAAAAATTTCATGTGTTTCCTTCTCAGGATCACTTTCATCACATCAAATCATGAGCTTAAACCTACCACCCTGTCCCAAAAGGCTGAGCATAAATAGGAGCATAAATAGCCCTCACTGGACCTAGCAGTCCCACTAACATGTAGCCTGGCTTTGACTCCAGGAAAAGTCTGGCCAGGCAGTAAGGTTCCCTGGAGACAGGTCACTGACCTTTGTACGAGGTACAATGTTGAGTTCCAGTTTTTGATCGACCAGGCTGGCCCCTGCCTCTGAAAGATAGCCCTGGTTGAGAACAAGGCAGTCACGGCCAAAACAGCAGGGACAGCATAGTTTTTGCAGCCACTTGGTCCATTTAGGATTCAGTTGTCCATAAGGCTCTTCATTCTTAGGTTTGAAGACAGCAATAATCTTCTACAAAATAAAATAAAATAAAAAAAAGAGGACGTTAAGGGCAAGTTGATTAAACTAGCTTACAGACCAAAACAGCAGGACTCTAGAAGGAAATGAGAGGGTGAAGGCACCATGACTCCTTTATGAAGTCTACCTGCTACCAGAAGTAAATCTCAGCAGGCCTTAGGCCTGGCCTCCAGACACAACCCCTTTCCTTCCAGCCTCCCAATTGTCATCCTCTCTTCACAGGCCCATGCTGAGCCCAGCATGCCCACCACCCCACGCAGGCCACTCCTACAGGCAGTAACAAAACAAAATGGTATTTTAAAGGACAGATGTACAAAAAGAGAGAGGGCAAAGACAGAAAACCCCAACTTACTGTCAGACACAACCCTCTCCCCAGCTTCTAAGGGGAAGACACCAACTCACGTGTGCAAGGAACGAACCCACTATTTAGAAAAGGCTATAGCCAAAGAAGTTTCCAAGTTTGCTATGTACAACAGAAATTGAACACCATCAAATCCCAACTTCCAAGGTACATACGAACATACTGTTACTCTGTGTCAATTGTGTAAAGTCAAAAAATAATCAACAGAGGCAAATCAAGTATTAAGAAAGGAGGGCAAGGGCCTCCCCTGGTGGCGCAGTGGTTGAGCGCTGGGCTGTGAGGCTGCCTACAGCCTCTGCAGCGCCGGTTCGATCCCCGGCTACCAGCAAGGGTCCCACAAGGCGCAGACCTCTCCTGCCGCGCCCGCTGCTCCCCTCAGAAGTGTATTTCGTCAGTCTGCCTGTTCTGTTCCCCGCTCTGGCTCTGGTGAATTCTCTCACCCTCCCGCACTTCTGACTGTATCCAGTGCTTGTGTAAATAAATCTTTAAAAAAAAAAAAAAAAAGAAATGAGGGTAAGACAATTCCTTCATTAATGGTTGATTTCCTCTATCAGTTTTACTACCCCACCTCCTGAGTATTAATAAGACCTTAAAATAAAAGGTTAGGTATGGCAAAATAAAAAAGCAACAAAGGAGAAAAATCATAGCAGGTAAAGGAATCTGCTACCTGGTTAGAATGGAGTTCTTTTAAGTAAATGTGATGGGCAACAAATCAAGACAGGAAATGCCACAAGGATTAAAATCCATCTTCCCTAGCGGATGGTAACTGAATCCTCAAAGGTGCCTGGAAATATGGGGTCCTGCTGCAGCTCAGGAACTATGGCGTCCCTCCTGAAGGTCTCTGCCCCCGGTCAGCAGGCCCTCCTTCCCTCCTGTCCCCAAACTGGTAATTTCAAAGAAAGTATAGTATATACTCCAGTGATTCATCTTCATGTCATATGACTCTCCCTCTCCCTTTACCCCACAGCGAACTTAAGCTAGTCTAGATCATAAGACATTTTCCCGTGGGTGTCACTTCCTGAATGGCAGGTCACAGCATAAAACACTCATCTATCTGCCTGCATTAAGTACTCATATGAAGAACTGGCTAGGTACATGTCTCCAACAATTACTAATCAATTTGGGGTCAGTTCCTTCAAGAAGCCTTGCAAGGATCTGAGACGGTAAGAGAAATACAGAATGTTCCTCCTCCCTCCAAAAGAATTAATATATTCTTAAACACAGCAAACATACCCCCCAAAAAAGTTCAATGCATATATTCATGTCAAAAGTCTTCAGAATTATATTTTTTATCCACAGTGGCTAGTAAGAGGCCTAAGTAGCAATCTTCCTCTCTATCTCTGCTTCTTCTCTGTGTCAGCTCTGAACCACACAGAAGTACCAGTAAGGGGCTGGCCACTCAGAGAACCACTGAGGAGACCACAGTAAACTCTGGAACCTGGGCAGTGAAACCACAAGACAACCTGACACACATCCTAGAGCCCAACAGTTCAACTAAGGTACAATATGGAGTTCAACAAGCCGGTCCCCAAATGGAAAACTAAGATATCCCTAATACTAGCAGGGACTGGAAAACATCAGGACTGAGATTTAAATACTCCACTTAAAGAAACCGGAAACTGTAGGCTAAGACAGCAGCCAATCATCATTTGCAGACTGAATTCTCAAACTTTCGATTTCTTCTCACCATACGGATAAGCAGAAAGCATTTCACCAACTCTAAAAGCATGTTAGTATTACAAGGGTTTCATAAATAATAGTGCCTGGACTGGACAAATGGGGGAATGGTAGAGTGGGAAGGATGGAGGAACAGGCGGACATTCAGACAGAAAGAGAGACAAGTGCTTTTCAGGACTAAGTGTAGGCCTCAGACCAATTTGGTTCTATTAACACTTGCTCAGCACCAAGTTTGTGTGAACGCTCTGAGGGGTTGCTAATTAGATATATAAGTAAATCACTGGCCTAATTTCCAAAGCTAATGTTCATCTTACATAATCAACTGTGTTACTGAATAATGAAGAACACTCTCCTTAGTCAGAGAAATCAACTTAACCATTCAAATTAGAAAGACACTGACCACTTTGGTTGAGAAATAAAGTAATTACTGCTTATTTTTTTCTTACCATTCTCTCTCTTCTTTAATGTACATTCAATTCCTTCATTGCATTTAGAAGAAAGCTTCAGTTTAATGCCAATATTTTCAAAACACTTTTCCTTAACATTCACTTACTAATTCTCTTTTAATGAAGAAGGTAAGGTACAGGAAGCTTAAGCAGCAGCAAGAAGTTGGAGATAAAAACAGAATTGCATGAGGAAGCAAGAGGTTATTCATTGGAAACTGGAAACAAAGGATTTCTGGTATCTTTCCAGTAGCCCTAAGGAAGGTATTATGCCATGTGAAAATCTAGGACAGTCAAGCACATAACATGTTGCACAGTGAAATATATACAGAAATAACTTAACAAAACAAGTTTGTTCTTTTTTTAAGTTTGGTAAGAATGAAGTAGACAGCTCTCAAACTTTTGGGTCTCAACATACCTTCAAACTTTTAAAAATTATTAAGGAGCCCAAACACCTTTGTTTTTGTGGGCAAAATCTGTATTTTCTAATAGCAGAAATTAAAAATGAAATGTTAAAAGCATTAATTCACTTAATAATAAAAATAAATCCATTACATGTTAACCTAAGGGATACGTTGTTATGAAAAGTAACTTTTTTAAAAAAGATTTATTTATTTATGCATACAAGTACTGGGGTACAGGCCAGAGGTGGGGGTGGTGGTAAGAGGATTCATCAGAGACAGAGTGGGGAACATAACAGGCAGACGGATTGAAATACACTGCTGAGGGGAGCAGCTGGCAAGACAGGAAAGGTCTGCTGCGCCATATGGGTTGCTCCCTGACCTCCAGGGATCGAACTCCTACTGCAGAGGCTGCGGATTGCTTCATAGGGCTGTGCTTAACCCCATGCGCCACCAGGAAGGCCCATGAAAAGCAACTTTTTAAAAACAATTTTCAGTGAGAAGAATGGCATTGTTTTACATTTTTGCAAATCTCCCTAGCGTTTGGGTTAATAGAATAGAACTTCCTTTAGTATTCAACCAGTTTTGATATCACACATCCTGCAGCCTCTGGAAATCTCCCCTCTATACGCTTAAAGAAATTAGATTGAAAAAGGAAAACAAAGTCTTTAAATTAATATGAAATGGGCCTCCCTGGTGGCACAAGGGGTTAAGACGTTACCTATGAAGCCGTCCGCAGCCTCTGCAACACGAGTTCGATCCCCAGCCAAGGAGCTAACCCATATATGGTGCAGCAGACCTCTCTTGTCTCGCCGGCTGCTCCCCTCAGCAGTGTACTTCAGTCAGTCTGCCTGTTCTGTTCCCCACTCTGTCTCTGGTAAATCCTCTCACCCTCCACACCTTTGATCTGTATCTCAGCTCTTGTATGCATAAATAAATCTTTTAAAAATTAATTAATATGAAATAATTTTGATCTGTGGACTCCAAGAAGGTACTACTTCAGGCCCCGGAATCATTTCTGAGAACTGATGTATTCTGTTCCAGAGGTTGGAAGAAAGTCTTATTTACATGTTATCCTCACAAAAGACAGGGATGATCTGCTCCAAGTATATAAGACCCTGAAAGAAGACAGATCCAAATTGAATGTTATAAAAGAGATGTAGCCTATCATTATTTTCCCATTCACTGCCACTGACCCAGCCTGCCTCAGCCTTAAAACTATGACCTGCTTGTCTCCCTATAACAGAGAGTAGATGATGCTTTAAATCTCAGGAACTACAATTATAGATGATATGCAAACATGACTGCCTCTTAACCTTTTAGTTTTAAAAAATTATTCTGTTTGAGAGTCTTTATTTGGTGATAGTTATGAGTGTGGTTCTCAACCAAGCACAAGGACATCAGAATTTCTTGGAGGGCACAGATAGCTAGAAGAAGGACATTCAGTATTATAGTTTTACATTTGAAAAATGGGAAAAAATACCATATTATATTTGTAAAAAACCCATGGTTTTTAAATGCCTGGTAATTACTGATGAAGGCCAATTTCCTAGAAAATGTGAGTGTGACTGTAAAAATTTGGAGGAAATACCAATTACTATTGGTAATTGAATTACTATCCTCAATGGTCATGAAAGCATCTTCCCAAAATTATACTACTTTTACTTTATTCAATGCCATGTAACCAAGAAAGTCTAATCCTGAGGTCAATAAGCATGTAACTTCAAAACAAAACAAAACATGCTGATCTCCTGCTAAGCACCAGGAACTATGCCAGGGCTTTCATGTGTGAGATCTCATTTTAATCCTCTTAATATACTAGTGAATCACATGCTTCTCTATGATTCTTGTAAATATGAACTAATATTAGTGCTAGCCTCATAAAAGAGAAAATGTTCAAAAAACACTTCTGTAGGTGACTGGGCATGAGACCTGAGGACAAGGATGTAAGTGAAGAGGGTAATATGAGTATTCTCTACCAAGATTTCTGATCTGGCATTTTCCATCTTGCTGTTCCAGGTACCCATTTGTTTGCCCTGAGGGAGAACTCATCCTAACCGGGACGTAGAATTAGGGCTAATATTTTCAAGAACCTTTTGGACTTTCTATCTGCAAAAGCAACTGTTATAAGAACCACTGGTTCCCCCAATCATTGTTCCCTTTTCTTTGGACACAAGCTCCCTGAGTTTTAGCTGGGCAAGATATAGGCTAATTCCTAGTCACCACTGCAGCTAACTTCTAAACAACGAAATATAAGAAGAAGAATCTGGCACAACGTTTTGGAAATGTATTAAAGGGAGAGGGAGCTTATATCCCCTTTCCTTCCTAAAACTTGACTGAAGAGTATACAAGATGTCTTGGGTAATCACAAAGGATCCCAAAGTAGAAACTACATGCTAAGGACAGCTGATCAGCTGGATGGAAGGAGTCTGCACCCCCGATAAAACAAAATCCCACACCAGCCCTGAGCAGTAGACTTCTTTTATGAGAGTTATGGACTCTTATTACTTTTATTCAAGTTATTATTTAAAATTTTAAATTTTCTGCCATACATAGCCAAGACTATATTCTAGCTGAAAAGAGAAATCAGAAATTCAGTGACTAACTCAGAGGGAGGAGAGCATACTGGTTAGGAGCATGAACTCAGGAGTTAGTATATCTGGGTCTGAATCTTGCCTCCCACTCTCTAGCTTCTAGATGCTGCGCGAATTCTTTAGAGAGAGTGCCTGAGTGTTATCACCTGCAAGGATAATAATATTACTTATCTTCAAGGATGTTATTGAGGTTGTTGTTATTATTTGTAAAGCACTTAAGATAGTAGCTGGCATATAGTAAGTGCTATCTAAGCAATTGTTAAACAAGGTAAATGCATTTGGAGCAAGGCCAAATATGACAAGCCCAATTATAGGGAGTCTGTGGGCCAGTATAGCCCACGACAGCATTTAGGAAGTGGTCTTCTACTCTAAATTACATTTCCTCAATGGAAGCAGGATGGTTACATTAATGAATTTTGACAGAGCACATGTGTTTTGACTTCCCCTCTAAGAAAGGACAGTGGCCGGGAAATTTCAGAGACTGGGATCCTGCAAATCACCAAGAAATATACCCACAGTCTATGATTCTCTGTCTTATACACTGAGATGGTAGCACTTTACCTGCCAGGTACAACTGAGAGATCCTATTACTCCCACCTGTCAGAGTACCAGATCACTTCTCAGCTGACCTGACATACTTCCGGCAGAGCTGTAACAGTGTCATGAAAGAAAAACAAAAGCCTTCCTCCTACTGCTCTACCTCTCAAAGACAATCTCTGTCCCTTCTTCCATCACCCAACAAGCTAAAACACACGCGCGCACACACACACACACACACAAACAATGAAAGTAAAAACCCTCATACATCAGATCTCATTCTGGTTCACTTACAAAAAAAAAAAAAAAATGAAAGCATGTTGCTAACAACTAGACCTCAGGATACCTACCCTTCTTTACTTCTAACAGTGAATGGTTCTCCTTTGAGCTTTCAGTTTAACTTACTGCTTCTGTATTTGAAGAACTTAGGAAGATATATTATTCTCAAAGCTTTCCCCAACTCAGTTTATATTAACTGAATTGATGATAGAATTACTCTCTGATTCTTCATAATCCAGCGATGACATCTGGAGAATGAATCTAACGAAGAGCTACGAGTCACAGCCCATCCTGATCACTCGCATTCCTATCAAAACAATACACCATCCGTTTAAAAAGTTCACATAAGAGAGACGCAGGGAAATTTTGAGAGAACTTTAACACCCATCAGTTTAATAAATATAATAATACTTTTCCCTAATAAACCATCCTGGTACAATCGGAGAACTTTGACAGGGAAGAAGAAATGTTTTGACCCACTGCTCTTCCAATGATACCTGTGATTTGATCTAGATGCTTAGATTGTTGTGCAGTTCTCAACAGGAGAAAGGTCACTCCATGCCCCATTCCCATCCCACCCCATCCTCCCGTACACACACACAGGGGACGAAATAAAGGTCAGCAAACACTATGCTTTAGTTGGAAAGCAAATTAATAATCATGAGAGAGAAATGAAAGTAAAAAGTGGCTGAGAGCCCCGTGTTTTTCATTCCAAACTCAGGAACCATAAAAGAGGATTTGAACAATTTCCCAGAGTGAGCAATAACCAAAACAGATGAAACTGGTGAGTCCACCCACTCATATCACCAATGTCTGCCAATAAGAGATCTGGGACGGTGGCAGGACACATCCCACAATACAGAAGGCTGGAACTGACCCGTCAGAGTCCCTGACAGGTCACCCATCCTCCTCAAAGCACAGTGACAAAAAGAGTTCAGTCGAAGGGAGAACGTCTCTACAGACACCGAACAGATCAGTCCAAAAGGAGAGAACAGGCCCCGAGCTCAAATCTGTAGATCAATGACCTAATAGTAGTTTCAACAGTCTAAAGCTGAGGAATCAGAAATGAAGAAAAAGGAACCTCTAGAAAGCAGCATCCCCCAGCCTCTCTGTCCTCTGATAGGCTGAGATTGCCCCATCACACTACAAAGTGTCTTGCGTGTATCTGGTCAATTTCCTCTTTTCATTTTCCGCTCACTCCTCCCCCACCAAGCAGGTTCTGATTTATTTCTTCATCCGCAGAGCTTTCCCAAGACCAGTCCTTAGTGACATCCCGAAATCCTGCCAAGCGGCTCCGCACGGTGAAGTTTCCCTCTTTTGCAGTCTCACAGCCCCCCTTCTCCCGCTGGACGTGCGAAGCCCTAAACTCCCCCGGACAGACCCACCGTCCCCAAAGCCAACAGCCCGCTCTCACCCCCTGCAAGTCCTTGACGAAGTAGCTTCCACTGGAGCCCTGGTAGATGCGCTCGGGGAAGATGCCGCGCTCGATGGCCACCTCGGCCTGCCGCACCACCACCTCGAACTCAGGGTCCTCGGGAAAATCGTTTCGCTCGCAGTGGGCCTGCGCGGCGTGCGCCGCCGCCGCGGCCTGGGCGGCCAGGGCTTGGGCCTGCGCCGCCACGGTTTGGGTCTGGCTCTGGGCCGCCGCACCCCGGGCCCGGTCCAGCAGCGGCTGCCGCTCCCGGTCGTGGCCTGGCGAGCCCGGCGGAGAAGGGACCGGGCCGGCCGCCGACGCCACTCGGATCGCACCCCCCGGCACCTGCGGAAAGTGAGCACCCGAGCCGGAGGGGAAGGTGTACTCCGGGGGTTGGGCCCGCTCGGGGGACACTAGTGGGCTCGTCTCGTCCATCCCTCAGGCCGCCGGCTCCGCGGCCCGGCGCGCTCCACACAGCTGAGCTTGCTGCCGGAACCAATCCACGACGCCCCCACCCCGCCTGGCCAATCACGTCGCGGGGCCTCTTTGACCCGCCTCTACCTTCCCTGTTTACTTGGCGACGAGTAGGCACGACCCCTCGCGCGCGAACGGTGGCCAATCAGAACCGGCCCCTACGCGGTCGCCCCCGCCGCGTTTTTCTTACGTCACCGTTTGTGAAGACTGCGCGTGCTCCTGGAGCCAGACCTGGGCCGACCAGCCCTCCGCTCCGACCAGCCCCGCCCCGCCCTTAGCTTCCAATTGCTGACTGGGGGTTGAGTGCTTCCATAAAGTAGCCTACCTGAACAGTCGGTCGTGGGGAACAAATTCCAGACACAGGCACCAAGCAATAATCTGGGGTGACTGGGGTGGCATCTAAAGGAGGACATATAGTTAGCCAGAGTACTTACGTACTTGAACCTGTGAAATACTCTTTCAGTTAAAATGCATATTATCAGTAACACTACCTGCTATAATGTGGGATGTACTGATGCGAAGCATGGAGTTGGGAATCAGAGACATTTAAGTCTGAACCCTGGCTCCACACTTAATGGTTATTTTAAACAAGTTGTTTTACTCCATAAGCCTCAGTTTCTCATCTATAAAATAGCAATAATCATGCCCCAGAGGTGGGAAAAAATTCCCTTCCTCCTTTTTCAGTTTTTGGACTAGGTTAAATAATTAAATTGATATGAGACACATTATCAGGAAAAAGCAAATGTAATTATATACATATGGGAGCTCAGAGACATGAAACTCAAGGGCAAGTTGAACAATTGAAGTTTATTAGCCATCCAGAGCTAAGGAATGGGGCTAGGGGCCTGGTGCTTCAAAGAGGAGGAAGATAGTTCATAGGACAGTAAGAAAAGCAGATATTTGGTTATTAGATGTTTGTCCTGCCATGCAGACAGGTCTTTTAGACAAAAAAAAAAAAAAGTTGTCTTTGATAATCACTCTTTTTCTGGCATAGGCCCCCTTTGAAATTCTTTACAGTCATTGAGGAAGAGGTAAAAGTTTTTCTAGAGTCTGCTGTGTCTTGAATTGCCTTCAGCTCAACATAATCCATATGTCAAAGTGGCACATATGGGGGCATCTTATTTTGTTCCCCTTCATCATTAAACTCTCTCCTCCCCTATGACCTGGTAAGCCATTAGTAGTAAATCGTAGTAGTGTTTCCTATCCTACAGATAAGGAAATTCCAATTCAGAGAAGTAATTTGCTTACTCTCTTCATGCGCTTGCTTTCTCTTAAGTATTAAATATAGTCTTGAATTTTTCCATGTACCTGAACCTTGTCTTATTTAGGTGTTAGTGTCCATGAGGACCGTGATCATGTCTTTTTCTACCCTTGCAGAACCTAGCATCACTTTGCACTCATAATGGTCAGTAATAAACATATAGATAAATTGCTTGATGCATGGTATTTGAAAAGATGTGCCTGATTTTAACCCTATATTTTAAACACAAAAGATCTGAGTTGTGACGACAACGCAAATCCCTGCGATGAATGCGAAAGTGCATTCAAAGGGGATTCAAAAGACACAGTGCAGGTGCAAGGTTGACACTCGTTAGCTACAGTGGCCCAGTCTTTGTAAGATTTACAATTTGCACCTCAAAAGCCGGGCTTGGGTTCTGTCCTTAAACTCGGAGCTATTTATAGTTAGGGAGAAAGGAACAGAATCGGATCGATGATGCTTCTGACGCAGGTGTTGCTTTGCTCGGAATTGCCCTTTCCACCGGCGGGTCTCTGGACCCGCCAGACCGGAGCTGTATCTGGGTAGCCAAGGTGAGAGGAGGGGTTCAGCCCCACCCCTTTTTCGGATATTTGGCCCCAGACTCTCGGAACACACCGCCCCGCACAAAGATGGCGCAGCGCCCGGGCCGGGCCAATGGGGAATGGCGTTGCTCCCAGTTGCCTAGGTAACAGCCAATAGGCAGCGGGGACTGTGCCCAGTGTGGCTGCCCGGGATGGCGGCGTCAAGTAGGGCAGTCGCTGGTGGAGGTGG
This sequence comes from Talpa occidentalis, assembly GCF_014898055.3. NCBI lineage: Eukaryota > Metazoa > Chordata > Mammalia > Eulipotyphla > Talpidae > Talpa > Talpa occidentalis. Next base: position 22,880,985 of record NW_023605194.1, read on the forward strand.
TGGAGAGACAGGTGGCAGGGGAGAGCCCGGCTGAGCTGAAGTCCGGCCGCTGGAGCCCCGCGTCGGGGCGTGACGGTCATCCCAAAAGGCCGAGCCCAGGTTGGCTGGCAGCGCGGGTGGGACGGGGCCGGAAAAGTGTGGTTGGTGAAGAAGGGACTGAGCAGCCCAGACCGAGATGACAGGAGCTGGGGAGCGTGACTCCATCCTGGGCGCGCTGGCCGAAGGGCGGCTGCCTGTGGGGTCCCAAACCCGAGCGGGTCTCCATCGCAGGGACCCAATCTTGAGCGAGCTCACGGCACCGGGGTTAGCGAGCGGTGGGGTTGGAGGCTGCGTCAGGAGGGAATGGCAGACGTGTGTGAGCAGAAGCCCGGGCGGAGAGCAGGCAGGGGGAGGAGGGCAGGAGCGGTGCTGGAAGGCAAGATCGGGGTGGAGAAGGTACGAGGAGATCGGCGAGGAAGTGTTGCTTTGCTACGGTCTGGGGCTTTGTTTGCATTGGGCCCCGCCTCTGCCACGCTCTAGTGGACAGAGGCCCCACACATCGAGGTTTGGGGAATGGGATGCCTCGATTAGTTGATAGTTGACAGGACATCCCTACAATCCAGCATCTACAAACTGCTTAGGAGTAGGAGTAACTCGGCTATGTTAGAACCCAGCCCAGGCATTTTCCTTTCCCATGAAATAGAATAATATCCTGGCCGTTCAATCACCTCCCAATCTTTTTATTTTAAAAAAATCCTTTTTTCAAGTGTCAGGATTTTCTTCAATCTAACTGGCCCACAATCTCCCTAAATAAGACCTTTATCTAGTAGCTGCATTTGTTTACTTTTCAAATCAAAGAAAGACTTACAATAAAAGACTCATAGACTTGGAATAAAAGTTATTTCAATCTCATTTAAAACACTTTTGAAAAGGACATTTCATTATTTGTTCTAGGTTTCTTACAAGCCTAATCTTCATTCATCAAAACCTTTATTTTTTTATTTTTAAGATTCTGAAAGCCTAAAGAAGTGCCTTCTTTATAACAGAAAACCCTTTATAAGACTGTCATAATCTGAAGAAGGGGGGGGGTGCAATGTAAAAGTATATTTGGGTAGTTAAGGTGTCTACCTCCAAATAATATCCTTAAACTGAACATCTTTCCCCCTTTATGTTAGTTTTTTTCCCCCAAACCTCTTTATTTGGACACAGATTACTATGAATGCATAATTTTTTAAATAAGTTTGATTTCTAAAATTTGAAAAAGCACATGAAATGGAAACAAAAATTTCCATTCCTATCAGTGAATCCTACTTGCAAATGTCTAGAGTAGGAGAAAATAAAGATAGCGGGGAGATAGTCTATTGTGCAAACTAATAGTATACTGGTTTACAGAGACAAAATAGTAATTTTCTTGGATAAGTGTTTGGGTTGATTCTTTGCAGCCCTTCTTTCAAGAGAGCAGAAAGGGTGGGTATCTGTTTAGAAGCATGAATCATCTTGGCTTTGTCAGTAGATTCCATATACATATCTGAAGCCTAAATTCCTAGGCCATCTCCTTTTAAAAAGATTCTTTCTAATGTTTTTAATTGAATTAAAGTGGTTTATAACATTACTTGGGTTTTAGGTATACAGCATTATAAATCAGCATCTGTAACTACTATATTTTGTTCTTCACCACATGTCTGGTTTCCTCCCTTCAACATAGAGTTGACCCATTTAATCCAACTTAACCCCCAGTTTCTCTTCCCTTTTGGTATCACCATTTTGTTCTTATATTTGAAAAAATATGTTTAAATACTTGATACAAATATTGATTTGTATTTCTTATTAATGTATTGGGTTTTTCAAATATCACCAGCACTGGCTATATTTTATTAAATTAGTCTCAATGATATGGTAACTGATGAAATTCCTTTTTGTTCAATGGCTATTCAGCTGACTATTAACATGGCTGATTACAGAAGTCATGAATAATGAAAATTCTGACATTGTCTCAACAAGGGAGAATATCAATGATTTGGACATATGTAGAAGCTTTGACTCAAATGTGTTCAACCACGACCTGAGACCTGTGTGTTGCCTTTCATTAGCATTTCTGATTATGTTCTTGGGAATGGATGAATGGAATTTACTATATGTCTCTAGATTCAAAAGAAATGGAAATGTGTAGCATGAAAACAAAATGGGAAAGGCTGGTGGCTAGGTTAGGCTGAGATATGATAGTCTAGTTACAATTGCTCTACATCAAATTACCCCAAACTTAGCAGCACAAAATAACCATAGATGCTCATGGATTCTGTCAGAAATTAGAACAGGGCATCGTGGCACCATCTCTCTGTTCCATGTTAACTCAGGTGGGATGCAGGCTCAGTGGCTGGGGGCTAGAATCATCCAAAGTCTCCTTCACTGAATCCTGATACATGGGCTAGGATGATTCAAAGATGAAGACTGCCAACTGGAGCACAAACACACATAGCTCTGTGTGACTCAGCATCCTCAGCATGGCACCCTCAAGGTAGTCAGACTTCTCATTTGATCTGCTGGCTCATGTCTCCAAGTGCAAGAGTGCCAACAGCTGGAAGTTGCATCATGTTTTATGATTTAACCTCAGAACACACCACAGCCTCCATCCTATACTATTGGCAATAACAAGTCTTCCCAGCTTCAAAGGAGAGGAGTTAGGCTCCACCTTTTGATGGAGCAACGGCAAGGTCAATTGCGGAAAGAATGTCTAAGAAGATACGATTGCAAACATTTTTGGAAAATAGAATCCATCACATTTGGCAATATGAAGATAATCTTTCAAGTTTCACAGGCTTCCCAAGAGCTAACAACATACCAAAAGAGTGATCAATTTTACAGTTTGAGGGGTTGCTTTGATCATAGGTGATCTTCAAACTTGGAGAAACACTGGTCCCTTTCTTTCGTAGGGAACTTCTTCTGAAAGAAAGGTATTTGGAGAGGTCCTCCCCTGGTGGCTCAGCAGTTGAGCGCTGGGCTGCGAAGCTGCGCGCAACCTCAGCAGCACCAGTTCGACCCCCGGCCCCCGGGCGAGGGTCCCACATGCACATGGCGTGCAGACCTCTCCTGCTGCCCACTGCTCCCCTCAGCAGTGTACTTTGTCACTCTGCCTGTTCTGCTCTCCGCTCTGGCTCTGGTGAATTCTCTCACCCTCCTGCGCTTCTGACTGGACCCAGTGCTTGTATGAATAAATAAATAAATCTTTAAAAAATAAATAATTCTTAAAAAAAAAAAGAAAGAAAGGTATTTGGAGAGAAGGTATTTGGAAATGTCACGTAGCCTTGAGAAAAAGCAAATAAATATAAGAGGCCACCTCTTTTACCCTGTTTTGTCAGGTTGACTCAAGTCACACCGCAATAACTCCAAAGTTTTGAGTGAAAAAAAGTTAGTTAGCAACTGCCAAACATGGAAAGGAAATGCCCTTATCTTGTAGCAATAATGATTTTGTGTTTATATTTTGGAATGGTGGTTTAGTCATCAGATTTATTAGGAGACACAGCCTTTCAGATTGATTTGTTTTGAAGGAATAAAATAGCATAAGCTTTTAGTACTCTGCCTTAATTAGTTCTGGGAAGAACAGACCATGGCTGTCTATTTATCAAAACACCTGTCTGCACTGGAAAGAGTTTTCCTCTGCAGCTTTGATGGAAAACTGCTACTCTTCCTCTCATTAATGTTGCATTTGCAAGGGAGTCTTGCTGACCTCCACCCCAGGCACACACTGATGATGGGCTGGCGATAAGAGCCTGAAATTGGATGCTGACCTTGCGGAGGATTGATGGGCCAGGGATGGCACACCAGTGCCAGCATCACCTCTCTGAGAAAAGAGCCCCCAGAGATGCTGAGGGACATCTACTCTGTGAAAGGCCCTGGACATGGAGTTCCTGAGTAACTGGAAAAGTGAAAAAACCCGGGGCAGACCAGTGGGCAAGACTCCATCACTTGAAGAGCTTCCACAAAGTTGGCCTTTGCTGTGGGGATAGAAATGAACATTGCTCTAAATGTGGCTGCGAGCACAGGGATTCTCAGCTCTCCTTTGTCCTCACAGCTTCAGGACTCATTTGCCCTCAGCCAGGAAGAAACTAGAGCTTGAAATAGGGCCAAGGCCTCAAAGATATGACTGAGCCTTCTCTGTTCAGGACAAGCTGTTTTCACATCTGACCATTTCTGGCCTTTCAGCATCTATATTCACAATCATGATGACATAAGCCAAAAGACAGCTAGCCCAGTGGTTCTGATAAAGTACAGAGGAATGGCAACTGCAGTTCTTCTGTCATTAGTTGAAATTTTGCTGATTTTTTTTTCAAAAATTTGTTTGAATTATGTTGGTAGCATTTTTGTGGTGAGACTTTAGAGAAATTCCATTAGAGTAAGTAAATGTGTGTGTTTTACCGTCTCTTTTTGAAGGAGGAAAATAAAGTTACATTTAATGGACAGGGCCAGGCAGTGTTCTAGGTATATTCATGTATATTACTTAATTTGATCCACATGCCAATTCTGTGAAGTAGGTATGTATTAGATCCACTTTGTAGATGAGAAAACCAGGGTTCAGAGATGCTGAAGTAACTTTCCCAAGGCTACACAGTGAAGCAAGATCTGAACCCAGGCTTTGTGCTACCAGAGTCCGCACAGCCGCTCTATTATACTGGGAAGCACACAGGATAGGATATGGTTGTGTTTAAGAGTGTGGGTCCCAGGGGCCAGCTGCCTCAGGGCTCTCATTGTAGCTTGCCCATGTTAACTGAGTGACCTTAGTTAGCTTACCCTCTCTACCTCAGTTTCCTCATCTATAAAGTAAAATAATACCCACCCCATAAAATTGTGAGATGGAATTAGATAATTATTTTATTTTTTTTGTTGTTTGGACATTATTTTTTTAATTTAAATTTTATTTTTATATTCCCCACACAATTACAACCCCCTTATTTTGACCCCAATCCCCCCTTTCCCGCCCCCCACCCCCCATAGAGTGTCTCTGGTTCATTGTTGTTTGTTGATTTTGATATTTTCTTTCTTATAGTTATTCTTTTTCCTGGTCCCTTATTTAAGTTTTCTAGATTCCTGCTATGAGTGACCATCCGGTATTTTTCTTTTTCTTTCTGGCTTATTTCACTGAGCATGATCCCTTCCAGCTCCATCCATGTTGCTGCAAATTGCATATGTTTATCTTTTTTGAATGCTGAGTAATATTCCATGGTCTATGGCCCTAGATAACGTATTTTAAAAACATATAAGGGAGCAATAAATGTTAGTTGCTGTGATAAAGTTCTTTCAAATAATTTCTCTGGGGTGACTGTGGATTAAGAGGGTTGGACTTTATATATTTGCCTCATCTGAAGTAAAAATAACCCAGCACTGTCCACTACCAGTATTTGAAGAAAATAAATTTAATGTACATCTTGTTTTAGGTGGACATTTAAAGCATCGTTTTTGTATAAAATCTTCCACATCCCACTAGTACTGTGGAATGTACTCTTTGTAACTCCCAAATAGATTTTTCACAATGAAGGCATCCAGAAAACCCTTAACATGGGTATGATTTGAGCCCCTTCAAGGCTTAAAGGAAAAGAAAGCCAGTTGTTGGCCCCAGGCCCACCTGGACTTAAAAATCCAGGTCTGGCCCTAATGCTCTGAAGAGAAGGTACACTTGTGCTCTTAGAACTCAGGCACCTCAGGGTCAGATTCTAGGTTAATTATTAATAACAGCACCTCTCAATGGTGATTTATGGATCAGAGGGCAGTAAAACCCACAAGCTTTCAAGTGTGTGTAAGAAACTAATGTGTGCTGGCTAAAAGTACAGGCTGACTGTGTAGAATCCGTATCAGTAGATCTGGGTGTGGGCACAAGAGTCTGTTGTCAATCACATGAAAAGGCCCTGTATTGCTTAGATCTGGAAAAGATGAAGAGGTGACTAGATCTAGGGAACTAAGCAAGAGGTAGAAATTGTATTTTTTAAATTTGTCAAATGATTCTATTTATCTCTGTATATAGCTAATGATATTGTAAGTATCTGAACTCCTTTTTTTTTTTATTATTTTCAATGAAATTTATTTATTTATTTTTTTAATAATAAATTTTATTTTTATATTCCCCATACAATTGCAGCCCCCCCATTCTGACCCCAATCTCTCCCCTCCCACCCCCGCCCCCTTAAAAGTGTCTCTGGTTCGTAGTTTTTTGTTGATTTTGATTTTCACTTTCTTATAGTTATTCGTTTTCCTGGTCCCTTATTTAAGTTTTCTAGATTCCTGCTATGAGTGAGACCATCCGGTATTTTTCTTTTTCTTTTTGGCTTATTTCGCTGAGCATGATCCCTTCCAGTGCCATCCATGTTGCTGCAAATTGCATGTGTTTATCTTTTTTGAATGCTGAGTAATATTCCATGGTATATATGTACCACATCTTCTTGATCCAGTCATCTATTTTTGGGCATTTGGGTTGTTTCCAAAGCTTAGCTATTGTAAACAGTGCTGCTATAAACATAGGGGTGCAGGTGTTCTTTGGAATTGATGTTTCTGTGTCCTTTGGGTAAATACCTAGGAGTGGAATTGCTGGATCATATGGAAGCTCTATGTTTAGTAGGTCCAGAAATCTCCACACAGCTCTCCACAGTGGTTGGACCAGTTTGCACTCCCACCAACAGTGCAGAAGAGTTCCTTTTTCTCCACACCCTCGCCAACATTTGTTGTTGCTAGTTTTTTTAATATGTGCCATTCTCACTGGTGTAAGATGGTATCTCATGGTAGTTTTGATTTGCATTTCCCTGATGACAAGTGATGTTGAACATTTTTTCATATGCCTGTTGGCCATTTGCATTTCCTCTTCAGAGAAGTTTCTTTTTAGCTCTTCTGCCCATTTTTTGACTGGATTATTTTCTTTGTTGTTGTTGAGTCTCATCAGCTCTTTGCAGATTGTGAAGGCAAAGATCAACAGCTGGGACTACATCAAATTAAAGAGCTTCTGCACAGCGAAAGAGACAATAACAAAAACAAAGAGAAACCCCACCAACTGGGAGAACATTTTTGCACCCAACACTAATGATGAACTCCTTTCTTATCAACTATTCTTAAATATAAACCTTCTTTTATCACTCATGTGACGCCACGCCTCACCAGTCTCCATATCTTCTTCTTGTTTCCTGTGATATGTCTGCCATAGTCCTTCCTGTGCTCCCACAAATTGGTTATCTCCCTGGTTCAGGCCTTATGATCTCACACCAGAGTGTACTAGTTAGCTTTTGCTGGGTAGTTACACAACGTCTCAAAATGAAGTGGCTTAATACAACCACTGTTTCTTTAGTCCCATCATTTTCTGAGTCCGGATTTTGGTCTTGGGCTCAGAAGGGCAGTTCTCCCGGTCTCCCCTGAGCTCACCCATGCATCCATGCTCAGCCGGCCGCTGCTCTGCCTGGTTCCTCAGCAATAATCAGACCAGCCTGGGCTCATCACATCAGGGCAGAACAGGTCCAAGTGCAACAAAGGACAAGCCTACTGTACAAGTGCTTTTCAAACTGTTACTTGTATACCTTTGCTAACGTTCCACTAGCCAAAGCAAGTCACAGAACTCTCAGATCCAGTGGGTAGAGGAATAAACTACTTCAAACAGGTCACATTGCAAGGGCATGAGGGATGGAGAATACTTCTGCATATTTTCAGTCTCCCAAATGATGATGTCACCTGCCTTGGGAGATACTCTGACCATAGGCTTCTCTGCTCCAACCCATCCTGCTTCCCGCTACCAATTTCATGTCTTTTAAACACTGCTTTCCTATTACACCCCTGTTCACCAAGCCCCTGACTGCCTCTCTTCTCTCCCTTACCAGCCGTAAGCTCATCTGCCTAGCTTTCAAAGGTGTCCTTAAGCTAGTCTGCCCCTCAGGCAAAAACACATAGTCCCAGGGAAAGGCCCAGCAGCCCTCAAGGGTGGTATGGGCATTAGTTTGGACTTTGTCACTGAGCAGCGTTTAACCAACTCCAGCTTCTGTTTCTTTCTACATAAAAGGTGGGCATATGGATTAAATCTAAGAGGTTCTTTCCAGATTTAAGATTGAGGCTGAGTGTACCCAGGCAAATTTATTTCCTGTGACTCCACTTTAGTAAGGTAAGGCCTGGCTGCTGCTTCTCCCACTGAACATCCCATGGTTCTGTTGCTCTTCAGGCCTTCATTCCTTCTGTTTCCTGCAGCTCTTCTCAATTTGGAATTGCTCTTGGCTTTTTTTCACTGCTTGTTTTAAATTCTGCCCATCCCTTGTCTTTGTTCATGTCTGCCATTCAGTCTGCCCCTTAATTATATTACCTCTTGTATAATTCAGTCTTTCAAATGTTAGTCTTGATAACTAGACTATAAACTCACTGAAGGAAGAGACTAAATTTTTTACATCAGCTAAGCACAAAGAGGTATGGACTAAATATTTGTAGATTAATTTCCATTGAAGGCCATAGAAAATTAGAACTGGTTGAGAACTCTGAAGTAGGAAGCTAAGACTTCCTGAACAGAGATGGCAGTGGTGGTGGTGGTTGGTGAAGGGGGTGTAGTTATATTAAGTGTACTGAGAATAGCATAAGCCTGCCAGACTGGAAGCCTGCGAATGTATCTAAGAGACTGCCTCTAGCCATCCTGTTCTCCTCTGCTCATTTCTGCAGTTTTCATCCGTTTCTTCTGTAAGCTGTCAACATGACCCTGACAAAAGGTTCCTTCACCTACTCCAGTGGAGAGGAATATCGTGGCGAGTGGAAGGAGGGTAAGAGTACCCCTGACGGTGTCCAGTGACCCACACTTCATTTGGCCAAGGACACATCAGGATATGTAAACCAACTGTATGAGTCTTCATTTCTAACTCCAGTGTTTAATCTGAATAATGCCCTTCCTTTATTTGGTTTGAGATTTATAAATAAGGGAATTAGAAATGCTATTGTTAATCTAACCTCCAGAAATAAGTTAAACTTTCCACTTCTAAATTTCAAGTATTTTAACAGTTTTTTATCCTTTAGTGGTATTATTGGGAATTGTTTTTATAAATGTTAATATACCTAGAGGAATGAGTTGTTTTAAGTGCCCATAAATTAGAAAGTACAGAATTCATTGCAATGACTTCATTCCAATGAATCTTTAGAAGTTAAGGGAAATCTGGAAATTAAGACACATGCTCAAGAGCAAATGACATTCCTGGCCTTGAATTTCCTGTGATATATCATTACACTTGAAAGTATCCGTTCATAAGAATGGTGACATTCTTCCAATCCTGAGACTGCAGGAAGCAGTGTATTGATGTTCGGTTTGGAAACACAGTCTGGTCACCTAGCAAACCAGGAACTACCCCAAAGGGACTTGTGCCAGCAAAATGCAGCTCATCCCATTTCTAGAATCGTTGAGCCTTGAGAGGAGAAATTATGCTGATGGGACACATCCTTGCCTCCATCCATCCCAGGTCTTTTCTCCTGCCTCCCAAACACCTGCTGTCCCCTTTAATGTGGCCTTGTAGAGGACAGACTTCCTGAGGCTATGCTGGGCAGTCACTCTCTCCTGACGGGCTCCCTCATACTAAAGAACATACAGACAGCATCTTGCTGCTCAGCATCTTACTGCTCCCCCAGCATCTTGCTCTGTTTCCTGGTTAGTTCAGTGGGTAAGCACAGCCCTATCAATGCAACAGAGCTCAAACCAATGTTGCCAGTCAGGCTATTAGGTTTGCTCAGTAGCTTGAACTAAAGGGTATATCTCTATTTTCTCAAACAGGCAACCAGGTAAGTCTTGCGGGCTCTTGAATGAGGCTTCCTGTTGAGTTTGCCTTCTAGCTGTAGCTCTTAATTGTTCTGTGATCATTAGTACATTATTTAGCTGCTTTTTGCCTTGTTTCCACATCTGTTAAATGGGAATAATAGGGCTATTGTGTCTGCTTCCTAAGGTTGTCATGAAGATTAAATAAGGTGATGAATACAAAGGGCTTAGAAGGATGCCTGGCACATAGTAAAGGTGCTGTAAATATTATTTTCTTAAGTGCCTTCTTACCTTAGGCCAAATATGTTCTATTTTTAAGTGCCCTTTTACCTTAGACCAAATATGATGGTTGTGACCTTAAGATGGAAAGGTCTAGGAGCCAAGTTTTCCTGGTACCTAACTCTGGATAACATATTTTTCTCTTCTTTCCTTTGAGGGTGGGGTGATGGAAGGTAAGGGATGTTAGACAATGAGAGGCTCCCCATATCTGCCCTATTCCAACTTGACACCTGTCCTTCCCTTTGCTCAGGTCGCAGACATGGTTTTGGTCAACTGATGTTTGCAGATGGTGGCACTTACCTGGGTCATTTTGAGAATGGACTGTTTAATGGCTTTGGGGTACTGACCTTCTCAGATGGCTCAAGGTGGGTATCAGATCACTTGTTTCTCAACCTAGACTAGGGAGGTTCTGATCTAAAAACAACAGTAATGTCATTTATCTGGTCAAACCTGAGCTTGTCCTAGGCCCTCTGAAAGCAGCACAAAGTAAGCATTTCTTTTATTGGTTATTACAATTTTTTTTTAGTGGGTAGATTCAAAATTTGAAATGACAAGGAGGCAAATGATCTTCCACCCCCCTGCCATTCTCTTTTTTTTTTTTTTAAAAGATTTATTTATTTATTCATACAAGCACTGGGTATAGTCAGAACCAGGGGAGGGCGAGAGAATCCACCAGAGCCAGAGCAGGGAGCAGAGCAGGCAGAAGGACCGAAGAACACTGCTGAGGGGAGCAGCGGCCGGCAGGAGAGGTCTGCGCGCCATGCGGGACCCTCCTCCGGTGCCCAGGATGCAGCCGGGGATCGAATCTGCGCTGCAGAGGCCACGGGCAGCCTAGCAACCCAGCGCTCAACCGCTGTGCCACCGGGGAGGCCCATTCTCTTTTTTTAATAATACTTTTTTTTTTTGCATAGAAGAACTGGGGTGTAGGCCAGAGGTCCAGGGGGTGGTAACCAGAGACAGAGTGGGGAGCAGAACAGGCGGATTCACTGAAATACACTGCTGAGGGGAGCAGCAGGTGAGACAGCAGAGGTCTGCTGCGCCATGTGTGGGTCAGCTCCCTGGCTGGGGATGGAACTCAGGCCCTCGTGATTATTGCTAAGACTTAACCCCTACGCTACCAGGGAGGACTCTCACTGCCATTCTCGTCAGATGTCACCTTCTTGAGATTAGGGTCCCCTGGGGGGAGTGGGTACCATGGAGCTCTGAAAGGAGTGGAATCAGCTTCCCTCTGACCGTAACAACACACATCAGTAGTTGCTTGGACAGCTGGACAGTAGTCTGGACAGCTTACCACCCCCTGCGGGCTAATATCTTGTGTTTCTGCAGGTATGAGGGGGAATTTGCCCAGGGCAAGTTTAATGGCGTTGGAGTCTTCGTTCGCCACGACAACATGACCTTTGAGGGAGAATTTAAAAATGGCAGAGTGGATGGTTTTGGTAAGTCACAGCCCAGCAGGATGGGTCGCTGGGGTGAGCATAACCTGGGTGGAAGCGCACCTTTTTAGGGTTCATCCTTCTGCGTGCGCTGATGTCTGTGCCTTGGACTTAGGGTAGAGCTGGGCATCCACGCCTTCTCGGCCTCTGTAGAGCCAGCTGCCCGGGTTCCCAGTGTGGTGTTGTCCCCATGTTCTCTTCATCCTCCCCACAGGCCTGCTGACTTTCCCTGACGGTTCGCATGGAATACCCCGCAACGAAGGTCTATTTGAGAACAACAAGCTGTTGCGGCGGGAGAAGTGCTCCGCGGTGGTTCAGCGGGCCCAGAGCGCCTCCAAGTCCGCCAGGAACCTGGCAGCCTGACACTGCGCGCCTCACCGGAGGTGCTCACTGGAGGTGAGCAAAGGAACCAGCTGTGGAGGAAATGCGGAGGACCCGGAGCAGAAGCCTTACGAAGGGCCGGTCACCGGCCAGTCAGGGATTTGGTCACAGAAGTTCTGAGGACTCTGGCCCTGAGGCCCTGCAGCAGTATTGCCTGTTCTGTCTTTTCCTTTTGTTGCTTGTCAGACTCGCTGTTCCTAACGGGTGGGCTACCTAGTGCAGACCTGCTGTTGCCTTCTACTTCATTTTCTGCTTCCATGCAGAATCTCTTCTTTCTGCTACGTTTGGGATAACTTAGGGCCCCCATTGGGGGCCAGTGCTTTGTGCTACCCTGGAGAAATAGGGGAAAGAATGGGGTGGCTTAGACAACACTGTACGCCTGTGAAAATCAACACCAGAGCTTTTTTCCACCTTGGGCCCTCTGCTAAGGTGGATTCCAGGCCCTCTGCTTTGTCTGCCAGACCAGTATTCGTCTCTTCTTATCACCCCTGTGAAGGATTCAGTAAGAGTGCGGTTTCCCTCTCTTCACTTTGCAGGCTGTCTTCCTTACCTGAGCGACAGCATCTAACCCCCATTTGTGCCTCTCTCCTTCCTTAGATGTGGAACAGGATCCCTTTAAGGAATAGTCAAGAAAGAAACTCATGTGAACAGTCACCTTGTAAGTTGTATTCATTACTCTAGGGCAAAGGGCAGACAGAGCTGAGCCACGTCAGGCCCCATCACAAAGTGAATTGAATCCTTAGGGATGGCTCAAGCTGGCACAGTTCCTTCCAGTGGACTGGTTGCCCAGCCCCACCTTGACCCCTTGGGGTTTAGGTAGAATGGGGCCCTTCCTAGGACTGCGGTGAACTTAAAGAGTGCTGTCCATTTGGTTCACTGTAACTCTTTATAATGAACCTTGGCTGTGAGGCCTGGGATCAGATCTTGACTGCTGGGATCCCTGTACAGTTTCACACAGACCTCCAGTTACCCGTGACCCAGTTATTCCCTGCCCTACCCCACCCCCAGCCCCTTCCCCTCACACTGAATATCTCAATAGCAGATGGTGGTGGAAATTCTAGCCGTGTGCCTCTATTTATTCTCTGAATTGTACTGTAGAAACAAGTGTTGATGAGGAATAAACAAACACCAGAACTGCCTATACTTAGTTTCCGTGGCTTTCTTGCTCTGTATCCTTAGGAATTACCAACTGTAGTGGGTGGCAGGAATGGGCACAGTGCAGGTTTTCTATGATCCGAGCAGACAGGAAAAGGAGAGTCCTGGAAACCTCGGTGGCTTTTACAGGCTTCTATTGGGATTTACCAGGTACACAACTGGCAAAGGGTGCCAGGGGGCCGGAAGGCTGGCAGGCCTCCCAACCCCCAGCAAGTCTTCACTCTTTCTGGGCTCTCTGGCGTTTTCTGCTTTTTTTTCGCTCTCTGTTTTGCTCTCTTTCTCTCTGCTTCTCTGCTCTGCTTCTACTGTTTGCTCTCTGCTCTACTGGCGTCCCCATGATGTTGCCCTCATAAGCACAGTCTTAGCCCAGGTGAATCCCATCTGCATATGCTCACACCTATTCCAGGTGCCCGCCATCAGGCATGAATTCAGGACCACAAGGATCCATCATCAATCCTAATGGTGAGAGGGCAGAAAAGCCTGATGCTTTTTCACTTACCCCACACCAACCCATTTGCTGTTTCTAAAAGTTAATCACAGATTGGAGCTAAGGTCTGACACTGCACACTTCACTTGCATGATAACTAATTCTCCTCTGAAGTGTAGGAGCTATTTTAAATCAGATATGCTCAGGTAGCCCAACCTAATAAGTGGCAGAGCTGATTTTTAATCCCCATTTTTCTGATTCTAAAGCACTTTCCACTGTTGTCCTGGGACCAGTTATTGGCACCAGCTGGTTTCCCTTAGGCACATCACCTCCTGCCTGGGTTTCCCCTTCTCTGCAGCAAACAGAGTAACACTCCTCCAGCTCAGCTAGCATGTGACATCTGCCTGCCACTCTGTCCTTACATGCATGATCTTACACAGGCCTGAGAGGAAGGTTCTAGTTATACTTGCATTACAGATGAGCTCAGGGCAGTAAAGCAGTTTCTCCAAGGTCTTGTAACCTCTAAGGGGCAGATCCCAGAATTTTAATCCAGGCCTATTTAAGCCCAGGGGCTGCGCTTCTCACCAGGATATCATTAACTTCCCCCATCCCTCCCCTCCCCCATCTCTAAATCTGATTCTCCTCTGAGCCCAGGTCCTCTGGAAGTGGCCTGTGAGAAGAGGCAGGTGCTGAACTCTGAGATTCAGTGCCATGCTGATAGAGGCCCAGTTGCACTGGATACTGATCCCTTTTATATTCTCTTAGCATCTGCCCTAAACAAAGATCTGCTTCTTTCTTTTTAGCCACTAATTAAAAAAAAAATTACCTCAGGTTTTCCGCCTCTAGACAGATATCACCAAACATAGGTGAACATTTTGAAAAAAGCAGCCTTTTGATTAACGTACTAGGTATTTCCAAATAGCTCAGTTGAATTTTTTTTGCCTCTTATCTCTCTCATTTATGACTTCAATAAGCCTTTCTCTAGACCACCATTAATCTAACGCCTATGTTTCCTCAGTATTGTGAAGGCCTCTCTCGGAGCTGGACAAAAGCGACCTTGAGAATTTAATTACCTCTAGGAAGGTTCTGGATATCAGGACAGGAAGATCTGTATAGCAGTGGAGTGTCAATCTGTACATAGTCACACTACTTTAACTTATTAAACTTTATTGCAGTAACAAAGTAATTATTTTTAACAGTAAAAGCAGAGTAACTATAGGTGAGAGGAAAGGTTGGTCCTATCTCAGGCCAAGTCCTTCCCTAATGTTCCAGACATGGGTTAGCTAGAATAGTCTCCCAGAATGTAACTTTTATCCACCAGGTGTCATTATTTACCAATTCTGGCAAGCCACTGGTGCGTCTGTGCACTGGATGGTTGAGATCAAGGGTAGAGACAAGAACATGAGATGAATTAAAATAGATTGATTTAGGACAGGGTGCGACGGCTAGAATGCAGCTTGGGAGTCTTTCAAAGACCAGCAATGCTTTTCTCATCGGGTTTCCTAGCCCACCACTTCCTGGCCAGGAGTCAGAACTCTGGTTTTCTGGAGTAGCCCTACCTCCAGCTGCATTAGGCTAGACTCGGATTTGTATTCCCAAGTCTAAGTTGTCTTCCCTTGAGTGAAACACTGCCCAACTGCCCCCTGCCCTTCTCCCCTCTGGCACAGCAGAGAGACATGTAAGAAATGACTCCTTCCCAGACTGAAGGTCTCTAGAGACCCAGCGTATAGGACACAAATGCGTAAAGTCATGGGCTGTGAGAATAGGAAGTGAGCATGCAAGGCAGTGCCTGGTGAGAGGCCACTGGAGGACTAACAAGGGAAAGGAGCCTCCAGCCCTCCGGCCCATGTTCCTCTTCCGACGGCAGGTGCCAGGCAGCAGACTGAGGTGGGCTCGGGCCAGGCATGTCCCCTCCTTGCCCTCAGAGCCAGCCGTTGCTGGTGAAATCCATGCGCAGCTCCTCCTCCTGTGCGGGGCTCAGCTCCTGCAAGGGAGCCCGGCAGGGGCCTCCATAATAGCCAAGCCAGTCCATGGCTTTCTTCAGCCCGGGGATCCCGAAGCGCCGGGTCACCTGAGAAGTAGGACCTGTTAGAAGTGACCGTGGTGTCCCACACACACACATCTGGGACCCATACATGTGTCACTTTCAGAAAGGTAGGGTTCCTACCTGCCTTTCCTGGCAAAGTATCTCTCCCAAATCTATGACATTGAGGTAGATTGCAAATCCAGATTGAAAGACACAGAAGGCGGCTTGGCAGTAGAGAACAAGATGCTGAAAATGTAACAGGGTGGTCCCCAGGAAAGGGGGAGGTTCCCTGCCCCACCCAAGGGAGGGTGGAGCTGAGCAGGAAGAGGAGAAGCAGAAGAAGAGACTAAGGAAGGAAGCAGGATGGAGCCAGGAGACCTGGAGGAGGCACATGGAGCCTAGAGACACGTAAAGAAACTGCGCTTGTCTTTTGTTCGTGGACTGGGTGACACAGATGTGGGTGAGACCCATGGGGAGGTGACAATGGCAGCTTTTATCTTGATGTTGATTTTGCTCTTTTCCTTCTGGGCTTGTTTGGTTGTTTCTGACTCTTTTCTGTGGGTCCCCACTGGAAGATGCTTTAGACTTGTGGCAGGCTTTGGGGCCTTGCTCTGGTCCAATCCCATATGGATGGAGTTTTACCCACGAGGGGACGGGTAACTTTGGGTGCTTCATTTAGAAACTAGACTCTTTGCCTTACCTGTATTGTTTCCTAGTTTTTATTAAAGTTCCTTCCCATTAAAGTGTCATATGTTTTGTGTTGATGCAGCGGATGGCAGAACCCATTTAGAATAGGCAGGTTTGCGGGGTTTGGGATGCCCCTCTCCCTGTCCTATAACAAAAACTCAGATGAAGACAGGGAATCACCTCTTTTAGTTTTAGGCAAAAATCCACTCCCTCAGAGAGAATGGCATTCTGCCCTCAGGCTGCTCTGGAGAGCTAGCACACTGGTCTGAGCCCAGTTCCCCGGAAGCTAACCCAGGGCACACCCGGTCCAGAAAGTCAGGAGGAGAAGGGTCTACAAAAGTCTCTTGAAGTAGGATCCCCTCCTCACCTACTGCGCCCCTGACCCCAACTCTAAATGCCCTCATGGGAAAAATAATTCGTCATTGTCCAAGGAAGTTTGACTGCCTTGGTGGCCTTGAATCACTAACTTACCATCTCTGAGCAAATTCTCTTGTCTAAAAAATGAGGGAGTGGACGGCATGGTCTCAAAGGTCTTTCATTGTAACAGGGGACCTAAAGCTATTGTCCTTTAAACACAGAGCTTTACAGAAAACAGAGCAGCAAGTTTCTTTCCTTTTGCGATATAATTGGCTATTTCATACTGCATGGAAGTTTGTATGAATCCTTGACCACTTAAAAACTAAAAAAGTAATCATTACTTAATAATAAGTTTTATTTGGAGGGAAGTTTAAATATTTAGCTATATGAGCTTCACAAAAGGTAAAAATAAGAATTTGGGATCAAAAGTTTGGGAACAACTGGTGAATACTTAATAACTATTTACCCCTAGGCAGTAGGCTTCAGCAAGCAGGGACTCTTTCCTTAACAATGGGTGATAAGCCACCCTCCTCCCAAGCCTGGTCCCAATCAACATGTTCTAAGAATCTGGTGATTTTTCACCCAAAACTAGAAGAGAGAAAGCCCTGAGAGAGGGGATGGAAACAAGAAGTACCTAGAGGAAAATGTCCTCCCACAATATGGGTCTGAAGATCACTGATCCACCAGCTCTTTGGACCCTGAGAAAGGGCTGAATGCTTTGGGGGTAAAGACAGTGGAAAGTCCTAAATATAGCTGGGGCAGCAGGCCAACTGATGAGCAGGCAGAGGAAGCACACTGTGTTCGAACAGGGCAATAGGGTGACATCAAGAGGCCCTTGGGGTGGCTGAGCCTAGCGCCCCGGCAGGAGAAAGGTGTTCCAGGCATTCCTGAGTGCATGCCCAGAGCTGGCGCAGGAGGGGGCACAGAATGAAGAGTGGGGAAGATGACCTGCAGAGAGCCAAGACTGGCCACAAGCATCCTCTCTTCCCGAGGGGCAGCCGACGTTGCTCGCCTGTAAAGTGAGACAGCAACACCTACCCCACCCTGAACCTTCACCTCTAGGGAGACACACGTTTGCCTCCTCACTGTCCTTTCACTAAATCTCAGGTAATCTGCCCATTTGAGGTAAAAATTTAAGCTGTGAGCAGGACCTAGAGCCCACCTACCACTTCACCCAAACCAAACACTGTCTAGCTCTGTCTGAGCCATCACCTCGGATGTGAAGCCTAAGGGGACACCAAGAAAGTCAGTCATCAAGAAAAGTAGTATTTAGTGCCCCTCCCACTCCATGAAGATGGTCATGAAAGAGATCTCGCTCGTGAGGACAGTGAGAACTTTCTCCACTGTCCCCCCAACTCTACAGAAGTGGTGCAGTGGAGGCCACAGGGGCAGGTAAGTGGCACTCTCCCAGCCAGGAAGGCATCAGCAGACACCGAGAGCAAAACCGAGAGCAGAGTTAAATTACCAACACTTCCCCACAAGAAATCTCCAGGCCTAGATGTTTTCCCTGGAGAATTCTAAATAATATTTAAAGATTTAACACCACTCTACACAGTGGAGAAAATTTCTTCCAGAAAATAGAAGAGGAGGGAAGATGTCCAAGGGATTTATGAAGTTATTTTTATCCTGATATGAAAATCAGGGAAAAAGTTAATAAATGGGAGGAAGAAAGAAAGTAAAGGAGAAAAGGAAGGAGAGGGACAGGAAGGAAGCAATGAAAGATAGGGAGAAAACTGCATACAACAGCCAGCATGAATCTAGACAGAAATCCTTAACAGAGTATTAGCAAAGGGAACTCAGCAATATATAAAAAGATTCATACATCATGACTACATGGAATTCATTCCAGGGACATAGGTCTGGTTCAACATTTAAAAAATTAACCAGGCCTCCCTGCTGGTGCAAGGGGTTAAGTACAGCACTGTGAAGATGTCCACAGCCTCTGCAGCACAAGTTCTATCCCCAGCCGGTCAGGTAGCAGCCCACATGGCGCAGCAGACCTCTCCTGGCTCGCCCGCTGCTCCCCTCAGCAGTGTATTTCCATCGATCTGCCTGTTCAGTTTCCCACTCTGCCTCTGGTGAATCCTCTCACCCCCCGAACTTCTGGCCTGCACCCCAGTTCTTGTATGCATAAATAAATAAATCTTTAAAAAATTCTTTAAAAATTCAAAATTAATCAATGTAATCCACCATATTAACAGGGAAAATAACATAGTCATATCAATGCCGAGAAAGAATTTGACAAAATGCAACACCCATTCGTGATTTTAAAAACATTGTGAAAACTAGAGCAGAGGGGACCTTCCTTAACATGATAAAGAACATCTGCAAAAACCTACAGCTGACATTATACTTAATGGCAAAAGGCTAAATGCGTTCCCTAAAATCAGGAACAATGTCTGTTCTCACTTGTAAAGCTGATATAAAAGCCTCTAAGTAAGGTCCAGCATCACTTGTGTCACCACCGTCCAGGAGGCTTATTCTTGGACCTAAAAGGTTAGAATTTTAACTAGCTCCCTAATGAATTCCGGTGCACTTAAGCGTGAGACCCAGTGGGGCTCTGCTTTGTCTGAAGTCAAGATTTTCTGGGGAGGCACAAAGAGTGCCAACACTGGAATGTTCTCCAAAAGGACTTTCTGAAAGGAAAGACCCTGAGTCCAGCCTGCCTCCTGCTCCAATGAGGACATGGACCCCCCACCCTCACCCCACCCCTCATTGAGGCCATTGGTTGGGGGCTCACCGCAGTGTTTGGCTCAATGAGGCGGTGCTGCAGCTTCTGGGCATCTTCCCATTGCCCTGTGAGGCAGAGTCGCTCCAGCTGGCACACCTGAGCCCCCAGAACATTGGCCAGGGCACACACGCCCCCCACAGCTCCTGCCCCAGAGCAAGATGCAGAACATCAGCCAGAGCCTCTTCTCACAGAGCCCTACAGCGTGCCTTTATTTTGAGGAGATGGGATGTGGATTTCTGTGCTACCAGTTGGCCGTGTCAAAGCCATGCTCTGGAATTCCACAGAGTACCAGTTCCAGAGCAAAAAGCCATCAACACATTTGAAGCAGAATCTTGCAGGCTGAGGGGCAGGAAGCCAAACCAAAGGCAACTCAAGGACACTTCTTTCCCCTCTCCCACACTCTCCCCAGGAACGTCCCACCTGCCAGTTCCACCTCCAGAGTTCCTCCAATAGCCCCCTGACTCATCAGTCCTGGAAGGGGGTGGAGTAGATGGGGAATCTTTGCTCTTCTCAAATCTTAATCTCAGTGAACTGGGCCTGGGACAGCAGCAGGGGTTGGGGGTGGGGAGGAGTAGAAAGAGCTCTGGACACAGTCAGGAGACTGGGAATCCCCCCCATTGGCTGCACAAGTCCTAGACTTTCTCTGTTCTCTTTGTCCTCATTTGGGCAATGAAAGTGGCCTGACTGTGATCCCAGAAGTCCTTGCCACTTCTGCCAGCCTGTCAGTGTGATTCTCAGGCTAATTAGGAAATGACCTTTAGCACAGTGGCCTCAAGGCGGGAAAAGAAAGCAGGCAATTTGGGATGAGCTAATATAGCTGCTTTTACTGATACCCACTACATGCCAGACATCCTGCAGACACGAGGCCAACACTAATCCTCACACTGGCTCTGGTTTGACAGAGTAGAAACTCAGGTCCACAGAGCTAAATACCTTGTCATGCTGCACTCAGTGACTGAACGGAAGGGCTGATTCCCACTCAGTGCCCCTGCCTCCGGCATCTATGCTCTGTGCATCTATCCCACTCTCAGTAGTGAGGACAAATGGGCCCCTCTTCTTCCCCTGTACTTTAAGGACTGTGACATGGAAGAAAGGAGCTGTGCAAAGGCCTTAGACAGTGAGGCAATGTCTGCAGAGACCAGAGAGGATAGGAACCCCGCAGCTCTGGAGAAGTAGTTCAGATCTGCTCTGGCTTGGGCTTCCGCTGAAGGGAGCAGACGCTTCCCATCCCTCCACTCCCTGCAAGGGTCAAATCCAACTTGAACCCAAGGACCTTGAGCCCAAACAGACAAGAGCAGTTGGTCTAAGGGTGACATTCCTGGGATCCTGGACTGGAACAGAATTTGATCAGGCAGCTGAAGATCCTGGGCCCAACCCACAGATCTGACCACTTATTCCGCCCTGGGACCAGGGAGAAAGGAAAATGGACTCCGGGACTTGAGGGGAGGGGCGCCCAGGCCTCGGCCCTCAGAGAATGATTTACAAAATGAGATTAGAGGAGCTAAATTTGTCACCTAAGCAAGGAGCTGGGGATTTAGAGCAAATTGTTGGCACCCCTAGTTGAGCCCAGGATTGTCTACAGCCACCCTCTCCTACCCAACAAGGTCTTTCACAACCCCTCGGGCTCCAGACAAGCAAGCCGTGTGCCCTGCTTCTCACACTGGCGGCGACCCGCTGCAGACCCCGCCCTGGTCCTCACAGTCTCTCCTAGCAGACCCAGCTGCTGGTCACTCGTCACAGTGTGACAGCCTCAGGGGGCCTACCCACAGCATAGCCGGCCAGCAGGAAGCCGGCCGATCCAGCCAACACCTGGAAATCCTGCCTCCTGGTCTTGTGAACAATCAGCCCAATCCTGGTCACCTGCAACAGCACAGCAAACTGGGTGTGAGAGCTGGGCCCCGAGCCTCCCCCAGCCTGGGTGGGGGCTGGGCAAGCACGGAGCAGCAGAGTGCAGGTCCCAGAGAGATGCCCGGAAACCCTGAGAGTCCGCAAGACAGAACCCAAACAGTAGCCCTGGGCTGATGCGGATTCCAGGTTGGCCCCGAAATGGGTGGCAAAAGAGAAGAGGAAGAGGGAGCCCCAGCTAAGAGCAGCTGCCACTCACATCACCGCCACTGTCCTTGATGCCCACGATGTTCGGGTGCTGGGAGAGCGTGACCACCGCGTCCACAGGCAGGTCCAGCCCTGTGTTGCCCGGGACATTGTACAGCACCACGGGGATTGGAGAGAGGTCAGCCACCTGAGGGGCACAGAGGGGAGAGGGCAGCTGTGCCAGACCTGAGAGTCCCACTGCTCCTTGCCCGCCATCACAGGCCCAGGTCAGGGTCACCGCACAGGCCCCTCTCCTGCCCTGGGAGGCGCAGTGCCCAGAACTCAGACTGTGACCGTGGTAATGGGAAATATTTAGCGAGCGCTTTCTAGTACCAGGCAAGTTCTAAGTCCTTTACATTGCGAACTTCATGACAGCCCCACGAGAAAGATACCATTATTTCTCCCATATGGGAGGACAGGGAACTTTGGAACAGAGTGGTTAAGTGAGTCACCCAATATCACACAACTGCCACCTGGTGGCCTCCCCGGCTTTCCCATAGCTGCCCCTAGGGGAGGTGGGGCCACCACTCTGCTCCCAGCTGCTCTCATCTCTCCCCAGGCAGAGTGTCCACCTCATCTGACCTATTCTTAACCCCAGGTGTCAAAGCCATGTCCCCCTCACACCCACCTTGGTGTAGTGGTGAATGAGGGCAGCACTAGTCATGCGGCCACGATAGTAGCAAGGTGTCACCACCATGGCAGCGTCAGCCCCGACCTGGGCCATGCTCAAGGTCATCTCCACCGTGGCTTGAGTAGCTGCAGGGGAAAGAGTGTGTCTTCCCTCTGGGCCATGGAGGGTGAGAGGAGGAGGAGAAAGGGCTAGGAAGAAGGGCTGGACTAGAACCCCGGAGCAATCAGGGTGTGTAAAAGAGACAAAACAAGTATCTGAACCCAGCCCCAAGGTCAAGGAGCCATCCCCTGCCCCTCCAGCTACCCAGGGCCCAGGGCATTATGGCCTCACACTCGCAGCCAGAGCCAGCTAGCAGAAGCTTGTCCTTGGGCATGGCCTGGCGCACGCGGCTCACCACCTCCAGGCGCTCACTGCTGGTCAGGAAGGGGAACTCCCCGTTGGAGCCTTGGACCACGAAGCCTGCAAGAGAGGCTCCATCACGACCAGCCAACACCTTCCCATCCTCTGTGGACAACCAAGACATTGGTGCTTATACACTGGGGTCCCCACCTCTCCCCAAACCATAATTTTTTAATCCATTTCTTTCCCATCTTTGTTCTGCTACAGGGAGAATGTTTTTATCCCATTGCAACGACACCCTCCATACGATTTTTGTTGTAATGACAAGCTTTAGTCCTACCAAAAATAAGAGAGAATGTAATCCACATCCATGCCCAGTGCCCGTGCCCCCCTGCTGACCACCTCCCTCTTCCTCTTTCTGTTCTGACTCAGCAGTTGATTGTTCCCCTTCCTGTCTTTATATATTTGACATACCTATGAACCCCCAAACAAAATATAATATGGTTTTTGCCACTTTAAACTTTATAGAAATGGAATCAAACCTTTATAGCCTTCTGCAATTTGCCATTTTTGCTGAACATTATGTTTTGAGCTTTGCCCATTGCAGTAGACAAAGTTCTGATCCAGGCATCTTATCAGCTATATAACATTCTGTTGTGAGGTTAGACCACAATATATTTTTCATTCTCCCTTTGAGAACATTTAAAATGGTTCCACAGTTTTATTATTACAAACAATAGTGAGACACACATGTCTAAGAATTTCTCTACAGTTTAGACAGGTAGGTAAGTAGTTGCCAAGTCACATGTGCATGTCGCTTCGTGTGCTAACTTCTGTCAGATTAGCCAGGTCAGACCCCAGCAGCCCATAGAAGAAGAGTCTGCTAATGTCCATCCATGCCAACACTAGGTCCATCCATGCCAACACTAGGTATTGTCAGAACTAATTTTTGCCAGTTTTCTGGGTGAAAAATGACATCTCATTTTATTTTCCATTTTGACCAGTCATTTGAGTCATTACCAGTTTGACCAGTCATTTGAGTCATTACCAGTTTGACCAGTCATTTGAGTCATTACCAGTTAAAGCTGTCAACCCTTTAATATGCACGAGGGACCAGAAGAACTGATCCTCCTCCGCTGAATCTGAAGGAATTGTTAGTAAAATTATTTTCCTCTCAGCTTCCTCTGCCAAGAAGGAAGGAAGACAAGCACTGGACTCCAGTCCCCTCTGACTACTGAGCAAATTCTATTTTCTTTTCTTTCTCTTCTCTACCCCATTCCACTCAAAAAATATTTTTCTTAAATAGTTGACAAATACATCATGCAATATAAGATTTTACAGAAATCTTTAGGAGAAAGGAAAGAAAATAAAGCAGGGGGCAATATTAGCATACAAAATCCCTGCCATTCACTTGTGAGTGATGGGCCAGAAATTTGATTTGGAGCTTCCTGAAAGTCAAAGCTAAAAGGGAAATGTGGTCAACTGACAGTTATGCAGAACTCAAGATAAAAGCAAAGCAGCTGTTCTGGAGAAACACAGAGTTTCCTGGCACAGGGACCAAAGGAGACTGTTCCTGTGAGTCATGCTTAAGGGGACATAGTGTAATGTGGAGTCAACTTTACATCACAAACCTTTTCTCATGCTGTTCACTACATTATTAGATTCCACTGAGTGGATTCCAGAAAATCTCACTAGATGCTTAGCAGTCTCTTCCCTTCCTCCACCCCAGTTTTTTTTATTTTCTTGTTTGTTTTCACCTTGGCAGGGAACATCTTGAGGCAAATCGCTTTTGGCTTCTATAGGAATGCCTCCTCAGGACTGAGTCCTCTGTGTCAGGCTAGATGCTGAGCAGGAGCCTCCTTCTGTCTTGCTATGGAAGGTCCCAGTGCTTTCCCAGTGGGTCATCCCCAGGCATAGTGGTGCCAGCCCCAGAGAGGGCTTCAGTCACCACGATTAGATCAGCACCCTCTGATTTAAAGATCAAGGATTCAAAGATCGAGCTTTTGCTACTTCTTCAACTCAAATATCAAAGGCATCTTTCCCCATTCCACAACCCCCCCACCCCCGCCCCCATCCTGGGAGGGCTCTGGGACCAGTTCTTGCAATAG
Organism: Talpa occidentalis; assembly: GCF_014898055.3. Classification (NCBI taxonomy): domain Eukaryota; kingdom Metazoa; phylum Chordata; class Mammalia; order Eulipotyphla; family Talpidae; genus Talpa; species Talpa occidentalis. The sequence goes on from NW_023605194.1 coordinate 22,905,348, forward strand.
CGACTTTTTTTTTTTTGAAGATTTATTTATTTATACATACAAGAGCTGGGGTATAGGCCAGAGGTGTGTGGGGTGAGCTGACTCACCAGAGACAGAGTGGGGAGCAGAATAGGCTACTGAAATACACTGCCGAGGGGAGCAGTAGGCGAGACAGGAGAAGTCTGCTGCACCATGTGGGTCAGCTCCCTGGCCAGGGATCGAACTTGTGCTGCAGTAGCTGGTGATAGCTTGATAGCACCGAGACTTCGACCCCTGCACCACCAGGGAGGTCCACTCTAGCCATTTCTTTAGCTGTAGTCACTCACTCCCAAGTCACCCTTTGTTCTGTGCTCAGTTCCAAAAACCCCAGGACCCAAGGGTGGGCCTGGCCTAAACAACAGGACAGCAGGGTCTTGCATTCTGGGTGGTGAAGTTGTGCTCAAGACTCTATTGGCACAGCCCTCTCCCTCGGTCTCTTACAGGGGGCATCTGACCCAGGCCCACCTACCAAGAAGGAAGAGAAGCCGGGCTGGGAAGCACTGTCCCCCTCTGGCTGCTGATAGGGCAGCCCTACCTGATAGGGCTGTTTCAAAGGTTCAAACAAGAACATGAACAAGAAAGCACTTTGAGGTCTGTGAGCTAAGGTCACAAAGCCCCCCCACACACACACACACTCCTTTTCCTCACCTAGGTGTCCAGTTTCAGGCCCATGTGTAGAGAAGGGCCAGAGGGGAGGGAAAGGCCAGGTCTGTAGTTGGGGAGTGAGGAAAGTGAGAGGTGGAGAAGCAGGGCCCTCAACCCAGAGCCTGGCTTGAATGCAGGGCGGCCCCTCATCAGGTGAGCTCTTAGACCAAGACTTCCTCCAACTTCAGCTTCCTCAACTGAAAAATGGGTATATTAGTGTCCTCCTGAAAGAGTTGTTGTGAGATCGAAACAAGAAACTATTGGTAAAGTGGTTAGACTCAAACCTGGCTGGGCACAGTAATAGCTGCGGACAGGGGCTCAGGAGAAAGGGCTCAAGCCTCACATGCGAGGTGGAGGAGGAAGGAGAGAGGGAGAGGGCAGTTGGGAGGGAGCTGAGTCTGCGCTGGAAGGCCTCTCAGGACCCCTTCAGTGTTATGATGAAGAGCTCATTTGGAAAGCTCCCCTCCCTTGCCCCATCATTACGTGGCTGGCTGGGAAGACAGTGACCTGGGAAGGGACTGGGTGTTTGGACAAGGGAGGCACCAGCAATATAATATGGCCAAATGGAATAATAGTCTCTCTTTCATAAAAAGAGTCCCTATCACTGTCATGCACCTTGGCTCAGCGCTATGGCCACCTTCTCTGAGAAGTCTTCCAGGGATCCCTGCACTGGACATCTATCTTTTGAACTTCCTTACCCTGTCCTTTGCCCTTCTGTGTTGCCTACTCAAAAATGTACAGAGGGGCCTCCCTGATGGCGCAAAGTGTTATGTCTCAGCACTATGAAGCTATCAGCAGCCACTGCATACGAGTTTGATCCCTGGCCAAGGAGCTGACCCACATGGCACAGAAGACCTCTCCTGTTTCACCCACTGCTCCCCTCAGCAGTGTATTTCAGTCAGTCTGCCTGTTCTGTTCCCCACTCTGTCTCTTGTGAATCCTCTAAACCCCCACCCTCACCCCACCTCTGGCTACGTCCCAGCTCTTATATGCATAAATAAATAAATCTTTAAGAAAAAAAGTACAGAAATTTTCAGAACCCTTCAATCTTCCCCACCCCTGCCTGTGGGATTAGACAAAATTTCCCAAACTTGTCTCCCCTGTAAAACAGGAAATTGGATTTCTCCTGAGTCCTACCTGGTTCTGAGCTTTGGAGTCACATTCCTGGCTTTTCTTCCTACCTTTGCCTAGTTTTAAGTGTCCCCTTCAGCCCAGACCCCCAGACATTCTGCCAGCTTCCTGCCCTGCACCTTTGCTCATGCTGTTCCTTCTGCCTGAACACCTCCCTAGCAGCTCCGAAAAAGCTCCCGGGGCCACAGCCTTGCCCAGATACTTCCCCCGACTCCAAAACATTTTGTTCCTGCATAGCACTAAAATCACCAGGGTCAGGGATTGTGTCCCCTCCTTTTGGAGACATCCTCAGAGGGGACATAAGGTAATGTGTCTCCATGATACCTCACACATTGCCTGTTGAGGAACATTTGGCCAACTTGTAAAAAAGAAAAATTGTCCCAAACATAATGGGGGGTCAGAACTTTTCATGATGTAACTCATAACCTCCCACTGGGAAGAAATGAACATTCCTGATAAAACACTTCAGCAATTTCCTGATGAACTTTAAGGGAATTAATCCTTGCTCTGGGAAACAGCCACCCTCTCTACCCAACTCCCACCCCAAATCCTTCCTTCACCCACCCCAGCCCCCCTCACCCCACTCACTGCCAGCCACCGATGACTCTCAGGCAAGGGTCGAGGGCTGTTAACTACTTTTCTTTGTATTTAGTTTAGCAAGGATTTCACTGGTCACTTATGAAACTCTCCAGTAGAACAAACTTAACAGTTAAAAGCTGTTTTCTTGTAATGTGACTGTAATGAAACTTTGACATGCACTCATAACTAAATTATCTGAAAACTGTTCTCTGTACTTCTAGTTTTGAACTACTTTTAAACTTATATAAAAGTTGCTCTTATACATTCAAAAAAGATAAACACATGCAATTTGCAGCAACATGGATGGCGCTGGAAGGGCTCATGCTCAGCAAAATAAGCCAGAAAGAAAAAGAAAAATACCGGATGGTCTCACTCATAGCAGGAATCTAGAAAACTTAAATAAGGGACCAGGAAAAAGAATAACTATAAGAAAGTGAAAATCAACATCAACAAACAACTATGAACCAGAGACACTCTATGGGGGGTGGAGGGTAGGGAAAGGAGAGATTGGGGTCAAAATAAGGGGGTTGTAATTGTATGGGGAATATAAAAGTAAAATTTAAATAAAAAATAAAGTAAAATATATTTTTAAAAAAGATGCTCTTATAGTACAGTACAGGGGACTTCCAAGCAGCCCTCACCCAGCCCCCACTAATGACAACAGCTATAAGTATTCCTATAGAGTACAATTATCAGGACCAGAGAATTCATATTGGTACAATACTATTTTATCTAAATTTAGCCAGTTTGAAATTTTAAAGAGTCCAAAGTCATAATTAGGTAAACTGAAATTTCATGTCAAGCTTTGATGAAAGGATTTACCTTCTAGATAGAGCAGGTATTTTATGCATTTTAACCATCACTTTTAGAAACCAAATCTTACCCACTCTTGCCTTTTGTTAAATGTACAAATCACCAACATTTTCCAGTGTCATTGATCTTTTTTCTAGTTAAGATTACAAAGAGGGCCTCCCCGGTGGCGCAGCGGTTGAGCGCTGGGTTGCGAAGCTGCCCACAGCCTCTGCAGCCCTGGTTCCATCCCCGGCTGCTCCCCTGCTGCTCCCCAGATGCTCCCTGGCCGCTCCCCGGCCACCGGAGGAGGGTCCCACATGACGCGCAGACCTCTCCTGCCGCCCGCTGCTCCCCTCAGCAGTGTACTTCGGTCCTTCTGCCTGCTCTGCTCCCCGCTCTGGCTCTGGTGAATTCTCTCACCTTCCTGCACTTCTGACTGTACCCAGTGCTTGTATAAAAATAAATAAATAAATAAATCTTTAAAAAAAAAAAGAAAAGACTACAAAGAATTTTAAGTATACAAATATAGCAGCATTGACATAGTTACTTTTAACAATGTCAGAAATAGTCAAATACTCTCAACTCTGCGCCATAAAATCAACTGACCACATTTAGGGAATTTACAGATTTATCCAACCTTTGCAGTGATTCTGGGCACCTTCTCCCTAGGGTTTGAGTTCCTCATGTTGGGAACTGATGATAAATAATAGATACAAAAAGTAAGAGATTTCTATATCAAGGAGTCACTTAGAATTAGTGTGGTGTAGCTGACCTGGCTCGGGTTTCAGTGGAGCAGGCAGCCACATTTCACTGCCTGGTTGGCGATCACCCCAACCCCAAAACAGTTTCTTAGGACCCAGGGAAAGGAGGCAGGGAGAGTCCAGGTTTGCAGGAAGGCACAGAAAGTGTCAGGACATGTGGCTAGAAGACAGATAAATGTGAGAGAAGCTCTATGGGGAACAGGGGCTTTGGATCGGAGGTCATCACAGGGCAGGAAACTGGGGTACAGGCTTTGGAGTCAGGCAAAGCTGGTTTCTAACAACAGTAGCATCACTTATTCTCTATCTCAGCGAATTCTATTTCTGAGCTTCAGGCCACAATTAACACAGGGCATGGCATATAATAAAAACTAAAAAAAAAAAAAAAAAAAACAGAGGGAGCTTCTGATGGTGCTAGTAATACTAGTTAGTAGTGCTAACAACAGTGAGGCTGGTAGCTCTAGGCCCAACCATAGCAGTTCTGGAGATAGCTGGCGAAGATGTGCTAACACAGATCCCACTGGGCCCGGGAAGCAGGCTGGGCAAGGAGAGAGCTGTGGTGTGGGATACCACAGGCCTTCAGAAACAGCAGACTAGGTGGGGACAGCACCAGGCTGACAGGGCCTACCTCCCACCCGCTTGCTCTCTTCTGAGAGCCTCTCTCTCCATCTCTCCCAACACCTGACTGCTTCTCTCTTCCCTCAGTAGCCCATCCCCAGAACCTGGGACTTGGGGAAGCTATTTGATGGAGTCTCGAAAAAGCCATTGGCCTTAAGCCAAGTTCCCCACCAAGAGGACTGTGGGAGAAGGACCCCTCTCTCCCCACGCCCACCCAGATGTGAGACCCGTCCCAGAGTTCCCCCACTCCAACACAGAGGGAGGGTGTACAAGGCTTTATTGGCTTAGTTCCAGGCACTAGGCTTCAGTGTGGGGCTCTCCGCTGGTCCTGGATCTGCCTCAACTGTCCTCTCCGTGGGTCTCCAGGGGCCTCTGTCTGCCTCAGCTGCTTGGCTTCCTCCCAGCTTTCCCTCCAGCAGGGACCATCCTCGGTGGCAGACACCTCTCATGGAGTTAAAGGTGCCAGGACCCCTGTGGGGGCCTGAGTAAGAAGGGATTTGAACGGCACCTCACTCTGGGCCATGTGGGCTTCCCCACAGGAGAGAAAACAGGCCTGCATATGTGTGCCAGCCCTGCTGGGGGAAGGGGCGTCCCGTCGATGGCTAGGTGGACTCAAAGGGGCCATAGTTCTGGTGGCTGCGGTTGGGCAGGCTGTGGCTGTGGTGGCTGGGGTGGCCTGGATGATTCTGGTGGCTGTGGTGACTGTGGCCGTGGAGGGTGTGGGAGTGGTTCATACCCGCTACGGTCGTTTCCCTCTGGGTAAGGAAATTCCCTTTCAGCTTCAACTCCACCTCCTCAAGAGCCTTCAGCTCATCCTGGTTGATGTCCTTGGTCTCCAGGTGGCCTGTGTGCTGGTAAGCGGAGGCGCGCTGCAGCATGGAGCTGGCCAGCTGCCGCCCCAAGGTGTCAATGTCCTTGGTGCAGGCGGACACGGCGGCCCACGTGGCTTCGTCCGTGGAGGAGGATTTTCCAGTCTCCTTGTGGGTCTCTTTGATCATGGAGGTCCCTGACATCCTCTGCTTGCTGGTGAAGGACTCACGGTGAAGAGTGGAGCTCCCTTGCTTGGAAGTGAAGGTCTCCACGCGGATGGTGGTGTTGGCCTCTCCACTGCCACCCTCCAGCTGGGGGCCAGTGCTGCTGCTGCTGGGGGCTGTGGCCATGTTGCTGCAGGTGGCCAGCTTCTCTTCCGAGAGGCGGCTGAAGTGGGATTTGATCCAGTTCTCATTCTTTGTTCTGTGGCACTCTGGCAGCTCCTGCTCCTCCCGTGCAGACCCAGGGACTGTCTTCTTTCTCCTCTTCCTATGAGCCCACAGCATGAAGCTTCCACCTCCTAGGAGTAGGAGGGTCCCCAGCACCACCTTGCATGATGGTTGCTGGATAAACTCCAGGAAGGTCTCCAGGACCCCACTCCACACAGGCAGACCTAAGAGCACACTGGGATTGGGGGAGCCCAGGTGAAATGGTTCATGCTTGGGAGGGCCAGGCTCCCAGAGGGTGTCTGGCAGGTGGTGTCCCCTGTTTCCCCCTCCCTAGGTTGCCCCTCCCTCCTCAGCAATGGACCCCATTGTGAGGAAGGCGGTTGGGGGGCAGGGTAGGGAAAGGCCACAACATCCCTCAAGTCCAGTCTGGCAGGCATCTCCCTCAAGTCTTGTCCTCAGGCCTCTGGCCTATCTCCCACCCTGACACCTGTCCCCAAGGCCAGTGGAAGGGCAGCTACCCTAATTGTGAGTCCCTTCTACCTTCTGCTTATGACCCATTCTGCCACTCAATTCTTCTCAGCTGCCAGTCTGGTGGAAGGCCCTGACTTGGAGAACATAAAGTCTGTCTAGCGGCCGCCGGGGCAGAGGCTGCTAGATCAGGCTGACCATCACTGACAGACCCTCTTGGCTGAGCTAGTACCTGAGGCCTGTGTCTCCCTCGGTCAGTTTTGCGTTTTCCATCTCCACTTGTCGGCCCCAATCTCATAACAGAGCAAGGCTCAGAGGAAAGGGGCCCAGGAGGGAGTTCATTCTGGAATAACGTGAGGTCACAATTGTAGGCAAACAAGCAATGAACTGAGAAGGCAGAGGGCATAGGACGGGAGATATCACTGGGGGGCAGTTCCCCGGGCCACTCCAGGATGGGGGCTGCTACCTCTTGCTTTAGTGAGGAAAACTTGCAAACTTAAAATTGTGGGTCCCCCACCCCTCATGGGCACAGTTCAGGTTGTGAAGAGGCAGGGCAACCCACCGGGCTCTCCGTTGGCGACCAAGTTAGACCTGAATTAGACCCAAGTCTTCTCAGAGTAGAAACAGGCCTGGGTCACTCTAGTTTTCCTCCCTCACTCCTGCCATGTCCCTGAGCCATCTAACACGGTTTTCTGAACGAAGAAATGCCAACGAAAAATTGTAAAAATTGTGATATTTTGCACAAAATATTTTCTTGAACAATACACAAAAATATTATATCTTACAGCAAAGATGGTGTATCTCGCAACAAGAAACCTTGGTCTACTCTACACACTAAAGGAATAAGACACAAGCTTAAAGCTTCGTGGGGAACAGCGTTTCCCCAGTCCCGCTGCAGTAGCTCTGTGGTCATACACCAACCTCGTTTGGAAATAACAATTCAAAGTTCATCTTTGAGGTTGTTTGTTGGTGTGAGTTCAGGGCCACGTGGCCCTTCTGCAACAACCCCACCAGCCAGTCTCTAGTTAGAATTGTTATTTTAAAATAATACTTGATTCAGATAATTAGTACAATGCTTTAAAGAAAAAAAAAAAAGGAGGGAGAATGTTTTGGACAAGCCTTCCAGAGTAATCTCCAACTTTCCCTATTCAAGAGTAGGTTCCTGCCTCCTCCCCGAGGCCCTGGAATGAGATAGGTAGTGGTTCCCCTTTCTGTCCCTGAGTGTTGGGTTGCAATGCCTGTCCCAGGGGCTAGAACGGAGCAGGTGAAACAGATTTTAGAGCTAACGTTGTTCACCTCTCCTTCCAGGCCATCTCCTGTGTACTGCAGCAGTGTCAGGACCCTGTGACTTTACATTCTCCAAGTCAGGGCCTGTTAGACTCCTCAGCAGGAAGATGGAGAACGCTGTAGCTCAGTTTCCATTCTGCAATGAGGGAGCTCATTGTAGAATGTTTTAAGAGGATTTAAGAGGTATAGTGATTTCCCTAAGGTCCCCATAACTGGCATAACCAGGATTCTTACCCTACTTTTCTAACTCTAGATGCTGGGCTTTTTCTATGCCACCCACCCCCTGTATGTGAGCGAGATGAGGTGGAGGTTGCATGGGAGATGAACTAGCATCCCACGGCTGCCAAGTCCACTGCTGCTTGTGCTCTGGGTACCCTGATGCCCTTAGCAGGGATGGGCGGGCGGGCAGGTGAGCAGGGTGCAGAGCAGAGGCTTGGGGGTCTCTGTGGATTCCCTGAGTGACAGGCAGACACTAGGCACCATGTCCACTCTCCCTGCCCCCTGCACTGGCTTGTCCTTGAACTCAGAAGGCAAAGCAGAGACTTTTCCCTCTCAGATAGAAGGAGCATCTTGCTTTGCCTCAAGAGATCTAGGCCTGGGCGCAAACCTTCAGTCCCCAATGAGCCGAGTTCCAGCAGAAATTAGTCTGTTCATTGCTCAGTGTGGGGCCCAACAGGACATTCGCTGTCCCCAGGGAAAGGTCACATCCTGTAGCACTGAGACATGAAGGACATTGGTCAGGCCAGTGGTCACTGTCACAAAGCAACTGTGGCCACAGTCACCTTACTAATAATTGTTATCTTTATAATAATTGTTATCACTGGATCGATACCCACTGATCTATCTCACACTTTAGAATTTGCAGCACGCTTTCATTTGCACTCTCAGATTTTTCTCCCCACCATCCTGTGACCAGGCATTACTACTCCACGGGGAGACTGAGGCTTGGCAAGATCGTCTCTCCACCAAGCCAGTGGCAGAGCTGTGTGATACGAATCCAGACCCCATTTTTTTTTTTTTTTTAAGATTTATTCATTGGGGCCTCCCTGGTGGTGCAGCGGGTTAGGCACGGCGCTGTGAAGCTGTCTGCAGCCTCTGTAGGGTGGGTTTGAGTCCCGGCCAGCCAGGGAGATTCCCACATGGCACAGCAGACCTCTCCTGTCTCGCCCCCTGCTCCCCTCAGCAGTGCTTTCAGTCTTTCTGCCTGTTCTGCTTCCCACTCTGTCTCTGGTGAATCCTCTCACCTTCCCACATCTCTGGCCTGTACCCCAGCTATTGTATAAATAAAAAATAAATCCTTAATAAAAGAGATTTATTCATTTATGCATACAAGAACTAGGGTGCAGGCCAGAGGTATGGGGGGATAAGAGGATTCACCAGAGACAGAGTGGGGAGCAAAACAGGTGGATTGACTGAGATACACTGCTGAGGGGAGCAGCGGGCGAGACAGGAGAGGCCATGTGGGTCAGCTCCCTGGCCTGGGATCGAATTCAGGCCACAGTGGCTGGCAGGGTAGGCCCTAGACCCTTAACTGCTCCTACACATGGCATCAGTTGGAGCCATTCCATCCCCAACTATTTGCTGGTGCAGCGACTCAGCAGTCGGGAGCAGGGGGATGAAACCCAGCATGGGAACAGTCAGACCCGAGTTCAAACTGTAGCTCAGCAACATTCAAGCTGCAAGACCTCATGCCGTGACTATCACTTGGAGAACCAGCTCCCATCTGTGAAATGGGGCTATTGTGAGTCCCGCCTCTGGGCCCAGCCCTGGCTGATGGAGGGGACAGGCAGGCAAGGACTTGCATACCTTCATTTATGGTGCCAATGACTGTATGTATGTTGAGTGTCACAAATATGACCTGGTCCTTGCCCTCAGAGAGGGGAGGTCCAGGTGTAAAGGGGGAAATGAGTCAGAGAATCCGGAACAGGAATTAATTCTTCACCCAGAAGGGAATCAAGCAAGGCTTTGAGGGAGATGAGCCAGCTGGCTGGACACCCGGGTACTGGTGCCATTTCCACCTGCACAGAGTCCACAAGGACTTTCATACCCATTGTTATTGTGAGCCCAAAATGACATGGGCTAAGGGACTTTCACAGTTTACAACTGGGGAAACTGAGGCAGGCAGATTCAGTCCTAGGTCACAGGCCACAGGGAGCTACCTTTGTGTCTCCTTACTCCAGCCAATGCCCCCTATTCCTCTCCCATAGTAAAATGACCCCCCAGTGTCCAGCTGTCCCTGGGCAGCGCAACAGAGCCTGTGTGCTCTCCTCTGTCCCTGGCTGAGGAGATGTGTCATTCACTTGTCCCCCGACTCTCACATGGACAGGCCCACTTACCTCGGAAAGGGAAGGTGCCCAGTTTGTGCAGATTCTCCTCCAGTTTCCCATAGTCCACCTCTGAGGTGGCAGTGAAGGGGGTGGTCACAGGGGGGTAGATGCCCGCGATGTCTACCTTCTTCCCCTCCCCTGAGGGCCGGCTCCCCACTTTCTTGGACAAGCCCCTACTCAGCCCTGGCCTCACAGATGTCCAGACTCGGGGACCCAGCATCTCTGCAGGAGGCCTGAGGCCCAGCTGGTCTCTGCCCCCAACTGAGACTGAGTCTGGACTCCTTCCTACCCCTGTTAATGATCAATGTGTCTAGTTAAAAATTTGCTGCCCCCTGACTTTTAGGCACTGGGGCAGACCCGGGAGAGGTGTCCTGGGGCCAGAGGCCAGACTGATAGGCTCCAGGGCGTCCTCCCTCCACTTGGGAAGCAGCCGGATATGTGCCGCAACCCAGGGTCCCTCTGACCAGATGGAAAGCTGACTCCTGGGATACCAACACTAAAGGGATCTCCAGTGGGACCTGGGCCTTCCTCCTTCCTCCCGCGATTCCCAGCCAGGAGCCCACCAGCTTCCGCATGGCTGTTGTGCTTGTGCGACTGGTGGAGCCCATTGGCTGAGCCAGCTCTGCCCTGTGGGAGGAGCTGCACCTCGGCCTGTGATGGCCTCCCCTCAGCTGCCTCGCCCCCTGCCAGACTCCTCCTGCCAAGGCTGTCACTTGACAGGCCTGTGCCCGCCACATGAGGGAGCCGGGCTCAGGATGAGTCCCTGGAGTGCTTGGAGAAGCTGATCCACGCTGGGGGTTGGGGAGGAGGGGCGGTGGGGAAGAAGCAAGGGTAAAGCAACCAGAGGGCTCCAAGTTTCCCTCCTGCTGGGGCCCACCCACCCTTGGCCCACCCACCCTTGGTCCACCCACCCTTGGTCCACCCACCCTTCAATCCTAAATATTTCAGTCACAAATGAAAACAAACACAAATAGTGAAAATGACTTCTTTGAAAATGACTTCTTTTTTTAATTTTAGTAGCTGGGCAGGGAGGGGCCTCTCAGGTCACACACAGGCCCTTTCTTGTGTCTCTCTGGCTGATGCAGGGGCTGGGGAGGGTGCCTGGCTGGCCTGGAGTGGGCCTTACTGGGCTGGCTCAGGTTGGGGGGTCTCCTGCCCACTCTCAGCAGGCCCCACCAGCCCATTCTGCTCTGCCTCTGGCTCAGGATGCTCCAGAGCTTGCCGGGTGTCAGCTTGCCACAGCTGCACCAGATCTGTGGGGGTCTTCCCTGCCTGGGGGAACCAAGAGGAGATCTGGTCACTGTTCAGAAGTCTGTACCGGGAGACGCCCTCATGTGTATACACCAGCGGTTCCCAAGCAGGGGCAGATGACAATTTCTGGAGGTATTTGTGGTTGCCACGACTCAGGGGAGGGTGCTGGCAACATCTTGAGTAGAGGCCAAAGGTGCTGCTAAACACCCTACAATGTACAGGCCAGTCCCCCACAAGGAATTCTCCAGTCCCAAGTGGCAATAATAATGGAACTGAGAAGCCCTCTCTATACCCTCCCTGTATCTTCCTGACTACTGACCCTCTTGCTGACCCTCCTGGCTGTTTCTTTGCACTGGTGCTCCTGACATATACCCGCATAGAGAGACCTAGGATGGTGGCAGACCCCAAATCCCCAGGCACCCAGAGAGACTCTCCTCCGTGAGAGAGCTCCACGGGCAGGCGAGTCCAGCTCTCTTCTGTGTTTCCCCTGAGAGCCCAGCCCAGGCCCAGGCAGCCATGCATACCGGTTACTGATGCAGGGGGGAAAGCAGCTCACCAGGTTTTTGGTCATCATGTCAGCCCCATGCAGGAGCAGCAGTTTGATGATTTTGTAGCGGTTGAGCCTCACTGCATCATGCAGGGCGCTGTCCCCTTCCTGGAGCCAGTGTGACAGTCAGCATAACCCATGTGGGCAGCGGAGCCCTCAGGCTGCTGCACACCCCTCCCTGTGCCCCCACCCCCCCACGTAGGGCTGGGCAGGAGTGGGGGCGGACACTCACTCTGTCTTTGGCATTGATATCCAGGCCCAGCGATAGAAAGTACTCCACAACCTCCACGTGCCCCGTCCGAACCGCCACATGCAGCGGAGTGCTCAGCAGCTGGGTGGGAAGGAAAAGGGACTGAGGGAGGGAAATGGTCCTGACTCCAGCCTAATCCCCCCCCCCCCAGTCCTAGTGGCAAGGCCTGAGCCCTGGAGGGACAGGAAATGTTACAATTTCCCACTACCCTACTGAATGGTCTAATTCTAAAGCATTATAAGACACCTCCTCTAAGAAGCCTTCTTTGATTCCTCTCTTCCCTACCTGCAAGCAACTGCTCGCTTCCTCTGCCCTTCCTTGAACAGAGGCTCAAAGACTGTCACTTGTTCAAAGTTACACCAAAGAAATGAATGGATAGAGAAATGATAGATGAATATATAAATGAATGAGTAAATGAATGGTTGGACAGATGGCTAGAGAGATAGACAGAAGGATGAAAGAATGCCTGGATGGACAAATCCTGCATCTTTTGGGTGCTCCCAAAGCCCCCAAAGAGTGAATTTCTTCTCTCCTCTGCTCTTCCTGCAACCATCCCAGATGGTGACCCCAGGGCCTGCAGTTGATGCCAGAGACCCGTCCCTGAGCTCTGCAGCCACTCCAGAAACCAAAGTAGCCCCCTACCTTCCTGCCTTCCTGGGTTTTTCTGCCCACCACCCCCCCTCAACCCCAAAGCCACCACAATATTGGGAGCATTATTGCTGACCTTATCCCTCACGTTGGTGTCTGCTCCTCGGCTTTGCAGGAGTTTCACCACCTCTAAGTGGCCCCCTCGGCAGGCCCAATGCATGGCTGTGCAATCCAGCTAAAAGGGAAGGATGGGGTCTTACTGTACAGCTTCAGGGGAAAAAACTGCCCCAGAGGGATGGACTCCAGTCACAAGGGCAGGGACACATCCAGGGGAGGAGAAGGGGCTCTACTGAGTATGGGAATTGAAGCAAGTGGAGCAGAACCCTGGTGGCTTGTACAGTCCAAGCCAGGCTTACAGAAGGGGAGCGGGGAGACTGCCCAAGATCATACAACCCGCTAGAGGCGGGGCTGCTCCCGAGGCAACTTGTTAGGTTCCAGGGTTGTGGCCCAGAGAGGGAGTCTTTTTTTTTTTTTTTTTTTTTTTGTGGGACCCTCCTCGGCGGCCGGAACTAACCGGCCTTGCAGCCCAGCGCTGAACCGCTGCGCCACCAGGGGAGGCCCCCAGAGAGGGAGTCTTGATCCCACCTCCAGCCTCCCACCCAATACCTGTCCCCTTGCTCACCCTGTCCTGGAAGTCCACAGTGGCCCCACTCTCCAGGAGCTTCTCCAGGATCTCCATGTGGCCCTCCAGGGAAGCTCGGTGCAGGGCTGTCCTGCGGAACTGCCCCCAGAGAGACTGTCAAGGCCTCTGGTCCCAGGCTTAAGCTCATCTTCCACCCACGCTGAGACCCAGGCCTGGATTCTGACCCCTGCCCTGGGTTCCCATATTGTTTGTGTTCTGCCAGCTCCTTCTCGCTCTAGGGAGACCTGCCTTAGTCTTCTCGTGCCCTGGGCACAGTGCTTGGGGGCAAGAGGTGCTTGAGTAGGTCCTGGAGTCTAAGAATGGAAAGGATATGCAGTCTGACCCTACGACAATGCACACTCTGAAGAGGTGACCTTGATTTGCTGAATCCCAGGATGCAAGAAGAGCTCTAGAAAGTGTGGTGGAGGAAAATCAAAAGAAATATAACGGGACCAAACTGTTTTGAAAATAGATAATGGGGATTGTTGTACAACATTCCGAGTATAATTAATGCTGCTGAATCTGCACTAAAATATTTTAAATGCCTTATTTTGTGTTACCTATATTTTACCACAATAAAATAAAAATAACTTTTAAAAGAAAGTATTACATGTACCATTGTGCACAAAAATATAACGTCCTAATAATATGTGTTTTATAGGGATTTTTCTTTCATTCAGTAAAACCTGTCAAGGCATTAATGTTCCATTTGCCCCCCATAACATGCAGTGAGGGGAGTAGGCCTTTTCACAGAGGAGAAAACTGAGGTCAGGAATAGGGACAGGCCTGGTCATCGTCACATGGCTGAGAGGTGACAGAGATGAGGTTGGAGCCCCAAACTCTTGGTTTTGGACTTTGTGGATTTGTTCTCTCTTCTTTCTTCCTTGAGAAAACCATGTAACATTTGTTACTCTGCGTGGCTCAAGTTGAAAAGTGTCAAAGGATTTAGCAAAACTTCTATGTGGGACAGGGAGCACCCCAAAATCTTCCAAGGCCCCTTTTCTGTAGGACACCAATGCCTTTTCTTGCACAGGCCCACAGGTGGGTGCGTGAGGGTGAGAGGTGGACAGGTGGAGAAGCAGGCGGGGTGGGAACGTCACCTGATCACAGGTGTCCACGGGACCCCCATCGGCCAGGAACTTCTCCACGACCTTCAGCTTCCCCTCCACTGCCGCTTTCAGGAACATCTCCTCGTCCACGGGGCCAGCCTGCAGGGCGAGCATGCAGGAGCGAGGCTGTGCCGCAGGCACCCAGACCACCTTGGCCACGCACGTGTTCCCCCAGGACACTTACGATCTCCTCGGGCTCAGCGGGCGGCTCCTGGGCGGCAGCCAAGGCCTCCCGCTTCTTCTGCTTGCGCTTCTTCCGCAGCTCGATGAGGTTTTGGATCCCACCCACGTCGATGATCTCCCTCCGCAGGTCCAGGGACGTCTTGCGCACCCGCTCTTGGCCCTGGTGGAGAGGACGCATCAGCCCCCGGTGCTGGCGCAGAGTTTGGGGAGCCTGGGGGTCCCCTGAGTCAGCTGGAAGGGGAGGATAAGGAGACCTTCTCAAGGGAGTGTGAACCTAGCACTCGTGGGTCTAGGAGAAGCTGGTGAGGAGGGACACAGATAGCTCAGATGGAGGGAGAGGCCGATGGAGGCGTCCGGCAGGGTGGGGAGTTGGTGAGGGAATCTCAGAGGCAGTTCTTAGCCCAAGCCTGAAGAACAGGGTCTGAACCCTCAGTTGTCCATTTTTGTGTGTGATCTTAAAAGTTATATACAATTAATATTTATTAAGTAATACAGACGCATAGACATTTTGAAGAGAAAGCCCTTCCCCCCAGGAGGTAACTCTTGCTCTGATTCCACATGTCCCCTTCCAGCCACATGTCCTGTGAGATCACCCTCCACACAGGGGTCTCTTACCTGCCTGGAGCTCTCTCCTGTCAGCAGGCACAGCCTCCCTCAGCCCGTAACACCTGCACCTGCTCTGCTGCATGGCTGTCCATCATCTGGCTTCCCAAGGGAGAACCATAAGGTCTTCTGCATGTGCAGATTCTGATTGAGCAGGTCAAGGTGGGGCCCAGATTTGGTATTGCTAAAATGCTGGTGTGCATGTGTCCAGTGTGGGTGGCGGCACTTTATTTCACAGACACTGGAAGGAGGGAGACCATCACCCCCTGGCTCCTTCCTGAGCACAGACATGGGGTCTCCAGGAACTTACCTTAACCTGGTGTAAGGCGAGACTCTGTGCCCCGTGCTGCTTCTCATCCTCCAGCACCAGCATGTCCATGGCCACCTTCTGGCAGGCAGCTCCTTGGAGCTTCTGGTGAGTGGAGAAGACATGCTGGAGGGGGCCTGCCCACAGGCCTGGGGGAGGCAGGTAGCCTCTCATCTCTCCAAGGACACCCCCAAAGACTCCTTCTGCGTGACCACAGGCCTTCCTCCTGCCCTGTTCCTGACTGGCCCAGAACAGGGCCCACCTCAGGCTCAACTCTGACTCGGGAGCAAACACCAGTCTCCTCCCAGGATAAAGGGGGACCGGAGTGAATTTTCATCATACTCACTTTCTCAAGCACAACTTTTTTTTTTTTCTTTCTGGCATGAAAAAATCACTTTGATGAAGTAATTGCGATTAAGAGATGATGGCTACTTTTCAAATGGGCTCGCTTGGCAATACAAAAACTTGGTGACTGTCAGTAGCAGCACATTTTCCCCCTTAGATTCCACTGAAATCCTAGAGCATGGAAACCATCGCTCTCAGGAACTCTCAGGGACGGGGGCCATGGCTCCCAGCTTGCAGCTGGAAGTGGACTCTGCCCTTATCCTCGTTGCAACAGTGTGGGTGGACTCCTTCCAAGTCTCTCCATTTTTAGCTCTGATTTTCCTGGACTCCCTTCACTTTAAAGGAAAGGACTCTCTGGGAAGTACTAGCACCCACTCTCTTGTTCCCACATGTCAGGAACATTCGCCCAGGTTGGAGGTTGCCAGGTCAAGATGGCAGGTAGGGAGGAGTGACACCCAGTAAGGAGCACTCAGCTGCCTTTTGCATTTCTCATTGAGTTCCATGGTGATGCTCTTCAAAGCTAGCTTTGAGGATTGATTCCCAGGTCTGCATATGGGAGGTCGTGTGGCCCACTGGCACCTTCTCCGCTCAGGTTTATATGGTTTGAGGTCCCCTTGCACTGGTCTTACCTGATATGCTTTATCTTCTTCCGGGGACAAGGGATGACATGGGCTGTGGCTACTACCAAGTGTGCCACCCTGGCCAGGCTCCTCAAGGAGCATGCAGAGGGTGGCTTGGGCCTTGTCATCTTATCCCTATGACAGGGCCTAGTATGCACTGGGTGCTCTTAGAATGTAGAATTAATGAATGAGTGAATGAGTAATGGCAGGCAGGCTCAGCTTCTCTGCCCACTCCTCAGTCCTCAGTGATGACCTGACCCAGTAAGCACTTCACAACAGAGTCCTAGTCCTGGAATGGCCTTGGGGGCTTCCCTTTGCACCCCAAAAAAGGAGAACAGGCTGGCCAGAGGCTCTTCACCGAGGATCCTGCTGAAAACAATGGGAACCCTAATATCTAGTCATTATCTTAGCCAAATGCTCTAGCCCCTGCTACAGATATGTTGTTGCAGACTAGGTGCTCAATAAATGTTGATTGAATTGGCTGCTATGACTGAAACACAACAAAATAAAACTCCCATGTTGCTTTGTAGATTGTGGTACAGATTAGATGAGAATGCCCATAGGACCCTTAGCACAGTGCCCGGCGCCAAGGAGATGCTCCGTGGGCAGGCTGGCTCTGGGAGCACCAGCTCTCCTGACAACCCTGCTGCTATATTTGCTGGATGAATGAATGGATGAGGCCTTCAGGGTCCTCTTGCTGAAAGTCCCTGTGTCCAGTGGCAGCACTCCAGGAATGGCACAGCAGCATGACTCACCTGCCTGGCACTGCCAGCCTGCATGCACAAGCCCTTGGGGGAGTGAGAAGTAGCATTCCTGGAGATCCAGGGATACCCTGGTCAGGACTCAGCAGACTCAGTTCACATTCTGACAAATCTGCCCTCCCTTCCCCAGTCCTCATTGCTCCTTCCACTGGATCCTGCTCCTTCCCTCTGCCTCATTCTCCTTCAGTCCCTCTGGAGTCAGCTATAAACTCATGCACAAGTCACTCTCTGTCATGCCTGTTAGGGCCCATCTTTCCCCCTCCAATCCTTAGCAGGGATGTCAGAGCTGTTTTCCCACTCTCCCTCAGGAAAAATGTTCAGTGGCTCCCCACTGCCTGCAGAATAACTTTCACCAAAGCTGGGGAAGCTCAGAGCCTCACATCTCTGAATGTCCAGGCAGTGCTGTCTCACTCTGTGAAGCCTCACCCATCTCCTTGAAGGTCAGGTAGGTGGGCAGGGTCTCGGGGAGACCAGCTTGACTTGCTCACCCCACTGTCTCTCAATTCTTGGGGCTGAAGGTACAACCTCCCACCGCCAGCCAGCTCCTCCACCAGGAGCACCCTGGGGCAGGAATAGTCAGCTGGGCCCTTGGGAGCGCCTGTCCCCTCACCACCACAGGTGCAGCAGCCAGGTTCTGCCTCACCTTGATAGCAGAACTGGGTCTCCTCAGAACCCCCTTGGGCCAACACACCCCTGCCCATACCTCATTCTCCTCCTCCTGCGCCAGCCGCTGCTCAATAAGCTCCGTGGCTCTCTGCACAGCCTCTGAAGCTGCCATGGTGCCGTGTGTAATCAGCCTCTGCCAGCCACAGAGCCTCGGGGGCTTTATAGGCCAGGGTACCCCCCCCCTCCCGCCCAGGCGCCTTTGCAATGAGGTCACGGGCCCAATTCTCCACCTGCCTTCCCCACCTATCACCTTCACCCTGAGCAGCCTTGGGAGAAGTGGGGGGGATTGGAGGAGCTGCCCTCCCAACTCCTGGCTCATTAGAACTGGACGGCACAGTGCCCCAAGAGTAGGCTATAGGCAGGATCCTCAGTTCTTAGTACTTGGGGCTACCTGGACCTTATCCCAATCAGCCCAGAGGCACCAAGGACCCACTGGTTACCCCGAGCCATGATGCAGTGCCACCTGCTGGACGATTGGAGACAGTGCCCAGCCTGTGTTCCCAAAAGGATTTGACAGTCAAATGTGGACACACCAAGATAGGCCTGAGCCCCCTAGGCTGTCCTGTGAACATGCTCTGCCTGCTTGGGGAGGGGTTGACTGCCTCTCCAGGCTGGAGCGCCAGGGCAGTGAGTGGGAGAAAGGGCAGCTGCTCCTCTGCCCACAGCACACATAGGCCCTTGCCTCTCTGAGGTACCACAGCAGCCCCTAGTGGACATCAGTGCATTTGGCTGCCTGGCCACTAGTTCCAGGCAAAGCTCACCCAAGCCTGCATCTTCACTGCCTCAGGGTAATTGGGGGTGGGGGGTCCCTCTGCTTGCTATTTCAGAGCCTGCTTCAAGAAGCTCAGGAAGCCACTGGAAGGGCCAGAGTGCAGTACCAAACCCAGATCATCCTTTCCTTCCCAGTTTCCCTGTCAGGTCACCCTGCTGGTGCAGCCTTGCTCACTGAGAAAGAAAAACTCCCAACTGGAGAAAAAGCAGGCCTGTACTTCCCACCTAGAAGTGTGGGAGCCAACCCTGGGTCATCGCGACCCAGATTTAACCTGACACCAGACCGCTACAGTTTTCTAATGTTCATACTGCCTGCCCTTGCTGAACCATCTTCTCTAAGATTCCCCTCGGCCTTTGGCTAAGATCAAGAGTAGTTTTAAGAATTTCCCTCTCTGCTTATATGCACTGGCCAGTTCAGAAACCGCTCCTTCTCTCTGGTTCCTGTGCTGTCACAGGCTCATAATCTAATTTGTGAAAGGTTTGGCTTTCAATTCACAAAGGAGCAGTGTCTCTAGGATTTCCAGTATATACCTCAATCCCAAGGGCTTGGGTCACAGGCAGGAGCTAGAGGCCAGCACCGTCCTGCTGCAGGAGCACAAAAGCACGTGACTACCAAGAGCTTCCCGACACGCTGCCTTTGCTTTCACAGCACTTTCACATCAGTTACCCCATTTAATCTCAGCAACTGAGGAAGGTGACAAGGCAGTAGCATCACCCCCACTTAGAAGATAAGAAGAGTGGGGTCAGGGGTTAAGTGGTTTTTCTGAGGACTCCTGAGAACATAGGGCCTGGAAGACTAACAGTTCAAGGCTTGCTTCACTGCTTTGCCCAGAGAAGCCAGGGGCCTCATCTCCCCTCCTGCCGCTACACCACAGAGCTGCAGGAGAATTCAGATTCAAAGCAGGCAAGAGACAAGGAAGGAGCAAAAGGCTTTATTGATAAATATGCAGATATGTCTGTACACAGGGACCTGCTGTGGGGCCATGACCAGGCTGCAGACCCTCCACCAACAGGGTCACAGCCAGGAGATGGCCCTGAGCAGATCCCTGCCACAGCAGCCCCACCATCTGGCCACCCACCTCATCTCTGCCAATTGTGCTGGGGGCAGGGAGAGGCAGAGGCCGGCCTCGGGCTCCCTAGCCCCGGGGTTAGCCAGCGGTCCCCTCCCCACTGGAGGACTGGCACGGTGCCCAGGGCAGAGTCAGGGGCTGGGGGGAGGAGAGGGAGACAGCAGCTGCTTCAGACCCTGAGCAGAAAACCGGAGTGAGCACAGCTGGCAGCACCAGATGACAGATCTGGGCTCCAGGGGCCTCCGGGCTGGCCCTCATGGCTCGAACCTGCCATGGCAAGGCAGGGTGGAAGGCCCTAGTTCGCCTTTTCTCTGACAAGGTTGGCAAGGCCTGTGTGTGGCAGCACTGCGTCCTGGGTGCTGGGCACCACTGGCCCACGGTGCCCCTGGGAGGCAGGTCCCTTCACGGCTCTCCAGCAGCCATATAGCAGGGAAGTGCCCCTGAAGAAAAAAACAGCACTCGAAGGCAGCAGCAGGGTGGGGGTTAGTGCTCTGGCCAGGAGGTCTCTCAGCCCTGCAGAGCCCCTCCCTGGCCTCTCTTCCCAGGGGTCCATGGGCTCTTCAGTCCTGGGGTGGCGGGGGCTGATTGATGATGACCTGGATGACAAAATCTTTCTGGATCTTCGTTTCCTGGAGCCGTGTGCGGTCTGTGAGCAGCTTCCCAGAGAAGAACCATCGCTGCCAGGATGGCTCGATGCCCTCCTGGGTGTGCAGCTGCCTCTTGAGCTGCCCCACTGTGTCAGGCAGGCTGGCACTGAGCCTCACGTCCTTGCCTGTGGAGAGGCGCACCTTCAGCGGGAACTCGCGGCGCACACTGGGCGTAGGCTCGGGGGGCTCCAGGCTCTCCTCCTCGGTGTGCTCCAGCAGCAGGTTCACAGGGGGCGACAGGCAGTAGATGGGCAGCTGGTAGCGATTCCCCAGCTCATCATAGCATTCACAGAGGGTGCCTGCGGGAAAGGCAGGGTGGTCAGAGTCAGCTTGGGACACACTGTTATGGCCTGGATTGTCTCCCCCAAATTTGTATGTTGAAGCCCCAATCCCCAACGTCACTGTATTTGGAAATAGAGGCCTACTGAGAATAATTCAGGCTAAATGAGGTCATATGGGTGGGGCCTTGAGGCAACAGGATTAGTGTCCTTATAGGCAGAAATACCAGAAAGCTTTTTCTTTCCACCATGTGATAACAGCAGGTAGGGAGCCATTTACAAGCCAAGGAGGGCTCTCACCAAAATCCCAATCAGCTGACACCTTGATCTCGGGCTTCCCAGCCTCCAGAACTATGAAGAATAAATTTTTGTTGATTAGTAAGTCACCCGGGCTACAGTATTTTGTGACAGCAGCTCAAGTAGGCCTGTGGTGAGGACCCCACAGTCCTACCTACCTCCTACCATCAGGTGTCGCTGGGCCAGCTGGGAGGAATTTAAGTCAGAGTCAAGAAGATCTGGGTTAGCATTCTGGCTCCACCAGGTGCGGGCCATTCAACCCTGGCAAATTATTTACCTTTGCATTTCTTCATTCACTATATATGCTGGGTGCTGGAGTTACAAGGATGAAGGAAGTAACAGGCCCTGTTCTTAGAGGTTTATACCCTAGTGGGCCTCAATTCCCATACTCGTACAATGTAACACATGGGGAAACAGGTTTACCAGGCGCTGGGACTGAACTAAATGATGTTATGCCTGTCTTCTTGAATCCTAACAACCATCCTATAGGTAGGTATCCCCACTTTACAAAAGCTGTAAGACCCCGAGGTTTTAACTCTGAGATGTTCCACGCTCAAGGTCATAAAGCTAGGAAACAGATGTTCCTGTTAAACTCCAGTCGCTGACTCTACAGTTCCTGTTACCCTTGGCTTTACATAGCCCCACAGGCTGCTACAAACTTCTAGCTCAGTGTCGAGCACACAGTGACAGCCAATAGAAGTCCTGGGGTCCCAAGCTCCCTGAGGCATCCATAGCTTGCTCTCATCACATTGCTTTGAGGTTTGTTGGTGTCCTTCCATCCCCTCATTAGGCAAGCTGGCACCGTGTCTCATTTTTCTTTGTGTCCCCACTCCTGCTCCCTGCCGTTAAGGTCTCCGTGAATGAACTAGTGACTAGCCACACCCCCACCCACTGGCTTGGACAGAGACTTGGGTCAGGTCCCTGGCTGACACCTGCGCTCCAGGAGAAAGCCCAGTCTGCTCACCATGAGGCAGGGTGATGCTGGCTCCATCCAGGATGGCCTGAGCCAGTTCATGGTCATTAGCCTCGGCCGCATACGCAGCGGCCTTGAGGGCATCCCAGATCTCCTTGCGGCCCTCAAAGGCAGGTGCTGTGTCCCAGAACTCATCCCGTTTGCTCCGCAGCTGCCCATCAGTCATGGGGTAGTCGCTCTTCCACTTCAGCCGCTCCTTCTTCAAGGGCTCGTTGCGTCCTGGGCGGGACAGAAGGGAGAGTCTCAGCACCTCCAAAACCACAAGCAGCTTCAGTCTGCCCTTTGCCCAGGCCCTCTGCTCCCTGGCTAGGACCTAGCCTGCCAGGCACCCACTGTAGCGGCTCCTGAGTACTTAAGTCTCTGGGACCTTCCCTGAAGTCAAGGAATAGCCTGGAAACTGCACACACCGAACCTGGGGATGCAATATATTTTTGTCAGCAAAGCACAGACTGTCTGTTATTACTGTTGATGCTTTAGTTTTTTTTTTTTATTATTAGAAAGTAGTGCATGTTCAGTATTAAAAAAGCTAGAAAGAACACAGATGTGCAATAACTTCCATCACCATTTACAGAGCCAGCTTGTGCCAGATTACAGGCGAGGCGCATTAGCCCCATTGTTTATTCGATCCTCAAAGCAACACAACAAATAGGAAAACTAAGACCCCAGAGAGTGTATCACATGTCTAAAACCACACAGGAAGCAATTTAATGTGCGACTGTACAAAGACCACCCTCCGACTGCTGTCTGCACCCTCCGACTGCTGCTGTCACTGGGGGAAGCACTAAGCACACCACCGCTCAGGAGTAGACTTTGTAGTAGACTTGTAGACACATTTCCTTCCAACTTCCTTTTCCCCATTTTTTTCTTAATATAGTTGAGTTCATATTATTAAATTTCTTTCTATTCCTTGTTTTTCAAAAAGGACTTAAAATATTTTCATGTCAATGTACACCTTTCAGTTTATTCCACACCTATATTACTGTTATTGTACATTCCCATCACTAAAAATTATAAACTGTCATGTCTTATTACTAATGTTCTACCATATAGCTACAAAGAATTTAAAAACAAAAAACAAAAAACCATAACCTACCACTGCCAACAAAAAAATCCCTGCAGCAGCTGAAGAAGAAAACAATTCTGTTAACAGTCATTTTTGTTCTTACCCCACCCCAAGTCACCTCCAGGACAACCCTAGGATAGGATCAAGACAGGGGATAGAAGCGTCTCTCAAAGGCTCATCCCAAAGCTGAAAGCAGAATCACGCACAGGCTCAAGCCTGATGTTCCCACTATCACTCATATCCTTAGGCAGAACTACTGCTGGGGAGGGCCACCAAGCTGACCCCACAGGTTGGGGCAAGAGGGCGGCTCCTCAAGGGAAGAGATGACCTTTGCTGCCTACCACTGTGTGACGGAGATCCATGGGAGCGTTTTACTTATGTCCATTATCCCATTTCATCTTCGCCATTGGCTGAGGAGGGAGGTGTTATTATCACTGCCTCACAGATGCTGGGACAGGCACAGAGAGGTGAAGTGACTTGTCTGACCGAGATCACACAGTACATGACAGAGTGAGAGTTCTACTTCAGGTCAGACTGAACCTGCCATCAACCTCCTGTGGGTCTGTCACTACTATACAGGCTGGAAAGTGTCCAGCCAGACAATTAAAGTATTCCTGGGCCAGCAGAAGGATATGCAAATACAAATGCAAATACTCTTTGTAGGGAAATAACTTCAAACCAGGCTTCTGAGAATTCCCAAGGTAAAGTTTCAAGGAAAATAAATAATAATGTTATAGTTTTTTTTTTTTTTAAAGACAACAAGGGACTAAGACACTGAGCCAATAAAAACAGCAGACAGAATATGACTCACAAAGCCTTCAGAAAGGGATTTATCAAACACAGACTATGACACGTAAAGTTTAAGAAAGAAGAGAGCCTTAAAAATATGAGCAGGGAATAAGAGACGTGAAGAATCATACAGAACTTCTAGAAATGAAAAATATAAAAGTTGAACTTCAGATGGTCTAACTTTGTGAATTAAGGATTTCCAGAAAGATTAACACAAAAGGGGATGAAGCGATATTCAGGGAGATGTCCATTTTCCTCTAAATTGACCTATAAATTTAATGTATAATTAAATCCAATACTATTGCTAACTGGGAATTTTTTCAAGGAACTTTGGCAAGTTGATTCTAAAGTCTACAGAGAAAAGATATAGCCCCAGAGAAGAGTGTGCTGGGAGGGCTTGCACCAACTTTATTATTCTGTAGTCAGCGTGGTCCTAGCACAAACCTCCAATTTGTAGCCAACTTGGACAAAACTTGTGGGTAAGCTAGGGGGACGCACGACTTATGATTGCATCTGAAGTGGGGACCAGTCTCGTGGGATTGAGTCCTTGATCTGTGGGATCTGTGCTAACTCTGGGTATGTCAGAATTTTATCGAATTTGGGCCTCCCCGGTGGCACAAGGTGTTAAGCATCAGCACTATGAAGCAATCCGCATCTACTGCAGCATGAGTTCGATCCCTGGCCAGGGAGGTGACCCACATGGCGTAGCAGACCTCTCCTGACTTGCCCACAGTGCATTTCAGTCGATCTGCCTGCCCTGTTCCCCACTCTGTCTCTGGTGAATCCTCTCAGCCCCTGCACCTCTGGCCTACACCCCAGCTCTTGTACGCATAAATAAATAAATCTTTAAAAAAAAAAGAATTTAATAGAATTTTAAGACATCAGTTGGTGTCCAAAGAGAATTGGAAAATTGCTTGGTGTAGGAAAAAACCCACACAAATGGCATCAGGTATTCTGTGTAAGCAGTATAGGAGAAACACAGGAGATTTTCTTTGCAGTGGACTAATGATAAATGGTGTGGGCACTCAGGTTCCCCACACAGAAAAATGTAAATCAGAATCCTTACCTTACTCCAAGCAAAAAAATCAAAGGCATAGGTGTGAAAGTCAGAAAGGAGGCACTGGAGGCCACAGTTTTGTCCACATGTTTTTTTGAGGAAGTTTAGCCTGGCTGTGTCTCTGCCTGGTCCAAGGAATAGCTCTGCTCCATGACCAGATACCCTCTCTCTGTGGTCCTTTAACATCAATGGCCCCCTAATAAGAGGTTTGATCTATCAGAACCAACAGCTGTCAGGAACCTCCACCCCTCCACCCACTGGTCTTGATGTTGGCTTTTCAATTTCTTGAGCTGACTGCTGGAGTTTCCCAGCCCCCTTCCTTCTTGCCAGATGTACCTTCTTTTTTTTTTTTAAAGATTTATTTATTTATCTATACAAGCACTGGGTACAGTCAGAAGCGCCGGAGGGTGAGAGAATTCACCAGAGCCAGAGCGGAGAGCAGAACAGGCAGAGTGACCAAGTATACTGCTGAGAGGAGCAGCAGGTGGCAGGAGAGGTCTGGGCGCCATACGGGACCCTCACCCGGTGGCCGGGGATCAAACCGGCACTGTAGAAGCTGCGGGCAGTTTCGCAACCCAGCGCTCAACCGCTGCGCCACCGGGGAGGCCCAGATGTACCTTCTTACCATCCCCATCTATCTCTGCTCCTGTGGGTATAGGCCAGGTCCAGCTAACAGGCAGTCCAAATCTACTGAGGGTTGAGAAAGCTTGTCAGAATTGACAGGTCTGGTTCTAAGAAAGAGGCTTCTTAACATAGAGAGACCAGGGTCCAGGGCCTCTGTTTTTCCCTTCAGATGCCACCCATGAGTCCCCTTTCTTTTCTTTTTTTCCCCAAAGATTTATTTATGCATACAAGAGCTGGGGTACAGGCCAGAGATGAGGGGGTGAGAGGATTCACCAGAGACAGTGGGGAGCAGAACAGGCAGACTGACCAAAGTACACTGCTGAGAGGAGCAGCGGGCGAGACAGGAGAGGTCTGCTGCACCATGTGGGTTGCTCCCTGGCCACCTGGGGATTGAGCTTGTGCTGCAGAGGCTGTGGATTGCTTCATAGTGCGATGCTTGACCTCTTGCGCCACCAGGGAGGCTTGCCCCTTTCTTTTCTTTTCTTTTTTTTAAAAAAGATTTATTTATTTATACATGCACTGGGTACAGTCAGAAGCACGCAAGGGCGAGAGAATTCACCAGAGCCAGAGCGGGGAGCAGAACAGGCAGAAGGACCGAAGTACACTGCTGAGGGGAGCAGCGGGTGGCAGGAGAGGTCTGCGCGCCATGTGGGACCCTCACCCAGAGGCCGGGGATCGAACTGGTGCTGCAGAGGCTGCGGGCAGCTTTGCAGCCCAGCGCTCAACCGCTGCGCCACCAGGGGAGGCCCCCCCACCCCGCCTTTATTTTCAATGTTCAGGTTTCAGTTCTGAGGTTGCTGAACTGGTGATCCTAGGACACCTGAGGTGTAACAACCACACACATACATCTCACTCTTTTTTTTTTTTTTAAAGATTTATTTATTTATGCATACAAGCACTGGGATACATACCAGAGGTGTGACGGGGGTGGGGGGGTGAGAGGGTTCACCAGAGACAGAGTGGGGAACAGAACAGGCAGACTGACTGAAATACACTGCTGAGGGGAGCAGAGGGTGAGTCAGGAGAGGTCTGCTGCGCCACGTGTGTAGCTCCCTGGCCGGGGATAGAACTTGTGTTGCAGTGGCTGTGGATAGCTTCACAGGTTGTGTCTTAACCTGAAGCCCTGCATCTCTTTAAAATAAACACAAATCAACAAGCAACTATAGACCAGAGACACACTATAGTGGGGGGTGGGGAGAGGAGAAGAGGGATTAGGGTCAGAAAAAGGGGGTGGGAATTGTATGGGGAATATAACCAAAATGAAAATGCATACATTATGCAAAAAAGAAAAATGATGTAAGAATTATATAAAATAAAATAATTCATTAAAAAAATAAAATAAAATAAACACAGTCCCACAGGGTCACCTTTCAAATTCATCACCTCAGGTTTGTGCACATACCTTGCCTTCAGAGCCCCCACCCCTCCACACAGATACAGCACCCTCGTCAGACACACTTCTCCCCACAGGTGGACACCATGCAAGTGAGACTCTCCAAGTAGTAACAGTCTCTGCAGTCAGTGAGGATACAATGGTTTAAAAAAATCCTCCCTGATTCAGGCTGAAAACATTAGAAAGGGTTGGTGGCTGGAAGGGAGCAGGTTGATGCAAGGAACAGACAACTGTTCTCAGCTGTCACTGCATCACTGAGCCAGCAGGGGGCAGCTGCAGCACCTCTGGGCCCGTGCTGGCTCCCTATTCATGGGGCAAATTAAATACAGCATAAAAATATCCAGCAAAACTCTCCATACCCTACACCAAAGGGTATGTAGCCTTACATACAGTGTTTACAGTCATAGGCATGGGGACAAACAAAGCCAGAAAAGGCAGCTTTTAATCCAAACATAAAACCAAACTGACAATGAATATTTTCAATTGCTTATTTAAAAAATTGATGCTTTAAAGTTAGTTAAGTCATGACCTACTAAACATAGAGCTTCCATACGATCCAGCATTCCACTCCTAGGTATTTACCCAAAGGACACAGAAACATCAATTCCAAAGAGCACCTGCAGCCCTATGTTTATAGCAGCACTGTTTACAATAGCTAAGCTTTGGAAACAACCCAAATGCCCAAAAATAGATGACTGGATCAAGAAGATGTGGTACATATATACCATGGAATATTACTCAGCATTCAAAAAAGATAAACACATGCAATTTGCAGCAACATGGATGGCGCTGGAAGGGATCATGCTCAGCGAAATAAGCCAGAAAGAAAAAGAAAAATACTGGATGGTCTCACTCATAGCAGGAATCTAGAAAACCTAATTAAGGGACCAGGAAAAAGAATAACTATAAGAAAGAAAATATGAAAATCAACAAACAACTATGAACCAGAGACACTCTATGGGGGGTGGGGGGGGAAGGAGGGATTGGGGCCAAAATAAGGGGGTTGTAATTGTATGGGGAATATAAAAATAAAATTTAAATTAAAAAATAAAGTTAGTTAAGTCAAAAAATATTGGGCAGTGGAAAGAGTGTGAACACCCATATGCTACACAAATGGCAAGAAACTTTCTGGAGGCATGTGGGACAGCACCAAAAAACTTACAAGTGCGCATCCCTCTGCCTTAGTTTTCTGGTATCCTAAGAAAATAATCACAAGTGAGTGGTAAAAGCTTGTCGACAAAGCTGTTTCACTCAGCACAGGAAAACTGGAGACAACCAAAATGCGCACCACCGCGAGGAAGCCTAAATCAAGCCCAACGGGAGGCCTGCATTCCACGACGGGGCGGAAGGGTGCGGGAACAGGGAAACATCCACAATACGTTGAAAAAACGTAACAGGACAGAAGTGTTCTGTAGTCCAGATTTTGTGTCTAAAATAGGAGGTGATACTCTGTCTCTGGTGAACCCTCTCAACCCCTACACTTCTGGCCTGTACGTACAACCAGTTCTTTTTTTTTTTTTTTTTAAAGATATATTTATTTATTTATACAAGCACTGGGTACAGTCAGAAGCGCGGGAGGGTGAGAGAATTCACCAGAGCCAGAGCGGGGAGCAGAGCAGGCAGAAGGACCGAAGCACACTGCTGAGGGGAGCAGCGGGCGGCAGGAGAGGTCTGTGTGCCATGTGGGACCCTCCTCTGGTGGCCGGGGAGCAGCCGGGGATAGAACCGGCGCTGCAGAGGCTGCTGGCAGCTTCGCAACCCAGCGCTCAACCGCGGCGCCACCAGGGGAGGCCCCACACCCAGTTCTTATATGCATAAATAAATAAACCTTTAAAAAATTATCAATACCACATTTCACAGCGAAACAGAAGTGTAAATGTCAGGCTATCTGCATTGATCATTTGAAAAAAAAATAAAAAAATAAAATAGTAGGTGATACATATGTACATACACACATATGTATATATACTTATGTATATACTCTACATAAAATCAAAAAGACTGGAAAAAATTTACACTAAAATAGCAACGGTTATAACTGATTGGCAGTCACCAAGGATTTTTTTTTTTGCTTATATTTTTTTCCCAAGTTTCCCAAAATGAGCATTAGTAGTAAGAATAATACAGTGAAAACTGCATAAAAATGGGGAAAGGTACATAATATTTTAGGGAGCTGCCTTGGAAAAGTAGGTAGGGTTTGTGGGGCTGAGCGATGGGTCTGAGGGTGGGGGTGAGGGTGCAGCCGGCAAGCCCAAGCTCACATGTCTAGGATCTCAGTGGCTGGCAGCTCTGGGTGACTCTGTGGGGCCAGGGCAGGCACTGCTGCAGCAGGAGAAACTAGAGGCTTTTACTTAAGTCTCCACCTGTCCCAAATAAGACAGAGTAACAGAAGTGGTCCTTATCTTTGGTGAAGTTGGCCAATAAACAATAAAAGCTTATTCTGTCCTAGAGGTACCCATGCAAATTGTGGGTTTCTGTGATCAAGGTGAGCGGGGAATAGCAGAGCTATTTGTGATTGAGCAGAGAATGAGTATTTGAGTCCAGAGGCAAAAGTGGGGGTCTGGAAGGGTTGTACAAATACTACCTGTGTTAGGATCTCCTGGGGTCCAGATTAGAAAATGCAGGTTCCCTGAGCCTACCTCAGACTCACTGAACAGTCTTAAGGGCTGGGCAGGGGCGAGTACTTGATTCTGAATGAAGCACCCCACTTGTAAACACAGCAAAACAGAAGTGTAAATGGCAGGTTCATCTGTACTTTAACCAAAGAGCTCAGTACTTTAACCAAACTGCTGCAGAGAACAAAAAGGGAAAACAGCAGGAGGCCCCGTGGCTGGGTTGGGGGAGGATAATGATGATGGGTGCTGTGGCTAGGCCTCAATAATGAATGGTATCTGGTGATACCCCCTTCCCCCCGCCCAGGGAGGGCACAGACATAAGAGTGGGAGAGAGAACACGAGAGGGCCTTTCCTGTGTGCAAGAGAGGAAGCATGCCTCTGACACCCCACCTAATTCAGAAGGACACTAAAGGGGGGAGTCCCAAGAATGCAAGGAAGGCCAACAGGCCCTGGCTGCTTCTATGTGAACATCTCAGTGCCTCGCAGCATGTCTGGCCCAGTGCAGGTTCCCATCAGTGTCTGCTGAGCTGAAGATGGAACATTTGCAAACACAAAGTTGAATGTGGAGGGGCATGGTTGAGGAAGCACAGCTGAGAACAGCAGCAGCAGTAGAGGGAAACTAGAGAAAGGTCTGCAGGAGGGAGAAGTCAGTCCCTTCACTTTCAGATCTCAGGTCCTAAGAGATCCTTATTGTGTCTTCAGGGACAGGCACAGCTGAGCCCCTGGGATGTGACACCAAGCCTGAGATCAGCCAAGGGAACAAGAGAGTCCCAGGACAGTCAGTCCACCCAAGCCAGGAGACAGCCCTATTTATATGTGTGGCAATCCCCAGGCTCTGTTTCCACATTCAGTTACCAAGCTCTATCCCCAGAACCCTGCTCCAGGGATGGGGCCTAGAGTGTCCTCCCCAGAAGTAATGATTATGTGACAAGTCTGGGCTTGCTCTGGCTGGTGTGGGAGATGAGGTTCCAAGCAAAAGAGGCAGGGACAGGGACTTCCCCTTCCCAAAAGCCTGAGTTGCAAGGGCCTGTTGGCCAGGAAGCAGACTGGAATCTCTCCTCCCATCCCCTCCCACTCTGGAAGTCACAGCTGGAATGCAGGGGGCTGGAGAGATGTGGCTGAAGTCTGGCATCTGGTGGAGGAGATGAGTGGGAAAGAACTGCAGGCTCCAGAAGAAGAATCGGCCACAGGGAGGGCGCAGTCAGGGGAAGCAGAGCCCAGGTAATCCCTTCAGGAAGTATGGTATTTATAGTTAGACTTAGCCCAGGATGACCCTCAGAGCCTGGGTAACCTTGGAAGAGAAAGTGCTAGGCCAGCTCCGCTCAGCTGAGGCCTCCCCATGTGGCCTCCTTATGGGCCTGTGGGCCCTGCTTCCCCATTCATTCCCTCAGGCCCCAGCTCCGAGGCTCAGGAAGGGAAAGGGGTGGAGCCAGTTGCTAAGTGACAAGCCAGGCACTCCCTCCTGGAGTACTTTGGGTCCCGGGTGGCCCAGGGCAGGGCTGAAGGAATCGAAGTTTCTTTGGGGGCCCCACAATGGGCTGGTGATGGCGCACAGCCTGGGGACAACTGCAGGGTTCGTGTTTAAACCCCTGAGGCTGGGACCACCTCCAGTTCTTTGGGATCCTGGGGACAGGCCAGGGTCTGGCAGGCAGCAGGTCTCAAGAATGGCTTGCCAAATGAGTGAGTGAATGAAGCAAGCAGGCAGTTTAGGGAAAGTGTGAGGAGCTGGAGGAGACAGGCAAGTTCAGAGTCAGGACTGTGGGGAGCATCAGAGCTGCCTGAAGAAATCCAGGTGAGGAACAGGAAGAGGAAGAAAGGGGGCAGCAGAGGTTGGAGGCCCAGGAGGGAAAAAATCAGTCCCTGAGGTATTCAGAGAAGAAATTTGCTGGAGGATAAGAGGCTGGATGGAGCCCAGCCCCATGAAGGCTGGAAGCTCTGTGGCGACCAGAAATGAAAGTGCAGCCAAGAAAAAGAAAAGCTCCCCAGAGGCCCCCCGCGTGGGCAGCTGAGGGTGTGGACAGGGCACACGGTGCGCTTGCACTGTGCTTGCACACAACGGACACATTTACTGGGATGTGTTCAGAGGGCAGGGTCTTCACGCTCTGTGCCTCCAGCCCAGGGCCCCCAGCCACACGGGGTGAAAGGGCTGGGCACTGACCCACGGCTCCCCTCACCCAAGCTGACTTCCCCCAACTGTGCCCCATCCCATTTCCTCATGGAAAATCAGTCCATCTGATTTCAACTACAAAGGGAACCCCCAAATCCTCAGGTTCTGCTCTAGGATCTAACCTGTTCTAGGATCTAACCAACTCTCCTTTCCTGAGGCGGGCTGGGAGAGAAAACTGCACTTCACAAGTAGAGTGCAGAGGTCAGGTGCTTGGGAAATGACTGCACTTCTGGTTTCAAGTTATATGAAATCTTAAAAAAATGAATTACAGCCCATTCCTTTCTTGTATATTTTCATCATGATGAATTAATGTGTTTATCCTCAGGGGCAACCAAAGTCCTGGCCTGAACATGAACAGTTCCAGGGTTACACTTAAGCAGGGGCTTCAGAGATGGCCAGCGGGGGGCTGCCTTGGCTACTGACCACCTGTGTGAGCGTGGGCAGAGGGGGCAGATGACCTCAGTGTCCTACACCTCAGTGCTCCAGCCTGGAAAACTCTGCAAGCACTGCTGTATGGACTACAGAGATGGCTCTGCCCAGTGCTTAGAAGACAGCAGTTATTATGGTCAGTAATCAAGCCCAGCCAATAATGCTTAAGACCATTATGTAATCAGAAATCTTAAAGGCTACCATTTTTTCCTCTCTTAAAGTCTCTGCAATTTTGAAAACTCCTGCTGCAATGAACCTTGGTCTCTACCTCAGAGTAAGGGAGGATGCAGGGGCTAAATCAGGTTAAGTTTGACAGGGACAAAGAGCGGGTTTGATGGATGTCTGCTTCCCTGTGCAGGCAGCATAGGTAGGGTCAGCATTTTCCTGGGGCAGAAGAGGGAGGACAGTGACTAATAAATAAAACAGGAACTCCCCAGAGGTTGCTAGAAACGTCTCCGGTATCTGGCTGGCTCCCCTTGCTACACCAAGGCTCCAAGAAGAAGACACGGGTCACCTGTGCTGCTGTGTTTTCTGGCGTCCTGTTGCCAAGGAGGGTCCCCACTGGGAGGAGTCAGGCCTCAGTAGCCAGGTGTCTGGAGGCTGATTGGCATGGCCTGATGTTCAGCTCTGTCCCACTGGGTATCAACTGCCACAAGTGCTTCACTCAGACACACCACTCCACAGGACGGGTCTCCCAGAACAGGGCAGAACCCTGAAGTGAGAGTGATCTCAAAGTCATTTTCCTTCTACAGAAATCTGAGGCCTTGAGAGGTGACAGGACTGATTCCACACCCCACAGCTTTTCCGTGTGTGTGTGTGTGTGTGTGTGTGTGTGTGTGTGTGTGTGTGTGAGAGAGAGAGAGAGAGAGAGAGAGAGAGAGAGAGAGAGATGAAGTGGGAGATAAATTCCATCAAACCACTCTACTGGCCAGTGAAAGTTGAATTACAACTAGAATACCAACATGTCAGGAGTTTGAGAGAGAGGAGACAAATAGCCAGGGGGCATAGCAGCAAGCAGACGGAGTATCAGGAGTATCAGGAGCAAGCGTGAAGGAGTCAGCCTGCCTTTCAGCCTCCTCAAGGGCAGAATGGAATCTAAGAGCCAGCCCCTCCCAGGACACCTGGCCTGACTGTATGCCCCAATCTCCTGAGGGTTCAACAGAAACCAATCCGAGACTCTAATTCTGCATGGCTGATTCGGGCTCTACATTAGAAGTCAACCTTCCACTCCAAATGATGCTCCTAGCAGGAGCAAGTCAGACACCATGTACTTCTGGAGGTGAGGCCTGCGTGATGCCCTCAAGGAAGCCTGGTCCATTGCTGGATGGGCCAAATGGTTAGAAAGTTCATGCTTCATAGAGTGGCAGCAGAAACAGAAATACAAAGGTTGGTGGTCCAGATTCTGGGGCGGGGAAGCTCAGGGTTGAACATCAGCTCCATTATAAACTAGTTACATGACTTTGAATGAATACATGAATGCTCCTTTTCTGGAAAGTAGACAGCAGCAGTCTATTTCTTAGGGAGGGCTAGGAAAACTGAAGGTATAAAGATATTTATTACATTAACTAACAGTATCAAGAAAATTATGTAGAATAACTCAACTAACCTAACACCCCAGGAGAGGCCTGCCCAATACTCTCCCCCAAGGGCTCTTGCTTTCTTCACCTCAGCACGGACCCACAGCAAACACAACAGCAAGCCCCCCAGGACTGTTGCAGCTGGAGCTAGAAAAGTCCCATAACCCTTCTCTGCTGGTGGCTCTATATGCCTCGAGCCTCTGGGGCTCTTACAGTCCACACCCCAGCAACTGGACCTAAGTTACTGTCTTTGGGTTTGTGTCTTCAGTGGGGTGATTTGAGTCAGAAAACCAGGATCCATTTCACCGTGACCCAAGCTGAGGGGACCCAGGGGATGACCTCTTTAAAGCTTCGCTTCTTCCTCATGCCTTACAGAGACCCTGAGATGCTCCAGGGAGTTTCTGGGAAAAGCGTCCTGGTCAAATGAGCAGTATGTGCAGATGCCCGACATCACCCAGATCTGTACCCTCATCATTTGAAGCCCCACCCTCTTCTTCATGCAGCTCCGGACCCACAACACTCAGTCTGTGGAGAACTCCACTCTCTGTTGAACATTTGAGCACGTTCATTCTCCTCCAAAGTCAGGCTTGGGCCTCACAGGCAGCTGTGCCTGACTCATTCTTTCCTCCTCTGTAGCCCGTGAATCACCAACCCTGTCAGACCAGGGTCCTCCCCGCCTTCCTGCCTCAGCATCGCCTGGTTTTGACCTCCCTCCGCCAGGACGCAGGACTGAAGCCCCCTTCCCAGCAGGCCATCCCACACGGCAGAGTCCGATCTGCACGCTGTGCTGTCCCTGCGTCTTGACTGTCAGCTCCAGGAGGGCAGAGCCTTCTGAGGCAACAGTGTGGTGTAGCCAAAACCTGGTTGCCTGGGACCCATCCCTGGGGATTCTGACTGAGCTGCTCTGGGATAGGACCTGCGCACCAAAGGGCTCTCCGGGTGATTCTAATATGTGGCCAGGGTTGAGAAGCACTGATCTGGAGTGAGGCGGTCCAGCCTGGATGGCTGCTTCCACTGTGTTTAATTAGCCTCTGAGAGGACCTGGCAGGGGGTGCTCAGGGAGCGCCCCATGCCTGCATGAGGCTGACCATCTGGACTGTCCTTGTAAGACTTGCAGCCAGACCGGGCAGGAGGCAAGAAACAGATATAGCTCAGGGGACCTGTGCTCAGGGAAACCCAGAAGATTAGGTCCAGAAGATTCAGGGTTAAGCCCCTCTTTGCAGAAAGAAGAGGGTAAGCCAAGCTAAGAGGCCAAGAACAGGAGTTTAGAGTCAAGACAGTTCTGGATACCTAACAAGGAGGGTTCTCTCAGCCGGAGAGCTGAAATACCCAGATACCCTCTGAGTAGGGACACAGGAAGTCTTCCTCCAGGACAGAGCTACAGACCTCCAGATAGAAACTGTGCAGCTCCGAGCAAGAGGAACAGAGGGAGAGCAAAGGGAGGGAGGTCTTACTTCCTAAGAAAGCCCCCCACCCCCTCCCCAGCTGCTCTGGGCAAGAATAAGGGAAAAACCTGACTCATCAGGGCTGTGTGACTCATAGGCTGACAAAACTTACTTGCCAGACTAGCAGGGAGGGGAGCCTGCTGCTCCCCACCACCATCAGGGGCCAGAGGCAGGTAAAGCCCATCTCTCGATCCCTGCTCACCCCAGCTGCCAGGCCCGAGTAGCTCAGCTTGGTGCCTGACTGCCACACGCTCCCGTGGCCGCTTCCGTGGCTGGTTCAGTAACTTACTAGTGAAGGTCACGACGGGGACGGGGGAGAGCTCAGCAGGTCGGGAACAGAGAGAGGTGGCTCTGGAATCAGAGAGCAGGACCTGGGTCTAAATTGCAACCCACCCCTCATAGGTGTGGCCCCAGGCAGCTGAGCCTCTGAATTTCTTCCCACATCCATAAAATTGGTGCAATAACACCCATCTTGAAGGGCTGTTGTGAGCTTTAAACAAGATGCTGTATGTGATCGCCTAGTGCTGTGTGAGGCACGAAGAGCTTAAAACGGCAGTGATTACTACCAGTTGTATACATACTAGATTTAGGATTATAAAGGTTTTTTTAATATCATTTTATATATTTCACTTAATCTTTACAACAAGTATTTTCACTCCCATTTTACAGATGGGACATTAAGGATCACAGACCCTGGGGCCATGGAGGAAATCTAGCCAGTGTTTCCAGATTCCCTCACTTCCAGCTCGGTGTCTGTCCAGACTCTGTCCTACCTGCCACCTCTCCAGGGCAGTGAGGCAAAGCCCCTGGCTGAAGCTAGTGTAGTCCAAGTGAGGAGGCAACCCCTTCCCCACACACAGCTCAAAGGCAGAGAACCAGTCCCACCTTCAGCCCAGGGGGCACTGCTGGTGACACCACTGACCACTCTGTGTCCAGTGTGGCCTCACTGCCACCTCTGCTCTTCCACCCAGCCTGGCTCTCACCACATGCTGCCTGAGGAAGCCTGCTCGCTGAGACCCCTGAGTGCCAGCCTCCAGGCCAGGCCATGTACTCCTCCAGGCAGTGTCTGATCGGCCCACTCCTTGCCCACAGCCGGACAAGCAATACCATCGGGCTGCCGGAAGTCCCCAAGTTCAGACCTGTGATGGATCCTGGCTCTGCCACTCACTTGAGGAGTTGGGCATATTTTACCCTCTGAGAACCTCAGTTTCCTCATCTGGAAAATGGGGGTAATAAAAGTCCCTACCTTATGGATTTATGATGAGAACTATGCCAATAACACAATGTTAACAATCATGAACAGCATTTATTAAGCTCTTATCATGTGCCAGACACTGCTTTGAGCGCAGTATGTGTATGGAATCACCTAATCCAAAGGTCATGTGCTAGATGGCAGGCTGGCTCTAAGACCCCCACAGGGCAGTGCCTCTGCTGAGACTCAAGGGTTCTGGCCCAGGGAGCTAGTCTAGGGGATGCAGAGGGAGCATTTTTTAGACAAATCAAAACAGGAACCTCTTTCCATATAATTTCATTTTCATCCACAAGTGTTTATTACTAAGTCCCAACCTGTGCATGGCCTCACTGAGTTATTGGAAGTTTCTGTGAAATATAAAATAAACAAAGAAAGACAAATGCAAAACAAAAAAGCAAGGCTTCCTCACGCCTCTACAGAAGGGTAACAGGATCCAGATTGTTGGATCAAGAGGCAGTGATCCCTACCCTGGAAGTTCCACACTCCTCCCCCTTCCTCAGAGAAAATTCCAGAAGGGAGGCACCAGTCCCACAGGAGGAGAGGGGGGTAAAAATGGCAAAGGTGCTGGCTGTGCCATAGCCCTCTGGAGTGGGTGTACAGAAGGGCCTCAGGGCCTCCCAGGCACTTCATCCCAAGCTATTTATTTTGGCAAAGCCAGAGGTGGAGCTGGATCCAGAGGGCAGGGTCCTCATGGTGGCTGAGCAGCCTCTAGAAGTTGGCCCTGGTATCTGGATAGAGCAGCAGGGAGAGGAAGGGCCCCCTAGTCCTCCCACATGGCACACATCCACACCCTCCAGCCAGGCCACAAGGGCAGACCCCCAAACTAAACAAGGAGAGGGTTTCCTCCTGCAGCTCTGGGGAGCTCTCTTCTAAGCAACAGAATCCCAGTTTCAAAGAAAACAGTGTAAGGCCTACCCAGAAAGCCCATTTACTATGTGAGGCAGGTAAGTGGATCTGTTTTACTGGTTTTATTTTTTTTGAGGGGGGGCACACCCATGTGCTTACCCCTCCCCACACATCCCTGGGGTTTCTGTGAAACTCCAAACTCCAGGTTCCTCAGGCACAAGTAAGTTTCAGTGCCTACTGCTGCCTACCCGGGCCATCAAGGACAGACATCAGGGCAGCTCTCAGCCCAGGGATGAAAGTGGGACACTGCAGGAAGCCCCTGTGACCTGGGGCAGGTCATCTTCCTGTGGAGCCTCATCTGGGTCCCCACCTGTAAAATGGGGCGACTGTGCTAGGGGATAGCAGGATCTCTTCTAGTCCTACGATTCACCTCAAAGTCACACCGTGGGAAGACCTGCGTGGGGCTCATGGGGACACAAAGACAGTTAAGGCAAGATCCTCACCCTCCAAAAACTCACAGCTCCTGCACAAAGCCACAAGGCAAAGCACACATGCACACTTGCACACACACAGAAAAGAGCTATGAGAGTCTGTGCAAAGAAAATGCTGTGAGACCCAGAGAAGAGAGACTCTATTAAAGTGGCAAGTGATCAGGTCACTCATACAGTCCTCTGCTAATGCAGGGCATGGTGGATACCCAGACCAGCGTGAAAGGTCCCTGACCAGACGCACTCATGTCTTGTCTGGGCCAGAGCTGAATCACACAAATGATGCATGGAGAGCCTTTTTGGTTTTGTGGTACATTATGTTTACGCTCGCTATTTTGAAAATACTTGAATATATAATTTGGGAAGCCCTTGTAATATGTTGTATGGGGACTATAGCCAAGATGAAAATGCATACATTGTGCAAAAATGAAAAATGATGTAAAAAATATATGAAATAAAATAAAACAAAACAAAGAAATGCATAGTAAGTAAATAATAGATGCAATCTTGTTCAAAGAGAAATCATAAGCCGTCAAGCTGTCCCATGCATCAAACTGTCCCATGCAAGAGTAGAGGTATGTGGAAAATATTTTGGAGCCCACATCCTGAGGGACCAGGACTCTTTTATGCATCTGCCAAAGGGGTGGGTGGGAGCCGGGCTGGGTCATCTCTGACCCTGTGTGATGAGCACTGGGAAGAAGCAGGCTCCAGCCGGCTGAAAGGCAGGGAGGGGCACGTCAGTCTTCCACCCCACATACAGTGACCTGCCCCACTTGGGCCTTTACTGGTGCAAGAGTAAGAGGCCTCAGTTTCCCTCTGGGATAATGGTGACAGGAGAGGCAAAGTAACCCTGATGGAGCAAGATCAGTCACACGTAGAGCCTCTTGGCTGTTGGGAGATCCTGGGCCCCAGCTCTCTCTATCCTGCCCCAGATGCTGATGGGCTAGGCCAGGCAGCAGCCTGCAGGCCCACAGCCAAGTTCAGGACCATGCCACCCAACCCCCAATGTAACCCAATTCTTCTCAGTCTGTCTAATGACAGCTGGAGGTGGGGCCAGGGAGCCCTGAGGCTGGAGAGGACAATGATTACTGGCTGCTGGGGTGCTGAGGCACAAACAAAAGGGTCAAGGCCCAGATCCATTTCAACGCAATTCTTGAGCACCCACCATGTTCACAATCCTGTCAGGCACTCTAGGGGCCTGAGAAAATGAGGATGACATTTTAATTACCTTCAGTGTCTCAAGGTTTAAGGAGCACCTCCTCTGAGATGTCTTTCTTGTCAACCTAACTAAAGTAGGCGCCCATATTTCCCATTCCAGCCCCTTTTCTTCTAAGTAGTACCTATCCCATGGCTTGTTTATTCACTTTTGTATCTGTCTCTCCCATTAGAATCTCAGTTGGTCAAAGGTAAGGCCCTGATCGCTCCTTCACCACGGCACACGGCACCTTACACAGAGTAGGCACCTTACGCAGAGAAAGAGCAAGTTAGTTGGGCCTTGAAGGAAATGAGGGTGAGGGAGACATTCCAGATGGCAGGTCCAGAGGGGCGAAGGCCTGGAGCCAGGCTGGGATGTTGCACGCACCCTAAGGCCTGTGAATCTGCCTAGGCCCTGATGGGTATCCTCTTCGAGTCCACAGGCCTATTAAACTCTGGTCTTCCCTCTGCATGACAAAATCAGGATGATATAAACCACTGAACACAAGTCCACAGTGTGGCGAGCAGGGGTCATTTCTAAATCCGCTCTAGCTATGGCGCATACAGGACTGCCAGATGGTCTTCCCTGATGGGGGAATAGGTGTGCCACCATGGGGGGAGGGAGGGCTAAAAGGGCAACTCACCTTGTCTTGACAAAGACCTTTTATTATCCCACCCACCCAGGTCTCAAGAGTTTCTCTCCAAATGCATTTAGATTATAATTTTTCATATGGAAATGCTAAGACATCTGTCAGTTACACTTCCGGTCAGCATATGGAACTAGTGGCTGACAATGAGCTGACACACTGCCAGACCAGGAAAGACGTTTGGGTCAGCCTGGAAGCGTATGGTGTCTCTGTGACTCAGCTTCTAGAGGCCAGGAGTTGGGACAGGAACCAAGCTGGTGAGAGACGTGGTCAAATGGAGGAAGAATAGGCGGAAAAGCCCCACGCTCCCCAGTCTCCAGGTCCTGGGGCCATTTCCCGCAGCCCACACAGTCCTCCTATTCAGGGGAAATGGAGCATGGACCTGGGGGCTGGGGGCGGACATGCAGCCGCAGTCCTGGCCAGTCAAGGCTTGCAACATAGGCTTCAGATGCTGACTTGACGCAAACTGGGGAGTGGGGGGAGCAAGGAGGACTGAAAGTCCAACACCCTTTCTGTCCTGGGAGGAGGTGCAGGCTGGAATAACCCCTAGGGTCAGGTGGCAGCCCTCAGAGGCTGTGCTTCCCAAAAAACCAGGCAATTTCAAATGAATCCAAGTTTATAAGACAATGTAGCATCTGCAAGGAAAAAAATGGGGGGAAACACACACTAGTTTTCCGTTGGAGGGGACGGTGATAGGCCACTTACTTTCCAGAACATATACCTGTGTGTGTATCGTCTTTAAAAAAAAAAAAAGACTCTGTGTGTTCTCCTTAAGCTTTCAAGTGTGTTTTACAGAAAACTTTGAACCTTAAGGGGAAAGGCATTAAAGGAGTCTTGCCATGACAAGGCTGAAACAGCTCAGTTGGGATTTGGGGTGTCTTCTACCCACAAGCTGCCTCTAAGACAGACTCTTTCTAGGTGTCCTGGATCCAATAAAACTCCCACTTAAGCCCCTTTGTAGGTGTTGTACCACAGACAAGCTGGGAGGGCAGGGCTGGGCTTTCCCATCAGGAGCCTGGAACTCAGGTCAACACCTGGCACATGGATGCGCTCAGCCAAGGCTGAAAGAAGGAAGCGGGAAGTGGAGCTCAGGTCTCCTGGGAGGAAGGTGAGGGTAGCAGGAAAGGAGACAATGAAGGGGACCTACTAAAAAGCAGAAAATAGCTGACCTCCTGGCAGAGCCATCCTGACGCCTTTGTGTCAGGTGAGGGCAGGCACTGGGTGGCCAGGGCCAGAGCTGGTCCTGCCTGCAGGGCTGGGGCAGCTGGGCACTGGCTCACAATACCTGCCCTCCCTGAGACCAGTCTGACAGGAGGGCTGAGATCTGTGTCAAGCAAGAGCTGAGTCAGACTGGGGGGAGAGGGCTCAGAGGGGGCAGGACTGACAGGTCAGACCTAGTTCTCTCAGCCTGAGGCCAGGCAGGAGCAGCCACCTCCAGCTCCTCCCCTCCCCTCCACCCCAGGGCACAGGAGGAAAGCAGGCTCTCAAGGCACTAACACCAGGAGTAAGCAAGGCCTAGGAAGGTTCCCCTGCAGAACGATGCGCTGGTAGCTGTGTACTAGGAGGCCACATGTTTTTTTTTAAGATTTATTTATTTATTTATACAAGCACTGGGTACACTCAGAAGCGCGGCAGGGTGAGAGAATTCACCAGAGCCAGAGCAGGGAACAGAACAGGCAGACCAAAAAAATACTGCTGAAGGGAGCAGTGGGCGATACAGGAGAGGTCTGCTGCGCCATGTGGGACCCTCACTGGCCGGTCGGGGATCGAACCGGCGCTGCAGAGGATGCGGGCAGCCTCACAGCCCAGCGCTCAACCACTGCGCCACCAGGGGAGGTCCCTAGGCCACCTGTTTTGTCCCAAACTTCCTCCCAGTATGGATCCCTGAAGAAAGGCTCTGGCAGCAGGGTGGAAAGGAGTGGCAGCAGGAGGAGCAGCAGGTACCTGCTTTCAGCACAGCCATCCCAAGGGGCAGGGTGGGAGCTCTGTGGGTCTGGCTCCAGGCTGCTGGAAAAGGCATCCTCTCAGTTTCAACTCAGCTGGAGCTCAAGAACTGCTGCAACTGGCAGTCATGTGTGGGGGCTGCTATTTGCTGGCTAGTGAGCATCTTGTCACCCTGGTGACCCAGAGAAGCACCAGGCAGGAGCCAGCCACAAGGCCAGGTGCAGAGCCCTCCCTGATATAACACTGGCCTTGACCTTTCCAGTTGGGAAAGCAGATGCACCAACCACTCAGCTGCCATCCCTGCACCCTGACCACAGTCTGTGTGGAACACATGCACGAGACTCTGTCCTGCCCTCGGGAGGGCCAAGACATGCCAGGAAACAAGAACACAAAATCTGAAAGCGATGCAGGTTTAAGAGGCAACGAACAGACAGACAGGGTTTGAAAGGAGAGAAAGAGCTTGCCTTGACAAGGGAGCATAAAGGGGGAAAGACTCATAAAGGCTTTCAGGAGGAAAGTGGCATTAAACAAGAAGCAAGCAAACACATATCCCCCTGTGGGCGTGGACAACTCCAACTGCTTGGTTCACTCCAGAGCCAAGAGCTCGCTCACAAACCCAGAGCACCTTGGAACAAGGGGCTCCCTCCAGCTGGCTACTTGCCCTGACCCCAATTATCCTATGTTTCTCACCCCTGCATCCCACTTGGCTGCCCCTCCCCACCTCACACCTGCCAGTCAGCTGATACTGAACACCCAGTATCATGATGCCCCCACTGGCCTTGGCCCCCAGCTCTGTGGCCCTGCCTCTCATCCCATCCCAACCAAGTTTTTCTGTTTCAGACCCATTTGGAAACTATCTTGCGGTGTCCACTTCTTACCAAAACCCCATGCCATTCTTCACCTGGGGCCCACAAAAGCACAAAGCAGCCTGCCCAGGGCTCTGGAATTGTCTGGCAGTTTCCAAGGCCCCAGGGCCACCGGATCATTTCTGGATGCCAGAACTCAGAGTGAGCCAGAGGGTCCAGTTCTAGACCTGATGCTGGCAGCCGTCCCGGGAGCCGGCTGGAGAATGAGTCTAGGACCCAACAATGTCGGACAGTCAGGGCTCCCTTGTCCAACTACCCTTCTTCCCATTTTATGATGTTCAAAAAGGTGACACTTACTAAATGGAGAAAACTTATATAATAGAAAGATAAAAAGAAGATTTAAGGCACCCAAATCCTATCACCCAAAAATAACTAGTAATAACACATTGAGGGATTTTCTTTCTGTTCTTCTCAACGCACATACATATCACTGGGATCACATGGTGTGTACAATTGAAACTGCCACCATCCGTATGTCCTCGATACTGTTTTTATTTTAATCTGATGCCAGCTGCTAGGCCAGTGATTCAAACCCTTGCTATTCATCAGATTCACCTGTAGAAGCTCCATAAAAATGCAGGTATCCAGATTCTACCCCTAAAAGTCAACTCAGGAAATAAAGGAAATCCCGAATAAATAAGAAATTTATGTTCTTGGCACTGACCAGGGTACATTTCTTCATTACAAAAAGTTTGTACATTCTGCATTCATTCATTCATTTATTCAAGAAACATGTA
Organism: Talpa occidentalis; assembly: GCF_014898055.3. Lineage (NCBI taxonomy): Eukaryota > Metazoa > Chordata > Mammalia > Eulipotyphla > Talpidae > Talpa > Talpa occidentalis. Next base: position 22,948,251 of record NW_023605194.1, read on the forward strand.
TTGAGCTTCTCCAATGTGCCAGGTCCCATGTTGGGGAACAAGGACACAAAGTAAGTAAACAGGCTCTCAAGGTCAGAACTGGCAAGGGTGACAGACATGGAAGGAAGTAACAGAAATCCATTACTAATGCAAGGAGTGCCATATACATAGGGCACGGGATATGGGGCCTCACCCAGCCCACAGATGGTCCTAAAGTCTGCACTGGGTCCTGAGGGACAAGCAGGAGTTAGCTGGGGGAGGAAACAAGATGAGCGAGGGCTCAGCGGTGAGCAAGGATTTGGGGAGCCAAATCTAAAGCAGTGCTGTAGAAGTGGATCATGCAGCCAGAAATGAAGCAAAGTAGATAGGAACAGGTCATAAAGAGCTGTCAGGCCAGTGAAAAGGTGTAGACATTACCCCCTAAGAGATAGGAGAACCCCTGACGGGGTGAAGCAGGAAGAAGACGTGCACTTTTTATAACTCACTCTGGAATCCATGAAGAGAGTGGATTTAAGGGGCCAAGGCTGGAGGCAGGAAAACCATTTAGGAAGCTGCTTTAGCGCTGGAGAGGACACAAGGGGTCAGGCTCAGGCTTATTGAGCATCTATTAGGTGGTAGGCAGAACCTTAGTGGGGAAGGAGATGAAGGGTAGATTTGAGAGGTACTTGAGTCACTCATTTATATTGTTTCTAACTTTTCACATGAGGGTGGAAGTCTTTTGTACCTAAACAAAGTTTTGCACACACTGAAGCCTATTTCCTTACAATAAAGCCCTCATTTGGCATTTCTAGGTCAAAGGTAGGGATATCTTTAGGGATCTAGGTGCCAATGCTTTCCAGAAAGACTGTATACATCTTCACTTTCACCAGCAACACCCAATAGTGCTACTTACAGACCCTCTTTGTCCCCCAACCCCTAAAAGAAGGGCAGAAGTCAGCCCATATTCACGTCATTGCTAAGACTTGTTAGGGACTGAATCCTCTGCTCATGCCCAAACAAAATGAAGAGTATGTTGCTGAGAAGCTGGGCTAGGGCCAGGGAAGGGGCACCCTCCCTGCTTTATCCTATCTACTGGTGCCAGGAACCTTCTCAACAGTGATCGTGTCACTCCCCTGCTCAAAATATTTCCCTGGCTCCCCACTGCCTATAAAATATGGCCCAGACTCCTTGCCATGCAAAACAAGGTCTTCCAAAACTATGATCTTCAGCACACATTTCTACTCATTCATTTATTCATTCAATAAATATCCCTGCTCTTTGCCAGGTGCTATGCAAAGTCCTTGCTCCCGTGGCGCTGGTACCCTCGTGGGAGAGACGGAGGACGCGTAAGTCAATATAGCTGCGCCGGGTGTTTGTATATGTTGTGCTATAAATAAAATAATGAGGGTGTCCAGGGAAGGCCTCTCACAAGGAGACAGGTGTAGAGGCCAGAATGGACTGAGATGTGAACTACCAAGACATATTCCTCTTTCACTCCCTCTCACCATGCTCAGATCACACCTGAGCCACGAAGCCTCCAGGGACTTGCTCCCTGCCTCTGTTGCTGCTCCCTCCCTCTCCTAACAATCACCCACTTTCACCAGTTTCACCAGTTGAAACTGAACCCTTCTGTGCCTGGCTTGAATGTCACCTCTTCTGTGAAGACCTCCTAATTCCCCAAAACAGACCTGCTCCCAACACTGCACTTTTTCCCTTCTCTTAGTACATGGCTGAACATATCAAGGCATGGATGGGCAGGGGGTGTGTGTGGGGGTTTCCCCAACACAACAAATGCCACAACCTCTGTGCTGGCACTGGACTATCTGGCCTCCACATCCGCCTTCTCCAGGCTACACTGAGTTGCTGAAAGGCAAGAATTGCCTTACTCAACTTCTGGTTCACCCAGTTTGTGTAGCATCAGGTCTGGTGCACAGATGTCTGCCAAGGAGGGAGGCCTGTGTGCAAGTTGTCAAAGGGAACAGACACATACTGGCAGTGAAACATTCTTCTTTTCTCTGCACAGGCAAATGAAAAATACCCTCCATCTCTGTGAAGAGATTGTTTGCTGTCTACCCCTTCTGTCTACTGCCCACCCTTGTCTATCCGTTCTTCCCTCCTTCTTGGGACACGAGCTGTCCTGTCAGACTAATTTTCCCAGCCTGCCTTGCTGTCAGGGTGGTCATGTGACCATTACTGCCAACAGATGTGAGCTGTAGGAACGTGAGTCATACAGGAGTTGGGTCTGAGGACAGTAGGCATGTCTCTTCCACCTCACTTTCCCCCCTCACTGGTCGGAACCCAAGCACAGAGTCAGCCCAGCTTCAACTATGCGGACAACCACGTCCTGGGATGGAGCAGTGGCTCCAGAGGAACGGGATCTCGGAAAGCCCACAGGCAGCAGTGCTGCCCTCTCACCTGGTGTGCTCATGGCCAGGGTGGCAAGGCCATTATGTGAGACAAAAAAATAAACTTGTTCTTTAAGCTACTGTGTTATTAGGCCCCTTCCATAAGCAGGACAGTTCTACATGAATGAGTGCATGTGCCTTCACGGGGTGTGCTGAGCACCAGTAAGTCTTCGTCATCTGCATGCCCTTCTTAGTGCCTATCAGAATGGTGGGTCCTGACGCCCTACCAACCCACTGAGGTCTGGGGGTGTCAGCAGGAAAAGCTAGATGAAGGGGCATACAAGTCAGGCAAACGTTCCCTGAGGAACTCATAAGGAAGCATGAGCAGGGAGGAAGAGAGCCGTGATGTGCGGGAAAGGCAGCATCAGAGCCAATGGAAGGGACCAGAAAGACTCATCTTATCCCCAAAGGTTTAAAAGCCTGGCTCTTGCTGTAAGAAAGGGTTAAGAATGCAAGACCGGGGCCTCCCTGGTAGCGGAAGGGGTTAAGATGCAACCTATGAAACTGTCCACAGCCTCTGCAGCACGAGTTCAATCCCCCCGGCCAGGGAGCTACCCACATGGCACAGCAGACCTCTCCTGCCTACCCGCTGCTCCCCTCAGCAGTGTACTTAGGTCAATCTGCCTGCTCTGTGCCCCACTCTTGTCTCTGGTGAATCCTCTCACCCCTCACACCTCTGCTCTGGCCTGTACCCCAGCTCTTGTATGCATAAATAAATCTTAAAAAAAAAAAAAAAAGGATGTAAGACCAAATACACAAGTCATTTATTCTCCCACATACTCTGCTGGCTTAGAGGGTGAAAGGGGAGAGCATGAGAAATGGACGGGGGGCATAATTTCACTGTCACCACATCCCATGGAAGAACTGGGAAAGTGGGGAAGCGTCGTCTACGTGGTCTAAGTCAGCCTAGGGAGCCCACAGAGTCGATAGTCCTACCACAATTCTGGGTCTGCCATGCCCAGCACCAACTCTCCTTCATTCTACTTTCTCAACTCCAAGCTTCAGTGCTACCGAGTCACATGTAGCCAGAAGGTACAGAACAGAGAGCAGCCGTGTCTTACCCCAGGTCCCCAGGTGCTTGAGTCATCTGCCCAGCCATCCCTGCTCTACCCAGCTCATCAGGCCTCTGCCTGGCAGCTCTAGTCCATCTTCCATAACACTCCTGCCCCAGGGTCAAGCCAGGTGCTGGGGTAGCACCCGTGTGGAAACGGAGAAGACAGAGGCCCCGCAGAGAGGCAGCACAGTCTGAGGGAAGGTGCTCGGGTTCTGGAGTCAAGCAGAAAGAGGATTCACATTCTGAACCCATGCATTAACTGACCTCGTGGCCCCAAGCAAGCTTGAGTTCTTAAATCGGTGAAGCAGACAAAATGGTGCTACTCCCAGGGCCCCTGCTCAGGAGGCGGCGAGTTCGTGACACGTGGAGGGTGCTCCACCATCGCTGGTTTCCTTCTGCTGTTTCCAACAGGCTCCTGGCTAGACTGCCACAATACCTGACATTCCTACCACTGCTCCTGCCCTTCAGGATTAGGGCACTATTGTGAAACGTCCCTGAGGAGTAAGACGTCACCTTCTGCAGGAGACACGCAAGTGTTCTAGCGCAGGCGAGAAGACAGACGTCCAGGGTGTCTGGTTGAGGCTCTGATGCTGAAGACCCCAGGTGCAGACAGGAGTGGCTCTGAAGTGACAGGTATGGCTACAGAGCCCTAAAGGAGAAGACTTTATAAAGAAATACAATGTGTCAAGGATGCTAGATCTTAAGATCTGGGAATCTCCAGGTAGGCAGAACTGGAAGGCAGAACAGCTAAGGGCTGCCGCACGAGAAGAAAAAAAGAAGAAAAGCAAAAAAAGGTAGAGGCAGGGAAAAAGTGGTGGTGGGGAGGGTCCCAGGGTGGGCCCAGCACTCTGCAGCGGTGGCCCTTTCCCAGGGCGCCTGACCATCACACTCTGGCATCTTCCAAACCCCTCCTCCAAGCTGTTCCGTCCCGTTCCTGGCACCCCACAGTGCTTACATGTCCATGCCCACCCTCACCCCAGCAGCCAGGTATATTCTAAAGAGGAAGGCAGCCAAAAACTTTGATCTTGCTGTTTGGAAAGGGCTTTCAGAATCTTGCCCATACAATATGCCAGAGGTCAGGAAGGAGGCAGAATGTGCCAGAGCAGCAAAAGACAAGATTGAGCATCTCTTGGGATTGTGTTTCTTGTCTGGCCATACATTTGGGATGACGTGGGCAAGGCCATGCCTTCTCTTTGACCCTTACTATGCTGTAAGACAGTTCACCAATGCTCACCCCTGACTCGAGTCCCAGGAGCAGTAACAGGAAAACTTCACCAAAGAAAAGCAGAGCTGGTCATGCAGAACCAGAGCAGGAGACACAAAAGGAGGCCCACAGGCTCACCCAGGTCCACTGAGCACAGACCCCGTCTCGAGAGGGCCAGCAGGCAGCACACAGGAAGACAGAGTGAGGAGGGCCAGGCCCTCTCAAGGAACGACCTTCTCTTCTTTCGAGTCATCAAAAGCTAGCCTCCCCCCAGGGAAGCCTGGCTGACCGCCTGGCAAGGTGCTAAACTGAGCAAGTCCACGCTGTGTGGCAGCTGGACATCACTTCCACAAGAGCTTTTCCAACTCTACCATCCAGCCCTGTGGTCTGGAGCAGAAGAGGTGATCTCATGTATGTCTCACAGGGCTCAATTCCCATCGGTTGTCAGACCTGCTCCTGCAGCCCTCTGTGGTTTACAAAAAGGTTCCTGCCTACATCAATTCACTTGATGTTGTGGCAGGGGCTCTAGAACCACATCACGCCTCGCTGCATGCTACACCCAGCCACATGGCCACAGGAAGTCAGTGAGACAAACCAAAGTCTAAGGACATTCAATGCAGCCGTGCACACGTCAGTGGCCCCAAGGGCCTGCTGCTGGCTGGCTAGCTACCGTGACCCAAAGGAAGAGCACCCACCTCAGTGTGCCCACCCCCGAAGCCCATTCGAATGCCAGTAATGCCGAAGTCCAGAGACCTGGCACATTCCAGAGGGTCAGACACACACAGCTGCCCAATTCCTGTTGGGAAACCTGTACCCAGCCTTGTGGCTGGCGTTTCGGAGAACAGACCAGGACATGGCGGGGCGGACCCAGGAAGCCTGGATATCTCCGCTTGTGCTTAGCTGAGAGTGGTCCTCATCGTTTGATTTAGAAAAAGGCCCTACTAAGCTTTGGCCAGAGAACCTCAGCTTTGGCAGAACCAGATCCCATCAGAGCCAGAAAGGTCATGCGACATGGGTGGGACCCAGGAGGCAGCCCAACCTTATTTCTCCTTTAGGATGAGAAATGATTCTTAAAACTGACTTCCTGTAGCTTCCACCTAGAAATACCAGCTCTGTCTTCTGAAATCACGTGACAAAATCTCCAGGCAGCACTGTGTGGGGGTAAATCATAAATTATGAGCTTGAAAGTCAGAAAGACCCATTCCAATCTCAGGTAGAAGATCTCGGGTGGATCACTTAATCTGAGCCTGTTTCCTCCCTTAATAAATAGAGATGATAACATCCTCCCCTCTTTGGATTACTGTGAGGTTTAAATGAGATGTGGTTCCCGTGAAATCCCTAGCCCAGTACTTGGCCCATCGGAAGGGGCTCAATAAATGGTAATAAATTGACAGATAGTTCCCTGAGGACTTAAAGACTGCCTTCCTGATGGCCCGTGCCTGTGCATTTTCTTACTAGCCAGTCCCATTTCCTATGGCATGATTTCAAGTTTTCCAAAGCCCCTAAGCTATGGCACAATGGGAGACCCTGGCAAGGGGACAGAACCTGGATTAGAATTCAGTCTTCCTAGAGAGATGCTGGAGGGGACTGTTCAATCTCACATTGTACTGTGCACCTACAAGGAGCCAGGCACCACGCTGAGCCCTGCAGACTCACCAGTGAACAGGTTATGATCCCTTCCTCTGAGGGGTTAGAGCTTAGTCTACTCCACAGATTAATGGTCACTATATGACCTGAAATAAACTCAAAATGTACCATTTTAACCATTTCAGGTGTATAACTCAGTGGCATTAATAGTATTCAGCAGGCTGTGTAACCAGCATCACTATCTACTTGCCAAAAAATGGGGGTCCAGGTCACCTATCACACTTCTTTTTGTTTTCCCTGAAAGGGCCAATCACACCCGGAGAGCAGCACTTCCTAGGCACACCCTGCTCCCTTCCCCAGGCCGCAGGGCTCTCCACCCAGGCTTTGCCATCATTTGCATATGTCTACTACCACCACCTCTGTAATGAAAGGTTGTGTGTCCCAGGCAAGAAGACAAGGAAAAGGTAGAAAGGTCCATGATATCCCAGATTAAAACAAGATTAGCAAGACTTGTAGGCACTTGTCCTGGGGAGGCTGATGGAAGTCTCAGGCCCCAGGCCTGGTCTCTGGCCTAGCTTCCTCAGCAGAACTCACTCCTATGATCCTTCTCTCTTCAATGACACTGTGGGAGGGACACCTCCTATGGAAGTTCCCAGCAGACGGTCACCAACTACAGCCCCATGGAGGCCAGACTCCGGGAGCTTGCTGGCCAGCCCCTAGCTTTGGGTAATGCTCTGGTTCTGCCTCCCTCTCCTTTCTCTCTGAAAGGGAAAGTACCTCCCAGGGTGAGGGGAACTGATATGGCCACTCGATTTTTCCAATGCCTTCTTTTCCTTCTCTTCTTGGAAGGCAGCAAGCTGTTTGCTGCCCAAGGACCTTCACTCGTGCAGTTCTTTCCACCACTTGGGTGAGTGACCTCCCTGGGTGAGTGACCTCCTTGGGTTATGCCTAGCACAAGAGTGCCAGGAACAGGGGCCAGCCAAGATTAAAACCTAGCTTATGTTTACTCACCAGCCACCCGGTAGGGCTGCCTCTGCCCAGAGCAGCCATCTTTTTCTAGTTCACCTAAATGTGTCACACAGGTCAGCATGTAGCCCTGGCCAGGGATGGGGTCACAGGAGACAAACAGCTACTGCAGTCTCGGCCTTCAGGTATCAGCTTAGGAAACTTTTTCAGGGAAGTCTTGATCTGCCACCCCAAAATAATTCTTCCTCCCTACCCCTTTATTTTCTCCCAACACCCTTTTCTCTCCTTTAGCATCTGCTACTGTTTTGATTGTTTGAATATACTCTCTTTCCCCACAACTCCATGGTTACCATGAGGGCTCCATGTTCAGGACCAAGCATGTGACCGGGCATGAAGAAACCCGCATGTGAGCTTCATGGAGGTCTGTGTTACAGATTAGCTGGAACTCTCCAGGACCGAGACTCTGCTAGTTAATGCCTTCATCTGAAACAGAGCAAGAAGTGAGGGGCAAACCCATCACAAAGGCTACGCAGAGCCCCGAGAAGGCTTGACCCAACTGCTACAGCAGGCGGGACGCCCCCGTGTAACCTGCACCAGACTCAGAGGCCTCCAGTAAACAGCTGCAGGACACAAGACACAGCCTCCAGCCAGAAGACTGTGTTGCTCAGTCTTTTTCAGCACACACACCCCTTCTGATAAATACAGACATTCACATATGCATTCCCAAGACTGCGCATGCCCCCCTTGAGAAGAACTTTGTAAAGACCTCACTTCCAACAGTTTACATCTAAAAAGAATATATTTTCCAATCCTAAAATGTGATGATACTGTCTCAAACTTCATATATGCCCCCATCCCCAGTGATTCTGGTTGCCTTCCGCCATCCCCACCCCCCACCCCCAAATGCCACTCACAGACAAGAATAGAGCACAAAAGGCCTACCGCAAAGAGTAGAAACATTCTCAGTCAATACAGCAGGCGTGCGAGAGGCAGTATTGGGCGTATTTCTAGCACTCTCAGAATAGAATGGCAACATGATCTAAGTGGGCAGAGCCTCAGATGGAAAGTCAAGAGATTAGGCTATTATTTCTAGTTCTGAAACTCTTTTGTCAGGATAATGTCCAATTAAGTTCTTCAGACTAGGAGAGCACTTTCCCAGCTGTGAGATGGGTCACTGGCATGGGAGAGTCCATGGCAAAGAGGACTGCTACCACGCAGAGGACTCTTCATCGTTCGGGACATGGAGACAAGAGTAATAAAGAGCAGCTCTGAGAAGCTGTGGGAAAGGCGAAATTTCCTTGTCTGGGCTAGTTGGTAGTGATGAGAGAGGCCAATTCAGAGAAAGAACTTGAAGTCTAAGCAGGCTGAGAGGCTGCTGGGCCCCCTGGCAACTCTCTTTCCAGTAGGAGGCAGATACACAATCACAGTGAGATGTGTGTAGCGGTCAGACAGACACAAGTTCAAGTCTCGCTCTGCCACCAACTCCACTGGTGATGTCAGGTAAGTGAGCCTCAGTTTCCTTCTACTATGAGAGGATGCCAACACAACTTGCCTCACTGGGTTATTACAAGGATTACATCAGAAAATAGATGCAAAATTTTAGCAGTCTGGAAAATAAGTGAAGATAGAAGGCATTTATAAGCACTAGCTTTATTCTTTTTATTATGATTATTGTTTCCCAAAAGGAATGCAGGCAGCTGGAAGGTCAGCTCAGAGACACCTGGCAAGCCCCTCTTTCATTTCCTATTTATTGTCACAAATGACATGACCTCTGTAGTTGAGGACAAGAACAGCTGGGCAGGCCAGCAAAATGCACAGCTGCTATATTTTGGGAAAAGTAATACTCCAAGGGGCCCCAAGTTTGGAAAGGAGCTGGAAGGAGAATAAAAAATTCAGCTTGGGGATGGCATGGGACAGGGGGTGGTGGTGGTGGTGGGGACTGCAGGGGTAAGAAGCTCTACAGGAGGAAATTGGAAGGAAATAGCCAAAGGGGCTGGAGGGGAGGGATAAGCAGCACGGGAAAGACCCAAACCAAAGGCGCCCATACACAGGAATCAGTTTCCAGGACAGAGGGAGTTGCAGGTGCGCCAGAGGGAGGTCAGGAAGAGGCTGTGGGCAGCAGGGAGAGCAAGGTCACATCCTGAGGGAGGGGCAGCTGGGGAGAAGGAAGCAGGCTACTGCATGCTGCTGGATGAGAAAGGTCTGAAAAGAACAGGAAGGAGCCATGGGTTCTCCCCCTGGTTGACCTTGAGTCCCCTCCTCGACAGGCCCCAGGAATTTGCCAGGATTCCGGTTACTGCCACCATCTACTGTCCCCATCTGGGTCCTCTTCCCTGGGTTGGTAGCAAAACAGGAAGCAGATTTCATCACTTCCCCCTTTCCTGGGAACTTGGACTATAAGTGCTCCATAATTTTTCTTTGGGGACCACGGTCACGGAGGACTAGATGAGAGGGCTAAGGGGAAGGAATGACCTACCTTCCAGCTCCGCCCTGAAATGTACATGGGTGAGCCTGCCCATCTCGCCCCCTTGCCCAACTGCCTCTTCTCTTTTTCTTAGAGGGAGAGCTCGGCCCACTGGGCTCTGCATACAGCACCCATCAAGGGAATGTTGGCAGTCAGGGGTGGGGAGAGAATAAATTCTAGACCTAATCACTCATTCAGGCACCCCCAGAGTCAATCCAGGCGCTCTTCTCAACATTACCCCAGTCAGCAGCAACGGCATCCGCCTGGGAGTCTGGTATGGCTGAGGAGAGAGCCAGGAAGGAAGGCCCCCTGGACTAGCAGAGGGGTCACCACGCAGGGTCCACACCAACAGCAACAGTAACAGGGTTGCCCGTGTCTACATGGGCCTTTCCTGGGCACAAAGCGGTCAAGTAAATAACTGTTAAGCTTGCCCACATCTCTACAAGAGGAACTGGGCAGACACACCCCCATTTGGAAGATGAGGAAGCTGAGGCGACTCGGGCAGGGTCAAAGTTCCTAAGAAGCAGGGTTGGTGGGCCCAGAACCCATTCCCCAGCAGGCTTCTCCTTTACCCTGGACTTCCCTTTCCATTGTAAGCACACTCAGTTCTCCCAAACTCAACAGGCAAGCACTCAGCAGCCCTACTGCTGCTCTGAAAAGCTAATAATTGCTCTCCTTTGAAGAGTACCCAGCCTTGCCAGACCCTCCCCAGTGCTCCTGTCTCCTCCCTGCAACATCACTGGCCCTCCCTCTGCTTCATCCAACCTGTCACCCAATCCTATGGTCTCTTTCTGCAAAGGGACTTCTATACCCCTTGCTCTGCGCTCCAGACACATCAACGCAGCTCCTTCCCCTCCTTCCTGAGCCCTGCCAGTTGCCATCCTGCCCCATCCTTAACCATCCTGTTCATCCTTGAGTCCAGAAGTACCCTCGCAAGTCCCCAGCATCCCCAGGGTCACATGTTTCCAGTGGCTCCCCATCACCTCCACACCCCTGCTCCCAGCTCAGTACTCAAGGTGCCTTTCAGGCCTCCCCTCTTACTGCCCCCCTGCCCAAAGCACACGTGCTCCCTGGCTCCTCCTTGCCCCCTTACTTTAGTTCAGGCTGATCCCCTTTCCTGAGTCAGTTCCTCTATTGCCTCTCCTGGCTCCGTTGTCCTAAGGTCACAAATACCCCCACACTGCAGAGGACAGCCAAGCCTGGACAGGCGGTATGAGGAAACTGTTTCTTAATACCTGCCTGCATGAAGCCCTGAAAGAGGCAGCCTCGCATCCTGTATACCTTCCCATCCCTGTGTAAGGTCAGCCAGCAATCCTGCCTGTGGGGTCCTAAGTACCCCCTGAAGCCCTTGATAAACTGTCTTTTTGCTCACTTTTGCTTAACTGAGATTCACTGGATTCTGTTACTTGCAATCCAAGGGTCCTAACAGCTAAGCTTCTGCAGGAATACAGAGAGGGTGCTCTATGAGCATGCTTGCTGAATACAGGGAAACTGGCCCCCAGATTCCAGCTTTCCGACGTCTGCCCAAGGCACCACTAAGCTCTACAAATTCTCTACATATAAAATTTGTAACTCAGCCCCAGGCAACCAAAATTAAATGTGCTTTTCCTTGCCTGAAATGTATTATATCCTCATTTTCAACTTTTCTTTGGGACAAACCAGCACTAAAAGGAAAGGCAGGTGGGAGCAGGCCAGAAAAAACAGCCCATGGCAGCACAAGCCTAAAAGTCAAAGTGGATCTGAAAACTCTGTGCTACCCCTCCCCCAACTGCCTCCATGACAGAAAACCCTGCCCTGCGCTTTCTGCCCCTAGGCCTCACCCTGAGCCCACTCAAGATGGCCTAAGAAGTCTCCAGGAGATGACAAAGCTTGCAACCCTACTAGTGGGTCCCGTACGTTAGAGGCCATGGCAAGGCCAGACCTCTGAAGCCTGAGGTCTGAAGAAACTTCAGAGGGCAATCTGCTTAATGCTTTCCTAACTGTGTGCTCTGCAGGATCCAAGACCTCAGGGGAATTTCTTGGGTCCCTCATCTCCTGGGCTTGAACCAGTAGTGTGCCCATTTGGTTTACACATCATCAGTTTGCATGTGAAAGGGTTCCAGAGGCTTAAGAGGGTTCTCCAGACCAACTCCTTCATCATTCAGATGAAGAGCCAGAGATGCACAGGCATAAGGCCACACAGGTGCCAAGCGGCCCAGCTGGAAGAGAGCTCCAGTCTCCCGACTCCCCACTGCTTCTTTCATGAGGCTGTTCCTTGAAACAGGCGCGTGGGTCTGGATGGGTGAGCACTGACCAGGGAACACAAAGAAAGCACTGGAGACACAAGACAGAGCCCGCCAACAGGCTGAATCCCAGTGACCCAGCAACATTCACGCAAGGGCAATGCTGAACAGCCCGAACAATATGGAGCTGCCTTGATGCTAGGGCTCCGCTATATATAATTTCTCCCCTGAAATGACCTCCCGCAGCAGCAAAGCTTTGTGGTGTGGCAAGACTGGCTATGTGTCCCAAACTCCAGGACAGGAGAGCTCCGCTACAAAGACACTGGGCGGCCGATGGGAGAGAGTGGTCTGCAGGGTGGGCAGTGGTGGGGAAGCAAGATTCGGAGACAACTCAGGAGAAATGTATTCCCTTGACCCCCTGGGCAGTAGCAGAGAGGAGTAAACCTGACACTTGTGCAGTGGGTCACGAAACCCGAATCCAGTCTGGGTGCTGGAGCCCCTGCTTCCTCACAGGCTCCAGTGCTTCCAGCTCACAGATGCTGGGGCTGCTGCCCAAACCACTTCACTCATCTTCAGTCACATCTACCTCATGTTACGAGAACCAGCAGGAGCTCCTTTTAACTAAATGCCTCCATTTACTACATGAGCCCTTCCTTAATCTCGGGGTACACAACTTATTTGATTCAATTGACCAAAGGGGGGGGAGATTGGGAGAATAATCACCAATTGGGGGTGGGGGGACTCTGGCTGCTGGATGAAGGTAGTGGTTACATGGAGATTGTCCTCTTTGGGTACTCTAGTACCGCCCACATTTTTATACAACACACACCACTTTTACAACAAAGAAAATCATACCACTTGCTTCTGTCCAACCCTCACCCTGAACTCAAATCACTAACTCTACCTCCAACTCTCCTCCCTTGGCCTTAATACCTGCCCTACCCAGGTGCTACCCCACCCCCAAGAGGAACTTGAGTCCCACCCCTTCAGGAGCCCTGCCTGAACAACTGGAGCCCACAGGGACCACGCCCACTTCGACTCTTCCTAAAGCATCTACACAACACCTTCGTCTCTACTCATCTCCACTGCCCTGATTCTGCACTTGTTTACATAATGTCTTGATGAAATGGTACCACACCTTTGTCTTTGCTTCCTCCCCCAGATGGCCCATTAACTGTCATGGATGACAAGACATGCATGTGTAATATGCGACCACATGTCTGCAGGAATGAGGCGGGATGTAGTCGAAAGGGCACAGGAAGTGAAGTGAGATTCCTGAGTCAGATACCAGCTCCACCTCTGTGCGGGTCGGACCACAGGTCAGTGGTTCGCTTGACATCTGCGAACCAGTTCCCCTAGCCCAACCCCTTATGGATGCCTGTTCCCTCCCCTGGAAAGGTAAGGGTGGGTTCTGAGCAAGCCTGCCAATCTTGCAGCTTTCAAAAAAGGGATCCATCATTCCACCTTTAAAACTGAAACCCCAGACCCAGCCTATAAAAGGAGTCCCCACCCATTTATACCCAAACAAACATGGCATGGTAGGCTGGACACATGAAGGACAGGAACTGTAGGCTGCAGTCTTCCCTTGGACACATCCGCTGGATCCAGGTACCTGGCATAGACAAATGCTCAAGGAGCAGTGCTGTCAAAAGCAGCAGGCTGAGCATTTCTGCTCAGGGCAACAAAAGACCAGGCGTCCAGACCCTGGGTCTTCATGGAAAGTGTCACAGCAGGCAGAGCTAGGCCTCAGCTTCCAATAGGAAAGGTCAGTGCAGATAAAGGATCCAATGTAGCTTTCCTTCTACCTTCTGACTCCAAAGACAAGTCCATCCTGTTCCCAGGGAACAGGGGCACATAGCACGCACATATCTTAAAAAACTCACTTGGGGCCTTAAAGAAAGCCACAGCAGCAGTAAGTTCCAGGCCAAATAAGCACTTCCCTTCTCAGCAGCCAAGCCTGGACTGGGCCACAAGCAGGAATAACTCAGAGCCAGCCCCAGGTGAGTCTTGGGTTCTGTGAACCTGGTGTGCAAGCACAGAGGGAAGAAGGTCAAAGAGCAAACAGATATCAGCCTGCAGCATAAACACTGTGCACTTCCCAGGCCCACACTGAGCCCTTGGCATCATCATCTACCTACAGGGGTGTGCTCAGGTCAAAATGGGTTTGGAAAAACTAGAAACAAGTTACTGGAACCCCAGTATTATTCAGCCCCTCACCCTGTGAGCTCCTGGAGGAAAATAAACTAATACCACCTGCCATGCTCTGGGCAGTGACTGTTCAGATTTAGGTGCCCAGAGTGGTTAGGGTATAGGACCCTGGAATACAACTACCAGGGGTTAAACAGCAGTTCCTCACTTTCATGAGGAAGTGTTTTAAGCTCCTTGAGCCTCAGTTTCCTCATCTGTGGGATGGACCTCAGAGGGGTGATATAAATGTTGAAGAGAGTGATGCCAAACACCTCAGCCTGCCTGACACACATGACATCAGTAAGTGGTACCAGATTCAGCGATGATGATTCCTGGAGCGGCTGTGAGGGCTCCAGAAATGAAACGCTCATGCCATGTGACAGTCTATTTTGGGGGAATAGAGCACATTTGCTAAGTAAAAAGAAGAAAAATCAATGCCATGTGCAATGATATCCCATATTACAGAAGACAGCAAGGGATGTTTCAAGCACAGCATGAGGGTGGGGGCGCAGGGCAGAGAAGTGGAAGCAGGGACAAACCCATGGAGGTTGCCACAGAGTGCACTTTCTGGCACACGCAGGACGTGTAGTTGGAGAACTGGCAGAAGTGGACTATTTGCTAGCCATGGGTGGCAATGACAGTGGTAAACCAGCAATACCTGTTCAGGGCCCAGAGTCCTTAGTTAAAATTGACAGTGAGGCAGTATTGCATGGAAGGAATTCAGGGCTGAGACTCAAAATATAGTGGTCTGGAATCCAAAAATCTTTCATTTCTCACTTTGTGACCTACACACAATTAACAGTTCGTCTCACCAAGCCTCTCCCCTAAAATGCGGATAATCTCGCCGTCAGTGAATGATCAGGAGCAGTAGATGAGATACAGCTCCTACTACTGCAGGGCCTGCCACACAGTCAGTGCTCAATAAATGGCAGGATATAATATCTATAAAACAAATATTTTTGGCAGCTCTCCTGCCCACCTGTGACTATGCAGGTGCCTCTCCTTTTCTCTCTCCTTTCCCTAATAAACCTGTCCTTTTAAAATGTAAAATGAATTATTTAATTAAATAAAACCAGTAGTTTTGAATCCAGTTGCAGGGGGCTGCGAATCAAGAGTGGAAAAGTAGCTCTGCTATGAATGTTTGTCACCAGTTTCTTGGAAGTTCATGGAGGACGTGTTTACACTTCACATAGTGTATCGAATAAATGTGCCAGGCTCCAGGAAGGGAATCCCGGCAGACCCAAAGATGTTCTGCCATGCTGAAGAAGGGCAGGGTACACTGAGGGCAAAGCCTTGATCTGTCTTGTAAGAAATGTTTGCTTCTGTTCAGAGGCAGTCCTTCAGAGAAAAGTAGCCACTGGCGTTGTTGCTGGTATCAGCAAGAGTGCAGGGTATGTTGCAAAAGATTCAAAGAGCAGAAGTTCTCCCATTTTTATGAATGATTCCCATTTTTCAAATTAGCTGAATTCAAGGCTATCTCAATAATAATACCACTCTTGGGTAATTTGTTTCCAATTTACCTTCCTCATTTAACAAGTGGAAGGTTGGAGTCAGCTGGCTTAAAGTGACAAGTAAAAAAAGTAATAGCTACCATTTATTAATGATTTTAATATGTCCCTTAATAAAGACTTCATGTGCATAAACTCATTTAATCCTTGTGACAACACTATGAAGTCGGTAGTTATCTCCATTTTACAGATGAGGAAACTGAGTCCCAAAAATCCAAAACAACTTGGCCAAGGTCACAGAGCGCAGAACTGGAGAAGCTGGGGCAGTTATACACTGACTCCAGGGGAAGGGCCAGAGTGGAGCCAAGATCAGATTTCCCAGTTGGGGCTGAGGAAGGCTACATTTCTGCTCCTCCCAATACTCTGGGCTAAAAACAAGAGTCAAAAGAACATAAGTTCTCAAAGGAACACTGAACTTGGCCTCAGTTATTGTAATTAACAACCCACCACAGAGGATCCCATCACATCGTTTCAGCTAAGCATGGAGGGGGGTGGCTTACACGCCTCACTTTGTCGAATCATCACATTTAATTTTTGACTATTTTAAGTGGTTGTAGTCTTGCCCTCATTTTACAGATGTGGAAACTGAGGCTTTTTAAAATATTTATTTTATTTACTTATGCATACAAGAACTGGGGTGTAGGCCAGAGGGGCAGGGGGTAGGGTGGGGTGAGAGGATTCACCAGAAACGGAGTGAATGGGGAACAGAACAGGAGAATCTACTGAAATACACTGCTGAGGGGAGCAGCGGGAGAGACAGGAGAGGTCTGCTGCGCCATGGGGGTCAGCAACCTGGGCTGGGGATCGAACTTCATGCTGCAGTTGCTGGAGTAGCTTGACAGCTGAGACTTTAACCCCTGCACCACCAGAGAGGCCCTAAAAACTGAGGCTTTCTGAGCACAGTGGGAATACAGTGGAGTCTTTTCCTCCCTGTCACTTCTTTTATCAATAGCCTTAGGCAGCTTACCATCCTAAGTCTCAGTATCCTCAACTGCAAAACAGGGAAAATGATTCCTGCCCTGGCTACCTAACAGGATGGTTGTGGGGATCAAAAGACATGTAGTATTTGAGAAAGCACTTTGAAAACTATAAAATGCTGAGGAAAGCAAGGGATCATTAGTCTTATTAATTACAAAAGTGACACCTGATCCTGCAAGCATTTTGCTAATGTGACTCTCTGTTGCCTCTCTTCCCTTCGGAATTTGAGAATAATTCAAAAATCTGCAGTGCCATGGTACTTTTTTCTTCAAGTCCCTGGCATCTGGGATTTGGAAAGTGAAGGTTCACTTGGGAGATAAAGGAAGAAACAAAGATGTTTGCATTCTATTTGTGTTTCTCTTTAGGAACACAATCTTGGCTGGGATTGTTACTTCCAGCACACTCAGTCCTCAAACGATACTCAATGCATATTTATTGACAGCCTACTATGTGTTGTGTGGCAACTAGAGATAGAGGTTGTGGTCTGAGAGCAGAAAATGAAAGGGGGGGGCAGCAGTGGGCAGGGAGCAAAGTGGCTACAGCTTTGCAGACTTCACAGCCATCCTCCTAGATTCTTCTCATGGGGTTGGGGGAGGCAGCTCAGAGTACATTGGAATGAGCCCTGAGCTCTGGAATTTGAGTCAAAGTACTTAAAGCTGAGTTCCAGCTCTGCCTCTTTGCAGCATGACCATCAGCAATCAATTTATTTTCTTGATTACCAGCTTTCCCACATGTAACAAGGACAGAAATGTTTCCTTGGGCAAAATGGGAAAAATCAAGTGAGAGGAATATCTGAATGGTGCCTGAAGATTGTCAATAATAAAAAAGCAAAAAAAAAAAAAAAAAATGGTTGTGGGGATCAAGTGATATATAACACTTGAGAAAGCACTTTGAAAACTGCAAGATGCAGTTTCCACCTCCCATTCCAGTGAAAACAAACTGGACAGAAGCCAAAAGCTCTTGTTCTGAGGTCAGATGACTTGGGCTCTAGTCCTGGCTCTGCTGTTAGAAACCGTGTGGCCTTGGGCAGAAGAAACTACCTTTCTAAGGCTCAACTTCATCGTGAAAAGGTAATAACAGTATCCACCCATAGGGTAGCTGTGAGGATTAACCAAGAAATGCTCCTGGCACATGGTAAACACCCAGCAAAAGTGAGCTCTTGCTAATTATATCTACAAAATTCCCAAGTCCAGGTGCTCTGATGCCAGTGATGGGCTGGTGGCCTAGGCCAGGGCTCCGATGCCAGTCTCCCAGAGTAAACAGGTACACATCTATACCCTGGAGAAGGTGCTCTAGCCCTTTTACTGATAGGTCCCCCTTTCCAAGGGCAATAATGGACAGGGGCCGGAGATGCATGGGTGCATTGAACTCAGTCCCTCTTCCTTGTAGGCTCATAAAACAGGAAGAGACCTTGTCCCCAATAGCTCAGGGAAGCATCTGGCCTCAAGCAGCAAACAAGCTCACCGTGTTACCATGTCACTGTGATAATCTCTACCTTTCACCCATCCCTACCCTCACCCATCTGAACCACAACCCCACACCCCTCATAAGCAAAAGAAAGCTAAAAGTGTGGCGTGCAGACTGAGTAAGAGCATTAACAAGAGTTTTTGGGAATAAAGACGAATTATAAGAAAGCAGAAGTGCTTTCTTTGCTTGATTGGAAGCCACCATTCATCCATCCCTCCAACCAGCCCATCCACCTCAGCCCCTGAGCACATAGTTAGAAACCCAGGAGCAAGTCGAATTCTGACTGAGCAGAAATGTCACAGAACCACAAGTTCCTGTACTCCCCTCTCTGGAGAGCATTTCAGGCTTCATTTCAAACCAAGCTTACTCTTTCTCAAGATATAATTCTAACTCAAGAAATCAGAGGTGGCCTCCCTGGTGGCGCAAGGGCTTAAGCATAGCATTATGAAGCTATCTGCAGCCTCTGCAGCACAAGTTCGATCCCCGGCCACCAGGGAGCTACCCACATGGCACGGCAGACCTCTCCTGTCTCACCTGCTGCTTCCCTCAGCAGTGTATTTCAGTCAGTCTGCCTGTTCTGTTCCCTACTCTCTCTGGTGAATTCTCTCACCCCCTGCACCTCTGGCCTGTACCCCAGTTCTTCTGTGCATAAATAAATCTTTTTTTAAAAAAAGAAAAAGAAATCAAAGGGGCTGCTATTTGAGCCCCCACACCTCTGGCCTGTACCCCAGTTCTTGTATGCATAAATAAATAAATTTTTTTAAAAAAAGCAAATTAAACACAGAGTTACTGTCTCATTCAGCAACCCCACTTGTGGGTATATACACAAAAGAACTGAAAAGAGTCAAGGAGATACACCCAGATTCATAGAATTATTCACAATAGCCAAAAGGTGGAAGCAACCCAAGCGTCCACCCAAGGCTGAATGGACAAGTGAAATGTGGAACAGGCATACAATGGAATATCAATCAGCCTTAAAAGAGGAAGGAAACTCTGACACAGACTGAACATTGGCGATGTGGTAGTAAGTAGCCTAACACAAAAGGACAAATAATGCATGATTCCATTTATATGAAGAGCCTACAGTAGTCAAACTCAGAGACAGAAACAGAATGTGGTTGTGGGGGGCTAAGGGGAAGGGGAGTTGGTGTTCAATGGGCATGATGAGAAACAATGTAAATGTGCTTAAGGTTACAGAGCTATACACTTCAAAGTGGTCAAGTTGGTTACGTTTTGTGTTATGTATATTTAACCACAGTTTTCTTAATGAGAAAAAGAAAGAAGTGAACACTGACTACCAGGAAAAAGACAAAGCAACAATTATAGATGGAAACATGAACCCCAAAAGAACAGCAGCCAGGAACCATTAGTTTGGGGCCCATAGTCCTACAGTGTCAGAAGGCCGAGGCTTCCCACAGTCAGAGCACAACAGAGGAGCAGGACCTGCTCTTCTCATTCAGAGACCAGAACAGGATTAAAGAACCCCCACACTGACGCAGCTTGGAACTTCGAGGTAGACCACTTCAGAATGGGTCCCCCCACTGCAATTTCCTCCTGCCTGCCATCAGTTCACCAGCCCCCTCCTTCTTTCAGAGATAAAGGCTACTGAAAGAAAGAAGCTTTTGTGATCCCCACCTCCACCAAGCAGGTGCTTTGTACATACAGGTACAAAATCAACACAAAGAGGAGGTTATTTGTGCTTCTGCAAAGAGGAGGTTATGCATAGTCAATATAATTTGCTTGGAATCATTTCAGAAAGATTCCCATCCAAAGGATCATTTTTAAACATTTCTTTTACAGTTTTTGCTCTTTTTTTTTTAATTTATGCACATAAAACTGGGGTGTAGGTCAGAGGTGTGGGGGGTGGTGGTAAGAGGATTCACCAGAGACAGAGCGGGGAGCAGAACAGGCAGACTGACTAAAATACACTGCTGAGGGGAGTAGCCTGCTAGACTGGAGAGGTCTGCTGCGCCATGTGGGGTAGCTCCCTGGCCAGGGATCGAGCTCATGCCAAAGTGGCTGGTGATAGCTTGATAGAGCTGAGACTTTAACCACTGCACCACCAGGGAGGCCCAGTTTTTGCTCTTTAAAAAATGATCCCCCAATGATCTGGTGGAAGAAATAACTGGCTATGGTTTTTGTATATAAAAATCCCATAGCTTTAACTAACAGAAACTTTGTAAGTTTACAAAGTCTCTTTACAGCCAGAATCTCACCTGATTTTGCTTACCTGTGTAGGAGGTGGGCACAGGAACTGTCACCCCATTTTACAAATAGGGAAACTGAGACTCAGAGATGTCAAGAGACTTATCCAAAGTCTCCAACACACACAACTCATCAGGAGCAGAGAACCAGTGCCTGGTTCTCCCTCAATGCCAGATGAGACTCTGGGTCAGGACCTCATAGTTGAACAGATTGTGCAACTATGAAAGTACTCTGAAAAAATCAGCGCACATTTATTTTATCCCCGTAACACCTTTCTGAAGAAAACTGGAAATCTTTTCTTTTCTTTTCTTTTCGAGAGGATCAACTGAGCACATTTTTTACTTGCCCAAGAGCACCACTTAAGAAAGTGGTATACAGACTAGACCCCCTTCCTTTTGAATACATTTGACCTTGACCATACTTCCTTACAATGTCTTGATCTCAGCACACTGAAAACTTAAAGGAGTCCATGCAGTTTCTATATAGGTTGCACCCTAGTTCTGTGAACTCAGCAGGGAGTAGATATGGCTTTATTCTCTTTTAAACAGCTGGAAAAGAAAAAAAAAAAGGTTAAAGAAATCTTTAAGTTCCCTTTCAGCTTGAAAATTCTATGATTCTAAAAATTCCCCAGCAAGGTGATGGGTAGAGGCCTGGAATCTATCACCCTCCTTGCTGCCTCAGAGTTCTGTCAGACCACTTTATCCCTGTGCCCTGAGTTAATGGCTAAAAATACGGTATGTGCCTGGGAAAGGGGTCCACTCTATACATACACACATAAATGAGAGGAAAATGCTGCTGCCTGGACTCTACTGGGAGCTCCCCCATATTTCCTAGCAAGAGTTTCCCAAACCTCTGGACATTTTATCCAGATCTGGAGTTAGAGAGAAGCCAGACCCAAGAACAGAACATCATTCTCAGGTAGCAGCTTAAGTCCCTTCATTAGGACCCTTGCCTAAGGCCATTAAGACAAGAACAATCAGGTCTGCTCATTCCCGCTTTGTATAGAGCTCACTGAATTCTGCTAGACACAAAGATTTCATCCAACAGTTACTAATGAAGCAGGCACTGTTTCAGGAATCAGAGAGGAAATAAATAAAAAATCTCAGACTGCACACAGTAAGGATGACAGCCAATATCCAAGGATGGTAAGTGCCATGGCAAAAAAAGGGTGGGGGGAAGGATGGTCAGATAGTGCTGAGAGTAGCAGCATGGAGGGAAGGGGAGCAATTTTTACAAGGATGGTCAGGAAGGGCTTGACTGAGAAGAAATGATGGAGCAAAGAGAGGGACCCATTCAAATATCATGAGATGAAAAGGGGATGAAGAGCAAGAGATGGCATAAGAAAGGTAAGCCAGTAAAAACTATACGGTGTCTCGTGGACCAACACAAGGACTTTGAATGAGATGGGGGAGCAAAGGAGTAACAAAATCTGACTTACAGTTTACAGCATCACTCTGGCTGCTGTGATGAAAATAGTCTGTCGGAAAATAAGGGAGGAAGCAGGAAGGTCAGTTAAGAGGTTGGTGTAGCTTAGACCAGAGTGAAAGTGGTGAGATGGTGAAAGGCAAGTTCAAAATAAATTTAAGGTAAAGTCAACAGGAATTATTGATTAAGTGGATATGAAATGTGAAAATGAGTCAGGACAAGTGAAAGGATAAAATCACATTAACTGAGATAGGAAAGACTTTGGGAGGAGCGGAGGTTAATTCTGTCTTGGACTGTGTTAAACTGGGAGGCCTATTAGATGTGTTTGTAGGCAACAGAATACACAAGGCTGGAAATGGAGAGATGAAATTATAAATGTGGGAGGCATGAGCACATATAATACATAATTGTACGTATAATCATACAGGAGTTCCATGTGTAACCACACAGACTATACATTTACTGTCTGCCCCCAACTCTAAATTGTAAGCTCCGTGTGGCCAAGAACCATGTCTGTTCACAGCCAGCATGGTGCCTGACACTCAGTAAATATTTACTGAGCAAATGGAGAAGTTGCCCAATTACTCCCTCAAGAATAGCCACTGCAGCCCACACAAAGAGCAGCACACGCTCTTGCAACTATAGTGCCAAGCCCAACCACCCCAAAACAAGGCCCTGGGTCTGCCTACCCCAAGCTTGAGATTCCAGAACGTAAGCAGATAGGCCTGGCACATCACAGAATCTGATATTTGGGTTTCAGCCCTGCTACATTCTCAAAGGGTGGGGCTGGGCAAGAGGCCTGCCTGTTTTACCACCTCTATTTCTCCTGGGGTGGCTGGGGGAGGGGCTGCCTCACCCACTTCATGGCAGAGATATTGATCTACCCAGGGTATATATTGGGTGGCAGGAGTACCTCAGAGAGAGAACACAAACCCACCGGGGATGTATTAAGAGTAACAATTTTTTAAAAAATGAATGATAACCACGAAACTTGATGAAATGAAAGGACCACCTAATCCTTCAAGCTAGTACAAGACTCCCTGACCAGTGGGTATCATGCCTCTGCCTCACCGGTCAAGACAGAACTAAGGCCAACGGGTGACATTACAAGGCATAAGATTTCAACTCAATAACTTTCCAATTTTGAACAGCTGCCTTTGTGGAGATGATAAAAATAGCTCTAATGATCTGTATAAATCCCTTACCTTTCTGAGACACTTGAAAGTGTAACCCCGAGTGTTTGATGACTTGCCCAGGGTCACCCAGCTACAGGCCCAGGACTAGAACTGAGGTTCTAGCGCTCTGTTGAGGGTTTCCTCCTCGACGGCAGTGGCAAAGGAAAGCATAAGAGTTACAGTGGAGCTAGGGGAGCTTCAGGCATTAGTATCACAACACAAAACTATGTCCTTGTGAAAGGGTATCCTGCAGATGTTATAGGAATGCCAGGTGCATGCTGTGAAGTTATGTAGGATTCCTTCCCTTATACTAAACTTGTCATCCTACAGAACTCTCCTTGGCTTTGAACTTTATGAATAAAGCTATTTATAGTGGGACCCACAAAACTGAAGTAATGATACACTAGCAGGTAAAAAAAAATTGTAAAATGTTTACATGAAAAATTCAGATAGTAAGATAAATTGGGTTAGCTTTCTAATTTCAACAAATATTGAGTGCTTCCTCTATACAAGTCACTGTGTTAGGTGCTGAGAGAGACAGACACCAACAGAGAGAGACAGAGATTAGCTATATGAGTGAGTGAGAGAGAAACAGACACACATAAGGATAAGACAGAACCCAGGTCTTCGGGGCTTGCAGTGTAGTTGCTGATATACGACTATAAACATCAAAGAAATGGCTAATGACATGGAGTAGATAATTGTTAAGTAAGTACTAAGTACCATACTATGTCTTCAGGAATTCTCAGAAGGCGCAATCACGTCTGGGGGGAGGGGGAATTTGTCAGGAAAGGTGCTTCTAGAAAGATATAGGATTTTGAGGTGAACCTTGAAGGGAAGAAAGACTCTTGATAAGGGGGAAATGGTATGAGCAAATACTAGTGGCTTTAATGTCAGGGACGAGAAAGAAATCACACTTTAAAGGTAAGGACTAGGTCAAACTTGAACAGCCTTGAAAGCTCAAGTTCCTACAGAAGTAGGGAGGTGCAGGAAGGTTTCTGGGCATTGAAATAGAGGGTATGGAACAGATTAATTTAGCAAATTTAGGTCTTCTGAGGATATCTACAGCAGTGTCTCCTGTGGGCATTTAAAGAGTAAGGTCTTCTCAACAGAGTTGTGGAACTGAATAAACATGAGGGGGAGGGAGCATAACGAGAGGAAAACGCAATGTCAAACCGAACCACACTGTGCCCACTCCTAGGAGGTGACAGCGGGCAGTGAGTGGAGGAGGGAAAAAAAAAGACAACTGAATGCCAAGAAGGGAAGACGGGAGAATTTCAAGTAGGAGGGGGTTGTCGACAGTGAAAAGTGCCACAAAATCAATTATGTGAGCTAAGTACATAAATAATAAATATTTGCTGAATTAACGAATGAATGGAAGGAAGAAAGTCCTGGGTCTGAGAATCAACTTTCCTCAGTAAGAATGGCCAAGGTTGCCTTCGGACAAGATGGTTTCAATTAAATTTTAGTCCACCCGCCCTATCAAGAGGAGTTTCTTCTTCCACAAGTGATCCTGTCCCACAGGCTTTCCCCCTGCTTTCCTCATTCTCCCTTCCCAGAGTTGCTGCAACCCAAGAAACACAACGTGTCGGTGTCAAAAGAGACAGGAAACTAACTCACTCCAACTAGAGTTTCTACTTCACTCTCAACTCTACCTGTGGCTCCTCTTACATAAAGGGAGGTGTGGCAACTGGGTGGAAGAAGCGGCCGGTTCTGTCCCCGGCTGCACTGCTGACTAGCTGTGTGGCTCTGGCCAAGCTGCTCAACTTCTCTGGACTGGGCTTTCCACGCAGACAGGAGGAGGTGGGTCTGCGTGGACTTCAGGTCAGTTTCGAAGGCCCCTTTACGCTTGAAAGTCTTCAATTTTATCATTCTCAGAAAGCCCTGGCGACCACCTCAGAGAAGAAAGTGACTACAAGGCCCGGAGACACGACGGCCAGACCTCGCGCGGGGCGGAGCGCCGGGATGGAGGGGTGCACCCACCCAGTGAGGGGGCGCTGCCCGCCCCTCGCGGATCACCAGCGAGCAGACAGCTCCCACTCCCCAGGCGGGGCAGGTTCCCCCCAAACCCGAGGGCGAGTCCCACACCCCACCCCACCGTTCCTAGACCCCCATACGGAGAGGAGCTCGAAAAAGCCTTGCGGGGGAAAGAGAGATTCCCTTCCCAGAGCCCCGCGCCGCCGCGAGTCGGATTCCGGCGGCCACGACGTGCAGCCCGATCATGACACAGACAGTCCTGGAAGGCGCGACCGCTCCCGCCTCGCCCGCCCCGGGCTCGGGGGCGCCAGACCGCCCGCGCCGAGCCCCGACGGGCCGGCGTCCGCCCCTGGCCCGGCCGCCAGGTCGGCGGCGCCCCGGGCCCGGCCCTCCGGCCCTGCGGCCCCGCCGCGGTCTCGCGCTTCCTGCGCCGCCCCCGCCCCCACCCGGCCGCCCAGTCGGAGCGAGTTGGTCTCGCGGCGGGTCAGCGCTCGCGGGCGCCGGACCCGCCGCCCGCCGCCGGCAGCGCGGGGCAGGGTGGCCCGTCCGGCTCGCGGGCAGCCCAAGGGGAACCCGGGCTCGGGGCCGCGGGAGGGCGCCCGGGAAGCCCGGGGCTCGGGCGGGCGGGGGCACAGCTGGCGGGGCGCGGGGCCCTGCTCCCTCCGGTCGTTACCTGCGCGCTTGCGGGGGTGTCCCGGGGCGGCCGGCCTCTCCCGGCGCTGTCTCCCCACGCAGTTGCCCATGCTGGCTGCTCAGCCGGGCCCCATGCACCGGAGGCGGCGGGCGGGTCTGCTGCTCGCGATCCTGCCCGGACGGCGGCGTCCCGGGTCAGCGGCTCCCGCCGCCCGGCATCGGCGCTCCGACCTCCCCCCGAGGGCGCGCTCTGCCCCGGCGCCGGCTTCAGCACAAACTTTGCGGGCGAGGGGCAGGGGGAGGCGGCCGGCGCCCCAGCGCAGTCCCAGGTGGCCGGGCAGGGGGGCCCGCGACGGTGCCCGGCCGGAGACCAGCCCCGCTGGAGGGGCGGAGAGAGGGGGCGGGCACCGCCGCAGCTACTCGGGCTCGCTCGGGGCTCCCAGCTGGGGCCGGCCCCCGGCGCCTGTCACTCACCTGCCTGGCCCCGCCCCCGCCCGGCCCCCGCCCCGCGCCCCGCGCCGCCCGCGGTGCCCGCGCCGCCGCCGCCCGCCCCAGGTGCGCATGTGACCGGCAGCTCCGCCCCTCGGGCCAGGCCTCGTTTTCTCATTGGCTCCTCCCAAGGTGCGTGCCTCCCCCGGCCCCACCCAGCCAGGTGCCCGCCCCACCGCCCGTCTCGGGGGAGCCGGGCCGGGAATTATTCGCCCTCAATAGCCCCGGGCTGCGTGCCCAGCAGCCGCCCGCCCTCCCGCGCCGCCGCCCCGGCCCCAGGCCCCGCCCTGCGGGGAGGGACCGTCCCATCCCTCCCTGGAGCCGCCGGGCCCGGAGCCGGCGGGCACGTGACCAGCGCGCGCCCCGCCCCGCGGCCCGGCCCGGCGATTGGCCGAGGAGGCGCGTGCGCCGAGAGGCCCGGCCCGCGCCCGCCCACTTCCCTCCCCCGGGCCCGCGTCCGCGTCATGGCCGCCGCCGCCGCTCCGGAGGCGGTGGCGCCTGCAGGCGCCCTGTGGGGCCTCGTGCACGACTTCGTCATGGGTCAGCAGGAGGGCCCCGCTGACCAAGTGGCTGCAGGTACGGCACGCGGCGCCGCGCGGCTTCCGCTCGGGGCCCGCGGGGGAGCGGCCTCGGCGCCGGCGCGGGGCGGGAAGGGGGAGAGGGGCCGCCGTGCCTGGGGACCGGCCGGGGCAGCCTGCGAGCACCGCGTGCCCGGGGCCGGGCCGCGGGGACGGTCCTTGCATCTTCCTCAGGGCGCCCGCATGCCTCTCGCCTCTGCATGCGGCCGCTTTGAAGGGCGGCCGGTGTGGGGCGAAGCATTACCATTTCCCCGGTGAGGCTGGTGACCCCGGCGAGGGCGGGCTCGCAGGTCAGGCAGGTGGAGGGCTAGAGCTGGGACCCCAGAACTCCCACCCTCTGGGGGGTTAACGTGGCCGGAGGCATCTTCCGGGGCTTGTGCGCCTTCGCGTGGCGTGTCCCGGGCGCGCGCGGCCGGACCTTGGACAGGCGGTCACTGGAGAGAGGAGCGGCAGCCCGTCTAGGGGGTTGGGGATATTCTGCGTGTTCTCCTTGAGGCTTTCCCTCCGTTTCTTGGTAAAGTTATTAATTAAGTTGCTTTATGACTTTTTTTTTTTTATGTGGTGTTTGTTTTTATCTTTTCCCCAGAGCTCCAGATTCCTTCTTTTCACCCGTTCAGGGATCGCTTAGTTCTGACAGCTTTTCTAAGACGAGAATAAAACAAATTCCAGATTTCCTTGGAATTCTGAGTCTTCGCCCTTTTAGAAAAAAGAAAGTTGTCTAAAACTTTTAAAGTTGTTGAAAAAACTAAAGTTACTGAATGTTAGGAGGCCTTCCAATCTCGTGTTTTAGTAATAGAATACAATATAATCTCGTAAGTACTCATGAGTTTTGTCTTTGTTTTGGAAATTTGCGTACTTAGAAGGGACACATTTCTTTCGAACACTGAACATATTAGCTTTTAGAAGATGTGAGAAATAAAGTGAGTCTGATAGTAGTGTAATACTTTGCTCCTTAGCAATTTTCCGCTTTGATTTACTCATTCCACCATTATCGAACACATTTTCCATACACAGTGCAAAGCAATAGGAACAGAAATATAAATTAGCATAGATTTGTGCCCATCAGAAACTTGCAGTGAGCACACTCCATTAAAAGGACTGTGTAAAGTATGTGCAAGGTGGCATGGAAGCATCAAGGGGCAAATGGCTGCTGCTGCCATTCCCTTAAACATCTTCTAGTTTTGTGAAGTATAATGTTTTGGCTTTCTGTTTAAAGATTGATTTAGTTATACAAGAGCTGGGGTACAGGCCAGAGGCGCAGGAGGGTGAGAGAATTCACCAGACAAAACTGGGAGCAGGACAGGCAGACGGACCGAAAGCACTGCTAAGGTGAGCATCTGGCGAGACAGGAGAGGTCTGCCATGCCATGTGGGTATCTCTGGCCAGGCCGAGAATCACACCTGTGCTGTGGAGACTGTGGACAGCTTTATAGTGCCAGGCTCAACCCTCTGTGCCACCCGGGAGGCCCAAGTATAATGTTTTGAATACAGTGTCCTAGCAATGTCATTTCCCCCAGTGCTTTATTATGAAAAATTTCAAGCATACAGCTGTCCAGAGAATTTCATAAGAAATACATAGATTCACCACCTAGGTACTGTCATTAACTTTTTAATATAACTTGGCTTTATCACGTATCTATCTATCCATTTAAATTGCAAGTATCAGTACACTTCCCCCCTAAATACTTTGGTATCCGTATCATTAATTAGAGTTTGTTTGTTTATTTTGGTTTAAAATTTGTGTCCAATGAAGTGTAGTTGGTGTATTTACTGATTTTGAAACATGCATACACCTACCCTCTTCTAAGATAAAGTACATTTCTATAAACCGTGTCATTTGTAACTATTCTTTCATATTTATTCATTACAAACAATTCTGGATTTTGCAAAATCAGAGTATACTTGAGAAGACAGGGTGACTAAGCGCTGCCAAGTTCTTATAAATATTTTTGTAAAATTTATATTTTTTTGCCTGTAAAATGGCCTAAACTATTGTCTAGTTTAAGTTTAACTCAGCTTAGCCAAGACTGTAATAGTAGCCCTATAGTAATTTAGTCCTGAAGGGAAAAGGAGGTTGGTAGTAACAGTAAGGCTGAAAGTTTTGGTGGGATTGGATTATGTATAATCATGGCAGATTATGTATAACCATTATGTATAACCAAGCTTGAGCAAGGGAGTCAAATAATAAAGCCAATTTGAGAAATTGATATTCTCAATCATAGCCCTAGTTAGGGTTTTGAAGGCTGGCATTTTGAAGCATGCCTAGAATAAGATGTGCTTTCTTATCCTCTAGCCTAAGTCAAGTTTGTTAGTGCTGAAAGGACAACTTTCTATTCAACCACTCACAGCAGCAGCCCCTCCTACAAACTCTTAAATGCAGAAGAACACCTAAGATCACAAACGCAGCTACCACCAACTTTGTTTTGCCAGATGAAAGTATCAGATGTAAAGGTGCATATGACGGAAGAAATGACCTCACAGCCTACAGGTTAAAGTCTTATAGCTTCTCAGCCAACCAACCAATGCCTGTCCCTAGCCTTTTCTCTCACCATTCCCCTCCTGGGCTTTTAGATTCAGGCAACCACCTTTATTAAATATTCCTTAAGTGCTTTCCTTCCCAATTCTAGCTCCATTAATCAAAGGTAGACCTAGGGTTCTAGGCCAACCTTGAGTGCTCACTACCTGCACCCCATGTACTTCCTAATTACTCCAACCAGACGTCATCTCACACTTCAGAATCCTTGTGGTACTCTCAACCACTTATATACTTATATACTTATTACTTATATACTTATTACTTATTAGCAAACATGTTCACATCTCCACATCCTAACCCTTCTATTCCTACCACCGAAGTCTCCTGGAGACTAGCATTAAGTATGCAGTAAAAACTACCTAAGTGAATGAAATGAGAGGGAGGACCCTTAGGCTTTTGAGCTTGCGGGTAAGCAAAAGACAAGTATTTTGTCAATAATGGAGATTAGGAAGGGAGCTGATTTTGAAGATTTTTTTTGGACACATTGAATTTGCAAGTGACAGGTAGAATTTTATTCTCTATTTGAATTTTTCCATCATTTCAGTCTTTTTTATATTGTATTTCCCATATTTGTCATTTCCTGAGGATACCACTATTCCTGAAACTAAAAATGGTCTAAAAACAGTAAAATATAATCCTGAGAAATATCCGTGGCACCCTTAGCAGTATTTTCTGAGATCTTGATTAGAGCTGATTCCTGATTGGGATTTTTCTCTTTTGCTCCTTCACAACCTCCCTGCCTCCCTGCTTGGCTGCTACTCCAGATTCTCAAGAGGCTGCAACTCCATCAGACAGAAGTCTGATTGTGCATTCTGTGTCAGTGCTGGTATAAACACTCCTTTGACAACTCCTCAGTGACCCACACGAACTGGAACCCTGCTGAAGAAAGTGTGGGTAGTTAGGAGATGTTAGTAGGTCCATTTTTAGACAGCAGATCTTGGACATGTTGGAAAAACTTAGAACAACGTATAAAGGGAAAGGAACTTACACTTATTTTTCCTTAATACCAGAGAGACTACTCGTAAGAAAATTTGCTCTTTATTAGCTTCTTTCATCCCAGGAGCCCAAGTGCATAATTAGCAGTACTTCCAGGATTTTGTGTATTTTTCATTTGGGAGAACTTACAGTATTAAGAGAATTAGCACATAAAGTAGCTAATGGATTTTCAAAAAATCCAGGTATTTTACTCCTTTCTTAGGTTCACTCAGTCTCTGTTTATAAATGTCTTTGTTCCCCCAACAGACTACAGGCTCTTCAAATGCTCCGTCTGTATTTCTCTATCAGCCATAAAATAGTACCTGGTTTATAATAGATACTCAGTCCATGATGCATGGATAAGTGGAAATAAACACGACAATTTTTTAAAAGATGAAGAGAATACAAAAGAGGGAATACAGTAATAATGTTTGGGGACAAAAGGAATGTGTCACAAAGAGTTGACATTTGAATCTGATCTTGAAGAGTGGCAGTTCCTTAGACTGGCAAGGTCAGGAAAAAGCATCCCAAACCAAGGGTATGTTTCCAGGCTTAAGGATACGGAAAAGCTGGGCCGTTGGGATTCCATGTGACTGGATGATAGGAGCTGCGATGAAAGCAGAGACGAGAGGAGATTTGGGCCAGGGAGTCAGGTCTTAGGTGACATGGAGATTGGTGAGTCAAGGTGTAAATTGTGCATTTTAAGGAAGTAGCATTAGACGACTTACAGTATTTTCGCAGCATTTTAGCAACCATCACCACTATCTTAAAATTCTAGAACATTTTCACCACAATAAAAAATAGAGGGTTATTTTGAGGCTCTTGTTGTATAGTCTAGCTATAGGGATAAGGAAGAATTATATTTGAAAGGCACTTCTAAAGTAGACTCAACAAGAGTAGAATAAGATATTAGATTTAGTCTCCTTTGTGATTCAAAATAGTGATTCTGGATTTTGCAACCTCATTTGCCATTTCCCTTACTCTTATTTACTATTGTGAGATAGCTTTATTATCTTACTTTTTTCCTAATTTCATATTTTGTACTTCACTTTACTTTGTGCTGCATTAGTTCAAAGTGGGGTCCTTGTGAAAATATCAAGACTAAAGGGCTCTGCAGGGAGAATTTACCCACATACTGGGATTCAAGGAATCGCTTGCAAATGCAAGTTACTTTGTAATTATAAAGCAGTCAGTTTCATAATGATGTATACTGAATGAAGTATTTTTCTTTTATATACCTTGAGGCAGTGTGTAGGAGTGGGAGTTGATTTTTAAGGGGGCCCAAAGGACCCTCTGGTGATGGAAATAAGCTGTCCTTTTTTTTTTTAAGATTTATTTATATTTATTTATTTATACAAGCACTGGGTACAGTCAGAAGCGCGGGAGGGTGAGAGAATTCACCAGAGCCAGAGCGAGGAGCAGAGCAGGCAGAAGGACCGAAGTACACTGCTGAGGGGAGCAGCGGGCGGGCGGCAGGAGAGGTCTGCGCGCCCTGTGGGACCCTCCTCCAGTGGCCGGGGAGCAGCGGGAGCAGCCGGGGCTTGAACCGGCGGCTGCGGGCAGCTTCGCAACCTGGCGCTCAACCACTGCGCCACTGGGGAGGCCCGGAAATAAGCTGTCTTGATTGGGGTATAGATTACTCAGAGTATACTTTTGTTAAAAGTCATGAAAATAGAGTTAATACCTTTGCATTTCTCTGTATGTAAAGTATGCCTCAGTTTTGTTTTTAATGAAAAAATTTGAGGCAACTGAGGGGGGCCTATTAGACAGGTGTTTGTATTACAGTACTTGAGGTATTCCCAAAGATAGACAGAGGACTTGAATGGTGTTGCTGAGGAAGGATTCAGTTCATTGATGATCTTTGCTAATAACAATTGTCAGTGCCCTGTAGTGGCCTATGCATAGTTATTGCTAAGGCTTTTTGTGGCCGCTACTGAAATTTGTTTTGAGATGGGCTCTTGCCAGGTGGTTCCCAAAAAGTACCGTTTTCTGTCCTCTCAAATGGTATAATACAGTTGTGGATTGTAACCCAGAAATGGATATCTTTGTTCATTTACTTGGTTGTAGACCCCCAATTATCAGTTCCTGGGTTTGTGGTGTTAGTCTGGCTGATGCCCCTTCCCCCACCCTAGAGTCAGCACATTTTTTTCTTTCCCTTGGCTCTTTCAGGAGTAGGGGCAGCAGCTGGGACTTCCGCGTCCTGGCACCAGTTGGGCTAAGAGTGCCTCATGTCTAAATTTGTGCCAGTCACGAGCTATGAATCCTGACTGGAGAGCTCCTTTTCCTCAGTCGGCTGAACTTCTTATTCTAGTGCCAGTGTGAGCCTCTGCCCAGCTTAGCTCACAGCTGTTGCTTTGAGACCACAGGCTTAAGGAGAAGTAGAGGTTGGGAAGTTTTCTCAAGTCTCTTATTCACTCTAGTCAGAGGTTAGCGTTGGTCAGAGCTAACTAGTGAGGTCCTGCATTCAAAAGCAGGTAGGCTAGGAACCCTGAACTGGCTCTTGAGAGCAATGCCCTAGTCGCCATGCCTTGCGGAGTTAGCACCTCTGTGATAATCAAACCCTTAGGAAGATTGCTAACCTTTAACTCTGTTTCTCCTTTGAAAATATATCCAAAGATGCTAGTTAGGTTGCTGTGAGTTATTGTGCTGCTAAAATTGCATTTTTTTTTTTTTTGATAGAGGCATGTTTTGTTTTATTTATTTGTTTGTTTGTTTTTTTTTTTTGTTTATACATGCACTGGGTACAGTCAGAAGCGCGGGAGGGTGAGAGAATTCGCCAGAGCCAGGAGCAGAGCAGGCAGAAGGACCGAAGTACACTGCTGAGGGGAGCAGCGGGCGGCAGGAGAGGTCTGCGCGCCCTGTGGGACCCTCCTCTGGTGGCCGGGGAGCAGCCGGGGATCGAACCAGCACTGCAGGGGCCGCGGGCAGCTTCGCAACCCAACGCTCAACCGCTGCGCCACCGGGGAGGCCCTAAAATTGCATTTTTTAAATAATATTTTCACAAAGATACAACATTCAAAGGTGCAAAAGGATACTAGTGATAAGTCTCGTCCATCCCAAGATAAAATGCGGACTGCCACAAATTTAACTATTGCTAGTGTATGACATATCTTCACGGAAGGAGGGAGGGTAAAAAGTGTTGATCTAAGTGACTTTAGAAAACAATTTTGTCTAGGAACTTTAAAGCTAAAGACAGAACTGTCCATAAACACTACACTCTGCTTATAAATTTGTTTCTCACAAAAGTTGAGCATTCTGAAAGTAGTTTATAACTATCCAAGAGTTGAAAAAATAATAAATGGATTAGGGATCTGGTGGCAGAGTTTGGAGCAGCTGTGGTACAGGAATGAGCTCCCATCCTGTTTTTAGTCATGTTTGCTCCTCAAGGACTAGGGAAAGTTTACCATTAACAAAGACACCGAAGTACCCCAGCACCTT
This sequence comes from Talpa occidentalis, assembly GCF_014898055.3. Lineage (NCBI taxonomy): Eukaryota > Metazoa > Chordata > Mammalia > Eulipotyphla > Talpidae > Talpa > Talpa occidentalis. The sequence goes on from NW_023605194.1 coordinate 22,981,681, forward strand.
TGTTCCATCAGCAAAGAAGAGCACACACTAGAAACATCACTCAATCGCAGCTGTTGAAGGACCCACAGGTGCCATTTGCTGCATACAAAGCCCCCCTTTTGGAACATAAGATTATTGTCCTCCTGCAGACCACCCAGGTTTACAGCCCCGAGGAGGCCTTCACCCTGGCCATCACAGACCTTATCAGTGAGCTCTCCCTGCTGGAAGAGTGGTGTGAAGTGACAGCAAGAAGGAACTGAATAGTGGGCTGGAAACCTTGCTCAGCTGTTTCCTACCCTCCAATAGGCCTTTCTGCAGGCACCAAGCAGAGGAGAGGAGCCTCTTCTGGCCATGGGTCTCCCTGTGGATGTCTCAGTGAGCTCCACCCCATGACATCTGCACATAGATTATTTTCTCTCTCTAATAAAGTGTGGCAGGAAGGAAGAATGAATGGATGGATAGATAGATAGACAGGTAGGTAGGTAAATAGGTAGTGGGGTAAACAGGATAACAGGAACCAGCTCAGAGAAAGAAATTACAAACAAGAAAGGAGTAAGGCTACAATGAACTCAGGTACTGGGTTAGGGTTGGGAAAAATGATATGCTCTTATGGTTTGAATAATATACATATCAATAGATGCAGAAATGATAGATATGTGCAATACACATGAGTTATTCGCAGTTTTTTCTAACAGCCAAGAAGCAGTAGCACCCCTGTAGCAACAGGTGTATCCACATCCAGATCTTGACTCTCCAATAAAAAGAACCAGGGTTTCTTGGAGAATTCTAGGCTTGAGGCAGGGAAATTACTTGGTAGTGGTAGAAGGTCAGAAAGTACTTAAAAAATGAAAAGATGGGCCATGTCAAAAGGACATGAGCCAAACTAAAAAGTTCTTACTACACTACCTCAAACCAAAATCACTGCTGCATAGCAAAAGAATGGGAGAAGATAATATGCAAGCGATAGGACAGATAAGGGGTTGATATTTCATAAAACATAAACAACAGAAAAACTTAGTAACTAAGTGATCAAATTTAAAGTCACCATTGTTGAGTCACATTGATAATTGCATCCCTGATATAAGAAGGTACTTCCCCTTCATGTTTTTCTTTCCAAAAACTCATAGTTCAAGTCTAAACATGAGGAAAACATTAAAAAAAAAAAAAAAAAAGACAAACCCTAATTAAGGGACATTCTTAAAATATTTATTTAAAATATCAAGATCATGAAAAACAGGGAAGACTAAGAGAGTTTTGCAGACCAGAGGAGACTAAGGATCTGTGGATGACCAGTTGCCCTCCATCCCTAAGAAAATGACTGGAAAAATTGGTAAAATCCTAATAAAGTCTAGAGTTTAATTAATGGTTATGTGCCAGTGTTTATTTCTTAGTTTTAACAAATTGCCATGTAAGACGTTAACATTAGAAAAACTGGGTGAAAGTGTACAGAAATTCTGTAGTATCTTATAACCTTTTTAAAAATCTAAAATAATTTCAAAATAAAACGTTATTGCATTTTATTATCTCCCCTCCAAAATGCTGTGTTGTAAACTGACATTTCCTCTATAAACATAATTTTTTTAAAGGAAAAGAAAAAAATTTTAAAGACGAAAATTAAAGCTCTGTCCATACTATATGCTATTTATATGGACTGTTCTGCTTTTAGATCCTGCCCCCTTTATCAGTATATACATAGCTTCTTTGGTTTTTATTTTTTCATTTTCCTTTTTTTCTAAGTAGCTTCAGAGAATTCCATTATGTGGTTGTACTATAATTTACTTAACTGGTTTCTTACATCATTTGTTGTTTGTAGTCATTTGCTGTTACAAATAATTATGCAGGACCTCCCTGATGGTGAAGGGGTTCAAGTCTCAGCTATCAAGCTATCACCAGCCACTGCAGCATGAGTTCCATCCCTTATTCTGGGCCTGGGAGGTAACCCACATGGCACAGCAGACCTGCCCTGCCTTGCCCCGCTGCTTCCCCCAGCAGTGTGTTTCAGTAGATTTGCCTTTTCTGCTCCTTATTCAGTCTCTGGTGAATCCTCTCACTTTCTGCACCTCTGGCCTATACCCCAAATTTAATAAATCTTTTTTTTTTTTTTTGTGGGACCCTCGCTGTCGGCCGGGGATGGAACTGGCGCTGCAGAGGCTGCAGGCAGCCTTGCAGCCCAGCACTCAACCGCTGCACCACCAGGGGAGGCCCCCAAATTTAATAAATCTTTAAAAAAACAAACAATTCTGTAATGAATAACCTGTACATACATTGTTTTATACTTTACAAATATATATGGTAAATTTATTTATTTTAAAGATTTATTTATCTATGCATACAAGAACTGGGGTGTAGACCAAAGGTGTGGGAGGGAGGAGCTATGAGAGGATTCACCAGAGACAGAGCAGGTATCCGAACAGGTGGACTGACTAAAATACACTGCTGAGGGAAGCAGAGGGCCAGACAGGAGAGGTCTGCTGCGCCATGTGGGTTAGCTCACTGGTCCAGAATGGAACTCCTTTTGTAGTGGCTGCAGATAGTTACATAGTGCAGTGCTTATTAACCCCTTGCGCCACTGGGGAGGTCCTATTTGGTAAATTTAAAGAAGATTCCCCCTGGGGCCTCCCCGGTGGCGCAGCGGTTGAGCACTGGGTTGCAAAGCTGCCCGTGGCCTCTGCAGCGCCAGTTCGATCACCGGACAACGGTCCCACATGGCGTGAGGCACCAGACCTCTCCTGCCGCCCGCTGCTCCCCTCAGCAGTGTACTTCGGTCCTTCTGCCTGCTCTGCAACCCGCTCTGGCTCTGGTGAATTCTCTCACCCTCCTGCGCTTCTGACTGTACCCAGTGCTTGTACAAATAAATAAATAAATCTTTTTTAAAAAGAAAGAAAGAGGGCCTCCCTGGTGGTGCAGCGGTTGAGCACTGGGTTGCGAAGCTGCCTGCAGCCTCTGCGGCGCCGGTTTGATCCCCGGCTGCTCCCCGGCCACCGGAGGAGGGTCCTACATGGCGCGCAGACCTCTCCTGCCGCCCGCTGCTCCCCTCAGCAGTGTACTTCGGTCCTTCTGCCTGCTCTGCTCCTGGCTCTGGCTCTGGTGAATTCTCTCAACCTCCCGCACTTCTGACTGTACCCAGTGCATGTATAAACAAAAACAAACAAACAAAAAATAAATAAATAAATAAAACATGCCTCTATTTAAAAAAAAACAAAAAAAAAAAAAGAAAGAAAGAAAGAAAATTCCCTGGGTTATAGCAGATGTGCACTTGTAATTTTAAAGATGACAGTATCTTAAAAAAAAAGAGAGATAGTGTCAAATTGTCCTACATAGAAAGGGTAATCAATTTATACTCCTGCCTACAATATATACGGGTGTCTGTTTTCGCATACCATCACTAAACAGCATGTGTTTAAAAGTTCGATCTTCATTAGGTTCTCTCTCTCTCCCCCTCTCCCCTGCCCCCCTGCCAGTGTTAATAGAATCTTTTTTCCCTTTAATCATTTTACATACTTTTGCGTGTACACATGTGACGGTTTTAACTTCATAATGTTTATTTCCTACCCAGCCATGTTAATGAATTCTTTTAGTTGTATATATTATATATTTTTTACCTATTTCTTTTGGATTTTCCATTTGTAAGTGATGCATTTGCTTCCCTTTCAGTTTCTATACATGAAGCTGCATATTTGTAATAATGCCTCTCATGCAGGAGGCCAACATAGTAAACCCCAAAGTACAAACTCTAGCATAGGCAAGAAACTTTGGTAATTAGAAACATTGAATCCTGGGATGGGATCTTGATTTTATTTTCTCATATTTCTTCTGTTTCCTCTAGATGTGAAATCTGGCAGCTACACAGTGTTACAAGTGGTAGAAGCACTTGGGTAAGAGCCTCCATTATAGAATGTCCTTCTCTATTTTGTACACTGCTGCTTTCCCATAGTTAATTAACCCCAAATTTCTTCTACCAAAGCCCAACTTCCACCACTCACTTCCATATCAGTACCTCAGGCTAAGCCTTTGATGCTTTTGAAAAGTTTCATATCACCTAACTGAGGCTCCCTATGAAAGTTTTATATGCACACAATCTGTGGGTCACATCAGCTGCTGGATTAGCCCACAGGTTTGGGGTAGGTGATTGAAGGCCATCAACTCTTATGTAGAGCTAGGACTCCTATGCTTCTTCATCTTTACCAGCCCAGACCTGACTTGGATCTGACCCAGACCTGACTTGGGTCCCTGCCTGGGAAGTTACCGGGAGGCTGACCTTGCACTAGGTAGACCCTGTCTATAGAAAAGTGAAGAGACAGCTGGAAAACCAGTGTCATAACCAGATACTCCAACATCAGAGGAAATATGTGCTTATAATCGAATGCCCACTTTCCTTGTACTCACACTTGATAGACCGTTTAGATTGACATGTCTTATTAGCAAAGGGTGTTAACTGTCACAGCGAGCATATCTTCTAAAATAGAAAACTAGAAAATTGGAGGGAGAGAGGGACTAGGTCACTGTTGTACGTTTCTCCCACATATGAGAACACTTGACCTTTGTACCACATTATAGCATTGGTCATTTTTATTGAGATATAATGCATATAAAAGTCCCCCTTTGAAGTGTAATTTCATGGCTTTTAGTATATTCACAGATTTGTGCAACCCTTAGCACAATCAATTTTAGAATATTTCCATTACCCCAAAGAGAAACCCCATGCCCATTAGCAGTCATTCCCCATTATCTCCTAATGGGGAATGGCAACCAATTCTGCTTTCTGCTTTCTGTCTCTATGAATTTGCCTTTTCTGGACGTTTCATGTAAATGGACTCATGTAACATATGACCTGCATAATTGGTTTCTTTCACTTAACTTGATATTTTCAAGGTTCATCCTTGTGTAGCATGTTTTAGCACTTCATTTCTTGTTGAATAATTTCCATTGAATGGATATACCATATTTTGTTTAACCATCAGCCAGTGGATCCTCATAATCAGTTAATAGACATCTTGGTTGTTTCCACACTTTGACTTTTCTGAAAAATGCTGCTATAGGCATTTGTATGCTTTGGTCCATTTTTAAATGCAGTTATCTACTTCTGAACAGAGATTTTTCTACATTTGCCTATCCCAGGAAGCCTGTCAAGACTGATCTTATATTTGGTTATGGATACCCTTCTCTCTGAGGTTTCACTCACATGTCCTGGCTAGTTCCCCTTCAGAAATCTTTCTACTTTTACTTTGTTAGATTCCTTGTAGTATATTTAAATCTAATCTCTATGGAGCTATTTTAAAAATAAGTCACCTCCTCGTTGTAGTCCAGCTCCTCCCACATCAATAATCCTAGTTAAAACCTTTATTCTGGCCATCTTACTTTAAAAACTTCCAATTATAAAGTTGTTCTTTTCCTAAGACCTTGGTGATTGCTCTTAACATTTTTCTTTATATTTACTTTCCTATTTTGGTAGAAGCTGCAACTGCCAATCATATCTTGGGCCTTGTGGACAGCAGCTGCTAAGCTTTGTTTCAGAGGAATGTCACAGTCACACTGGGGGGAAAGGATACCTAGTGCCCTGTGAGTGCCTGGCAACGGACACTTCTATTGGCTGTAGTGCCCCATGTGCCCCAGCTAAGGATGCCAGAGCAATATGACGATCAGCTCTTTGATCTCTGGCCTTGCTGATATCTGTAATTCTAAGTACTTTCAGAATATCATCCTGGCATCACACCCTTAACAGGGCTTGACTTCCATGCCCAGGGGGTGAATGTGACTAATTGCAAAATATTTATTCCTTCCAAAGTTTGATCTGGATAATATCACACTCTCTCTATCCTGCTTTCTCCAGGTCCTCTCTAGAGAATCCAGAACCCCGAACTCGGGCACGGGGAATCCAGCTTTTGTCACAGGTGCTACTCCAATGTCATTCCTTGCTCCTGGAGAAAGAAGGTACTGGCATCATTAGTAGGAATGTCTTCCTGAGTTACAGAACCAAGGCCTTTCTTGTCTATTCAAGCTAATGTTATAGGGAGGGCATAAGGTATCTGTGAACTACTTATTCAAGTCTTCGTTCCTCACTGGCATATGGCAGAAATGATAAGAATTGAGACAAAAGACACATGGATTCAAATGCAGCCTTAGACCTTTTTTCCCACAATGTATCTTCACTGCTCTGTGAAATGGAAAAAGTAGTGTTTCATAGAGAAGAAAAGTCATGAAATATCACAGCACTTTTAAAGCCTAAGGAGAAAAGCCAACTTATTTTCTTTCCGTAGTAGGGTTATGGGAACTATCACCTATATAAATAGCTTTCTTAGCATATAACCATGCCCTTTTATTTATGCTACTTTTGAGTTACAGTGATAGAATTAAGCAATATTTAATAGTTGTGACTGAGATTTATGTCCTACAAGCCCAAAATATTTCCTGTCTTACCCTTTAAGAAAAAGTTTGCCAACACCTCTTCTGTATAAGGTCAGTTCTGGGGATGAAAATGGATTTGACTGTGGACCCATGTGAAAATGGGTAATAGATGTGCACCTATTTTCCTGATATCCCTGGGTGAAGGAGAGAATTTGCAGTGACACCCAAGCGGAACAGATGTTGGTGGGCCCTCTGCGTATATAACTAATGGCTAAGTTTCTGTTTGTGCAGTGGTACACCTGATCCTATTCTATGAGAACCGGCTGAAGGACCATCATCTTGTGATCCCGCCTGCCCTGCAGGGTTTGAGGGCACTTGTGAGTTCTCCCCTTTTATTCATTATACACTGTGTTCATGGGAGCACTTATGCAGTTCATTCTTTCCTTGCCCGTTGGGGGTGAGGCTTGTGCTGAGGAACAGATACCTGAGTATGGGACTCAGCTAGTGTCAGCCAGCTCCCCTTCTGTTTTTACTCTAGGGAGTAAAAATATCTTTTGGGGTACTGGAATTAGAGCGAAATGGAAGGAGCTGCAGGGAACTAATCAGCTTGAGAACAGGGGCCACATTTCTCACTGTTAGCACTTCTTCCTGAACCAGGCTATTGTGGGTCCTACCATAGCTAATTAGGGCTGTTTTAGAGTTGTGTCTTAGAGGCTATGCTAGAATTCCCCTGGTGCTCACCTATCTTCTCTTTCTCCCCAAGAGCCTATGTGTGGCCTTGCCCCCAGGGTTAGCTGTCTCTGTGCTTAAAGCCATCTTCCAGGAGGTCCATGTACAGGTGAGTGATAAGTTACCTTGGTGTGCACTATCTCCCTACATAGTTATCTAGACATAGCTAGAATTAGGTAACAACAACAAAAAATACTGCCTTTTAATTTCTGAACTCTTTCAGGTCTTTGGCCGTGTTTACCTGCTAGTCCTTCTGTTTAAGGAGAAGGAGGCATGTTTCTAACCTATGTCCTTTGACACCTAAGGATAGTCAGCATACAGCAGACAGGTTTTGGTTACTGTTTCCACTGTCGTACTGCTGGGCTCCTAGCCATATCCTTTTTCTGTATTCTTGGGTTGATCTTATACTCTTATAAAGAGCACTGTCTACTTAGAGAGTTGTAAAGCAAGAAGTAGTTATGCCAGCTGAGCACTTACTTTACTTATTTTCTGTCTCCCACCTCAAGTCCCTGTCCCAGGCAGACCGGCACACTGTCTATAGTACTATCACCAATTTCATGCGAACCCGGGAAGAAGGTATGAGATGCTTGCTGGGAAATTGCTCATCCTTCCCTCACTCCTGCTGCCAGGGCATAGTTTAGCCTGGGGGTTGTATAGCAGAACAATTTCCATGGCAGAGGATAAGGAAGGGAAATGGGTTTCTACTCAGTCCCCAGAGAAGCAAGGAAGCAGGGGTGCATGGGGTCGGAGGAGGTGAACGATGTTTTCATTTCTTACCTCTGTGATGTATTGTTGCACATCTCTTCTCAATTCAGTATGCACTTAGAATAGGAAAACAAAAGGGTCAGCTTTGGAAAGCTTGCTGTCTGGGAGACAGTAATGACCTTGTTTTCTTCTCCCCAGAGCTGAAGGGCCTAGGAGCTGACTTTACCTTTGGCTTCATCCAGGTGATGGATGGGGAAAAGGATCCCCGTAACCTTTTGGTGGCTTTCCGCATCGTCCATGACCTCATCTCCAGGGATTATAGTCTGGGTACGTCCTTGTAGCCACGAATTAATTGGTTGGGGCTTGTTGTAATATATCAATAGCTTATGAGTCAACCTCATTCTTTCTCTGTTGCCATAGGACCCTTTGTGGAGGAGTTGTTTGAAGTGACATCCTGTTACTTCCCTATTGACTTTACCCCTGTAAGTAGTACCATTCATTCATTCAGATACTCATTGAGTACCTATATGTGCCTGGCTGAGTTCTAGGCACTCAGGCTTTAGCAGAGAACAAAACAGACAATCTCTGCCCTCGTGAACTTAACATTTTAGTAAATTGGGACGTTCAGGATGTACTTTAAACTCCCTAAAAATGTACTTAATGCTGAGAGGTTTATAGAATTATAAAACATGGTCACTGCTCTTGAAGGTTGAAGCATTTAAGTAATAATATGACATTATGGGCCAAAGTGAACAGTGGTATTCTAGTTGTTCAGAGAAGATAAGAGTTTAGTGTAAGCTACAATAGGCAGCTACAATAGTGACTGACTTTATAGATAAAATAGGATTTCATTTGGTTTCTGAGGGATGCTAGAATATGATTCTGGAATGCCAGGGGGCATCTCAGGCCATAGAAGCAAACTGACAAAACAAAGGCACACAAATTGAGCATAATATGTATAAGAGGTATTTGCTCTGGCCCCCTTAGACCTTCCTTTCACTCTGCATCTTGATTTCCCTTCCAATCCAAATATTCAGGTTCTCATCACTGTACGGGTGTGCATGGGTATGTGCACTCCAGGAATTAATGGTTTGGGAGAAGTGATTTATCACAACACACCAGACAACACTGAGTATTGATTGACTCTGCCTTTAAAGTTACAAGCCATATTTGTCTATTCCCAAATTGGAAATTTCTTGCCACTTTATTATAGTTAACATCATGTTGCTTAAGACCACCTCTCTCTCACCCTGATGTTCTCTTTCGTAATCACTGTTTCTAACTCAAGCAAGCTTACATCTTTGATTTCTCTGTTATGGTTTTGTTTTATTTTGTGTTTGTTTTGAAGAGAACACAATTCAAAATCCCAAAGCTGCAAAAAGTGAAAAACCTACCTACCATCAAATTTCCTTCTCCATAGTTAACATATTTTATCATTCACATCTGTATCTTCACAGACCAAGCTTTTTCATCCATATATAAGCAGGTGCTTAGCCCACTTCATCTACCCAAATGTAGCTTATATATATACTTTTCCTGTACTTTGCCTTTTTCACTTAACAGTGAGTTCTTTATTCTTTAAGACTGCGTAATATTACTTTACTTGGGAATACCTAATTTCACTATGGGATAAAGGTTGCTAATCTTATGCTGTTATAAACAATGTTGCAATATACATGCCCTATATATGTATCATTTCACATACTTATAGGTATAACAGTAGGATAAATTCCTAAAAGTAGAATTTACTGGAACATATGCATTTATGATTTAGAGATGGGGAAGAGTGTTTCATCCAGTTATTTTTATGTTTTTTTTTTTTTTTAAGATTTATTTATTTATGCATACAAAAGCTGGGGTATAGGCCAGAGGTGTGGGGGGCGAGAGGATTCACCAGAGACAGAGTAGGGAATAGAACAGGCAGATTGACCAAAGTACACTGCCGAGGGGAGCAGCGGGCGAGCCAGGAGAGGTCTGCTGAGCCATGTGGGTTGCTCCCTGGCCGGGGATCGAACCTGTGCTTCAGTGGCTGCGGACAGCTTCATAGGTTGCGTCTGAACCCCTTGTGCCACCAGGGAGGCTCTCATCCAGTTATTTTTAAAGGTAATACAATAAGCATAATTCAGCATTTAAAGGTAGAGAATTAAGCCTCTTTAACTGTCACCACCCATTTTCCCCTTAGAGATAACCCTGTTCCCAGCTGCTTATGTTTTCTCTGACAAATTTTAGGCATAGCAAATTTACAAATAAAGACAGGAGAACTTCTCTTTTTGAGCAGTTCTTTTTTGTAGTGTTCTACGCTGCAGCCTACAAGAAGCTAAAAGCTCTTGTCAATGTGCTAATTAAAACCGACACTTGTCTTTAGCTATTTGTTAGGGGGCCTCCCTGGTGGCGCAGTGGGTTAAGTCTTATCACTCTGAAGCTGTCAGCAGCCACTGCAGCACGAGTTCAATCCCCGGCCTGGGAGCTAACCCACATGGTGCAGCAGACCCCTCCTGTCTTGCCCGCTGCTCCCCTCAGCAGTGTTTTTCAGTCAATCCACCTGTTCTGCTCCCCACGCTGTCTTTGGTAAATCCTCTCATCCCCAGCCCTCTTACCTCTGGCCTCCACCCCAGTTCTTGGATGCATAAATAAAATAAATCTTTAAAAACAAAACAACTGGGCCTCCTTGGTGGGGCAAGGGTTAAGACGCAACCTATGAAGCTATCTGCAGCTACTGCAGCATGAGTTAGATTCCTGGCCAGCCAGGGAGCAACCCACATGGCACAGCAGACCTCTCCTGACTCACCCCACTGCTCCCCTCAACAGTGTGCTTCCGTCGGTCTGCCTGTTCTGTGCCCCACTCTGTCTCTGGTGAATTCTCTCACCACCACCCCCACACACACACACCTCTGGCCTGTACCCCAGTTCTTGTATGCATAAATAAATCTTTTTTTTTTTAAATCATAAATAAATAAACCCCAACTATTTGTTAGAACTATTATTTATGATCTTATTAGTTTTACCCACAGTAGTAAATCATATCAGTATAAGTGATAGTTTCTTTGACTCTCATCATGCCTGTGTGCTTGCTCTAGAGCAAGGGCTAATTAGCAGACTTGCAGTGAAGGGCCAGAAAGTGACTGTTACAGTTTCTGCAGCCATATGGTCTCTGTTGTGACTCCTTAACTCCATGATTCTAGCACAAAAATGGCCATAGACACTGAAATACAGTACTGCAACTATTTGCAATAAAACCTTATTTATGGACATGGAAATTTAAATGTCATGTAATTTTCCCATGTCATAGGATGTTCTTCTTCTTTTGACTTTTTTCCAACTAGTTTAAAATGTATACACTATTCTTAGCTTGTGAGTCACATAAACTCAATTGGTTGTTTCCTTCTCCTAATGCAGAGTAGATATTAAATCTTCCTTCACCATCATCCTAGGTGTTCCTTTATCCTTGGATGAGATCTCTTATTCCCTGTGCCCATGTTATTTCTCATTTTGTTATTTATTCCCTTGCTTTGGTGTTACACATCTTTAGTAACTCTCTGAGTGTATAAAAGAATAAAAAGTTTAGGATTTTGTAAATCTAAAATGTCTTCATTCTTTCCTCCCACTGTTGACAGTATGGGTATAAAATTCAGAATGGAAGAAATACTTTTCCACCAAGATTTTGAAGGCATTGCTATATTTACCTCTAGTTTTCAGTTGTAGAGAGAAGTCTCAGTTTCTTCTGAGTTGAAACTTTTGTGTTCACCTTTTCTCCCTCCTTTCTGGAAGCTTTTAAGTATGATTTTGCCACCAATATATTGAAATTTCACAATAATATGCCTTAGTAAGGGTTTGTTTCATGCATCACATTAGATATTTGGTAGGACCTATCTATCTGGAAACTTGTGTTGTTCAGTCCTGGAAAATTTTCTTGCATTCTTTCATTGATGATTAATTTCTTCCCCTCTGTTTTCCTTTGTTCCTTGTTTTTGGAACTCCTATTAATATTTTGTTGGATCTTTGAATCTTTTCTTTCATATTTTCATTTATTTCTTCCTTTATCTTTTCGGTTAGTCAAAGTTCAGCCACGAAAATAGAAATCACATTGTAATGAAAATAAATAATCTAGGGGCCTTCCCGGTGGTGCAGTGGGTTGAGTGCATCACTGTGAATCTGTCCACAGCCTCTGCAGCACAGATTCAATCCCAACCGCCGGGGTGATACCCACAGGGCGTGGCAGACCTCTCCTGTCTCACCCGCTGCCCCCCTCAGCAGTGCTTTCGGTCCGTCTGCCTGTTCTGCTCCCTGCTCTGTCTCTGGTGAATCCTCTCACCCTCCCGCACCTCTGGCCTGTACCCCAGTTCTTGTATAAATAAATAAATCTTCAAAAAAAAAAAAAAAGGCCTCCCCTAGTGGCACAGCGGTTGACTGCTAGGCTGCGAAGCTGCCCACAGCCTCTGCAGTGCCAGTTCAATCCCCAGCCACCAGCGAGGGTCCCACATGGCGCGACAGACCTCTCTTGCTGTGCCTGCTGCTCCCCTCAGCAGTGTATTTCGTCAGTCTGCCTGTTCTGTTCCCCGCTCTGGCTCTGGTGAATTCTCTCACCCTCCTGTACTTCTGACTATACCCAGTGCTTGTATAAATAAATAAATAAATCTTAAATAATAATAATAATTTAATTATTAATACTAGTAATGGGAAAATTAAGAAGTCACATGGGGAATAGTGAAGCAACCCAGAGATTAAACCAGGAAGTCATCACCACCCTTGACTGGAAGGACAAAGGGAAGAGTTGATGCTACTAGACCCCAGTACTGGGCTGAGAATTTTTGACAAAGACCACAGTGGCCCTGTCATCGGGAACTGGCACCATGGAGGCCAGGCTGCTGTGCTGGTACAGCTGAATTGGAAGGCTGGAGAGAAATCCCTAGTTTTTCCCTTCCCTCTGCCTGGCATTGTTCTACAAGTGCCTCCCGTTAGCTGCACCCAGGCCATTGTGGGCACCAGGGGAAACATATTCCACAGTGATGATGAGTGATCTGAGAGCAGAAATGACTGGGATAAGCACATTCTCCCAGTAACCCCTTCTATTGATTTTTTTTTTTTTTCATTTCTGCATTCATTCTTTGGATTTCCAGGGGCCTTTCGTTGTCATTGATGATGATCTCTGAATGTTTTTCTTTTTTTAAATAGCATTCTATTCTTGTTTAATTCATGGATGGATTACTTCCTTAATCTCTTTTTGAAAACATTGATACTAATTTTTAATATTTCTTTTTTTTTTTTTTTAAGATTTATTTATTTATTTATACAAGCACTGGGTACAGGCAGAAGTGCTGGAGGGTGAGAGAATTCACCAGAGCCAGAGCGGGGAACAGAACAGGCAGACTGACGAAATACACTGCTGAGAGGAGCAGCCGCAACAGGAGAGGTCTGTCACGCCATGTGGGACCCTCTCCGGCGGCCGGGGATCAAACCGGCGCTGCAGAGGCTGCCGGCAGCTTCTTAGCCCAGCACTCAACCGCTGCGCCACCAAGGGAGGCCCTAATTTTTAATATTTCTTTTCCCCACATGAGATTCTTGTTTCCTGCAAGCTTTGTTTTGTTTTGTTTTCATCTTTTTTTATTTTAAAGATTTATTTATTTATGCATACAAGAGCTGGGGTACAGGCCAGAGATGCAGGGGGTAAGAGGATTCACCAGAGACGGAGTGGGGAACAGAACAGGCAGACTGACTGAAATACACTACTGAGGGGAGCAGCGGGCGAGTCAGGAGAGGTCTGTTGCACCATGTGGGTTGCTCCCTGGCTGGCCAGGGGATTGAACTCGTGCTGCAGAGGCTGCAGATTGCTTCATAGCGCGGTGCTTAACCCCTTGCGCCACCAGGGAGGCCCCCCTTTTTTTTCCCATCTTTTTCAATTTATTTTGATCTCTGTTTTCAGTTATAGACTTTTCTCAGATGGTAGGGGCTGGAAAAATCTCAACACTCACCATTACATGACTTACACTCTTTGGTGTAGTACCAGGTGCTAAATCACAGTACATCTCCAAGACTAGAGATTTCGTCTTACCCTCTCCAGAAAATTAAATCTCCAGATGCTGTTGTAGTTAAGAAGAAGTAAGGAGGCAATCTCAGGGGTCAGTTCTCTTCTCTCACCCCAGTTCCTGATATACCTGGTACTGTCAGTTGCAAGGTTTTTTTAGGATTTTGTAGTGTATATTGGTAGTTAGTCAGCTTTCCCCAATCCTCTGAAGACTCTCTTGTCTTAGCTCTGCTAAGTCATTTTCTTCTTATCCATCTGCTTTTCAGCTTCTAAAATTTGTTGCTAACATTTTATTTTGTTCTCCTCAACCTTTAACTTTATGCTTTTTTTATTTAAAAAAAAAAGGAAAAGAAAAGAAAGAAAATCCCCTTACTGTATTTTTGGAGGGATTTCTAAAGAGGACAAGGAAAATCTATGCATGTTTTCAATCTGCCATCTTGATGCTTTTTATATTGCCAGAATTACAGCTTTTTATGAGTGTGAAAAAATAGAAATGCCCATTAAAAGGGGTTTATTTAAATAAATTGTGACTCAACCACACAGTGAAATAGTATCAGCCACTAAAACTGTTATGAAGGAATAACTTAATACCATAGAAAATTTCCGAATGGGCCTCCCTTGTGGCACAAGGGGTTAAGCACCACACTATGAAGCAATCTCAGCCTCTGCAGCACGAGTTTGATCCCTGGCCGGCCACATGGAGACACAGATCTCTCCTGTCTCGAGTTTGATCCCTGGCAACCCACATGGAGACACAGATCTCTCCTGTCTCGCCCGCTGCTCCCCTCAGCAGTGTATTTCAGTCAATCTGCCTGTTCTGTTCCCCACTCTGTCGCTGGTGGATCCTCTCTCACACACACACCCCCACCCCGCCTCTCTGGCGTGTACCCTAGCTCTTATATGCATAAATAAATAAATCTTTTTTTTAAAAATTCTGAATGTATTAAGCGAAAAATTAATTACAAACTATGTGTACAAAAAGGGTCACATTTATTAAAAGTATGTGTATTTTAAAGGGAGACTGTGTCTGCTAACTCATAGTTATAACTTACGGAGGAGAAAGTAATGCACCAAAGTTAAGGGTGTTTGCCTCTGAGTGGTGAGGTGATAGATCAGATAAAAAAATGAATGCCCAAAAAAAAGCAAAATATTTCCAAGAAACACATAAGAGCAAGCATGTCTTCCTGCCAGAACCTTACATCATACTATTCTGCCAGATTGCTTGTAACTATGACCTGGGGGGTCACCAGGTCAAGCCTGTGTCCAGTGGTCGTCCAAAATTTTGTACAAATCCATGACCTTTCTCCTTTTTCCAGCCACCTAATGATCCCCACGGTATCCAGAGAGAAGATCTCATCCTGAGTCTTCGAGCTGTGCTGGCTTCTACACCACGATTTGCTGAGGTGAGTCTAGCCAAGGTTAGGATAACTAGCCTTGGCCCATAAAAGGCTCTGAAGAAAGAACAGTAAAAGCATGGGGGGATAGGAAGCTCCAGTGTATATTTTAGGGATGACATTCTGCAGATGTCTTCAGACTTGTGTGCCAAGTATCTTCAGATCTTCAAAGTAGAAAATGTTATCATCTCCTTTCAAAACGGTAATCCACTCCCTATCTGGTGCTATCTTTTGAAATCCTGTAACTGCCAAGTAGCCCATTTTTCAGGTAACTGGAGGTCTGGCCCCAGTTTGGCAGGAAGGTTGGTTTAGCCTCAACTCCTGACTCAAGCATAGCTCCCTGATGTAGCACCTACCTGAGGACATGGTTGGCCTTGTGTGGCCACACTTCCCATCTCAAACTTCGGTTCTTTTTCACTCCCACAGTTCCTGTTGCCCCTGCTGATTGAGAAAGTGGACTCTGAGATTCTTGGTGCCAAGTTGGATTCTCTGCAGACTCTGGTGAGTGATTTTTCTCTTTCCAGGGTCCAGCTGCCTGTAGATAATTTAGGGATGCTAAGCAATTACAGATTTTTGAAGAGCCAGAGAATTAAGTAGTCCTCAGAAGAGTGATGACCAGGATCTGGGCCTATGTGTTGACCTAAAGCCCTAGCTGCATGTTGTGAAAAATGGGGAAAGACTGACCAGGTTCCCCTCATGCTCACTTTCCATCAGTCCAGGTGAGCTCCTATTTTCTTTGCCCAGGTAGAACTATTAGGAAGTCCTTCTGGTTTTTCTGCTGAAAGCCAGGCTCCTTCAGGTGCCACTGTGCTGAGCTGCCTGCATATCCCAGGAAGCCGGGGAGTGCAGCTAGCTGATACTTGTGCTTACTTGGCAGAACGCTTGCTGTGCTGTGTATGGACAGAAGGAACTGAAGGACTTCCTGCCCAGCCTTTGGACTTCCATCCGCAGAGAGGTGAGTGTCACTTAGATAAACTGACTACTGTTAACACAGTTAGCAGGCATGAGGGGAAAAAATACACTCTCCTTTTCCTGTTTTTGCTGTACCTGGCTATTCAGCAAGCAAGGGGAGGTTCCTTGCCATTCCTTCTAGTTGAATGGCAAGGGAAGTAGTCCCTGTGAAAGATTCAGCTGCTTGGTGATGGCATTTGATCACCTTTGTATATGTCTGCTTCCTGTTCTTCCTTGCTAAGAAGCCTAGGTCATGGTGCCCGTGGCACCAGACTGAGTAGAGGGATAGAGGAAGTGACTCATGATAGGAGATCCTAATAGCCACTGTTCAAAGTTGGCATTCTGTTTCCCAAAATGTATGTGTATTAATCCTAGTGCAACTAAGGACTTCTGAGAATATGCTAGTTGAGAAGAAATTCCCTTGAGGGCTCAATTTCCACTGCTCTCTCTCTCTCACACACACACACGCCCCTCCCAAGGAAATAGGCAGTAGTGGGTGGGGTCTCACCGGGTGCAGGCTCACCTCAGTAGCCATGGGATCCCTCCCTGACAGGTGTTCCAGACGGCAAGTGAGCGGGTGGAGGCAGAGGGCCTGGCGGCCCTCCGCTCCCTGACTGCGTGTTTGTCTCGCTCTGTGCTGAGGGCTGATGCTGAGGACCTCCTTGACTCCTTCCTCAGCAACATTCAACAGGGTAATGGGGTCGTGACAGCCAGAAAGGGGAGTGAGCACAACAGGGAGAAATTCCTTAAGAGCCAGTGGCTTTAGAACAAACTTGGGACTGAAGCCCTGCTTTGAATTGAAAACAGGTGAATGGGAGCTGCTAGTGAACTGCCCCAGGTGTCAGTGTCCCCTTTCTAAGAACTGCAGGGGAAGAATCAGGCCCCATTCGGCCTACTTCCCAGGTCTGTGATGTGCTGCCTCTCTAGACTGCAGGCACCATCTGTGTGAACCGGACATGAAATTGGTGTGGCCTAGTGCCAAACTGTTGCAGGCAGCTGCAGGTGCATCTGCCCGGGCCTGTGACCAAATCACCAGCAACGTACTGCCTTTGCTGCTGGAACAGTTCTACAAGCACAGTCAGGTAAGGGAGCGGAGCCTTTGGAGGCAGTGGTGGGGCCTGTGTGCTGACAGAGGGCAGACTAAGCATTGTGCTTGGGCCACATAAAAGCTTGGACTTTGCTCCATGAGCTGCTGCTGGTTCCCCTGTTCACTCTTTTTTCTGACACATAAAAGGATAATTCTCCCACTCCAGAGTAGTAGTATTGGAATCCTTTAAAATATTCCTTGAATCTGAGGTCCTTAAAACATTACAGAGCAACCAGCGGCGGACAATCCTTGAAATGATCCTGGGTTTCTTGAAGCTGCAGCAGAAATGGAGCTCTGAAGACAAGGGTAAGGTCACCGTCCAGGTGTGGTGTCCTAGGGCCTGCTGAGCACTACAGCTCTGTAAAGCGCACAAGCAACGAGGGCTACGGAGAAGTCTAGAGCAGGGCCCTGCTCTGAGGTTGGAGCACAGAGAACTCTTAACAGATAAGACCCGTATGCTTTTTCTCCTGTGTGCTGCCCAAGTGGTCTTCGTATCCAGATGAGTCAGAGCTGTGTAAGACAGGATTTCCCTCTAACCTGAGCTCTGTCTCTCCCTAGATGAAAGGCCTCTGCGCGGCTTCAAGGACCAGCTGTGCTCACTGGTCTTCACAGCACTGACAGACCCCAGCACACAGCTTCAGCTTGTTGGCATCCGTACACTCATGGTGTTGGGTGCCCAGCCAGGTACCCAAGAAAAGAAAAGGGGGGATTGGGCCCTGTCTTGTCATCTTCTCTCTTACATGGAGAGCAGCCCTGGCTCTCACTGCAACACTGGATGGTTGGAATTGAAGGGCTGTGGTGGCCAGAAAGGAAAGAAGGTGAGACTCATGTTCCCTCTAACACAGACCTCCTGTCTTCTGGGGACCTGGAGTCAGCAGTGGGTCACCTATACAGACTCAGCTTCCTGGAGGAGGATTCCCAGAATTGGTGAGAATCGGGGCCTCGCCGGTGGCGCAGCGGTTGAGCGCTGGGTTGCGAAGCTGCCCGCGGCCTCTGCGGTGCTGGTTCGATTCCCAGCTGCTCCCCGGCCACCAGAGGAGGGTCCCACATGGCGCACAGACCTCTCCTGCCGCCCCCCGCTGCTCCCCTCAGCAGTGTACTTCGGTCATTCTGCCTGCTCTGCTCCCCGCTCTGGCTCTGGTGAATTCTCTCACCCTCCCATGCTTCTGACTGTACCCAGTGCATGAAAAAACAAACAAACAAATAAATAAGTAAAACATGCCTCTATTAAAAAAAAAAAGTCAAAAAAAAAAACCAAAATTGGTGAGAATCTACAGCAGCAAGACAGAGCAAGCTATTCCTGCCTCTTTGTCAGCAGCAGCAAGGATCAGGGCTCTCTGCTCTGACTGTTGGCTCTCCCTAGGGAAGGCGGGCACTGTGCTTGCCTCTGGTTGCTAACTGTTTGGAGTATGGGGCTGCTCTCTCTCTCTTCTTGGGCATTCAGGAGCCCTGTCCAATTTAGTGGTATAGGTAACTTGAACCCACACTTCACAAAGTAGCCTCAGAAGCCCACTGTCCTGTGTCTAATCCCAGGCTTAATGGTAGGCCTAGGCAAGAGAATAGTAGGCTCAGCTAATGCTCATCTGCCCTGTGTCCTCAGCAGGGTGGCAGCACTGGAAGCATCGGGAACACTGGCCACTCTCTACCCTGTGGCCTTCAGCAGCCACCTAGTGCCCAAGCTTACTGAGGAATTACGCATAGGTATGTGTCTCAGCGTCTATGGTCCACCCCTTTGCAGAGTGGCTTGTGCCTCGTGCTCACCATCACACAGTAAAACTTTGTCCCCTGGGTTGTTTTCAGAAGAGTCGGATTTGGCTAGAGGGGATAGGCCCACCAGAAGCTCCCGGCATCTGTGTTGTCTGCAAGCCCTGTCGGCTATATCAACACATCCCAGCATTGTCAAAGAGACGCTCCCTCTGCTGCTACAGCATCTCTGCCAGATGAACAAAGGTAATTACCAGCATAGCCATCACAGAGCTGGGCTGAATGGATCCCACAGTTGGCTTCAGAGTTGCTGCCTCTGAGGCAGTGGTTCCAACAATGGCTACATATGAGTCCCATGGCAACTTGTAAAATACTGATGCTTGGGCCTCACTCAGTGCAGCTGTATCAATCCTGAGGCAGGGTGGATTTGGGCTACAGAGCCTGAGTGGTTTTAACATGGAGTCAGAATCAAACAGCACCACTCTAATGCTGTGCTACTCAAAATACAGTCCCAAGTCCCAGTCAGCATCACAGACTTACCTGGGAGCTGATTAAAAGTGCAGAATCTTTCAGGCATCACTGAACAGAATCTGTATTTTAATAGGATTTCAGGTAACTCATACCCACCCTCAAGTTTGAGAAGCACTGTTCCAAGGCCTGCATGACAGCAGCAGTTGCTACTGCAAATCTCTGCATGTTCACCAAGGGCCCTAACATCTAAGCTCCCTGCTTTGCACTGTAGGGCCCTTGTGGTGAATTCAGAAGTTGTTACATAGTAGAAGTAACCTGGGAAAACCCTACAATGAAAGCTAGTTTCATTGAGTCTTCACATCTTTATAAAATGGGAATGATGCTTCTAGGGTTGAGAAGAAAAATGAGAAAATGCATGCGATGCTTTTGTTGCAAAACCTGGCTCAAAATTTGAATAGATGAAAAAAGCAACCGAGAGAATGAAATGACTTGACTCTGTAATAAGATACTCTTGATCTCTTCAGTCACTCGTCTTTGCTTGTTCTTGGCCTCTGCTGTAGCCAAAATGCCTGGAAGCGCTATTCAGAAAACCTGACAGAGAACACTTTCTCACCACACAGGCAATATGGTTGCAGGACCAGCTGAAGTTATTGTCATCTGTCAGAGCCTCCAGCAGGTGGCAGAAAAATGCCAGCAGGACCCTGAGAGCTGCTGGTACTTCCATCAGACAGCTATACCTTTCCTGCTGGCCTTGGCTGTACAGGCTTCCATGCCAGGTGACTCCCCATCTCACCTCCTAGTCCTCCTCTGGCACTTTGGCTTCCATTAGTTAAACAGCACTGTCTCCCTTGGGGTATCACTGGTGTTGCATTTTGTACCTGCAGAGGCTTATATGGAAAATCTGTTGTCCCCCAGAATGAGATTTCACTTCAAGCAAAAGGTGCCAACCTGACCTAAATCTACTAGGGTTAGCAATGCTCAAAAGCACTCACATCTTTCTTCCTTCCTTTTCATTGCCATGTATTGGGTTGTCAGAAAAGTCCTTTTTTTCCCTTTGAAAAACAGAAAAAAATGTGTCAAGACTTTTCCGACAACCCAATAATTTAGTTAGAATTAAGTCATGAAATCAAGTAGGCCAAGTTGGGTTTGATCTTCAGCTTCAGCACCTGCTAACTTAGGCAGAGATAATTAGCCTTTCTCAGCCTCTATTTCCTCACATGTAAGAGATAAAAAGTATCACAAAATAGTTGGTAAGGATTAAATAAAATAATGTGCCTGGCGATAAGTATCCTATGCATAGTAGCTGCTAACATAAGATAAAACCATGTTGTCTCTTTATATATATATTTTTTAAGATTTATTTATTTATATAAACACTGGGTACAGTCAGAAGCACGGGAGGGTGAGAGAATTCACCAAAGCCAGAGCGGGAAACAGAACAGTCAGACTGACGATACACTGCTGAGGGGCGCAGCAGGCAGCAGGAGAGGTCTGCGCGCCATGTGGGACCCTCGCCCGGTGGCCGGGGATCGAACCTGCGCTGCAGAGGCTACGGGCAGCTTTGCAACCCAGCGCTTAAACTCTGCACCACTGGGGAGGCCCTCTCTCTTTATATTTTTAAAAGACTAAATGACTTCTGATGTTGAAACCTTCATATTGGCTGGCCTTAGTTTACAGTTTTGCCTAGTCTGAGGACTGCACAGAGTTTTCAAGAGCTCTTTGGCCTACACTGGACTACTCCTGCTCCTGAGGCCTTGCTGGTTAATGGGCTGCAGCACCACGAGAGGACAGGTTAAAGCTGTTGTGTGTGGCCTCCCTCGTGGTGCAAGGGGTTAAATCTCAGCACTGTGAAGCAATCCGCAGCTACCGCAGCACGAGTTTGATCCCCAGCTAGGGAGCTAACCCACATGGCAAAGCAGATCTCTCCTGTCTCCTGTCTCAGCAGTATATTTCAATCAGTCCACCTGTTCTGCTGCTCACTTTGTCTCTGGTGATCTTCTCACCCACCACCCACACCTCTGGCCTACACCCCAGCTCTTGTATGCATAAATAAATCTTTAAAGAAAAAAAACAAAACTGCTGTGTGGTCCCGAGAGTCCAGCCCCAGAGCCATGACGGTGAGAGGACCTAATCGTTTGGATGTCTGAGCCATAGTCATGGTTTGTGAGTGTGTGTGTTGGATTCCACAGAAAAGGAGCCCTCGCTTCTGGGAAAGGTGCTGCTGGAGGATGAGGTTTTGGCAGCCATGGTGTCTGTCGTTGGCACTGCCACCACACACTTGAGCCCTGCGTGAGTATACCCACGGATGTGGCTTGGTCCCAGGGGAAGGGTCGCATAGTTGGTAAAAGCAGCAGACAGCTGCCTCTGAGCTGTCCTTCTACCCAGATTTAAATGTGGAGGCAACTATTTCTTTTATAAGTTTAGCTGGCAAAATAAGGTGTTTTTTTTTAGCACCAGGGACTATGGGACTATGGGCTGCAGACGTATTGAGAATCACCTATGAAGCATTTTTCAAATCCACGCTGGGTTCTCTCACTAGTAAGCTCCAGAAGAATAGGAATTTGATGTGTCTGTTCATTGATGTATTTACACTAGGGCTGACAGGATGGTTCCTGTAATCTGTTCTGAATTAAGATTTGTTGGATGTGTGAATGTTTATGCCCTGGCTCATTGATTCCATGACTGTAACATGAATCCCAAGGCTGCTTTAGAACCCTGGCTCCTTGGTGATACCTAATGCTCTACCCTCAGCTTAGCTGCCCAGAGCGTCACTCACATTGTGCCCCTCTTCTTGGATGGCGACATCTCCTTTCTGCCTGAAAACAGTTTCCCCTGCAGATTCCAGCCATTCCAGGTAAGGGTCTGATGGATCAAATGGGGAGATTCTTGGGACTTCAGTCATTCAAAATTACTTTTTAGGTTACTCTAGGATGGGGATTGGGGCTGACCAGGCTGTAGCTGGCAGGACAGGCTTGATAGGGCTCTTTTTCATTTCTAGGATGGCTCCTCAGGGCAGAGACGGCTGGTTGCACTGCTTATGGCCTTTGTCTGCTCCCTGCCTCGAAATGTGAGTGAGCACATTTGGGGGAGTACCCTATTTAACTGGTTCCCTGGTGACTTCTGGGCTGGAATTTGTTCCAGGCTGAGCTCATCATCTGTTTTCCCCACTGGAGAAGTTTTCATTCAGCCTGGCCCCTGCTGCCACTTCTGGGTATCTGTTGGCGTTCAAGTGTTCTCTGGGTCCATTACATAGCCAGGTCTTCTGTAGGTGGAAATCCCTCAGCTGAACCAACTCATGCGGGAGCTTTTAGAGCTGAGCTGCTGCCCCAGCTGCCCCTTCTCCTCCACTGCCGCTGCCAAGTGCTTTGCAGGACTCCTCAACAAGCACCCTGCAGGTACTGGGGTGAGGCTGTGGGTCGGGAGCTTCCCTGAACCAGCTACCAGTAACTCCTGAATGCACTCTCATTCTCTTCCAAAAAGGAGCTTGCTAATAATAGGATAGAGTTCTCAGGGGACAGCACTTGGGACAAGAGTCAAGACCTGAATTGGGTGAAGCTTTACAGGACCCGTGAAGATAAGGGGGTACAAGCAGTGTTGTCTAGTTTTGTTATCCTACTCCCTAAAGGAGCGATTATGAATAAATCTTTATTAGAAGTAGACAACTTTTTCTTTTTGAATGCCAGCACTCCTGTGTTATGAGAAAACCATGCTCACAGACTGGTGTGGTAGAGCTGAGTGAGCAAAGTCCACAGCCAAAACGACACTGTTCTTTTCTAACAGCTGCCCAGGGACCTCTGCATTTCAGTGATTTACACCTTTGTTGTTAAAAGAGAAATAGGGCACCTTTGTATCAGCATTTCCCCTCTCCTTTTTAGGGCAACAGCTGGATGAATTCCTACAGCTGGCTGTGGACAAAGTGGAGGCAGGTCTGAGCTCTGGATCCTGTCGTCACCAGGCCTTTATATTGCTGCTCTGGGTAAGGAGCAAGAATGGATTCTGGTTAGACAGACAGTTAATGTCTGGTTAAAATAAAATTTGTCCAATTGACCTGGGATCACAAGCATGCGTCTCGGGTTCTGGGGCTGGACCGGCATGCCCTGACTGTTCTCATTCTCTCCAATTACAGGTAACAAAGGCCCTAGTACTCAGATACCATCCTCTCAGCTCCTGCCTTACAAACCAGGTAGGTCCTTTCTGGAGACAGGAGAACCCAAGACCTATCAGAACTTCCCTGTTGAATTCTATTTCTCCCACAAACAACAGCCATCCTCCTCTTTTGGGTATTTAAGGTTTTTCTCCCTGATGTACTTTAAAGACTCTCTTTTCTCCAGCTCATGGGTCTCCTGAAAGATCCAGAACTAGGCCCAGTAGCAGCAGATGGCTTCTCTCTGCTCATGTCTGACTGCACTGATGTGTTGACTCGTGCTGGCCATGCTGAAGTGCGGATCATGTTCCGCCAGCGTTTCTTCACGGACAACGTGCCTGCTTTGGTTCAAGGCTTCCATGCTGCTCCCCAAGGTGAGGGGAGTCTAAAAGTAAGGCCCCAGATAAACAGACCTCTCCTTTGCTCGGGCCACTCTGCCTAAAAGAAGTTAAGGAAGGACCCGAATGTTTCTTTAAAACTATACTGTGGGGCCTCTCTGGTGGCGCAAGGGGTTAAGCACCACACTATGAAGCAATCTGCAGCCTCTGCAGCACGAGTTCAATCCCCAGCTGGCCAGGGAGCAACCCACATGGCGCAGCAGACTCTCCTGACTCACCCACTGCTCCCCTCAGCAGTGTACTTTGGTCAATCTGACTGTTCTTTTTTATTTATTTATTTTTCAATCTGACTGTTCTGTTCCCCACTCTGTCTCTGGTGAGTCCTCTCACCCCCCGCATCTCTGGCCTGTACCCCAGCTCTTGTATGCATAAATAATCTTAAAAAAAAAAAAAACAAAAAAACTATACTGTGGTAAGCACCTGAAGGGCTGAACTTCCAGATTGTTGACCTACTCTTTTCCCTCAGTGGACATATATCTCACTTATTCTGGGCTTCAGGAACATTTCTTTTTAACCCCTTTGTAGGCTGATATCCCAGCTTTATCAGAAATTGGAGTTGAATTCTCACACTGTGTATCTGAGCTTTTTTTCCCCTAAGCTTTTCCATTTTTTACAGATGTAAAGCCCAATTACCTGAAGGGTCTCTCTCATGTACTTAACAGACTACCTAAGCCTGTGCTCTTGCCAGAGCTGCCCACGGTAAGCCTTGCAGTTAGAGCCTCTAAGCAGGAACCAAGCCGCTGTCCCCCAGCTGGGATAAGGGCTACAAAGGGGAGAAGAATGCCTATCTCATCATCCCCACCTTTTGTGACCCCTCAGCTGCTTTCCTTGCTGCTGGAGGCCCTGTCCTGTCCTGACAGTGTGGTACAGCTCTCCACCCTCAGCTGCCTTCAGCCTCTTCTACTGGAAGCGCCCCAAGTCATGAGTCTTCATGTTGATACCCTTGTCACCAGGTTTCTGAACCTCAGCTCTAGCCCCTCCATGGTGCGTTGAGCCCTAGCAACTTGGGTACCTGCGGGTCTCCTTCGCAGAACTCCCCTCACCTCCTTGCTGTGTTTTAGGCTGTCCGAATCGCGGCGCTGCAGTGCATGCACGCTCTCACGCGTCTGCCCACCCCCGTGGTGAGTATCTCGGTTGCCTGTCTCTGGCCTGAAACTTCTCAAAAAAGCCAAAGGGTTACCTGTTTTTCCTTAGTCAAGTGGGACTGACCACCCAGCTATGTGGCTGAGGTCTGACCTGCAGGGTACCAGTAGGCAGGATTTGCCTGACTACCAATGTAGCCATCCTGGCATTGTCACTAGAATCACTAAGGAAGAGGGCGAAGTTTAGTTGTAGAGCCGGAGTAGTGGCTCTTCTGGTTGCCGTGGTTGAGCAAGGCTAAGATCAGTTCCTCTAACTCCGCAGCTGCTGCCGTACAAACCACAGGTGATCCGGGCCTTAGCCAAACCCCTGGATGACAAGAAGAGGCTAGTACGCAAGGAAGCAGTGTCCGCCAGGGGCGAATGGTGAGTTTCTAGGTCATGGGGAGAAATGGGATTGAAAAGACCTTCAACACTAATGCTGCCAACATTCTTTTTGCTGCAGGTTTCTGCTAGGGAGCCCTGGCAGCTGAGCTGTTGGTCCTGGCTGAGACTGCCCTGACAGACAATCTGATCCGGAATTACTAATGAACGAGCCCCCTTGTCCAAGGCAGGGAGAACACTGACCTCTGGTTGCCTTTCCCACAGACACTGCACAAGTGCTGGGCCCCTGATGCATGGCTGTGCAAGAAACACAGGAGTCCTGATTTCTAATGGATCTGTGCAGTTACTAAGTGTGAGACTACTGTGTCTGAAGAAAGATCTTGGTCATGGGCTCTTCCACTTCATGTCAGGAAAGGGAGGTGTGCTGCTGAGGATGAATGCAGATGAGTGTGGCCCTGAGGACCAGAGATGGCGAGTGTTTGTGTACCTGCTAGAGAATAAAGATTTTTTTTTGGTAATGGGACTGTCAAATATCTCTGCCTTTGCACTTAGGTCTCAGTAGCTCATAATCAGGAGTGTCACTACTAAAGCAACTAAGCTAGAAGAACAGTGATGCAGGGCTTAGCAAAGAATTCTTCGGGGCCTCCAAGTTGGGCATGGGGTAGCATCACCAGAATGCCTGTTCACCAGGCACTGACCCAGACTTCCCGTTCCCCACCCTAGGGTGAAGGCAAAGGATGATCAGCTATGTATCTTTAAAAACCAAATACCTTTATTTTTGCTCCCTTCAGCAGCACATGAGAAGTGGCAGTGACCTCAGCAGTAGGCCCGGTGTCTTTGCCCTGTTGAGAAGCCAGGATCTCAGCTCAGTCATTCAGGTGTTTTCTCAGACAGCAAGTGAAAGAGGTGGTAGCCAACCCCAGTGCTGTAACCTGGAGGAGGTGGGGTCAGCACCGGGCAAGGTTGCTAGCTGCCTAATCTCCAGTCTGGGGCTGGAACTTCTGTTTGCCTGAGTAAAGGGACATCAGTCCTAGAGTGATTCCACATCATGCCTTGCTTCTGCAGTGGCCGGGAAATTGGTCCTTGAGTTTCCCTGCACATTACCCAAAGGCAAGGTCCACTGGCTCTTCTTGCTCAAAGATTCCAAGAAGCTACCCTTGGAGGTCCTTGAGACAAAGCAGGAAGCAGAGTGATGTTCAAGTTGTGGTTGACACTCCAGTTCACACTGCCATCACAGAGGCTGAGTGAGCAGTCACCCAGGGGGGAGGGTCCCAGCTCATTCCATTCCCATGGGGCAAGTGACTGGAAGGTAAAAGCACCCGAGTGAGCCAGTGCCTACAAGAGAAGACAGAAATGTCTCTTGAGTTCCAAGAGTTAGTTCTTGGTCCTTCCTGATCCTCATTCCTTAGCAAGGACACATCAAGGTAGCTGAAGTTACCTTGGCATTAATCACAAAGGTAATAAAAAAAAAATTTCTAACTTTGTCCAACAAATGTGCCTGCTAGTGCCTTGAAAATCTTACAGGTTTTGAGCTAAGTGTACCAAGAACAGGAAAGGAAGGAAGAGGGCAGTACTTTTGGTCCGCATGTTGCTGCCCTCTTACAATCTGAAGAATTATTTACACTGGGTCTCCCGGGCTAGCTTCATTTATTATCTTAGGGCCTCTGTCACAGATTACTTCAGTTCCACATGGGACTGGCTGGAACTCCACACACTGCTATACAAATGGAAGGTGACAGCCGGCTCCCATACCCTTCCTAGAGGACGTTCTCAAGATTCTCGTGAAGTTGTCTATAAACCTCATCTGGTATTAATCCACACGGTTTTGGCCTAAACCCCTTTGTTCAAATGAGCAATGATTTGTATTCCTAGAGTCTAGAACTGCACTGTCCAATATAATGGCCACTAGCCACCAGCCTATTTAAGTTAGTGAAACTAAAATTAAAAATTCAATTCATGGGTGCTTTAGCCACATCCCAAGTGTGCAGGAGCCACATGTGGCTAATGTCTTAGCATAGGCAGAGGACATTTTTCCCACAGACCCTAGTCTAGATGTTTTACTTTACCTTCCTGTGTCCACGCCCAGGAATACCTTCCAGTTATCCAAGCAGCCATAGTTGTAATGATTCTTGAAAACCTAAAGCCAAAAAAAACATGTTCTATAAAGCCCTTTTACTTAATCCCCTTTTCATTTTCAAGTTTGAACTGGTAACAGCTTGGAAAGTCTAGGCCTTTTATAATGGCCCTGACCAAGGCCCCTGTTTAGAGCTGGCAGATTCCGTTCCCACCCCCCCCCCCCCAAGCCCTCAGCCCTACTCACTCTGCCCTTGGCCTGCAGACGTCGTCTCTCCTTCCTGTTGATGTGCCTTTCAATACTAGTCTCACCTCGACTGATGAGAACAGCATGCCATATAGTCAGGGCCCCCAGGGCAAGTGCTACGGAACTAAGGAAAGAGGGGCAAAGGTTGGTGGGCAGCTTAAGACGGATTTGGAGGCTACCAGCAGGTCTGACATTGAGTTGAGTAGTAATGACTGACTAGGTCTCATTTCCCAGTCTACATCCTAGATGAACTTGTACTTCACCCCATCTATAAAAAGCACCACAGAAAAAGCATCACCATGGACTAAGAATAAATCATGTGACAAAGAGAGTGAGGAAGTAAGTCTGAATTACTAATAAAAACATTCTGAATTTCCTAAAACACCCATGTTTAAAAGGTAGAAGGCACTAGGGACTAGAAGGGGATGGCACAAAATTCAGATTCCAGCCCTACCCTTCCCAGCTGTGTATCCTGGAACAAATCACTTCACTCTTCTAATTCCCAGCTTTCCTCATCCATAAAATACAGCCACCTACCCTTTAGCAAAGAGTTAACATACTCTGGTACATAAACATTCAATGCTAATATCCTTAGTTTTCCTTGACCCAAAATGCAGAAGAAAATTAAGCCCTGACCCTTTGCCAACCTAAATGAGACTAAGAACAACAGCAGTTCACATGAGGATGGGTTCCTACCTGCAGGTGGGCACTAAAATGGTTTTTCTGAAGTTGCCCCTCAACTTGAGAGTAAGGGGCCTCCCCTGGTGGCGCAGTGGTTGAGCGCTGGGCTGCGAGGCAGCTGGCAGGCACTGCAGCGCCGGTTTGTTCCCCGGCCACCGGTGAGGGTCCCACAAAAAAAGTAAGTAAGAGCAAGATACCTGCACAGGAACCAGAGGTAGACAAGGCTCTTGTGAGTCACCCTTTCTCGGAAGGAGAAGGTGGGCGGTGGGGTCTGGTGATAAGTCTAGAAAAGAAAACAGCATGTCTGGTTCATTTGCTCTGCTGGTCTCTACCTGAGTCCCCAGCACCTTCAGGCAGGGAAGTGACCCAAGCCCAGGACAAGAGAATAGGGTGTAAAGCCACAGAGGAGTCAGGGCAGCAGCCAGATGGGTGGACCAAGCCCAGCGGCGGCATCATGTGGACAAACACTGGGCAGAGCAGGTCTGGACAGGATGGCAAAGCACAAAAGGAACCGACCCTGGGCCTTGAGGTTTGACAACACAAATGGGGCTCCAGGGGAAGCTACTCCACTCCCCAGCGAGAACTCGTTCACTGTGTGGCTGCCAACACTGAGGAGAGCAGATACGCACCCCAAATGGAGTAAGGGGGGGTAGAACTCTGAGCTCCACTAAAGACCCAAAGGCCAGCAGACGTACAATCGTGAACCCAAGATCTGCTCAGAATAGAGTCCTGAGAGCCCCAGGGAGAAGGAACGATCCTGATACAGACCCAGAGCGAAGGATGATCAGACTGGCCCAGCCTGATCTCTGTCCCCTGGAACCCCATTACACAGACTAACATAGACTCCTTGCTGCTCAGGCCATCACCTAGGCAGAGTCCTTGCTCAGCCCAAAGGAGGTGATCATGGGATAGAGCTGAAAACAGCAAGGAATTTCAGCTTGTCCCCAGGTCACTTGTGTACCAAAGGCAGACAGCCTCCCAGAACGCTCCTGATCTGGTCTGCAACTCAACCAGCAGGTCAGCCCCAGTTGCCTCAGCAACTACACCCCTGGCCTGAGCAGCAGGAGGCAGTGGGGTGCGGACGGCCCACCTGATTGGCAACCGCCTGTAGTTTGTTCTTGTCGAGTTGTTTCATTTTCTAAGGGGAGGGAAAACAGTGCTGGTTATACTCTCCGGCCTCTAGGATAGGGGGCAACTCCTTAGAGACAGATTCCACATCCACACTTCTCTCTGAGTTGCCCTGCTCCTGGCCATGGGCTCACCTCGATGGCAGCATAAGCCTCCCGGAAAAGGTCCCAACTGCCGTAGCTGCAGTATACACAGCCCAGGGTCATGAAAAAGCAGAAAGAGAAGAAGTACCGATGGTTATAGTGGCCCACACAGTTGTTTAGCCAGGCTGGCAGAGGAAGGATTAAGGACAAGATCCAACACAACTTCAGAAGGTCTGACCCTCGGTTATGATGGTATCATCCAAGGCCAGGGCTGCCAGTCACCAAGAACTATTTTCTAAAAGCAAGAAAATATGAGACTGTTCCCAGAGGTTGAGATGAAAGCGTTATACGTTTCTCAGAGTCCTTAGAAGTCCCGCCAGGAAATCATGAAAATTCTGAACTCCTTCAGGAAAATTAATCTGCCACTATTTCAACCTAGCTGGGTTAGCCAGACATCTGTGTGGGACAGCAGAAGGGGACCAGTGGTTCCATCTGCTGTACCCAGTAAATAACCACTGAAGCCCAAACATCTCCTTCCATCCAATAGACATCAGCAGGACAGTCTACCAAAGCAAGAGCTAATAGAACAGGTGCCTGGCTCCAAGAAGACCCATCCCAGAGAACAAGCAAGCCTCCTGCTTCCCCCAGGAGATGGTCCGCACAACTCCTCCTAACATCTGGCGAGCCCCTGTTCTCTGCAGGGGGATGCTAGAAGCCTTGGGTGTATGGCTCTCAACCAACCCTGTGCAGTGCTCTGGAGCTAAAGAAGGAGCCTCAGGCAGGAGAGATAACAAAAGGATACGGCAGTGATGATCCATCTTCAGCACACACCTGTGAGGGAGGGACACAGGCTCTGTTACGGTGGCCAAGGTTCTTGAGATGTCAGTGCCAATCCTTTCCTACAAGGACCAGCATCCTGCTGAGGTGGAAAGGGCACAGACTTTGAAGACAGCCAGGCCTTGCTGCAAACCCTGCTCTACCGGCTATGTGACAGTGGACAAGGTAACTCATCTCTCAGAACCTAGGTTTCCACAAGTGGTGATAGTGTCTCACTCATAGGACCATCCTGAGGACCAAGAGTCACAATACAGAGGGTACCTCGCCTGGCCTGGTTCAAGAAGGGCACTTCATAAATGTCTGATCAAACTCTACGTCTAGACTTTGCCCTAGAGCTAGAGTGAAAGGGCCATAGCTGGGGTTCACAGAGAGCAAAGCCAAACCCACCTGTTGCAGATGCTGCAGTGGTGTGTCCGGGCTGGTTTGGGGTAAATGCACTTCTTACAGATGGAGACTGTTGCAATATCGTTCCTGCCCTGTGTAAAGGGAGAAAAGAATCACGACAACTGTGGCAGCACTAGTTTTGTGCCCCAAAAGATACCAAAGGCACTCTCCCTCCCCACTCTTGGGATGGTTCTCACAGCCTATGGCTTCCCCGCCCTCCTGCCCCCATGGAACATACCTGGGGTGGGTATCCAGGTGGAGTGGTGATGGCCTGGTAGTAATGGAAGACGATGAGGGTCAGGTTCCAGTGACTATAGAAGAAATGCCAGCAGAGTCGTGGCACTGAGTAGGTTTGGAGTATGAGGGGCAGGACGCACAGGTAGGCAATGGCCACGATGGAGCTGGTCAGCACGATCACCAGCACCACGAACACCTGCCAACACCAGTGAGGTCAGGAAGGCACAACGGGAGCTCACCAGCACCCTGAGCAGACTCAGGAAGTTCCCTGGGATCGGGGGCTGGACTCCCAAGCTTGTTATGACTCCATCAACACATGTCCCTCTGCCACCCCCAAACACCTTCCTGCTCCCTGGGCGTCACTCACCACCCCACACCAGCGGATCACGTTGTCCACCAGCCAGTAGACAGGCTCAAAGGCAGCATCGACGGCGGTGTCACTGCCCCCAAAGGAGTTGTAGAGCAGGGAGCGCAGGCAGACCTTGCCATAGCGCCATCGCTGTACCAGGCCCCGGAACAGAGGTGGGCAGCGGCGCCTGTAGCCCAGGAGCAGAAGCAGGCGCAGACAGAGGCGGGCAGGGCCCAGCAGCAGGCTCCGCTGGCTCCGCATGGCTCCTGGGAGAGCACACCATTGTGAGGGGCCAGCCTGAGGCCGTCCCTCCCTATCCCATCAGTGGGGAAGCCTGGAGCACCAGATTAAAGACAAAGACCTAAAACAGGCTCAGTCACTAGCTGTGGAAAGCAGGAAGGCGACTTCACTTCTCCATGGAGTGTGCAGTGCCAGGATCCCAACCAGAATATGGCGGGTAGGAGGCATGAAGGTTCAGAGTCTGCAGAAATCCTACTTACATCACACTACGTGGTTGCGCAGCAAATCCAAGATGATGCAAACCTAGAGTAAAGGACCACAGAAAAGGGGTGAAGGAGAGGGAGGCAGCTCTGAGCCAAAGCAGGGTCTTTGGAGTTGTCTATGTAGACAAACCCTTGGGTGGCGCACAGCCAATGTGCACAGAGCTGCCCCCACCCGTCTCTGTGGGTCTGGCCACTGTAGCAGAGGCTTCCTGGGGTCTCTTGCCTGCCCTGGTTGACAGACCTACCTCCTCTAACAATTTTCTTCACCAAGTTACAGCCAGTGGGGGAGTGAGTGTACAGCATGTGGATCCCGCCATCTAAGTCTTGGCAAAAGATATTCCTCCTTCCTACCCCTCTGGGGTGCTGGTACAACCCAGCAGACCCAACCTGGTAGCATGAGAGTCCCCACATCCTGTCAGGACAGCTCAACTACCCCCACATGATAGAAGGTGCTTTGTCTCCAATTTCAGTCCCAACCCCAGCCCAAACTGAAGCCAAGACGTCAGGTATTCAGAGCAGAGTAATATCACAGGTGGGAGAGTCTGGCAGTGAGAGGGGGGCCTCCATGCTGATGGCCCATGAAGACCACAGAGCCTGCCTGTTAGTGCTAAGTCCCCCCTACCCTGTTCTAGTTGAACACTCAAGAGTTTCTTTAGTGGTTGCTGTCCTTGATTCCAAGCTTCCCAGCCAAGCTTCCCAGCTTTTTAGCCCCTTCTACATTTCCCCAAGTATTTTCACCTCCTCCACATCAGGAAAAGTGATTAGTGTTCTACATCACCCAAAAGTCATGGAGGTCAGCTGCTCATGCAATGCCCAGAAGAAAAGACAGAATCTTTCAAAAGTCTCAGTTCTTTTCCTTACCAGAAATTATCTCATTTTCCCCTACAGCTACTTGGTCCGTAGCAACTCCACTGACTTATTTAACAGGCAGCTCAAAACCCAGAAGAAACTGGAGGAGGCTCTTTCACTGTAGGGATAGTTTCAATTCAGTAACTGGAGCAAGGTGCTCTCCTTGCACCCTGGCTCATTCCCACATGAGGTCTTTCAAAGAAAACAATTACCTCCTTCCACAAGCCCTCCAGTGATCTAAGGCTAAAGGAAATCCAAAGGACAAGGCCTACAGAGAAAGAGAAGAAAGGCATTTCAACAGGTACTCACTCTCCACACCAGGATAAAGCCACCGAGGAGGAAAAATATTAAGGGGCAGTGTAGAAAAGGACAAAAGGAAAAACTCAAACTTCCTGCCTCCTTTTACTTGGAACCATGATTTGGCTTGAAGCATGAGCTTTCAGAATGGCACATAGTCACAATGAAATGTAAGACAAGGACAAAACAGATTATTCCACAACAAAGCTAGGTGACTTAGATTGTCCATATCACTGTTCATTCCCTTACTAGGGCTAATGGAGAGTTTCCTACTTGCTAAAATACTTCTTATAGCAATAGCTTGCAAATAAGATGGATTCCTGACTTGTAGCAAACACAAGTTACATGCCATTTCTCCTGGTCTACACACACAAAAACTTCCTTCTCAGATTCTCAACTTTTCAGATTACTCTCAAAAGTTGGAACTTCTGGGGCCTCTGTGGTGGGGCAAGGGGTTAAGATGCAAACTATGAAGCCTATCTGCAGCCACTTCAGCATGAGTTTGATCCCCCGCCAGGGAGCAACACACATGGAGCAGCAGACCTCTCCTGACTCGCCCGCTGCTCCCCTCAGCAGTGTGTTTCAGTCAACCTGCCTGTTCTGTTCCCCACTATGTCTCTGGTGAATCCTCTCACTCCCCACATCTCTGGCCTATACCCCAGTTCTTGTATGCATAAATAATAAATAAATCTTTAAAAAAAAAAAAAGTTGGAACTCCTGAGCTCTACAGAGGATGCCTGTCTCAAAAACTAGACTTACCAGCTCCATTCTGCTCCATAACTTCACTACTTAGTTCTGTGACCTTGGGCAAATCACTGAACTACTGGGCCTCAACTCTCTCAATAAGGAGGTAGGATTAAATGCTAAGGTCCCTTCCAGCTCTACCCTTTATGATTATGTGTGTGTGTGTGTGTGTGTAATGATTCTATATATGACATATTTTTTCTCTGTTTTTCAAGCAAAAATGTGTCATGACTATTCTGACAATAAATGAAATGTTTGTAAAGAGCTTAGCACAGTACCTGCTTCATGGAAATACTCAATATATA
Source organism: Talpa occidentalis (assembly GCF_014898055.3). Lineage (NCBI taxonomy): Eukaryota > Metazoa > Chordata > Mammalia > Eulipotyphla > Talpidae > Talpa > Talpa occidentalis. Next base: position 23,015,790 of record NW_023605194.1, read on the forward strand.
TTTGTTGAATAAATGATCTAGAGGGAAGCTGAAGTGGAAAAGCTGGTCAGATGTCTAACAGCAAGAGTACTCTTGTCAATGTAGTAACACTAAATAACTGCTGCTATCATTCTTCACGATCATAAAAATAACAGCCATTGTTTGAATAATAGCAGTTAACAGCTCGAAGGCATTTCAGAAAAAAAGTAATCAGCCCAAACATGTAAACAGAAAGCTTTTAGATGCAGGACTACATATTAGATTTAAGTGAACAGAGTCTGATGCCAAGCCCCCTCATCTTAGCTAGTCGGGTGTGGGGGCTACAGGGATGCCAGGGAGGAAATGAGTCCTTGGGCCACAACTAAAAAGACATTTCATCTCAGGATTTTGAGGGAAAGCAGAACTCAACAAATTAAGGCAGGCAGGGGTGGGGGAAGTGATGCTCTCAGAGTGAAGAGGGGAGAAAACATCACAACAGTTTCAAGAGCACCCCAAACACAAGCCCTGGGCACTGATCCCTCAGTAGTAGCCACAGCCACAGTGACATGTGGCATGAGATTAGAGGGGACTGCAGGCCACAGTACTACCCTCTTCCCAAAGCTCTAAGCCACCATCTGTTTCTCAAAGGAGAGTAGGGCAGGAAGGACATACACAAGGAGGGATTCCAAAGCCATGAGAAGGCAGAGGAAGCTGAGATGAGATGAGATGGCAAATCTCATTTGGGCAAAGACGCTGCTCTCTGGATGTTACCAATCCCAGGCAGCACATATAAGAGAAGCATTTTATTCATGTGCGCACTGTCCTTCTGGACGAATAGACTGGCAGACTGGGAAGAGAAAAGCTAAAGGTTGAGCCCACAGGACTAGAGCTCCCGCTTGAGAGGATCCGACTGCAGGATCAAAGCTACAGCTAAAAAAAAAAAACAAAACAGGAAAAGGTTGTATTCTTCAGTGTGGGTGGCGTGGTCAAAGCGCGATGGACAGGAAATCAAGAAACGTGGGTGCCAGTTTGGGTTCTACCTTGAACTACATTCGAGATGCTGAGCAAAGCAAGCGGTATTCCTGGATCTGAGTTTCCAAATCTGTGAAATGGGCGAGTTGGGTTGGCTGACCTCCTCCCAGCTTCTCTCTACACGACCGTCCAGAGGGTGCGCTCCCGGCTGGAGGAGGGCAGGGCCGTGCAGGGCGGGGCAAAACAGCAGCAACATGGGCTCTCGCAAGACACCGGAACAGGGCCCGACCCCAGAAAAAGGTGCAGGGCTGGGGAGCAAAGGCCGCGGCTTCGCCTTACCTGCCACCTGCCGACTCTCCACACATAAATCGTGCCCTGCTGCCTTCGCCGTCGTTCACTGTCACCCTGTCCAGCCTGGAGCCCCGGCCCAGCCGGGCTCAACGCGACCTACCATGGCCCGCTGCCCAGAGTGGCAGGCTAAGGACCCGGACCCGGCGCCAGCCCATCCTCGACCACGGCGCGAGCGCAAGCGCAGGCATCCCGGAGCTCCGCCCCGGCTCGTCCCGGGGCATTCTGGGAGTTGGAGTTTATCCCTGGACGAGGCGGGGCGGTCACATGATAAAGCGCACCAATTGACGTGCTTCTTACTACGGCACGACTGCTGGATTTTAGCCAATGAGAAGTCGACTTCGTTTTCCGCGGGGCTCGGGACTGTGGCCGTCATGGCGCCGCCCGTGAGGTATTGTATCCCGGGTAAGTGAGCGTGCCCACAGCAAATCCTGGGTAGGGACAGAGGCAGGAAGACGGGATGGCCACAGCTTCTGGGGATCCGTAGCTGATCCTGCCTTTTTTCTGCAGGCGAACGTCTGTGCAACTTGGAGGAAGGCAGCCCCGGCAGCGGCACCTACACCAGGCACGGCTACATCTTTTCGTCGCTTGCTGGCTGCCTAATGAAGAGCAGCGAGAACGGCGCGGTACTGGGCGGCTCTCCCTCTCCTTTGCCCCTCCTTTCTCTTAAACTGGCTTTGATTTGGCGGTTCTTAGGCAGGGACACCGAGGACGCGTCTTTGGTGCCTCACCAGTAGAACAAGCTGATCTCTGTTTCTGCCAGCTGTGGTCCCCGCACTCAGCAACATAGACCAGTTGTTCTGCTCTGTTGCTGACACTCGGGGAAGGAAGTTGGGAAGAGCAGAGGGAACTGAATCCTGTGTTAAGTCTGCCACCTCTGTGGCCTCATCTTGGTCCACTTATCCACTGAAAGGTCGATGCAGGAGACCCGAGGCAGATGCAGGGGGCGAGAATGAGGAAGCCCACGTGAGGGTGAGAATGAGGGCCTGCTGGTACCATCAGAAAACAACTCTGTTCCTCGTCAAACCAGTTCCCCCACCTGCAAGCCCGGTCTCCCTCTCCCCAGCCTATAAAAACCTGCCTCCCCCTGACAATGGGCGCTACTTCACCAACCCCCAACCCCCACCCCCTTGGGTCCGTGAATCTCGCCCGGGAGCTTGAATTAAACTTAACCTGGCTCCTCTTTACTGCACCGAACCTTTCATCCACCTCACTCGCAGTCTAATCATACTGGCTTCTTTCACTGTCACTAACGCGCTAAGTTCTTTCCTGCCACACACACAGAGCTTTTATACATACGCCGTCTGTCTGGAACATGATCCTCTCCTCCTTAGCCTATTTTCATTCCTACCTGTCCTTCAGATAGCCTCTGTAGTATCTATCGCTTGCTCAAAAAAAGCAAGGAAGAGATAAATAGAAGACAAGACTCGAAAATATCAACATTCATCAACCACACCAAGGAGAAAATCCTACAAGTATTCCCTTTAAATAGAAGTAAACAGCCATGGCCGCTATTTACTTTTATTTGGAAATTCTAACCTATTCAATAAAATGAGTAACAGAAAGTAGTAAAACTTTGGAGGAGTCGTATTATCCATAATTATAAGCAATGTGGTTGTACACCAAAAAAGCATAGAACTAATTAGAAATGGTTAGATTATGTCTGCTAGTGGCATTCTTCCTGTGACCCCTTGGCTCTCCTTATTTCTAAAATATCCTAAGGCTTTCTGCTCTGAGCTGCAAATGCATTTATTCTACCTGCCCTTGTGACCTCAGCTGTAGATTCAGTGATTTCTGTTTTACTCTCAAGCTGCAAGTACCATTACCCAAAGTTTTGCCAGATTACCCATATTTTACTATTCTCTTTGCAGCTTCCTGTGGTGTCTGTGATGAGAGAAACAGAGTCCCAGTTACTGCCAGATGTGGGAGCTATTGTTACCTGTAAGGTAAGTTGGTCCTACTTGGGATACCCATCCAGTACTAAAAATCATGACTACGGTAGAACTGCACTGTCCAGTAGTAGCTACTAGCCACATGAGACCATTTAGATAGATTAAAGTTTAAAATTTACAGTCCTCAGTCCCACTAGCCATATTTCAAGTGTTCAGTAAGCACCTAGAGTTAGTAACTGCCCTGTTAGTCAAGACAGACAGTTTTTTCACTAGCTGGTTCCCTGAGTATGTAGTTTTACTGGTATCTGGGAAACTGTAATCTTCTGCAGAAAAGCAAAAACTTGCATATTCTAGCATTCATTTTAAATACAAAGTCTTGTAACAGACTTCAAAGACTTGAGGGAAGTACAAATTAAAGCTATACTAGTCAGTAACTGTGCTCCCTGCCCATCCCCCCACCAGGTTAAATTAGCTTGCAACTCTTAGTTTCTCTCTTTATTAATTGTTCCATCAGAAAATCTATGTGTAATTCTGAAAATAACTTGAAAGGCAGTGATCCAAATATTATGCAGTAGCTAAAATGTGGCCTTAAATTCTGCTACTTACACAAGCCTTTTAGTAAGATCTGTTAAAGGTCTACATTTGCTATAATGCTTGCCTATTTATGTTAGACTTCTGTATTTTTCAAAACAAAGCCTATAGCATATGATTTCATTTGATTCCCACAATAACTCTTGGATAGCCCTTATTCCACTTTACGTATATCATATATGCAGGGATACATAGGAGTTAACTTAAGTTCTTAGTAGATTTGCTTGGACTAAAATCCTAGTAATTTCTGGTTAATGTTGCCCATTTCTGTTGACGACTGCTAATTCTCTAATACTGCTCATTACTCCACTCCCCAGGTCTCTAGCATCAATTCACGCTTTGCCAAAGTACACATTCTATATGTGGGATCTACACCACTTAAGAACTCTTTCCGAGGAACTATCCGGTAAATATTCTTGTCTTCAAATTTGCCTCAGTGTGGGGAATGAAACTAGGATAGCACTGGAGACTGGAATTTTTGGGACAATTACAGATCCTACCCCTATCTGCTTGTCTCTATTTTGTGCTTTGATTCTCACCAGGTAGTGTCCAAAGAAAATGTGATATGAGTTAGGGCAAAAGGAGAACATTATTGAGATATAGGACTTAAAAATAAAGCAGAGGAAATAAATAAATAAATAAATAAATAAATAAAGCAGAGGGCCTCCCTGGTGGTGCAAGGGGTTAAACGCAACCTATGAAGCTGTCTGCAGCCACTGCAGCACGAGTTCGATCCCCAGCCAGGGAGCTACCCACATGGCACAGCAGACCTCTCCTGTCTCTCCCGCTGCTCTCCTCAGCAGTGTATTTCAGTAAATCTGCCTGTTCTGTTCCCCACTCTGTCTCTGGTGAATCCTCTCACCCCCCCCCAACTCTGGCCTGTACCCCAGTTCTTGTATGTATAAATAAATAAATCTTAAGAAAAATAAAATAAAATAAAGCAGAAAGAATTGAGCTTGGGTGGAGGTTAGTGATGCAGGATGATCATATCAAATAAATTAGTGTATTTCAGGAAATTCCTTTCTTTCTTTTTTTTTTTTTTATTTTTTTTAAGATTTATTTTTTTTAATTATTTATTTATTCAAGCACTGGTACAGTCAAGCGCGGGATGAGAGAATCACCAGAGCCAGAGCGGGAGCAGAGCAGAGAAGGACCGAAGTACACTGCTGGGGAGCAGCGGGCTTGCAGGAGAGTCTGCGCGCCATGTGGATCCTCTGGTGCGGGGAGCAGCCGGGGATCGAACCAGCACTGCAGAGGCTCGGGCAGCTCGAACCCAGCGCTCAACCTGCGCAACTGGAGGCCCTCCTTTCTTTCTTGAATCTTATGTACATTAAACCCAGGGATTGAAAGTCTTAAAAAGATAGTGAATAAAATACTAGATAGATAGATAGATTTTTTTTTTTTTTTTGGCTTTAAGTTATTTGAAGAGGGATAGTTTTTGCAAGGAGAGCTATTTCATTTCTGAAGTCCTTTCCCCTCCTCAGATTCTATGTGGTTCCAGAGCACGTGTCAAAGCACGCCTAAGACGGCAGAGTTTCTCATCCTTTCCTGCCAAATCTGATCTGCTCGTCTCTCTCATATGTGCTGTCACGCTGCATGTGTCATCTACAAATGGGAAATGGGGAAAGTAGCTTTCTCCTAGGGGGTGCTGCTCCTGCTCCCTAGGGCGGCAGCTGGGCCCCAACTGCTGCTAGTTCTCTCTGCTCTGGTAGCTCTTGGTCCGCTAAGCGTCTGCAGGATAATTCTTTTTCATGGAGAATTAATATTTCTGTTCTTTTTTACAGCAAGGAAGATGTTCGAGCTACTGAAAAAGACAAGGTAGTTGATTGACTCCTTCCCTCTCCCCCTCACCCCTCACTACGCCCCCCTTTTGTGGTTTTCAGTGGCTTTAAAAGGAGCTCCCAATCCTTGTAAATTATTCCAGTGAATTTCATAAATCTTTGTGAAGGTAGAATCCAAGGACATTTAAGGTGTTTCCTGCTGGAGAGTGCGGAACTCACCTCACTCTCCCTTTGCTCTCCATGTGAATTTTGTTCATTCTGGTGAGCAGGGGGAGGCTGGTTTTCTCTTTGCCTTTGAAGCCAGATATTTATTCATTGCTGTTCCCTCAGACTTATTCCGTACCTTCTCAGAACCACCTTTGTCCAAGTCCGAGTCTTGATAAGATTACTGAATTCAAAATCTTTCATTTGAAGCAATAAAAGTTGATGACTTCTGGGCCTCCCCGGTGATTGAGCGCTGGGTGCGAAGCTGCTCTGCGTTCGATCCCCGGCTGCTCCCGGACGGAGGAGGGTCCCACATGAGACCTCTCCTGAGTGTACTTCGGTCCTTCTGCCTGCTCTGCTCCCGCTCTGGCTCTGGTGAATTCTCTCGACTGTACCCAGTGCATGTTAAACAAAACAAGAGCAGAAACAATAAATAAAGCATGCCTCTATAAAAAAAAAAAAAAAAAAAGTTGATGACTTCTATCCTCTGGGATCAGAAAGTGGACTGTCTCTACCAGAGGATTCATGGTTTCATGTAGTCCTGACCTGATGTAGAGTTTTCCCCTGATACCCCTGTTTTTTCTTTACAGGTTGAAATTTATAAGAGTTTCCACCCAGGTGATATTGTCTTGGCCAAAGTGGTATCCTTTATTCCAGGCAGACTTGTGGTCCTTTGTCAAAAGAAGAAGTGAAAGTAAAGAAATAAGTGGCTATGGGAGGGAAGACTCATAAACCATCATTTTCCTTCACCAGTATCTGTCATTAGATCTCCCTCGGTGACGCACAGTCCAACTATCTTCTGACCACTGCCGAAAATGAGCTGGGGGTGGTGGTGGCCCACAGTGAGTCAGGTAAGTGGAGCCACCCCTCCACATGCTCACCTTTCCCTGGGAGCTATGGTTTGGGACTACTCCATCGTTTTCTAGTAATCTAGAAAGCAGTAGAGTATAGATTCTTAATACGGAGATTAGAACAGTTCTTCTTATGTAAATCTGGGGTAGGGGCAGGAGGGCTCACTGTATAACACAGTGAATGAACAAGATTTTTTCCTGACAAGGTGTGGTTCACTAGGAACCTTAGTGACACTTCATTCTTAGCCAGCAAAAAAGAGAAGGATCTCAGGCAAATATTTGGGGTCTCAGTTCTAACACCACCTTTTCCCTTCCAGGGGTCCAAATGGTTCCCATCAGCTGGTGTGAGATGCAGTGCCCTAGGACCCACACTAAGGAATTCAGGAAAGTGGCCCGGGTTCAACCTGAGTTCTTGCAGACCTAAGAAGCCACGTTATACCCCATGGAAGAGGGTAAGCTGTTTCCAGAGTACATGTATGAACATAACATCAAGATGCACTGTCTTTATTCAGACACCTGGGGTCGGCCTACAACCACCTCTAGAAAAATCTGCCAGAAACGTGCTCTTTATCTGGGACATTTTTCTTGTGAACCTTTTAGTAGGTTTCATTTTCATGATAAATTTCTCTTATGGAAGCACCAGCAAACAAACTCTTAAATGTTGGCAAGAGCCTATTCCTTCTGACAGTCTTAAAGATATGTTGTTTTTTGTATATTTTGGGTTTTTTTTTTTTGCTGTGACAAAGAAAACATTTACTAATTTTCTGGTTTCTGTTGTCTTGAGTAGGGAAACAAATCTAAATGGTGCCATAACATTTAAGGCAGGGACTTGCCTGGTGTCACCCATTAACTGACATATGTCACATGCTTGTTTGCTGGACAAAGCCTAATCTCCAGTCTTCTTTTTGTGTTTTTTTATTTTCTAATTACCTCTATTCACTTAGTGCTAACTATGTGCCAGATATTGGGTCAACACTTTATTTACTTTCTGTCATTTAGGGAGATTATGGTTTGGTGCGAACTGTAGGACATGTGATTGTGGTAGCATTCGGAGTTCTCAAAGTGATTCGGTAAATGTAGCATACTGAGAGAGTGGGTACGCCAAGAAATATTTGTTAAATCTGAATTGGAAAGAGGCACAAAACACTGACATGGGAGGTGGCCAGGAAAGGATTTGTGACAGGAGATAAAAGGAATTTTAAAGCACTTAATAAGTGAATATGTTCAAAACAGAGAAGCCCAAGCAATATACCAACACAGGAATGAACACATAAGTTTGAGGATGAGGAAGGGGTGATGGTTAAGCCTGGAAAGGTCCCAGAAGGAATGGAAGGAAAGATGAATCATGATATGTCACTTGAGATGTCATTCAAGGAGCCCATATTGACAGTGGCAGAGGGTGAGCTTTGGAGTCAACTCTGCTGGGTGTATGTCCTCTAGAGCAGGTCCAGTCTATTTTTGTTTTATTGAAAACAAGACACCTGGTGTCAGCCAGCAACAGCAACTTCTCCAGAAAAATCTGCCAGAAACAGCTCTGTAGGTGGAACATTTTTCTTGGCAAACCTTTCAGTGGGTTTCATTTTCGGGAGTGGTAAGTTTCTCTTTTGGAAGCACCAGCAGACCAGCAATTGTGGTAATTGTAGGTCCACTTGCAGTTGTAAGAAACTAAGCAAAGAAGTCCCTTGTACACTCTGCCCAGTTTCTCTCAATGGTGAAAATTTTTTTTTAATAGTTATTTTTTTATTTATACAATAGCTGGGGTACAGGCTAGAGGCATGGGAGGATGAGAGGATTCACCAGAGACAGAGCGGGGAGCAGAACAGGCAGACGGACCGAAAGCACTGCTGAGGAGAGCAGCGGGCGCAACAGGCGAGGTCTGCCGCACCATGTGGGAATCTCCCTGGCCAGCCGGGAATCAAACCTACGCTGCAGAGGCTGCAGACAGCTTCACAGCGCTGTGCTTAACCTGCTGTGCCACTGGGGAGGCCCTCAATGGTGACATTTTGCAAATTATCATATGCTTTAAGAATCAGGGTGTCAACTTTGATCTTGAGCAATTTCTTTCTTTTTCTTTAAGTCTGTTTGCTCATCTGAACAGTGTAACCTCAGGATTCTTGTGAGGAAGAAATGCATGAAAGCGCTCAGTGCCTGCTCCTCTTATTAAACTTGCATATCTGATTGCCTTGTATCAAGTGTCTATTAAATGTCAGGGTTTATATGAGACACTGTAGTTTGTTTAATCAATCTCCCTCTAGGATGAGTATTTTAAAACCTTACAACTATTAACCACTATTATTTTATTACTACTTTAAAGCTAATTTTTTTTTAAACAATCCTACAAAGAAAACCCTTATGCCATATATCTTTATGCGTGTCTATGATTAGCTTGCAAAATAGTTTCCGAGAAGTGGAATGCTGTATAAAAGACTATGTACATTTTAAATTTGTTTTCAGTTCTCCCTACTGCCTTGGCAGAAAGAGGCTACCAATTGATTGTCTCAGCAACAACATTAGCCAGTTTATTTATGTTATCCCTAAACTTCAGTGACCCTGGAAAGTAGCAATCATTTCTACATGCTTAGAGAAGTAAACTAAGGCTTACAAAAATGAACTTGCTCTTGGTCACACAGACGTCAAGTGGCAGAGCAGGATTCAAACCCAGTCTTCATGTAAAGCTCAGGCTCTTCTACTGTATCCTGGGGCTCTTTTTCCTGAGTATCCAACAGAGCCTTGCATGCAATTGGAGGCTTTCCAGACAGACAATGTCTGCTAATCACAAGTGTTCATTGGACACCATTCACTCAGTAAATATAAAATGAGCACATACTCAGTGCACCACTGTTCAGGATCAGGGAGGTAAAGCAGTGAAGGTGATAGAGCCCTTAGGGATCTGACATCCCCGCAGGAGAGACAGATACTAAGTACCATACAAAGAAATATTATAATTTAAGGCAGTAATTTTTAAAATCATCATAAAAAGCATTCAAAAAAACTGAGTGATAGCCTTCCCTGCTCAGCTGCAGGCCAGGCCTGATTTTTCTCACCCTTAACCCTTCTGCATTATAGTACAAGCTAGTTATATCTTCCCTACCAGCCTGAGCTTTGGTGGCAGGAGACTGTCTTTTCTATATTTGAATTTCCAGTACATGGTTTTGTGGCAATGAAAAGAAAATGCTCAGTAAAAATTTTGTTGCATGTACTCATAGCCAACTGAACAGCTATGCCCGGTGATACTAAGTGAAGGTGGTATTTGCTAATCTGAAATCCGTTTGCGAGATTAAGGAAGGAGGCTATTCTTTCTGTGCCCTGGAATAATGGTTCTCAGCCACGTAGGTGGACCTCAAATTGCCTATAGAACCTAAAAGAGAAAAAAGCAGAGCTGCTAGAATCTTATGGGATGAACCCAAAACAGATGTTTATTTCAGTGTCATGGATGAGTGATTCTGATGTGCCATCTTGGCTAAGTCTTAGAAGAGAGAAATAGCAGTTGTTGGCCTCCTACTGGTAATGGCAAATGATGCTGGCTTTCCGGGCCAAAGGCAACACAACACATTCCAGTCAGGACTCTTAACGTTGCAAGGAATGAAGACTGCCATAAGCCCAAGCTAGGTCAGGGCAGAGCACCATCAAACACAAGCTGAACGAGTCTGACTTGGGTAAAGAGCTCTTGATCAAACAAAATTACCAACTTTGGGTCTAAGATTTGGTGTAGGCTAAGTAAACTTATGTCCCACCAGGCTATTGGAGACTTCAATCAGTAGAGGTCTCCCTAGGGTTACTATGTAGATCAAATCAAAAAACTAACTTGAAAAACAACCTTTTTAAGTTTCTTAAATGTCTTTCAGTTTTAGAGTAAGGACCTTGATAAAACTGAACTAACACCCTTCACCTGTGCTCCAGTACTGAGTCGTCATCAGCCTTTGCCCAGTGTCCACATCTCTTTGGGCCAGTTTCCTCCTCTGTAAACTGGGGCACCATCCCTTTCACAAGTTGTCAGGACTGGAGATTATGTATGCAGTGTTCCTTAACTGCTGCAGAGCCTCCTAAGAACTTCCTAGATGGTGTTACTTGCTCCTGCAAGGTGAGAGGCATGACGGGCATTCTCTTACCTGGTGGGCTTTCAAAGGCCTTAGAGAGATGAAAAAAATGAGCAGTGCCCCTTCCCAACTGCTATTCTCCTACATCATCATTTTATGAGATTATAATTTTTTTTTTTAGAGGCATGTTTTATTTATTTATTTATTGTTCGTTTGTTTGGTTTTTGTTTATACATGCACTGGGTACAGTAAGAAGCACGGGAGGGTGAGAGAATTCACCAGAGCCAGAGCAGGGAGCAGAGCAGGCAGAAGGACTGAAGTACACTGCTGAGGGGAGCAGCGGGCGGCAGGAGAGGTCTGCGCGCCATGTGGGACCCTCCTCCGGTGGCCGGGGAGCAGCCGGGGATCGAACCGGCGCCGCAGAGGCCGCGGGCAGCTTCGCAACCCAGCGCTCAACCACTGCGCTACTGGGGAGGCCCGAGATTATAATTTTTTTTAAAGATTTATTTATTTATGCATACAGGAGCTGGGGTAAAGGCCAGAGATTGGGCGGGGCGGGTGTGTGAGAGGATTCACCAGAGGCAGAGCGGGGAACAGAACATGCAGTGGACCAAAATACATTGCTGAGGGGAGCAGCAGGCAAGACAGGAAAGCTCTGCCTTGCCATGTGGGATGCTCTCTGGCTGGCCGGAGATCGAACTTGTGCTGCAGAGGCTGCAGATTGCTTCATAGTAGGTACTTAACCCCTTGCGCCACCAGGGAGGCCCTGAGGTTATAATTTTTGAGGATGTTAAATTAGTTGACTGACAGGCTGAAAACTTTAAGGGGGTCATAAAGACTCAAGCTTACAAGTTAATAGAAAAGGATTAGTGTTTTAAAGAATCTGGTAAACAAATCTTACTCTCTGGAGCACATGTTGGAGTTTTAGAATCTGCATTTCCAGTCGAGGGGCTATTAGGTAAACAGCACCGCTGAGCAAGAACTACAGAGAGGGTAACGAGTGGAGCTCATCTGGGAAGACCTGCCACTCTCCTAGCTCCCAGCCCGAGGTAGGAAACCAAGATGACAGTTGTAAACTAGGTGTGTGAGATTGTGATTGACTGTCCTGCAGCTCTTAATCTGTCACAGGACTTGAGTAATGAGACATATCAAGTTGAAAACTCAAGCTGATTTCCTCAGACAGAGATTGCATGTCACAGAAAAAATATTGCACATCACTCCTTTATTATACTGGTCTGGAAAAAAAAATTTAGTACAGTTATGCTCAAAATGAGGACCAAGCAACTGGAACATGATTCAGAAATGAGATACAACGACACACTTGGACATGATCAAAAGGCATTTCACTGCCACAGACAGTAAGGGGATTCTAAAACACACAGCAGGATGAACTCCTTGCAGGTCAAGGAGCTTATCCCATGTTAGTATAAGGAATGGCTTATTTTCTAATGACCACACATGGGAATATTTCACCCACCACTAGAACACCCCAGGAGAGTTTTGTTTTGTATTTTTGTAATATATATAGTTAATTTTTTTTTTTTTTTTTGTAAAAGTAAATGCACACAACATTCGGGCTTTTTCCTCATCTGGTGCCAGCTCCTCAGGGAGGAAATGTTTATTTTAATCACCATGCAGGTTACATTCATCTTCCACTGGCAATGCCTAGACCCCCACAGTCACCTGGCCTCAGAATGGCACAGGACTGGCTCCTGGGAGCACAGATAGACCCTCTGGCTTCTCACTGATCATACCTTAGCATGGTTCCTCCCTGTCCCCTACCTAAGCCGGCCCATGGTAAACAAAAAACTAGCAAAAACCCTAGCTACTACCTCTCAACTCTTGGCTAAGAGCTTGGCTTGAGAACCCATGCCCCAGAGGGGCCATTCTGACTACACTGTATGAAGGGAGTGGGTGCAAGAGACAAGATGCTAAAAATGAAATTGGGAACCACCAGTTTCCATCTGCAGCTAAAACTTAAGATACCTACAGATGGTCAGTGTGGCATGTACAGGGGAGAGGTACAGAGGAAAGGGGTGGGCAGGCAGGATGTCTTGGGGAGTGTAGTCTGTCTGCTCTCCCTCACTTCTTGGCCTTGCCCTGGGCAGCCACAGCTTCCATGGCTTTACGCACGGTCTCTTCATCCCCCAGAAACTGCATGGGCTTGATGGGCTTCAAGTTCTTGTCCAATTCGTAGACAATGGGAATACCAGTTGGCAGGTTCAGCTCCATGATAGCCTCTTCAGAGAGACCTGAAAAATACCCACCATGATCAGCCAAATAAGATGTGAATCCTCACCACCCTGCCAGGTTTACTATCGATCCTTTGGGATAAATAGTATCCTGGCAAAGGACTTGGTAGGAATTAAAATAAGACATCCTTTCTGATTTTTGTAATAGTATTGACCTGTGTTATAACCCAAGGAATGCCCCCAAATGCTTTTTGCTCAGGCAAGAAAAAAGTATGAAAGGTGTGTACCAAATATCCCTCCCAAAGTGGAATCTGGAAGCCCCCAGTGAAGCAGGACTACATATACCACACATCTCTGCAGTCTATCCAGCCTGCCAAAGATCGCATCTGGGTCTCTAAGCCCCGGGGTAAAGCAATTAAAGATGCAAATGGAGATTCATGTGTGAAGTTGTACACTGATTGAGAACAATCAATTGATAAAATTGATTAAGGTCAATTTTATCAGCAGTTTAAACTAGTAATCCTCGTTCAGAGGTAGGCATCTCAAATTTTAATGTGAATCTTGAACCACCTACGTGATGGGGTGGGACCTGAAGTTCTGCATGCATACCAAGCATGCAGGGGTCTTCTGCAGAGGTTTTCAAAGTCTAGAGTAGAAGAGAGGGTGTTCCCACTAGGAATCAAATCTAGCCTGCCTCTAGACTATCAGCCTGCCTGGCCCTTTCCCAAAGGTCTCATCTGTACTGAGTGATTACTCCCGACTAGTGGCTGTTCTGCTGTACCCCTCCTGGGGGCCCATCTAAAAAATGGACATACCCTCCAGATGCTTGACAATGCCCCTCAGGCTGTTGCCATGGGCGGCAATGAGTACCCGTTTCCCTTCCTTGATCTGAGGAACTATCTCTTCATTCCAAAAGGGCAGAGCTCTGGCAATAGTATCCTTCAGACTCTCACAGGAGGGTAGCTGATCTTCAGTGAGGTCAGCATACCTGCGGTCCTAAACAAGAAAAAAAACACCCATCAATTATTTGCAGTTTGACCTGTTAATTTCGTCACAATTTATCAATTCTGCCACTCATCCCCTATGAAGTCAAAGTAATGGGTGATGGTCTTCACCAGAGGCCAAAAAAATTCTCTCACCCTCCCGCGCTTCTGACTATAACTTGGGAGAGGGGTAATTGTCCTGCCCCTTTACATACTACTGAAAAGAACAACAGTCCAGAAGAGATATAACTTAGAAAAGGTAGACTACAAGACTTCCCAATTCATTTCATCTTACAACTGGTTTAGGAAGGTATTAAGGCTATGGGTGAGGTTTATAAAATAATGGCAGGGGAGATATATAAGCTTTTTCAAAATAAACTCTCAATTAAGTACTTTGACAAGTTAAGATCATTCAGTGGAAAAGAAAAATTACAATCATTTTATATTCAAAAATTATATACTCAATGGGACTAGGCAGACACTAATAAAGCTAGAAAGTTATGAGGCCCAGATTCTAATGCCCTGGTCATGTGTGGAGTAAGCTGCATGTTGTGTTCATACCTTGCTGATGTTGCTGTAGAAGGGATGGTCAGGCTCCATTGGAGGTGGTGGGACATCAAAGGAGCGCCTCCAGATCTTTACCTGGGCCTCGCCATGCTTGGCAGCAGTTTCTGCTTTATTGAGGCCAGTCAGACCCCCATAGTGCCGCTCATTGAGGCGCCAAGTCCTCACTACGGGCAGCCACATTTGGTCAATGGCCTCCAACACCGTCCAGAGAGTCCGAATTGCTCTCTTCTGCACTGAGGTGAAGCAGATATCAAACTCATAGCCAGCATCTGGAAATAAGAAGATCAGGGTGATAAGTTAATCAGGTCCACTCTATAGCCAGAATTTCCTTACACTAATCTATACAGGCAGTCCAAATGAAAATTATTTGGCAAATGTTTGAAGGAAAAACAATATTTTGCCTTAAGGGAAGAAAAAATTTGTTGACTCAGGCTACAGTTGATAACATATCTCCCTGTGGTTCCCCAATAATTCATCCAATCCAGGATCTAAATATACTGTTGGTGCTAACCAACAGTCTGTACTGTTTATCCTAATCCTCACAATGCTGTGCTTCAGCACATTTTAAGGGTGTATTTCTGCTTCAATTCTTTCAAAGAAAGGATCCTTAAAGCTTGTAATCTCTTAACTAATAACTAGTACTGACAGAGTACTTCATGTTTTATTGAGTCTTCATAATAACCCTATGAGATTATAGTCCTTATTAACCATCTTACCAGGTGAGAAAAAAGTTAAGCAAATTATTCAAAATCACAACTATTGGGCCTCCCTGGTGGCGCAAGGGGGTAAGATGCAACCTATGAAGCTGTCCACAGCCACTGCAGCACAAGTTCCATCCCCCGGCCGGCCAGGGAGCAACCCACATGACGCAGCAGACCTCCTCTGACTTGCCTGCTGCTCCCCTCAGCAGTGTATTTCAGTCAGTCTGACTGTTCTGTTCCCCATTCTGTCTCTGGTGAATCCTCTCACCCCCCACACGTCTTGTATGCATAAATAAATAAATCTTTAAAAAAAAATCAAAATCAAAACTATTACATAAAGTTAAAATGCAGGCCGTGTGACTCCAAAATCCAACTCACATTTTCCTGACTCCTGAGAATTCTGATATTGATATTTCAATTAGAATTGTCATTTCTAAAAGATAACTACTAGGAAAAATGACATTTTTAACTCTCAACAATCAGGCCACAGCTAGTGCTCTAATGGGATGCTCATAAACTGAGTTGGTTACATCAAATTGTCTTTTCACTATACACTGCAAATCACACCACAGTCTCTTAATCCACAGTTACTTTCTGCTATTGTCACAGTGCCAGCCTATTCCTGAGTACCCTCAAAGGGATATACTTACTTAGGTCAACTGTTAAATCAAGTTTAAGAAGAGCAACTCATTGGGGGGAAAAAATCAAATGCTGTGCACTGATTTATTTATATTTATGATTTATATTTATTATGATTTATTTATAAACAAATCTGTCCTCCATACACAGTAATTATTGAGGGGCGGTAATTAAGAGTTGGTCCAACCAACAGGTTACAATGATTAAATCAATCTTTATCTCATGTTTCATGAAATATTATCCTCCTTCCCACTTAATGAGAAATGCCTCTTCCCCGATGTGGTAGGGTAGAATACTCCCTATTCAAACTCCAACACTTTCCTGGGTACTGTCTGATATTGAGGTTGCCAACAGTAATGAATGAAATATGAAGTATATTTCCCTGCTATTCATTCCATTGAGAAAGACCAATAAGAACTACACTGATGGTAGAAGGGCGGATTAATTACTGGGAAATCCACTGTCAACCCACGGGAAAAGACAGATCTCATTTGTGGGCTTCAGGGTAAGTCCTAGTAGTCTTGGTTACCATCTCCCTAATCTAACCATAAGGGGAGAATCTGCTCCCCAATAAAAGGCTGAGTCACTGGGAAGCAATTATTCCCAGTGCAAACCTCAGCTCCCATGCCGAAAAGCTACTGGCTGTTTAACTGCAATTATTTTCACTTGCAGTAGTGCCTCATACTGGATACACAAATCAGTCCCCAAGGAGAAAAGGTGTTCACTTTAGGGCTCCTTTTAACAGAAGTCCAAAGTCTCTTCCTTTAACCTGTCCATTAACCAAAAAGCATACCCTTAGATACTCCCAGGAATGGGGTATACAGTGTGACATGGGCTCCATCTTCTCCCAGAAGTAAAACTGTATGGAAAACTCTGGAAAACCAGTTTTCTCCTGAATTCAGAGTCAAGATTTATAAACCCAATTATCATTTAAAGCCTTAGTAAATTAATATATTTACGTCAGGACTTTAAAATTAATTAGATTATTCAATATTGGTCTTCAATATTCAGGTGTTTAAGCCTTTCACTTTTAAAATAATCACCTGTGGTGCCTATAATAGAAGTTCAGATTTTAAATTGCATTTTTCTTTTAACTAATACTACCAACATATGCTACAAAACTGGAATAAACTTTTATTTTTTAAAGATTAGAAGTCATTTTATCAGTCTTAGAGGACATATGCAATTTGCTTTATCCTGAAGTAGTCCTCAGCAAGTAAACAAAGCCCATACAGTTCCTCCTCCAGGCAGCAGGAGAGAAAATGGCCTCCTTTCCCAGCACTTTCCCTTTCCCAGTTTCTCCTAAACTCTATGATGTCACACCAGGCCATCCCAAAGTGTTCACACAGGACGCCAACAAGGTTATACTTCCCAGACTTTCTAAACGTTTGTTCCATTTCAAAAATCTACAGCAAACACCCGAAGCTTAACAGAGCAACCTGGGGCCAAATATCTGTCCACATTAGGCTTCAGTGACCCTTTTACATGGCTGCTTTTCTGTCCAGAGGTTAGAAGGTGTTTGCCCGAATCATCAGTGCCAGTACCTCCTCAGTCCAGAGAGTCTATGAATTGCTGACAGCAGGGACTGCTTCCTCATTAGCATTGGAGAGCTGTGTGCAGTAGTGGGGAAGCCTGAGTATGCAAGTGTTATCTCCCTGCCACCTTTGCCCAGTGTCCTTGGCCAACAGCCTACCATTTCCTCGACCTACCTGTTACTCAATCCCAGAATAGGGGCTGGACTAGGAATAAGATATGACCTTGGACAAATCATCTTTGCAGTCCTCAAATTACTTTGTAGGGTTGTGGAGAGAATCAATTCAAATCATTCATTCATTCAATACTTTTGTGGATGCATTCTGGACACAGGATTTGCGGAATGCTGCTGTGTAAAAGGTCTACACATGCACGCGAATTTCTTGGAGTCTTGAAGCCCTCGAGTCCACCCCCGGACCCCCGCGCGCGTCAGGGTGCCAGGGAAAGATTGTGCCCCATGCTTCACCAGGATCCGCAGCCGCCTGAGAAGGCTTGGTTACAGTTGCTGGAACACACCAGGCATCTAATTTAATAACCCGTCCCCGAGTAACTAAATGTTCACACCAGAAAGGGGATTTTGCACGGCCGGATCGTGGAGAGCACAGCGTGGCGAGCACAGCGAGCAGCGGACAACCGACCCGGGTCCTCGCACTGCACTGGGTGACCTTGAGCAAGTCGACCCCATCCCTCCCCGTCCCCCCCTCCCGCCCTGGGCCCAGTTTCTCGACCGCAAAATAAACTGCCGGGGAGACGACACCCATGGTCCCGGCCTTCTCCGGAGGGCACGGCTGAGAGCCGGGCAGCCCTGCTGGAGGGGCGCAGGCCCGGCCCTCGCAGCCCCCACCCGAGCCGCCCCAGCCCGCTGCGCACCTCGCAACGCCTGCCCGCCGCGCTTCGCCTCCTCGTGCCCGGCCGGGCTCAGGTCCGCGTCGTACCAGCCGCTGAAGCGGTTCTCCAGGTTCCACGCACTCTCGCCGTGCCGGATCAGCACCAACTTGTAGGCGGCCATGGCGATGGCTGGGAAGACGGGCGCACTGGGGCTCGCCGAGATTCCGGAGTCACGGCCCGGCCCCCGATCGCGCCTGCGCACTCGCGCCACTCCGCCCGGCTCGCGCGCACTTTCTGGCCCAAATCTTTGCACTCGCGGGGGCCGCCCTCCGCCCGGCCGCTGTGCGCGTGCGCCGCGGCCGGCCCTGCGCGCCGGGGGTGGCAGGGCGCATGCGGCCTGGGCCGGGGGCCGCGCGTCCGCCGCGCTGGTCACGGAGCGCACGTACTCGCCGAGGGCGGGGGAGCCGGCCGGGCGCGCGGGGGCGGCGCGCCTGCCCCGGCCGCGGGGCCGCCCTGCCGCGTGGAGCGCCGGCCGCCGCGAGCCGCTCGTCGCGATGAAACGGCCCGTCCGCGTGAGCCGCGCCGAGGCCCGCGGGTCACTTTCCCAGCGCCCCGAGTTTGAGCCCGCGGCTGCGTTGTAGCTTTCGCTCAGGCCGCGTCACCTCGCCCGGCAGCCTCTGAGCGGACCTGAGCCCTGAGTTGGTGCGTGTCTGCCTGGCAGGTGTTGGGTGAAGACGTGTTACTGTCGCTCTCTCGTTCCTGTGGACGCCGGACTGGCTGGCCGCCCGTCATCTGAGGCAGGGCTGCCCATCCCTGTCCACACACCCTCGGTCAGGCCCTCCCGGGCCTCCCACCAGCAGGGAAGCAGACGCGGGGCCCCTTCTAACAGTGCAGAAAGAGGGGCGGCCACCGCCTCTGTGCCCCCTTGCAGGGTGTGTGGTTGTCAGGCTTTTCTGCCCTCCCACCATTAGGGTGCCCTGCCTGATGGGGCACCTGCAGTTGCTGCGTTGGTGTAAGCTGTGTTGCTTACTTCCGTGGGCCATGGCTCGGTATTGAGATAGTCACCAAGAGAAGCAGAGGCAGGAGAGAGACAGAAGGGAAGAAAGAAGGCCAGAGAAGCCCAGAGTGGAGGCTTGGGGCCCTGCCCCCCTCCTGGCCCCCACCCCACCCCACCTCCACCTCCACCTGCCGTGTACCTGGTTGCTGCACTATATGTAAAAGCTCAATAAAAGCCTGAGAAAGCCACAGAGGGCTGCAGGACTCCTTTACTTCTGTCTGCTTGAATGCTGGAATCATAAAGAACCAGCTCTGTGGCCATCCTGCCCCTGCACCCCTACAGCCAATCAGCAGTTCAAGTGTGTCCTTATCCAGACAGCTCTCTGCTACCCTTGCTGCTCTCCCAGTATATTTCAAGCCAGCCATTTCATCGAGCTCCAAACTTAAGCGAGGCCCCTGGGCTAGGGTGAAAGAGGCTAAATGTGTTTGCTGCCTTTCACAGCAGGTGGAGTTTGAATAAGGGCCACATGTAAACAGTTAACAATGAAGTTGTGCTGTGTGCTGTATTTTGAGATTCTAGAAAAGTTTTTAACATACACTCAAAACAATTGCTATGTACCAGGCAGTGTACTAAATCTTTTACAATCATTAACTCATTTAATTCTCATATCTTTGTAATAATCCTATGAGGTAGGTAGATCATCTCTCCATTTACTGGTGAGGAAACTGAGGAATGAGGTAGTTTACTCAAGGTTACAGGAATTAGAATTCAAGCCCAAGCCAGATGGCTCCCAAGAGTCCATGTTCTTCCCTGCTATTCTCCGTGTCCTCCACATTTTGGTGCATGTTAGGCAATTGTTGACTTCGAAGAGTAGGAAGGATTTGAGAGGTAGAGAAAAGGCGCTTTGGACACAGTATGAACCAAAACACCTAAGACTGATTTGTAGATAAATCACTATTTACAAATAGCAGCGTTTAGTGAGAATTTATAGTGTGTGGAGTATTTTAATGCATTATCTCAAGCAATTCATATAACCCTCGTACTTTTGTAGCTCCATTCCAGATGAGGAAACCAAGGGCCAAGGTCACAATTACAAGGTGCAGGAGAAATCAGAACTGAATCCCAGACAGTCCACTGACCTACAGTGAGCTCTAACCACAATGCTGCTCTGCCTCCATGCTCTGCAGCCAGAGAGGTGACTAGAATGAGGTCCAGCACTAAAAATTGCACCTGGAATTCAGGATTCTGGGGCTGCAACATGAGCACTGCCTCAGAGGCCTTCTTGTTCAAGTGTTTGGGGTTGGCCTACCTGGGTGTCCTCGAAAGACTCCCTTTGAGGAAGCTCTCCTGCTGGTCATTCCTACTGTTTGTCATTCATTCCTAATGTCCAGGCCCTTCCAGGGAGAGCTTTTCCAGCCTTAACCTTCACCTTTCAGGATGCACTTTTTGTCCTCCTGCCTTGGTCCTAATCCATGCTGCCAGTCAAATTCCTATCTCTCTTTTTCCTCCCCCAGGCTTCTGCATGTGTCCCAGATTTCTGTGCTCTTGTCCAGTCAAGGTTCACATGTCTCCAGTAATTAGGAAATGTGATTAGGAAGGACCCCAGTACAAGTATGTTTCTGTTTCTGGTTACCTGCGAACCAAAGAGGTCACTCAACTTATCCTGTTTCCTCATCTGTTTGCTGGAGCAATAATCAATCATACCATCTAAAGCATAGTTGGGAGTAATAAATGAGATGAGGCATGCACTTATAACTGTGCCTAGCAAATAGTCATAAATAATGATAATAAACCTGTTACTAATATAATGATGAGGTTAAATGAAATAAATTAAACTGGGTCCTGGGACGCCCCAACTACTGGCAATATTTCCCGTGCTGCAGCTGCCCCCAACAGCACCATCAATACCCTATACACCTGCAGAAAACAGGATGTACCCAGCACTTGCTACCCCAGCACTTGCTAAGTGAGCAAAGAGAAACACACACAAAGGAAACTCACGTATAAAGCTGGAGTCCAAGTGCTGGCTGTTACAGATAACCAGTGACTTATGCAGTCTGCCTGGCTTCTGCCCTCTCCTCCCTTGGGAAGTGCTTTCGATAAACTTTGCTTTACTTCTAACTTTTCAGGCTCTGTGGATTCTTCCATAACCTGCACTGAGTGAACCTAGACCCCTGCCACCACATCACATACTAACAATAAATACTACTCGCAATATGACTAAGACAGCAAATAAGATTTGTTTTAAGATTTTGTTTATTTTTTGTAGAACTAGGGTGTAGGCAGAGGTGCGGGTGATGAGAGGATTCCTCAGAGAGAGAGAGAGTAGGGAGCAGAGTAGGCAGATTGACTGAAATACACTGCTGAAGGGAGCAACGGGTGAGACAGGAGAGGTCTGCTGTGCCATGTGGGCTGCTCCCTGCCTGGGATAGAACTCAGGCCGTTGTGGGTCCCAGTTATGATGATAGCGCTGAGACTTAAGCTCTGTGCCAGCAAATAAGATTTAATGAGGGACAACCATCGAGAGCATGTGAGTCGGAGGGGGGGGTACATGGACAGACTTCCCTCTCCTGAGATGCCTGGCAGGGAATAGCTTGCCACTGGGTGTGGAATTGAGCAGATAAGTAGGATACTTTGTGTAGGAGGCCAAGGGCACCGGGCGACCAGCCTTGAGAAGGAGCTTGGGAACACTACTTTATTCTCTTCACCAACCCCCTCTGCCTCCAGAAGGAATCCCTCATCTCCTTGGAATTCTGAAACTCTCAAAACTTGATATACCTCCCTTACAGGATACCCACCTCTGATCATCTGAGCTGATGTATGCCTCAGATCTACTCAACTAGGAACTGTTTGAGGATGGGAACCACATTTTAACTCTTTTATACACACATACACACACACACACACACACACACACACCCCACACACCACACACCCCTTGATGCCTTTTGCCCATGGTTGCCAGCTAAAAGCTGGGAGAGACTTTGAAAATTCTCCACTGCAAGTCCCACCTTCTGGCATCCCCCATGCTCATGAAGAAAATGATGTAAACCATTACAAAGAGCAGGAAATGAGCAGAGGATCAGGTTCATCAGAAGTCAAGAAGGATCCATGGGGAAGGGGCTTGCCGTGTCAGGAAGAAAGAGGCAGGGGGCCTGGAGAGATTTGGAGAGCGGGGTGGAGAAGGGATCACCTTAAAATCTTTGTAGCTGGAAGCTAGAATTCCTGGGCAGAGAGAAGGATCGATTCAGCATCTGTCACAAAGTCACAAATCTGGGAAGAAACTAGAGCCTATGACACCAAGGGCATTCTGGTTGGACATTCTCAAATTTTTTTTTTAAAGATTTATTTTTTATTTATACAAGTGCTGGGGCACAAGCCAGATGCTTGGGAGGGTGAGAAGATTCACCAGAGACAGAGCAGGGAACAGAACAGGCAGACTGACGAAACACACTGCTGAGGGGAGCAGCGGGCAAGACAGGAGAGGTCTGCATGCCATGTGGGTTTCTCCCCGGCTGGCCGCCGGGATGGAACCTGCGTTGCAGAGGCTGCAGACAGCTTCACAGTGCAGTGCTCAACCCGCCTGCTCCATCAGGGAGGCCCTCTACTATTTTTTTTATTAATATTAAATCTCAATTGTTATCTCTGTTGAGCACAAGATACAGAGACATTTGTCAGGGCTGATTCCTGGGCACTTCTGAAAAAAATTGGGCAGATGCAGCCAAGCATTTATTCCCCCTGAGAAGAGGGGGCGGGGGCAGGGGCTCAGATCAAGCAGCCAGAAGGACCCTCCGCTGCTCCTGAGCAGCTCACCCTCCCTCTCTGCTAGGCAGGAAGCAGTTGTGGCCAGGGAAGTCCCTCCTCATGCCAGGAGTGTGGGATGGGGAGCTGCACCCCCAGAGCCTTCTTAGCTGTCGTCTCCTGTGCCCGGGCCTTCCTCTCACCCAAGCCTCCAGCAGCTCCAACTCCTGAACTCTGGGTGCATAGCCTTTCCTAGTGTTGCACTTTAACCTCAGGCCTCAAGGAAATTCCCAGGACTGCAGCACCTTTCAAACAGCCAGCTTGGTGGTTAAGCTGTCACAACAATAAGGATAATTAAACAATTATCCGATAAGGATAATCAGTGGTCGCTGTTATCCTCCCTTGTCCTGTAGGACAATGAAAGCCTCTCTCAGCCTTTCCTTCCCATTCATTTTTTTTAATTTTTTTTTTTTATAGAGGCATGTTTTATTTGTTTGTTTGTTTGTTTGTTTATACATGCACTGGGTACAGTCAGAAGCGTGGGAGGGTGAGAGAATTCACCAGAGCCAGAGCGGGGAGCAGAGCAGGCAGAAGGACCGAAGCACACTGCTGAGGGGAGCAGCGGGCGGCAGGAGGGGTCTGCACGCCATGTGGGACCCTCCTCTGGTGGCCGGGGAGCAGCCGGGGATCGAACCGGCACCTCAGAGGCCGCGGGCAGCTTCTCAACCCAGCGCTACAACCGCTGCGCCACCGGGGAGGCCCCCTTCCCATTCATTTTTTCCACAGGAGATTAACTCCCTTATCAAGTACGGGACATTCAATGCAGGACCCTGAATGGAAATTGTGGTGAGGCAAACCCAGTTATCCACAGGTGAAAGGAGGGCGGTGGCCCCTTCAGGCCAGGGACTCTGTGTCAGGACACCACGTCTTCACTTGTTGAACCATCCTGCTGACTCATCGCCTGACGTGCAAATCTCCCCAGCTCAGCTGGTGTCTGAGGAGAGAGTATTTCTGCCTCAGAGAGGGAGTGAGCCAGATGGTCAATGTTCAAGGCTAATGCTTCATGGCTCTGGGCTTCTGCGACAGGAAGTGGTACTTCAAGAAGGGAGACAACTCATCTCCTAGCCCTCTCGGTCTCTACCTGCCAGTAACTGAGACTGGACCTGGTGTCAGGAGAGGAAGAGGAGACCAGAGCTACAGGTTTGGCCCTGGCTCACGCCTCCCTCTCTGACCTAGAAACCCAGCTTCAGGCTCAAGTGCCTGGCCGGTGAGTTCTCTGGGTTTAGGGAACTCTTCCTGATTCTGAGAAGAAGCCATCAGGTGTGCCAGGCTCTCGCCCCCCAGACCCTGCCTGAGATCATGCTGATGATAAAAATGTTCCAAGCAGGCAATAAACAAACCTTTTTGCCCTCTCTACTTTCTGTCACATAGAACTGTTTTCCTAGTCCCCAGTTTCTTCAGGTTAAGTTCTAAATATGGAAAAGGCACATTGTTATTTGGGATTAATTCATGGTAAGTTTAGGGAATGACTGGGAGATTAGTCATGTGTTCTTTTGGGATCTCTAAGAAGCAGTTGCCAAGACAGGATTTGCAGGAAATGTAGCAAAGGAAGGTCTGAGGCAGGAAATGGGGAGGGGATGAGAAAGGCTGGGGGAGGTGTGACTTAGTGAAGGAAGAGGGATGGGAGGTTGGGTGGGTGGAAATGTCTCAGACTCTGCATTTCTGAAGGAAATTCAAGAAGGCTAGCAAAGAATCCTCCAGACAGAATCACCCCTCAGAGGAGTCCACAGTGTCCCACAGCCAGGCCTGCCTCTTAGGCGTGTCCCAGGGATACTATGGCATGGATATGTAGCCTGTGGGCATCATGGCCTCTGTATGAAGCCACGAGGGGTCTCAGAGTAATGCGGTCAAGGCTGCCAGTCAATCAGCTGTATGAGATTTGAGGGATGGATTCTGACGACCCCAACTAATACATTCTATAAATTTAGTGGAAATGTTCTGAGTCAGCACTTAGTGCATACCCACTGGCTGACTGGTTAAAGCTATTAAAGTCACCTGTCACCCAACAGCAAAGTGACCAGGTTTCCAATTACCTGTTAAAGATAGTTTGGGGGTAGAGCAGGGGAGCTGATGGCTGCTCTATTTCTGACTGCAGGAGAGGAAAATGGTCTGTCTCTACAGAAGCCGACTCAGGTTTGTCCAGCCTAAGAAATGTGGGCAAGAAAGAACTCACATGAATTCCTCAAACAGCTAAACACAGAGTTACCATGTGACTCAGCAACCCCACCCCTACGTGTATACTCAAGAGAAATGAAAGCACACAGAAACTAGTATTCAAATGTTTATAGCTGCACTATTCACAATAGCCAAAGGTGGAAACAACCCAATTGTCCATCAACTAATGAAAGGATAAACAAATTGTAGTAAAACACACAATGGAATGTTACAAGAGGAACCAATTACTATATCTGCTCATGGATGAATCTTGGATACTTCATGCTAAGTGAAAAGAAGTCAGGCACAAATGGTAACACACTATATGATTCCATTTATATGAAATAACCAAAACAAGTAAATCTTAAGAGGCTGAGGTAGATTAGTAGTTGCCTAGTGCTACGGGTTGGAGTGATATAAATTGACTGTGGTGATGTTGCACATGTGGCTCAAAGAAAATTGGACACCAGCTCTGCTGGAAAATGTCTACCTCCACCCTGTCAGGGCTTGCTCAGAGGCTGTAGTCAGCAGAAAAATGACTCATTTATGTGAGGAGCCCTGTGATGAGAAACAAAGGGAACATGCAAAATCTCCACAGATGGAGCTCCCACCATATTTGCAAGTGGCAGAAAGGAGTGTGACATAATGGCCTGATTGTGTCCTCACATCTCTGGGGGGTAACTGTTACCCAAGAAAGTCAAATAACCTTTGGTCTTACATCTTGTAGATCTTGTAAGATCTTGTAAGATCAAGTGATTAAAGTTATGAAGAGTGCTTCTCTTTTGCCAATCAACTTAATTTGTTAGAAACCAACCTCCATTAGTTAAATTAAAATTGTTAAAAGTTAATTAGAGTCTTCTTTTCTGAAGAGTAATTGTGTATACTTTCTGTGCATGTAACTTACCTATATAAATTGAGACTAAATCTCTGAAGGCCCGGGAGTCACTCAGAGAAATCTGTTGACAGTTGTTTGGATCTGAGTCCTCAGTTGGGCTGAGGACTTTTTTTTATTTTTATGTTTATTTATTTATTTATTTTAAAGATTTATTTATTTATTTATATTTTTTATTTATACAAGCACTGGGTACAGTCAGAAACGCGGGAGGGTGAGAGAATTCACCAGAGCCAGAGCGGGGAGCAGAGCAGGCAGAAGGACCGAAGTACACTGCTGAGGGGAGCAGCGGGCGGCAGGAGAGGTCTGCGCGCCATGTGGGACCCTCCTCTGGTGGCCGGGGAGCAGCCGGGGATTGAACCGCACCGCACCGCAGAGGCTGCGGCCCTATTTATTTATTTATTTATTTATGCATACAAGAGCTGGGGTACAGGCCAGAGGTGTCGGGGGGTGAGAGGACTCACCAGAGACAGAGTGGGGAACAGAACAGGCAGACTGACTGAAGTACACTGCTGAGAGGAGCAGCAGGCAAGTCAGGAGAGGTCTGCTGCACCATGTGGGTATCTCCCTGGTCGGCCAGGGGGATCAAACTTGTGCCACAGAGGCTGTGGACAGCTTCATAGGTTGCATCTTAACCCCTGCACCACCAGGGAGGCCGTGAGGCCATTTGTTTTTTTTTTTTAATAAATTTCTCTTTTACTAAACTTTAAATTTACTTCACAATGGTGATTATTTCAGTTTACACACATACCTGTGAATGTACTAGAAACATGAAATTGTACACTTGATTTTTTTTTAAAGATTTATTTATTTATTCATACAAGCACTGGGTACAGTCAGAAGCGTGGGAGGGTGAGAGAATTCACCAGAGCCAGAGAGGGGCGCAGAGCAGGCAGAAGGACCGAAGTACACTGCTGAGGGGAGCGGCGGGCGGCAGGAGATGTCTGTGCCCCATGCGGGTCCCTCCTCCGGTGGCCGGGGAGCAGCCGGGGATCGAACCGGTGCCCCAGAGGCCGCGGGGAGCTTCGCAACCGAGCGCTCAACCCCTGCGCCACCGGGGAGGCCCGAAATTGTACACTTTAAATGGGTGAAGTATATGGTGTGTGAATTATATCTTAATAAAACTTTTTTAAAGTTTTTTTTTAAGTTATTAAAATAAAACCTACCTGAGCCTCGTCACCAAGAGCCAATGCTCAATGGCAGGGAAGTAAGTGGAGCTGTGGAGAATCTAAAATGGCTGTTGTGCTGCTGCAGAAAAATAGCCGCCTTCTCCTTGAGGAGGCGCTGAATCTCCTGAGGCAGCTCCAGGGATGAGTCTCAGATGGCTGCGCAAGTACACGTGGTTCTGGCTGAGCCTACAGAGAGACATGA
The DNA here is from genome assembly GCF_014898055.3 of Talpa occidentalis. NCBI lineage: Eukaryota > Metazoa > Chordata > Mammalia > Eulipotyphla > Talpidae > Talpa > Talpa occidentalis. The sequence goes on from NW_023605194.1 coordinate 23,043,082, forward strand.
AGGAAGGACAAGGACTCCCCAATGGAGGCAGGGACATGGTGAGGTTCACCATGGGCCCCAATCTCTGTCTCACATCTTCTTCTCAGACAAGTGGTTGGGAGTTTGGTCTTCTAGGTCATATTTCTGATTTGCCATGTGGCCCCACAACTACTTTCCCTGGCCCCTCTGTGGGAAATAGTCTGTCCCCAAGATCTTGGCAGATGACAGAAACAGAACCTTCTTGCCACAGCCTGGACTCTCAGGTTCCTCATCCCAAGCAGCCCCAAGCTCCCTCAGAAGTTGAGTCCCTTAAGCAAACATGGCCCCTGTTGGGCCTCCCCGGTGGCGCAGCGTCTACGCTGGGTTGCGAAGCTCCCCGTGGCCTCTGCGGCACCGGTTCGATCCCCGGCTGCTCCCCGGCCACCGGAGGAGGGTCCCACATGGCGCGCAGACCTCTCCTGCCGCCCGCTGCTCCCCTCAGCAGTGTACTTCGGTCCTTCTGCCTGCTCTGCTCCCCGCTCTGGCTCTGGTGAATTCTCTCACCCTCCCGCCCTTCTGACTGTACCCAGTGCTTGTATAAACAAACAAACAAACAAACAAACAAATAAATAAATAATACATGCCTCTTTAAAAAAAAAAAAACATGGTCCCTGTTAAAGTGAAACACCCCTGGGTGGGTGAGTGGTTTGTCTCAAGCTAGCAGTCACTCAAAACAAAACAGTTCTCAGCCTGAGGAAATCCTATACTGTCAAAATTTTAACAAGGATTTAAAACAACGATAGCTCATTAAATTAAAAAAAAGTTCTCAACCCCAGTGAGAGACGTCCTGTTGCTATGACAACAAGTAAGCACCACACTAGTTTTAAGGCATTTAATCAATGACAACTCATTTCCCTTTAACTGCACAGTGACAGTTTGTCTCAGTGGCCGTGCTGAAAGCCAGCAGCTCGCAAACCCCCAACGCTGGTTCACCAACCAGTCCCTGAACTCTCCCTTCTCTGAGTGTGCCCATCACGGCACGTCACACCTCCCACCAGCTTCTACATCAGCTCCTGCTCCCCTCAAAAAGATTGCACCCAGCCTTTAGAACTGTGAGAAAGAAAAATCATCTGAATAGCACCAAGTCTGTGGTGCTATTAGGTGCCAGACCTAACCGGAAGTTGTTCCTGACTCTACCCCAGGCCTGACAGCACCCCACCAGGCTGGGGCTCCCCCAGATCCTGGGCATACCTGGATGATTGCACAATCGTCACCCCCCCAGAGCTTTGTTATTGCCCCTGGGTCAGCCTGTGAACACTGGACATGAGAACTGGGCTACTTGCATCTCTCTGTTGTGTTTTTTTTTTTTTTAAGATTTATTTATGCATACAAGAGCTGGGTACAGGCCAGAGATGGGGGGTGGGGGCGGCAGTGAGAGGATTCACCAGAGACAGAATAGGGAACAGAACAGGCAGATATACTGAAGTACACTGCTGAGGGGAGCAGCAGCTGAGTCAGGAGAGGTCTGTTGCTCCATGTGGATTGCTCCCTGGCCGGCCGGGGATCGAACTCGTGTTGCAGAGGCTTCAGATTGCTTCATAGTGAGATGTTAACCCATTGCACCACCAGGGAGGCCCTACTTGCATCTCTTTGTAACCAGGTGATCCTGAAGAGCAGGACTTGGGAGGAAAAATAAGTGCCTGGCTCTGTAAGGGCCAATATGTGGTGGTTATTATTACAATGGAGCATCCCCGACACATAGCAGACATTCAGTAAATGTGCTTTTCCTCGCCTCCTCTGCCATCTGCCTGATCTACTGAGCAGCGATATATGTCAGCTGAATAAGAAACACTTCTTCTAAAGTACAAACCCACTAAGTTCTTTACCCAGATTTCAATCTGCAAAACTCCCTACTAAAACTCAGATTCCTTCATCTGGTGTTCAGACGAAGTTGGAAGGGGCAGAGAAGCCAAATTGCAATTCTATGAATTGAGCTTCAGTGAACATTAACTTTAGCAAAGACCTTACAGAGCTTTGATTACAACATCTGCAATTCACAAAGGAGAAGATTGAGGGCTTTGTGTTTGTCTTGCATCATTAACGTGCAGGGTGTTTAAGAACAGAGCAAGAGACTTTAAACCTCTTTGTGTTCCTTCATATGCTTACTTAGCACTTGAGCCTACTGTAATCCATTCTATGTGCCTTGCACATACTAGGTGCTCAAGAAACAACCTTTGAGTATATAATCTATTTAATTGATCAAAACCAGCCTTAGCACCTATCTGGGATCCAGAGACTGCTCACTGCCTACGACATATCTATTCTGCTCTTCTACCTTAGCAGAACTCCTATTTGGGGGAAGGGGTGAGGCCACAATGCTATAGACTAAAAGACTACATTTCTACTCCTTCTGCAACATAGTTTGGCCAGATTGATGTCTGATTAGATGTGAGTGGAATTAGTTGAAAAGGAGCAGACTTGGCCGGGAGGTGTAAATTGGGCTCTTCTTCCCTCCTGTTTTACTTAGTCTAAGCCTCAGCCTGCATGCCCGATGCGAAGGCTGGAGCGCCTGCAGCCCATCTTAACAGGATGAGGGGACACCAAGGATGGATGTCACACACCTTGGAGGGTGGAACAGAAAAAGAAGGGGGCCTAGGACCCTTCAGTGGAACCACTATGCCAGCCTAGACCTGCCTCCTGATGTCTTCACTGTGAAAGAATTAGCCCTGCATGTCTGAGTCACTGTGGTGAAGGTTGTGTTAGGGCAGCTGAACACAGTCCTTACTGATGCAGATGGGAAGTTTGAAGTGGTAAGTGGAAAAGGTTGAATTTTGGAGTAAGAACAAATTTGGGGGATCAGAATGCCAGTTTATAGTCATGGTCACACTCTCTCTCCTCACCCAGACTCCCTTCCTCCCATCATGGTCACAGACACGTGCTGTCAGGCAGAGGAAAAGGGTGGACTCCATCCTGGGGGCAGTGCCCCCCTCCATTGAACAGGAGCATCTGCCCAGGCTCTGGCTGCCACTGCGCTGGGAGGCAAGCACACTTCTTTAGCATACCAGTCCATCTACTTGTCTCCCCATACCTGTTTTGTGAAGTAAGTCCTTCTCAAAACCCTTCTTTGGCCATATAGAATGCTAATGCCCCACAAGCCAAGGGACGCCCGGCCTTCTGCAACAGTGACATGCCAGGCACAGTGCTAAGCATTCTGCATGCATTATTTCATTTTAGCCTCAGAATAGCAATCCCAGTTTCAGATGAGAAAAGCAAGCTCCGTTGCAGACCCCAGATCACACAACTAGGATGTGGCACCAAATGCAGAATTGCCTAAGTCCAAAGTGTAGCTTAACCTCCGCTCCAGCACTTAGGAAAAGCCTCTGGAGCAGCTGCAACCCCACCACCTTCCTCAAGATGGGCTGCCCAGAGCAATAAAGGCCACTCCCTCCTGTAGAGCTTGAGCCCTAAGTTAAACACCCAGACCATTCACTTCTGTCTTGTTAGAGGCAAGAGGTGAGGCCTCAATTTCCCTTTCCTTCTTCTGCCCAATGTCATAACATTTTACAACCCTGCTGACCTAAAAATAGGCTTCCTGCTTCCCTTGGGCTCAGTGTTTTGCAAGGGCCCTAGTCCCGCCTCATGAGCCTCACAGATATTAACAGCAGTGGCTACAGAGGGGAGTCCTGGGCTAAGAATTAGATCCTCTCAGAGCATGTTCTAACTATAGGACCCATCTTTCAAATGTGAAGGGTGCTTATTAACCATATGTACTGTGATCAATTATGGAGATATCTCTGGGTGGAATGTGATGCTGGGGTTCAGGAGTAGAGAAGTTGGTCCTTCACCAAAAAGATGAATCCTGGGGTAAAGGTTAAAGAGCGTGCTCATGCCAGCTGGATGATTCTTGTCTCCTTTCCTGGCACCACATCCTCCTGGAGGAGGCTCTCAACAGATGTCTACAGATGGAGGGCCAGCTGGTGGTCTCTGTTCCTTCCAAGGGCCACCTAGACTGCTGCTTCATCCAGGGGCTATATCCAGTTACCGAGCAGACTCAGTTTGGAGACCAGCAGGTGCCTGCTGCCTAGGGAAGGCTGCCACTTCTTTGGGCCTCTTCATCTCCCCACCTGATTTGTGAAACTCCAACTTGCTCAACTGGTATTGCAATCTCTCTGTAGGGTTTCAGCCTTAACAGAGCTTGTTTACAGAGCCCCCTCTGGTGGCATAGGTGCACCATTGCACATTTCAAACAACATATTTGGAATCGTACATAATTTTTTTTTGTTATTACTTTATTTTACTTTTTTTTTAAAAGATTTTTTTATGCATACAAGAGCTGGGGTACAGGCCAGAGATGGGGGTGAGAGGATTCACCAGAGACAGAATGGGGAACAGAACAGGCAGACTGACTGAAATTCACTGCTGAGGGGAGCAGCGGGCGAGACAGGAGAGGTCTGCTGCGCCATGTGGTTTCCCCCTGGCCGGCGGGGATCGAACTCGTGCTGCAGAGGCTGCGGATTGCTTCATAGTGCGGTGCTTAACCCCTTGCGCCACCAGGGAGACCGGAATCGTACATAATTTGACATACACCGGCACTTTCATATTGAATCCTCAGAGCAGTACAGTGGCTTCAGTATCACTATCACCATTTTTCAGAACATGAAACAGATACTTGGAGAGATTAAATCCTGGCTCAGTGTCACACAGTAAAGTCAGTCCAAAAATTCCCACACCTGCACCTCTGGCGGAGCGACCTCACTTGTTTGCAATGGTTTCCAAACTCCGCTGCCTTTGTAAGGTGTGTGTTCTAACTGAAGGATTTCGGGGAGGGTAGCAGGGCAGTGGCAATCAATTCTAAATCGGTTGCTGGTTCTGAAGTGGAATTAGAAGAGATTAATTAGAGCGATCAAGTGCTGCCGTGAGGCAAGAGGGGCATAACAGTTAGGTGTCTCCAACAATAAATGAAAATAGCCTCGAGAATTTAGCGCATCATTCGCTGCTTTTTTCTCTTTCCAGTCCAAACAGGTTTTCACTCTTTCAGATGTGGCCAGCTATTACTCTTGAATATAAATTTGTTTCTACGCTTAACTTTTGAAATTAGATTTCCAAAATTAATAAATATACGTCTGTCTACTTCTAAAGGGAAAAGAAGGCCAGTTTTTTTTTTTTTTAAAGACAGGCTTTTTTTTTTTTTTTTTAGAGTCAAGTCTTTTTTTTTTTTTAAGATTTATTTTTATTTATTTATACAAGCACTGGGTACAGTCAGCAGCGCGGGAGGGTGAGAGAATTCACCAGAGCCAGAGCGGGGAGCAGAGCAGGCAGAAGGACCGAAGTACACTGCTGAGGGGAGCAGCGGGCGGCAGGAGAGGTCTGCGCGCCATGCGGGACCCTCCTCCGGTGGCCGGGGAGCAGCCGGGGATCGAACCGGCGCTGCAGAGGCCGCGGGCAGCTTCGCAACCCAGCGCTCAACCGCTGCGCCACCGGGAGGCCCAAAGAAGGCCAGTTTTATAAAGCTCACATCGTTGACCCAAAAACCTGGAACAGGAGCCCCAGGGACTCCCTAGTAACAGAACTTCCTCCCCAGCAACGATCTCCTCGCAACCGCTCGAGATTCTGAGGCTGCAGGGTACCAACCGGATGTTGCCTGTGTCGCCATGGTTACCGACGCGAATCCGGAAGTTACGCGAGGGAAAAGGAAGTGAGGCGAGCTGGGAACCCACGTGTGTTCTGCGGAGCGTCTCCGGGCCTGGAAGCCGGCCCTGGAATCTCACTCCCGGCCGAGGGCTTGGCGGCATGGGTCGCTCCGGCAAGTTGCCCTCCGGTGCCTCGGCCAAGCTGAAACGCTGGAAGAAAGGACACAGCAGCGACAGCAACCCCGCCACCTGCCGCCACCGCCAGGCCGCCCGCAGCCGCTTCTTCAGCCGGCCCGCAGGTAGTGGACGCGAGGTCCGGGGCGGGCCGTGGCTGGTTCTGACGGGTCTGGGCCTCTCTGCAGGCCCCGAGGCCCGGGCATGGGGGCCTTTGGCCTGGAGCCTGCTGCCAAGACTCACCCTCCCCACTTAGCAGACGCGCAAACAGTCGGGTGGGGATGGCTGATCTAGAGTAACACCGGTATCGGAGTTAGAACTCCTGTTGCAGTAAACCTTGGGTGGCTCTTCCCAAAGCGCTTGCACCTTCATTTATTCCCCAAGCCCCCAGAGTGCAGCTCCCACGCCGATCCCGCGGTGCTTAAGGCATGGGACAGGAAACTTACCTGGAGGATCCCCTTTCTGACTTTACATTTCTTTTTTAAGATTTATTTATTTATTTATACATACAAGAACTGGGGTACAGGCCAGAGATGCGGGAGGTGAGAGGACTCACCAGAGACAGAGCGGGGAACAGAACAGACAGATCTACTGAAATACACTGCTGAGGGGAGCAGCGGGAGAGACAGGAGAGGTCTGCTGCACCATGTGGGTTGCTCCCTGGCCTGCCGGGGATCGAACTCTTGCTGTGGATTGCTTCATAGTGCTGTGCTTAACCCCTTGCGCCACCAGGGAGGCCCCTCTGACTTTACTTTCTGGGCGGGCGGCGGGCGGGTGATCCTGGCCGCACGTTCAGGATTCAGCCTCTCTGGTTGGCACTCTGTCCTCTGCTGGTTTGTTTCTTAGGGGTGCTTCTTGTTCTTGTACGGGTAGAAGTAGGGGCCTTACTTTGTGTCTCGGGTTCTCAGGAAAGAGCGACCTGACCGTCGATGCTGTGAAGTTGCATAATGAGCTGCAATCAGGGTCCTTGCGACTGGGCAAAAGCGAGGGGCCTGAGATGGCCATGGATGAAGAGGTGGCACCGGCGCTCACCGAGCAGTCCTCGGGCACCTTCCTGAGCGGCCTCTCCGACTGCACAAACGTCACTTTCAGCAAAGTGCAGCGCTTCTGGGAGTCCAACTCTGCTGCCCATAAGGAGGTAGGGCCGGAGACCTGGGAGGGGAGGGCCAGGCTCGTGCCTTTTCTTTGACAGTTGTTTCTGTTTTATTGATCTATTTATTTTCTCTCGAACTTTAATTATTTGCTACCCATTTGCATCTTTTCTTTCTTTTTGCAGTTTTTTCTTTTCTTCCACTGGCTGACTCCTGCCAGTGACAGCAGCTGGTATTTTTGGGTGATGTGTCATCTCTGCTACCCTTCCCACCCCCTGTTTCTTACCCCTCCTGGGGCAGGTTCCACTTTTTGTTTTTTCTAATGAAAAGTGTAATGTCTTTAGGATAGAAATGTTTTCCAAATATTTATCTTTTTAGCTATGCTTTATACCCGACTTTTCACATAGCATACTTTGAAGAAACATTTGTTGGCAGCTCTCCTGCCACTTGTGACTATGCAGCGGCTTCTTTTGACATACCTTTTCCCTTTGCAAAGCAGCAGTGGCCCTCTTTCTGTTCAAATGTCTTCTCCTTTCTTTTTCCTAATAAACCTGTCCTTTTAAAATGTTAAAAAGAAATTGTTGATTAAATTAATGCTAAATAATGTTGGTTGGAAAATATCTAACAGAAATGTTATTTCCATTTTTTGAGTCCATATCATAAAATGCTTACATGTACATATTTTTCATTCTTTAAATGAAAAATGTCAAAATGGTACCAAAGCGACATGAGTAGAATAAAATGTGAAAGTTGTCCTCCTAACTTAGCTCCCTCCTGGTTCCCATATTAATGGTTCATTGTTTATTTTCCTAGCCCATGCTGTCCAACAGAGGTAACTCACAAGCTGCATAAGTGATTTTCAGTTACCTACTAGTCACAAGATAGAAAAGTAAATAGATGGTGAAATTAATCTTAATACTACATTTTATCTAATGTACTGTGTTTGAAATATTGTCATTTCCATATAATATAATCAGTATTAAAATGAGATGTTTTGTGTGGTTTTTATTATATTGTTTTTAAAATGTAGTGTGTATTTTATCCTTATATCTCCATTTGGATGCACTTGATTCATATGTAGAGTTCACAAAACTTATATTTGCAAAGAACTTCATATACTCAAGTTCTAAATCTCTGCTTTCTGGTAACAGAAGCAAGTATTTATTTTCAGTTCAATTAATACAATTTTAAAATTCGAAATGTCAGTCCCTCAGTCACACTAGCTACATTTCAGGTGCTCAGTGGCCTCTTGTCAACATTACTGTTCTAGACTTTTTGTTTATTTTTTAAGCCACATTTTGTTTAGATGAACTTAAACACACTTAAACACAATTTTCCCCACTGAACAGAATTTCTTAGTTACCATATATGATTGTTCCTCATTCTTTTCAATAGTTGTATAGCATTTGAGTCAATCATTGCTTATTATACAGTAATAGTGAATTGTTAATCCCTATTAACAGATACTTAGTTGTTCAGTTTATTGCTTCAGTGAGCACACTGGTACATAAATGTTTGCATGTTTATGCAGGTATTTCTGTAAGAGAGAGTCCTCATGGTGGGAAACGTGTTTGGCAAGCATTGACTCTTCCTCTTTGCTGGGCCTAAGCTGTACACCCCTGGCTCTGGGTGCTGCTCAGCTTATCTATCTCTGGATTTTCTGAAGGCGCAAGGCAAAGAAGCTACCCCGAGGTGGGGTTCGATCTAAAACAGATGTCATGGGTTCCTCTCCCTCCTGTGCAGATCTGTGCTGTTCTGGCTGCCGTCACTGAGGTGATTCGTTCCCAGGGCGGGAAGGAGACAGAGACTGAGTATTTCGCTGCCCTGGTGAGTGGGTTTGGGGCTGTTCAGAGCAGAAGGACAGTTGGGCTGCAGAGAGAAGCCGGGTGTCCCTGATGTGTGGGCCAGAGAAGGGCAGCCTTGAACGGGACAGTGCTCCGGTTGCTCTCAGGTGCTTGGCAAGGCTGCTGCTATTTGCTGCACTCTTGTAAACAAAAAGCCATTATCTTGTTAGTTTTTTTCCCTTGATCAATGAAGCTGGTTTAGGCTCCAGGGATCCTCTAGAAAAATGGTTTTCAAAGTGTGGTTTGGGGTCCCTAAGATCTTTTGAGGTCAAAATTATTTCTGTCATAATAATAGAACGTCATTGACCTTTTTTACTCTCACTCTTGTGACCTTACCATAGGGTTTGTTACATGATGTTTAAGGACATTATTTGCGTAGCTGATGGGATTGTGTTTGCATATTCTTATGTTTTAAATTTTACTATTGTCAACATCAATAGATACATATACACAAAACCTCTAGGGAATCTTCACTAGTTTTTAAGGGTGCAAAATTTCAGAACCACTGCTCTAGAACAAAAGTTGGCAAACTATGGCCCATCCACCAAATATGACCCCTGGCCTATTTTTGGAACATGCTGAGAACTAAAAGTGGCTTTAAACTCTTTTAAAGGAGACCCTAGGGGCCTCCCTGGTGGCACAGCAGTTGAGCGCTGGGCTGCAAAGCTGCCCGCAGTCTCTGCAGCGCCAGTTTGATCCCCGGCCCCTGGTGAGGGTCCCACATAGCGTGCAGACCTCTCCTGCCGCCCGCTGCTCCCCTCAGCAGTATACTTCTGTCCTTCTTCCTGTTCTGCTCCTCGCTTTGGCTCTGGTGAATTCTCTCACCCTCCCACGCTTCTGACTGTACCCAGTGCTTCTATAAATAAATAAATAAATCTTTAAAAAAAAAAAGGGGGGGGAGACCCTATGTGGCTGTGAAGCCTAAGATATTTATTATCTGACCCTTTCGAGTCAAAAATTGTTTGTTATACTCTTAAATAATGAAATAAACAGCAATATATGGTTTCTATCATGTGCAGGCAGTATTTTTTTTTAAGATTTATTTTTATTTATGCATACAAGAACTGGGGTGTAGGCCAGAGGTGCAAGAGGTAAGACCATTCACAAGAGACAGAGTGGGGAGCAGTACAGGCAGATCTGCTGAAATACACTGCTGAGCAGCAGATGAGACAGGAGAGGTCTGCTGTGCCATATGGGTAGCTCCCTGGCCGGGGATCGAACTCAAGTTGCAGTGGCTGCCAATAGCGTCATAGTGCTGTCTTTAACCCCTGCATCAACAGGGAGGCCCATGTGCAGGCAGTATTCTAGGTTTTTCATATATATTAATTAAACCTCACAAAAACTTAACTCATTTTTTAAAGTTTTTTTTTGTTTGTTTGTTTGTTTGTTTTGTTTATACAAGCACTGGGTACAGTCAGAAGCGCGGGAGGGTGAGAGAATTCACCAGAGCCAGAGCGGGGAGCAGAGCAGGCAGAAGGACCCAAGTACACTGCTGAGGGGAGCAGCGGGCGGCAGGAGAGGTCTGCGCGCCATGTGGGACCCTCCTCCGGTGGCCGGGGAGCAGCCAGGGCTCGAACCAGCGCCGCAGAGGCCGCGGGCAGCTTCGCAACCCAGCGCTCAACCACTGCGCCACCGGGGAGGCCCAACTTAACTCATTTTTACACGTGAATAAACTGAGTCACAGAGAGGTTAATAAGTTACTCTGTTACCCAATGCCAGCTGAGATATGAACCTCTGATATCAGGGCTCTTGGTCATAACCATTCTAGTGGACAAATATACCCCCATTTGCCCAGCCTGACACATTTCCCTTTCACATCTGTGATCTGGTCCTCAGATGACAACAATGGAAGCCGTGGAGTCCCCAGAGTCCCTTGCTGCTGTCGCTTACCTGCTCAACCTTGTCCTGAAGCGGTGAGTCCTGGCTCCTGTCGGAATCCCCCGTCTCTTTGTAGAGGGAGTGCGGGTGGGAGGAATCGGGCTGGCATTGCTACAAAGAACAAAAATGTACCTGCCGCAAGTGGCATTCTGCAGCCTCAGGCTGCCCGTGGCCTGGGATGTTATAGCTCAGAGTGAGTGTGGGCCTTGGAAGGGGGCATTAGGTGAGGGTGGGGTGGGGGATGTTGGCGTTGGGATACCAGGGGTCACTAGGGAGAAGATTATAGGGGCCTGACATGTGGACATGCAGAGAATGGGTAGTGGGGAAGATGAGAGAGGCAGAGAGCTCAGGTGCCGTGGTAGAAGGTGCCGAACTTGGTTGTTGCTCATTGGCCGAATGAGGGGGCTAGGGCGGTACTGCAACTGTTGGAGACTGCTTTGGGGCTCTGACCTTCTTTGTTCTTTACTTGCAGCGTGCCCAGCCCCGTCCTCATTAAGAAGTTCTCTGATACTTCCAAAACCTTCATGGATATCCTGTTAGCCCAGGCCAGCAGCGGCTCCACCTCTGCTGTCCGATGGGTTAGTCTCTGGGTTTTCCTTCTGCTCTCTTCCAGTGCCTTCTCCTAGCCCACCAGGCATGCCCCCTCCTGCTTCTTCTAGAGCTAGTCTAAAGTGACTAGAACTTGGATGCTTCCTGGGGGCTGGGATGGAGTGGGCAGGTGTGTAGACCCTCTGTGGACCCTCAGATGGATCTGTTTGAGGTTTTCTGGATTCAGTGGGAACCCGTGCTTCTTTTCCACCTGGCTGAGGCGGGTGAAGCTGAAAGACTGACTCTCCCTTTTTAGGTCCTCTCCTGCTTGGCCACCCTTCTGAGGAAGCAGGACCTAGAGGCCTGGAGCTACCCTGTGACCCTACAGGTGTATCATGGGCTACTGAGCTTCACGGTGCATGCCAAGCCTAAGGTAAGAGTGCTGCACCCCCAGAATATGGGAGAGGGCCAGCCACTAAAGTGGAAGCCTGGAGCCGGCCTGTCTGAGTGGAATCAGAGAAGGTGCCCTGAGTCTGCGTCCTGCCCCACTGCCCTGTCTGCCCAGCGCTGGGGCGAGCAACAGTCGTGCAGCAGGAATGTTCAGCATTGGGCCCTCTGAGTCTCCACTGCTTCATTGGTCAGTAATGTGTTATTTACGGGGGGTAGGGGCTTTGGTGTCAATAACCTGAATTGTATACTGGGGTCACTGCTAGTGCTGTGACCTTGGATATGTCACTTTATCTTCCTAAGTCTCGATTTCTTACCTATGAAATAGGGGTAATAATAGCAACTGTGATGCAGAATTGTGGGGAGACTCCTGTCTTCCCCACAGGCTGGTACAGCTCAGCAAATGGTGGTTGGCCACTGTTTCCTCCTGAAATTTAGGGCAAGGCCATGGGACAGTAGTAATAGTCTCACTCGCTGGGCCCTCATTCCAGGTGGGCTGATGGCCTCGCCCTGTAGCTCTGTGTGCTCCCTCCCTCCCTTCTCTGGCTCTGTGCTAAAGTGTTGCTTCCTTGGAGTGACACTCTCCTTACCACTGTGTAAAAAGTAACAGCCCTGCTTTATTGTCTGAAAAGTACTTTTTACCTTCTGGTGTCTATTTGCTCATTTTCTTCCTCCCAAAGAGAACGTGAGTTGTTTACTCTGTTCACTGCCAAATTGCTGGCTGGATGATTGGATGGATGAATGAAATCCTAGTTGTAAAGATGAGGACACAGGCTCAGAGACTGGGAAATTTGGCTCACTCGAGAATGTAGGAGAGTGGGGTTGGAACTGAGACTTATCTTACTCCACTTCTGAGAAGTCTAAGTGCGAAGCCCTAGGGGGACCATCACCACATTGGAGGCCTGCGATCAGTGCTTGTGACCTCCACCCAGCTGATCCAGCCCTGTCCCCCCTTTCTTTGCCCCTCAGGTCCGGAAGGCTGCCCAGCATGGCGTGTGCTCGGTTCTGAAGGGCAGTGAGTTCATGTTCAGTGAAAAGGCCCCTGCCCACCATCCTGCGGCTGTTTCCACTGCTAAGTTCTGCATCCAGGAGATGGAGAAGTCTGGAGGTGGGAAGCCAGCTTTGGGGCAGGGTGGGTGGGGCCAGGCCAGCAGGGAAGATTAGGGCCTACTGCAGAGAGAGGCAGGAGCCTCAGCTCCCCTTTGTCTGCCAGGCTCCAAGGAGGCCACAACCATGCTGCACATGCTGACTCTGCTGAAGGACCTGCTGCCCTGCTTCCCCGAAGGCCTGGTGAAGAGCTGCAGTGAGACCCTGCTCAGGGTCATGACCTTGAGCCATGTGGTATGCTCAGGCTCCAGAGCTATGGGTAGGGCTGTGCCAGGCTCTGGACCCCCTGCCCATGGTACTGTCACTTAGAGAACTCTCTGGTCAGGCCCAGAGCAGTCCTGGGGTCTCCCTACCCAACACTACTCCTGGGGACACAATCTCATCCCTGGGGCCAGAGGGAACAGGCCATCTTTGGGTGCTGGCCTGGTTGGGAACTGGCCTCAGACACCACGTCAGAGTGGGAATGGACCGGTGGCAGGCAGCTCTTTTTTTGTACAGAAACTTTAAAGATATGTAAACCATAAAGATATATTAAAAACGATCCCCTGCCTTCCTGCCACACTTCTCAATATTTTTTTCAAGTATTCTTAAGTATTTACTATGTAAATAACATGGTCATTGTTTAAAAAGAAAAAATACTCAGAAGTATATAAAATAAAAGCTAAAGATACCTTTCCCCCTCCAAATCTTATTTCCCAAGATAAACATTGCAAACAACTGATTGTGTGTCCTTCCAGGTATTTTCTCTTTGGGTCAACAAACACACATACAAATGTGGTGATGCAGCTGTAGCCACAGTCTGCAAGCCATGAGGAGCTGTTTTTCTTAGCCCATTGTGTTAAGAACATTCTGTTCATGTTTTGCCATTGCCTTTGTTCAGATCACTTAAAAGTTTTCTTCCAGGAATGACTAATGACAGTCCAGGTGTGGGAGGAAATGTTTGAGGTTCAGAGGGTTCAGGGCAGCCATGAGTTGTGTGATTCCCCACTAAGCCTAAATGTCTTCTCTAGCTGGTGACCGCCTGTGCCATGCAGGCCTTTCACAGCCTCTTCCATGCCAAGCCTGGCCAGGACACCCTGTCAGCAGAGCTCAATGCCCAGATCATCACGGTGAGGCCCAATGGTGAGGGAGGGGCATTACTGGGCTGGGCCCCTTTAGAGGCAGCATGTGTGTGTGTGTGTGTGTGTGTGTGTGTGTGTGTGTGTGTGTATTAGGGGGTCAGTCCTTACTTGTCTGCAGAGAGGTTGAGTGGGCTGGGCTGCACCAGTTCAGGTCCCCAGGACACGGACAGCTGGCAGGAGCCCGGCACCAAGCCAGTGTCAGTGTACACAAGAGCTTCTTCTTTCTTGCCCAAGTGGTAGTTAATAAACTACTTCAGCATGGTCTCATGCTGCTAACAGATACTTTGAGTAGGGGTGCTCAGCCTTAGGAATCTGTGGATGGATTTGGGGAGAGGCACATCAATCTCCCCAAAATTATTTGCAAATGTGTGATTTCCACAGAAGGGCTCTGGCTTTTGTTAGATTCACAAAGGGCTTTGTGAGTCAGGTTATACTTTACCCCTCCTAGACCCTTCTCCCATGGAATCAGTACCAGAAGGGATTCATAGAGAAGGGAGAGGCAGAAGCTGGGGAGGCCACGGAGGCTGCGAGTTCCAGGGTCATTCCCATAGGCCCAGCACTGGGTCATGCTGCCGCCTGTGACGCTTGGGGCCACTGTCCTGTGCTGCTGCTGAACACACTTGCTCAGTCCCTACTTGTTCCCTGCCCCACCTCTAGGCCTTGTATGACTACGTGCCCAGCGAGAATGACTTACAACCCCTGCTGGCCTGGCTTAAAGTCATGGAGAAAGCCCACATCAACCTGGTCAGGTAGGGACGTGGTAAAGGGACATCCCAGGGGCTCCTTGCTCTGCAGTACCAGCGGGAGGGACATGTGTGGAAGCTGGAGAGGGCTCATGTTCCTGGGGACAGCAGTGTTTCCATGTCAGACGTGCTGCCCACAGGCTTCTGTGGTGATGAGGCTCGGGGAAGGTTAGCCCAGCCTGTCAGCCAGGGCCACAGAGCCCTGCAGATAAGCGACTGTCATTGGCCCTGGGCCATTCTGTGCCCTCAGGTCCAGTACCAGGACACCAAGGAAGCCTTTTGTCTTGACAGGCTGCAGCGGGACCTGGGACTGGGTCACCTCCCACGCTTTTTTGGAACTGCGACAACCTGCCTACTCTCCCCCCATTCGCAGGTGGTTACAGCTGCCACCCAAAGCCTCCAGGTACTGTTCCCCCTGTCCCCCAGAGCCTGCTTTAGTGGGAAAGCAGAGAGGGTGCTCTATTCTGCCTGCTGCCGTCTCTCCCAGAGCTCACCCCGGCCTCCAGCAGCATCCTTGGGAGGAGGGTCTACGGACGGGGATAGGCTTCCAAGAAGCTTCAGGAAGCAGTCACCTAGGAGGGTTGAGTGGCACTGGGGGGCCCCGACAGCCTGCAGCCTCTCTTTGCAGGAGATTCTGAAAGAAAGTGTGGCTCCCCACATGACCGACATCGGCTCTGTGACCTCCTCAACCTCAGGCCCTGCCCAGTATGTCGCCAAGATGTTCAGGTGAGAGCATAGCATCCGTATTAAGAGGAAGTAAGGTGTACCTCGTAGAAAGTTCTTCATAGTGACAGTGCTCCACCTGTCACTGAGGGCTGTACGGGCCACAGTGGCTGCTGTCATTTGTGCGCCAACCATATTCCTGGTGCCGTGATGTGAGGCTCGTGTGTGTGGACCCTGGGGCCAGTGCAGGCTCCTGTACCCTCACAGTCCTCGTCACTCCGAGGTTAGATGAAGTAGTAGCTGTAAAGTTTGCAGAATAGTAGCTGGTGTGTAGTTAAGGTCTCAATAGTCCTTACGGTTCTAGAAGATAAGGACTGACCCTCATTTGACAGATGGGAAAACTCACCTACCTAGTAAGTAGCGGCATGACCGCAGAGTCCACGCTTTTTCATGTGCTGGGCTGCCCTCCACTCCTACACGGGGGCCATTCCCAGACTGCACCCTGACCACCCTTGTCCCCAGCAGGCAGTGAGGAGCCTCAGCACCAAGCACACGGGATGGTCTCAGGAAGGGGCTGGGATTCTTGGTGTCACCTCTGTGTGTCTATGTTCAGCTCAAAGGTGTGATGTTGTAGATACTGTCCCTTATGGGACATGGGCCTGTTCCTGTTTATACAACTGGGATGAAGTTTCAGGAAAACTGAGAAACAGCTGCCTGCCTCCCTAATTCATACTTTTCCCCTGAAGGAGGGGACCAGCTCCTGTTCTCAGCTCCTGTTCTCACACTGAAACCTATTGGCCATTCTTGCCTAAAATCTCAGGGGGCTAACTCTGGGAGATGGAGCTGACCAAGGTGTGCACAGGCTGGAAGGGGCTAGGCTGAGCCGGCTCTCCCTCACTCTGCCCTGCTGCTGTAGCTTTCCTCTCTGCGCTGACCACTGTCCCTACCCCATCCACCCTGCCTTGGGTTGGACTGGGAGAGCAGGAGACAGAGACAAAGCATGGCTTTGTCTGATTACGAGCAAAGTGGCCACGGCCAGGTTATTTGCTGAGTGTCAGTTTCCCCCTCTGTAAGTTTTCCCTTAAGCACTAGAATTACCTGAATTAAGTCCTAGCACAGGGAGTGGTGTGGATGCTTGTTAGTTCTCTCTCTAGGCCTGTGCTGAGGCCCCACCCTTATTGGCCAGCTAGTTGGTGGTCTATAACTCCTAGTGCCAGCCATTGATTTCTTGGTTGGGGCCCTGGGGCCTAACCTTGACCCTTACTGCCCCTTCCTTGGCAGGGCCGTGGAGGAGGGCCTGACCTACAAATTCCATGCAGCGTGGAGCTCCGTGCTACAGCTGCTATATGTCTTCTTCGAGGCGTGTGGGAGGCAGGCTCATCCTGTGATGAAAAAGGTAAGGTGGGGTCTGCTGGACTGTGATCTCCTGGAGGGAACCCTGTGATATCTGTCCTCGGTCCCCTCCTTCAGTGCCCGTAGCAGGTGTCCTGTTCTGTGTCCCTTGGAAGGTGACTGGGCCAGGTGGAAGGAGTGCGAAGAGGCCTAGGAGCCCCGGTCCCACTCACCTGCTCACTAGTCTTGGCTAGAGCTTGGTTTTGAAGTTCCTAGGGAACCAGTGTGATTCTCCCTCATTCTACCTGTTATCTTCTAGTTTTCTAAAACTTCTATGATGGGGGAGTGTAGTGTTTTAAGCCTTAATTACTACAGCCCGGAGTAAACCATTTACAGATCAGGGCTTAGCCAGGGACCTGCCCCAGCTCCTGTTCTCAGGCCCCAGCCCATCAGCAGCAGGTGGAACATCACTCTCCCTTCTAGGTTGGAAGAAAAGTGCCTCCCTAGAAGGACAGGCTTCCCCAGGAGACCTGAACCCTAATAGATTAGGTGTGAACCCGAATAGATTAGGTTGGCAAACATGCTTCCTACAGGAAGCCAGACAGGCCATGAAGAGTGTCTCCAGGAGCCCTCTCGGGGCTCCTCAGTACCTGACACCTAGCTCACTCTTACATGTGGGTCTGCCTTTGCCAGGCATTCCCATTTTTCAAGGTGGACTAGAAATCTATATTTGTCTGTAAAACCTGAATTCTACTTGTTACTAACAAATACAGACTTTGTTTTTAAACCCTGGGGCTCTGGGGAGGGGTACAACACATCAGGGGGTTAAATTTGATTATTGGTTTATGACCTCTGACCCAAGGCTTAACCTGGGCTCGCACTCCTGACCTCGTCTCTTAAGAGACTGGCCTGGACCAGCCATGAGTTGCTGCTCCGTGAGCACAACTTAGTGTCTGATCTGTCATTTCTTTGTTCTAGTGTCTCCAGTCCCTCTGTGACCTGCGCCTCTCCCCCCACTTCCCCCACACAGCAGCTCTGGACCAGGCGGTGGGGGCTGCTGTGGCTAGCATGGGACCTGAGGTGGTTTTACAGGCTGTGCCTTTGGAGATCGATGGCTCTGAGTAAGTGGGACTCTTGTTGACTTCTGTACAGGCCCCAAGAGAGTAGGAGGCCTGTTCCCTGCCTCCCCTCAAGGTGTCCGCTCAGCGGATGGAGCCTCTAAGCTGTGCAGGGCTAGCAGGAGAGGCTGACATAGCTGGTGCTGCTGCTTGGTGCGGGGCGGGAGGTCCTGCCCGCTGTGCTGTCACCGCTTCCTCACTGGCCTGCCTCCCCACAGAGAGACCCTGGATTTCCCACGGAGCTGGCTGTTGCCCGTCATCCGGGACCACGTCCAGGAAACTCGACTTGGTTTCTTCACCACCTACTTCTTACCCCTGGCTACCACCCTGAAGAACAAAGGTACAGGGCGCACCCCCAGTCTAAGGCCATTCGGTGGCCTTCCTCTGCCAAGCAAGTGACCAGCCAGTGCCTGCCCTGCCCTCTGCTCGGAGGTGTGTGGTCAGGCATCTGCCCCAGGGGAGGAAGACCGCTTCCTCCTCTCCCAACACAGAAATCAACAGACTAGTACACACCAATTTACACCTATAATGATGGTCATAGCAAAAAATCTGGCACACCCTACATGTCCCTTCGTGGGGTTCCACTCGACATGGTAAAGCCCCCCAGTGGGTTCATATGAAGAGAGAGACCGTGGCTGGGAGTGCACACGGGAGTTGAACAAATGCGCTGCAGAACTCAGCTCCGCCTGGGTCTGCTGCTTATCTGTAACTGGGGACAGAGTTGCAACATCAAGTGAAATCATCATGAAAGTGCCCATTACATGCCTGCCGTGTGGAAATTGCTCCATATAAGTTGCCCACTTTATTATCAAGTAAAACAAAGCTCCAGAACAGTGTGTTGGGGGCAGGGGAGGAAGAGTCCAGTCTTATGTCTTCTAAAGTGTGCATGTGACCAAAGAATTGTAAGAGAAAAGACAGTGGAGTAATGATGGGGGCCACTCACTTCCTGTTTTTCATAGGCCTTTTTAATTTCTCAGAATGAGCAGTGCTGTTTCAGTGTGTGGGGAGTGGGGTCACCCATATAGCTGTCCTCATCGCTGGGCTTTTGGTTTTGGTGAAAATGAGATCTGTGGACTGGGAGGGTGCCAAGGGTCACTCTGTGTCCATGTGTCATACTCCAGCAATGAGCCTGGCCCAGGCGGGCAGCACGGTAGAGTCCAAGATCTACGACACGCTCCAGTGGCAGGTAAGGGGTCATGGGGGCTGTGGGTGGGACTAGCTAGGCACAGGTTACTAGGTGTCACCTTCCTCCACCACCCCCTTCCTCCCCAGATCTGGACCCTCCTGCCTGGGTTCTGCACGAGGCCCACGGATGTGGCCGCCTCCTTCAAAGGGCTGGCTCGAACACTGGGCACAGCCATCAGCGAGCGCCCAGACCTGAGGGTCACTGTGTGCCAGGCCCTGCGCACTCTCATCGTCAAGGGCTGTGAGGCAGGTATGTGTGTGCTCTTGGCTTCCGGTGGGTGGGATGATGGCTCTGAGGGGCTGGGTCCCCTGGCTCCCATCTCCTGGACTGCCAGGACTCTGCTGGAGCCGTAACTCCTCCTTGCGAGGACTTCAGGTTTCTGCAGGGTACCTGGGGAGTTAGTGGGATGCTGACAGCTGCTGGCAATTGTTCCTTCAGTGTGGAAGGTCCAAGTGGCTGGCACTTGACTGGCCCCGGGACAGGAGCTGGTGGCACCTCATTTTCTGTGCTCTGACCTCAGCCTCTCCTGTCCCAGAGAAACCCCAAACCCATGGTTCCAGATCTTGTCACAGCCTCCAGAAAGGATATCTCTAGGCTGCAGCCCTAGCGGTCTTTGAGGTGGGTTCACTTCTTGTCCTTTTTATGCAAACTTTGATTCTGCTGTCAGAGGCTGACCGTGCTGAAGTGAGCCGCTTTGCCAAGAACTTTCTGCCCATCCTCTTCAACCTGTATGGGCAGCCTGTGGCAGCCGGGGACACCCCAGCCCCTTGCCGGGCCGTGCTGGAGACCATCAAAACTTACCTCACCATTACTGACACCCAGGTAATCAGGCGGGAAAAGGGACAGGAACCCTCTTGGGGGTATTTATTGGAAAGGCTGAGATCCTCCCCACTGCAGTTCACTGGGCCTCTGCCACCCAGAGATCAGGGGACCAGAGAGTAGTCGTGGTGGCTAGACTGGACCCGAGGTTTCTAAATGGGGGAAGAAAGGTTGCAGAGAAGACGGTGCTCTGTGTTTCTCTCTTCAACAATTCCCTTCTCCTCATCTTCCTGGGCTCCAGCTGGTGAATGGTTTCCTGGAGAAGGCCAGTGAGAAGGTGCTGGACCCGACTGGCTCAGACTCCACCAGGTAAAATGTCCCATCCTGAGCTGGGAAGCCCAGGGAGCGAGAGGGTGTGTTTAGCAGAAGGCTTATGGGTTCTCTCTGGAATTATTCAGGAAAGGCTTAAGACACTGAATGTCCCCTCTCTCTTGGGCGTCCTGACTGCCTCCTTCCCGAAGAGGCACTCTAGCCTGCTAGGAAAGAATGGGGATTCTGGAGGGCCTCCCTGGTGGCTCAGGGATTAAAGTCTCAGCACTATCAAGTTATCACCAGCCACTGTGGCGTGAGTTTGATCCCCAGTCAGGGAGCTACCCAATTAGTGCAGCAGACCTCTCCTGTCTCACCTACTGCTCCCCACTCTCTCTGGTGAATCCTCTCACCCCCTGCACCTCTGGCCTACACCCCAGTTCTTGTATGCATAAATAAATACATCTTAAAAGAAAAATAAGAGTGGGGATCCTGAAGACACTGCCTAGGTTCAAATCCTAGCTCTACCACTTACAGCAGTGTGGTCCTGGACAAGTGACATACCCACGCTGTACCTCTTTGTCCTGTAAAGTAGGCATGATAGCACTCCCTGCAGCAGGTTGCTGTGAAGACTGAAGGGCCAACACATGGAAAGCCCCTCAGACAGGGCCTGGAGTGTAGTGCCCAGCCCGGAGCTGGCAATAGCTGTTCTTCAGACTCCTTTGAGGCCCTTGTCCTACTCACCCTGACTGCTCCCACCTTCCCTACACCCAGTAGACATAAGAACACTGATAATCAGTGTCTCCCACAAATCTCTCCTTGGTCTCCTCCCCTGAGCAGACTGTCTGTCCTGGACCTGGTTGTGGCTTTGGCTCCTCATGCTGACGAGGCCGCCATCAGCAAGCTGTACTCCACCATCCGCCCTTACCTAGAGGTGAGCCACGGAGGCCGGGACCCCCACACCACCACACTTGGGGGAAGACGGGATCATCCCTGTGGGAACAGGTGTCATCCCTGTTGCTCCCAAGACCAGGTCGTCATCTGCTTTCTCATGGCGTGGCTGCCTGCCATGCCCTGCCTCGCCCATCTGCCCTGTAGGTGCCAGAGTGACTGCAATTGCACAGCTGTGCTCAGGCCTCACCTGCTAAGACCCACTTGCAGAACTGAACCCCATACACCTCCTGCTCACTTGCTGCTCACTCCCACCCAGCCTGATCTTCATCCCCACCAGTCCACCTTTTCCCTCACCCTCCCGCCAACACTCCAGCCTCACTGATGACGTCTAAGAGTCCCTGAGACTATAAGAGCTCCTCCGTACCACTGCCCGTACTAGGTCCTCTGCTTGCCATGCTTATCGTCCTCCTGCTATGGCTAGCCACCAGGCAGTGACAGCAGTGACTGAAAGCTGTTACTGCTGCCACAGTTGAGCGAGCACTTACTTAGTAGTGTCTAAGGTGCTCTGGGACCCAGAAGGAAAGGTGTCCAGGTTGGGGTCAGTGCCACAGAGAGCTCTTGTGGAACAGCAAGGAGTTAGTCAGGCACAGGAGAGAGACGAGTGCTCCAGTCAGAAAGACAGGCAGGTACATGGGCCCTGGCGCATTCCAGATACTGCAAGTTCACACAGCTCAGTAGGCACTGCTTCAGGGCGGGTGGCTGGACTGATGGGGGGATGGGTTAGCTTCACTCTCCTCAGCATCCCCTGCCTGGCATATTGTTAGCCGCTTGCTGTCTATACCCTGCCTGCCCTCTCACCGCACCTCATGAGTTCCCATGGGAGCTAGCTTCTCTGTATCCTCTTGGGCGCCGGCCACACTGGAGGCTGCTCTGTGAATGTTAACAGATGGGGGTGGATGGATGGACAGGTGATGGACCCCCAGCCCCAATTCCTTATCTATCCTTGTCTACCATGTACCCTCCCAGAGCAAGGCTCATGGGGTACAAAAGAAGGCCTACCGTGTGCTTGAGGAGGTGTGTGCCAGCCCTCAGGGCCCTGGGGCCCGCTTCGTACAGAACAACCTGGATGACTTGAAGAAGACCCTGCTGGACTCGCTACGGAGCACTTCCTCGCCTGCCAAGAGGGTGAGGCCTCCGTGAACAGCTTGTTCTGCCCGAGGGAAAGAAGGGAACCACTGTGGAGACCCTTAGGGGGCTTCAAGGGCCAGGGTGGCATTTGGGGGATCCTGACCATTGCTTCCCCACCCCCATGCAGCCCCGTTTGAAGTGCCTCGTACATATTGTGAAGAAGCTCTCAGCTGAGCACGAGGACTTCATCGCAGCCCTTGTCCCAGAGGTGAGGCATGTGGGAAGTGAGGGGTTCGGGGAGTCTGTTGGAGCGTGGCTCCCGAGGGCCTGCAGGGGCCAGGGAGGGCAGTGTTTGGTGTGGGTTGGGCTTGTTTCCCTACCTGGGAGCGTGGGTGTCCTTACCTGCCCCCTTCTGCCTCAAGCTGCCAACCCAGGGAGCATGTGCTCACAGGTGTGTTTGGGCAGGTGATCCTGTGCACCAAGGAGGTATCAGTGGGTGCGCGGAAGAATGCCTTCAGCCTCCTCGTGGAGATGGGCCATGCTTTCCTTCGGTTTGGTCCGAACCAGGAAGGTAAGGCTGAGGTGACTCAGGGCTGGGATAGATTCTCCACTCATGGGCTTTTTTTTTTTTTTTAAGATTTATTTTTATTTATGCATACAAGAACTGGGGTGTAGGCAAAAAGGGGGGGAGGTCAAGGATTCACCAGAGACAGTGGGGAGCAGAACAGGCGGAGCTACTGAAACACACTGCTGAGGGGAGCAGCGAGTGAGACAGGAGAGGTCTGCTGCACTGTGTGGGTCAGCTGCCTGGCTGGGGATCGAATTCGCACCACAGTGGCTGGCGACAGCCTCATAGTGCTGAGACTTTAACCCCTGTGCCCCCAGGGAGGCCTTCCATGCCCCCAAACCCCTGACCAAAGAGAAAAGATGGGGAGAGCAGCTCTGAACCGAGGCAGGCTGCTCCTCTGTGGCCTAGAGTCCCTCTCCCTGGTGGATCTGAGGTGCAACATGTGGGTGGGTTCTGCCTTGCTGTGACGTCAGTGTTCACCCTCCCAGAGGCTCTGGAGCGCTACCTCGTCCTGATCTACCCTGGCCTTGTGGGTGCTGTGACCATGGTCAGCTGTAGCATCCTGGCTCTGACCCACCTCCTTTTCGAGTTTAAAGGTAAATGCTACTTTCTCATAGACCGGGGAAGCTCTCGGGAGGATATTACCCAGAAAGTCAGGCCAAGATGGTCACTGGAAGGGGAAAGGTCCCCGGAGGGAGGGAGGGAGGAAGAATATGCAGACCAAACCAGCCGCCGCCTCATTTCCTCGGCCACCCTCCCTCAACACAGCTGCCCCACATCCCACTGTCAGTGTGAATAAGCTGGTCCCGTGCCCAGATTGTATTCCTGGGTCTGCCTCTTTCCAGTAACATGAGAGCACTGAGCAAGTTATTAACCTCAAGGGCCTCACTCTCCTCTAAAATGGGGCAGAAAGGCGGCGCCGCCTCCTGGTGTACCTAAAGGACTAGAGGAGACGCTCCATGGAAAGTGACTGGGACTGAGCTGGGAACACGGATATCTCCTAAATGATAACACTCTGGTGGCCTGGTGGGGCCGCACCTCGGGGTGGGATCCTGGGTGTCTGACAGTGGCCCGTGGCCCCAACAGGTCTGATGGGCACCAGCACAGTGGAGCAGCTGCTGCAGAACGTGTGCCTGCTCCTGGCCTCCCGCACCCGTGACGTGGTCAAATCAGCTCTGGGCTTCATCAAGGTGGCGGTGGTCATCATGGATGTGACACACCTGGCCAAGCACGTGCAACTGGTGGTGAGTGTCCCCTGCCATCCCCTTGGCATGGCAGCATGGAGCCGGTGAGCCTCGAGCATAAAGTTTTAAACATTTCTTGAACCACCAACTATCTTGTGCGTCAGGGGGTCATGTAGGTGCCTGGAAGGACCAAAAAGGGAATGCCAGCCCCATGTGGCGAGGAAGGAGCATGGTGCCTTGGCTGCCTCTTCTCAGCCCTCCTGATCCCCATGACAAGGCCCTGCGTGGCTAAGGCCAGGTGGCAGGGTGACCGCTTGTTTTACAGTTGGGGAAATGAGGCTAGAGATGTCCCAAGGTCACGGTGCTAGTGAGCAGCAGCTCTGGGCACAGTTAGGTCAAGGTAGCCTGCCCGTGCGGTCCATCTGCTGTCCTGTACATCAATAGTAAAGCAGAATTGTAAATTTTTAGGCTGAGTATTGAAGGCATACCCCAGTACACAGAGAATAAAGACTTTCCAGAATCAACTCAGAAATATCATTAAAGAAGCATCAGCAATAAGTAGCAGCAGCAATCCCTGGCATGAGGAGAGAATCTGATTTACTTAGTTGCCACACTAAGACTTTCAAAATTCCTGTTTTTAGAAAGTATGGCATGCAGAAAGGTAGGAAAATAACACAGTATCTACGAAGAAAAGAAATCAAAATCCTGCCAGCTTAAGTGGGGCCCAAAGATGCGGAGGAGGATTAAAGCAGTGATTCACTATAGGGGTCCTAAGGTTTGTAAAAGCCCATCAGAGGATCCATGGGCCCCTCTCTCCCCACCCCTCTGAGAGACACTGCAGATAATGAGCTCACCCCACACTGCCCCAGCTGGGCCAGATGAAGGCACCCCAGAGAGCACCCCAGAGAGCACCCCAGCCAGAGATCAATGCAGGCCATCAAAAGAGACACAGAACTAAGAGAGACCTGGTCATTTGGGGGACAAAGTGTAGCACATGAAATAAACCTGGGTAAACTCTTGCCCTTGCGGCCTCTTAGCAGCCATTTAACTCTGTGCCTCAGTTTCCTTGTCTGTATGTTGGGGATGGTGTCTGCCTCCCTGGGTTGTTCTAAGGGATCAATGAGATAATGCAAGTAAAGTGCCAAAGTTCTGTAAAGCTGTCATCTTGGGAGGGTGGCTAGGGTGGTCAGGGATTGGGTCACGAGGGAGGGACTAGGGGAAATATGTGGGGGCTGCTCAGACCACCAGAGGCAGGCCAGGAACAGGGCCACTCTGGCCCTTACCTAGCTGGGCCTGGTAGTCCTGTGGCCCTGGTCGAGACAGCGGTGAAGGGGAGGCTGGGTAGAGGCAGGCCCCCTGAAGCCTGGTCCCCTGCGGGCAGATGGAGGCCATTGGGAAGCTTTCTGACGACATGCGTCGGCACTTCCGCATGAAGCTCCGGAACCTGTTCACCAAGTTCATCCGCAAGTTTGGGTCAGTACACGAAAGGGGTTGGGAGGGTGCGGGGACGGAACTGAGGGACATTCAGTCCCACCAAGGACCCTGCAGAGAAGGGGCCTGACCTGGGGACCAAGCCACCCTGCGGCCTGGAAGGGCCCCCACTGAACACCTCCGCCCTCTGAGCAGCACCCTGGCCAGGGTGCCTCACCAGCCCTCCACCCCTCAGGTTCGAGCTGGTGAAGGGGCTGCTGCCCGAGGAGTACCACAAGGTGCTGGTGAACATCCGGAAGGCCGAGGCCCGGGCCAAGCGGCACCGCGCCCTGAACCAGGCTGCCATGGAGGAGGAGGACGAAGAGGAAGAGGAGGAGCCCGCCCAGGGGGGCAGAGGCGACAGGTGACCCCTGGGGACCTGGCCTCCCCCACGCTGGAGCCTGCCCAGCAGTGTCCAGCTGTCCCTGCCTCTCCTGGGAGCCTCCTGACCTGCGGCTTCTCCGTCCTCAGCATCGAGGAGATTCTGGCCGACTCTGAAGACGAGGACGAGGAGGAGTCGGAAAGGAGCCGGGGCCGGGAGCAGCGGAAGCTGGACCGGCAGAGGAGCCGGGCGTGGCTGAAGGAGGGCGGTGGGGACGAGCCGCTCAACTTCCTGGACCCCAAGGTGGCCCAGCGAGTCCTGGGTGAGCAGGGAGTGACCGGCCCTGAGGGTGTAAAATAGGCTTCTTGGGTTGGGGGTTGGTGCGAACGCCTTTTGTGGTTTATGACGAGGGTGTGAGCGGGTTGGGACTGACCCCCTACCCCTCACTGCCGACTGCACGCCAGCCACACAGCCGGGGCCGGGCCGCGGCAAAAAGAGGGACCACGGCTTCAAGGTGAGCACTGACGGCCGGCTGATTATCCGGGAGGAGGAAGACCAGGACGAGGCCGCCGGGATGGAGGACGACGACGGCAGTAAAGGTGGGTGCCTTCTCGGGCGGCTGCTGGCCTGGGCGGAGCCCGTTTGTTCATTTGCTCCTTCTTTTTTGTCTTTTAAGATTTATTTATTTATGCATACAAGAACTGGGGTGCAGAGGTGTGGGGAGTGAGAGGAGTTGCCAGAGTCAGAGCAGGGAGCAGAACAGGCCGAGCCACTGGAACACTGCTGAGGGGGCAGCGGGAGACAGGAGAGGTTTGCTGTGCCATGTGGGTAGCTCCCTGGCGGGCGGGGATCGACCTCAAGCTGCAGTGGCTGGTGAGAGCCCCCCAGCGCTATCTTTAACCCCTGCGCCACCAGGGAGGCCCTTAATTCGCTCGTTCTTAAAGTGACCATTTACTGGGGAAGCATGGTGTCTAAGCCAACTCTCTCAAACTTTTCTAGTTTCTCAAACTTACTGGACCACATTAGGAAATGTTGTGGTGCAACCCGGCCGTTGTCAATGTGTATACAATTCAAGCAGAACTTCGGGACCCCACTACTTCTCTCTGGAGTGAGATGCACTTTGGTGATCTCCACTCGATTCTGTGTCTTCTCTTGCTCTTTATAAACTGGGCTGAGGCTGGTAGCTCATTTAGAGGAGGAAGAGCCAGACGCAGATCCTCCCGATTGATTCTATTGTCTCCTGTTGTCCAGGGGCCAACCTTCTCTGAGTCCCGTTCATCCTCCCTGTGCCCTCTGCATGTATCATTCGTTGCCTCACAAAAGCCCAGGTCCTATGTACAATTTTTTTGTCCCCACTGCTGCAACCCTGGGCCCTTGACTCACCGCAGCCTCCTAACCGGGGCTCCCTACTCCCCCTGCACGTCCATGACCAGCTGTGTGACTGCAGACAGTTATTTAACCCCTCTCTGCCCCAGTCCCCTCACTCCAAAATAGGAATGATACCTATACCTTCAGGGGGTTGCTGGTAGCCAGAACCACCCACAGTGCTTGGTGTCAGTCCTGAGCTGGGCTCATCACTGCTCACCCCTTTCTGCCCACATATTCCTGATGCTAAAGGTGCCCCCTCCCCGCTCTTTAAGATGCAGTTCAAGTCCTTTCTGGCCTTTCTTTTTTTTTTTTTTTAAAGATTTATTTATTTATTTATACAAGCACTGGGTACAGTCAGAAGCACAGGAGGGTGAGAGAATTCACCAGAGCCAGAGCGGGGAGCAGAGCAGGCAGAAGGACCGAAGTACACTGCTGAGGGGAGCAGCGGGCGGCAGGAGAGGTCTGTGCACCATGCGGGACCCTCCTCTGGTGGCCGGGGAGCAGCCGGGGATCGAACCGGCGCTGCAGCCGCGGGCAGCTTCGCAACCCAGCGCTCAACCGCTGCGCCACCAGGGAGGCCCCTTTCTGGCCTTTCCATAGCCCCTCAGCCTTCAGGCCTTGATCCTCAGGTACCCCCACAGGCCCACGGTCTTTCCAGGCTCCTGCCGTTGGTCACGTTCTGTCTTGTGACATCAACCTGTGAATGTGTCCTTTGATGCACAGAAATCTGTTAATTTTGATGTGGTCAAATTTCTCTGTCTGCACTCTGGTTGCCTATGCTTTTTGGTAGCTCATACGTCTATATCCCCACACAGGGCCCAGGACATGGGGGGTGGGGTAGGAGGGAGGGGGTTTGCAATTAGGAGAGTGAAGCAGTCCTGACAAAACAGTGCGTGTCTGGCGGGGGGGTGCCTGACCTCCTGGAAACCTGGAGCTCTCCTGGAGTCTCAAAAAAAAGCTGCATTTATCTTAGAAGAGAAATCACCACTTCCTTGAGGGGCTGGTCTTTCTGGAGTCTAGAATTAGTGGGAGAAAGGGACATCGTTCATGGTCTTATCTTCTGCAAAAAGATGTGGGTTCTGGTGAAGGCAGTTTTCTGGAGCTGGAGTTGGCACCTCCCTCAGCCTAATGAGCCAGGAGGAGGCATGGTGACATCTGTACAGGCTTTAGGAAAATGGGGCCCCCTCAGTGCTCATCAGCCTCTCTTCTTTTTGGCTCTAGGGGAGGATGACGAGATGGCTGAGCTGATGGAAGACATGGGCGTCAAGAGTGTGAGTAGTTCTGCTGATGGAGGGCCGGCATCTTCAGATTGAGCTGTGGGCTGACAAATTCTCACCCCCTCACCCCTCCACGCTCAGCTGCCCTGCTTCCTGAATGTTCAGTATCGTGGAGGACTCTGCAGCCGGCAGTTCCCACACACACCCCTGTGTGTGTTTCAGCTTGTTCCCTTACCTGGCACACCTTCCCCTCAGCCTGACCTCTAAGCCATGAACTCCAGAGTCCTGCCTCAGGATCTCCTGGGTTACTTGGGCCCAGGAATCAGTAGTTTGAAGAGGCATCCTGGGTACTGTCCCTGGCATAGCAGCTTGCACTGTGAGCTGCTGTCTCCCTGCGGGTAGTAGTAGTTTCTAGATCAAAGCCTCCTGGCAGACAGGGCTGCTGTCAGGACCCCCTCTCCTTGGAGCACCTGATGCTGTTTGTGGCGTGTAGTAGGTGCTCTTCACTGCTGAATGTAATTGGGCTTGTTGGCCCGTCCCCATGCCCCATGCT
Organism: Talpa occidentalis; assembly: GCF_014898055.3. Lineage (NCBI taxonomy): Eukaryota > Metazoa > Chordata > Mammalia > Eulipotyphla > Talpidae > Talpa > Talpa occidentalis. The sequence continues at coordinate 23,071,674 of NW_023605194.1, forward strand.
CACAAATCCTGGGTTAGTAGCATTGTTGCGAGAGCAGGGATCTCCCCCACCTGCCTGAAAGCCCCTGGAGCACAGGAAGTAGGTCCTGTCCCAGGCCTGGTGCTTAGTAGGAATCCATGATCTTTGATGGGGAAGGGAGAGTGGAGTTTGTGCGAGGTGAAGAATTGGTAGAGCTCTTCTCTCCAAAGGAATAGGGGGGGCCTCATTTCCCTATTAGAAAGATGTGCTCAGCGGCAGAGTAGCCCTGGGGTGGGGGTTCAGAGTGGAGAGGCAGAGCGATGCAGCTGCCAAGACAGCTCAAGCCTGGACCTGGGCTGGAACCCGCTTCTGCGCTGCCAGGCTGTGTGATCTCGGACGTTACTTGTTCTCTCTGAGCCTCAGTGTTCTCACCCATAAGTGGGATATCAATGTTGATGCTCTTTGTGCTCATGCAAGTTCCCATTGCTTTCCCTATTACCATCGGTGAGGAGCGCCATGTCCCTTTTCACACCTCTGCTTACCTTCTCGTAGAAAAAGCACCAGAAACTTAAGCATCACAAAGTAGCCGACGATGAAGAACTGGAGATGCCCCCCCAGTACCAAGGTGAGGCTTCTCTCTCCTTTCTTGGGACACACTCTTCCCTGTCGCTTGCAGCAGGCAGAACCACAAGGTCGCATACACTCATATATACACATAACAAAGACTGACTGATGAGTCACCTAGGACAGGGTTGGGTTGATGATCTGGGGGTGAGGGGCGGGTTAGGAGACCTGTGCCTCATCTCTACTCCAGCCACCTGGGCCAGCTGTGAGGTTGGCAGTGACCCCTTCCAAGAGTTGTCTGTCTCTTATCAGACTGAGTTTGAGGAAGCCACCTTGGCCTGCCCTGGGTGGCGATCGGGAGGCTTAATGTTGGTCCTGCCCAGAAGGTTCTGCACATTGGTCCGTGAGCCCCAGGCTGCTCCTGTCCCCCAGTGCAGATGCTGGAGTACCAAGATAGCTGCCCAACATAAGGGGAGCTTGTGACCTCACCTCTGTCTCCTTCCCCCAAGGCAGCTCCTGCCCTCAGGCCCTCCAGCAGAGTCCTTGCTCTGCTTCAGGCTTCCAGGGGCCCCTGTGGGAAGTCCCTGGCCCCCTCTCATGCGGCCTCCTCCACAGACCAGAGCTTGGCTTACCCCCTCACTCTGAGGTGGCTGGTGCAGAAGCAGTGATTCCAGACAGTGTGGCAGGAGGCCTGGGTCAGCACTGCTTGCTGAGCTGCTCTTAGCTATGTGACCTTGGCCCAGGCATGCGTCCTCTGAGTTTTTGGTTTCTCGTCTGTAAAGGCAGGCGTTCATCTGAGTCAGCATTATAGGATTCCAGCCGCAGAGGTATCCGATCTGAGCTGCAGGCTTTCACGTCTGTTACGTGGAATAAGAGCTGCCTTGCTGTTTCCCTGTGTTGGTATGAGGCCCAAAGGAGAAAAAGCCTAAAGTGTTCATGGCACCAAGAAGGTTAGGAGGCTCCAGAGATTAGAGCTAAAATTTACAGGTAGCGGCAGAACTGAAAGTTGAATCCATCAAAGTTGAATCCCATGTTTTCTTCTAGAATAAAGGGAGCAAATTTGGCTCTGGAAAGTAAGGAGTGTTTTGCATTAGTTCCTGGAGATCACTGGTAGATCTCTGGAATCAGGTCGGTCTGAGGGGCCCAGTGGTCTCGCAAGTCACTAGACAAGCCCTCTCTAGGAAGGTCTTTGTTCTTGGCTATAAGGGACAGAGCGATGTTCCTGGATTTGACTCATCTGTTCGCTGGCAGTTCTCCAAAGAAAAGGTGCCAATGGCCTCCTTAGAGGAGGCTGCCCTGGCATTGCTGACCCATGGCCTCTGTGTTCCCTTAGCTGGAGGCTCTGGCATCCACCGCCCTGTGGCCAAGAAGGTTACTCCTGGAGCTGAATACAAGGCCAAGGTAAGAGCTGGGGTGGAACAGGGGTCTCCTGGCAGAGCTGGCAGGAAGGCAGCTGTGCCCTTCATCGTGCTGGAGAAGCACCTTTGTAGAGCCAGACTGAGGCCAGGAAGGAGGCCGAGGCCTTGCTAACATCCAAAGTCAGGGCCTTTGTTGGGTGGCCTTTCAGGACTGCAAGAGCTCTTTGGTGTCACCTGAGGTGGAGAATGAGGGGAGAGAATGTGGGGTCTGTCAAGTCAGCTGTCGGGATGGAAGGGAACCCCACAAACCTAACCGACCGTTTTTCTCTTGATGAATAGAAAGCAAGAGGGGACATGAAGAAGAAAGGTCGGCTTGACCCCTACGCCTACATCCCGCTCAATAGGACCAAGCTGAACCGCAGGTGTGATGTTGTTTGGGTCAGGGGTGAGGGCGGGTGTGGGGTGGGTGCTCTGCCCTAAACGGAGGGGACTTGTTCTTAGTAAATGCTCAACTTGGTCGCTGAAGTCTTTTTCAGGTTTTTAGTTTCGCTTCTTAATGCACGCCTGCACATAGTTGCTACCTACAATGTTAACTTGAGCCACCTTTTTAAGCATGCTGGTGCTCGGTCCGCCCAGTTGACCTGCTGCCCACCGCCTGGCAGGTCCCTTCCTCCACTGCCAGCTGGTGTTGGAAGAGCTCTCTTTTGATATTATGAGAAGGGTAGGCTGCCTGTTTCCAAAAGATGTGATCCTTCTGTTCCTTTTCCCTGCAGGAAGAAGGTCAAGATGCAGGGACAGTTCAAAGGCCTGGTGAAAGCCGCCCAGCGGGGTTCCCAGGTGGGACACAAACTCCGCAGAAAGGATCGTCGGCCCTGAGGCCCCTTTTCAGCTCCCAGCTGCCTTGACACCAGTTTGATACTCAAGGCTCCATCAGAACCTGAACTTGGAATGACTTGTTGGTACCAGGGCTTGGCTCCCAGGATTCCAGAAGCTTCAAATGGGAACTGCCCTTTAGAGACATCTTCAGGTCCTGGGAATGTGAATGCAGCCTCTGCGTCTCTGGGAAGGCCAGCAAGGCGGCTGTGCGCTCCACCCGGGGGACTGTGCGCAGTGGTCTTCTGGCTCCAGGGTGGACAGTCTTCCATGGCCTCCAGCTGCTGGGGCCCCATGGCACTCAGCCTGCCTGTGACCTGGGTGTGTGAGATTTGCCGTGAGCAGACTAGAATAAACATGCGCTAGCATACAGTGGCCCAAGAAACACTGTTTTATCACCCACCCCCTCCAGGGACGAGAATAGTGTCCGGTCATTGACACCATTGACCCCTTCCTGTCCAGTCCTTGCACCCAGTCTGGAACCTAGCATGGTAGCCCTAAGGCAGGCCTTGGAACTTGCCTACAGAACCCACCTCTGCCAGGAGGGATCCCCAGCTTCATTTTACAGTCCCAGTCAAAGGATGGTGTTTGGGAGGTGAAGTGGGGCAGAGAGCCTCAGGAACTGAGTAGAAAGAAGAGATGCTGAGAGCTGCAGCCTGGGCTGCCCCTCAACACAACATCCTCCCCTGAAGCTTTGTGCATTCATTCAAGTATCACCCTGGTTACTCCCTTCCTGCTTCCTATTCTCCTTTTCCCAATCAATTTGTGGTGCAAAGAACTGCCCGCTGTCCAGCTTTGTAGGTCTGGAGCAGAGAAGGGAGTGGTGCCTATGGACCTCCCGTTCCTTCTAAGGCCACTTGTCCCATTGGCTTAGGATACCCCTTGGGTGTGCTTTCCCCGAAGGGTCCAGAAGCAGAGAACGGTAGGGTTATCCCCATCTGAGATAAAAACACGTGCGCATGCATGCCTTCATCGTTCCATTTTATTTTAGTGCTCTTGGCTCTGATAATGCTCTCAGGAGGCCTGTGAATCTTCCCACTCATCCTTTGATTTGATCCATTGCCCCCCCAAATTAGGACATTTCCTCCCTATGTTGTTGCTCTAGGACCCTGAGAAGCACACACTTCACCCAGAGGTGGCGCTGTTTACTTGTCATGTTTGCAGAAGAGGCAGCTATTAGAGATTTGCAAAGGTGGTCTGTGACCCCTGTCAGTACGTTGATGGACACAAGGTGGATCAGCTTAATCCTAAATCCATCCTCTGAAATGTAACCCCATTACATTACATGAAGGAAGCCTCATGTAAAGTAGCTACAGGTATGAGCCAATTGCCCAGTATTGATGTCTTTTTGAAAAGTTTGAAGCCAACTTGTTTATTACAGTGTTTTCTACGGAGCTTCATTTCTTTTCAAAGGTGGGAGTTGGCAGGTTATCTTGAAAAGTGGATGTTGGTGAGCTGCTGAACTCCATATTCTTTTGGAAATAGACGTAAAATGTACATGATCTGATGCAGAGGCAAGAATTAATCTGCCCTAGAAACTTCAGGTGCTTGAAACATGTTCTGAAAGTCAGCACTGTTTTATTTCAAGGCTCATTCCATTTCAGAGCAACTAGCAAGGTTGAGGATCGCCACTAAGGTCCAGGTTCACTCCTTTAACTTCATGTTGCTTTTGGCAATGTCAGAACCTGAGTCTTTGGGCTTTTTTTTTTTTTTTTTTTTTTCCTGCAGTCCATTCTCTACTCATTCACAGGAACAGAAGACAATGTACCCTCCTGACTGCACCAGAACTAACACCATTGTGTTGGCCAGGGACATGGGCACGTCGGGGGTTTACACAAGCCGTCAGCTCTGATCCTCCATTGTGACATTTGGGTTAAACCAACCCTGTGCCTTCTCAGGAAATGTAGCTTCTCATGATTTTGGCAGCAGGCCTGGTGGTGACTGGCCTCACAGGTCATTCCAGGCAGTGACTGTCTTATTTGCAAGCCTGCCTCAGTTGCACATGCTCACTCATGTTTTCTCGGTATTGTTTGCAACACATGAGAAAATTACTTATGACATCAACTTGTCTCTGTTTTTGTTCTTGATTGCTTGTGTTTCTTCAAAGGGTAACTTAGAAAAGTAGAATGTGTACTGCATTTCATTCTAAAAGTAATAGACCTTCACAGAACATTTAGAGCAAGCAGAAAAGTAAAAGCAGGAGTTAACGCTGTCCCGATTCTCAGTTAACCCCTGTATATCTTCATCTCTGTTTTCCTTTAAACGAGGCTCTTTTTATACCAAGGAAAAAATATATATAGTTTTAAAATACAAATTTATGTTTTAAATTTGCACTAAACAATCAAAATTTTTACCTGGTGGACATAAACTCTTCATAAATACTGTTTTCCATGGCCAGGCTTAAACATCAGCCCAGCGGACACAGCTCAGTTTATGTACAAGGGGTCTTTTCCCCCTTCTCAAGTCTGCTGCTCCTGGTCCATAGGAGTTGAAGGCCATCACTAGATGCTGGATCATGGACAAAGCAATAATTAGAAAATGACATGGCCACGGCTCTTCTATTTTTGATGCACATTATTATGAAGAGGTAGATGACTGTGCTCCAGAAAATCAACCTGATCTGGAGCAGTGTGAGCTGGCTCACTATTTCCTGAAATCATGCGTCAAGTACGTCCTGCCACTAGGAAAACTGAGCAAGCTGTTAGGCTGGCCGAGTCATCCAGGGCTAGGGCTGCGGTGGCAGAAAGTTTTCTGCCAGCCCAAGCCCCATGGCGTGGTCATGGGTGTGCCTAGAACGGGATTCTGAGGCTGTGGTCAATAGTAAATATTAAGAATGTGGGTGGAGGCGTAGCGGTCACATTCTCATTCCCAGGTCCAGGTCTGAATATCGGCTTTGCAAGTCTAAAGTCAGAGCTGATCAGGTTCAGAGAGGAAAAAAACAGACTCCCTCACAAGAGGTCTAGTCAGAATTATAATTTATCAATTTGTAATGGAAATGATACCCACAAGAGGCCGGACAGTAGGCGTCATGCTGACCGCTCAGCCCAAGTGGGAAGTCAAACAGGAGGCTGGTGAGCATGAAACGGGCCAAGGAATCGTGTGAAAATGAGCAAGGTGCGGTGGTAGCACGTGGGTTGACCTGTCCTTGGATTCCGCTCTCCACTGGTTAGGGCTGCAGAGCTGGCCAGGTCTTCCCTCTGTCTTCCAGGCCCTGGAGCCACTTACCTGCTGTTCTGAAGCTTTTCTGAAATTAATTCCCTTGCTGCTTCCTTCACTTGCAGTCACGCCTGGATTGAATTCCTAAGCCTAGGTCTTCCGGCTTTTACAAGGGACACATCCTGTCTCCTCTGGGCCCTTGTGCAGATAACTAGTGCTGTCCATCTTGTGTGGACTTGAAGGGTTTAACTTCCAGAGGGCAGCGTGACTTCCAGTTTCCAGGGATGTCACCCTTATACCCATGACACCAGCTACAGAACTGAGAGGATTTTAGGCTACACTTTTTTTTTTTTAAGATTTATTTATTTAGGGCCTCCCCGGTGGCGCAGCGGTTGAGCGCTGGGTTGCGAAGCTGCCCACGGCCTCTGCGGCGCCTGTTCGATCCCCGGCTGCTCCCCGGCCACCGGAGGAGGATCCCACATGGCGCGCAGACCTCTCCTGCCGCCCGCTGCTCCCCTCAGCAGTGTACTTCGGTCCTTCTGCCTGCTCTGCTCCCCGCTCTGGCTCTGGTGGATTCTCTCACCCTCCCGCGCTTCTGACTGTACCCAGTGCTTGTATAAACAAAACAAACAAACAAACAAATAAATAAAAGCATGCCTCTATTTAAAAAAAAAAAAAGATTTATTTATTTAGGGGCCTCCCCGTGGCGCAGCGGTTGAGCGCTGGGTTGCGAAGCTGCCCGCAGCCTCTGCAGTGCCGGTTCGATCCCCGGCTGCTCCCCGGTCACCGGAGGAGGGTCCCACATGGCGCGCAGACCTCTCCTGCCGCCCGCTGCTCCCCTCAGCAGTGTACTTGGGTCCTTCTGCCTGCTCTGCTCCCCGCTCTGGCTCTGGTGAATTCTCTCACCCTCCCGCGCTTCTGACTGTACCCAGTGCTTGTAAAAATAAATAAATAAATCTTTAAAAAAAAAAAAGATTTATTTATTTATACAAGAGCTGGGGTACAGGTCAGAGGCGTGGAAGGGTGAAAGGATTCACCAGAGACAGAGTGGGGAGCAGAACAGGCAGATGGACTGAAAACACTGCTGAGGGGAGCAGCAGGCAAGACAGGAGAGGTCTGCCGCGCAATGTGGGTATCTCCCTGGCCAGCCGGGAATTGAGCCCATGCTGCAGAGACTGCGGACAGCTTCATAGCACTGCACTCAACCTGTTGCACCACCTGGGAGGCCCTAGGCCACACTTTCAAGAAGGATCTGAGGCACCAGTGACAGGCAGATGGCTCCTGCACAAGCCTAATGTCTCCTCTGTCAGTTTTGCCAGCTCTTGAAAAGTCTCACTTTGATACAGAACGGTTGCTACACAGTAGATCTTGGACTTGAGGCCACTGAGCCTGAACAACATACACAGCTGATAACCTGGGACCAATCCCCCAGTTGTAAATACACTCATAAAAATGACGCGGCATAGAATTAGCCAATCAGATTTTACACAGCGGGTATATTGATTGGAGCGCTGTGTGATAATGCTTATCTGAAAATACCCTCCTCAGTCATTCCAACAGCCAATTCAACTCCCTGCTAGTAGGTGGGGTACACCTCCAAAACAAATACTCAGACTAATGTACTAGCAGAGTTGACATCTAACCCACAGGAGGACTATCACCCTGGGCACGTGGGTCCCTCCCTCGGGACTTCACATAACCAAACAGTCACACCTGATCAGCCACACACGTCAGATGTGAATCTCTTGTGCAGGTGCAGAGGCAGTTCCCACTCGAATTGCAGAGCCCTGCATGTTACCAAACACATTCGCACACACCTCTTTTGAGCCCCACAGTGGCCTGGGTATATTATGATCATAGTTATCGTTGATTCTCAATTTACAGCGAACCCAAATGTAAAGTTAAACAGGTGGCATAAGGTAACATCCAGGCCTCAAATTCAAAAGCAGCCTATGGGACTTAACCCAGGGGAGAAAACGGTGTTGCAAGAGGCTTAATTGTGGATGTCTAAATACTGCAGGATGTTGGGACACCAGACTCTGTTCTTGCCATTTGTCATTGGGCAGGCGCTTTGCTCCCAAAGCTGAGATTCTGGGACTAAAATCAATTACAGAACAGGTTTCTTTGTACTTGGTGCGAGGAGGGTGGAGTTACACCAGGACTGACTTTCTTGATGACTGAGGGCCAGGGCAGGGCAGGGCAGGGCAGGGCAGGGCTGCTTACTGGATATTCCTTCTTTCTTCCTTTTCCCCTTTCAAGGAGGGGGATGGGAGCATGGAGTTAGCAATCAAGTCTTTCCTACCTTTCCATCATTTTCTTCTCCCACATTCCTTATTCTTTTCTCAAAACTTTTTAAAAGATTTATTTATTGTGTAGAGCAACTGGGGTGTAGGCCACAGGTATGGGGGGTGAGAGGATTCACCAGAGACAGAGCGGGAAGCAGAACAGGTGGATATACTGAAATACACTGCTGAGGGGAGCAGCGGGCAAGACAGGAGGCGTCTGCTGTGCCATGTGGGTTAGTTCCCAGGCCGGGGATCAAACTCACCCATAGATCCCTCTACCTCTATCACCTCTACTGTACCACCATAGAGGTGATAGCACTGAGACTGAACCCCTAGGCCACTAGGGAGGCCCTTATTCTCTTTACCCTCCCCTCCACTCCTCTCCCTGTCCTGCCACTCATCTACCAGCGGCCCCACTTTCATTGTGTATTTATTGTGAGTCAAGACCTTCAAAGAAATTTTTTCGTGAAGCATGAGAGGTACACCGGGAGAAAAACAGACAGAATCCTTGCCTTCAGGAAGTTTATGGAAAGGAACAGTAAATGAAAAATGAATTAAAAAATAAAACACATGGCCTCTCTGGTGGTACAGGCAGTTGAGCGCTGCACTGTAAAGCTGTCCGCAGCCTCTGCAGTGCGGGTTCGACCCCGGCTGGCTGGCGAGGGTCCCACATGGCGCGCAGACCTCTCCTGCCGCCCGCTGCTCCCCTCTGCAGTGTATTTCGTCATACTGCCTGTTCTGTTCCCCACTCTGTCTCCTGTGAATCCTCACTCTCCCACGCATCTGGCCTGTACCCCGGTTCTTGTATAAAAATAAATAAACCTTTAAAAAAAATAAAAATAAAACACATGATGGATTGAAATAATACTCTGTAGTTCTAAGCAGGGATACTATGAAGGGACCTGATTTGAACGAGGGGGCATAGAAGGCAGGGCTTCTTGGAGTGAATGATGTTTGTCTAAGACCTGAAGGTGAGCAGGCTTTAGGTTTAGTGGTTTGTCTAAACAACCAACGCTCCAAAATTTCCAGATCCTCAGGCCTTAGGGCAATGGTCTGGCTGGAAGGTGGGTTCAGGCTGGACCTGTGTTGAAGGTCTGTTGCATAGCAGGCTCACTGTTCTCACTGAGATTGCATGTTTATGTATGTCTGTGTGGTTGAAGATGGGGGTGGTACTTTTCAAGCTCCTCTAATCCACTTTTGGGCCATGCTCCAGACTGAGCAATAGCAAATGCGGAGGTCCCAGAGTTGAAAGAATTTGGCCAGAGTTGCTGGCCTAGGGAACGAGGACAGTGGGGTAACCAAAGGCTGGAGAGGCTGCTGCTGGTAATGGTTTTACAGGACCTTGAATTAGCCTCTACTGGGGTCTCAGGGGTGGGGGTAGAGATGGGACACAGAGGACTGACCTCATCTGACTTTATTTATGCATACAAGAACTGGGGTGTAGGCCAGAGGTGCGGGGGGAGGGGGTGAGAGGATTCACCAGAGACAGCGTGGGGAACAGAACAGGCTGACAGACTGAAATACACTGCTGAGGGGAGCAGCAGGCAAGACAGGAGTGGTCTGCTGTGCCATGTGGGTAGCTCCATGGTCAGGAGGAACTCATGCCACAGTGGCTGACAATAGCTTCATAGTGCTGAGACTTTAACCCCTGTGCCACCAGGGAGGCCCTGACTTGCTTATTTATTTATTTATTTTTTAAAGATTTATTTATTTATATAAGAACTGGGGTACAGGCCAGAGGCGTGGGAGGGTGAGAAAATTCACCAGAGACAGAGCAGGGAGCAGAACAGGCAGAAGGACCGAAAACACTGCTGAGGGGAGCAGCGGGCGAGACAGGAGAGGTCTACTGCACCATCTGGGTATCTCCCTGGCTGGCTGGGAATCAAACCATGTTGCAGAGACTGCGGACAGCTACACAGCGCTGCTCTCAACCCACTGCCTCACTGGGGGCGCCCCTGACTTGCTTTTTTATTTTATTATTATTTTTAAAAAGATTTATATATTTATTTATTTATACAAGCACTGGGTACAGTCAGAAGCGCGGGAGGGTGAGAGAATTCACCAGAGCCAGAGCGGGGAGCAGAGCAGGCAGAAGGACCCAAGTACACTGCTGAGGGGAGCAGCGGGCGGCAGGAGAGGTCTGCGCACCATGTGGGACCCTCCTCCAGTGGCTGGGGAGCAGCCGGGGATCGAACCGGCACCACAGAGGCTGCGGGCAGCTTCGCAACCCAGCGCTCAACCACTGCGCCACTGGGGAGGCCCTGACTTGCTTTTTCATTATTTATTTATTTATTTATTTATTTATTTATAATTATCACTCTTTTTTAAAAATTTTTTTTATGGAGGCATGTTTTTATTTATTTATTTATTTGTTTGTTTGTTTGTTTATACATGCACTGAGTACAGTCAGAAGCGCGGGAGGGTGAGAGAATTCACCAGAGCCAGAGTGGGGAGCAGCAGAGCCAGAGCGGGGAGCAGAGCAGGCAGAAGGACCGAAGTACACTGCTGAGGGGAGCAGCGGGCGGCAGGAGAGGTCTGCGCGCCATGTGGGACACTCCTCGGATGGCCGGGGAGCAGCCGGGGATCGAACCGGCACCGTAGAGGCCGCGGGCAGCTTCACAACACAGCGCTCAACCGCTGAGCCACCGGGGAGGCCCCCTGACTTGCTTTTTTAAAAGAAAAAAGATAACTGCTGTTGTGTGGCTCAAAAATTGGAGAAGAGTGAGAGGAAATGAGACCTGCTAGGAAGCTGTACTTACAATCCAAACAAAAGTGGGGGGAGGGGTGCATCAGGTTGGGGTGGGGGGAGTGGGTTGTGCCAGTGGTAGAGATGGCAAGTGGCTATAATAATATAAAAACTATAACCTGACGAATAGGTGACATCTTGAGCTTCCACTGAAAGAAAACCAGTCCCTTGCTTATTGGACCACAAAGGCTGGACAAAGTTCATTCACTTAATCATTCAACCCTTTTTTGTTGCTCCCCCTATAATTAGGCACTGTCCTAGGTACAGGGGCTACTTCAGAGAACAAAACAAACAGAACTCTCAGTCTTCATGGAGGATCAAACAAAAATAAACATAAATTTCAGATGGTTAGATAATGATAAGTGTTACAGAGAAATATACAGCAGAAAAGAGGATGGAGAGGGCAGGGTGGTTTCAACTTTAAAGCTGGGCAGCAGAGAAGGTGGCTAAAGGCTTGAGGAATTGAGTCTTCAGCTAACTCCTCCAGATGGGAGAAGCGGCAAGTGTAAAGGCCCGGAGGAGGCATGTGCTTGCGGTATTTGACGATAAACAGCTGGAGTGGAGAGAGAGGGAGATGAGATCAGATGTGAACAGGTGTCAGATGGCATAGGGTGTTATAGGCAAAGACTTTGACTTTTCCTCCCAGTGGAGTCATTGGAAAGTTGTGAACACAGAGGTCATAGGGTCTCGAGTAGCCATAGACTGACTGAGATGGGGAAGACTGCGTATGGAGCCTTTGGGAACAGGTAAGTCTGTTTTTGATATACTGAGTTTGAGGTGGATATTAGACATCCAGATGACGCTGGAACAGCTTCAGCAGCTAGATATATGAATCTGGAATTCGGGGGATCTCTGGGCTGGGTGTAGAGAGGCGTGTGTGTGTGTGTGTGTGTGTGCATTTCAAGCAAACAGATTTATATCAACAAGTGTAAATAAAGAAGAGAACTCGCTAAGCTTGGGACACTCCAACATTCAGAACAGATGAGGAACAGCCAGTGAGCTAGAGAAAACATAGCAACACATAAACAGTACACGGCATCCCATAAGCTAAGCTAAGATAACATTTTAAGGAAAAGGTTATTGACTGGGCCTCCCCGGTGGCGCAGCAGTTGAGCGCTGGGTTGCGAAGCTGCCCGCGGCCTCTGCGGTGCCAGTTCAATCCCCGGCTGCTCCCCGGCCACCGGAGGAGGGTCCCACATGGCATCCAGACCTCTCCTGCCGCCCGCTGCTCCCCTCAGCAGTGTACTTCGGTCCCTCTGCCTGCTCTGCTCCCTGCTCTGGCTCTGGTGAATTCTCTCACCCTCCCGCGCTTCTGACTGTACCCAGTGCATGTATAAACAAAACAAACAAACAAATAAATAAAAATAAAAACATGCCTCTATAAAAAAAAAAAAAAGGTTATTGACTGTGTCAAATCTGTTGAGAGGTCAAATAAATAGGATTGTTGTAACATGGAGGTCACTGGTGAGGAGGTCTGAGAAATAGTCTATTCAACCCATACTCCTCTCTGAAATTCAAATTTTAAAAGTCAGTTGAAATATTTGTTTTATTATTTTTTTAAAGATTTATTTATTTATGCATACAAGAGCTGGGGTACAGGCCAGAGATGCGGGGGATGAGAGTATCCACAAGAGACAGAGTGGGGAACAGAACAGGCAGACTGACTGAAAGGAGCAGTGGAAGAGACAGGAGAGGTCTGCCGCGCCATGTGGGTTTCTCCCTGGCTGGCCAGGAATCAAACTCGTGCTACAGAGACTGTGGATTGCTTCATAGCGCGGTGCTTAAACCCTTGCGCCACCAGGGAGGCCCTGAAATACTTATTTTAAAAAAAGTCTTAAAAGCCACAAAGAAGGAGCAGGATAGTGGGGAATTACCTGAATAAACCTCAGGACTAAATAGGAATGAGAGTAGAGCCCAGCAAAAAGGGAACTATTGCTTGGGTGGTGGTGGTGCAAATTAGGAAGAATCCATTGGGAGGCTGAAATGCACTTTTGGCGGCTTCATGGGAAGTGGGAACAAAAGCTGGAGTTTAGGAGTCACCAGGAGTGAAGGATTGAATAAATCACACGTGTGCACCTTAGGCTGGGGCCTTCATGGACTCTAATTTGAAGTAAGGGCCTCCCTGGTGGTGTAAGGAGTTAAGCACAGCACTGTGACTCTATCCCCAGCCTCTGCAGCACAAATTCAATTCCTGACTAGCCAGGGAGCTACCCACATGGCACAGCAGACCTCTCCTGTCTCCCCCACTGCTCCCCTCAGCAGTGTATTTCAGTCTGCCTGTTCTGCTCCCCACTCTGTCTCTGGTGAATCCTCTCACCCCCCTACACCTCTGGCCTACACCCCAGTTCATGTATGCATATATAAATAAATATTTAAAAAATAATAATTTAGGAGCAAGAATAAGTCTAACGTGCATTTATATACTCGCAAGTTAAGGTCAAGTCCTTTGGGTGACCCAGGGACTCTCAAAGCTTCAATGTGGGTGAGAGTGCTTCTGGACCCCTAGTGTCCCCGGGAATTGGACAAAAACAAACAAAAATCCTCTATGGAGGATGACAACATTATCCTAGGTCCCCCAATTATTTCTACAAATAATTTTCAAACACAATATCCAGTATTCAATCAAAGATCACCATGTATACCAGGAGACAGTAAAGCAGGAGAAAGATTTTGCTCCTTGTGCCTTAATGCTCCATCCCTCCTGCTGCTTGTGAAGGGCGTGGGTGTGTGGGTGTGTGGGTGTGGATGTGTGTGGTGGGGGAACAGAAGGAAAGAACAGGACACTATCTTACCCTGTTAGAAATGGCTCTTGGTTCCCTTTGTGCTGGTTCAAGCTTAGTATTACATTATTTCCTGCCTCCTGTGCCCTTTCTACTCCTGCCCATCCTTTCCAATTTATCCTCCCGGTGCTTCTGCAGCTAACCTGCTGGCACATTGGTTGGTTAGCACATTGGTTGGTTAGCGCCTCAGGCTATTTGCCCAGGTGCTGCCAACACCTGCAGTGGTGGCCGACTCCACTTACACGAAGCGTGTCCAAACTAGAGACACAAGGTGTTGAGGGCTAGTATCCATGTTTTTGTTTTCTAGTACTCTACGCCACACAGTTTACAGTTTGCAGGACTGCATCCTCGCTCTACCCTGGGAAATATTCTTTTTAGTTTACAAATAGGAAATAAGAAAGAGCCGAAGCCATGAACAACATGAACATTCCACAATCTGTTCATACCTGACTTCACTCATCTCGCTGTGCTATGTCTCTTTCTCAACGGAACACTCCTTAGTTACTTCCCCAGCATTCATTTCCTTCTTTTTCCTTCCCAACATTCTTTTTTTTTTTAAGATTTATTTATTTATGCATACAAGAGCTGGGGTACAGGCCAGAGATGTGGGGGGTGAGAGGATCCAGCAGAGACAGACTGGGGAACAGAACAGGCAGACTGACCGAAGTACACTGCTGAGGGGAGCAGCGGGAGAGACAGGAGAGGTCTGCTTTGCCATGTGAGTTGCTCCCTGGCCGGCCGGGGATAGACCTCTTGCTGCAGAGGTTGCGGATTGCTTCATAGTGGGTGCTTAACCTCTTGCGCCACCAGGGAGGCCCTCTTCTTAACACTCTTGATTTCAGTTCTGGTAATAAGGTACTAGAAAGGCTGCCCTAGCACCAGCTCATGAATAGGACACTGAGCTGCCAGTGGAGGTGAACTTCTGGGCTGCAGGATTGGCTCAACAATGAGCCTGTGAACTAAGCCAGCCCAACATGGGCATCTCAGCCCTTTTGAAAAAGCTGTCAATATGCGGACTCTCTGCTCTTGGGTAAGGAAGCATGTCCCTCTGCTACAGGTTGAAACCAACACCATGGGAAGACCAAATGGAGAAATGGAATAAAACCAAGTCTTTGGTGACAGTAGTAAGTAACAAGATCAAGCTTCATGCAAAGCCAAGCTGTTTAATAGAACTAGAACGCAAGTCATCTGTGAAAATTTATTTTTTTTTATTTATTTATTTATTTATTTATTTATTTATTTATTTATTTATTTATTTATACAAGCACTGGGTACAGTCAGAAGTGCAGGAGGGTGAGAGAATTCACCAGAGCCAGAGCAGGGAGCAGAACAGGCAGAAGGACCGAAGTACACTGCTGAGGGGAGCAGCGGGCGGCAGGAGAGGTCTGCGCGCCATGTGGGACCCTCCTCCGGTGGCCGGGGAGCAGCCAGGGATCGAACTGGTGCCACAGAGGCCGCGGGCAGCTTCGCAACCCAGTACTCAACCGCTGAGCCACCGGGGAGGCCCATCTGTGCAAATTTAAACTTTCTAGTCACCACATTAAAAAGCAAGAAACAAAGTGAAATGAACAATATTTTAGTTAAGTTAATATATTCAAAACAGTATCTCAACATATAATTTTGTAAAATATTATTAATAAAAAGTTTTATATTCTGTTATTCATCCTAAGTCTATGAAATCCAGTGCGTGTTTATACTTAACAGCCTATCTGGATTCAGGCTTCATACTTTTCAAGCCTGAATAGCCCATGTGGCCAAGAACCAACAAAAATTGACAACATAGTAGTAAAGTTTTCCTTTATTAAGCCAATAACTTCCCTTAAAACAATCTGCACAGTTTTATTGATATACAATTTATATATGTAAAATTTACCCATTGAGAATTTCCCATTTGGGAAAACCCAAATGTCCATCAACTAATGAATATATAAACAAAATGTGATATATTCAGGCCTCCCTGGTGGTGCAAGGGGTTAAGCCTCAGCACTATGAAGCTATCTGCAGCCACTGCAGCATGAGTTCGATCCCCAGCCACATACCCACAGGGCACAGCAGACCTTTCCTGTCTTACCTGCTGCTCTCCTTAGCAGTGCATTTCAGTAGATCCGCCTGTTCTCAACTCTGCTCTCCACTCTGTCTCTGGTGAATCCTCTCATCCCCTGCACCTCTGGCCTACACCCCAACTCTTTTCTGCATAATAAATAAATCTTTTAAAAATGTGGCATATTCATACATGGACAGTTATTTGGTAATAAAAAGGAATGAGGTGTTGATACATGGTACAACTTGAATGAAACTTGAAAATATTATGCTAAGTAAAAGAAGTCAGTCACACAAGGTCATACACCACGTGATTCCAATTATGTGAGACATCCAGAATAGGCAAATCCATAGAGACAGAAAGTAGGTTGCCAGAAAACCAGGGTGATAGGGAGCAGGGCATAGGGAAGAAAGGACTTAATGAGTATGGACTTAATGCTTAATGAGTATGGGTTTTCTTTTCGGGGTGATGGAAGTGTTCTGGAATTAGGTGGTGGTGATGGTTGTACAAGGCTGTGAATAGACCAAAAACACTGAATTGTGTGCTTTGAAAGGGTGAGCTTTATCGTATGTGAATTACATCCCAATAAACCTGTTTTTAAAGCAGGGAAGGGGGGCAAAACAAGGCAGGGAAGAACACAAGGGGCAGTTCACAGAGGTAGGACAAAAAGGGGGACCACACTTGAAGAGAGAAATAAAATATTGTACAAAAATGAACAACAATGTCAGAAAATAAAAACATTTTATCAATAAAAAATAAATAAAACTATTTTTAAAAAGTTATCAAAGAGGGCCTCCCCGGTGGCGCAGCGGTTGAGCGCTGGGTTGCGAAGCTGCCCGCAGCCTCTGCTGCGCCAGTTCGATCCCCGGCTGCTCCCCGGCCACCAGAGGAGGGTCCCGCATGGCGCGCAGACCTCTCCTGCCGCCCGCTGCTCCCCTCAGCAGTGTGCTTCGGTCCCTCTGCCTGCTCTGCTCCCCGCTCTGGCTCTGGTGAATTCTCTCACCCTCCCGCACTTCTGACTGTACCCAGTGCTTGTATAAATTAATAAATAAATCTTAAAAAAAAAAGTTATCAAAGAGAAGATAAAGTACCATAAAATTAACTAATTAATTAAAAATTGGGCTAAAGATTTGAGTAGACATTTCACAAAAGAATATACATAAATGGCTAATAAGTTCACATAAAGATGCTTAATATTATTAGTCATAAAGGAAATGCCACTTAAAATCATAATGAAATTCCAATATACACAGACTAGAAGGTTGTTAGAAAAGACAGACAATACTAACTGTTGGCAAGGATGTGTAGAAATAGGAACTCTCACACATTGCTGGTAGAAATGTAAAATAGTTAGCTACTCTGGGAAAGTTTGGCAGTTTTTAAAAGGCTAAACATTAACTTAGCATATGACCTAAGAGTTACACTCTTAATACTACTCGAGAGAAGAGGAATGTCCACACAGACTTGAATATGAATGTTCATAGCATCATCAGTCATAACCCAAAATTGGAAGCAATCCAAATGTTTATCAACTGACAAATGAATAAACAAAATGTTTATTCTACATTCAATATCTACATTGAACTGTTCATTCAGGAATCAAAAGAAATGAACTACTGATATATGCCACATCATGGATAAATTTTAAAAACAGGTAGGCCTCCCTGGTGGCACAAGGGGTTAGGTCTCAGCACTATGAAGCTATCGGCAGCCACTGCAGAACAAGTTCAATCCCTGGCCAGGGAGCTGATCACAAGGTGCAGCAGACCTCTCCTGCCTTGACCACTGCTCCCCTGAGCAGTGTATTTCAGTGGATCTGCCTTATCTGCTCCCTGCTCCCCACTCTGTCTCTAGTGAATCCTCTCATCCTCCACACACACACCTCTGGCCTACACCCCAACTCTTACATGCATAAATAAAACAAACCTTAAAAAAAAACCACAGGGCCTCCCTGGTGGCCTAGAGGTAAATCTCAGCGCTATCATAATGATGGCCCATCACAATGGCCTGAGTTTGATCTTTGGCCAGGAAGCTAATCCACATGGCACAGCAGACCTCTCCTGTTTTGCCTGATGCTCCCCTTGGCAGGGTATTTCAGTAGATCTGCCTGTTCTGCTCCTCACTCTGTCTCTGGTGAATCCTCTCACCTCTGGCCTACCCCCCAGCTCTTCTACACAAAATAAATGAAATAAATAAAAATCTTAAAAAAAAAAACAAAGCATGCAATGTGAAGTAAGTCAGATGCAAAAGACTATATGATTCCACTTGTATGAAACATCCCAAAGACACAATTCACAGACAGGGAGAGCAGTGATTACCAGGGAATGTAGATGAGAACATAGAAGAACACCAAAGGGACATGTGGGAACTTTTTGGGGTGATGGAAATGTGATAAAAGTAGGAATGGGGCCTTCCTGGTGGCGCAAAGGGTTAAGACACAACCTATGAAGCTATCCGCAGCCACTGCAGCATGTGTTCGATCCCCGGCCAGGGAGTAACCCACATGGTGCAGCAGACCTCTCCTGGCTTGCCCACTGCTCCCCTCAACAATGTATTTCACTCAGTCTGCCTGTTCTGCTCCCCACTGTGTCTCTGGTGAATCCTCTCAACCCCACACCCCTAGCTTGTACCCCAGTTCTTCTATGAATAAATAAATAAATCTTTAAAAAAAAGTAGGAATGGATTACATTTGCACAATCTATAAATTCAATAAAAACTACAGAACTATATGACAATTATAAACATGCTGCTTTGAACATTTCTGCATGGGCTTTTGTGTGGATGTGTGTTTTCAGTCTCCTTGGACACATACCCAGGAAAGGAGTTTCTGGGTCATGGTCTAACTTACTTTTTTTTTTAACTTTCTGGTTCCCAAAACAGCTGTGCTGTTTCACATTCCCACCAGCAATGTATGAGAGCTCCAGTTTCTCTATATTCTTGCCAACACTTGCTATTGTCAGTTTTTTTCTCTTTTTCCCAGCAATTGGCACTCCTTTTCTCTTTTATATTTTATGTAATTTTTTTTTAGATTTATTTATTTATTTATACAAGCACTGGGTATAGTCAGAAGTGCGGGAGGGTGAGAGAATTCACCAGAGCCAGAGCGGGGAGCAGAGCAGGCAGAGGGACCGAAGTACACTGCTGAGGGGAGCAGCGGGCGGCAGGAGAGGTCTGCGCGCCATGTGGGACCCTCCTCTGGTGGCCGGGGAGCAGCCGGGGATCGAACCGGCGCTGCAGAGGCTGCGGGCAGCTTTGCAACCCAGCGCTCAACCGCTGCGCCACCGGGGAGGCCCTCCTTTTCTCTTTTATTGTGGTAAAATACACATAACATAAAGTTCTCATTTTAACCGCTTTACATGTGCAGTCGCAGCACCAAGCACTTTCACACTGTTGTGCAGCCACCAGCACCCTCCATCTTCAGAACTTTCCCATCTTCCCAAAATGAAATTCCAGGCCCACCCCAGCCCTCCAATCCCTGGCAACCATCCTTCCACCTCGGTATCTATGAATGTGCCTACTCTGAGTGTCCTATACATGGCTTCGTGCAATATTTACCCGTTTGTGACCATAGCCGTCATGCCCCCAAGGTTTATTCATCAGAATTTCTTTCTTTTATTTATTTTTATTTTTTCTTTTATTATTTTTTTTTTTTTTTTTTTTGTGGGACCCTCGCCGGTGGCCAGGGAATGAACCGGGGCTGCAGAGCCTCTGCAGCCCAGCACTCAACCGCTGCACCACCAGAGGAGGCCCAGAATTTCTTTCTTTTAAAAAGCTGAGCAATATTCCACTATACGTATATACCACAGTTATTTACTATTCACCTGTTGGTAGATGTTTGGGCTGCTTCCACCTTTTGGCAATTGAGAATAACGCTGCTATAAACAAGCGTGTGCAAATATCTATTCAGGGTTCTGCTTTCAGTTTTTTTTTCAATTGGAGAACTGGAACTGCAAGGGATTATATGACAGTTCTGTTTAATTTTTTGAGGCCTATAAGAAACAAAAAGAAGCAGAAGAACACTGAGTACAGTGTAAATACCACTTTTGATGAGATTGTCAGCATTGCCTAATAGATGTGGCACTCATCTTCATGCAGCTAGAGAACTCTCTGGAACCATTGAAGGGATCTGGGCACTGCACCGTCTGTGGGCTGCCGTGCTGACGGCTGCCACCCTTGTGTCTTCCCAGATCACATCAACAGTAGCGTGGGTGAATGCCCAACTCGCTCAGAGCTACAAAGGAAAATGTCTCAATAGAGGATCATTTGACAAATAACATGTTGGAGGCGTGGATTCACTTCTACAGGGCAGAGGCCACCACATAAGAACACTTGGTCCTAAGACCATTTGTGTGGGTGTAGCATACAAGGCTCCTTTCAAGTTAGACAACAGCAGGACACTGATGGCCCTGGGGCAATACTGATGTGCTTTGCACCCCAAGGACTGATCAGTGGAACACCTTGTTAATAAGACTGGAGCCATGGGTGGGAGTCAGGTGTATACTCACCCTCCCTAGAGCCTAAAATCCAGGCTTCTCTGGTAATAAAAAGGCAAGGATCCTACAGCCTGCTCCTTGACTCCAGTTTCTCTATCACAGTGGTGTTGCTAACAAAACACATTTGTGTTGGGCTGTTTACCTCTTAGAGAATTTTCTCTTTGTGTGGAAACCACTACTTATCATGCTTGTAGTTTTATTTGCAACGTACTTTCATTGCTCAGAAAAGAGGACTTAAAAATAAGAGTACAGATATATTTATTATTGAAGCACCATTGTTTTATATCCTTGGTAGTGTTTTGACAATACAGGATTTCCCCGCTCAGGTATAGTCACTGTAGCACTCCCACCACCAGAGCGCCCACAGTCCTCCCCCAGAGTCTATTGTGTTCCCCCCAGCCCCTTCAGGCCAGAAAAGAGAAAGAGAAAGATTTAGAGGAAAGGGTCACACCCTCTGCCATAGCAACTCAACTCAGGGAGTTACTCGATAGATTCCCGTTTTTGCTCTCTGCCTTCTTTCTGGCTTACGGCTGCAATGGAGCTGGGGGCTCTCATTCAAGCACTGGCCAGAAAAGTGGGTTCTGGTTAAAAGTTAAAAATAGTAAAAACAGGGCCTCCCCGGGGGCGCGGCGGTTGAGCGCTGGGTTGTGAAGCTGCCTGCAGCCTCTGCAGCGCCGGTTCGATCCCCGGCTGCTCCCCGGCCACCGCAGGAGGGTCCCACATGGCGCGCAGACCTCTCACGCCGCCCGCTGCTCCCCTCAGCAGTGTACTTCGGTCCTTCTGCCTGCTCTGCTCCCCGCTCTGGCTCTGGTGAATTCTCTCACCCTCCCGTGCTTCTGACTGTACCCAGTGCTTGTATAAATAAATAAATAAATAAATCTTAAAAAAAAAAATAGTAAAAACAGGTGCCCTTCACCCTGGGTGCTCCCAAATCAACTGACTTCCTCCTGAGAGCATGGGAAATGATTTGGCAGAGCTAATAATACTTAGGGACACTGTGCTGGTAAGGAGGGGGTGTGTAGAGGTTAAAAACACTGTGTAGTGGTTACAGTAATGCAAATAGTATCGTTGCAGAATGTCTCCTGAGGAGCAATAGTGCTCCCCAGTGAGAACCACCGAGTTAGGGTTACCAGTTGTCCTGATTTATCTTATCTGGGTTTGGGGAGTTTCTCAGCACCCCAAAAATCCAGGCAAATGGGGAGGATTGGTCAAGTGTTCTTATACCCTTGTTCTTATACCCCAGACCCTCTATTCCAGCCATATCCAATTTTTTCAAGTTCTCTCATAAACGGTTCTCCCCACTTTTCCCTGCCACCTTCCCTCATCTGCACGGTTAGCGTCATGCATAGCTGCTGTCATCACAGATTTTCAGCTCTTAACACAATAAATTGTTTTCGAATTCTCATAGCCATTTATACTGGTGTTTCTAGATGTTTCGTGTTCTAGATGGCAGTGGAGGTTGGCATCTTGCAAACATGGTTTCCAAGATTTCCCTAGACATGGCCCCCAACTCCCTCCCCCCCGCCTCCAGGCACAGTAGAAAAAGCCCTGGGTGATTATGATTATGAGATATTTCTAGGGTCAAGTATGCTCATTTCTGCTTACATTTCCTTGACGACAACTCAGTTACTTGGAATTGTTAAACAGCAAGGGAGTCTGAGAAACTCATTCTGTTGCTAGTGTAAAGGGCATAGACTTTTGTGAACACTCGGTCAAACCATCCTGGAGGACATGGGCCACTTTACAGAACCTATTTCCTAACTTAGTATGACTGGGTTGAGTTGCCCCTTCCTGGATGAAGCACACTTGGTAGCCCGTTTTCCTTCATGACCATGTTTACAGGTGGGTACAATAATTGTTCATTCTGTGCTAGCCAATGATTCGTCTCCTACTGCTGCTTCAACAAATTGCCGCAAACTTAGTGGCTTAAAACAACACAATTTTATTATCTGACAGTCTGGAGTTGGGAAGCTTGAAGTGTGGTCTCACCGGCTGACATCAAGTATCAGAAGAGCCTGATTCCTTTCTGGAGGCTTGAGGAGAAAGTGTTTCCTTGCCTTTTCCTGCTTCTAGAGGCAGCCTTATTTCTTGGCTCCTAGTCCCTTCATCTTCCAAGCCAGCAATCACATCATCAACCTCTCTTTCCACCATCTTATTCCCTTCTCTATGCCGCCTGCACCCCTCTTACAACAACCCCTGTGAGGACACCGGGCCTTTCTGGATAATGCAAGACAAAGTTCCCATCTCAAGATCTTCCACTTAAGCCCATCTGCGAAGCCCTTTTAGCCATCTAAGGGAACATATTCACAGGCTCTGGGGAGCAGACCAGAGATTTCTGCCATTGTTTTGCCCATCACCATTGTGGGCTTTGTGCCGCCCGCCTCAGCCGTTTGTTGTTGTGACCTTACAGGCGGGCACAGTCTCTTCTGGGTGTTGGGTAATAAAATACGTGAGGTTACAGCCTCCCAAGCTAAGCCCCAGGATGTGATGACCCTGCCAAGACTTCCCTCTCCCCAGGAGGCCTGGCCTGGCAAGCATCCAGCGGTCCATTTGTCATCTCTCCTATTTCCCATATGATGTGACTTATGGAGAATTTGCA
This sequence comes from Talpa occidentalis, assembly GCF_014898055.3. Lineage (NCBI taxonomy): Eukaryota > Metazoa > Chordata > Mammalia > Eulipotyphla > Talpidae > Talpa > Talpa occidentalis. The sequence goes on from NW_023605194.1 coordinate 23,094,527, forward strand.
AGGTATCTGTCCTCCATGTTCCAAGGCAAATTTTTTAAAATAAACTTTTGTTGAGATGTAATTTACATATAACCAATTCACCCGCTTTTAAATAGTCACTCACTTTTGACAAATGTATGCAACCATGCAACCACCACCACAAGGAATATTGAGTGTGTTTTGTAGTTTGTGTTGCTATTTTAGTATAGTTATGTGTTAAATTCTGTATGGGTGTGTGTAACCATATCCACGATCAGGTTATTGAATAGTCCATCATCCCCCACTCCATGCAAATTCCCTTGAACTCCCCTTTGATTTTTTTGCTTTTTTTTTTTTTAAGATTTATTTATTTATTTATTTATACAAGCACTGGGTACAGTCAGAAGTGTGGGAGGGTGAGAGAATTCACCAGAGACAGAGTGGGGAACAGAACAGGCAGACTGACGAAAAGCACTGCTGAGGAGAGCGGTGGGCGAGACAGGAGAGGTCTGCGGGCCATGTGGGACCCTCTCCGGCAGCCGGGGATCGAACTGGCACTGCAGAGGTGGGCAGCTTCGCAGCCCAGCGCTCAACCACTGCGCCACCAGATGAGGCCCCTTGAACTTCCCCTTTGTAGTCACAGTTCCCCCCCCAACCATTAACTATCGGCCATCACTGGTCTGTTATCTGAACCTATAGTTTTGTCCAAGGCAAATTTTAATCATGATTGCCTAGAGAGTAATTTTATTACTTCTTTATGCATTGAAGTCCACTTCCCCAACCCATATACTTAGCACACAGGAGACAGGCAGGTGGCCAGAGAAAAACTTTGGGGTGGGAAGGATTACTAAAGATCTTCATCAGGGGCCTCCCTGGCGGCGCAAGGGGTTAAGCACTGCACTGTGAAGCAATCCACAGCCTCTGCAGCATCTGGGGATCTGGTGGGATCTGGTGGATCCACTCATCCCCGGATGAGACAGAGTGGTGAGCAAAACAGGCAGATATACTGAAGTGCACTGGTGAGAAGAGCAGCGGGCAAGAGACAGGAGAGGACTGCTGCACCATGTGGGTCAGCTCCTTGGGCAGGGATTGAACTCATACTGCAGTGGCTGCTGATAGCCTGATACTGCTCACTTTAACCTCTGTGCCACTAGGGAGGCCCCTGATCTGACATTTTCTTTTCTTTTTTTTTTTTTAAATTCTTTTTTTTACTTTTTTTTTTAAAGATAGATTTATTTATTTGTTTGTTTATTTATTTATTTATTTATACAAGCACTGGGTACAGCCAGAAGCGCAGGAGGGTGAGAAAATTCACCAGAGCCAGAGCGGGGAGCAGAGCAGGCAGAAGGACCGAAGTACACTGCTGAGGGGAGCAGCTGGCAGCAGGAGAGGTCTGCGCGCCATGTGGGACCCTCCTCTGGTGGCCGGGGAGCAGCCGGGGATCGAACCGGCGCCGGCCGCAGAGGCTGCGGGCAGCTTCGCAACCCAGCGCTCAACCACTGCGCCACCGGGGAGGCCCTGATCTGACATTTTCAATATGACCTCAAAGCTGAAAAAGATCAGCAACCTGCATTGGAAGTATGGTGAAGATCTGATAAACACTTCACATCAGCAAATTAATTGCAGTTATAATTACAAAGAAAGAACTAGATCAAATACCAGACACAGTAGAATTTTCTTGAGATGAAATTCACATAACATGCAATTAACCATTTTAAAGTGTACTAATCAGCGACGCTTAGTACACCCACAATGGTATGCAACCACCACCTCTATCAAGTTCCAAGACATTTCAATACCCCAAAGAAAACCTAGTACCTATTAAGTTATCCCCAAGCCCCATCCTTGTCCCCAGGCTAAGCAACCACCAATCTGCTCTCTGTCTCTATGGATTTACCACTTCTGGACATTTCATGTACATAGAAGCATACTTGGTCTTTCTTGTCTGGCTTCTTTCACTTAACATAATGTTTTTGAATATAACATTGTAGCATAGATCAGCATATAATTCCTGTTTATGGCTGAGTAATATTCCATTGTATGTGTACACCACAATTTGTTTATACATTCACCCGTTGACTGATCACAGCATAGAATTTGCCCTTTTTTTGAGCTTGAACATTACGATTTCTAGTCCCCGGGGTTTAATTCCAATATCACCCCCAGTGGTGTGATAGACCTCCCCATACATGTGCTCAAAAATATAACAATTTTGTAAAAAAGAGATTTAGCTCCATTTTACATATTTGGAATCCGAGGCACAGAAGGATGAAGTGACCAGATCCAAGCGCGATTCCAAATTGGCTTTCCAAATTGGCTTTCCATCCCACTTTACCCCAGCTGAAGTCTCTGGGTGTATGTAACTGAAAAGGAAGTGCCCCCCCCCACACAAAAGCAAACTCCTTGGAGAGCATTTCAAAGCAATCTAAGGGAATGCAGTAAACCTTGAATTCTGTTTCCTTCCACAAGTGATGTGAGTACCCCCTGAGAGTGTCTCTTTCCAGGCAGGCGGCCAGCTTGCCAGGCACACAGCTCTCATTGCTTCCCTTTTTGATACCCTCTCATTACTTTTAATTGCATCTGAGTCTCTCTAGCATCTTGTATTTTGATTCCTAATCCAGGACATTTATCTGCCTCCCACTGGTCCAGCACAGCACTTCCTTCTCTCAGAGCTCTCCAGAGAAGTGCCCCCAGAAAATGGAGTTGGTCTCCTATAATGAATTCATTTCTATAATGAACAGTGTAATATCTGAGTCCCGGCATATTTACATAGCAATCTCCATACAAAAGCAACATTACAAAGGAGTGATTTTTTTTTTTTTCAAGAGTACCAACCTCAAAGCTCTATTTCCTGTAGTACTAGGAATACTATGGGAATTACCCTGACAAGAAGACAAAAAAAAAAAAAAAAAGACTTCCAAGGATGCTGGGTTAGAGACAATAGCTACACCAGCCCCATCAATGTTTAAAGTCAATGGAGCATAAAACTGCTTTTCTCTACTAACAGGCAGGCAGCATCTTGGGGTGGGGGGTGGCAATTACCATTTAACTCTACAGAAATCCATAAGCCCTCCCCTAATTTTCATTCCCCTTGAAATTCTCCAGTAAGCATCATCAGAATGAAAATGAGAATCGCTCTCTCTGGAGGGAATGGCTTCCAATCTCATCAGTAAAGTGTGTGAAGAGCCCTCCACGGAGATGGAGAAGGAAGGCTGCTATGGAAAGGACCAGTCACCAAAACCAGCAGAACTGGTTGTGTTGACACACCATGGGGCTCAGGCCTCTGGCTGACTTCAGCAAGGCCTTAAACAATCCCAGGTCAGGGTAGACAGCCGACAGAAGTCTAGGGACCAGACAAGTTCAAGGAAGTAATGCCTTCAGGGTACGTTTTAGTGAAGGGACTACAAGGGGGAAACTTTATCTTTAATATATTAGCTGTTACCCTGGGGGAATCGCTGGCATGGAGCCAGGCCTCTGCTAGTAAACCATTGGACCTAATCCCACATTACATTTGTGTAATGCCTGACAAAGCCTGTTCCCATTATCTCATTTGATCCCCAAAACAATCCTCAGAGGGAGGCAGAAGCAGGGATTATTTTTTCCATTTTACAAGTGAAAACACTTGTAAACTGATTTGCCAGGAGCCATACACCCAGGATGGCAGGAAGCTGGCTTGGTCTTTGTACAACCTGTTCAGGGTTCTTTTACTCTACACAACAAGATGATCAAAAGATTCCCAGCCCCACCCAGATCTTACAACCATCAGTTTAACCAGCAACCTGAATTCACCGGGACAGAGTTATGTTTACACTGCCCACACACCTCTGTCCTAATAAAGCAATACAGTTCTGGCCTGCAAGCTGATCTCTGGAGGGAAAAAAAAAATTATCCCTTATAGGCTCTCTGCACCAAAGACCAAAATTAATCCCAGATGGAGGTGAAAAAAATCAAGACGCTAGAAAAATCTAAGAAAAATAAAATTGATTATTTAATAACTTTCTGGAGGTAAGAAGATTAAATTTAGCATTGTGTTAGAAGTCTCAAAGGAAGATTAAAATTTGTTACGTTTTAGTGAAAGAGAAAAAAGACTGTTCTCGTCCAATGAAAAACCTGAAGAAATATTTGCACAATATGAAAGAAAAGGGTTAACTTCTGGTATGTAGAGAATCATGCAAATACATAAGAAAACACTCACAAGGGAAAACATATTAGGAAACAGACAATTCACAGAAAAGGAAGTACAGTGGTTAACAAACATTTAGAAAATTGCCCTAATTCAAATCAGAGATGAAAACTGAACAGAGATGCCAATTTCACCTATGAAACCTGGAAGAAAAAATCTTAATTGTGCTGCTGGGATACTAGTGAAGGTGTAATGAATAATGTATGTTTGCACATTAATGATGAGAAAATAAATTTACCCAACTCTTAGAAAGTAAGGTGGTACATTTATCAGAAAGCTTAAAATAGCCACTCGTGGGACTAGTTCTTAGGAAAGAATCATCACTATGGAGTAAGTTTATACACTCATTTACACAGGCAAAATGAGGTAAACAGCAAATCTCAAAAGAATTGTTTAATAATTTATGCCACACTCACTTGATGGAAACTTACGTAATCATTACAAGTTTCCCAAGTGCACGCAGCACGACTGTCTCCTTGTAAGTGTGGTTGTTCGTATGACATACTAGAAGTCTGGAAAGGAAAAATGTTTTAAACGTGAACCAGGTACTGAGCATTATATGAACGATTTTTTTTTTTTTTTTACTTTGAAACTTGAAACAAGCAGAAAAATTTATTACTCTTGGGTTGGTTGAGACCATTTATATGAACGATCTTTGCCACAGCTCTGTTTCTATTCGAATCTTTTATTTTTAAATGAACAAAGTACTACAGTGGAGGGTTACTGGTGCTTCGGTGTGGTGGTGGTGTAACATAGATGTAAAGAGGCTTGAACCCGCACCCCTAAATCATACAATGTTATAAACCAACCTTACCTCAATTAAAAAAAAAAAGAGATAATAAATAAAGGAACAAAGTCAACTTTAGCCCCCGCAGAGGCACGTCCTTCCCTCGGGACGTGCCGGGGGCTCGAGAACCCGGCGGAGGGGGCAGGCTCGGAGTAACCCTAACCCCAACCCCACCTCTGGGGTTGGAGCCAGCCCTCCCTGGCAAAGCGCCCCGCCTCGCGATGCCCACCTCCTTTCCCCGCCCCCACCTCCCCGAAGCCGGCCGGCCGCCGGAACCCGCCCCTCCCCCACACGCCGGGTCTCGGGGACTGCGGGTGCGCGGGGCCGGGCCTGGGCGGGCCCCGGCGCTGCTGACACGTGGGGAGGGCGGAAGCGCCGGCGGAGGAGGGGTTGTGTGTGGGATGGGTGTGTTCGAGCGTGGGCGAAACCAACTCGAGCCGCCTCGGGGGGTCTCCATTCCCTTATGCTGCATTCCAGGCCGGGGAAGGACGAAGCTCTCCTCACGCCAGGGACCCGCGCATAGCCAAACTGGTAGAAAACACGAGAAGGATCCAGCGGCAGCCCCGTGCTGTCCACGACCAACCCTGCTCTGGGCGCCTCCTCGCGCGCCCCCCCGGCCCCGCGCGGTGGTAGGGCCCGGCGGCGACGTCACCCATTGTTTACAAATCAACCCGCGCCGGCAAGCTCCCGGCTCTGGCGGCGGCTGGCGCGCGGCGCGAGTGCCCGGCGGCTTCGGACTTCCGCGTCCGCCCGGGCGTCGCCTCAGTCCCGCACCCGGCCCCGGCGCGGCCCACCGAGCCCGCGGGCAGCCGAGCCCCAGCGACCCCGCGCAGCCGCGGGCGCCCGGGCGGGGGCCATGCCGTGCCGGCGGGAGGAGGAGGAGGACGCCGGCGAGGATGCGGAGGGGGAGGACGACGAGAGCCTCCTCCTGCTGGAGCGGTCGGTGGCGCTGGGCGGCTCGGCCGAGGTGGACCGGCTGGTGGCCCAGATCGGCGAGACGCTGCAGCTGGACGCGGCGCACGACGGCCCGGCCTCCCCGCGCGCGCCCCCGGGGCCTCCGCTGCGGCCGCCGGCTGCCGTGCGAATGGACAAGGCCCGGCCCCCCGCGCTGCCGCTGCTCCTGCCGCGCGCGCCGGCCGAGGCGGCGGGCCCGGCGCCCCCGGGGGCCCTGCGCTGCGCCCTCGGGGACCGCGGCCGCGTGCGGGGCCGGGCTGCGCCCTATTTCGTGGCGGAGCTCGCCGCGGGCCCCAGCGCTCTGACGGGGCCGTGCCGGCGAGGATGGCTCCGGGGCGCCGTCTCCTCCCGTCGCCTGCAGCAGCGACGATGGCCCCCGACTGGGGCTCGTGCCCGCGACGACGACCCTCACCGGCTCCTGCAGCAGCTCGTGCTCTCGGGAAACCTCATCAAGGAGGCCGTGCGGAGGCTCCAGCGTGCAGTCGCCGCGGTCGCGGCCACGGGCCCCGCCGGCGCCCCTGCGCCCGGGGGCGGCCGCGGCGGACCGGATACCGTTTCCCTGCAACCCTCTGGCACCTTGCTCTGACCCGGGGCCCGAGAGGAGGCCTCCACGCTGATGCATCAATGTCCGGCCGTCACCAAGCCCGAGCCGAAGCCGCCGTCGCCGTCCTGCGAGCGATCGCCTAGACTTCGGGGAAGCGGGTGGGCAGAGACCTCAAGCCGAAGTTACTGGCCCCAGCGAGGCTGTCGGAGAAAACTTGAACTTGGAAAAATGCACTGCATGGGCCAGGACGCTTCCGTGCCGCGTGAGAATTCCCCGGCCAGATCGGGGCCGAGGACCTCAGATAAACTGAGAGAACTATGGCAGCTACTTGCATTGACTTGTACCTGATTAACCCTTGGGGGCATCGTGTGTTTGGATTGCTTAAGGATAGGGCTCCAAGGGGTGGGAATCGCGAGGGCTTTTTAACAGTACTTGAAAACTAATGACACATTTTCTTTATTTTATGGTGGAGGAGCTTAGTGAAAATGGTGCTACAATTGCTGTGCAAAGAAATTTCCTGAGGGGGAAAAAAAGAATGTATAAGCTTGGTGGTGGGTGGCTAGGCATCAACCCCCTTCTCCCACCTGACTGGTGGGGGTGGGAGATTTGAACTCCAGTTTGAGGGTGGGGGGGCGGTCAAGGGAAGGTAGAGGATTTTTGAAAGTGGTGAGTTGGGGTTGAATGTGTACTTTTAAATGACTTGACCTTGTCACCTGTGGTTCAAGGTCATTGTGTGCTGTACTTGGAAGGCTGTGGAGTTCCTGGGAGAGCTCACTCACCCCCTTGACTTTCTCTCTTGCTCCAGGAAGACCCCTGTCTGTGCTTTGCTACCTCTTCGAGTCTCCTGAGGACACACAGGCATGTGGGAAGAGTTGTTTTTTATGCTTTCCTCTTTCCAGAAGGCCGTCTTCTCCCGTGAGGCCACTCTTGGCCATGCCATGAGCTTTCTCAGAAACAGTCATAAACAACCTCTGGAGTCTCTTTCCTGTCCTCCCGGATGGCCTTCCTTATCCCACTCTTTCTGGTGTCTGCAGCAGGGTGGATGAGACTGGTTGTTTTTCTGCTCTTTTCTGGTCTCCGTGGAGCCCTGGGCCGGATCCTCCCCTGGGGCCTCACCCCTCAGTTTCCTCCTGCCACCAGCTCTTCTTTGTGAGTGACTGAAACCTTTTATAAAATGTGACTCTCCGAGAGGAGAAACTGTTGGCTCTACCCTAGTGAAACTTGATGGCGCTTTAAGTAAGCTGCCACCCCCGAACTTTAAGGTAGCCAAATCAATTTTAAAAAATTCAATGGCTTGTACATCCTCCAGATGTAGCTATTGATGTACACTTCGCACCGGAGTGTCTGGAATTGTGGTGGTCCTGATTTATAGGATTTCTTAATTAAAATGTCTGCTGAATAAATTTGATTTTTGTTTTGGAGCATGGCTTGACTTTTTGGTGGAAGGTGGGAGGAAGGTAAACAGGTAATAATAGAGTGCACTTGCTGGGGATGGGGGTCTGGGCAAATGTTTGGGGTCAGCTCAGCACAGAATACCAATAGAGTTCCAGTACTTGAGTATTTCTGCACTGATACTCCACAAGTTCAGCAAATTAAGTACAAGTTTTTATAAGCTACTTGATGGGCTTCCCCTCTCTTTGTGGAATAAGAACTTATTCCAGAAACACGTTCTAGGTTGGAGGTCAGAGGCCAAGCTATTTGCTTTGTCTGGAGGAAAATGGAGGGGTTGTGAGTTTTCATCTGAATTTCTTGTATGTGAAGAATGGGGAGGGCACAAGCTGGTGTTCTCCCTTGAGACACCCAGTCTTGAACGGTGACCTAGGAAAAAGAAAACAGGGTTTGGTTTTTGTTTTTAAAGATTTTTTTAAATGTATTTATGCACACGAGAACTGGGTTGTAGGCCAGAGGTAGGGAGGAGGGGTGAGAGGATTCGCCAGAGACAGAGTGGGGAGCACAACAGGTGGATCTACTGAAATACACTGCTGAGGGGAGCAGTGGGCAAGACAAGAGAGGCTGTGCCATATATGGGTTAGCTTCCTGGCTGGGATCAAACTCATGCTGCAATGTCTGGCGATAGCTTGATGGAATTGAGACTTTAACCTGTGTGTCACTAGGGAGGCCTAGGGTTTGGTTTTTGGTAGCTGTAAATTGGTTTAGTTTGAGCAGACAAGGGTTAAAATAATTTAAGCGGCCCCTAGATCTCTTGCCCTGAGTTCCGTCTGCCCCAAGCATAGAAATCTTGCTAAGTCCCTTCCAAATTGCTCCCTGGCCCTTTTCAAGGAAGCCTTTATTGGTACACTCCAGTTGCGCTAACCAGCTCTCAGGGACCTCTGCTTGGCACCTCTTCCTTGCCTGCCTGCTACTCCTCCACTCTGGATCTGCAGAAGGAGGCTGGTGATCAGTGACTTGGTTTGACTCAGCCCTGCTGCTCACCAGCTGTGTCCTAGGGAGCAAGTCACTGCTGTTTTTTTCCTTGAAGCAATAGTACTTCATAGGGGAGTTGGAGGGTTAAATGAGGACTTGAGGTGTCTAGGACATGTAGTGTTCAAAAATGATTAGCTGCTCATTCTTTGAATCACTACAGCCTTTTCCTCCTCTGGGGGACCCATATTCTCCTAAATGTGCCCCACTTACTCTCCTTAACACTCCAGCCATCCCTTTTTTCCACTTTGAGCACATGCTGTCCCTAACCTTTTCTGCAGCTGTACCCTTTTAAGTACCTTTTCCTGAACTTCCAAAAGGATGTCTCCAAATGGCCCGTGCCTCTGCTCTCATCTTTCTGGGGAATAGCACTCACTGCGCATACGCATGCCAGGGACTGTTCTGCGTGCTGTAAATCGTATTTCATATTCTGCCTTTATGTGCCGTGAGGTAGGCACTCTTTCCTCTAGTTTATAAATCAGGACACTAAGGCCCAGGAGATTAAGTCATTTGCCTGAAGTCACCTTTTAAATGTTGGAGCTGGGATTTGAAACCAAGTAGGCTGGCCCTAGAATCTGCTGCTTCTGTCAACCTGATCCTCCAGTCATACTGAACGTGATGAGACTTAATACCATTTTATTTTATTTTTTTTTTAAGAAGTGGGGTATGGGCCAGAGTTGTGGGGGGTGAGAAGATTCACCAGAGAGAGTGGGGAGTGCAACAGGCAGATGTACACTGCTGAGGGGAGCAGCGGGTGAGACAGCAGAGGTCTGCCGCTCCATTTGGCTTGCTCCCCGGCTGGCCAGGGATCGAACTCGCACCACAAAGGCCTCAGACAGCTTCACAGCACAGCGCTCAACCCCCTGTGCCACCAGGGAGGCCTAACCCCATTTTCTTATGATGATTGAAGTTCTCAATAGCATCCTACAAACTCTGACCCACTAAATAATACAATAGCATTCCCATCCACATGTGTGCAGGTTGCTTCTAGGGTGAGGCAGCTTTCATATATCCTGGAAAACCCATAGGCAGGTTTGCAGGAGAGGCCACAATATTATATATGGCTGCTTGCTGCTTTTAGACTCTCGAGTCCTTTTAAGATAAAGGCATAGGACCAAGATGGTGAGGTTTCATCTGGTGCCAACATCCTATGGCTCTGAAATATGGCCAGAATAGCACTCAGGAATGAAATTAGAATGGTTACTACAGGATAAGAAAATCTACAGGACCTGAAAAGCAAGGGAAAGAGAACTAACAGCCGTGTTATAGGCTGTGCTCTGATAGGCACCTTCTACAACATGTTACTTGGGGAGAGGAATTTTTAGTGGTCGAACAGTTTTTAAACTCATGACTCTTAAGTCAATTGTGATGCCTCCAGTTCTAACCCACCCACCCACACCTTCCTTTATGAACCCCAGTTCCTACTACTGATCCTGCCGTTCGCAAAGGCTATAGAGAGCTTCATGCTGGTCTCAGGCCTAGCAAGTATCTGCATGTCAAGGAAGTGATGTCCATTTCCAAGTTGCTGCTGCTTGGAAAAAGCTAATATTTGACTGAGGAATGATTTGGGCTGGGAGATCCCTATACCCTTGGAGTGAATGGACAGAGTTAAGACAACTCTGCCTTCTGAAGGGGCCAAGGCCTAGGTTTCCCTGATAAATTCTGTAAATCTTGAGCCCTGAAGGACCAGAACAAGGAGGGAACTAGCAAAGAGGAGTATGTGTGTGTACATTCGTTGAGGGATACGTGGACTGGTAGTAAGAGTTTCATGTAAGAAATTACAGGGACAGGGCCTTCCCGGTGGCGCAGCGGTTGAGCGCTGGGTTGCGAAGCTGCCCGCAGCCTCTGCAGTGCCAGTTCTATCCCCGGCCGCTCAGCCGCCACTGGAGGAGGGTCCCACGTGGCGCGCGGACCTCTCCTGCTGCCCGCTGCTCCCCTCAGCAGTGTACTTTGGTCCTTCTGCCTGCTCTGCTCCCCGCTCTGGCTCTGGTGAATTCTCTCACCCTCCCGCGCTTCTGACTGTACCCAGTGCTTGTATAAATAAATAAATAAATAAATCTTTAAAAAAAATAAAAAAAGAAATTACAGGGACAGCAGCCTGGTGCTTCACAAATGACTAGGAGCTGGAGAGATAGCCGGCTGGAGATGATAAAGATTTGGCAGTTACAGCTAAGGGGTGTGTGGAGCCTGGGAGATGCTATCAGTTGGGAAGTAGTGCTAGTTAATGTACGTAGCACTTACCTGTTCCAGGCTCTGTTCTAAGTAATTCGTAAAGACCAGCTCATCAAATTTACGAGGGAGGAAGAAGAATAAACAAAAGCGCAGACAGAAAGTAAGTGTAGAACCAAGAGAAGCCAAGGGCAGCAGATGGGTGAACTGTAAGGCATGGTGGAATATATGTGTGTGTGTCTACATTTGTGTGCTCACAACACACAGCTGAACCGAAGTTATTTCCGTGTGTCTCCTCCATGGTCAGCCAGGGTATATGGAATCCAATGTTGCTCAGTGACTTTCATTGTCTTCTTTGAACCCTGAAGTTGTTCAACTTCCCTTGATCAGCACCAGTAAGTAGCGTGTTTTGAACATCTGCTCTGTGAGTTTGTCCCTTCCTTAATCAGTTGGGAAAAAAAGGACTATTTATGGTGCATCTGGAGAAAGGTGATTATGACTCCCAGTATCTGGGGAAGGCTTTCAGGGAAATCATTTTTAACTCATATTAGACTGGATTCCAATTTAGACGGTAGAAACGAAATAGGCAAAAGGCAGGGCAAAGGTAACAAGATGATAACCTGCTTGTGATTATTTTATTTTTAACTAGCCCAGATCAGATCAATAAGTCAAACAAACTGCCTGAACAGCCTATCAATTGGGGGTTGTGAATTTTACTTCTTATGAGTCAGTTCATTGATAGGAGGGACAGTTAATAAACTCCTTGGCATCTGATTTAGTTTTCATTCTAAAGTGTAAGAGGGCCTCCATGGTGGCGCAACGGGTTGAGCCCAGCACTGTGAAACTGTCCGCAGCCTCTGCAGCACGGGTTTGATTCCCGGCTGGCCAGGGAGATTCCCATATGATGTGGCAGACCTCTGCTGTCTTGCCTCCTGCCCCCCTCAGCATTGTACTTCAGTATATCTGCCTGTTCTGTTCCCCACTCTGTCTCTGGTGAATCCTTCCACCCTCCTGCATCTCTGGCCTGTACCCCAGTTCTTATATAAAAATAAATAAATCTTAAAAAAAAAGTGTAAGATAAAGAGAAGAAGGACTCATTCATATTAAAAAACAACAAAACTGCCTGGGCATCCAGGCATGAAATGTTATACAAAGTGGTTTCAAGGGCCTTCCTGGTGGCGCAAGGGGTTAAGTCTCAGCACTATCAAGGTATACTCAGCCACTGTGGCATGAGTTCCATCCCCAGCCAGGGAGGTGACCCACAGGGCACTGTAGACCTCTCCTGTCTGGCCTGCTGCTCCCCACACTGTCTCTGGTGAATCGTCTCACACCACCCCCACCACCCCCGCACCTCTGGCCTATACCCCAGTTCTTTTTTTTTTTTTTTTAATTTTTAAAAAAAAATTTTTTTTTATAGAGGCATGTTTTTATTTATTTATTAATTTGTTTGTTTGTTTGTTTATACAAGCACTGGGTACAGTCAGAAGTGCGGGAGGGTGAGAGAATTCACCAGAGCCAGAGCAGGGAGCAGAGCAGGCAGAAGGACCGAAGCACACTGCTGAGCGGAGCAGCGGGCGGCAGGAGAGGTCTGCGCGCCATGTGGGACCCTCCTCTGGTGGCCGGGGAGCAGCTGGGGATCGAACTGGCGCCGCAGAGGACACGGGCAGCTTCGCAACCAGCGCTCAACCGCTGCGCCACCAGGGAGGCCCTATACCCCAGTTCTTGCATGCATAATAAATAAAAATAAATTTTAAAAAACAACAACAACAACAAAGTGGTTTCAAGAGCCAATGTCAGACCCGTGGCCTCACCGTGGTAGGTCACTTTGTGGGAATTTACCTCAACGATCCCCCTGAGCCTCGCTAGGACTGGGCACCCAGCCTTTCCCTCCTTAGCCTTGTCCTCTATAGCATCTTTCTTCAGTCTTGCCCTTTGCTTATCTGCATGTGCAGTGGGTCTCACCTGGTTGAGTAAATCTTTCCCTGGTCATTCCCATCTTCCAATTGCTAGGCAGTACAACTCTTCATCTGTGCCCCAGATACCCCGCTCAGCTTCCACAAGTCTGTTGAAATCACCCATTTGTTTGCTGTGCAAATATTTACTAAATGCCAATACCCAGGGGGTGTCACTAAATGCAGTTATGTTTCAGGCAGTGGCCTAAGCGTTTTTTACCATCATTAGGTCAATGAATCATCACAACCCGATGAAGCAGGGACTTTATTTTTATCACACTTAGAGGATGGGGAATGTGGGGTCAGGAAGGTAAAACCCAAGGTTATTGGAAATCACTTTAAAAAAAGCCAGCATTTCCACCAAGGCAGTCTGGTTCTAGAGTCCGCATTTTAAACCTGGTACTGTGTTGAGGCCTGCGGGTTTTCTCTTGGAAAAATGTCTCTTCTTGTCTTTCCTTCTATTCCCACCCAGCCCCTTATCACCTAGTGACTGGATGCTGTAACTGCCATTCAACTGATCTGGCTGACCATAAAGTTCCCCCTCGACCTCAGCCCAATCCCAACACTGAGTTGCCTGATAATCTGCCTAAAACATCCTCTTCATACATATGGCCATCACAGAATAATCCTCTGCCATCACAGAATAATCTCTTTAGGGAAAAAAAATACATTCCCATATGAGCCCCTGAGATAATCCTGTAATAACAGTAAATAAAACGAAGAGAAAGAACAAAGTGAACTTGAAGATAAGCTCCTGTGAAGAAATTGCACAATTTTCTCAGTACAAATTATAGACAGGAGGGGACAGGGCAGGCATGCAGAGGTTCAGCTGAGCAGACTTTGGATCGGAACGGGCTGGGTTTGCTGAAAGAAACAGGGGAGTTAAGAGTAGTAGTTCTAGGGGCCTCCCTGGTGGCTCAAGGGGATAAGCACCACACTATGAAGCAATCTGGAGCCTCTGCAGCATGAGTTCGATCCCTGGCCAGCCAGAGAGCAACCCACATGGTGAGGCAGACCCTTCCTGACTTGCCTGCTGCGCCCCTCGGCAGTGTACTTCAGTCAATCTGACTGTTCTTTCCCCACTCTGTCTCTGGTGAATCCTCTCACCCTCTGTTTCTCTGGCCTGTACCCCAGCTCTTGTATGCATAAATAAATAAATCTTTAAAGAAAATATAAAAAAAAAAAAACAGCTCGAAGAAGTCATTAAGAGGCAGGATTGTCCACAAAAAGACTTAGAACAGTGGTCTTAAATGCAATAGTTTCCAGGAATGATGTTTTATTATTGGAGTGTAGTATCTTCTATCTGCTCATTTAATCTTCACATGATTCTTCAAGGCAAACTCTATTCTTATGCCCATTTTGCAGATGAGTTGAGATTACTGAGGTTAAAGACCTCCCAAATCCACGGCTAGCAATGGAGGGCTGCCTGCAGAGCCCAGGCTTTTATCTATTATGCCTTCTGGGAAACAGTTACGGGTGGGAGGGTTACTTTTTCTCCCTTCAGTTATGGATGGAAAGAAAACCAAGAGGCAGCCCCGCATGGTGCCCAGGAGAGTGTTTACCCCTTTGCCTGAACCCGTTTTCAGTGTTCAATAGGCGCGCACCTTGCAGTGGAAACTCCCTGGGCTTCCATCACTAAATGAGGTGGTAGCACTCGACTGCTGAAGGCTGAGCTCTCCTGGGGCTGACATTCTGTGATTACTGAGCATTAGTGGAAGAGGGGGGAGCTAATTGAGTGAGTTGGTAATTTGGTTGCCAGGGTAACTGTTTCCTGATTGGAAGGAAGGGATCACAGGGTTGGACACAGACTTTGCTCGATAGGAAAGTCTGTCTGATCTTCGCTCCATGTTTCTGCTTCTGAGCTGGAAAAGGAAAGAGGGGGAAAAAAAGGGTAAAAATTGAATCCAAATATCGTAGCATTTATACCTAATTTAGAATGAAATCTTGGGGTGGCTGACTGGGGTTCTCTATGAAATGTGGCATTCTTTTCTCCAAACCCCATGTTATTTGCCAATTTCTACATTTTATTTTTCAGTCTTTCTAATGAAATGACTCTGGTCTTTTATCTCGCCCAGGCCATTTTCTGTGGCCAGCTGCTTTTGTAGATTGTTAAAACATTTTGAGAACCATTTACCTGCCTTTTCTGAGCTCAGCCCAGGGAGCCAGGGCGGTTTTCTGGGTCCCAGTGGCAGGGCCACCACATCAAACAACTGCAGGGTGTCATTCACATTGTATATGTGGAGTTGTGCAGTGAACAGTATACAACTACGTGTGATGGCTATCCAGCTATTGGAAAGAAGCCTGAACAGGAAACCTGGAGACTGTTAGGTCTTTGACTTCACAAATGACTTTGGTGCATCAATCTATCCTGGTCCCTTCCTGGATATAAGATGGTTAAATAACTGCAAAGAAAATTGTTTAAACCTTGACTTATGCCAAAAAAAGGACCTGGGAGTGACTAGTAAGGCTTCGAAGGATTTTTTAAAAGATGGATGACTGATAGAGTTATAGTGCATTCGTTTTCCCATCTTCCTTTTTTTTTTTTTTTTTTTAAAGATTTATTTATTTATTTATACAAGCACAGGGTACAGTCAGAAGGGCGGGAGGGTGAGAGATTCACCAGAGCCAGAGCGGAGAGCAGAGCAGGCAGAAGGACCAAGGTACACTGCTGAGGGGAGCAGCGGGCGGCAGGAGAGGTCTGCGTGCCATGTGGGACCCTCATGTGGGACCCTCCTCCGGTGGCCGGCAGCAGCTGGGGATCGAACCAGCACTGTAGAGGTTGCAGGCAGCTTCGCAACCCAGCGCTCAACCGCTGCGCCACCGGGGAGGCCCCCATCTTCCTTTTTTAAGAAGGGGGTTGCACTGTGTGACTCTATAATTGAGTTCTCTTAAACCAATCATCCTTATTACAAGAAGTGAGCAAGGTTGGTGCAGTAGCATTGAATCAGTGAGCTGGGCTGTGGAGTGCACCTAACCCTTTGACTGCCAAGAAATCCCGCTCCAAGCAGTCTCAGAGCTCCTCCAGCACGAGGGCAAGTCAGTACCTGACTACTTTTCCCTGCTACTCTGCACCCAGATGTGGTAGCCCTTAGTGTTGTTGGAGGTTCCCTTCCTCAATTTGTGTAAAAGCTTTCATAACATCCTTCCCTTGCTGAGCAGCAAGAAACTGGGCTGCCCACAACCCTTTCTGGGCAGGTTGTGGGAAATGCTGGTTTGTTATGTTCCGAAGGTACTTTTCTCAAGAGACCATTAGGGTTCGAATGTGCATTTGTGAGAAAATGGGGAGACACAGTCAAACTGCTATTGGGTTAAAAAGGGGGTCAGGGGCCTCCCTGGTGGCACAAAGGGTTAAGTCTCAGCATTATGAAGCAATCTGCAGCCACAGCCCTCCAGGGAGCTAACCCACAGGGTGCAGCAGACCTCACCTGTCTCCCCTCAGCAGTGTATTTCAGTCAATCTGCCTGTTCTGCTCCCCAGCCTGTCTCTGGTGCATCCTCTCAACTCCCTGCACCTCTGACCTACACCCCAGCGCTTATATGCATAAATAAATGTTTAAAAAAAGCGGAGGGTAGGTCAGAGAATCAGGACTCTAAGTCAATCCAGAACACTTCTGGAATCACTGTATGCCCTAGTTTCATGACAAATCAAGGACCCAGTTTTTCAGCTACTTGGGGATAGTCCTGAGAAGGAAGGGGCAGGGACTACATGTTGTTCATCTTCAGTACATGCCAGTCACCAGAAACACTTTTTCTGATCTCATTTCTCATCTGTTGTACAAGATGAGAAACTGAAGCCCACAGAGGTTGAGCAACTTGTCCAAGGTCCCCACTTACTAAGTGGACTTGAACCCTGGAATACCCTGTCACCAGCCTGGTTCCTTCCTGGAGGGACTAGACTGGAGTAACGCACAACTGGAAGGAGAGAGAAGGGCTGCTTCCTCACAGTTTAGGGAAGAGAATAATTCCTTAATCCACTCCCAGCTAACCTTCCCACAGGAGGCTTGCCTCTTCAGTAGCTAATCAACAGCTGCCCCAGTCTTAGGGCTACCATGTGAAACAAGTCCACATAATGACCAAAGCAGGAGAATAAACAGTGTTAAATCCCCGTCTGCAGTGACTGATCTTATGTCCTTTGCTAATACAGGCAGAGGCTGTGCTTCATAAAACAGCTCCATCACGGACTAGTAATCCAAAAGGTTCTAAGGTTTTGGTGAATGGGATTGGTCCAAAACCTGACCTCACTTTCATTTAATTTCATGCCAGCACCAATACACACCCAGGCGAGCAGACCCTGTCTAACTAGTGAGCTGCTCAGACACAAAGGCACTCTAATTACCATCTGCAAGCCAGGCTGACAAGGATTTCAAGTGTTTTCATGTTCATGGAGATGAGAGAAATGTGTTCTGTACATCTTTCCCACCGGCAGCAAGTATAAAATAAAACCAAACCCCCAAACCCAACACATTTATTAAAAACAGATATTCCAGTTAAGTTAAAATCCTGTAATCAGGATGGCCACAATTCCAGACACTCCGGTGCGAAGTGTAGATATGTCAACAGCCACATCTGGATGATGCACAAGCCATTGAATCTTATAAAACTAAAACACCAACAAAAACCGGTCTTAAGATCCCTCAAGAGTGAACAAACAGTATATCACAACCACTTCACCACGGTTCACAATGGCAAAGCCTGCAGCTTCTCCATTTGGAGGGTCACATTTTCTACTCAGTTTCCTTCACTTACAAAGGCAAGCTGGCCGGCTGGGGGAAGGGCAAAGGGAGGAAATCAACTATCCAGGGAATTGCAGCTGTTATTGCAAATGGCCCCGGAGAGCCCATTATAAGCTGCTGTGCGTGTGTCCCTGGAGTGGCTGTCACGTGGTGTTTCCCCAGCCTGGGCCCCCAGGAGCGCCAACACCAACGCGCTTGAGCAGGACAGCAGAGCTGAGGGAGAGAGGAGGGACCCCAGGTCCACGTTTTCGTGAAAGCCCAGGGCGCCGGCGCCCAGCAGATCCCCGCGTCTCCACACCCGGTGTCCTCAGGAGACTCCAGCACTTGCAAAACACCGCGCTCTACTCCGAGTACAGGCAGAATCCCGCGACTCCAGGGCAGTGCTGGAGCCTCGCAACCCGAGTACGTCCAGGAAATAATGACCTTGAACCCGACGAGGGGCGGGCGGGCCGGCGGTGAAAATACACTTTAGAGCAGATGTAAGGTTCTCTCCAGGCCTCACCCTACCCTTCCCCAGCACTGCACCGGGGGCGCACGGCCTTCCCCGCTACTTGAGAACCTCAGTCAGTTGCAAAGCGGGGTGGCAGAGAAAAGTTATGCTTATTCAACTCCCAAAACGGTTTTGTCATGGTACCCCTTGTTTTATATTAAGAACCAACACCCCAAAAAACATGAGATGGGTTTTCTTAAGTACTGCAAATGTTCGAGTCTGAAGAGTTCGCAGTGCCCACTGAAATGATCATCTAGTCATGTTCCCACCCTCAAAGGGATCAGGAAGCAGCCCTGAACAGGCCGAGCAAGTCACTGTGACCATCCTTGTCCTTCGGGCGCTCGGCGAGCCTGAGAAGCGTGAACCTGGCCACATGGTCGCCTGAGAGGCTGCGTGGAACAGCACACTGCGTCGCCAGCACTGGTCCTGCTGACTGTGAGCTCGGGGTGCATCCTGTAATCTGCTCAAACAGGGCCAATCGAGTCCATGGCGGGGGGGGGGGGGGGGAGGGGTGGTCCTCAGTTTCTCGCAGAAAACATTCGCGATTTTTCGATCCCTCGTCTTCATTAGCTTATTTTCTTGCTCCCAGAGCGCAAATTCACCAGTCAGAGCAGGACAGCAGCCCTCCGGGGTCTCCTTGCCAGTCGGACTGGCGCTGTGGCCATTCCCGGGGCGTTAGCTGCCGGGGACCAGGACGCCTTCACCAGTTCTCAGCAGCGCCTTCCTCCCGGGTGCGCCTGGCTCGCTGCAGGCGGCGCGAGGGCTCGGGGGTGAAGGGGGCTCCTGCGCCGCGGCCGACAGAGGCCCCAGGAGGGAGCGCTGGGGCAGCTTTGCGTGCAGCCGCAGCCGTCGCGAATGAAGCCTCCGCACGGCCTCTTTGATGAGGTTCCCCGAGAGCACGAGCTGCTGCAGCAGCCGGTGCGGGTCGTCTTCTCCGGTGCCGGCTTCGGGTGCAGGCCCGCGGCGCTGCTGCAGGCGGCGGGAGGCGGCGGCGCCCCGCAGCCATCCTCGCCGACACGGGCCGGACAGCGGCTGCGGGGCGCCCCGCTTGTCGGCCCCTGCAGGCCCGTCAAAGCCGGGTTGAGGGGGCAACGGGGAGGGCGCACTGGGGCCCGCGGCGAGCTCCGCCACAAAGTAGGGCGCCGCCCGGTCCCTCACGCGGCCGCGGTCCCCGAGGGCGCAGCGCAGGGCCCCCGGGGGCGCCGGGCCCCCCGCCTCGGCCGGCCGGGGCGGCAGGAGCAGCGGCAGCGCGGGGGGCCGCGGAGGCCGCAGCGGAGGCCCCGGGGGCGCGCGCGGGGAGGCCGGGCCGTCGTGCGCCGCGTCCAGCTGCAGCGTCTCGCCGATCTGGGCCACCAGCCGGTCCACCTCGGCCGAGCCGCCCAGCGCCACCGACCGCTCCAGCAGGAGGAGGCTCTCGTCGTCCTCCCCCTCCGCATCCTCGCCGGCGTCCTCCTCCTCCTCCCGCCGGCACGGCATGGCCCCCGCCCGGGCGCCCGCGGCTGCGCGGGGTCGCTGGGGCTCGGCTGCCCGCGGGCTCGGTGGGCCGCGCCGGGGCGGGCGCTGCGCTGAGGCGACGCCGGGGCCGGGGCGGGGGCCGGGCCGGGCCGGGGCGGACGCGGAAGCCGGAGCCCGCTGGACTCGCGCCGCGCGCCTGCCGCCCGGGAGCCGGGAGCTGCCGGCGCGGCTTGATTTGTAAACAATGGGTGACGTCGCCGCCGGGCCCTACCACCGCGCGGGGCCGGGGGGCGCGGGGGCGCCGGGGAACGGGGCGCCTGCGGGGCGGGGGTCCAGGTGGCAGCCTCGGGGCTTCCGAGCCCCACGTCCCTGACTGCGGGCCGCCGGGGTGCGCTGGGGAACTGACCGTCGCTGTCTCTGCCGGTCGCGACGGGCGTTTCTGGAAAGGAGACACCCGCGGGGGCCCTGTTGGTTTCTCCCACTCACGGGCGTGTACACTGACGCCCCCACACACCCTCCTCTGGCTGCCCCGCGCCCGGGTTTAGGCTTCGCGCTGTTGAGTTGAGGTGCCGGGTTTTGGGAGGCGAGGAGGCGAGGAGGCGGGAGTAGAGAAGCGAGGCTGGGGGTGTGTGCGGAGGTCAGGGGAGGAAAGTGACAGGAGACGACCGTGCGGGCGGTGGGCGGGATGAAGCTGGAATTGGCAAGAAAGGCCGCACGTTAATTTCTCTTGGTCAGCAAGGGGGGCATGTTGGGCTGGCGTTGCTGGGGAGGAAGTGGTCGCTAGTTTTGGGGGGTCTTTGAACTAGAAATGTCTTTTAAGAAGCCTCATCCCAGTAGGGGGAGTATCCTCTTTGAAGCGGTAGCAGGAGGGAAAAATGGTCGCTCTTTGGATGGAAATGTAGATATGGACCTTCAAGAGGTTATGGTTGATTTAATAATTAACCAGGACTTCATCTATTGATAAATACACATAGTAGGATAGCAAAGAGGAAGCTACAGTGATAATCTTGTTTTTTTCAAACATCAGAAACTGGGCCTCCATTGTGGCGCAAGGGGTTAAGTCTCTTCACTATGAAGCTATGGGCAGCTACAGCAGCATGACTTTGATCCCTGGCCAGGGAGGTGACCCACATGGAGCAGCAGACCTCTCCAGTCTGGCCCTCTGCTCCCCTCAGCAGTGTATTTCAATCAGTCTGCCTGTTCTGCATCCCGCTCTGTCTCTGGTGACTCCTCTCACCTCCCCGCACCCCACCTCTGGCTTACACCCCAGTTCTTGTATTCATAAATAAATCTTTTTTTTTTTTTTTTTTTTGGTGGGACCCTCGCCGGTGGCCGGGGATCGAACCTGCGCTGCAGAGGCTGCGGGTAGCCTCGCAACCCAGCGCTCAAATGCTGCACCACCAGGGGAGGCCCCTAAATCTTTTTTTAAAATAGAAAAGTAAAAACATAGTTCCACATGAACGCCTGTAAGCACATGTTCATGGCTATATCCTAGCAGCCATAAACTGGAAACAGGTCAAGTATTTTATCACTGATGAATGAATAAATATGAGACATTGATAAAATGCCAATGACAGAAGACAAAAGGGCTGTCAGCAAAAGGGGTGGAAGTATGGCTATACACAGCAACAGACGAATGTCAGAAATAGTGTGTAAAGTGAAAGAAACCAAACAAAACAGTGCACATACCATATGATTCTATTTATATGATGTTCCAGAATAGGCAAAATTAATTTATGGTGGGAAAAAAGCTCAGAAGATTGATTTTGCCTTTAGAGAGGATGGGGTGGAGGGAGAGAATGACTCAAGAGGCTTGAGGGAACTTTTGAGGGTAGTGGTAATATTCTATATCTTGATATCCTGATAGGAGTTTCACAAGTGCATGTGCTAAAACTCGTTCGATGTTAACCTTAGGAACTCAAATTACATAAATCCTCCATGAAAAGAAAACCTGTAAATATGGAATTCTAATTAGCAGGCATGCTGATGAGTTTAGGGGCGAGGAGTACTGTTGCGTGCAATTTATTCTCAAGAGCACACAAAGGTGAGGTGGATTAATGTGTGGTTAGAAGAACAGTTCAGATAGGTAGCTATATGATAAAGTAGGTATGGTAAAATGTTAATGTTACTGTATGACTCAACAATTCCATTCCTACTTATATATAAACAAAATGCAAAACATATTCATATAAAAATTTGTGCACATAAATGGTTATAGCAGCATTATTCATAATAGCCCAAAAGTGGAACAACCCAAATGTTTATTAACTAATGAATAAATTGTCTATTTATACAATACAATATTGTTTACCATACAAAGGATTGAGTACTATTATATGCTACAACATGGACGAACCTTGATGGCATTATCCTAAGTGAAAGAAATCAGACACAAAAGATGAAGTGATAGATGATTGCATTTGTATGAAATGTCCAGAATAGACAAATCTGTAGAGACAGCATGTAGATTAGTGGTTGCCAGGGAAGGGAGGAGAGGAGAATTAGGACTAACTACTAATAAGTAGGGGATTTCTACTGTGGTGATGAAAATATTCTGGAATTAAACAGTGGTGATCTTTGTACAACATACTGAGTATACTAAAAACCACTGAAGTGTGTACTTCAAAATATATACTGTAATTTTATGCTATGGGAAGTGTATCTCAACTTTTCAAATGCTAAAACATGGTAATGATAAAATCTAGATAGCACCTAAGTGCTGGGTAATGTAATAGGGTGTTCACTATCAAATTCTTTTGGTTTTCCTTGACTGACAAACTTTAGAATAAAATGTTAGAAAAATAAACCACAGGAAAGGATGATTAACTTTGTGACATGTCCAAAACGTTGTCCAGAATGGCCTTGGGCATGGGCAGAGGTGGACATGGCTGACACTTGGGAAGGCAAGGGGCTGGGGGGAAGAAGGGAGGAGGTACACCCTTCTGGTAGGTTATTTATTGCTCCACAAGGGAATTGTGCAGACTCACTTCAGTGTTGAAATAGTGTGGACAGGTCACTGTGGGCTGACTAAATTCCTGCCCACCATGGAGGAGTTCAAACTGTATGGCAGGCCTGAGGCATGACAGGGTTTTCTTTTTTTAAGGTTTATTTATTTATGCATACAAGAACTGGGGTACAGGCCAAAGGTGAAGGGTAGGGTTGGGGTGAGAGGATTCACCAGAGACAAAGTGGGGAGCAGAACAGGCAGACTGACTGAAATACAATGCTGAGGGGAGCAGTGGGCGAGTCAGGAGAGTCTGCTGTGCCATGTGGGTTGCCCCCTGCTCGGGGATGGAACTCTTGTTGCAGTGGCTGCCGACAGCTTCACAGTGCTAACGCCCAACCCCTTGCGCCACCAGGGAGGCCCTTGACACTGTTTTCATGGCCAGCAGCAGCCCTGACTGGTGGGCTGAGGAAGCAGCAAGGCAGACACAGGCTAGCCCTTTACCCATCCCTTCCCTGCCTCCCAGTTCCCAGGGAGGGAGACTCTAGGAACTGGGCAGGTTGGGGAGGAGGGATTTGTACTGAGACAATTAAAGAGATTAGGGGATTCACACTGAGCTGCAAAGAGCTGCTAATGAGATGTTAAAACACCTCTCTGTAGAGTTGCAGTTGAAGAAGCTGGAGATGCTAGAGGCAGAAGTTGAAAATGTCTGGAGGCTGCTGTTTGGGTGGGAAAGCTAGTCTGTCACTGGCCACTGATTAATCAGGATGCTTGGAACGTTCAATCTGTAACAGGTTGTCCAAAATGTTGGAGGGCTTTGGGCTAACACTGCTGCTGGGTGCAGCAGTGTGGAATATTTTGCCATTTATTAATATAAAAGTAGAAAGGGCTCAGGATTGCAGAGAAACTTAGAGGATGTGATCCCAGAAGTGGAGACTTGAATGGTGTACTGAGTGGAATAGCATCCCCTCCAAATTCATATCTGCTAGGAACCCATAAATGGGACTTTGCTTGGAGACAGTCTTTGCAGATGTAATCAAGTGACAATGAGGTCAAACTGGATTGGAATGGGTCCTAATGCACTGTCCTAATGGCTTTATATAAAAGGGACATTTGGACATAGAGACATAGGGAGAGGCCATGTGCAGAGGCAGAGGTTGGAGTGATGGTGCCACAAGCCAAGGGCCATCAGTGACTGCTAGGAGAGAGCTTGGAACAGCTTCTCCCTTGGATTCATCAAGAAGGAACCAAGCCTGTTAGCTCATATTGATCTCAGTCTTCTGGCCTCCAAAACTGTGGGAAAATAAATTTTATTGGTTTTAAGACTCCACGATTATGGTAATTTGTTATGGTAGTCCTGGGAAATTAATGCAAATAGTTCAAGGAATTATTTTTTTTAAGATTTATTTATTTATACATAGAAGAACTGGGGTGTAAGCCAGAGGTGCGGGGGTGTGTGTGTGATAGAGGATTCACCAGAGAGAGTGAGGAGCAGAACAGGCAGATTGACTGAAATACATTGCTGAGGGGAGCAGTGGGCGAGACAGGAGAGGTCTGCTGCACTATGTGGGTTGCTGCCTGGCGGTCTGGGGATCTAACTCTTGCTATAATGGCTGGCAATAGCTTGATGGTGCTATCTTTAACCCCTGAACCACCAGGGATGCCCAGTTTGAGGAATTTTTTAAAATGTATAAGCCATGGAGAATTTTGTTGAGATTCTGGGGGTAATTCTGAAAATTAGTGCAAAAACTGAAGGGCTGAGCACCACCCCATAGTTGTTGGGTTATGCTAGGCCCAGCCAGATCTACCATTTGAACAGGAATAAGGAATGAGGAGATAAAGAGATAAAGGGGCCTTTCAACATACAGTAACACAACAGTTTATTTGAACATACAGTAAACCTCTCATTATATGTTGATCATAGGTTAAAAATGGCCATGTCAGGAACACATCTCCATAGGGACTTATTAGGATGGCCCTATAGGCTGATGCAGTTGTGCTCCCATTTCTGGGAATGCAGAAGTGACCACATGCCCTGGCCAAATGATTGGCAGTGGGAATGGAAAATCAGATGCTCCAAATTGCAGAGCGATGGACTGTAGGTGTCAAGGGCTAAATAGCCTACAGCTGTAGAGGCCTCCTGTCTGCATGCCTGGGACAGTAGTGGAACTGACATAATTGAAAATCAGGAGACACACTTGGGCAACAGAATTCAGTATTAAAAATTTTTTTAGTGGGCCTCCCCATGTGGCTCAGCAGTTGAGCACTGGGCTGCGAGGCTGCCCGCAGCCTTTGCAGCGCCGGTTCGTTCCCTGGCCACTGGCAAGGGTCCCACAAAAAAAAAAAATTTTTTTTAGTTTTATTTGAATAGATAAACCACCCACCATAGAGTTCAAAACTCTAAAAGTCAAAATGAATTAAGTGAAAGTTCTCCCCCAGGACCCATCATTGTTCCCAGTCATCCAATTTCCTTCCATGGAGGCAAGCTGCGCTATTCTTTGTTGTGTATTCTTTTCAAAGATATTTTATGCATTTATATATTCTGCCTCCTTTGTTAGACAAATTGTAGCTATAGCATAGGCTGCTGTCTGCTTCCCAATTACCTTCCTCCCCTTCTAGTACTGCACTAGCAGCACCAGAATCACAAGAGCACATTTCTCAGCCTCTCTTGCCCCTACATGGGGTCATGTGATTAACTTCTCATGAGAGATATAATAAATGGGAGGTGTTGTGTGGTAATTTTATAAAGTTCCCTTAGTGGAAGAGGGCAAGTCCTTTTCTTTTTCTTTCCTCATTTTGGCCATAAGATGGATGTGATGGTGAGAGATCTGACAGCCATGCTGAATCAGGAAACAGCAGTGAAGCTGAAGAAATCTCAAGCAGTGTCTGAAGACACAAATACACTCCCAGGTCACTTACCTCTGAGTCTCTTATCTTTTTTTAAATTTTTAAAAAAGATTTATTTATTTATTTATGCATACAAGAGCTGGGGTACAGGCCAGAGGTGTGGGGGGTGAGAGGATTCACCAGAGACAGAGTGGGGAGCAGAACAGGCAGACTGACTGAAATACACTACTGAGGGGAGCAGCGGGCAAGTCAGGAGAGGTCTGCTGCGCCATGTGGATCAGCTCCCTGGATGGGGATCGAACTTGTGCTGCAGTGGCTGTGGATAGCTTCATAGTGCTGAGGCTTAACACCCTGTACCCCCAAGGAGGCCCAGGGTCTCTTTTACGTAAGAAAGAAATAACATTCATTTAATCTTGTTTAAGTGAACCAGGAACTAAAAAAAAAGGTCACTATCAGAAAATCTGCAGAGGTGGTTTGGAGAGCACTTCCCAGTAAGACCTATGAGAGGTGTTCAGATAGGAAACATAGTAGGTAATAATAGTAACTACCACATATTGATTATTTTGTAAATTTTTTTTTTATATATAATTTACATACCATAGAACTTACCCATTTAAAATGTAAATTCAGGGCCTCCCCGGTGGCGCAGCGGTTGAGCCGTTGAGCGCTGGGTTGCAAAGCTGCCCGCTGCCTCTGCGGCGCAGGTTCGATCCCCGGTTGCTCCCCGGCCACCAGAGGAGGGTCCCACATGGCGCGCAGATCTCTCCTGCCGCCCGCTGCTCCCCTCAGCAGTGTACTTGGGTCCTTCTGCCTGCTCTGCTCCCCGCTCTGGCTCTGGTGAATTCTCTCACCCTCCCGCGCTTCTGACTGTACCCAGTGCATGTATAAAAAATAAATAAATAAAATAAATAAATAAAACATGCCTCTATTAAAAAAAATGTAAATTCAATAGTTTAATAAACTTAGAGTTCTGCAACCTTCAACATAATCTAATTTTAGAACATTTGCATGACTCCAACAAGAAACTTTGTACCTGCCGGCTGTATATTCTATAGCTTTATTTCTGGCATTTTGAAAAGGACTTTACAGATATTATTTCTTTTCATCTTCCAATAATCTCTAAGTTTGACATTATTATCCCTTTTTCATGGATAAAAAACCAAGTTCCAGACATAAGAAACTTGCCCTAAGATTGTGCAAACAACTGTGACAGAACTAGGGTTTAAACATAGTTTTGTTCATTGCCAAAGCCTGTCCTTCTCAAGACACTCCTCAGATGCTGTGACCCAGGCTTTGCAGCCTGGCTAGTTCTTATTCCCCAAGGCCTGTTCATTTCTTTCATTTAGTGCCTCTGCCAGGAGTCATGCCCTATTTTGGGTCCCAAGGCTGATGCCCTTCATGTTTCTTTGGCCAGGCTCATGCAACTTGTTTCTGGCCCTAACCTACTTCCTTTTAATCCACTCTTCTGGCAAAACAGCTTCCTAAAGCCCAACCCTTCCTGCTCAGGTGACCCATCCCTCTGCATAGGCCTACATTGCCTCCTGAGTACAACCTTCAGCAACTTGAAGTTGGGGTTCAGATGATGAAATTCGGTGTGTGAGGATCTTGGGTTCCTCTGAGAAAGAATTTAGCAGATGTTGCCATTCATCAGCACAAGGCACATTTATTGAGGGAAGGAAAAAAAGGAAAGAGAGACACCTGCATAGACACAGATGGGCAGTCTTTTTTTTTTTTTTTTTTTAGATTTTTTTATTTATGCAAACAAGAACTGGGGTATAAGCCAGAGGTGCAGGGGGTGAGAGGATTCACCACAGACAGAGTGCGGAGCAAAACAGGCAGATCTACTGAAAATACACTGCTGAGGGAAGCAGCAGGCAAGACAAGAGGACTGCTGCGCCATGTGGGTCAGCTCCCTGGCGAGGGATTGAACTGGTGCTACAGTGACTGCCAATAGCTTCATTGTGCTGAGACTTAACCCCTTGCGCCACCAGGGAGGCCCCAGAATGGTACAATTCTTTTTTTTTTTAAAGATTTATTTATTTATTTATACAAGAGCTGGGGTACACTGCTGAGGGGAGCAGCGGGCAAGACAGGAGAGGTCTGCTGCGCCATGTGGTTATCTCCCTAGCTGGCCAGGAATTGAACCCGCGCTGCAGAGGCTGCGGACAGCTTCACAGCACTGCACCCAACCTGCTGTGCCACTGGGGAGGTCCTGAACGGTAAGATTCTTAAGTTCAGAGGTCCTCCAATTGGCCAGGCTTGCGTTGTTTGCCCTCTAGCCAGAGACAGGGTCAGTATTACTCCAAATGCAGGGACTGATGATAGGGAAGCAGAGAACCCCTAAAGAGATGTCTGGTGCATTTCAAACAAAAACCTATATCCAGTATAGGCAGGATGTAGTTTTTCCTTAAGTCCTAAATAACCTCAGTGTAATTATTTAGTTGATTCATTTGTTTCTTTATTCATTCAACAAAAAACTTGGGTAAGCAAAACCAAATATAGTTCTTAACCCCTAGAGCCTGCAGCCAAGTGGGAGAAAGGAACACTAATCAAACAATCATAAACAAATCTAGACAGGCAGCAAGTGTTAGATCAGTAATTTGATATGCAACAATTGCGTCCCCAGATTTTTGTGTTTCCTAATCCAAATGACTGTGACATTATTTTAACTGGGTGACAAGCCTTTTATTTCAGGGAATAGAAGTGATCCTTTAAATTCATATGTTCCAAAAGAAGTACCTTTGGATTTAATTCCTGCTGAAGTATATATGAATGAACAACACAGTTCTCTCTACCTAAGTCCTGTGGGTAGGGATACCTGCAGGGGCCTGGCAACTGAAGGACAATTTCCTTTCATTTCTGATTACAAATGGGGGAAATGTTCAAAGCTGCCTCTGAAGGTTCTGTCTAGAGGAGAGGGAGGTAGAGTCTTGGGCCTGTCCTGACCTTCACCCTACTGACTAACAGCTACAGAGAAACAACTTTCATGAGAATAGGTTATAGTGGCAGAAAAAAAAGGATCCAACCAGACTCGAGCTCACATGACCTTGGCGATAACAACCAACATGAGAGTTCACAATGTTCTGGCTCATTTGTGAACATTACATAGATGTTACTACTTTGAAACTTATCACCAGTACCTGTGGCCTCCTGACCTGAGGTCTGGGGTGTTTTTGATTGGTGTGCCAGAGAAATTCCAATTCAAAAGGATCTGCTCTGTTTGCAGGGTTTCCTGCTCACTCTGCAAGGTTCAGGACCACCCCATGCCTCCCTCCCCCACCCCTCAACTGGTGGCTTGGGGTGGATCCGGCTTTCAGAGAGTTTGGTCCTTTCCTCTGTGTGGCCCTTGTCCTCTGGCTACAGTCTGAGCTCTCAGAGTTTAGGATTCATGGCTTTTTCAACTCTCTAGCCCTAAATGCTGAGTCCAGGGCCCGACAGATGAATTCCAACCACAATCGTCCTGTGAGTGCTGTGAATCCGGTCCTGCTCTCTGCCAGCCTCTTGCAGGTACCTGGCTGTTGCCCAGTTTGTTCTCTGGGTGGAGGAAGTGACCCTTGGAGCTTTTATCCAGGGGTTCCAGCCATGAACTTGTTAGATTTTAGCTGCAGAATAGGTTTGTCTTTTCTTCACTGAGTTCCGGCCCGGACTCTCTGACTGTGGTCAATCTTGAGAGGGCTCCTTGGTGAAACTGAAGACAGTTTTTTTTTTTTTTTCAGCACATGGAATAATGTAGCTGTTAGTCTTTGGTGTATCTGAATGAGACTGGAGAGTTAAGCTTTGCCCTGCCCAGAATAAACAGGTGCACCAGGAAGCAGAAAATTGAAAGTGATTTGTAGCATACATTTATCCTTATTTGTTTTCTCCTTTGGGGAGAATTCCCCACCAGGAGACCTTTGGGGGGGGAAACCAGGATATCCTCCAGGCAGAAGGGGGAAACCTGTAACCTAGGTCCAGCCAATCTGATGTTCCCTCTCCAGGGAGTGCTGCAGCCACCCAGGACTAGTGGGCTGTTCGAGAGTCAAGTGGCACCGATTGCTGTGACCTTGGCTGTTCCTGGCTCCTCCACCCCCTTCCTTCCTGCCAGTTCTTCAATCTACTATCTTTCTAACAAACCCAGTTTCTGTTATGTTAGCCAAAGTCAATTCCCAGTGCTTGCCACCCAGTTTGACAGAAAGCTAAATGTGCAACTGAAGGACATGGTTTAAACAAGCCAGGGATATCTGAAACATGGATTACTACACAGCAGTTCACAAGAGTAATGACAGCTCGATGTGTACTGACCTGGGAAAGTCTTCAAGACACATGAAGAAGGGTAACATATGCTGTATATCACCACTTATCTACAAATTATAATTACATATTTATGTATATGTGTGTTACTAGTAGAATAAAATGTCAAGATGAAAGGACTTTATTTTGTTCATGCCCACTTCTCCAGGTCTACAACAGTGCCTGGCACACAGCAGGCATTCAAAAAATATTTATTGAATGAATGAACTTTATAGGAGAAGATCTAGACAGACACATGTCAAACTGAAAAAGGTGACTTCTTAGAGGAGGGGCTAATTCTTGTATTGCTTGACAGGGAACATTTTATCTGTATTTTTGATTTTTTAAATGAGGAAAATGCCTTCACATATTATTGTGCAATTAAACTATATAAAAGGAAAACTATAGGGCCTCCCTAGTGGTGCAAGGGGTTAAATCTAAGCACTATCAAGAGTTATCACCAGTCACTGCAGCACGAGTTCAGTTCCCTGCCAGGGAGGTAACCCACATGGCACAGCAGACCTCTCGTGTCTCTCCCTCTGCTCCCCTCAGTAGTGTATTTCAGTCAATCTGCCTGTTCTCCCCACTTTGTTTCTGGTGAATCTCTCACCCCCTCACACCTCTGGCCTGTACTCCAGCTCTTGTATGCATACATAAATAAAAAACATCAAAACTATATAAGAACGGTGAGAAAGTCATTAAAATTGATGATTTCGGACCTCCCCGGTGGCACAGTGGTTGAGCGCTGGGTTGCGAAGCTGCCCGCGGCCTCTGCGGCGCTGGTTCAATCCCCGCCTGCTCCCTGGCCACCGGAGGAGGGTCCCACATGGCGTGCAGATCTCTCCTGCCGCCCGCTGCTCCCCTCAGCAGTGTACTTCGGTCCTTCTGCCTGCTCTGCTCCCCGCTCTGGCTCTGGTGAATTCTCTCACCCTCCCGCGCTTCTGACTATACCCAGTGCATGTATAAACAAACAAACAAATAAATAAATAAATAACATGCCTCTATAAAAAAAAAAATTAAAAAAAAAAATAAATAAAATTGATGATTTCAAAGGTGATTATAACAAATACTGGCAAAGTTAGCTGCCAAAAACAAAGGGAAATAATAGTTATTTCAGGTAAGTACATGATATTTCACTGGGGCTGTTGGACATTTTGATAAGATAACAAACCATTCAATTATTTATTTTTTTTTAAATAGTCAATAAGTACCATGCCTAACCAGGTGCAACACTAATGCCAGGTTCAGAAATGTTTATTGTGCACATGATACTTATACCTTCTGGTGTGGACATCAAAATATCTTGGGCCTCCCTGGTGGCTCAAGGGGTTAAGCACAGCACTGTGAAGCTATCTGCAGCCTCTGCAGAATGAGTTCGATCCCTGGACAGAGAGCTGACCCACAAGGCGCAGCAGACCTCTCCTGTCTTGCCAGCTACTCCCCTCAACAGTGTATTTCAGTCCATCTGCCTATTCTGCTCCCCACTCAGTCTCTGGTGAATCTTCTCACCTACCCCCTACCCCGGCCCCACACCTCTGGCTTGTACCCTAGTTCTTGTACGCATAAATAAATCTTTTTTTAAAAAAAATCCTGTCTTAATTTATGCAAAAAGAACAGCAAGAACAAAAGTGAAAAACAGTTGCAGGTCTGCAAGTCATTTGCATGGTTGGAGGGTGAAGTTGTTGCAGTGTGTGGAGAGGATGATGTTGAGGTGGGGGATTGTGTATATTAATATACAGAATGGTGGGTTATATAAGGGTTTCAGATTATATAGGGGGCTGTTAGCCTTGGATTCAGGGAAGAACATGTGGGTCTTGCCATGAATGCACTCTCCAGTCTGCCCTCTTTCTGTTGCTTGTTTTGGAATAAACCCATTTTGTTGTTGGAATAACTGATTGCTTTTGTTTGATGTCAACAGGATCATGGGTGGATCCTCTTCTTTCTCTTCCATCTTGTTCTTTCTTTTATTTCCCTCACCTCCTTTCTTTCCCTCCCTCCCATACCCCAAGGCTAGGAGATTAGAACATCTCTTCTGCCTCTAAAATTCAAAGTCTTTTGCAGTAGGTAAATTCATACTCGTGCTCTTAAACCATCCCTGACAATCCTGGCCTTCTCTTCTCCACATTTATGAATTTCTAGGAATCCATTTTCTACTCTGATATTTAACTCTCCATAATTCTAAATTGCCTTCTGTTGTATGTGACATATGTGTGTTCATTTTTCTCTCCAAGTCTATTGTAAATTCCTTGAGGGTCGGGGCTACATTCCTGTGACCTTTTGTTCATTTGTTGGAAACAGATGACTTTCTGAACTTTCATGAATTCCTGCTGTATAGCCTGCTTATCACCAGGTTGACAATCAGTACTTTGAAGGAGTATGATGACTTCAGGGGAGCTATGACACCCTTGCAGAAACAGGGTGTGCAGCCTTGTTAGCTGGGGTGCATTTTTATAGCACTTAGCAATGATACTAACTTCTAATCATAAGTCACAGAGGAACAATTGCTTTTGAGGAGAAACATCCCTCTTCAGAGTAACTGATTAAACTGTAACTATAAGTATAATGTTTGGTCCCTATCACATAGCAATGGAGACAGAAGTGTTTTCTGAGAAAGGAGTTTAGCATTCAAATATTTATCATATCACTTTGAACTTTTATCTAGTCTTAGTAGGTGCCAGACACTGTTCTGCTTAGCAGCTTTTTCAGCAGTTATCTAATTCAATGTTCCCAGCACTCCTTCTTAGAATTTTCGTTATCCTTATTTTCCAGGAGAGGAAATGTTATCAGAAAGTTAAGTAACTTTGGGCCTCCCTGGTGGTGCAAGGGGTTAAAACACAACCTATGAAGCTGTCAGCAGCCACTGCAGCACGAGTTTGATCCCCCGCCCGGCCAGGGAGATACCCACATGGTGCAACAGACCTCAGTAGTGTTTCTGTAGATCTGCCTGTTCTGCTCCCCACTCTGTCTCTGATGAGTTCTCCCACCATCCCACCCCCCATCTCTGGCCTGTGCCCCAGCTCTTATGCATAAATAAATAAATCTTCAAAAAAATACAGAAAATAAACCCCAACAATGCTTTAACTTTACCGTGTTCTCACATCTGTTGCCTGCCTCAGTTAATCTTCATCAGAAGCCTGTGAGGCAGGGAGGGCTAGCATAATGATGGCTATTTCAACCACTGAGGAATAAGTTCAGGCAGGGACAAAGTTATGTGGCTTTTGATTTCATGATTCAGACAGGAGGCGAAAACCCGGGAACCTCTAGAAAGCTGTAAGCAAACAACTGTGGTCTCAAGAAAGCATACCATGAATTCCGTAATTCTGAGATTTCCTCATCAGAACCACATTTGGGCGCAGGTAGAACGTAAATGCTGGTGGACTCGCAAGGCAGAATGAAAATGAGAAACTACAACTCCCGGCAGGCCTCGGGGCTGGGTCTCCTCCCTCCCCCTTTTGCCCTAGCTGGGGGGGCCACCCACGACAGTTACTTATTTGAACAGACCAATAATATCACGAAGTTCATGTTACCCAATTGCATGGAAGAGGAAGAAGCACCTCAGCCAATCCGAAGTCTCGGGGGGCGGGACCTGCGGTGGGCGGTGAAAGAACTTTGCTGACTAAGATGGCGGCTGAGGCGCAGGGTGAAGGGGAGGTGCCCGCCCGCGAATCGGGTCGGAGGTGAGCTGAGTTCTTGGTCCAGCTGCCTAGGAAACGAGGCCGTGGGCTGGGCACACTGACGCCTTTCCTTTGGGTCACGGTGACCCAGCGGGATCGGGCTTTTGACTTCCCCCGCCGCGTATCGCACGTCGGGGCTGCGGCGGCTGAGGTCCGGCGCGGGCGCCGGTTGGGTCCGGCTGACGGGCGGGGGTCGTGTCGCGGCCCGGGCTGCAGTGGGCCCCGCGGGTGGCCGCGCTGTGGGCCGAGGCGCCGCTGGTGAGCAGCAGCCCAGAGGGGTTAAGCCAGATTTCCCGCGTCACACAGCCCCGGGAGCGAGCGCCCTCGGTGCCCTTTGATGGGCATCAAGGCGGTTAATGTGATTATCGGAGCATGGATTTGAGTGTCAGAAATGGGTTTTAGTCCTTGAATCAATTAAAAAAAATTTTTTTTAGGTTAAGAACTCCTCAAGAGGAGACCTGCCCGCTGAGCAAGATGTTAAGAGTACAATCCAGTGTTGTTGAGTGTAGGGACAGTGTTGTTCTGCAGATCTCAAGAGTTGATTCATCCTGTTTAGCTGAAACATTATGCCTGTGAATGAGTAACTTCTTTCCCCCTGGCCCCCAGCCCCTGGCAACCACCACTGCACTTTAATTCTATACATTTTACTATTTTAATTATATTTAATTTAGAATCATGCACTATTTTGTCTTCCTGTAACTGGCTTATTTCACTTAGCATAATGTCCTTAAGTTTCATCCGTGTTGTAGTGTATGTCAGAATTTCCTTCCCTTTTGGGGCCTTAATAATTCCTTTCTATTTTCATTCTATGTATATACCACATTTTTCTTCGCCATCTCTGAACATTATTATTTTCACAGCTTGGCTACTTTTTTTTAAAGATTTATTTATTTATGCATACAATAACTGTGGTCCAGAGGTAGAGTGTGTGTGTGTGTGTGGAGATAGTGGGGAGATATCCCCAGAGATAGTGGGGAGCAGAACAGGCGGATTGACTATAATAAACTGCTGAGGGGAGCAGTGGAGGAGTCTGGAGAGGTCTGCTGCACCATGTGGGTAGCTCCCTGGCTAGCAGGGGATCTAACTTGAACAGGTGCTGCAGTGACTGTAGATAGCTTCATAGTTTTTTTTTTTTTAATTTAAAGAGCAGGTTTATTCAGGAAAGGGACAGAAGAGTAAAAGACACTTGCATAGACACAGGTGGGCAGGAAGAGCTGCCCCGAAAGGAACAGGTTTGTTGAGGGGGGCCTGCTTGGTTACAGGAGGGCGGCCTTGAGGAGAGCTGCCCTCCTAAGAGAGGTCAGTGAAGAGAGGTCCTGGCATGGTACAGGTCACGGGCAGGCAGGCAGGAAGGCCGCTGCCCTGCGGAGGAGAGAGTTGGTGAAAGGAAGCACCTGCATAATCACAGGTGGGCAGAAAGATTGCTGCCAGATAGCTTCACAGTTTTGAGACCTAACCCCTTGTGCCACCAGGGAGGCCCCAATATTGGACACTGTTAATCATGCCTTGGTAAACATGGGAATGCTAGCTAGCATCTCTTCAAGACTGTGATTCCAATACTTTCAGAAAAATATCCAGAAGTGGAATCGCTGAATTATTTGTTATTTTCTTCTTTTTTTTTTTTTTTTTTAAAGATTTATTTATACAAGAGCTGGGGTACAGGCCAGAGATGCAGGAGGGTGAGAGAATTCACCAGACACAGAGTGGGGAACAGAACAGGCAGATGGACCAAAGACATTGCTGAGGGGAGCAGTGGTGAGACAGGAGAGGTCTGCCATGCCATGTGGGAATCTCCCTGGCTGGCCAGGAATCGAACCAGCTCTGCAGAGACTGCGGACAGCTTCACAGCGTTGCACTCAACCCCCTGCATCACCAGGGAGGCCTGTTATTTTGAGGACTCACTATTCTAGTTTCCATAACAGGCACACCATTTTATACTGCTAGCAGTGTACAGAGGTTCCAGTTTCTTGATGTTCTCACCAACAGTTGTTTATTTTTTTTAATAGCTCTCCTGACAGATATGAGATGATATCTCATTGTGATCAGGAACATGGCAAGGGTGCCCACTCTTGCCCCCCACTTTTTTTAAAATTTATTTATTTATTTATATAAGCACTGTGGTACAGTCAGAAGTGTGGGAGGGTGAGAGAATTCACCAGAGCCAGAGCGGAGAGCAGAACAGGCAGACTGACGAAGCACACTGCTGAGGGGAGCAGCGGGCAGCAGGAGAGGTCTGCGTGCCATGTGGGACCCTCACCCAGAGGCCGGGGATTGAACTGGTGTTGCAGAGGCTATGGGCAGTTTCGCAACCCAGAATTCAACCACTGCGCCACTGCCACCTGGGAGGCCCTCTTGTCCCTTTTATTCAACATAGTATTGGAAGTCCCAGGCAAGAAGTTAGGCAAGAGAAAGAAAGAAAAGGCATATAAATTGGAAGGAAGAAGTGAAATTGTCCCAGTTTGCAACATGATCTTATATATAAGAAGCTAAAGGGGCCTCCCCTGTGGTGCAGCGGTTGAGTGCTGGGCTGTACCCAGTGCTTGTATAAATAAATAAATAAATCTTTTTTTTTTTTTTTTAAATGAAACTAAAGACTTATAGCAATAACAAACTGTTAGAACTGATAAATTTAGGGCCTCCCCAGTGGCGCAGCGGGTTGAGTGCACCACTGTGAAGCTGTCCGCAGCCTCTGCAGCATGGGTTTGATCCTGGCAGGCCAAGGAAATACCCACATGGCACAGCAGATCTCTCCTGGCTCGCATTCTGCTCCCCTCAGCAGTGCTTTTGGTCTGTCTGCCTGTTCTGCTCCCAGCTCTGTCTCTGGTAAATCCTCTGACAACCGCTCCCCCCCACCCCCTGGCCTGTACCCCAGTCTTGTATAAATAAAATAAATCTTTAAAAAAAAAAATAGAACTAGGGCCTCCCTGGTGGCACAAGGGCTTAAGACGCAACCTATGATGCTATCTGCAGCCACTGCAGCACGAGTTCGATCCCCAGCCAGGGAGATACCCACATGGCGCAGCAGACCTCTCCTGACTTGCCCGCTGCTCCCCTCAGCAGTGTATTTCAGTCAGTTTGGCTGTTCTGTTCCCCACTCTGTCTCTGG
This sequence comes from Talpa occidentalis, assembly GCF_014898055.3. Lineage (NCBI taxonomy): Eukaryota > Metazoa > Chordata > Mammalia > Eulipotyphla > Talpidae > Talpa > Talpa occidentalis. The sequence continues at coordinate 23,131,012 of NW_023605194.1, forward strand.
TGAATCCTTTTACCCCCCTCCCACACCTCTGGACTGTACCCCAGTTCTTGTATGCATAAATAGACTTTAAAAAAATAGAATAAATTTAATAAAGTTGCAGGATATAAAATATACAGAAATCAGTTGTTTCTATATATTGTGAACTATCTGAAAAGGAAATTAGGAAATCAGTATCATTTACAGTAATATCAAACAGAGTAAGATACCCAGGCCAAGTTTTAAACTTTACTCAGCTTCAATTTCTTTCTTTGAATGTCATGGTGTTTGTTACAAAGAATGTCAGGATTTATTAGACAGTCCTTCTAAAGCACTAAGCCTAACAGTTAATACATTCAATAACATGATAGATTTTACTTTCTCCTAGTAGAACAACTGACGAACAGATCACAGGGGTCTGTAGTTTAGGAAGTCATTACATAATTTCTACAGAGCTTCTCTCCTAAACAAATACACTGAAACCTAGCATTTCCCAGAAAGAATTTTTAGGTGGTATTCCTCCAGTCTTGAGATCTTAGATGTTGTGATTGTTTATATACATATACATTAGGATTCAGTACAGTGAACTTATTTACATTGCTTTTATAATCCAGTAAAACCTTTGGTAGCTCTTGTCCTATCTACTTAATAGGAGATTTCATGTATTGGGAAGCTGCATTTATGAGTGGGCACCAGATACCTTCCCTGCCTGACATGCGCATAGTTGAATATGTTACTTGATATTTTGTAGGGAAGAGTTTTCTATTCTTATAACTATCTATAAATGATTGGCTATTTTTTGCCTGGAAACCATGGAGGGATTGCTAGATCTGATTAGATAGATCAGCCATCATCCTACTCAAATCTTGAATTGTGGATGAAAACCTGAAGACAAAATATTCTGTAGCAGGAGTATGAATTCCACTTAAAGCATGTTGCTAACTGAATTAAAATTTTGGTTAATAGTTGCATGATCAACAGATATTCACAGAACCAGATAGCTGAACCTGAATTATCAATTCTACTATTTGTAAAATAGTGGTATATCAATTCCATATCATAAAAGAGAAGTTTGTGTTTCTATAATGCTTTTTGGGGCAGGATCTCCCTCCACCCATACACCCATGCACACACCTGCACACATTTATATATACCAGGCACTTAGCTTTGTGTGGGTGGTCTTTGATGAATGAATAATAGTCTTTGTCATCTCTAAGACATATTACCTTGCAATGATATATACCATATAAATTCTTTTTGCCCTGCAGATGTTAAACTTTTGAGTGTTCTGTTGTTTTGCTCCTTGTAGTCCACAAAGAAGAGGAAAGAATAGTCTGATTTTACGCAGATCATTACCTATTTTGCATGTTGAATGGAGAATATGTAATCACTCATTTAGAACTCTTTTTCTTCATATTCTTTATATTCTTTTCTTCATATTATATTCCTAATAGATGCTTTAAATTGTTTCAGTCTGTTAACTAAGAAATGCTTTTTTTTTTTTTTTGTGGGACCCTTGCTGGGGGCCAAGGAAGGAACCAGTGCTGCAGAGGCTGCGGGCAGCCTCGCAGCCCAGCGCTCAACCATTGCGCGAGCAGGGAAGGCCCCTAAAAAATGCTTTAAGGACTGAGTTCAATCCCCCACCAGGGGAAAGGTGCTGGCCCACCTTTCTTTGCCTCAAACCTTTGAGAGTTGTGACATTAAAAAATATTAAAGAAGGAGGTTGCTGGTTGGTTGTGTGGAAAGTCCTCAGAGATGTCAGTTTTATTAATTTTTTTCCTCTTATTATTGCAAGTTCAGAAATGATTTTATTCATTAGATGGTTTTGAGGAGACTGATTCCATTCAGGCTCACAAGAAGCCAAGTGGTAAAATACAAATTTGGTCATTTTCATAAAGAATATACCAGATACGTATGTCAGGTTGCTAGCACATTTTATCCTGGGAAGAAGCACGGTGCAATTGATTAGATTATTACTTAAAAAAAAAATCAGCACTTTTCAGCACTTTCTTCCTAAAGATACCTTTTGTTTACCTTGGGTGAACCTCTTAGCTCTATTTTTTTTTTTTGAGAACAGAAAAGGCATGTTTATTGAAATACACTGCTAAGAGGACCAGCAGGCAAGACAGGAGAGGTCTGCTGCATGGTGCTGTACTTTTTTTTTTTTTTTAAGATTTATTTATTTATGCATACAAGAGCTGAGGTACAGGCCAGAGATGTGGGGGGTGAGAGGATTCACCAGAGACAGAGTGGGGAACAGAACAGGCAGATTGACTGAAATACACTGCTGAGGGGAGCAGCTGGTGAGATGGGGAGGTCTGCTGCACCATGTGGGTTAGCTCCCTGGCCTGGGACCTAACTTGTGCTGCCGTGGCTGCCAATATCTTGAGATCCCTGACTTTAACCCCTGCGCCACCAGGGAGGCCCCCTCATTGTGGTTTTGATTTACATTTCCCTTATGAGAAGTGATGATAAACTTTCTTTTAATGTGCTGATTGACCATCTGTATGTCTTCTTTGGAGAAGTGTCTATCCAGTGTTTGATTGGGTTTTTGTTTTCTACTTGACTTGTATGGGTCCTTTATGGATCTGGATATTAATTCCCCTAGCTGTATGTATGCTGTATGGATATTATCTCCTACTTGGTAGGGTGTCTGTTTTAATGGAAGTTTCTTTTGTTGTGCAGAAACTCTTTAATTTGATGTAGTCCTATTTATTTTTGCTTTTGTTCCCATTGTAAGTTGAGCCCCTACAGACATCATGAGGCAGTTGTGGAATGTTTTCCCTATATTTTCTCCCTATGTATAGATGATTTCAGGTCTTACATCCAAGTCTTTAATCCATTTTGAATTAGTTTTTGTAGACATCAGTTTTTTGTTATTGCAAGAATGAAGCAGCCAGTAGAACTGTAAGAAAATTGGCTTCCTGCTGGCTGAGTTTAGTTATGCTGTAGTATTAACTGTTGAGCTTTTTTTTTGAAAGATTTATTTATTTTTTTACAATAACGGGGGTGCAAGCCAGATGTGCGGGAGGGTGAGAGGATTCATCAGAGACAGAGTGGGGAACAGAACAGGCAGACTGACGAAATACACTGCTGAGGGGAGCAGCGGGCGAGACAGGAGGGGTCCGCCTCGCCAAGTGGGATTCTCGCCGGCTGCCGGGGATTGAACTCGAGGCTGCGGACAGCTTCACAGTGTGGCGCTCAACCTCCTGCTCCACCAGGGAGGCCCTTAACTGTTGAGCTTTTACAAATTAATACATAATTAAAATATTGCTTATAGGGCCTCCCAGGTGGCGCAGCGGTAGAGCGCTGGGTTGCGAAGCTGCCCGCGGCCTCTGTGGCGCTGGTTCGATCCCCGGCTGCTCCCCGGCCACCGGAGGAGGGTCCCACATGGCGCGCAGACCTCTCCTGCCGCCCGCTGCTCCCCTCAGCAGTGTACTTCAGTCCTTCTGCCTGGTCTGCTCCCTACTCTGGCTCTGGTGAATTCTTTCACCCTCCCGCGCTTCTGACTGTACCCAGTGCATGTATAAACAAAACAAACAAACAAACAAATAAATAAATAAAAAAAAACATGCCTCTATTAAAAAAAAAATATTGCTTATATTCACAAGTATGAAAAGGAGATGTTTCCTTTAGAGATGTGTAGATCAGTTTTTGCTTTATTTATTTATTATTTTTTTTTTTTAAAGATTTATTTATTTATTTATACAAGCACTGGGTACAGTCAGAAGTGCCGGAGGGTGAGAGAATTCACCAGAGCCAGAGCAGGGAGCAGAACAGGCAGAAGGACCGAAGTACACTGCTGAGGGGAGCAGCGGGCGGCAGGAGAGGTCTGTGCGCCATGTGGGACCCTCACCCTGCAGCCGGGGATCAAACTGGTGCTGCAGAGGCTGCGGGCAGCTTCGCAACCCAGTGCTCAACCACTGCGTCACCGGGGAGTCCCTTGCTTTATTTCTTTTGCTTACTGGTCAGAATATATTACATATCATAAAACAAATTTCTTGGTACTTGGTAAGATTACAAAATACAATAATGATATCAGCCAATCTATAACAGATAAACTTTTCCCCAATTCAACAGAAAATGTTGTTTAGCATACCATACAAAGCTACATCCCTTTCAGAATGTTCCGATTATATGATCCCAATTTTCTTTGCTGTTTGTTTTTTTTCTTTTCATTTTTCCCACCGTAGAAAATTAAAATGTTTTGGTTTATCTACGTTCAAGTTTCTGAAGTGTTGTAGTAAAGAAGTAAAACATTGCAGTCCCAGACTTAAGATATTTTGACTTTAGTTTGATACAAAAGTGATACACAGTCAGGGGTAAAAATCATACTTCAAATTTTGAATTTTGATCTTTTCCCAGACTAGTGACAGGCAGCCTGATACTCTCTTGTGATGCTGGGCAGTGGCAGTGAGCCTCAGCTCCCAGTCAGCTGTGCCATCATGAGGGCCAACAGCTGATAGTCTGCAGTGGACTGTATTGCCAGCTTTTAAAGCTTAACTATATTTTCAACCTTATGATTGACATGTCAGGTCATAATCCTATTGAACAATTCAAGGAAGAACTGTATTTGACATACTTCAAACAATGTTATCAAAGATAAAAGTGTCTCAGTTCTATCACTAGATGAGCTATATGTTTTAATTACTTTTTTACTTTAATTATTTTATTAGAAATTATAACCAAAGAATGATATTGGAGGCCTCCCTGGTGGCCCAGGGGTTAAAGTCCCAGCTGTGTCAAGCCATAGGCAGCCACTGCTGCATGAGTTCCCTGGCCTGGCCCTCCCCTGGCCAGGGAGCTAACCCGTATGGCGCAGTGGACCTCTCCTGTCTCACAGCTGCTCCCCTTAGTAGTGTTTTTCAGTAGATCTGCATTTTCTGCTCCCCACTCTGTCTCTGGTAAATCCTCTCAACACCCCCCCAATACCTCTGGCCTATACCCCAGTTCTTGTACCCCAAAATAAATAAAAATAAATCTTTAAAAAAAAAAAGATATTGGGATTACATAATGAAAAAGTTCACTTATTTTCATGTAGTCAAGCCAAATTAGTAATAACAATGAAACTGAAGGAAAATGCAGCAAAAACAGGAAACCAGGAATCATGAAGATCGGACACCAAGAAAATGTATAGCAATATTATTAGTAACATCATATTAGAAAATATCAGATATTTTCTGCTATCTAGAGATCATCATATGCACTTAAAGTCCTTTGAAATATGGCTAACTTTTGTATACTTAAGCCTATTTATCATTTTAAAGTTTTATGAATTTCGGGATCCCTACAGGCCCTCTATTTGTCACAATAATAGTTTCTTCACTCAAGTAGCATGGTCCATTTTATTATTTTTTCATTTGGTAAGGTCATTTTTGTGAGGGCTATCTTTGTGATTAAAATAATTACATCTGTTGCTCAGTCTGCCTCAATTGTTTCGATGACCCTGAACAAGAGATCTGTCACTTTTCAGTGTTTTCATCAAATAAGCATGACTTTTAAATTAAAAATAAGTCCACCAATGTGAAAGATGACACTTAAGCCATTGCATTAATTTCATTGAAAATTTGATTCCAGGGTATGTTTATTAAGATTATACAGACTATGTGGGTCGGGAATGGGGAGAGGGGACCAACTGATAGGTGGTGGATGGTGACTGGACATTTGGTGATGGGTGTGGTGTAGGGTGATATATATAGTTGCTGAGGATAGGAATTGTACATCTGAAACCTATACAGTGATGTAAACTACTGTTATCTCAATAGAAAGAGAAGTTTTGTGTACTGTTGGAATTTAAATTAGAGATAAGAGGTGCGTTTTATAAAATCTTTGATAGCTAAAGGTGAATCTTAGCATGTAGATGTTTCAAATTTTTGTCTAAGATACAGATTACTGTTCCCTGAAATCTTTTGATATTACTTACAAACTTTGAACTGTTCCCATTACATATATTGGAAAAAAACCCTGCTGATCCGGGCTCATGCCTGCTTTATCCTTTGTGTACAGCTTTTTTGATATCAGTTTAAATTTGATCTGTAGAAAAAGGAAGTATGATAGTCTTTTGTTTATCACTGGTTTGTATACCTATTTAAAATTCTCCAATAAAGTGACATTCAGAAGCTTTTAGGGCTGAAAAAGAAGTAAGAGAGTGCATACTTTTCTCAGCGTGGTAAGTCAAATTTAGACAACTTTAAATATAGCTCATATTTTGATAGATGTTGCCAAGGTTGTGGTTCTTGGAGAACAAATCAAGTTAAGCAATTCACTAGGGAGGAAACATTTAGTTTTGTGGGTATACAGTTTTTGTAGTAGTCTGCCAAAAGATACATCTACAGGATACAGGTTTGTTTCCCTCACTGCCTTGAATTTTGCAGATTCATGGGTTCAGCATGCCTCAAAAGCACTTACATTTCATTTTTCTGTAATTGATTTTTCAGCTGTGGATTCTGTTTCTGTTCCTTTCACTAAGCGTATCACTTTACATGTAGAGTTCCATCTAGTGGTAACAGTAATAATTGCAGACTGAAGGTAGATTTTAAAAAATGATCTTTTCGAGGGTGGTAGATCTTACCTCTGCAGGTTTCCCCCCACTTCCTGAAAATAGGTCATTCCTATTTAGTTGTTTTTAGGAGGTTGTATTTTTGGTGTGGTAATGCTATTATCATTAATTCCTGTGGCAAAAGCATCTCCAGACCCAAAAAATAACGTGCCAACTCATACCAATTAGGAACTTTGTGTTTTTGGATTGTGGGGAGAACCTTTATCAATCTCTCTCTAAGGATACTTGCCTAGTATGTGCATTTAAATGCTTGAACTCTTGCTCTCTCTGCATGCCTATGCACCTAACCACTAAATATGGTTCTGGCCATCACTTTTATGATAAGGGAATTCATGTTTAGTATATACTTTTGTTTTCTATAATAGTTACATGAAGTTGTAGCAAAATTTAGTCAGAACTACTCGGTTTCTTCAGAAAACTTTGTCATGGAAGATATTGCTTATATATGTAAGTATAGCATAATCTACGCAGTACTCTTCCTGTCAGACAGCTTTAACCGTTCTTAACATTTGTCATATTTACTTCAAATTCATTGTTCCCTTCCCCCCCTTGCCCAATGATTTATTCTTCACAAGAACAATCCTAGCACCCTAGAAATTTCCCTCATGAAGAACCGGGATGTAGATCAGAGGTGGGGAGGTGGGTGGTGAGAAGATTCACCAGAGACAGAGTGGGGAGCAGAACAGGCGGACTTATTGAAATACACTGCTAAGGGAAGCAGTGGGTGAGTCAGGAGAGGTCTGCTGCGCCATATGTGGAGTTAGCTCCCTGGCTGGGGACAGAACTCAGGTTGTCACAGTGATAGTGCTGAGACTTAACCCTCTAGGCCACCAGGGAGGCTCCCTCATGCTACTTCTTAATCACTAACCGCCACAGGTTTTTGACATCCTGAGTTTTAAATACATTTTTGCTTCTCTTTACAATTTGACCACTTAAGCAAGTTTGTCTAAACAGTATAGTTTTTTTTTCTTTTTAAAATTCATTGGAAATGGCTTTATATAGTAAGTCATTGTCTCTCTGTGTGTGCTCATTTATATATATATGATTCTTTTGGTCATTGTTATATGTCCACGATGGTGCATGTAACTGGGATTCCTCCATTTTTATTGCTGTAAATTATGCCACTATATATTTCATAATTTTTAAATCATTCTGGACATTATGCTTCCAGTTTTGGCTGTTTAAAAATTGTTGGAACGTTCTTGTTTGTTGTTTTTGGTGCACATGTGGCTGCACGTTAGGTGTGGAATAGAATTGTTGGATCATAGGGGTATATTTATTCAACTTAGTAGCTAAAACCAAACAGTTTTTCAAAATAGCAGTATAAAAGAATTACTGTTATTTTTTTTAAAGCTTAGTGTTGTTAATCTCTTTAATTTTAGTCATTCTGTTGAATAATAGGTTGTCATTGTTTTTTAATTTGCATTTTATTGATGTCTAATGATACTGAAGAGTTTTTTTCATGAATGTGTTGGTCACTTGTCCAGACTTTTTTCTCATATTTTATTGAACCCTCTTGCTTATTTTTCTATTGTTTCTTTTTTCTTATTGATTTGTAGGAATTCTTAATATACTCAAGATATGAATCCTTTTTTTGCTATATATCTGTGACTGTGGCTGTAATATTAATACGTATAACAGATACATTTTCCTATTCTGGCTTGCTTTTTCACTTTCTTAATGGTGTATTTTGAACACAAGTTTTTTACTACAATGAAGTCAAATATATTAATCTTTTTCTTCATGGTTAATATTTTCTATGTTTTATTTAAAAATTAATTTCCCTCTGTGGGTTTCAATAATATATTCTATATTCTAGAAAGTTTGTTTTAGTCTCTACCTTTAGATCCATAATTTACCTGGAATTTATCTTTGTATATCATGTATACACACAAAAGAAATTGTTTATAATGTCACTTGCTGTACAGAAATAAGTATCAGATTTCATTTACCCCCCCCAGAGATGTCCAAGTTCCCCAGCACTGTAAGTGAAAAGGTCATCCACTTAGGTGGAATTGCAGTTCCACCTTCATCCTGAATCCAGTAAGGAAAGCAAAGGAAGTAATAAAGATAAGGTCAGAAATTAATGAACTAACCAACAAACATGCAGTAGAGGGATTCAATAAAACCAAACCCTGGAACCTTGGCAAAGCTAATAAAATTGATAAACCTATAATAAGATTCATAAATTTAAAGAGGGAAAACAAATTACCAAAGAGGATATCATTATGTCACCTAGAGGCATTAAAATGTTCCTAAGAGGATATTCAGTAAATTTGAAAATTTATGTGAAATAGACAAATTCCCAGAATATATAACTTACCAAAGTTAATACAAGAATAGAGAATTTAAATAGTCCTATAACACAAAATAAATTGAATGTATATTTAAAATCCTTACAAAGTAGACTATGGATGGTTTTATTATCCACTTTATTTTTATTTTTTAATTTTTTTAATAGAGGCATGTTTTATTTATTTATTTTTATTTGTTTATTTGTTTTGTTTATACAAGCACTGGGTACAGTCAGAAGCATGGGAGGGTGAGAGAATCCACCAGAGCCAGAGCGGGGAGCAGAGCAGGCAGACCGACGAAATACACTGCCGAGGGGAGCAGTGGGCTGCAGGAAAGGTCTGCGCGCCATGTGGGACCCTCCTCTGGTGGCCTGGGAGCAGCCGGGGATCAAACTGGCAGCTTCGCAACCCAGCGCTCAACCGCTGCACCACCGGGGAGGCCCTATTTTTATTTTTTTAAAGATTTATTTATTTATGCATACAAGAACAGGGGTGCAGACCAGAGTTATGGGGTATGAGAGGATTCACCAGAGACAATGTGGAACAGAACAGGCAGATCTTCTGAAATACACTGCTGAGGGGAGCAGTGGGCGAGACAGGAGAGGTCTGCTGTGCCATGTGGGTAGCTAGCTCCCTGGCTGGCCAGGTTTAAACTCCTGCTTCAGAGGCTGCGGATAGCTTCACAGTGCTGTGCTTAACCCCTTGCGCCACCCGGGAGGTCCCATTAACCACTTTTTTTTTTTAAAATATTTTATTTATTTATTTATTTATTTATTTATTTATTTATTTATTTATTTATACAAGCACTGGGTACAGTGAGAAGCGCGGGAGGGTGAGAGAATTCACCACAGCCAGAAGAGAATTCACCAGAGCCAGAGCAGGAAGCAGAGCAGGCAGAAGGACTGAAGTACACTGCTGAGGGGAGCAGCGGGCAGCAGGAGAGGTCTGCGCGCCCGCCATGTGGGACCCTCCTCTGGTGGCCGGGGAGCAGCCGGGGATCGAACCGGCGCTGCAGAGGCTGCGGGCAGCTTCGCAACCCAGAGCTCAACCGCTGCGCCACAGGGGAGGCCCCCCACTAACCACTTTTAATTGAACATTTTAAAGAAGAAATAACAGTCTTATATAAACTTTTTCAGAAAATAGAAAAATAAGATTACTTCCCAACTAACTTTTTTTTTTTTTTAAGATTTACTTATTTATACAAGAACCGGGGTACAGGCAAGAGGCGCGGAAGGGTGAGAGGATTTACCAGAGACAGAGCGGGGAACAGAACAGGCAGACTGACGAAATACAAGACTGAGGGGAGCAGCGGGCAAGACAGGAGAGGTCTGCCCCGCCATGTGGGATTCTCGCCGGCCGGCCGGGATTGAACCCACACTGCAGGGTCTGCGGACAGCTTCACAGTGCAACTCTCAGCCACCTGTGCCACCAGAGAGGTCCCCAACTAACTTTTAAAGATCAGCACAGCCTTGATATGAAACCTAACGAAGATAATACAAGAAAGGACAATTACAGGCCAACCACAAATATGGAGAAACCTAAGCAAACTTATACCATACTAAATTCAACAATATATAAACATGATAATACATTATAACAGCATTGAGTTTACTCTAGACATGCAAGGTTGGTGTAACATTAGAAAATTAGTGTCATTTACCATATAAAATACAAGTGAAAAATAATATTAACAGAGGAACACACATTGACTCATTTTTATAAATAATGCTTACCATACTAGGATAAAAGATACAACCTGAATATCATAGTTTTCACCAAAATGATGGTTGGTTAAAGAAAGATACCATTTGAGCCTTCCTGGTGGTGCAGTGGTTAAAGTCAAAGTGCTATTAAGCTGTCGGCACCCACTGCGCCATGAGTTCGAGCCCAGGCCTGGGAGCTAACCTATATATTGCGCAGCAGACCTCTCCTGTCTTGTCCACTGCTCCCCTCTGCAGTGTATTTCAGTAGCCTGTTCTGCTCCCCACTCTGTCTCTGGTGAATTTTCTCATCTTTGCCCCTCGCCCCCCACCCATCTCTAACCTACACCCCAGTTCTTATATGTATAAATAAATAAAATAAATCTTTTTTTTAAAAAAGAAAAAAAGATGCCATTTGAAAATTTGTTTTACCATAATTATTTCTAAAGTTGGGGTTTCTTTTCATGTTTATTAGTCATTTAGGCCTCCTGTTCTCTGAATTTACTTGACTAATTTTCTGGAGTGAATGTATTTTTCTTGTAAATTTTAGGCATACTGATATTCTGAATGCCACTCCTTTATATATTCATGATGGATTTCTTTTTCTAGTTTATGGCTTGTCTTTTTTTATTTTAAAGTTTTGAATTTATTTATGAATGGGTTGTATGTTCACATGCATCAAAAATCCAGAAAATACAAAAGAGCATACAGTGAAGTTTCTCTCCCACTCCTGTTCTTTCATCCAATTCCTCTCTCCAAAGTCATTGTGACTTCATTTTAAAAAAATGTTTATAATGTCACTTGCTGTACAGACGTTTTAAATTTTAATATACTTCTGTATTATTTCAGTCTTGGTGGATTGTGCTTTTTATCTCCTGTTTAAGAGATCTTTCCTCTGCCTCATTAATTTATTCTTCCAAACTGTTTTCTAGAGTTTTTAAATTTAGGCTGTTCGTTTTTAGATCTATGTTCTGTTTGGAACTTTTTTTTTTGTATGTGGTATGAGGTAGGAATTATATTCCTCCATATCATAAAACTACTTGTACTTTTACTTTAGGGAATTGTTTTGTCTAATACAACTTTTCGGTGGTGATGGAAGATACTATTGAACTTAATAAGCAATTTGGGAAATACAGTGAACTAGTCCAGTTCTTAAAAATTTTTGTTTTGTTCCTACTTGCAGATGAGTGCCTAGAGTTCTAATAAGTCTGCCTTTCAGGTCCCATAATGTGTCCTTGTGTCCTCTGACATGTCTGGAATTTGTGTAGGCTGAGATGGGGCAGGGAAAGGAGGGTTCTTTTGTCACAACTAAGGAGAAAGCTTTTTTCCTATCCATTCGATGTACCAATGCCTCATCAGAAACTTTCAGCACTTATGTAAGAAATTTGTTTTTTCTTGAACTTGACAGACTTTGAGGTTGTTTTAAAAGAAGATACTGTAAAGTAGGAAGTTAGTTTGCTTAAATATAATACTTTAAAATTTTTTTTTAGCTTTGAATCTCTTAAGTTCTTAGCCATGTTCCGTGATAGTCTCAGCTTTATACTGTGTATTGTGTATTTTGTGGAAAAGGAGTAGTGGGCTTGGTGACATGGGAATAACAAGAACATGTCTTTTCCATTTTTCATCTTTCAGGTTAGTTTTACTTCTTTTTTGACCAATGCTCTCTTGGTTCTTGTCTTACCAAATGTTCTGCTCAGAAAAAATGAGGAAAAAGAAAAAAGAGAACTAGGTTAAAGAAATTAATGTAGGGCAAAGCAAGAGTAAATGATGGAGGGAGAAAAAGCATAAGGGAAAAGTAACAGATTACCTGTGTTTTAGAGCTTCAGAGGTATCTTTTTTGTATATTTTTTTGTGAATAGGTAGGAACAACCTTGAACTTCTTTACTCTTCTGTCTACTACACTTATTTAAGAGCAGGTGCTATTTAGGGGGTGATGCCTAGACTGAAAGAATTCTGTTGAAAAACACTGTAGCTAGGGCTTTATGCTTCTCTTTCTTTTTTCACTTGCGTTTGATCCAGCTCAGTGCTGGAGGGTCAACTGTGAGGTAAGGTTTAGAATCTTAACTTAGCCTTGCTCGGGACATCAATGAAATAAGAATTTGGAGAGTGTATGTATGTATGCATTTCTGCTTCAGCCATTTAATGGATACTACTCATGTACATTTGCATGATAGGACTAACAGGAGCTGAAATCTGTTATTTAGAATTAAAAGGGATGTGAGTTCATAAAATCATTGTTTAGGCTAGATATGATGTGAATGTTGATATTCAGTATGAATGCGATCACTCTCAAACTCATGTTTTCTGGCTCTGGGTAGAAAAATAATTAAAAAAAAAAAAGAATATTTATTTATACAAGCACTGGCTACAGTCAGAAGTGCAGGAGGGTGAAAGAATTCACCAGAGCCAGAGTGGGGAGCAGAACAGGAAGACTGATGAAGTGCACTGCTGAGGGGAGCAGTGGGTGCGGCAGGAGAGGTCTGCTACGCCATGTGGGACCCTCGCCGTGGCCGGGGAACGAACCGGCGCTGCAGAGAGTGGGCAGCTTCACGGCCCAGCGCTCAACCACTGCGCCACCAGGGGAGGCCCAGATTTATTTTAATTTATGCATACAAGAACTGGGGTGCAGGCCAGAGGTGCGGGAGTGTGAGAGGATTCACCAGAGACAGAGTGGGGAGCAGAACAGGCAGACTGACTGAAATACACTGCTGAGGGGAGCAGCGGGTAAGATAGGAGGTGGGGTGAGACAGGGCTAGCTCCCTGGCCTGGGGTAGAACTCTTGCTGCAGTGGCTGCTGATAGCTTAATAGCATTGACTTTAACCCCTGCGCTACCCTAGAGGTACCTCCCACTACCAGGGAGGTCCTGACTCTTGTTTCTTGACAGAAATAAGCTGATGTTTAAAAAAAGAGGTTTTTGTTAACGATTTAGGAAACAGTTGCTTTTGATTTTAGTTGGCTTATAGTCAGTTGGCATTTTTAGTTTATGCAGGAATGATAACCTGTCTTAAACTGTGTAAAAGGCTTGAGGAGGCAAGCATTATAAGTTCTCTTTCTTCAATAACTTTTTGTCTTGAAAACATGCATTCATAATTTTAAATTTTCACCTGAATTCTTATCATTTTAGAGAAAAGAAGTAATTTAGTTAGCTACCAACTGGAGATTTGGGCTGTTGATTAAAAATTCTGTAATAGTTTTTCAGGGAAGTAGAGATGAACTTTGAAGTATACCCATACCTTATTTTCATTATAGCATTATTAAAAATTAGTCCATGTAGTGTTGGAAAGGTGTATCATAGATTACTTACATTTAATACTTACAGGTGTCATTTTTTTGGAGCAGTGCTTTGGTGCCAAGGGTGTAGTGGGAGACTTTTGTGATTTTTTAATTGTAGAAATCTTTGTATTAGTCAGGTGAATTTCAACTTTACTTGATAGATAAGTTGTCCTTTCTGGCTTGTATTACATCTACTCAGAGGTTAGAAAATAAATAACTGTTTCTATAATAAGGATTAGAACAGATCATTAGATAATAAGTGATGTGTGCTGTAAGAGATGGAATAATGCTGTTTTATATATACGATATTGGAAGTAAAATGGAGTACAGTTATTAGGCATTAGGAAACAAAGAACAGGGAAGAAGATATTTCTGAGAGTCAAAAGAGCTTTGCTGGGATTATGGCAAAGTACTGTAGGAGTGGAAAACCAGCTAGGGGCCAGCAGAACATACAGTGTTATTCAATGATGGAAGAATGAAATTAGAAGCAAAATGTAATTCCCCAAGTACTCTGGAGAGAAGAACCTGTCCAAATAAAGATTGGACTTAGATGATGGGAGAGAGGCATTGAAAATTAAAGGATTTAAAAATAAAAGAGTGACTTCTTGCGGGAGGGACTAATTCTTGGGTTGCTTGACAGAGAATATTTTATCTATATTATTTAATTTTTAATGAGGAAAATGCTTTCACATATTGTGCAATTAAACAATATAAAAAGAAAACTATATGGCCTCCTTGGTGGCACAGGGGTTAAGTCTCAGCACTATGAAGCTATTGGTAGCTACCGCAGCACAAGTTCAATTCCCAGCCAAGGAGCTAACCCTTGATGCAGCAGACCTCTCCTGGCTTGCCTGTTCTGCTCTCCACTCTGTCTCTGGTAAATCCTATCACCCCTTGTACCTCTTGTCTACACCCCAGCTTTTGTATGCATAAATAAATCTTTAAAAAAAAATAAAACCTGTTTTTCACCCTGGACAAGGCTGAATTAATATCTATTTAATGTACCTCTAAAATGTCTTTCATTCTAGTGAAGGCTTTTTGGCTCTGAGGAATAGAATCCAAGGGCGACTGGATCAGTTAAAGGGGTCTGATTATAAGGAGATTATTTACCTATATGGACCTAGGAATCACAGAACCCTGTGGGTAGAGTAAATGTATCTGAAATGTCTATTACATTATTATAGTGTTAGCTCTTACATAGTCTCAGGTTTACTGTCCTGAATGTGGCCTGACTGTGGCCTTGTCAGCAGTTGCTTGTTGTATAGTACTGACTGTATTCACAAGAAGGCCTTAATTTAATGATTATCCACTGCTGTGTTAAGGGAAACACCTACAGTCTAATGTCTTACAAGTTTTTAACAGTAATTAATCCAGGGTTTGACTGTTCTATACGGAAACATGGTCCATGTGACTAGCAATTCTAATAAACTATTAGAGCTGGGAGTCTGTAAGGATCTGTATCTTCCTGCAGTATATGCTTGAAATTAAGAGACAAACTTAGGTAATATCAAACTGGCTGTTCGATGATTTCTTTCATTAAACTAAGTACTTAAGTGTTTGTTTCAGTGAGTATTACCTCAGCAACAAGTCCAAATTGTCTTCTTTTGTGCAGTGTAGAGTAAGGATTAGTTTTTTTTTTTTTTTTTTGTGGGACCCTCGGTGGCGGTCGGGGAACGAAACAGCACTGCAGAGGCTGCAGGCAGCCTCGCAGCCCAGTGCTCAACCACTGCACCACCAGGGGAGGCCCAGGATTAGGTTTTTCCAAAGACCAACATGTAGATGAATCTACAGAAAGTGGGTAATGGTATGGTTGAGAGGACCTGAGAAACACATGCAAAAATGATCCCAACAATCCTTCTGTTTCCTATTTTCCAGTGATGCCATCTGCAGTTTTGTTATCTGCAATGACTCTTCCCTTCGGGGTCAGCCCATTATCTTCAATCCTGACTTTTTTGTGGAAAAACTCCGACATGAGAATCCTGAGGTGTTCACTGAGTTGGTGGTCAGCAATATTACAAGGCTCATCGATTTACCTGGAACTGAGTTGGCCCAACTAATGGGGGAAGTGGACCTTAAATTGCCTGGTGGGGCTGGTCCAGCATCAGGATTCTTCCGGTCTCTGATGTCTCTCAAACGGAAGGGTAGGAGATGTGTCTGGGAAGGCTGGGTCCATGGGCTTCACTCCTAACATCTGCGTGAAGTTACTATGACTGTAAAGGGTTTTTTTGTCATTTTTCTCATTTTTATGTAGCATAATCTTATTTAATAGTACTAAAAATTATAATCTAGATAAGTAAGCAAAGCAAATATAGTCAGTCCTCAAGGAATGCCATGATTAAGTAGTTATAAAGGTCACCTTGATTTTAATGTCCTCTTAATACTGTACTAAAATAATATTTAAAAAAAAAACAACAAAATCACACAGCTGGACAGTAAGGGAAATTTGAACTTTTTTTATTGCAATAGTTTTCAAACATTTTTATTCTCCGAATGCTTTGGATAAGCATTTGAATGCCTATGAATCACCCAGAAAGTTTCCAGGAAATAATTGTAGCACTGCTTTTGCTAAGCTATGAAAGAGGCACTATTTTATTTTATTAAATATGAGGAGATCATTTAGGTAGAAAAAAGTTTAGACATTGTAACAGATCAGACTGTACCAACTAGTGGATAATCTGTCATACTTAGACAATTATTTGGCTCTAAGTTCTGTTTTTCATAAATATCAACATTCTGGGTATTGATACTTAAGAAGATGGTCTGTGCCTTCAAGGAACCTATAGTCAACACGTAGAGAGTTTTTTGAAAGTTATCCTGATTGTATTTTTTGGTGCATGTCCAGTTTTGAGGTTTTGTTTACTGACTCCATGAAAACAGTTGCTGAATTGTAATATAGATGCTTGGGTGACTTGTAAGTATGATGATTTTGTACTATTTGTGGAAAACATAGACCTTTCCTGTCTTTTTTTTTTTTTAAGAAAAAGGAGTAGTATTTGGATCTCCTTTGACAGAGGAAGGCATTGCCCAGATATACCAGCTGATTGAATATCTACACAAAAGTAAGACTGCTCAAAATTTTGTTGTTGTTTGTTAATGAAAAATTATGAGTTTGCTATTGAGAGTTAACTTCCTGGAATCACTGGGTGTCTATTAATCATCAACAGTGACACTAATTGGTGATGTTTTCAGGTGGCATGTTTTTAAATATATTTCCTCTTAAATTTCATCTCATGTATTGATTTTATATTGTCAAAGGTGTATATAGATTAGATAGTGTCTGTGAAATTATATTTTCCTCTTCATTCAGAGACATTTCTGGAAATATACATTGTCCCTAAAGAATTGTAACAATGAATTATCACCAAAGATATTCTCATTTCTAAAATTCTATGATTAAAATACAGTCTTACTTCCTATTCATTTATAGCAGTCATGCTGGTAAATGTCATTGCTCTAAGTGCTTGATACAGCATGTGAAATTTGTGGCTTTATGTGATGCTTTAACTTTGACATATTACTTACGGCTTATTCTATGTGGGACACCATGCTAGGAGCTAGAGTAGAGATTGCAAACTGATGGTCTAAGGACTCCATTAATGTTTTGTTGGCAAAGGATTAAATTAAAAGATAAAATTGTCAGTTTTAAAGTGGTGAGGGTTCATATTTTTAGTTTTTTTGGATGCTAAGCAGATACAGCATCCTTCAGCTGTGTTTCCTCTTGGACATGATCTGCTGGAGCAAATGTCTGTGCCCTCCAGTTTGTTATGGTTCCTTTTCATTCATTTACTGTTACCTGCCTGAACTGTAGGCATTTGAACTTGGAGCCTTGAATTAAGAGGCTATAAACAGAGGTAAATATTTACCTTAATTTGAAACATGAACTCTCACACTTCTTCCAGATCAAACCAAAGCTGTCTATCCCATCTTTTTTTTTTTTTTTTAATCTCAATAGATTAGTTTAGGACCTAATTGGGAGGGAAGAATGACCCTACACTTCTGGGAATCTCTTGGTGTGAAAGGTAATCCAACAGGTTAAAGTTCTAATTCCTGGGACAACACGGAGAGTCTTGATTTGTTTTGGGCTGGGAAACCATTTACAGGAAAAACGAGCCTCATATGAACTCAGCCTCCCTTCTGTGATGACCAAAGAAGGGGAGTGCCTTTAGGGAGCTTTGGCTTTTCTCCCAACTGATTTTTCAGATTCATTCTGACTATTGTTTCGAATTCTGTCTCCAGATGGTACTCAGGACGTTGAATGACTCCTGGGAGACCATCTCTTAGTCTGGGAGATCACCAGGTGCTCAGGGATGTTAAGACATGTCTCTTCAGGGGCCAGTGGTTTTAAACTACTCTGGGAAAAAAGACAGAAACCTCCTTCTAAGGTCTTGCAAAAGGTCTTTGAATTGTGAAGTAGTCTTTTAGACAATGTATTTTAATCATAATTTCCCTTTTTGATTCCTTTCTACATGACTTCTGTTCTGTGCTAAACAGACTTGCGAGTAGAAGGTTTGTTTAGAGTACCAGGGAATAGTGTCCGACAACAGATTTTAAGGGATGCTCTCAATAGTGGAACGGATATTGACTTGGAATCAGGGGAGTTTCACTCAAATGACGTTGCCACCTTGCTGAAGATGTTTCTTGGAGAGTTACCTGAGCCCCTGCTGACACATAAACATTTCCATGCACACCTTAAAATTGCTGGTGAGTATAGGAAGTGAGATATAAATACATTTCTTTCAATTTAATAGTTTGGAATATATGCATGTTTTTCATTGGATTGATTCATATACTGGAGATGGTTACAAGTTCGTTATATTTGCCTTGCTTTGGGACTTTTGCTAAGTATTATTATGCCTCAAGTGAGATAACTTCTACTCTTGAAAATTTCTCTTTAAAACTAATTTTATGGTTTTTTAAATAGGCAATATATTCTCATGGTTCAGAATTCAAAAGGTTCAAGAATATACAGTGAAAAGCCCTTTACCCTCACTCACCCCTTTTCCTAGTACTCTGTTTTTCTTCCTGGAGGCAGCTCATGCTCTTGATTTCTGGTGTATCATTCCAGAGATATTTTATAAGCTTACAAATACATATTTTCCTTTCACTCTTTTCATGTAATTATGGGGTATTATATACATGGTTCTTTGGTCTGCTCTTTATACTGAATATATCTTGGAGAATGTTCCATTTTCAGCTCATAAATAGTTTTCTCATTTTCTTTCATGTTTGTGTGATAAGGGATTCATTTTTAGATTGCACAGCTGTTATGCTGCTATAGGCTTTAAGTGTGCACAGCATCAAAATCCATACTGAATCTATTTAGTTTTCTGCCCTCGAGGATTTTCTTCTAATTTTAAGGAAAAATATTAAATATAAGATTTTTTCTTTTGAATAACTTTTACTACTTAAAATTTTAGTTTTGAATTTCTAACATTTAATAAGATTAGCTCTTTTTTGTACTTCCTCGAGTTAATTTAGTGCAGTATTTGAAATCCTCTCTGAGGATGCACCGTCCTTTGAGATCATATTGAGGTGTGGCACAGTCGTAGCAGTGTTTGATAAACCTTTGTGATGATGACAGGATTTTTGTTTTCAAAAAACAGGAAAAGCTTATAGAAATATTATCTTCCTTTCATAAATCTTGAAGTTTTATTGAAGTTAAAAGGTTTAACTAACACACTAATCATTTTCAGGTCGATATGAATTGTACCTATGTGGTTATCAGTGTCCTTTGAAATGCTGATTATCCAGTGGACTGTCTTTATAATAACCTGTGTCTCCTGGTGAGGGCAGAAACAGTGATTCTGCCTCCATGAGGTGATACTTGGGTCATGCCGTTACCAGGCATAATTCACTTCTCATATTTCTTTCAGCAATAACATCCCTGAGTGAGGGAAAGTGAAGGGGGTGGAATTATTAAAAATATATATGGGCATGCTTTTCATTTCTTCTCGGTGTATACCTAGGAATGAGATTGCTGGGTTATAAGGTAATTGTTTACATTTTTGTGGAATTCCACACTGTTTTCCAAAGTAGTTGCATCTTTTTTTTTTTTTTTTTTTTGTAGTTGCATCATTTTACAATCCCACTGCAATGTAAAGGAGTTTAATTTTCTCTGCATTCTTGCCAACACTTGGTATTATCAGTCTTTTGATTATAGCCATGCTAGTGTGTATAAAGTAGAATCTTACTGTGGTTTTGATTTTACATATACATTTCCTGATAGCTAGTGAAACCGAGTATACTGATACTTACTGACCATTTGTGTATCTTCTTTGGGAGAATGTCTGTTTGTCTTTTGCTTGCTTTTAATTGTTTTTTGTCTTTTGTTATTGAGTTGTATTGACATTATCTTGTTACTATATTTTGTTGTAATCCGTGTTGTTGCCTGAATTTATTTTTTCATTTCTTTTGTTGGGATTGAGGGGAAGATTATAATAGGAGCATTGATTTTTCTTGATTGTATTTTTTTCTTACTTTGCAATCATTTCTTTTGTCCTCAAGATTTGATGCAGTTTGATGATAAAGGGAACAAGACAAATGTACCAGATAAGGAGCGGCAGATTGAGGCTCTTCGGTTGCTCTTCCTTATTCTCCCTCCACCCAATCGTAACTTGCTGAAGTTATTGCTTGATCTCCTGTACCAGACAGCAAAGAAACAAGACAAGAATAAGATGTCTGCCTATAATCTGGCCCTTATGTTTGCACCCCATGTCCTATGGCCAAAAAATGTGAGTGTTGAGGGGACGAGCAAAGATTGCCAGATTTTCTTGGGCTGGGCCTCATCCTGTGGTTGTACTTTGGTGAGGTTATCAGGGTTCAAGGTCTAGTTTTCAGCTTTATGATGTTAGGAACTTTTTTACTAGATCATTTAAGAGTTTTACTAGATCATTTAAGAGTTATCAAACCTAAGGGAACTGATTTCTGTTAATCTTACCTATAATCAATCTCTGATAAACTTAAATGGCAGTTTATTAGTGGAGACTCTTAGTCGAAATTGTAACTCTTAAATAATAATTATGGATTGTCAGTCTGAATTCCTTTTTTTTTTTAAATTTTTAATTTATTTTTTCATAGAAGACCTAGGGTGTAGGCCAGAGGTGTGGGGGTTTGGGGGTGGGGTGAAAGGATTCGCCAGAGACAGTGGGGACAGATTGAAATACACTGCCTTTTTTTTTTTTTTTTTAAAGATTTATTTATTTGGGCCTCCCCGGTGGCGCAGCGGTTGAGCGCTGGGTTGCGAAGCTGCCCGCAGCCTCTGCAGTGCTGGTTCGATCCCCGGCTGCTCCCCGGCCACTGGAGGAGGGTCCCGCATGGCGCCAGACCTCTCCTGCCGCCCGCTGCTCCCCTCAGCAGTGTACTTCAGCCCTTCTGCCTGCTCTGCTCCCCGCTCTGGCTCTGGTGAATTCTCTCACCCTCCCGCACTTCTGACCGTACCCAGTGCTTGCATAAATAAATAAATAAATTTAAAAAAAAAAAAAAAAAAAAAAAGATTTATTTATTTATGCATATAAGAGCTGGGGTACAGGCCAGAGATGAGGGGCTAAGAGGATTCCAGAGACAGATGAGGAACAGAGAAGGCAGACTGACTGAAATGCACTGCTGAGGGGAGCAGTGGGCGAGGCAGGAGAGGTTTGCCTTGCAATGTGGGTTTCTCTCTGGCCAGCCGGGGATTGAACTTGTGCTGCAGAGGTTGCGGACTGCTTCATAGTGTGGTGCTTAAGCCCTTGCGCCACCAGGGAGGCCCTTGAAATACACTACTAAGGGGAGCAGCAGGGAAGACAGGAAAGTTCTACTGTGCAATATGTGGATCCAGTTCCCTGAGTGGGAATCAAACTCAGGCCATAGTGGTGATAGTGCTGAGACTTAACCCCTAGGCCACCAGGGAGGCCCACTCTGAATTCCTTTTTAACACAAAAATCTTGGGAATTCAAACTGATATCTGGAGGGTTGTGTGGTATAAATTTAGAATAGCTTATAATCTTACAGGATAGTGTTACTAAACTTTTATTAAGAGGACACAGAGCGGGCTCCCTGGTAGTGCAGGTGGTTGAGCGCCGCACTGTGAAGCTGTCTGCAGCCTCTGCAGAGTGGGTTTAATCCCGGCCGGCCGGCGAGAATCCCACATGGCGAAGCAGACCTCTCCTGTCTTGCCTGCTGCTCCCCTCAGCAGTGTATTTCGTCAGTCTGCCTGTTCTGTTCCCCGCTCTGTCTCTGGTGAATCCTCTCACCCTCCCGCACATCTGGCCTGTACCATGGTTCTTGTATAAAAATAAATAAATCTTTAAAAAAAAAATAGAGGACACAGAGCAATTTTGCCTTGGTGGTAACTTCCTTTGCCTGTAGTTATACTCTTCTTGAATAAAACTGAATGTACTTCTGGGCCTCCCCGGTGGCGCAGCGGTTGAGCGCTGGGTTGCGAAGCTGCCTGTGACCTCTGCGGCGCCGGTTCGATCCCCGGCTGCTCCCCGGCCACCGGAGGAGGGTCCCACATGGCGCGCAGACCTCTCCTGCCGCCCGCTGCTCCCCTCAGCAGTGTACTTCAGTCCTTCTGCCTGCTCTGCACCCCGCTCTGGCTCTGGTGAATTCTCTCACCCTCCCGCGCTTCTGACTGTACCCAGTGCATGTATAAACAAACAAACAAACAAGTAAAATAAATAAATAAAGCATGCCTCTATTTAAAAAAAAAAAACAAAACAACTGAATGTACTTCTTATTACTGAGACTATGGTTTCTCAGGACTACATGAGAAATAAATAAAATATCTGAAGTCTTTTGTATTAATTTTTCATGTGGAGGCACATAACTTCATATTCTTGTCCTTTTGTAACATAGGTTTTACTATGTGATGAAATTGGGAGCCAGGATACTTGGGTTAGAAGCTACAAATCAGGGCCTCCTTGGTGGTGCAAGGGGTTAAGTTGCGGCACTATGAAGCTATTGGCAGCCACTGAAACACGAGTTCTAGCCCCACCAGGGAGCTAACCCACATGGCACAGCAGACCTCTCCTGTCTCACCTGCTGCTCCCCTCAGCAGTGTATTTCAGTAGATCTGCCTGTTCTGCTCCACACTCGGTCTCTGGTGAATCTTCTCACCCGCCGCACCTCTGGCATACACCCCAGCTCTTGTATGCACAAATAAATAAAATCTTAAAAAAAAAAAAAGCTGCAGACCAGCTTTATTACCTGTATCCTTTACCCTGTTTATGCTTAGGCCCCTCTGTATATTGGGCAGATTACTTTACCACTTAACCTCACAAAGTTTTGGGGATGATAATAGAAATAGATAGGATATGGTGACTTAGAAAAATTTTAATATTATGAGGAATTAGAAAAGGAAAGGTAAAGGAGAGAGGTTATGTGGGATATTTTACCTAACAAGTAACTAGTGGAAAAATAATATAAAGTTCCTGGCTAGGAAGAGCCTCTGACCGGAGTATGGGGGTGTTTGAGAAGAAAAGAAACACCAACATTTGTCCACATGAAGGAGATCAAACCTTATAATGGAAGAATTTAGAATGAGCTAAATGAGACTGAAAAAGGAATGAGTAATCTGTGCCTATAAAAAGAAATATTTAAGAGCTCTTGGTAAAAGCAAACAGATTAAGTAACAAAGGTACATGTTAAGGATGAGGACTTTGGTATAGTAGAGAGGCTGAAGTGCTTAAGAGAGAGGCAGGAGAAACGAGAAGGGAATCAATGACCATTGCACTGTTTTTTAAGAAATAGGTGTCCATTAGTGACCTTTTTTTTCGGTTTTTGGAGAAACTCCAGTTTTTTGAAGAGGCACTATCCTTGACGGTTGGCACAGATTCTGTTCTTTTGCTCGTTTTGAATCCCTTCTAGATCTTTTTTTCCTTCTAGATCTTTTTTTTTAAGCAATTCTGCTTGCATATTTAATTCTCAAGTTGAATTAGGAAATGAAGATTGGTTCTCAGGGATTTCTTGGTCATTTCAGGGATGCTTGATTCTTCCTAGAGTATGTCAGATTTGGTGGAAACCCACTGAACCAGAAAGCCTTCCCAGTATTAAACATGGTATTAGAGGCATTTTATTGGGGATAGAAACTCATACAGTTGAAAGAATATTGGTAAGTAAATGGAGCATCTACCTTCTCTTTCCCGTTCTTAATTTCTCCTTTTTGTTTTTTTTTCTCTGAATAGGTCACTGCAAATGACCTTCAAGAGAATATCACAAAGTTAAACAATGGGATGGCTTTTATGATTAAACACTCCCAGAAACTTTTTAAGGTAGGTAAGGGATGGGATTTGGGTGGTAACAGGACTAGGAGGATAGAACACAGTAGGGACTTCAGCAGGACTATGAAGATAACTAGATAAGGAAGACCCTGACGGGCATTAAAAACCAAATGGACAGTGGCAAAAACCAGAGGAACTACCCAAGGTGGGGAGGAAAAGGAAAGTACTGGGAGGCTGCCCTCTGGGTCATTGACTCCACCCTCTGAGTCCTTTTCTTAAAAGGCAGCTTTACTAATTGGGAGATGGGTAGTTTTAGCCTGCCTGATTCTTGCTGGTAGAATTTTGAGAGTTTGCCAGCCTCCTTTCATTCTGTAGTCTTTGTCCCCTTTAGTCCAAACTAGCGGTATTTCTTTTAATGTAATTTTCTCAAGAACTTTGTGACTTTTCTGTGGATTTCAGGGTATTCACTCCATCATACAAAACCCATATATACAAATCTTTTGAAGGTAAACCCCTTTCTACTTTGGTTTCCTGCTGAAAAGGCTGAGGGCAATACCTTTACACTTCCTGGAGTCCTTCTGGTTTGATTCAGAGGATTTGTGAGGCAGGCCTTTACTCTCTTGAAAGGGGCCTTTTATGTGACTGAATTTTTTGACCTTTTGATGTTTCTAAGGTTTTAGCAAAAGGTTGAACAGTCATAGCCTTGGTCTTTTAAGTATACTTTTTCTGATAGTCAATTTCTTAATTTTCACATCTTTTCACACCTGGAAAGGCTGAGAATTTTTTTTTTTAAAGATTTATTTATTTATACAAGAACCGGGGTACAGGCCAGATTCATGGGAGGGTGAGAGAATTCACCATAGGCAGAGAGGGGAACAGAACAGGCAGACTGACGAAATACACTGCTGAGGGGAGCAGCGGGTGAGACAGGAGAGGTCTGCTGTGCCATGTGGGACCCTTGCTGGCCGGCCGGGATCGAACGGGTGCTGCAGAGGCTGCGGACAGCTTCACAGCACGGCTCTCAACTGCCTGCGCCACCAGGGGAGGCCCAAAGGCTGAGAATTTTTAAGTTCATTCATTTCTGATTCTTTTTGTTACCGACTTAACTTGTTCATATGAGTTAACCAGATCCTATGGCTCACTGCTTAGAAAGCCAGACTGAAAGATGAGGTTGTTTCCACAAATAACTCCATTTATTAACATGCATTGGCACCATGGGAAAATGGCTGAGTTAGCTTTGCAGAAGACCATTTCCTCAAGGGGCAAGTGAAGGAGGACTATATAGGAAAGAAAGGAATGCAAACACGTGGGCCGGGGAAGGGTTTCTTCATTTTCAGGTCTAGTAGGGCACTAGACAGCCTAGGGGCGGTCATCACAGCATTTTTGATCACCTTCTTGGAATAGTTGTTATTAGTTGAAAAGTGGAATTGCTGTGTTATGTAATTCTATTTTTTTTGGGGGGGAACTGCCATACTATTTTTCATAGTGGCTATCCCATTTTACATTCCCACTAACTGCACAAGTGTGATTGCCATTTCTTCACATTCTCACCAAAATTTGTTATTTTGTTTCTGGGTTTTTGTCTTTTCTAATAGCTATACTTAATGAACATGAGGCATTTCCTAATTGGTTTGCATTTTCCTAATTAGTGATGTTGAGCCTTTCATGTGCTTATGCCGATTTGCATTTTCTTTGGAAAAGTGTCTTAAGTCTTTTGCTTGTTTTGAATTGAGTTTTATTTGTTGTTGTTGAGTTATAAGAGTTCACTATGTACTTGAATTGTGTACAATGACACAAAAGCCCAGAAACATTTCTTTGGTCATTCTTCTGTAGTCATATTTCCCTTGGACTATAACTGGGAAAGATTCTCTGCTTTTAAGGATCCAGGTGATTATATTGGGACCCACCTGGATAATCTAGTCTAATCTCCCCATTACACAGGCCTTAATTACACCAGCAAATACCTTTTAACATGTAAATTATATCACTGTGAAGAATTTTAAGATACAGATTATTACATACCTTAGAGATAAAACAAGAATAGTCTCCTAGAGATGTAATTCAGTTTGGTGCAAGTTCTAATTATTAGGCTCTTTCAGGCATTCTGTTTTACCTTCCTTTTCCTTCTACAGCTGTATTCCTCTTTCAGCTTTGCATCCTTGGGGTTTTGATTCATATTTACTACTTTACCTTTGTTTCCAGGTTAGTATGAACTTTCTTTGAACCTCTATTGATCTCTAAAGGAGAAAAATAACTTTGTTTTGGAAATTTATTCTGGTCTTAGGTGTCTTCTCTTTGGATTCAGGTCAGGAATATTTTTCTTGTGGGCACCTGCTTCAGCACTTTGACTAACTAGGTTCTACCCTAAACTTTACCCCTGGATGAAAAATGGTTATTCTGTGTGTTTGATTGCTTGTTCTAAGGTTCTGTTTTATCCCAGGTTTGTTCTTCTTGGGCTTTGTCTGTCTTACTCTTAGGCTTCTTTGGGTGGACTTTTTTCCTCCTTAATGCTTAGATACTATTTTTTGCCTCATTCAGTGTTCTTTGTATTTTCTGTTTTTCCTGCCCTGTCATTATTCCTAAAATTCCTTTTAACTGTTTATAGTTCAGTCCTCTACTATCTGACTAAGTCTGGCTTTATCTCTTCCCCAACACAAGTAACCACATCTTTTCCTAGAGACATATGTACAGTTACCGTCAATTCCCATTTTATCTGGGAAGTCCTTTTGTTGTTTCCTATGAAACATTGTTTCCTTCTGTCAAATACTTATACTTCTCATATTTTCATTTGAACCAATCTGCCTCTTGCACCCTCTGTGGGTATCCCTTTAGCTATAGTATCTTTTGGAGCAGTTTTTTTTTCCCCCCACAAAGATTTACTTTTGCATACAAGAGCTGGGGTATAGGCCAGAGAAGCGGGGTGGGGGGTGAGAGGATTCACCATTGACAGAGTGGGGGACAGAACAGGCAGATTGACCGAAGTAGACTGCTGAGGGGAGCAGCGGGCGAGGCAGGAGAGGTCTGCTGCGCCACGTGGATTGCTCCCTGGCCGGGGGTCGAACATGCTGCAGAGGCTGCGGATTACTTCATAGTGTGGTGCTTAACCCCTTGTGCCACCAGGGAGGCCCCTGGGGCTTTTTTTTTTTTAAGCTTATAGATTAGGTGATGTGGTTCTGTCATATTGTTTGGGGGAAAATCTCTTTTGGTTTTGAGCTCTGCTTTATAGTTTTTCAAGTTAAAAATTTAACTGTTAGATATTGCTTGGGTGCAGGGGGAAAACTCGCCCTTATTTGGATTCTTCTGAGGGGCAGTTCAACAATTTAACACCAGACAGATTAGTAGGAGAAAAGACCAAAAGTTAATGATGTACATGTGGGGAATTCACATAACTGTGCATTCTAAGGAATAATAGAGTAAACCAGGGACATTTTATTCTGTGTTTAAGGACCTGGGACTCCAGGGACAGAGGGGGAAACTTCACATGACAGACAGAAAAGGGATGATCTTGTCTTTACTTTTGAAGAGGACATGTTCATTGATAAATCTGCACCGGGGTGATAGTCCCCAAAGTACATTCTTCTAGGTCATAAAAGGAGGAGCAGTGATTCTTTAATTAGGAAAAAGGGGAAAGACCAAAAGCTCCTACGACCTTTATTTCTCTTAATTTAAAATAATATATTCTTGGGGCCCTCTCTGGTGGCGCAAGGGGTTAAGCACTGCACTGTGAAGCAATCCACAGCCTCTGCAGCACGAGTTTGATCCCTGGCCGGGCAGGGAGCAACCCACATGGCACAGTAGACCTCTCCTGTCTCGCCCGCTGCTCCCCTCAGCAGTGTACTTGGGTCTGTTCCCCACTCTGTTTCTGGTGAATCCTCTCACCCCCCACATCTCTGGCCTGTACCCCAGCTCTTGTGTGCATAAATAAATAAATCTTAAAAAAAATCTATTCTTTAAATAATGGTAATAGACTTTCTGAGGCTAACGGGTCTCCATTAATCTTTTTTTTTTTTTTTTAAAGATTTATTTATGCATACAAAAACTGGGGTATAGGCCAGAGGTGGTGAGAGGATTCACCAGAGATGGAGTAGGGAGCAGAACAGGCGGTATTTTCTTCCCTCCTACCCTTTCTCACTTTTTCCTTCCTTCATTTTTAATCACTGTATGGTTCAGCATTCTATGGATGTTTGCGAGTTTATCCCACATTCCTCTGTTAATACATATTTAGGTGGTGTCCAATCTTTTGATTAGTCTTATCTAAGAGTTACAACTTACTATGTTATTAAGATCATATAAGGTAATTCTGTATAAAATAATTCTAAGGGCCTCCCTGGTGGCGCAGCGGTTGAGCGCTAGGTTGCGAAGCTGCCCGCGGCCTCTGTGGCGCCGGTTCGATCCCCGGCTGCTCCCCGGCCACCGGAGGAGGGTCCCACATGGCGCGCAGAACTCTCCTGCCGCCTGCTGCTCCCCTCAGCAGTGTACTTCGGTCCTTCTGCCTGCTCTGCTCCCCGCTCTGGCTCTGGTGAATTCTCTCACCCTCCCACGCTTCTGACTGTACCCAGTGCTTGTATAAACAAAACAAACAAACAAACAAACAAATAAATAAATAAAACATGCCTCTAAAAAAAAAATTCTAAAATATGACTGGGGGACTGTTTGTAAGACTTTTAGAGGTGGTTTTTGTTGAATATAAACATTACTATAGATATCTGTATTTTTGTTATTGGGTCATTTGAGTATATAGATGCCATATTTGATTTTTAAAACAGCAGTAGTAGGATGGTGTCTTTATAGTTTTCCCATCAGATTTGTCGAGATATATTTTTGGTGAAAGTTATAGAATAGGGCATTTTAAAATTTCTTTTTCTAGAGTAATCTGCCAGTCACATCATTTTAAGAACCACTGTTCCTGTGGCTTGAAACAATTTTAGATACTACTAACTATCCCGTCTGGTTTAATTTTGTATCCTGCCCAGGCTCCTGCTTATATTCGGGAATGTGCCAGATTGCACTATTTGGGCTCGAGGATGCAGGCATCAAAGGTAAGAACAGGAACTTTTTTTTCCCCCAAAGATTTATTTGGTAGGAGGAGGGAGAGGGATCAGAGAAAGGGAGGGAGGCACACAGGGGCCTGAGGTGATGGTGCACGGGTGCATTGGTGAAGGAAACTCTATGGGGACTACACCTGAGGGGGTCGGGGGAAGCAAATATTGTTTAAAAATGAACAATGATGTAAAAAAAAATTAATATAAAAAATAAAAAATAACAAAGTAACAACAAAAAAAAAAGATTTATTTATTTTTATACAAGAGCTGGGATACAGGCCAGAGGCGTGGGAGGGTAAGAGGAGTCACCAGAGAAGGAGCTGGGAGCAGAACAGGCAGAAGGCCGAAATACACTGCCAAGCGGAGCAGCGAGTGTGACAGGAGAGGTCTGCCACGCCATGTGGGACTCTCCCTGGCCAGCCGGGAATTGAACCCGTGCTGCAGAGGCTGTGGACAGCCTCATAGTGCTGTGCTCAACCCACTGTGCCACCGGGGAGGCCCAAGAATAGGAACTTGCTCTTAGTTCAAGCAATTAAAATTAGTGAAGTTCTTAAACAGTGAGGTTCTAAAAGGAAAGCCATGGAAAATAAAATGTTTTCAGTATTAGATTTAAAAATCATCTAGCTATTTTAAAATAAGAAAGAAGGGCCTCCCTGGTGGTGCAAGTGGTTAAGCACTGCACCATGAAGCAATCCACAGCCTCTGCAACATGAGTTCGATCCCCGGCCTGCCAGGGAGCAACAGACTTCTCCTGACTCGCCTGCTGCTCCCCTCAGCAGTGTACTTCAGTATATCTGCCTGTTCTGTTCCCCATTCTGTCCCTGGTGAATCCTCTTACCCCTTGCATCTCTGGCCTGTACCCCAGCTCTTGTATGCATAAATAAATAAATCTTAAAAACATAAGAATAAAATAAGGAAGAAGATTGAGAAGAAAATTAAGTATTCAAATAAAAATGCCCCTTTACAGTGGCTGCATTTAGAGGTGCTCCATGGTGGATGGTATCTTCTACGTAAGAGTGATAGTGTGGATTGATTGCACCAGTACCTTTTTTTTTTTTTTAATTTTTTTTTTTTTTTTTTTTTTTTTTAAGATTTATTTATTTATTTATTTATACAAGCACTGGGTACAGTCAGAGGTGCGGAAGGGTGAGAGAATTCACCAGAGCCAGAGCGGAGAGCAGAACAGGCAGAGTGACAAAGTACACTGCTGAGGGGAGCAGCGGGCGGCAGGAGAGGTCTGCGCGCCATGTGGGACCCTCGCCCTGCGGTCGGGGATCGAACCGGCACTGCAGAGGCTGCAGGCAGCTTCGCAACCCAGCATTCAACCGCTGCGCCACTGGGGAGGCCCTGCACCAGTACCTTTTTTCATAAAGCCCTTAAGTACTTGTTGTATATGATATAAACAGTTTGAAAGTAACAAATGCTTTGCAGTAATAAAAGTACAATTATATGTAATACATTCTTCTTTTTCATTTTTTTTAAATTTATTTATTTATGCATACAAGAGCTGGGGTACAGGCCAGAGATGTCGGGGGTGAGAGGATTCACTAGAGATAGAGTGGGGAACAGAACAGGCAGATTGACCAAAGCACACTGCTGAGGGGAGTTAGGAGAGGTCTGCTGTGCCATGTGGGTTGCTCCCTGGCCAGCCGGGGATCGAACTCATACTGCAGAGGCTGCGGATTGCTTCACAGTGTGGTGCTTAACCCCTTGTGCCACCAGGGAGGCCCTGTAATACATTCTTTATTTTTTTTTAATTTTTTAAAATTTTTTTATTTTTAAAATTTTATTTATTTATTTATTTTTTTAACAGAGGCTTGCTTTATTTATTTATTTGTTTGTTTGTTTTGTTTATACATGCACTGGGTATAGTCAGAAGCGCGGGAGGGTGAGAGAATTCACCAGAGCCAGAGCGGGGAGCAGAGCAGGCAGGAGGACTGAAGTACACTGCTGAGGGGAGCAGCGGGCGGCAGGAGAGGTCTGTGGGCCATGTGGGACCCTCCTCTGGTGGCCGGGGAGCAGCCGGGGATCGAACCGGCGCTGCAGAGGCTGCGGGCAGCTTCGCAACCCAGCGCTCAACCGCTGCGCCACCGGGGAGGCCCTGTAATACATTATTGTTTCAAGTTCAGTGGTAAATTAATTCTTACATCAAAAAACTAAGACTTGAGACCGCATGAGGTTAGAAAGCAAATGTTAGATGCTTATTAACACGATCACATATAATTATTGAGCTTTAAAAGCAGGGCATTTAAAAAAAGTCACACAAAGAGATAAAATATTTTTTTTTATAAAGTTTTTTTTTTAAGATTTATTTATTTATATAAGCACTGGGTACAGTCAGAAGCGCGGGAGGGTGAGAAAAATCACCAGAGCCAGAGCCACGAGCAGAACAGGCTGACTGACGAAGTACACTGCTGAGGGGAGCAGCAGGCGGCAGGAAAGGTCTGCGGGCCATGTGGGATCCTCGCCCTGTGGCCAGGGATCAAACCGGTGCTGCAGAGCTGCAAAGGGTGCGGGCAGCTTCGCAACCCAGCGCTCAACCGCTGCACCACTGGGGAGGCCTGAGATAAAATATTTTTAAATTATTTCTATTTAGTTTGTCTTGTTAGAAACTTTAGGTGTCATCTTATGCTATTTTTTTCTGCTCTGGTTTGTTTGTACTTTTTTTAAGCAAATGTTTGGTGTGACCAGGAAAGCAGCATATGATTTCAACTAGCTTAACTGGAGTGTGGTTTTTCTTAGAGAGTTGTTTCTGTTCCTGCTGTATAGTTAGTGTATCCTGTTGTCACGCGTGGGAAAGAACACCCACCAAGGACCCCTGCATTTGGGCTCCAAGACAAGGCCGTCACTTGAATAGTCATTTAGATCACTTTATTTTTTTTTTTTTTTTTTTTTTTTAATTTTCTAGAGGCATGTCTTATTTATTTATTTATTATTTGTTTGTTTGTTTGGTTTATACATGCACTGGGTACAGTCAGAAGTGCGGGAGGGTGAGAGAATTCACCAGAGCCAGAGCGGGGAGCAGAGCAGGCAGAAGGACCGAAGGACACTGCTGAGGGGAGCAGCGGGCGGCAGGAGAGGTCTGCGCGCCATGTGGGACCCTCCTCCGGTGGCCGGGGAGCAGCCGGGGATTGAACCGGCTGCAGAGGTTGCAGGCAGCTTCGCAACCCAGCGCTCAACCGCTGCGCCACCGGGGAGGCCCTAGATCACTTTAAACTTCAGCTTAGCTTCAGTTTTTCCTCTATGAAATGGGAATAATACCTTCCCTGCTTACCTCAAAGCACAGTAGTGAGAATGACATGAAATTAACAGATGCTTTGAAAACCGAACTCTTAGGAACTTAGGCTCTCTGGGCAGGTCATGGGAGTGAGTTATTAATATAACCTATAATTATAGGTTTATCTTTATCTGCTAATGGTACTTAGATTTGTCTTCCTGGGTATTAGAACATACCATGTTCTTCCCCCAAACCTCTCTTTTTGTTCCAGGTTTATGGGGCCTGAAAATAAAACTGGCAGGTTGTATTAATTCACTTTTTTCAATTTTTTTCTAGGATGATCTTGATCTGACAGCTTCATGTCATACCAAGTCCTTCCAACTCACAAAATCTCAGAAATGGAACCGAGTAGATTCCTACTCCCACGAGGAGACCCAGCAGCGTACAGATGAGGCACTGAGAGAGCTGTACCAACATGTTCACAATATGCCAGAGTCAGCAAAGAAGAGACAACTTATTAGACAGGTGCCTGAAGTCAGGGAAGCATGACAGGGCTTTTGGAATATAGAATCAATGGGAATATTATTTTTTTAAAAAGATTTATTTATTTATGCATATAAGAACTGGGGTACAGGCCAGAGGTGCAGGGTAGTGAGAGGATTCACCAGAGACATTGTTGGGGAGCAGATGAGGCAGATCCATTGAAATACACTATTGAGGGGAGCAGCAGGGGAGCTATGCCATGTGGGTTAGCTCCCTGGCTGGCTGAGGATTGAACTCATGCTGCAGTGGCTGGTGATAGTTTCATAGCACTGTGTTTAACCCCTGCACCACCAGGGAGGCCCCAATGGGAATATTGTTAAGAATCTCATATAAGTTTTGGCTCTTATTAGCACCAAGTATTGATTCATTCGAGAAAGTGAACTTGTCTGTGGAACTGTGGGTGTGATCTCTGTACTACTGCCCAGGGGGGAAAGTAGTGGAGGCGCTTGGATTTCTATAGTTAAACAGGAGGATCTGTGGCCTCCTTTGTGGCCCAGGGTTAAGTCTCAGTAATATCAAGCTATTACCAGCCCCTGCGGCATGAGTTTGATCCCTGGCCAGGGAGCTAACTCACATGGCACAGCAGACCTCTCCTGTCTTGCCCACTGTCTTGCTCCCCTCAGCAGTGGATTTGCCTGTTCTGCTCCCCAATTCTGTCTCTGGTGAATCCTCCCACCCCCGACACCTCTGGCTTACACCCGTTTCTTGTATGCATAAATAAATTAAAAAAAAAAAACACTAAAATCTTTAAAAAAAACAAACAAACAGGAGGATCTAACTATAGTTAAGAGTTTCTCTAATTTTGGTTATGTACCAAGTATGCTGAGAGAGAATCAGCAGTTATATTGTCTCACAGTTTTTTTTTTGTTTTTTTTTTAAGATTTATTTTATTTATACCAGAGAAGGGGTATAGGCCAAAGGTGCGGGAGGGTGAGTGAATTCACCAGAGACAGAGCAGGGAGCAGAACAGGCAGAAGGACACTGAAAACACTTCTTAGGGGAGCAGCGGGCAAGACAGCAGAGGTCTGGCGTGCCATGTGGGTTTCTCTCTGACCGGCTGGGAATCGAACCCGTGCTGCAGAGGCTGCGGACAGCTTCACAGCGCTGTATCAACCTGCTGCACCACCGGGGAGGCCCTTGTCTCACAGTTTAAACCTGTCAGATTCTCTTGGCAAATAACTTAATCTTTCTGAATTTCAATTTTGTTTGTAAAGTGGTAATTGTAATGTCCATGTTTCATGGTTGTAAAGATTAAAGAGAACAAAAGTAGTAGTTCTTACTAACGAGTTGTTTGCATTTGGAAAACAACAAGGTTTTAATCTGATACTAAAATTAGGAATTCTTGTGACTAAGTTTGTTTATTTTTTAACTATAGGAGCAAAATTAGGCCTCTTATTTGCCATTTTGAGACTCTGAATGTTGCTTGAGTGAATCCTAATGATTGGTCAGTTTTTTTCCTCAGGAAATTTGTCTCAATTTCTCTTGAATTTTAGCTGAACAGACAAGGTCAGCTTCTTGACTTCTTATTCAACTGGGACTTACTTGAGGGGGGAGTCTTTTTATTATTTTTTTTAATACCTTATCTTAAATATAGGACCAGACATAAATAAGTGTTCAGAAAATGTTGGACTGAACTGTTCTCAACAATTAGGGAAGTGCTTTAAGGGAAGTTTTCTATCACTCTCTTTGAAGTTGCTTTGAGATCTAGCAATTTGTGAGGGTGTTTGCTGAGTATTGCAGATTCAAAGCAGTTTAATAATTTAATTCGGAATACAAACTATGACAGCTATTCAGGTAGGAAACGTATAATTTTTCTCGTCAAGAACATTGACGGTTAAAGATTATACAAAGGAAAAAACCCAGTATTTTTTCTTCTTTGGGAAGGATAGAAGAAATTAAGTCACTCATCTTAACAGTGTTTATATTTTGAATATTTCTTTTAGTCAAAAGGAAAAAAGATAAAAAAAAAATAGAGCAAATTCCTATGGATATATATTTTACAGAGTTATGATCATACTGTATTCTTTCTTTAATCTCTCCATTAGTCAATAAGCATGATAGCATACACATTTTCTGATGTATGCTCAAAAACTTGCATTGGGACTCCCTGGTGGCTTAGGGGTTAAGTCTCAGCACTATCATGGCTGCGGCACTATCATTCCTCGGTAGGGAGCTTATCCACATATCGCACAGCAGACCTCTCCTGTCTCGTCCACTGCTCCCCTTAGCAGTGTATTTCTGTAAATCCTCCTGTTCTGCTCTCCACTCTGTCTCTGGTGAATCCTCTCACACACTCTCCACCCACTATCACCTCTAGTCTACACCATAGACTTCCATGCAAAAATACAAAAAAACCATTAACAACAAAAACTTCCTTGCAGGATTTAAAATACTGCCATTTATTTTGAAGATACTATAATTTTACTACTTCCTAATTTTTCTCCATGAAAAATTTCTCACTATAGAAACATTTAAACTTCCAGACGAGTATAAAGAAAAAAGTAAAAAAATCTCCTATAATTATCCAGAAATAACCACTGATAACATTTTGGAGTTTCTTACCATGAACATGTATTTCACATTTTATCCTTTCGCTTAATTGAGATTATAATATATATTTAGTTTTTTATATCTTACCATTTTCACTTAACATCATATCATGAACATTTTCCATGTCATTAAAAGGCTGTAAACATTTTTAATGGTTGCATATTTCATCATATAACCTAATATATATACAGTTTGCCATCTACTGGGCACATTGAGGAAGTAGGTCATTTATTCATTGACAAATTTTGTTTGTAAGTACTTTCATTGTAGATTACTTCCTAGAAGTGGCATGACCAAAGGGCACGATGCCCTTTTTTCCTTTTTTTTTTTTTGCTCGATACATGTACTAGGTCCCTTTTAGTATTAGGCCCTTCCTTCACTCTTTGCCTTCATTTTTCTCCCTAAAAAATTGCCAAAGTGTGCTTGTTTTAATACATTTTAAATTTGTAGTAATTTAAATTTAGAGGAAAATTGCGAAAATAGTACAGAGAATTCCCATGTGACTTTTACCCAATTACTACTAATGCTAATATTGTTAAAACTAACACTGATACATTACTAGTAATATTGTAGACTTTATTCAGATTTTACCAGTTTTTACACTAATAATTGTTTCTCTCCTCCAGGATACTGCATTGCATTTATTTTTCTTAAAAAATATTTATTTATTTATGCATACAAGAGCTGGGGTACAGGCCAGAAATGTGGGAATGAGAGAATTCACCAGAGACAGAGTGGGGAACAGAACAGGCAGACTGACTAAAATACACTGCTAAGGGGAGCAGTGGGCAAGTCAGGAGAGGTCTGCTGCGCCATGTGGGTTGCTCCCTGACCAGCCGGGAATCGAACTCGTGCTGTAGAAGCTGCGGATTGCTTCATAGTATGGTGCTTAACCCCTTGCGCCACCGAGGATGCCCCCTGCATTGCATTTAAACACACATACATACATCTCTCTCTCTGTACTTGTGAAAGAAATCAGATTAGTTTTCATAGTCTGGATTTTTCTGCCATACTTGTAGTGTTACTTAATGTGTTCCGCAGTCCTCTTACGATTCTAAAAGTTTGATCTAATTTAGATTTCATTTTTTTGTACGTTGATGGTATGTATGTACTTTTTAATTTAATTACCCCCTCAGAGTAATTTCCAGAGTAATTTTTGACTTTTTTTTTTTTTTGGCAGCATCATTTCTGCCTCACTGATTTGCCAACCTGCTAATCTATTTATGTATGGACTCACTTACTCCTTTTTTTTCCTGGATCATTACACTTACAGTATTGGGTTGTCATAGAATGCTCCCTTTTGATGGGGAAATATTAACAAAATGTTTGCTATGTTTTCTTTTAGTTTATTAAGCAATCTGTGACCCAAACACCAGGGCAAGAACCTTCTACTCCCCGGGTACAGAAGAGGGCCCGTTCACGGTCCTTCAGTGGCCTTATTAAGGTAGATATGCTGTGCTTGCCTTTTAGCATTGACTGTGAGAAAATGTAACTAACAGTCTGATTTTTCTTATACATAACAGTGTTCTTTTCTTTGGCATCCTATAAAGGGTTCATCTGTAAGGGGTTAAGGATAGAACTTGGAAAAAATTTTATTATTCAAAGCATTTTGCTGTTTTTCAAATCAGAAAAGGAACTCTATAAGTGGAGTAAAAGAAATAAAGGTCCTTCTTTCTCCCTTTGGATTGCCGACAGAGTTCTTGTTCCTAAGCAGAGTAATGAGTCTCTTTTGCTTCATGACCTGCTTTGTGCTACATGCTTCATTGTGTGATTTGCTGAAGTCATAGAGAAATGAGAAAGTTGTAAGACACTAGGGAAATTGTTAGGAAGTAGATTTTCTAATGTGAATTTTAGGTAACTCAAATTTTTATAATCTTAGTATTTTGATCCATTGTTGTATTTTCTATCTTTGTATTAAATTCATTAAATATCTTGCTTTTAAAATAAATTATCTATCTATCTATCTATCTATCTATCTATCTATCTATCTATCTATCTATCTATCTATCTATCTAATCTATCTATTATTTCTGTGCTATTGCCACCACCAGTATGTTTGCAGATTAGACTCAATTCATCAGTCTTCATGGACAATTGGAGCTTGTAGTTAAGGGATACTGCCATCAGGTGGCAGTAGATAACTTGACTATGGAGTTCAAATTTCTAGACATAAATAAAGGCAAGTTTCTGGTTAACTTAAAGAGAGATTAGCAACATTTTTATTCTGCTGTTTTTCCTTTTAAAAATTGTTTTAACATTCCAAAATCTATGAACTCTTGACGGCAACATCAAGGAGTTCTTTGCATAAAATTAAAATTAGTATCCTAAAAATTGCCCTGTAATTTATATAATTTTCTTCTTTAAGCTGCAGTTATTATCATTAATCGATAAGTTTAGTATTCACTCTCAGTCCTGATCCATTGGGGCTGAATAGCCTCTGGGACATTGGTTTTGCTTGACATGAAAATTTCCTTAACTATCACAAAGTCAAAGGGACCCATAAAATGAGAGAAAATATTTGTAAAACATTTGTAAAACATAAGGGATTAATATTCAGAGTATTTAAAGAACTTTTAACAACCAGAGCAAAATCCCAACCAGATTAAAAAATCAATAGTGGATTTATAGACACTTCTCTGGAAAATTTACACAAATTGCTAGTAAACACATGAGAAGATGCAAATCAAAACCACAATGAGAATCAAATTCACACCCACTAGAATGACTGTTACTAAAAAAAGACACAACAAAGTAAGAAGTGTGGTGAGGTTCCAGAAATTGGAGCCCTGTTCCACTGCACTGTTGGTGGGAATCTAAAATGGTAAATCACCATGAAAAATAGTATGACTGTTACTTAAATAATTGAAAATAGAAATACTACATAATCCAACAAGTCCACTTTTGGGTACATACTCAAGAGAATTGAAAGTAGGAACATGAACAGATACTTGTATACTCAAGTTTGTGGCAACATGATTCACAGTAGCCAAAAGGTCAAAGCCACCCAAGTGTCCACTGATAGATGGAGAAATAAAAGAGCATTTGCAGATAATGGAGTATTACAAAGGAAGTAAGTCATGTCACATGCTACAACAAGGGTGAACCTTGAAAATATTGTGCTAAGTGATATAAGCTAGTCATAAAAGAACAAAAATTGTTCTGTTACTTATATGGCGTACTTAGACGTTTGCTCTAAGAGAGTAATCAGATTCATAGGAGCAGAAGATAGAATGGTAGTTGCTAGGGTTTGGGGGAAATTAGGTGGAGAGTGATTGTTTAATGGTACAGAGGTTTTCTCTGGGAATCTGAAATGTTCTGGAAATGGGTGGGGTTAATGTTTATATAATCTGACTATGCTTGATGCCACTGAACTCTCCATTTAAAAATGGTTAAAATGGGGCTTCCCCAGGTGGCGCAGTGGTTGAGCGCTGGGCTGCGGGGCTGCCTGCAGCCTCTGCAGCGCCGGCTCGATCCCCAGCCACCTGTGAGGGTCTCACATGGCTCTCAGACCTCTCCTGCCGTGCCCACTGCTCCCCTCAGCAGTGTATTTCATCAGTCTGCCTGTTCTGTTCCCTGCTCTGGCTCTGGTGAATTCTCTCACCCTCCCGTGCTTCTGACTGTACCCAGTGCTTGTATAAATAAATAAATCTTTAAAAAAATAAATCACGATGATAATGTTTAAAAAAAAATGGTTAAAATGGCACATTTTATGTGTGTGTTTTACCACACACAAAATAAAAATCCCTTTGCTCTCATCCTAGTAGTGCATTCACTTGCTCAGACATGGCTAGTAAAAACTTAACAAATTGGTTCTTTTTACTTGAAAGTCTGGCATTCCTTCTGACTTCCCTGTCTTTTTTTTTTTTTTTTTTAAAGATTTAATTATTTATGCATACAAGAACTGAGGTACAAGCCAGAGATGGGGGGGTAGTGAGAGGATCTACCAGAGACAGAGTGGGGAACAGAACAGGCAGATTGACCAAAGTACACTGCTGAGGGGAGCAGCGGGCGAGTCAGGAGAGGTCTGCTGCGCCATGTGGGTTGCTCCCTGGCCGGCTGGGGATCGAACGTGTGCTGCAGAGGCTGCAGATTGCTTCATAGTGAGGTGCTTAACCCCTTGTGCCACCAGGGAGGCCCTGACTTCCCTGTCTTGATAACAGGAGAAGTTATAGTCAAATAAATGTTTCTCAAATAGATGTTTCTTTGACTAAAGTTAGGTGAGTGTAGTAAGCAGTTGGTTCTAGATGTATTGCTAATTGTTGCTTGAAATGTAAATAAATAGTATATCCTCTTGGCAACTGCCCATCTTTTACTGAGGGAATTTAGAACTTTAGAATTCTATCAGCAACTTAAAAAAAATGTTAGCTAGTTTCATAAAACAAGAATAAAAGGTTTTCATTGTAAATGAAGAGACCTTTGAGCTAATAATTGATATGGGTTTCTGCCTAATAGCAGTGAAATAAGGAGATGTCTTATTTCATAAGTTCACTGGAAACTGTGCAGCTGTCCTGTAGCTTCTGGGCCCCCAGTTTAGCTTGCTTTGAGGTAGTATTTGACCTGTGAAAGGAAGCGGGACTGGTCTTATTTGCCAGCATTTCTGTTTTTAACTATTTGATTTATATCCTGCTTTGATCATTTTTGGGCTAGGTTTTTTTTTCCCCTCAGACCACCTCCTCTCTTATAAATAATGTATTACATCAGGATATTCTGCTGTATATATTATAGAGTTTATTTAGAGTTTATTCTAGTTTTGATATATTCCTTTTTTGGAATTCAAAATTTATTCTCTAAGGAGAAAAATGGAAGATTTCTCCAAAGATGGTAGAATTGTCGCTGTCAGCTGTTGCAGTAAGTTACATCAGTATCTGAGCTGCTCAGAGATGAAAGGGCTTTTAGTCCTACTCAGAATGTCAGTAGAGTCATCTGACCCTCTTAAGAAGACCTGTATTCTCTTGTGGCTATATTAGAAACTCTTAAAGAATTCCTCCAAATTTTCCAATCCTGTATGAGGCCATGAGAGGGAAGCAAAGTCTTGGAGTGGACGCAGCATAAGTATCCCTTGGTGGGGAGACAAGGGGGGCACTCTTTATACCGCCAGAGATAGCATGTCTTCAGGGGAAAGAAACTACACTGGTAAGGAACTGGCATTTCTTTCATGTTCTTAGAAATGCAACTGTGATTGGCCTGTATAAGCTATTTTAAATAGACTATATAGTTGCACTAATATTTCAGCCCAGTAAAGGAAAAGTGATCACTAAAGAGAGGCGATGATTTCAGGGTTTTTCTTTTATAGAACACTTTGACTTCCCTAGTGTCAGATGGCCTGGGAGGGCCCCTACATAATTTATCAGAAAACTGAGTTTATTTTTTAGCCTAAGAAACTATGGTTCTGAAGGTGGGTTTAGCTATAATATGAACATAGTCGATGTTTCTAAACCAAATATTTTTCTCTTCCTAAATCAGCGGAAGGTCCTAGGAAATCCGATGATGTCAGAAAAGAAAAATAAGACCCCTACTCCGGAATCTGTAGCTTTTGGTGACTTGAAGAGAGCCAGCAAAGAAAATATGAACCTAGTAAGATACTGTTTTCTGGACTTTTTCTCTCTTTCTGTGTACATTTGTAGAAGGAGGACAACGGATATACTGTCATCTGTTTTTCCTTTGTTTCACTGGACCGTTCAGTTATTCCCTTTTCTCAGTTAATCCTTTCATTTATGCTGTCTTATTTTTGTAGATTTTTACTGGTTTATTCAACAAACACATATGAGTTGAAGGAGGAGCTAGCCAGTCATAAGCAGAGAAGATAAATACAGTGAAATAGCTCCACAAAGTGCTGGAGGGATCATTCTTTCTGGGAGACTCCACAGCGTGGGTGACCTTTGAGCCAGGCCTACCTGGCACTGCATTAGCTGGGGGCTGGTCCTTCAGGCATCTCAGGCAGAGTTACTTCATTAAGCTAGCAATAAAATAAGTTAAGATTAATGATAAAAATATATCAGTCTCATTAAAACTTCTCATGTTGAATTTGAACAAGTAATTCCTCAGTAGCCTGTCTATAGGAATGACAGTAGCACATTTACGCCACTAAATTTTTTCTTATTACAGTTATTTTCTGACTCCCCGCCTGTCATGATGACACCAACAAGATTGAAATGGTCTGAGGGGAAGAAAGAGGAGAAAAAAGGTACTAAGTGCTCTTATTCCATATTCTTAATGAGTGTTGCTCCTTTCTGCATCTGGTCAGCCAGTAGCCTTTTTTGAATTCCCAGTGTAGAATGGCTGCGACCAGAAGCAGTGTAAAAATTACAAGGCACTTGCCCTTGAGTTCATTTAGCAGATGGTTCTTGAGCAGCTACTCAGCACTGTCCCAGGTGCTGAGGAGTAGAGCTGTGAACACAGACCTACAGGGTCCCTGCATTCTTGGGCAGATGGGAGACATGAAAAATATCTTAAGAATACTTGTTAAGCAAATTAAAAACAAGTGTAAACTAATTTGTGAAACCAAGCGAAGGCATGCTGAGAATATCATCAGTAAACATGGAATAGACTTTAGTCTTGTTTATGCAGTGATGCTTCCTTGATAAACAACTCATGCTGAAGGGCCCTGGAAATCAAATCATGTAACGTGATTTTGAGAATATTTAGGACAAGAAGGATTACGTAGTGTTGGCACTGTTGTTTGCACCTTGGGTTCATTTTGGTAAAAGGCTGTTGTACTTTCCTCTGAGGAAAGACCTTGGGATTTGTAGACAGGCTTGATCTGAGTCATCATTTCTCTGGTTTGGAAAAGCCATTCATTCTCTATGAGCCTGTTTTTGCCTCTGAAAATGAGGATAATAGTTAAATCTACTTCACAGGTTTCTTATGAGACTCAATTGGAATAATATTGGGGAAGCATGTGTTAATTGTTAAAATGTATAGTAGTAAATTATAACTAAAATAACGAATTGGTTTGTTTTATAAGACTTGTATAACAGATGAAGTCTACTGGACATGAGCATAATTACTTACATATTTGAAGCACCAGCAAGAGAAAGAGAACCAAAAAAGCTTGATACTGATGGACAAATCTTTATTCTTTTTTAGAAAATTAGATTTCTTTACTTGAATGCATGTTCTGATCTTTCTTCTTTCCACCATGCTTTTGACTTCTAAACTGAGCTGTCTGATTAAGGCAAGTCAGTGTTTGAATTATTTCCACCTGTGGGCCTCCTTGGTGGCGCAACGGGTTAAGTCTTGGCATGATGAAG
The DNA here is from genome assembly GCF_014898055.3 of Talpa occidentalis. Classification (NCBI taxonomy): domain Eukaryota; kingdom Metazoa; phylum Chordata; class Mammalia; order Eulipotyphla; family Talpidae; genus Talpa; species Talpa occidentalis. The sequence continues at coordinate 23,173,616 of NW_023605194.1, forward strand.
CTATCAGCAGTCACTGCAGCATGAGCTCGATCCCCAGACAGGGAGTTGACCCACATGGCACAGAAGACCTTTCCTGTCTCACTTGCTGCTCCCCTCAGCAGTGTATTTCAGTAGATCTGCCTGTTCTGCTCCCCACTCTGTCTCTGGTGAATCTCCTTGCCCCTCCCCCACATACCTCTGGCCTATACTCCTGCTCTTGTATGCATAAATAAATAAAATAAATCTTTAAAAAATAAACATTTCCCCCTATATATCCATGAGTCAAAACCAAACATGTTTGCTTCAGTTCTACTTTTGTTGCTTTCATTTGTGGAAAGCTAATCAAAAAATGATATTATCTTTCTATGATGACAGTTCCATTTTTTGGAAGAAAGAAATGAATTTAAATTAAGCCAGTTTAATATTTTATTTTTATTTTTTAAAGATTTATTTATTTATGCATGCAAGAACTGGGGTGCGGAGGGTGAGAGGATTCACTAGAGACAGAGTGGGAAACAGAACAAGCAGATTGACTGAAATACACTCACCGGACCCTCACCGGCTGAGGGGAGCAGGGGGCAAGTCAGGGGAGGTCTGCTGCACCATGTGGGCAGCAGCCTGGTCGGCCAGGGATGGAACTCGTGCTGCAGTGGCTGCGGACAGCTTCATAGGTTGCGTCTTAACCCGTTGCGCCACAAGGGAGGCCCAGTCAGTTTAACATTTTAGTTTTAGAGCAGGTATTCTTAACTTGTCTGATATTGTTGATGTAATTTTATATGTAGGTACATATGTGCATTTTCTGAAGGAGAGAATATATAGTTTTTATTAGAGTCTCAAAAGTATTAGTGATTCAGAATGGTGGAGGTCCACAGATAATGAATGACCTTCCACTGAATGAAGCCATGGTGTTTCACTTTTCTCTGTTCCTGGTCATGTCCTCTGTCTGCAAATGATGAAATGATGCTGCATTCTTCTTCTTTTTTTTTTTTTTAAATGAGGCATGTATTTTTATTTATTTGTTTGTTTGTTTGTTCGTACATGCACTGGGTATAGTCAGAAGCGCGGGAGGGTGAGAGAATTCACCAGAGCCAGAGCGGGGAGCAGAGCAGGCAGAAGGACCGAAGTACACTGCTGAGGGGAGCAGCGGGCGGCAGGAGAGGTCTGCGCGCCATGTGGGACCCTCCTCCGGTGGCCGGGAGCAGCCGGGGATCGAACTGGCGCTGCAGAGGTCGCGGGCAGCTTCGCAACCCAGCGCTCAACCACTGCACCACCGGGGAGGCCCGATGCTGCATTATTCTTGTCTTCCTTCCTCCTCTCTAATTCTTTTCCATTTCTTTTTCTTTTCTTTTCTTTTCTTTTTTTTTTGTGGGACCCTCACCGGCGGCCGGGGAACAAACGGGCGCTGCAGAAGCTGCGGGCAGCCCTGCAGCCCAGCGCTCAACCGCTGCGCCACCAGGGGAGGCCCCTAATTCTTCTCCATTTCTGAGCGACCTATTGTTGTCTGCCTGCGTGTCCGCTTCTTGTGATTGTTGGTGGTCTGTCTTAAGTTCTCTGTTCATCTCTGCTTTTGCTTTACCCCCCTTAACAGCTTGGTCTACTTCCATAGCTTAGTTCTGCTCTCTGGACGATAACTGCTCCCAGATCTGAACTCCTTCACTCTCTAAGCCCACAGATCCAGTTATGTGCCATCTATTTCTTTTACACAATGGAAACAGTCAGTTTTTCAATGGTGATTTTATAAAAATAACATGTTCTTTGAAAAAGATAAACCAGTTTTATTATCATCATCACTAATAGTATTCTCAACATCATTCAAAAAGACATTTTTTTAGTACAGGGTTTCTCAACTTGGCACTATGCAACATTTGGTTCAAAAAATTCTTTACTGTGGAGCTACCCTGTGCATTGTTGGAGGTTTAGCAGCATTCCTGGTCTCTACTCAGCAGTTTGCCCAGTTCTCACACCAAAAATGCCTCCAGGCATTGCCAGATGATTCCAAAATGAGAGGAGGAGGCAAGATCATCCCTAGGTATAAACTACTGATTTAGCACCTGCTCATTAATTTTTAGCAGTGAGAATCTTAGCCATTGTTCAAAGTCTAGCCGAAACCCTACCTCCTCTTTGAAAGCTTCTTTGGCTAACCCAGCCAGATACACTTTTTCCTTTGAACTCTTTGACTTTCTAAAACATTGCTGTTTAATATGATTTATTATAGTTATTTATTTCTCATGTGTTGTCAATCTCAAACTGTTTTCTCTTCTGGAAGACAAGGGTCAGGAGAGGCCTCTTGTCTTCTGTTTTTCTCTTATTTTCATTAAGACAGTGCCTTGCATCTAGTAGGCATTTAGTAAACATTTGCTAGTGAGAGAAATAGTAGTGGTAAGAATATGAACTCTGCATTCACTTAGGCTTGGATTCAGTTCCCAGATTCACTGCCCAATAACTATGTGTCTTGGGGCAATTTAATTTGTGTAGGCTTCAGATTCTGCACTTGTAAAATGGCAAGATTGTTAACCTAATGTCCAGGTGGTTGTGAGGACAAATGAGTAAAATACCTAAAGAACTCAGAGTAGTCTATACCTTAGTTTATGCACTTAATGAAGTGGGGGCTGTTATTGCCATTGAGATGGTTTAATGAGTTGAGATTAGAGCAAATGTACAAAATGATTACTCTGGTTGTGAGCTCTAAATTATCAATTTTCTTTTATGCGCAATTTATAGGAAATATTAACTATACACTCTAGCTTTTAGGTAGGATGTTTGCATAAAGAAATATTTATAAATGTGATTAATGCTCTTGTTTCTCTCATAACCTAGCATTCCTCTGAAGGATCCAACCTCTCCTGTCTACCCAGGATTTTCTCTGCAGCGGGCAGGAGTCATTACTACTTACAGAGAAGCTTGGACTTGCAGCTTGCTTGCTGCATTTTGAATTGTGAAAGTCAGCTAATCCTGTGACCTCACTGATACTTCTAACCCCACTCACTGGATGATGCCCGTACACTCTGCCTTCTGAACCAGCACTAGCAACTTTCTGTCTTTTTTTTTTTTCCCCCCACTATTATGGGAAAAACCACTAACAAGGCAGCTTACACAGCACAGTAAATGGACAGACAAGGTGGGTTCTAGTGCTTATTCAGTGTATTTGCTTAGGCAGAGTGTACTTTTTTTAATATGAAATTTGTGCTTAACTCTGATTTTTTTTTTTTTTTTTTAACTACTGTCAATCCCAGTGGATTGATGTTATTTTTAACTGATATTTTGGGCTTTTCTGTTTTGATAGTATTATGGGGTTTTTGGTTGTTTCTTGTTTGTTTTTTGTTTTATTAAAAGCCATTTTTTGGAAAGGTAATCTAAATGGGCTCTAAGGCAGATAGATAGATACCCTTTCACCCTTTTCCACCTCAAGCTTTGGGAAAGCTCTTAATCTCATAAGCTATATTCTTCAGTACCTTATTGTGTTCAAAAAATTTCTAGCTTTCCTAGAAATTTTAAATTATTTCTTGGGTGTGAGATTATAGGATATTTGATCTGTGATCTTGAGAAAGGAGAATTTAGAATGTTAAAATTATCAAATTTCGGTTAAGTTGTGTCTCTCCATCCTTCTCTCCCTTTCCTCAGTGATGCCAAAATAGTTGTGTGGTTGCTGAACTCATTTCCATCAGTTTCCTCTCACCTAAAACATTTCTGGTGCCAATGTAATACTTCGGTGCCAAATCACTGTGACTCAGGGAAAGTCACTGACAGCTTTCTAGAGGTTTGCTGAAAGATCTGTATGTACGGAAGCTCCGGAGTGTGACTGGGATGGGCCTGAATGGCTTCATGTCCAGGACAACTCCTTACGAATGGGATTCTAGTGCATCCTTCTTAGGGATCTGGGATGCGGGCTAGACCACATCCTTGAGAGCAAGTTGGAGTCGGAGGAAGGAAGTGTGAGCATTGATGTTTGCAGGACTGAGAGGACTTAAAGGAGAAAATGTTCTTTGGGTGCACTTAAGGCTTTCACCAGTGTTTTAAGGAGCTGTTGCTATACTGACCTCTCCTTGTCAGATTGCGCATGGAGAGTGATTGGTGATGGGGCCAGACCTCTGACTGGGTTGGGCATGTCCGTGAGTTTGAGGTGAGCAATGGCATGACTTTGACCTGGTGTAAAGCCTCACTGCCTGGAGAGTGGCACATGGCAGGTAAGAATGTCTGGTTTGTGCCTACTTCGTTAAGCAGTGGGACATTCTTGCCTTGTGTGTGGAACTGAGTCAGGCCTCTATGTGGAAGCAGTTTCTCAACAAAGTATGATTTTCTGATCTGTTTTAAAACTATTGAAAATGCTGTGTTATTTCTGAGACAAAAGATGACTGGATTGGGGTTTGTGTCTGGTGTGAGTCCTTTTCTTTATTTTCTTTCTTTTGCTGCTATAACAGCGAAAGTAAAGGACCAATGTGAAATTTGGCCTTTCAGTGGATCATTTGTGAACAGTTGATGGGTAGGATTATAATGGTGCTTAGAGCCCCTATCTCGAGAGCAACTTATATGATTCTTTAAGATACATATTAGCTAATTCATTGTTGGACTGTTTTTCTTATTGGGAAAAAATTAAATTCCTTGGTACCAGCTATCACTGAATTCAAGCAAAAACTTGTTTTAGTATGACGAGAGTGATGGAGTGTCCACACTTCCTTTTCTGATTTGTCTGAGTGTTTCTTTGGAGGAAAGCCTATTTGCTATGTTCTGGCATCAGGTAGAGAGCGCAGAGCAGTGACCTGATAACCTTTTCATTCATTCTGTGGTTGCATTTGAGGGAGGAGTGGAGATATAGAGACATTCTGGGGATGAGTGGAATCGGTAAGCCAGGCTAGTGTTCCAGGCTGGTGTGGTGAGAGAGGTGTTTGTCACATGCACATGCTTTTAGATAGCTCGCCCCTTGGGCAGTTTATGTGATACTCGGGTAATGTGTGTTTCATTGGAGTTATTTATTGAGTATGCTGTCCCTTGCGTTAAGGGTATGATAGGTCATTTTTTTTACAGAAGCTGTGATCTAGTTGGAATCTGGATTTGAAGAAAAAAGAACATAACCTTCTACCTTGCAGTATGTGACTATTCTAATCCTGTGGAGTGTTATGGGGAACTCAAAGATAAAAAAGCCTTTTATCATTTGCTACAGAAGGGTACTATCTCCCTTCTGACTTGGTGGGTGGGTATTTTTGAGCCAGTATTTTTTAAAATTTAAAAAAATTAAAAAAATTTTGATTTTAAAACAATTTTTTAAAAAATCCATGTTTTTAAATTTGTTTTGTCATGTTTATTTTTCATGTTGGTATAATCTCTTTGAAAATGCTTCTTGCACCTTTTAAAATTTCATTTCTTTCTGAGTTGAATTGCGATAAGGTTTGATGTGGTGTCAGGAGGAGGCAGAATATTTGTGGCAGAGAACACAAGCATAAAAATGCCAACCACATCCCCTTGATTCAGGTTTGCACTGGGTGAGCTTCACCAGCTGGATCTGTGAAAACCGTAGATGCTGGAGTTTCTAGTCTTTTACAGCTATGGGCCTCCACACTGGGACCAATGACTGTGGTTTGAGAAACTCCACTGCAGCAATGAAAGAGAATTAGGGGGCACTGACTGTACCTGAGTGCCAAAACCTAGTAAAGGAGCCGGTACTTAACGAGCCATAACTGAAACTATGTTGATCCTCCATAAAGGAAAGTTCTTTGCCTTGAATGTCCTTCCAGAGTTAGTCAGGAATGACATGGGAACACCCTTGGGAAATGAGTAATGCAGGGCTGTTGACAGCAGTGGTCCCTGGATGTTCTGGCGGGGTCTTGTTTCACCTGCGTGTGAAGCCAGTTGATCCCGGAATGAGCAGAGCCATCTGTTCTCCTCAAGAGCCGTGTTTCTCCTCAGCTTTCCTCATTGGCACCTGTGTTAGATACGGTTTAAAATGCTGCCTTCTCGGAGAGTCTGTGGTCACTGGGGCTGTGCCCCACACTGACTCCCTGTGTGACCTTGCAGAACTGGGGCAGCCAATTTTGGGAAGGGACTTCTCCAGACTGTCTGCTTTCTGTCTTCATGCCAGGCCCTTGCACAGGTGCTTGAAGCTGGTGGCTCTTATTCTGCTCTTTTGAAGTTGAATTCCTGTTCCTAGGAAAGAGCTCATCCTTGTCCTCCTTTACCCTGAAACTTCTGCACTGAAGATAGGACCTTGGGTCTAAATCTGAGTTTCCAGCATTTGGCAGGATTGTCCTGGCATTTGGGAAAGATTTGGATTCCTAAGAGAACTTTTCAAGCCAGTGGGGATTAACCCAATCCTAAACTCACTATGGAAAGCCCGAGATCTTTCCACCAGTGGAGAGTTGGTGGAGGGGCTAGTGAGGAGCTGGAGTGCCAGGGTTACCATGGAAACTGGAGTGTGTGAGGCTGCAGCCTAGCTGGCTCAGGAGCCATTGAGCACTCCCCTAGGCGTGTTTAGCGACCAGCAGGACTTGTTGGGAAAACATTTCCCAGTCACAGGGTCCTTTCTTCATAGCAGGGGTTACTTTTGCCCGATCCCTGAGCTTGCTCAGCAAGAGAAGCAAGGTTTCCTATTTCACTTCACTGTTTTTAAATTTTCATTCTTATTTGACTGTTATATATAAGTGTGTATGTATGTAATGGAATATGTAAAGAAACAATTATATGCATTGTTTTCCTTTTATATTCATGTCATATTCTAAAATTAAATTTCTTTTCATACTCATAGGCTTTGAGTGGTCTTTTAACTCACATTTTGACTGAGGAATTATTTTAAAGAGAGATTGCTGCTTGTTCTGAGGAATATGAACCCTCTAAGAAAATTGCCATTTTGAATGTTTTCCTGGCTCGTGGGTGGGGTCGGAGGAGCGGGGCTTTGGGTGATAGGAGGTGGGGTTTGAGCCTCTGAGAATCCTGAGCTTCTTGAGTTCCTGTGTGAATCTTGAATGGTCGTGTAGGTTTCACTTGGACACATAACCTTTGTTTCTTCATTTAGAAATAAACCGTGTAGTTACAGTAACAGTAAAAACAGAAGGACATTTTCATCTAGAGAAGCAAATTGTAGTGCTTAGACACCTCTGGTTGAAATGTTTCTACCACTGATTTATTACATATGTGACCTTGGGTGTATCTCCTCATCTGAAAGGTGGGAAAACTGGTGTCTTAGTAATGCCATCCGTGCTCTTAGATATAAGGACTTTACACAGAGGTTTTCTTTTCTTTTTTTTTTTAAATAATAAATTTTATTTTTATATTCCCCATACAATTGCAACCCCCCCATTCTGATCCCAATCCCTCCCCTCCCGCCCCCCTACACAGAGGTTTTAATCTGAGGCCCATAGTTGTGCTTCAGGATGTCTTCTGCCTCTGTTATTCTATGTAAATTTTGTGTGCATTTGAATTTTTCAAAGGGAGAGATTTGATAGTTTCTGCAAGAATCCCAGAGGATTCCTTGACCACAGAAATGCTCAGAACCACCAGCCTTACACAGTGCCTGGCAGATGGCAAGTATTCATTAAATGTTAATTTTCTCTCTCTCTCTCTGCCAAGGAGACATTTTATAATCAGTAGGTTATTGATGCTGACATAGTGATTTTTGATAACAAAGGAATCACTTAAATCCGGAACAGATATAAAAACTCTGCAGTTGTCTTTACTCCATCACCTACACACGAATTCCTTTTGCTGTGTTAGCTCCCCAGGTGCTGCTCAGAATTGTCTGTCCCTCTCTCTTCACCCCCAACCACCAACTCATATATTTGCCCTAAAAAATGGAGCCAGGTCTGTTCTTTGACAGTAAAGCGTGGAGAGAATCTTAGATGGTACACAGAAATCTGAGTAATGTAGAAGGGGAGAGAAAGGGCTTCAGGGACTAGAGTTATTTTGAAAAATAGGATCACCGTGTGCAGCAAATGCCAATCATGTAGAGCATAATTACTAATTGAATTGTAGAAAGTAATAAAGTTGTAGATATGCATTAAAAACAGTGGGAAGGGAAAATAATAAAGTTGAGAAGAATTTTCCTTCGCCTCTGCTTCCTCCCGCCAGTGCCGGTCCCCCACGGCAGGCTCCAGCCACATTCTTGAATTAGAAGCCGAGGGAAGGGGAAAGATGAAGAAGCCTCTACCCCTGACTAGAATCACAGTGTAGAGTACATCAAGTTGGTTTAGATGCTTCTGTTATGTCAGCCTTTGATCTCCCCATATAAAGCAAACATAAAAAAAATGAGAGTTCAGCAATGGTCAAGTCTTGGTCCAAGTGGGGCTTTAATATCTTGTCTTTTATCAGCAGCATCGGTGCTTAGATCTTGAAAGTCCACCTTGGAGGCAGGATGAGGGCTTTGGGAGGCACCGTGGGGGGCAGGGCTAGCTTCCCTTTTGGTTTTTTAAAAGATTTATTTATTTATACAACAACTGGGGTACAAACCAGAGGCATGGGAGGGTGAGAGAATTCACCAGAGACAGTGGGGAGCAAGAACAGGCAGATAGACCGAAGACACTGCTGAGGGGAGCAGCGGGTGAGGCAGGAGAGGTCTGCTGCCCCATGTGGGTTGGTCCCCAGCCGGTGAGGTTCGAACCCGCACTGCAGAGGCTGTGGACAGCTTCACAGTGTGGCGCTCAACCTGCTGCGGGAGGCCCAGCTTCCCTTTTTATTCCCAGTTATCAGCCTTTAAAAATTTTCAATGGCTCAGTAGTGAGGACGGCTGAACGCAGTTGAGCCATAGCAGGGGGCAACAGAGAAAGGAACAAACTGTAAAAATTGTGAAGTGGAAGCCATTGCTCGACACCATTGTATGGAAATGGGGGTGCTTTTAAGAGTTTCTCCTGCTCAAGTGCGTCCCAATTTTCCAGCATTGGAAGAGGAGTATAGAGGGTCAGTAAGGAGTTAAAATTTCTTATGAATGAAAAACCTTTTTTTTTTTAAAGATTTGTTTTCATTTATTTATACAAGCACTGGGTACAGTCAGAAGCGCGGGAGGGTGAGAGAATTCACCAGAGCCAGAGCAGGGAGCAGAGCAGGCAGAAGGACCGAAGTACACTGCTGAGGGGAGCAGCGGGCGGCAGGAGGGGTCTGCGCGCCATGTGGGACCCTCCTCCCGTGGCCAGGGAGCAGCCGGGCATTGAACTGGCGCTGCAGAGGCTGCGGGCAGCTTCGCAACCCAGCGCTCAACTGCTGCACCACTGGGGGAGCCATGAATGAAAAACTTAATCACAATTTTATTGAATATTTACTTCGTACCAAGCTTTGTGCTAGCCAATTAATTTCCTTTCATTACATTCATACATGTCTGTGAAGTATTACGATCTCCAGCTTTATAGAAGAGACCTATGAAGAGTTTTATGTATCATTGTCAGCTAAAACGTGGCAGAACCAAGGTTAGATTCTAGGGCTGCCTGAGTTTAAACACTGCCATATTAAGCAGGGTTTACAGCCCAAACATATAGACAGTTATCAAATTGATAATTACTTCAAGAGATGTAAATATACTGTGGAAGCCAAACACAACTCAGCCTGGATTATGCCCACAGGCCCCACTTGGCATCTTCTGTGCGATGCTGCTCTGCTCATCTTCCAGTTGGGTTCTGGGTCTGCACAGGATGTTCCCCTGAGCTCCTCAATGTTGGCTCTGGGTTGACAGCAGCTGTGTGCCTTCCACGAGTGGTGTTCAGATGCAGGGTGTCCTCTCCACCACCAACCCTGCCCACAACGCCCCAGGAGTGCTGGAAACTACGTCTTTAAGAGTGTTAAGAGCCATAACCACCTACTACTGAGGGAGGGCAGTTCTTCGCTCTCCACTGTGCTGTTCCAGATGGTAGCCACCAGTCACATGTTGGTAGCAAGCTCCTGAAATGCTCCAGTCTGAATTGAGACTGTTAGTGTGAAATATACACCAAAATGCAAAGACTTACTGAGAAAAGAAGAATGTAAAAATGCCTCTTTTTTTAATATTGATTACATGTTGAAGTGATATTTTGGGCACACTGGGTTAATAAAATACATCATTCAAAGTCATTTTACCTGTTTCCTTCTCTATAATGTGGCTGCTGATACTAGATACATCTCACGATGCATTACTATGGTCCAAAACCCGCGGGGCTCTAACCCTAGGCTGTCTTTTCTCCCTTAGAACATATTCCTCAACTCCACTGGCAACTGTCGTCACAATTCCTCTTTTCCTGTAGTCCTGAGACCACCCCAGGGAGGAAGGAAGAGGTCAGGGCAAAGCAGGGCAAGGATCACTCCCTGACTCCTGTGGCGTCCTCTGCCCCTCGACTGCTGGCCGCAGCAGTGCTCAGCGGCTCCAGCTCCCAGCTGCGCACGTGGCTGGCAGCTCTGGGGGCCGGGGGATCCCTGCAAGGGTCTTAAAAGTCAGAGTGTGCCCCAGACACGGCTGCTTCCAGGGAGGGCTGCCCTTCCAGGGAGTGCAAGGGAGAAAACCCTTGTGATCCATGAAGCCTTGTTAAACTTAACGAGTTCGGGGGCCTCCCCGGTGGCACAGCAGTTGAGCGCTGGGTTGCGAAGCTGCCCGCAGCCTCTGCAGCACCGGTTCGATCCCTGGCTGCTCCCCGGCCACCTCCCACCGGAGGAGGGTCCCACATGGCGCGCAGACCCCTCCTGCCGCCCGCTGCTCCCCTCAGCAGTGTACTTCGGTCCTTCTGCCTGCTCTGCTCCCCGCTCTGGCTCTGGTGAATTCTCTCACCCTCCCGCGCTTCTGACTGTACCCAGTGCTTGGATAAATAAATAAAAAAATAATAAAAGAACCCTGCTTTAAAAAAAAGAAACAATGAGTTCGTAATCATGTGCGTGCGCATCCTGTATTTTCCACGTGGATAAAAATGCAGTTGTGAAGTTGGAAGCGGAAATTTGCGGGTATTAAGGTCTTCATGGTTCTCAACTGGGAACTACTGATAAGATTGCTAAAGGCTAAAGGAGGGGGGCTGGGCTGGTCGGAAGAAAGCATTAAAATTGTACCCTCCCTCCTTCATGCCCCACTGTCTCCGGCATGAAGACCCAAGTCTTTCTGGGCCAGGGCCTCTGCCTCTCCCTGATAAAAAGCCACTGGGATTTAGTGGAAACACGTAATGAATCCAGCTTTTATTAAAGACTTCGGTGTGACTGCCGCGGCCTGTTGGAGGTCTTTCGCTGCAGCCACCGCAACACCGTGCGGGATGAACTGGAAGAGGAGGGTGGAGAGGAGGGACATGCCTTGTTTCCGCTCTTTCTCCCCGGAGCAGGCGAGCCTCTTTGCACATGGGGAGGAACTAGAAACCATCTGGCATGGCGGAAAGGGGGATATATTTAGTCTGGAGCAAATCCTCGGCAGACACCGAGTCAGCGGCAGAGCTGTTTGGGACTGTTGGAGGGAATATTGCTGGTGGCTTGTGGCGCCTGCTCTGGTATTTGCGAGGCGCGGGAGGCGGTCAGGACAGCCTCACTCAGCCAGGGCGCTCCCTCGCCTCCAGTTTACAGTAAGATTTTGGTGGAATAAGGGGCCCGGAAATCACTTAGCTCACAGATGATGTTTCACAGACAGAAATGGAGATTCAGAAAGATGGTGACTTAGGGCTGAGATGGTACATCCGGTGAAATGGCATTGAGTGGCAGTACAGGGACTGGAATCTCTCTTAAAATCAGCTCTATTAAGCATACAGTTTGATATGTTGTGACAGACACGTACATCTCTGTAACCACCAGCTCAATTAAGATGTACAGATTTCCATCACCCAGAAAGTTCTGTTCTGCCTCTTTACTATCAATCCCCTGGGCCTGCCCCAGGCTACCATCTCATTTCTAGCACTGGAGATTATTTCCTCATGAATCCCGTCTCCTAACTTGCAGTTGGTGTGTTGACAATGCCGCCTTTCACTCCCTGTCTGACTTTAAATATCTGAGTGTTTCTGCACGGAGGAGGGAGAAAACCCTTGCTACGTGTTTCTGGGACCAGGAGCAGGAAATGAGAAGAATGATTCTGACTTATATTCTGTTTCCAAATACTAAACAGTGCCTGGCACCTTGGAGCGCTTAGTAAATGTACTGAACTGGATTCGATCCTTCCAATAATGGAATGGCCCCCGGTCAGAGAAGCTGCCTCGTTCCTCCTGGATGAACATGTGCTGGGTGGCAGTGCCCATCCCTAGAGGGCACAGGTGATTCTGAGTTTTTTGGGCTTGAGAGAGAGCCATGAGGGCAGAGCCATGCCCAGTCCTCTGGTGCTGCTCCATGGCAGTGCAGAGGAGAGACGGTGCGTTCTAACGTGATGTGGGGGGTGAGGTGGAGCTGAGTGCTGTGGGCGCGAGGGACAGGCCCAGAGTCCAACTGGGAGATTTGGGGAGCTCCTCTAGTGGGTATGTGCCACATAGGATGCTAGAAGTAGCCTGTGGAAAGGGATTTTAGTACAGGAACGGCAGCATCACTTGACAGCCACATGAGACCATAGCGCATGTGCGTAACTGCTCTGCCTGGGAGCGTGGGTCTGTGTGACTTCTCAAGTTGCTGCCATCGTCAGATGTGTAAGAAACCTGCGGAATGGCCACAGGTGTCCATAGGCATCCACACAAATTTGTGGTTTGAGTCAGAAAATGGCCTGACACAATGCTTTGCATATTGGGAACAAAGGTGCCCTCTAGAAGCTGGGAAAAAATAAGGAAACAGATTTTTTTGCTAGAGCCTCCAGATAGAACTACCCCTGCTGACACTTTGATTTTAGCCCAGTGAGAACATTTCTGACCTCTGACCTCTAGGACTTTAAAATAAAAAATTGGTGGTGCTTTAAGCCACTCAATTTCTTATAATTTGTTACTGCAGGAATAGAAAGCCAGTGCAAGGGCCTTCCTGGTGGCGCAAGGTTAAACATCACACTATGAAACAATCCGCAGCCTCTGCAGCACGAGTTCTATCCCTGGCCAGGGAGCAACCCACAAGGCACAGCTGACCTCTCCTGTCTCGCCCACTGTGTATTTCAGTCAGTCTGCCTGTTCTGTTCCCCACTCTGTCTCTGGTGAATCCTCTCACCCCCACCCTACCCTTCACCTTTGGCCTGCACCCCAGCTCTTGTATGCATAAATAAATAAATCTGCAAAAAAAAAAAAAAAAGAAAGCCAGTGCACTGGATCACATGGGGAACATGTTACTACAGTAACAGTCACGTGATCATTTAAGGACAGGGTGGTTTTGTTGTGCAGCTTTCACAGAGTGGACTTATGCCAACCCAGTGGTCTGGCCTGTTGGGTCCATCTCCGACCCAAACGTTGACAAGTGATGCCTGAATATGCAACAGCATGGCTGAGGATGAGACGTCAGAGGCCCTTCAGAGCACATGATTTCATTTATATAAGCACAAAAATGGGCAAAATGGATCTATGCTATTAGAAAGCAGGAGAAGCCATGAGTGGTTATTAACTGACAGTGGGTTCAAGGAAGCTCTGAGGTGCTGGTCACGTGGGCATGTCGGTTTGTGAAGATTCATTTTCCTCTCTGTCTGCATATCAGTGGAAGGTGTGACTGTGACTGTGTGCGCTTTATCCAGATGAGCCTGGATTTTGAGGGGCATGAAGGGGATTCTTTTTGAACTGGGTGCTAATTTTTCAGGTGTTTAGGTCTTGGGCTTGGGGAGACTGGAGAAGTAGGGTGAGAAGCTGGTTGGGGAGCTGGAGAGAAGGTGGAAGGTGGGACAGGGAGGCCCAGGATCCTCCCCAGAGGTAGTGCTTAGAGCAAACTATGTAATTATTGGGGTTTGGGGGTGTGTGGAGCAGAAGTAAACATCTTGGGGGCCCAGAGTTCATATGTATCGATTGAGCTGGTGCTGCCTCAGTCCTCAGGGCTATCACAGTCATGGGGTTGATGAAAGGGGGGTGCTCAGTGGCCCAGGGGGGTAGTACTGTTATAGGTGTTGAACACAGGGGCTGGAAGGGCAGGGGGGCAGCTACCTGTGGAAAGGGGAGGAGCAGGCTGGACCAAGACGCCTGAGCCAAAAGACAGAGCAGCCCCACCTGGCAAAGCGCCAAGTGAGCTGGTGCCTGGGGCTGAGTGCACAGAGTGAGTGGGGGGTCCTCAGAACTGCTGCAGCTGGTCCTCCACAATTAGGGGGCTGATTATCAGGGCCACAGTACCTACAGTTTAGCAACAACACAAAGGGAAGTAAATCAAGACCCTCTAACAGCAGAGGGAGGCTGTCTGCTCTACTTTTCTTACCATTTTTAATCAGAGGAAGTACACTAACTTCCACTAAGCACCTGCCATGTCTCCCACTGTGATCCAACATGCCTTGTCAGGTGTAATCATCACAATCCTGTGATGTCACAAATCTATTTGAAGGATGAGGAAACTGAGGTTGGGAAGTGAAGAAATCTGCTCATTGTTATTTAGACAGACCTGGGATGCAACCAGTCCTGGGCTTGGCTTATCTAATTAAATCTCTCCCCTCCAGATTATCACTTCAACAGGTAATTGGTATAAACAGTTGTTAGTGAGCTGTTTTACAGCCTTTTCCCTCCTGTAAGTGCACGTGCCTGCAGTTACCATTGCTGTCATTAGATGGCGCAGGTGACCTTTCCCCAGTTAATGCAACAGGCGTTAGAGGTTGGGTGGGAACTTCTCTTAAATCCCCCTCTTTAATTTATTTTAAAATATTTTAGCCAGAAGTGAGCTTAAAAGATTCCAAACCATTATAAACCTACTCTAAAAATAAACACAGTAGCTGAGTCCGAATGCTCCAAGTTAACATCTATGTTGACTATAAGTCAGAGATAAGTAGTAAAAGCATGCTAATTTAAAACTTGCACAGACACTATTACATCTTAATAGTAATTGCAATCACTGTTTTGCACTTAGGCAAATAAGATTTTGGGGGTGAAGATGTTATAGGACAGGGAGAGGGGCAGCCCAAACCCCGCAAACCTGCCTATTCTAAATGGGTTCTGCCATCCGCCGCATCAACACAAAACATATGAGACTTTAATGGGAAGGAACTTTAATAAAACTAGGAAACAATACAGGTAAGGCAAAGAGTCTAGTTTCTAAATGAAGCACCCAAAGTTACCCGTCCCCTCGTGGGTAAAAGTCCATCCATATGGGATCGGCCCAGAACAAGGCCCCAAAGCCTGCCACAAGTCTAACGCATCTTCCAGTGGGGACCCACAGAAAAGGGTCACAAACAACCAGACAAGCCCGGAAGGAAAAGAGCAAAATCAACATCAAGATAAAAGCTGCCATTGTCACCTCCCCACGGGTCTCACCCACATCTGTGTCACCCAGTCCACGACCAAAAGACAAGAGCAGTTTCTTCACGTGTCTCTAGGCTCCATGCGCCTCCTCCAGGTCCCCTGGCTCCATCCGGTCTTCCTTCCTCAGTCTCTTCTGCAGCTTCTCTTCTTCCTGCTCAGCTCCACCTTCCTTTGGGTGGGGCAGGGAACCTCCCCCTTTCCTGGGGACCACCCTGTTACAAAGAGTATTTTCTCACTGGCTTTCTTAGACGTGCTGGTATGTGGTGGTGATAAAAAGTAGACCAACCATCAGTTGATTATATAAAAAATTCTCCATAGACAATGGAGTCCCCTCTTGGCTGCACCCAAGGGAAACCTGTCTGACCACCAAACTCTGGGCCACTGCTGGTACCTGTTAAACTGGGCTTCCGTTCTATTTCCAGGATGAGGAAACTGAGTCTCATGAGCCATGTGCCTCTTCCCATTTGTGTCACGATACAAATGGCCAGCTTTGAACTATCGACAGTATTCAGACTTGACTCCCTGTCCAGTGCTCTCCACCATATCATTTCTCAATCTCTGTGTACAAAATGCCTGAGCCTGACACCGTGGCCCAGAGCTCAGCCCCTGCAGGTCACTTACACGCTGAGAACAAGGCTGAGCCCAGGCAGGAGCTGGGGTCAAAATTATGGAGTGAACCAGGGGAGGAAGGAGCAGAACACCCTCCAGGCATGGAGAAGCTCGCCCTTCCCAGAGGTGGGAGGGCCAGCCCGCTGGCCATCTGGTGGCAGATGACACTGGCCCCTTCCATCATGGAGGGACATTGATTTGGTCCTCACTGGAAGAGACACTCTGAGTGTGGATTTACTAACCCCATCCTGAAATACTTCCGCCAACCCAACCATCTGTGGCTCAGGGAATGCCTTCTTCGGTCTGAGTGTTCTGCGTAGTACTCTGCTTTTGAGCAGGGGACTCACTTCAGAGCCATGCAAGTGCAGCCACGGGCTGTGCTCACGGGAAGTCATTGGTGTTGTCACCTTTCCTGAAGCCCAGAAGGAGCTGGCCTGGTGGGACCATGCGGTGACCTACTGAAGATATGGTCGTGGTACTGTTACAGGTCAGGGAGAAAGGCATCCCAGACCCCGCAAACCTGCCTGCTCTAAAGATTTATTTATTTATACAAGCACTGGGTACAGTCAGAAGCACAGGAGTGTGGGAGAATTCACCAGTGCCAGAGTGGGGAGCAGAGCAGGCAGAAGGACCGAAGCACACTGCTGAGGGGAGCAGCGGGCGTCAGGAGAGGTCTGCGCGCCATGTGGGACCCTCGCCCAGCAGCTGGGGATCGAACTGGCGCTGCAGAGCCTGCAGGTAGCTTCGCAACCCAGTGCTCAACCGCTGTGCCACTGGGGAGGCCCAAACCTGCCTGCTCTAAATAGGTTCTGCCATCTGCCGTATCAACACAAAACATATGAGACTTTAATGGGAAGGAACTTTAATACAATTAGGAAACAATACAGGAAAGGCAGAGAATATAGTTTCTAAATCAAGTACCCAGAGTTACCCGTCCCCTCGTGGGTAAAAGTCCACCCAAGCAGATTGGCTCAGAACAAGGCCCAAAAGCCTGCCACAAATCTAAAGCATCTTCCAGTGGGGACCCTCAGAAAAGGATCAGAAATAACCAGACAAGTTTGGAAGGAAAAGAGCAAAATCAAAAACAAGACAAAACCCGCCATTGTCACCTCCCCACGGGTCTCTCACCCACATCTGTGTCAACCAGTCCGCCACCAAAAGGCAAGTGCAGTTTCTTCACATGTTTTTCTGCTCCATGTGCCTCCTTCAGGTCTCCTTCTGGTTCTCCATTCTGCTTCCTCGCTTTTTCAGTTTCCTCTGCAGCTTCTTCTCTCCCTGCTTAGCTCAACCCTCCTTTGGGGTGGGGCAGGGAAACTGGAACCTCCCCCTTTCCTGGGGACCACCCTGTTACAGCACCAGTTGGCCTGAAAAGTCGGAGCTTTGTCCTCACAGGATGCAGTATATGCCTCGAACCTGTGACTGTCTCTCCCCTAGTCATCAAGGGGGTGCGCACAGGAGGGGGCCACTATTACATGGAATAACTTACCTGCAGAATCATTTTCCCCCTTCAAGCTCTGCTGATTCAAAGGCCTTAGTTCTACTGGAAAATAGTTCCACCAGGGACACACAATGACTCCACTGAGTTGAGCCTGCCACCCAGGGCGCCTCAGGCCTCTGGACCAAAGGGAAATCCGTGCACAGTGGGCACTACACAGTGGGGCAGAGGAAGTGTGTCTGCAGCTGTAGGGGCACCTCTTCATACTTGCTCATCAACAGTAAAAGTGAATAGAAAACTCTAGCAACCAGCAAGAGGTAGGGCCGCAGAAGGATTTGGACTTTTCAGTAGCGAAGTTTTGGGTCACTCCAAGTGGAGGACCTGACCGGCTGAGGTGTTGGTAGGGGTAGGTGTTCATTTTACTTTCTGTGTTTATCAGAACACTTAAATTGTCTGTGTGATTCACTGACTTTCTATTGGACAGTATTGGGTTAGAGAGTTATTTGCCTAAGTCAGGGCAGGTGTAGGGGAGGCTGAGCTACCTGCCTTTTCAGCATCTGGAAGGGCTTCTGCCCCACTTTCTTTTGGGGGAGTCATCTCTGCCCACCAATTAAGTCTTGGCTATAAATCTTGCTTTACCTTTTTGTTTCATGAGTGGGTGCTTGACCCCAGTTTGACTCATAGACCGCCTCTCCTCCAGGACTCTGAGCTTAGAGTGGAAAAATATTGCAGATAATCTATCAGCGAAGGGACATATCTGGAGTATGTAAAGAACACTTATAACTCAGCGTTAAAAATCAAATACTCCAATTTTAAAAGTGGGCAAAGACTATGAATAGATATATCTTCAGAGAAGAAATATGAATGGTCAATAAACCTATAAAAAGATATTTGAAGTCATTAGTCACCAGAGAAATGCAAATCAAAACCACAGTGAGATATACTTTTCAGCCCCTAGGATTTACAACAAAAGAAGACAAATCATAACAAGTTTGGCAAGAATGTGGAGATCTAGAACCCTCCCTCATTGCTTGTAGGATTATTAAGTGATGTAGTCATTCTGGACAACAGCCCAGCAGCTCCTCAAAAAATTAAACAGAGTTACCATATGACCCAGCAATTCCCCTCTTAGGTATACATCTAAGAGAATGAAAACATGCCCACACAATACCTGTACAGGAATGTTCGTGCAGCATCATTCGTAATAGCCAGAGTGTAAACAACTCAAAAATGCAGCAGATGATAAACAAAATTTTTATGATCAAAATATTCAGGCAATAATGCTCTGCTTCCCACTCTGTTTCTGGTGAATCCTCTCAACCCTTGCACCTCGGGCCTACACCCCAGTTCTTATATGCGTAAATAAATAAAAATAGATATTACAAAAAACAAAAAACAAAAACAAAATATTCAGGCAATATCATTCAGACATAAAAATCAGTGAAGTCCTGACACATGCTAGAACATAGGTGAGCCTTGAGTACATGCTAAGTTAAAAAAACCAGACACAAAAGACCACTTGTTGTATGGCTTGTTGTATATGAAATGTCAAGGGGAAGCAAATCTAGAGTCTAGAGAATCTGTGGAGAGTTGATTAGTGGTTCCCTGGACTGGAATGGGAGGAGTGAGGGAGTGTTGATAGGTCAGAGGTTTCTTTTTAGGATGTGAAAATCTAAAATCAGGGCCTCCCTTGTGGCGCAGGGGTTAAAGTCTCAGTGTTATCAAGCTATCACCAGCCCCTGTGGCATGAGTTCAATCCCCAGGCAGGGAGCTAACCCACATAACACAGCAGACCTCTCCTGACTCCCCCGCTGCTCCCCTCAGCAGTGTATTTCAGTCAATCTGCCTGTTCTTCTCCCCGCTCTGTCTCTGGTTGGATCCTTTTATCTCCCACACCCCAGTGTGGGAGGCCTACACCCCAGTTCTTGTATGCATAAATAAATAAAATAAGACTTTAAAAAATATCTAAAATCAATTGTGATATGGGTACACAACTCTGCAAATACATAAAAACAACTTCAAATGTGTGACTTGCATGATATGTGAATTTTATCTCAAAGCTGGTTTTACGAAAGGATATCAGAGAAAAATCTCCTCACTTCTTTCCCCCCCGCCCCCAGTTCCTATTCCTGTCCACAGAAGTATCCATGATTACCAATTTCTTGTGTATGCTTCCAGAGAAGTAGATACACCCACACAGAATTTTTATACATGCCATAGCAAACCACACAAATGACTCTGTACTTGCATTTTCCACTTGCCATGCCTTGGAGTCATTTTCATAGAGATACTTCTTTCTGAAATCTGCATGACATTCCACTGTGGGGGATGCATGATGCAGTTGGCTGAATGAAGGCCCTCAAAAGGAAATTCACATCCCAATCCATGGAATTTGTGAATGTTATCTTCATGGCAAAAAAGGACTTTGCGGATGTGATTAAATTAAGGATCTTAGATGGAGAATTTCTTGCTATTGGCTGTGTGAGCCCTAATAGAAGATTTAACAGAGAAGAAAAGGTAACGTGACCAAGAGGCAGAGAGTGATGTGGCCACAGGCAAGGAATGCCAGCTCCTACTGGAGGCGGCAAGAAGCCGAGAGCGGACACTCAGAGGGTCTGGGAGGATCGCGGCCCTGCTGATACCTTGAGTTTGGTCCAGTGATACTGATTTCAGGCTTCTGACCTCTGGACTGTGAGAAAATAAATTCTGGTTGTGTTAAGTCACCAACTTTGGAGCAATTTGCTACAACCACCACAGGAAACTAACACAACTCCTTTATACCAGTGGATACTTATATTATTTCTAATGTTCTGCTTTGCAAACAGTGTTGTGAATTTCTTGGAACATATGTCATTTCACATAGGAATAAGTAAATCTGTAAGTTATATTGTGGAAGTAGAATTGCAGGATCACAGAAATACAAAACATTCATTTTCTGCTTATATTCTTTTTTTAAAAGAAGATTTATTTTATTTATGCATACAAGAGTTGGGGTGTAAGCCAGAAGAGAGAGTGTGTGTGTGTGTGTGTGTGTGTTTGTGTGAGAGAGAGAGAGAGAGAGAGAGAGAGAATTCACCAGAGACAGAGTGGGGAGCAGAACAGCCAGATTGACTGAAATATACTGCTGTGGGGAGCAGCGGGAGAGACAGGAGAGGTCTGCTGTGCCATGTGGGTTGGCTCCCTGGCCAGGGATTGAACTCATGCTGCAGTGGCTGCCAACAGTTTCATAGTACTGAGGCTTAACCCCTTGCACCACCAGGGAGGACACCCCCCCACCCCCAACCCGCCCGCCGCTTATATTCTTAATTAACTTCTACTTGCGCCCAAAGAGCATTTATACAGGTTGGCTTCATGGAGCAATTTCCCTAATTTGACTTTTTCCAGTGTCATGCAAGGAAGAGCCTACTCAAAAGATACTAGCACCAGGAAGTCTTCTCTCTCCTAGGAAGAGCTATTTGCTCCACTGGTTGAATTCCCAAGGCAACTTGAATCCCTGATCACATTGCACAGAGTTTACATGGCGTCTCTGTCAGACATGGTGAACTCTTTCAGCACAGGGCCTGGGTCTTACTCACTTTTGCATCTCCCAGACTTGTCACAGACCCTAGAGAACACGAGGACTCTGTCAATGGATGGAGGGTGTGGCACAGGGTAGAGCCTGACTGCGTAAAGTCAGGACCATTGTACTGGGCAGTTGAACCTGACTGCATCAAGTCTAGGGCTCAGAAATTGTAGGGAAATGGCCGTTTCTGGAACTGTGGACACTGCCACCTGATTACCTAAGATGGACCTATTCCCTGACCCTGGGAGCCCATCTATGTAGTTTGTATATTTTATACGTTCCCAGTACATGAGTAGAATCTGAGGCTGATGATTCACTCTGAGGAGGGAGAAGAGTCTCGAGGAGAGGCCAGGCAGCAAGTCCCCCAGTTTCAGCTCATGTAGGAAACCCCTGCTGACATAAGGTGTAGATGTGGTGGCAGCCAGACCTGGCCATGGAGAGGAGCTCCTGGTGGTCCTTCCTTCTCTGCTTCTGTTGGGTTGTTCCTGGAATCTCTCACTTCTAAGGAAGTCCTTTCTCAATCTCCCGCATTGGCTGAGGGCCACATGGGCAAATGTGGGTGATGAAGGATGTGCATGGGGGGCCCTTTGCTCCCTGGGCCTGTCCTGGGAAGCCACCAAGAGCTGTTGAGGCTCACCACATCCAGTCCTAGGCCCACAGGGTGCTGACCACTCAGTGGGTGTCGGTTGTGTGTTCAGGACACTTTCACAGGCATTGTTTCCACAACAGGCTCCTTTCATTGAGTGAACCTGGAATTTGAGGTTTAGGACTTGGGTTTTAGGGTGAGCCACTTGTAGAAATCCATCTCTCATAATGTCCAGGGCTGGGTAGAGTGCAGGGAGACAGGGACTCTAGAGGTGGGGTGAGGGAATGTTTTCTGAATGGTAGTTTGGCAATAAGTATCAAGGCTTAAGAATTTCCCTTTGCATTATCATTATTTTTTTTAAAGCTGATATGTTGTATTTAAAAAATAGTCCTTTTGTTGTGGAGATACCTACTGAAATATTTATAGATGAAATACATGGCATCTGGGATTTGCTTCGATATAATCAGTTGGGGTGGGGCATGTGGGTGGAGTGCAGCTGAAGCAAGCTTGGCTCTGAGGAATTGTTATTGAAGTTGCTGCATGAAGGGTTCAGGGAGGTTGGCTGTTCTCACTACATTTATAAATTTAGAAAAATGTCCATAAAACACAGTTAATGAATAATGTTATCTTTGACCTAGCATTTCTACTATGGGAACATCATCCCTCGCCAGCCTTTCCTGAGCCCAGTCCAGAGAACTCATGTCCTGCTTGAGCCCCTCAAAGTCCTCAGGGCACCCCCGTCCTCTGAGTCAAGGACAGTGTTCTCACATGGTTTACTGGGATGTCCCTTCTTTCTCCAGCCTGTCTCTGCACACCTGCCACCCAGGTTTTTAGATCCCAGAACTTGCTGGTGACCTTGGGCCTCGGGTCTTTGTCTGGAGCCCCCCTCCAACCCCAGGCCCTGGCCCTGGCCCAGACGCATCTTCTCTTTATCTGATACCTGGTTGAGACCACCTCAGGGCAGCTTGCTCCGGCGCCCTCTTGCTTCGGGTTCCTCAGTGTCCTGAGTTGATCCTTCACTCACGGCTCTCACTGCTCTTGGTGATCGCAAACACTGGTGTTTTTTTGTTTTCCATTTATGCCCTGCCCCAGACTAGACCAGGGACTCCTTGGGAACAGGGAGTAGCCTTGGGACACACCATTGCAGCCCAGAGCCAAGCACATAGAGGCCTTTGTTATTACTAAACATGTACCAGGAGGGTGTGAGTCGGACAAGTCTTGGAGGACGATGCATGCTGTTGTGGGAAAGTCTGCGTGAGACCTGCTTTGCTTAGAACATACAGTTGGGACCTAAGGCAGGGACTAGGTCACAAGGGGCCTTGTTGGCCACATGAAGGGGCCGAGTTTGGATTTGTCAGATCCAGGGAGCCACTGAAGCTCGTAAATGGAGGAGCAATGTGTGTGCCAGGCTGCTTCACTCTCTGTTTCACGGCGGAAAGGCCTGGAGGCCTGGACTTGCTGGTGTTAGAACCTACATTTGGGGCAGGAGAGCTCGTGCTGAGGTTAGGGCAGTGGTGATGGGGACTTAGCAAGGAAGTCAGCATTTGTGGCAATTAATGGCCGCAAACCCAGTGGCTCTTGGCCCCTCTTCCCTGAAGAAACAGTACTTCTGCACCAGAGAGATGGAAGGAGCCCCAGAGGGCCTGGTGGGACGCAATGCGTTTCACATGCACATCCTCTGATCACAAAGACTTTTGCAAATGGTCCCTCCAGAGGCGGTCACCAGGAAACGACTCTACAGCCCAGCAGCGCGGGGCAGAGTCAAGGCCCTTGTCCCTGTGGCCGGGAGCTGAGGTGATGGCAGAGCCTGGCAATGGTGAATGGAAAGTTGGCTTGTTACGTGCAGTAAATCTCTCTCCAATACTCCTTCATTTAGGGCTTGACTCCGAGCCAGGAGAAGGAGCTTGAGAGACCCTGGAGCCTGAAAAGCCACTGGGGCCTTGCGGGCCTCCTGGTGGGGACCTCAGCTGGAGCCAGGAAAAGGCAGCCCCTCCGGATGAGCGTGAACTGAGCGTATGGCGTCCACCAGGACGGGCTGCCCTGGGACCTGCAGCACGTCTCTTGTCCCAACACTGCGTCACACTTTCTCTCCGTCCCCTAGGAGGCTTGTAATTGGTCGCAGAGATGGCGAACAAGGCAGCCAGGTCACCCAGTTCTTTTCCTTTCGGGAAGTCGCTGTGGGGAGGCGAGTGGGAATTATACGAGCAAAATCCACATAATAGCTACCATAGACTGAGTGCTCACTCCTCCACTTCCCCTGTGTCAGGCTCTTTACGTTGTTCTCGTTTAATCTGAGCCAGGTTCCTTTCCTTCTCTCCCCTAGATCTCTGAGCTTGTCTTTTAGAGCACTTTCTGGAGTTGTAGCAGAGATATTCATCTGCATGTTTATTTGCTTCTGGTCTCTTTTTCCTGCCAGATGGTAAACTCCAAGGATTGGTCTCCTTGTCCTTTATAATAGCTCCAGAACCTACCATCTAGCCTGGCATGTAGTTGGCATGCAATACGGATTTGTTGGGTAGATTGATTGTTGGGTAGATGACTTATCTTCACAGCAGCCCAGTGAGGCAGGTGCTATTATTATCCTGTGTCAAGATGGGCAAACTGAGGCATGAAGAGGTTGGATTGCCCGAGCCACAGAGCCAGGAGGTGGCACCCAGGAATCAGACTTGGCAGTGAGCAACACACAGGGTTGGGTGTGGTCCAAGCTTGGCCAACAAAACCCGGGGAGAACAAGACCCTGCTCTTTGGTCTTGGCTGTTGGGATGTGAGACTGGTAGGGACCATGATTCCAGCCTACTGGTAGCTGCTCATGGGTAAGGGGCTTAGGTAGGAGTGGGCATGAGGGAGACTGATTTTGAGTGCCTGGCCACCACCTTCTCTGCCTGCTCTGCAGCTGGAAATGAGAGCCAGGGCATGTGATTTTAAGCTTAGGCTGGCCTGGTTCCCATCCCTTATACTTGCCAGGGAGAGAATGCAGAAGTTTGATGGGCCATCCCATCCCCCTGCCCAAGTGGGAAGTTAACCAAAGACCCGGTTTCGGCTCCAACTCTGCCTTGCCAGGCACTCTGTGTGGAGGCGAGCAAGTTTTTCTTGATCCCTGGGTCTCAGTTTCCTCAGCTAGAAAATGGGTGTGGCTGTTTCTGAGGCCGAGGGTGGAGTGGGGAGGACTAAGAAGGGAGTGAGGGTTTCACCTTGGTGCCTGGTGTCCAGCAATTGCTCAGGAAATGTTGGGGCCTGCCTCGACCCCACCCTATCTTGGGGATTTTTAGCTGTAAGTAACAAAAAACTTATCCAGGACCAGCTTGAACAACAAGGGCTTTTATCATGCAGGACCCTGGAAGATCTGGGGCAGGGCAGTTGGTGCGGGGTAGTGACTGGATGGGGTAGTAGGGTGTGGGGTTGGGTCTGAAGTGAGTTCTGAAGTTAACAGTGTTAACAAGGATCAAGCTTCTTTCAGTCTTTCAGCTCTGCCAGTGTCATCTCAGAGTGTTATCTATTGGCCTCAAGGCAGTGGATGGCTGCCCCAGCTCATGTAGGCCCAGGAGGGCCTGTTTCTTCATCTCCTTGGTAAGAGTGAGGAAAACCTGCCCAGCGGCTCCCCAGAGGAGTCCCCTCAGGGTTCACCAGCTGCCATCATCATGTGCCCGATGTTAAAGGGAACATTCATAGGGGAATAAATGTCCTTTTTGGGCATTGGTGCTGTGACTAGTTTAGAGTCATTTAGAAAGACCCTGAGGGGTTGAGGTGGGGAACGGAAGAGAATTTTGATGGCAAAGGAGGAAGGGGGACAATGACGTGTTAGGCCATTTCTGAGTATTTGTTCACAGCCGTCTTGCACAGTGCTGGCCCTCGGGCGGTGCTGGGTTTTAGTCTGAGGTGTCAAGCAGGCAATTGGACCAGCAGATCTGAAATCGGCAAGGCTGCTCCCACCCTCCCACTCTACCCTAGAGAGAATGGAGGATGCCCTCCCTCCCCCTGTGAGATGGGCCATGATATGTATTTATTTAGTTTTTTTTTTTTCACATTTTGTTAAAGACAGGTTTATCAGGAAAAGGGGAAAGAAAAAGGAAGCATCTGCATAGTCATAGGTGGGCAGGGGAACTGCTGCTGCTGCTTTGCAAAGGGAAAAAGGTTCTGAAAAGATCTGCCCGCATAGTCACAAGTAGGCAGGAGAGCTTGGGCTGTGATCTTTAAATGAAATAGTAACTATAACAATTATTGACATTGAGCCAGGATTTTTTTTTCCCCCAAGCCTTGGCATATTTTCAGGCCCTCACTCTCCAGCAGCCCCATTGTGCTGGGGCCTTACTACACAGCGGCCCTATGTGGGCTGGGGTTTCGCTCCACAGCAGCCCCATGTGCTGGGCGCCATCCTGGTGTAAGCATCAGGGACTCCATGCCGCGATGCTCATCGCGGAGACTGACAGGAAGCTGTTGCCATCCTGACCCCGTGACAGCACATTATGGTGGCACAAGGATCGTAGCAGCATTCACATTAGGGTATTTGGGAACCAGAAAATGAAATTTGACAGCTGACAACAAAGGCGTCTGAGTCTTATTTTCTGCACTCATGTGGGTGAGACCCTGGGTTGTCACGCTGCTGAGTCCGTTCCCCTCTGTGACCCCAGGCAGAGCTCAGCTGCTTCAGCTTCGTGAGAATGTCCCTGGGGTGGAGGGGGGCTGTGCGCAGGACCTGGGATTTAAAGGCAAGGAGGACACTGGGGCAGCACCGGCTTTGCAAAAGCGCTGGGCAGGGAGAGGCGGGGTAGGCTCAGCTTTAGACTACCTCACCCCAGAATCTGTTGATTTAGGTGAAATGGTTGTTTTACCAGAATATGTTGGCCACCAATAAGAATAGCAGAGTTTTCCTTTTCAGGTGCTTTCTCCCCTTGCTTTTCATTTGTATTTAAAACAGAATCAGGGCCTCCCCGGTGGCAGTGGCTCAAGGGGTTAAGACACAGCACTATGAAGCAATTCGCAGCTTCTGCAGCACAAGTTTGCTCCCTGGCTGGCCAGGGATTTGCCCACATGGTGCAGCAGACCTCTCCTGACTCACCCGCTGCTCCCCTCAGCAGTGTATTTCAGTGGAGTTGCCTGTTCTGCTCCCCACGCTGTCTCCAGTAGATCCTCTCACCCCTCTCCCACACACCTCTGGCCTGTACCCCAGTTCTTGAATGCATAAATAAAAAAATCTTTAAAAAAACAAACAAACCAGAATCAGAACTGCAGAAGACAAATGAATTATTATAGGGACAATTCTGGTAAATCCGCACCTGGGTCAGGAAATGGAGTTTCAGAATCCTCCATGTCGAAATGCAACTCCCTTCCTCTCCCAAAAGAGCAGCTCCATTCCCATTGATCTGGTAATCACTTTCTCACATTTCTGCACAATTTTGTCACCAAAGAGTGCCTTCTGAAACACCACAGTTTAGTCTTACCTGTTTTTAAAAATTAAAAAATTAATTTTGGGGGCCTCCCCGGTGGCGCAGCGGTTGAGCGCTGGGCTGCAAAGCTGCCGGCAGCCTCTGCAGCGCAGGTTCAATCCCCGGCCAACGGCGAGGGTCCCACATGGCGCGCAGACCTCTCCTGTGGCCCGCTGCTCCCCTCAGCAGTGTATTTCGTCACTCTGCCTATTTTGCTCCCTGCTCTGGCTCTGGTGAATTCTCTCATCCTCCCGCACTTCTGACTGTACCCAGTGCTTGTATAAATACATAAATAAATAAATAAATAAATAAATAAATATAAAAAAATTAATCTTGGGAAAACAATAAACATCGTAAGCTCCCATCTTAAAATGTTCAGTAGTGTGAAGTATACACTGTCATGTGACAAGTCACTAGAAATTTTTCGTTTTGCCAAACTAAAACTCTGCAGCCATTAAATAACAATTCCCATTTCCCTCTCTTTACCTCTAGTAACCTCCGTTCTACTTCTGACTCTATGAATTTGACTACTCTAGGCACTTCCTATAAAGGGGATCATATGGTATTTGTCTTTTTTGACTGATTTATTTATTTCACTTAGCATAATGTCCTCAAGGTTCATCAGGTCATAGTATGTGTCAAATTGTCCTTCCTTTTTCAAAGCTGAATAATATTCCACCATATGTATGTACCACATTTTTTATCCATCCATCCAGCAATGGGCATTTGGGTAGCTTCCAGCTCTCGGAGATTGTGAATAGTGCTTCATGAACATGGGTGTGCACTTGTCTGCTTTTTAAAATTTGATACATCTTTATTTTTTTTTTTATTTAAAGTTTTTTTGTTTTTTTTTTTAGAGGCATGTTATTTATTTATTTATTTATTTTATTTGTTTGTTTATACATGCACTGGGTACAGTCAGAAGCGCGGGCGGGTGAGAGAATTCACCAGAGCCAGAGCAGGGAGCAGAGCAGGCAGAAGGACTGAAGTACACTGCTGCGGGGAGCAGCAGGCGGCAGGAGAGGTCTGCGCGCCATGTGGGATCCTCCTCCGGTGGCTGGGGAGCAGCCGGGGATTGAACCGGTGCTGCAGAGGCCGCGAGCAGCTTCGCAACCCAGCGCTCAACCGCTGAGCCACCGGGGAGGCCCGATACATCTTTAAAGTCTCTTTAAATCCAAAGACTCTCTTCCCAATCCTCCCCCTTTTTTTAATCACTCGTTTATTTATATGTTGAAGAACCCAGAGCACTGGACCAGGGGATCTTCCCTAGCCTGGATTTTGCTGATTGCATACTGATGATGCAGCTCAGCTTGTTCTTCTGTCCTCTGTATTTCCTGTAAATTGCTGGCTGGATCCAGAGGCTTGATCGAATTAGGCTTTGATTTTTTTGGCAGCTATAAAAAGATGTACATAAGTTATGTTATTATTTTGTGCGTGCGCGTGCGCGCGCGCGCGTGTGTGTGTGTGTGTGTGTGTGTGTGTGTGTGTGTATGTAGGGGGTGATGTTAACAGCTGCTGATCTTCAGTGCCTAGATCCACTAATTAATTTATGGGTACAAAATGGTGTGTTCTCATTTGATCTTTCCTTTTTTCATTAATTAGCTGCAGCAGCTTTCATAACAGTCAGCCAACGGAGAGAATCCATAGTATAAGAATGCAATATTGCTTTCATGAGTTTTAGTTATTTGTCTTTTGCACAAGATTTTGTCCATTGCTTATAAAAATGAATAAAAGGATCAGAGAACTTCTGAATAATGACAATTGTTTGAATATATCTGCTTTTATGCTCTTAAAATTCTACTAAGTTGATAGAAAAAAAATGATGATTTTGAAGGTCCAAAACTTGCAAGGATAGGGAAAACAGAAGTGGGTAGAACAACAAAATTTTGGGCATTTTGCAAAGAAACTGATATCTTCTAAGAGCTTCTTTAAAAAAAAAAAAGATTTATTTATTTATGCATACAAGAGCTGGGGTACAGGCCAGAGTTGTGGAAGTGAGAGGATTCACCAGAGACAGAGTGGGGAGCAGAACAGGCAGACTGACTGAAATACACTGCTGAGGGGAGCAGCGGGCGAGTCAGGAATAGTCTGCTGTGCCATGTGGCCTGCTCCCTGGCCAGCTGGGGATTGAACTCCGGGATCGAACTCGGGGATTGAACTTGTGCTGCAGAGGCTGCGGATTGCTTCATAGGGTGATGCTTAATCCCTTGCGCCACCAGGGAAGCCTCTAAGTGCTTCTTGAGAAAAGATACATGAGAAGTCAGCATCTTGAGACCTTTGATATCTGAAAATGTTTTTGTTTTGCCTTACAGTGATTGACAGTTTGTACATAGAATTGAAAGTTGGGGTTGTTTACATCCAGAATTTTGAAGGTGTCATTCCATTGCCTGATGTGTCCCAGAACTGCTTTTGAGAAGACCAAGGCCATTCTATTTCCTAGCTCTTTGTAAGGCAATATTATTTTTACTCTTTCTGGAAGTTTGTAGGATCATTTTTGTGCTCTGAATATGCTGAAATTCCATAATGACTCAAGTTAGTATGGATCTTCATTCATTATGGAGATAAATTCAAAAACAGTTTAAAGAGGTAAAGTGGGGGAGGGAACTTCTATTTTCATAACAAATCTTCCAGCATGATTTGACCATTTTTGTGTGTGTCTACCTGTGATGGCAAACTAAAAATAGAATAAAAAACTAAAACCAGAGGAGGAGCATGGGCTCAGGAGTAGATGGACCTGAGTTGGAATCCCGAACCCCTGAATTCTCTAGTGGCTGTTAGTGAGTCACAGGACATCTCTGGAGCTCAGCTTTCTTACTTGAAATGGAGGCAGGGATGGTAGCCCCACTCTGTCCAGATCTCATGGTTGTGTGATAGAGAATATGTATGAGATTTTGTAAGCGACACAGGAGAACCCATGGAGGAATAATCATTCCTGAGAAGACACAGACAGACCTGTGTGAGGGCTGAGGTGGAGGCTGTGTTTTCTCCTATTAGAGCACCTTGGGCCAGTCAAGAGGGTTTCATTTCCTGCAGGCCAGTCTTTACTTCCTTCCTCTTTCCTCTCCATTCCCAGTAGGAAAAAAACACTTTTTTTTCTACCACTGTGTCGTAGAAAGTAAGCCCTAGTCAAACTCTAGCCTTTGCTGGGCACCACAGTTAACTGTGGCGCTGAATTAACTCCCTGGCCTTGGTCTGGAGGCTTCCTTTCAGTTGGTGGCCCTCATTCTCTCATTCTCCAGCTCTTCCACAATAATTTATTCCTGGAAACCAAACCTGGAATTCAGGGAGCTGTCACCAGTGAGATAGTGGAAGCCAGGCCTCCCCAAAGTGTGACTAAACAAATCGAAGATAACATACCTTCTCTCTTAATTAAGATACTGTGTATACATGAGGGAATGCTAATAGTTTTTGTCTCAAAGCAAACTGGCTGGATTGAGAATGATTCTGAAGCTGAGCTCAATGAAAAGGAGTATGGTGATTAATTAGCAATGTCTGGGAGGCGGGAGGGGGACGTGGCAGCGTGCCCACCACGTACTCATCATCCCGGATGGAAATGTTTTTCTCCTTTTTCTTTTTTTTTTTTGGTTGGGATATAATCATCAGAAAGTACACTAATATTAAGCGTACAATTGGTGTATTTTTACACACACACACACGCGCACACACTCCCACCACCCAGATAAAAATTTAGAATATTTCCGGAAGCCCAGGGCTCCCTCATGCTCCTTTCAAGTCTCTGCTGAATCACAGGCAACCATTACTTTGAGTTTTATCACCACTAATTAGTTTTGCCTGTATTTTATTTCATATAAGTTGAACAATATGTACTCTCGTGTCTAGTGTCTTTCACTCAGCATAAGGCCTGTGTGATTCATTCATGCTGTTGGGTGGTTTGTTCTTGTTCATTATTCCATTGTATGGATACACCACCAATTGTTTATCTGTTCTCCTGTGATGAACATTTGAGTCATTTCCAAGTTTGCGCTGTTATAAATGAGGCTGCTGTAAATATTCTTGTACATGTCTTTTGATGGATAAAGCCACTCATTTCTCTTGTTGCGGATGGATTGTTTGTGTCCCACAATTGCACCCTCCCCCCTCCCCCCCAAATTCGTATGTTGAAGCCCTAACCTCCACTAGGATAGTATTGGGAGACAGGACCTTTGGAAGTGATATGAGCTCATGAAGGTGGAGTCCCCATGATGGACTTGTAGCCTTACAGAGGAGGGAGAGACATCAGAACTTCCTCTCTTTGCCGGGAGGATATAGTGAGAAGGCAGCCATTTTCAACCATTTTCTGACCATGCTGACACCCTAAGTCTTAGACTTCCCAGCCTCCAGAACTGTGAGAAAAAATGTTCAAATCACACAGTCTGTGTAGTCTATGGTTCTTGTTATAGCAGCTTGAACTAAGACAGCTGTCCATCCATCTACATCGATCTGTCTGTCCATCTGTCCATCCATCCATCCATCCATCCATCCATCCATCCATCCATCCATCCATCCATATATCTATCATCATCTCCACCGAGGAGGGTTGCTGAGTGATAAGGTAGGTGAATGTCAGGCTGGATTTCTACACATAAAGCACTGAACTGCCTTGACTATGAAGGGTCTCTGTTTACATCAGATGCGGTGTGGAGGACATGTGGAGCTTTGGAATGCCTACTTTGAAATATGGTACCAACTTAGAACAAGTATTAGAGAAAAGCAAACACCAATGCAAACAGGCAGCCCATTTTCTAACCCTTTACTATATAATATTTCAATTTTTGGATTACTTTATTAACCTTTGGTGTCTGCAAATTTGAATAAATCTTGAGTTTCCTCTAATTCTTTCTTGACTTTTCAGGGGACTTGTCTTGTTTTGGCAGATGTCAAACCTCCAGCTCTTATTAGTTGTCTAAAGTGAATCTTGTCTGTATCTGCTGGGAAAAGGATTGGAATACCACCCCAGTCCTCTGCCCAGTCTCTCTGCTTGCATTTTTTTTTTTTTCCCATTCAGAAGTGAGAAATGTCTCCAAAAAAGGACTTCTTTTAACCTTAGTTCTTTGCTTTTAAAAAAAAAATTAAATAATAGTTGCTGTATGTAGAGTTTGTATTGAATGCTTATATTTGTTCACTAAATACTTCTGGTTGAAGAAAACTCCTGACTTATAAACTTGCTTCTAATTTTAACAAGGATCATAGTTCTTGTTTCAGCAACACAGGGCCTTGTTCATGGTGGATGTGCAATAAATATTTATTGAAAGAACTTAATGAAAATCATTTATGAAAACATCACCTAGACTGTAACTAGATGCTATGGAAGGTTGCTGCCCCTGCTCAGGTTTTAAGGTGATTTCCTCGCCCTAAGCCCTGGGGTTGGGGAGTTGGAGAAGGGAGCGGGCAGTTCTTATTTTCACTGCAAAACAGAGTGGAGTTGTGTGGGCTGTGGTCTGGGGTCGCTGGTTGAGTCTGTTTATGCAGCCTCCAGCTGCTCTGGCTCTGAACAACTAACTGTTATTACTCTTGGATTTCTAAATTCCATCTTTTCTCAAAGATTGAGAACCTGGGTTTCCTACTCGCATCCTAGCTCACTTGGATTTCACAGTATTTATTGAGCAGCTACTGGGACCCAAGTGCTAGGCTAGGTCCTGGGCTAGAAGCTCACAGCTAGGCTGGAAGGCAGACACCTAAAGGGGTTATCTCAATATGCAAATCATGGCAATGAGGCAGGAGGAGAGTTATTCTGCTCTGCCCCAATCAGCTCTGTGACCCTGGGTGGGTTAGTTCTCCCCTCTGATCTTTAAAATGGGGACTCTGCAGTGCTTATTTTGGGAGTATCCAGTGGTGCTGTCCTGGGATGCCTGTGCCTGCACCTACAGAAATTAAGGACAGCGTGGCTGGACCAACAGGCTTCCCTGGGAGCATGTCAGCCCTCAGCCGCTTGCAGATGGTGCCTGAAATCTCCCAAAGGGCCTCTGTGCTTCGCCCACCCCCGTTTGTCCAGAGGCGCTGTTTTGATTGATCCAACAAAGCCTGCGTGTGGTTTCCGTTTGCTGGGAACCCCTCCTAGCAGACGCCCCCAGCCCCAGGCGGCGGGTCCAGATGGACCCACCCCGCCCTCGCGCTTCTGTGCTGTCCTCACCGGCTCTCCTGTCAGGAAACCCGGGCAGCAGCGCAACGTCCACATTTGTCCTGCCATGGAGAGCCCACCGGGCTGGGGCTGGGGCTGGGAGGAGCCGCTGCCCGGCCCGCCCAGGTCCCCTTGATGGAGGTCTGCTGAAGAGGGTAAGAGACCCTCCAAGGACACAGGCTGTCTTGGCAGAAGCCCAAAGCAGCCTCACAATCAATTTCAGAAATTCTTCCTGCCCTCCATGAAAATGGTCCCAGCCTTTCCTGCCACCCCCCCCCCCCATTTCAATTTAAATACTGCGGGAGGGATTGTTTCCAATCTGCAATCATTCATTTACACCGTTGTCTGGCCTCAGCAGGCCCCAGAATGGGGCATTCTGACCCACCAGAATGGGTCTGGGAAGCGAGCTTTGCCCCCCAGCTGCACACCCCGCCAATGCTGCACTCGGAGCCTGGGATTTCTGTCTGTCAGGAGGGTGCCAGCATCTCCCTCGCAGGGTGACTTACAGATGCTTCACGTCATTAGGGAATTATAGCACTTTTGTTGCTGTGGAAAGTGCTGAGTGAAAGGCTGAGGGGGTGACATCTGGACTCAGAGCGCCTGGCTTCAAACCCCCCCCACCCCGCCCCGAATTGGCGGGCATTGATGTTGGCCATGCAGAGCGGTGGTATTGAACCGCGGGGCCACACTTGCTTGTTAGCGATGGGTATTGTTTTCACCGTTGATTGGGCCTGTCCTGGGTAGCAGGAGATAAGGACCAGTGAGGGGACGGGGCATTCTGGCCCCACTTAGATTTATTTGGTGTGGCAAATATATATAAAATATAAAAACTCATTTTAACCATTTCTTAAGTGTGTAATTCAGTGGCATTAATTACATGCACAGTGTTGTGCAACTACCATCCCTAGCTATTTCCAAAACCTTTTCATCACTCCAAACAGAAACTGTGTTCATTAAGCAATGCCCATTCTTGGCTCCCTCCCGCCCTAGTCTATTCTCTGTCTCTATGAATTTGCCTGTTCTAGATATTTCATACAAACCATCATTTATTTTCTGAGCACCCTTTGCAGATCTATAGCAGCTCTGTCAGTGCAGGAAAGCAAAATGTGTCATTTAACATTTACTTTGCTCATAAACTCATTATATTTAGCATATTAAATCTAATGGTCTCTTTATGCAGGCAATAAATCTAGCTTTAGTAATTACATTTTTTATTTCTAAAATAATATTTTAATTTTTTGTTATAGCTTGTTTATTATGGAAAATAATAAATTATTTTAGACAAATGTCAAAGAAGAGATTAAAGATCCTCTATATTCCAGTGATGTTACCATTTTGCTACTTTTAAAAAAGTAATTAGACTTACTATGAAACTCATTTAATGATTTGAGGCTATGACCTGTTGAATTTAGGATTTTGCTGGTTTGAGAAGGATTACTACATTTGAGATTAGAAGACCTCACCCTCTGTTTGAAGGCAAGGGAAGTTCTAAGGATATCTGGTTACATTGTCAAGCAGACCAGAAAGTATTCATTTGCAGAAGGAGCTAAGGAAGAGGACAGGAGGGAATTCTCCAAAATTAATCATGACATGCTTATCAAAAGGAACATTCTCTGGACTGACCTTTTCCCCAACCTATCACTCTTACTGATTCTGGCTTTTTTGGGAAAGGAACACACCACATGCCAGCACAGCAGAAGGCACTTTCATGTGTACTATCCATTCAATCCCACATCCTTCCTAGGAGGAAGATTTTATCCTCAGCTTATATCCTAGCTCTGCCACCCATATGTTACCTTGAGCCTCTCTGTATTTCCAGCTCCTCATTTGTAAAAATAGTACCTACCTCATTAGTTTGTTGGAAAGATTAAATGATTTAATAGATAAGGCTCTTGGAATAGCGTAAACCTTTATAGGATTTGTAGGGACAATGTAAGTGCTTGTTAGTTGTTAAGAATTATTCTTTATAATAAGCTCCCCCCCCCCCACCTCCTGCTCCGCCATGACTTGGGGAATCAGTGAGCTCCCTGGTGTCAATTTTTGTCATCTTCTTGAATTTCAGAGGACTGCAGGCTAGCTCAGATGGAAAGGATGCCTTCTTGTCTTGTATGGGTTTTGGGTATGTGATGTGCTTCCCACTGGGTTCTCTCTCCAGTGTGCCACACAAGGCTGAGAACAGCAGAGGAGAGAAAACTGAGTGTATCTGGCTTCTAGACTTAAAGAGCCAGATGGTTCCCCATCCTTACCAGGTTGATTCAGCCCTTCAGGATCTGTCCCTCACTGACCCCCATCTCCCTCCTGATATCTACTCCCATTCACACCTAAAGGGACTGTGCCTTTTTTTGCCCCTGGGTCCTCTCCTACTCAATCTCTGCCCAATAGGTTGGGGAAAAGGTCAGTCCAGAGAACGTTCCTTTTGATAAGCATGCCATGATTAATTTTGGAGAATTCCCTCCTCTCCTTTTCCTTAGCTCCTTCTGCAAATGAATACCTTCTGGTCTGCTTGACAATGTAACCAGATATCCTTAGAACTTCCCTTGCCTTCAAACAAAAAGGGTGAGGTCTTCTAATGTCTCTTTAGGTCTTGGTTAGATGCACTATTGTCACCTTCTTTGGTCCCTTGGATTAGCTGCCCTTCCTGTGGGCTCCCGTGGCCCCCATTTAGCTGTGATGCAGTGTCCCGATCTGCCTTCAGGAATAAAGGACTTATCCCAGCTGCTGGAAAATTTGCCCTCGGCAGTCCTCATTGGGGGTTGCCCTTAGCTGAAGAAAACTGCCTCACCCAAGATTCAGATCCCTTCCAGAGACAACCTTGCCCAGGGACTGGTCAGTGCTGTGGGATAAAGGTCCAGTGTTCCTGCCACAACTCATACAGCTCCAGAGGCTCCCCTCTCCTCAGAGCTCCCTGTATTGCTGACGGAGCTGCCGCTAAGACAGCATCACCCTCTGCCCAGCTGGCCCGTACCCACTGCCCGCAACAGTGATCCTGAGAGCATCGCTAATGCATGTTCCGCAAGCTCTTCTCCATCCCTGAGGCTCTGCCCAGAGAGCCCAAGCTGTGCTGGTGATTGCTCAGCCCTCCAGCGGTTCGTGAACCGCTGTTTTGCCTGCTGCTCCCCTCAGCAGTGTACTTCAGTCAGTCCATCTGTTCTGTTCCCCACTCTGTCTCTACAGGTGGATCCTCTTACCCCCCACACCTCAGGCCTGTACCCCACTTCTTGTATACATAAATAAATAAATCTTAAAAAAAAAAAACAAAATATGTGAAAGATACAAAAAAAAGACCTAAGTGGATCTTCTAGGGATGAAGACTACAATGACTGAGATAAAAATTATGCTAGATGGGATTAACAGCAAAAGACACTACAGAAGAAAAGATAATAGATATGAAAATCCAGCCATTGACGCTCACTGTGATGAATTACAGAAAGAAGATGAAAAAAAAAAGTAAACAAATCAGCAGTTACAGATCAACTTCAAGGGGTCAACTATATGTCTAAGTGAAGTCCCTAAAGGAGAGGAGAGAGAGGAAGGCAGGGGATAATTTTTTAAAAAGAAATAATGATTCAAAATGTTTCAAATTAACAAAAACTGTGAACAAAATACAAGAAGCCTAAAGAATTCCAAGTGAAAAATCTGCCTTCCCAAGCCTTGGCTCCCAGTTGGCATGCAATCAGTGTTTGATGAATGAATAAGCACAGTGCTGCCTGCACAGACCTCTCCCCCTACTGTCTCCCTTTCATCACCTCTTCTTTCTCCCCCTTCCCTCTTTGCTTCTCTGTTGCTCCCAGTACTTCTCACCCCCAGAGTTGTCCTGGATGCAAAAGGTGACCTCTGGGCTATTAGAACCACTGACCTCAAATCTAGGAGCTTGTCCCTGCTGCAGGCTTTGTCACTAAGCTCCTCAAACAGTCCAACCCCCTTCAAATTTGAGTAGTCAGGGGGTTAAATATTAAAGCAAAAGTATCCTGAGTCCTACTGGCACAGACCTCTCAGGAACCGCTGGTTTCTTAGTCTCCGAAGGGGATGGTAGGGTCAGGAAAAGTGCTCAGGTAGATTGGATGCTGTATTCTACATAGCAGAGCAAGACCAGGTCTCATTCATGACTTACCTCTGCAATACTTCTGCCGTGTGTGGTTAGGCTGATTGCTTTACTACACTGGGCTGCCAATTGTATAGTGGCCTTTGGATTTGATATTTTCTTATTCCCCCTCAGCCCAGACATCTTGTGAAGAGCCATGCTCCACCGCCCTTGCTCCACCTCTCCTATCCCTACCTCCCCGCCCCCAGTAATAGCTTTCTCTTTGATGCCTCTCATCCTAGCTAATAGTATGTGGAAACCAGAGGAGGGAGGTAGGCCAACTTCAGACCCTTTGTCCCTGCCAAACCCCTTTCTCCAATGGAGTTTTCTTCAGTGAGATTTATTAACGCAGCACACCAGGCCTTGATTCTTAGAGCCTGGTCTCTGGAATCACCTGCATCAGAATTGTACTACCTGACACCCCAGCTTGCTGATTATAAGAAGGTGGGTTCTGGGAATCAGTGTTTATAATAAGCATCCAGGAGATTTTAAAAAATGTACTGATGGTGATAAAAATTTCAAATCCAAACAGTAGGGAAAAAAAGCATGTGCCTAAACTGTCCCCCTGCCACCACTAAGACCCATTCCGGAAGCAAGCACTGTCACTGGCACCTGGGATAGTACATTCTAAGCATCTGCATATGTTGGCAGGTGTAGCAGCAAAGAGAAGCATCCAGGGATTCTGCTAACTTAGCAAAGTCAGCCAATGCCTGCCCCAAGGCCTTTGGATGTGCCTCCTTCACCTCTCTGGCCTCTGCCCACCTGAACCCCACCTGAACACTCCAGCCTTGCTGAACTTGCTGTAGCTCACTGAGGCTGCTACTGCCATTTGCTTGCCCATGTTACTTCTGTTATCTTTGCACAGAAAGACTTTCTTCCTATTTTGCTGTCCAGTAAGCACCTATTCATCCTTCAAGACTCAGATCAAGTGCCTCCTCTTCCAGGAAGCCTCCCAGTCCTACCTACACTTTGACATCTCTGTAATGCCACACTCCCTGTTACTACACTTACCAAGATAAGTGGGCCTTTTTCTGCTCTCCTGCTGGACTGTGAGCTGACTGCAGGCCAGGACTGTTTTTATTCCCCCTTGAGTTACTGAGCCTCAGTACAGAGCACACAGAACATAGAGACCCAGTAAGTGGTGTCTGATGAATGGCCAGACAGCAGGCATTCTGTCTCATTCTTCCCTTTATAGTTCAGAAATCTAAACCATCAGGTTCCTCAGCATCACCCAGGCACTCTGCTTTCTTGGTGCTACGGAAGGGGCTGGTGGAAGTGGAGGGAAGGACCCTCTGCAGAAAGCTGTAAGGAAGCTCTTGCTCCAAGTCACAGGCAAGGGATGGTCCTTGGCTCCGAGCATGCATGGCTGAGGGACGCAGAGAGGGCTCACGACGCAGAGATGGGGAGCCCCAGCCCAGGTTTCCCTCTGGGGAAACTGCCTTGATGGTGGCCAGTGAGTAGAATGGGGCTTGGAGGAGTATTTTTGTCAGAAGCAACGTGACAGGCTTGCCTCCCCCTACTTGTGCAGAGGGAGCAGGTGGCTTGGCTGCAGGGAGGGGGTGGGGAGATCTGAGAGAGGGAGGGGCATGGGAGAGGAAACTGAAAAAAGCAAAGGGGGGTGCTGGGGGTGTGTGGCTGGCCTGGCGGCTGTTTAAGGAGTAAATGTGCTGGGAACACTAATGAGCTGCGTTCATTCATGGGAGCTGCCTCCCGAATTGGGGAGCTGGCCAGGTTCTGAGGTGGAGGAACTGGGGCTGGGAGCCAAGTTGGGGAGCTGCCCGGCTCCTGGGGCAGGGCCTCCCGTGACAGGCTGGGGGTGGGGGCTGGGGGGAAGTCTTTGTCCTGGGTCTGAGGAGGCTCTCCTTCCTTTCCCCCTTTATAGGAAAGACCAGGCTTTGCCAGGCAATGACAACTTGGCTCAAGGCCTGTTTGGGATTCACCGTCCAGGCTAGTCTGGAAGCTTCTAGGGCAGTGGCTGATGCTGGAGATCCACAGGCAGGGCTGGTCTTGTAGCCCCTGCCTACTCCCACCCTCCTCCCAGCTCTCACCCAGCCACTCTGAAGCCCCCAGGGCACTTTGCCTGGTTAATCAACACTCTTCCTTTTCCCCACATGGGTCCTGGCTTCTGCAGAGCCTTCCAAGGTCACTGCCCAGGAGGGAGCACCACTTGGGCAGAAGGTTGGAGACTCTTCAACAGGGACAGTCCTACTAAGTGCCAGGTGCTGGGTTAAGTGCCAAAGTGAGGAAGTGAGGAAACCTTGTTGATGAGGGAGGGGGAGAAGTAGGCTCTGCCCCTGAGGAGTGTCAGGGAAGAAGCCACATGTGTAAACAGAGCTCCAGCTAAGAGGGGATAAACAAAGCAGCAGGCTCTGAGGAATGAGGATTTAACTCTGCCTGAGGCAGCTGGAGAGGGCCTGGGAGGGAAGGAGGGCTGAGTGCCCTGTGGAGAGAGTAGGAATTTGTGAGGGAGAGGGGAGAGGGAACTCTTGCTGGCCACTGAGCTCTGGCCTGATTTGTGGGAAGCCTCTCTAAGATCAATCTGTTATAGGACAGGGAGAGGGGCAGCCCAAAACCCCGCAAACCTGCCTATTCTAAATGGGTTCTGCCATCCGCCGCATCAACACAAAACATATGAGACTTTAATGGGAAGGAACTTTAATAAAACTAGGAAACAATACAGGTAAGGCAAAGAGTCTAGTTTCTAAATGAAGCACCCAAAGTTACCCGTCCCCTCGTGGGTAAAAGTCCATCCATATGGGATCGGCCCAGAGCAAGGCCCCAAAGCCTGCTACAAGTCTAAAGCATCTTCCAGTGGGGACCCACAGAAAAGGGTCACAAACAACCAGACAAGCCTGGAAGGAAAAGAGCAAAATCAACATCAAGATAAAAGCTGCCATTGTCACCTCCCCACGGGTCTCACCCACATCTGTGTCACCCAGTCCACGACCAAAAGACAAGCGCAGTTTCTTCACGTGTCTCTAGGCTCCATGCGCCTCCTCCAGGTCTCCTTGCTCCATCCTGCTTCCTTCCTCCGTCTCTTCCTGCAGCTTCTTCTCTTGCTGCTCAGCTCCACCCTCCCTTGGGTGGGGCAGGGAACCTCCCCCTTTCCTGGGGACCACCCTGTTGCAACTCCACACAGGACACCCTCCCTCCACCCCCCCAAAGACTCATCCCCCTGAGATGAGATTGAATTGATGCTCATGGACCCATGGCCCTGGATGAAGGTCACCCACAGGAGTGCGGGACACTTTCAAAATCCCATAAAACATCAGTCACATTAGCTGTGACATAGTGAGCACAGTTCCGTCTGTGCTATGACAGTAAAGATACCGCA
Organism: Talpa occidentalis; assembly: GCF_014898055.3. Taxonomy (NCBI): domain Eukaryota; kingdom Metazoa; phylum Chordata; class Mammalia; order Eulipotyphla; family Talpidae; genus Talpa; species Talpa occidentalis. The sequence goes on from NW_023605194.1 coordinate 23,213,973, forward strand.
ATGTGGGCCACCTTGATGGCGCAGGCGGTTGAGCTTGGCACTGTGAAGCTGTCTGCAGCCTCTGCAGCATGAGTTCCATCCCAGTTGGCGGGAATCCCACATGTTGAAGCAGACCTCTCCTGTTGCACCCGCTGCTCCCCTCAGCAGTGTGTTTCATCAGTCTGCCTGTTCTGCTCCCCACTCTGTCTATGGTGAATCCTCTCACCCTCCCGCGCATCTGGCCTGTACCCTGGCTCTTGTATAAAAATAAAAAATAAATCTAAAAAACAAAAGATACCGCAATGTTTTTATCAAGATGGGAAAGAAAAACAAAGAAACCCCCTATCGTTTTGGCACCTGGTGGGTGACGAGACTTTGATCTCATGGGACCCATCATACCAATCTCCTCAGAAAAAGTGTCTGTGCTGTACGAACCCCTGGCACCTCCTGGACCAGCCACCTTCTATCTCATGTCTCCCAAGGGGAACCCGGAGCCAAGGGGAGGTGCTTCTTGAGCTGCTAAACTGTTTCCACCGGGGCTGTGAGCAGCCTGCAATCAGGTCTCTGACCAAGGTGGGTCCTGTTAGCACTAGCAAACCACAGTGGGCCTTGCTTTGGGGGAGCCCTTATCTTTCCTGGATTGAGGATGATTCTCTCCTCACCCAGATTTCCTGTCCAACCCCTGTCCACACTCATCAGTGTGAGAAAAATCCCTGCCCACAGGAAAGTTTATAAAGGCCTGGGGTCTGACCTGGGTCTCTTCCAAGCTCTTTCCCACCATTCTCTTCAGTCCTTTGATGACAGGGCTGGATGTTGGTTTTCACCTGTCAGAAATGGAGGGCGGCTGGTATGAGTACAGAAAGATATTTACTGGATTTCCAACCACTGATGCCTTGCCCTCCCCCACAACCCTCATACTAGGAAGCCAGTGTAGCCAAAAGGGCAGAAATAACATCTTCCAGTTGCACAAATGTCCAAATCAGGGTCATTCTCTTTCTGGATGCTGTGAGCTTTGGGGTTCCCCATAGAGAACTGGGGTTACTGCCATCTTGGCTGAGAACGTGTGTTGAAGGAGCACAGCAGACTGTGCCTGGTCTAGGGCTTTTGTGGCCCCTCAGGCTGTAGGTACCAGGTAAGAGAGGGTGGTGTCTGGGAGTTGCCACCTGGGGTGCTGGGATTTCCTTGCACCAAGAATTGACAAAGCAAATCTGATGGGGCCTGGGAGCCATTTCTGCCGTCGGGAAAAGCGAGTCTGTGGACCAGGGGACCGGCCCAGGTGGCTAAATAAGATCCCCTCCCCCTCTGGACCAGCAGCTGGCGCCGCTGGGGCCGGGCTCGTGTGTCTAAGTGTGAGCATCCTCCCTGTGTGTGTGTGTGTGTGTGTGTGTGGATGTGCGCGCGCGCGCGCGTGTGTGTGAGTGTGTATGTGTGTGTGCGCGCGCGTTGTGCAGCGCCGGCGAGGGCTGGGACCAGCAGGTCGAGCCGTGGCCCCCTCCGCTTCCCCCCCTGACCCCCCGCAGGCCCCTGCCGGCTCCCGGCGCGCCCCCGGGGTTCACCTCTGAAACAGTGCTGGGCTCCGCAGCCGCCGAGTGGTCGTCGGGAGGCGGGGGCGGTGGGGGGTGCTTGCTGGCTGCCAGGGGGAGGAGTCTGGCCCTGGATGTGTGCTTTTCGATTGATGGATGACTGCCGGGTGGGAGCGGGCGTGCGGGTGTGAGTGTGTGATTGTGCATGCGTGTGTGTGTGTGTGTGCGCGCAAGGTGCGTGCGCGCGCGGGGCCTGCCCATTTTCCTTCTCGCAGCAGTCAGTTGGGAGCTGGAGGGAGGGAGAGAGGGAGACGCAGCCAGCGAGAAACCCGAGAGGAGACGAGCGCCCTCCGCCCCAGGCGCCCCCGCTCAGTCCGCGCCCCGGGGCTGTCGCTCGGAGGAGCGAGGTGCCTCCCAGCCCGCCAGGGCGCAGCCACAGCCCGCGGTGTCTTCCGTGGCTCTGCCCCGGGACTGCACCTGGAGGCGGCCCCGGACGGGGATGGTAAACGGCTGTAGCCGTCTGGTGCACAAGCGGGACGCGGTGAGGGCACCATGGCGCTGATGCCCTGGAGGGGACCCTCGGCGAGACTCGTCCGGCCAGAGCTCTGGCTGCTGCTGTGGACAGCCGCGTGGCACCTGGGTGCCACTGCGTGCCCCGCCCTCTGCACCTGCACCGGCACCACGGTGGACTGCCACGGCACGGGGCTGCAGGCCATCCCCAAGAACATCCCACGGAACACCGAACGCCTGTGAGTATGGACCCTTGCCCTGGCCTCCAGGGATCCTCAAGGTTCCCCTCCCACCCAGAAGCAATCAGGGCTGGGGGTGGGGGCAGAGCCCTGGGGACCTGCTCCACAGCCAATGGACTGGTCAGTGTCGCTGGGCTTCTTCCCCAGTCAAGAGCCAGGAGCCGGCTGTTTCCCTTTCCCTGGATTCAGAGGGCCCCAGGCGGGGTTGTCAGCTTCAGCCTCACACCTGCACCCAGAGCTCAGCACCAGCAGGCCCTTCCCTTTGCGCCAGCACTTTATTCCTCAGGGGTGTCAGAAACCTTCCTGGCACCCAGGAGGGCAGCTCCCTCACTTGCATGGCACAGTGTCTCCTTTTGGGCACATTGGGGCTTGGGCTGTGTCCTGAGAGGCTGTGTGGGTTCGAGCTCCGAGGACTAGCAGGCTAGTGATGGGGGGCAAGGTGGGATGGAGTTGAAGTTCCTAATCTCCTTCCTCCCCATTGTTTGCCCCTGAGCCTTAAGAATTCTTCCCTTGCAGGTGTCAGACCTTGACCCCCACCTCCATCCAGCCATCCCTGACCTAGGCAGACAATAGGACCTGAGAGCTTTGGGTTGGGGGAGTGGGGTGTTGCCAGCGATGCGATGCGTAGGCGTGACCTGGACTGGGAACCCTGTGAATAATGGGAGGTCAGGAGCTTGGAGCGGGAGAGGACATTAAAGACATTGACTGTGACAAGTCATAAAAACCATCATGTTCTCTCTTCTGAATTCTTGAGGAAACTCAGCTTTTTCTAGAGCTTTGTAGGGGGTGTATATTAGTGTGTATGTGTGTCTAAGATCTCTATGTACTGTTTTCTGAGGTTCTCCGGCAGGGTATGTGTCTAGAAGTGTTCGTGGTGCCATCTCAGTAGTGACCGTCCCTGTACATTGGTTGTGCATGTAGATATGTGGTCACGCGTGGGGCCTTTGTGCTGCCTGCAGAGGTGACTGCTTTGGGAAGTGTTTGGACTGGACTTTGGCAAAGGCTGCCAGTTCCTTTGAAAACTGCCTACTCCTTCTCCCCACGCTCTGGGGGCAACCGTGGTGGCTCTCAGGAAAGGCAAACATATTTCTGTAACTTTGGAGCACATTTTCCAGGCTCCCAGCCGTTCAGAGGCAGAGGTCTGACACAGGAGAGAATGTCTCCTGGATCAAACTCTGTACCAAGGTCAGCAATTACTGAATACACATTTGCCCCTGACTTTTCTTGGCTGAGTCTGAAAAATTCCCATAGAGGATTCAGAGAATTTGCAATCTAGATGCAATCTAAATGGGAAGCAATATGTGCATGCGTGTGTGTGAGGGCATGTGTGTTGTGGGGCCGGGGATAGGTGCTGGCTGGCCTGGAGAGAGTTGGGCCAAACCAAATTCCTTAGGGCAGCCGGTGTTTTATCCTGTATGGACCTGAGCATCAGAAATCCAGCCAGAGGAGACCTGAGGTTGCAAGGTCACCCTTCATACCCGTTCCCTCTGGACCTACTCCCTGTTCCTTTGCCTTGTCCACTGGGGCATTTCTCCTGCAGCTGTTACCCTGGTAGCAGCTTACATTAGCCCCTCTCCTTTGCTTTTGGATCTTGAATCTTGAAGTCATCTCCTTATTCCTTGCTCTTGCATCACCTTTAATTTTTAGGACATTGTCTGTTTTGACTTTCATAAACTGTAGGTCTTTTGCCATTGACTGGGATGGAAGTGAAATTTAGTGCAGGGGCTCCAATCCTGACTCAGGTATTTGCTGTGTGGCCTTGGGCATGTTACTTAATTTCTCTGAGCCTTGGTTGTTTTCTATCAAGAAAATGGGGCTGCTGATACATAAAGTCTCTGGTGCTTGTGAGGACTGAAGATAATGTCCAAGAAGTGCCTGCTACACCAGGATGCCCACTGAGTGAGAACCGTGACAGGTATCCCTTGCTTTGCGAAAGTTTGCTTTAAACCTCTTTGTTTTTGGGTCTCCCTGGTGGCGCAGCAGTTGAGCGCTGGGTTGCAAAGCTGCCCGCAGTCTCTGCGGTGCCGGTTCGATCCCCGGCTGCTCCCCGGCCACCAGAGGAGGGTCCCACATGGCGCGCAGACCTCTCCTGCCGCCCGCTGCTCCCCTCAGCAGTGTACTTCGGTCCTTCTGCCTGCTCTGCTCCCCGCTCTGGCTCTGGTGAATTCTCTCACCCTCCCGCGCTTCTGACTGTACCCAGTGCTTATATAAATAAATAAATAAATCTTTTTTTTTAAAAAAAAACCTCTTTGCTTTTGTGAGAGACCCACATTAGTACTTTCTTTTGTGAACTACAAGATTTTGCAAGAGGATTTCCACTTTTATGACAAAAGACAAGAGTAGTGTTCGCATTCATTTTGCAACAGTTGTTATAGAGGCAGTGGCTCCCCAAGCAGTGAGAGTGGCACCACCAAGCTCCTTCCCCGGAACCACTTTATATAGGCTGTGTATTTATCATATCTTTCCTGCTTTTACAATATGTTAGTGTTATTTTGGGTTTTATGTGTTATTTGATGGGTTATTTTGGGGGTCTGGGAACACTCAAAGAATTTCCATATAAATTAATGGAAATTGCTTCTTTGCCTTACACATTTCCACTTAGGAAAGTCTTCCTAAGCGTGCTCTCCTTTCGGCTACTGGGGAAAGCCTGTATTGCAGCGGGCTCAGGAGAGGAGTCTCATCTATTTCACTCAGCAGATGTTTATGGAGACAGGAACTGCCCTGAATGCTGAGGCTCCAGGAGGGTGTCAGCCCATGTCTACCCTCAAGGGGGGTACAGTACAGAGGACTGGGGAGGGGGTATCCAACCATACGTCTTTGGGAGAGGCCTGGATCAGCAGCCTGATGGGGTTGTGGCAGGGGAAGCATTGGGGTGATAAGCCCTGGGGTAAAAGGTTTTCTCAGAGAATGGGTCACTTGGTCAGGACACTTTGGGGCCCGGTAGTGCTTGGTGGGATGGCAGCGACACAGACAGAGGGAGTAGCAGGATCAGAAGGCCTGTGCTTATGAAGTGCCTGGCTGGATGGGCCCCAGATCAGCCTGGCCCTGGGCTGAAACATGTGTACTGTGGGGTGTGAGGGACCTGGAGGTTGGGAAGAGTCAGGAAGGCCTTTCTTTCTCTGGATTTTAACTCTGGAACTTCAGGGATGAGTTTTGGTGGGGGTGACAGGGAGCTGTGATCTGTGCTGTGTGCCGAACTTCTCGGATGGAGAAGGATGCAGAAAGCAGAGGGAGCTGCTTTTTCCACAGCCCACATAAGAGCCATCTGAGGAGGAAAAGAACACTCTGAAAAAGAGGCCTTGGGGAGAGCCCAGGCGGACTCAAAATAACTGTGGCAAATGCGCTCTCTGATCAATATGGGTGTTGCGCAGCATCAGGCCTGAAACGGTGGTTTCTTCTGACGCTGTGAAATTTTTATAGACTGCAGCTGTGCATTTTCCTTTTGTCCTCTGGGCAGCTTCTACAGCAGCCTGTGAGGCTGGCGACTTTATGATTATATATTCTAAACTCCTGGTCTGTTCCCCCAGATGGGAAGAAATTGTCATTGGTTTGCTGTAGGGACTTCTGGGAAGAGGTTGTGCAGGTCCCAGAGCTGTTGAGGAAATTGGTTCAATCAGAGTGGTTGTGGGGCTGGTGGGCTGGGTGGGGAAGGGCTGCTGAGTGATTCACTACAGCAGAACAATTAAAATATGGAACGAGGACTGGGGGTGCAGTAGACGCCTCCAAAGAGCTTCATTTCTTTGAAGGACTCAGGCTCAGGGGGACCGAGCTATGGCCACTATTAATCGCATTTCCTTCACTCAAGGACCTTGATTTTCAGTTGGATTTTTTTTTTAATTAAAAAATCTTTTGGACTGGAGTGTCCAGGAGACAGTGATAAGAGAGTTCAGAATGTGTGGACACCCCCTCCCTCCTTATCCCCTTCTTTAAGCTTCACCCTTCCAGCCATCTGCCACAGATTCCCCTGCGGGTACAGGGTGCAGTGAAGGGAGAGGCCAGAGGCTGGAGAGTTGGAGAAGGGCCTGAGGAAGGCTTGCTGGCCAGCATGTTTGTTCCTGTTTCCCCTCTGCTGTCCGCCAGGCCGGAAGGAACAGCTCTCCTCCATGTTCTGTAGAATATATGATCGTGCCTCCCGGCCAGTTTGTCCACTGCCCAGGGTCCCCACCTGCTTTGTAGACCTGTTAGACTGATGCCTTCTGGCTTATCTGGAGCCCCATTCAACAGGGTTGGGTGGTGATGCCTTGTAAAGACAGTCTGGGGCAACCCAGGCTGATTGTCTGGGGCCTGTTTGGGATTCTAAATAATGGTTGGCTGGTGGCTGTGGTGGACCAGACTGAAGCCAGGTCTGACTCCTGCCTGGTTGCTCAGGCTGCTGAGCAGGGCACTGGGATCTGCAGCGGAGCCCTGCGCTGCGTAGAGAGAGCTGCCTCCTGGCGGGGCTTGAGTCTCCAGAGCAGGCTGACTGCTGGGCTCTGGATGACTGGTGGCAGGGCCCCTCTGTGAGCCCCAGTTTCTCCATCTGTGAAAAGAGATAACATAGTTTTGTAGGCTGATGGTGAGGGCTAAGTGAGCACATGGCTGGTGTTCTACTGTCCCTGGACCTCTGGGGATAGTGACGCCTATTTTGCAAGGGAATATTTTGCAAGGATTCACCCATGCTATGTGTGTGGAGTGCTTTGTGGCTCAAACAGTAGGTGACGTTATTATTATTTTTCATTATTTGAGAAACTCAAGCTCAAAGCTTTGATGGTTCAGATGGGGCAGGGGAGAGGCTGGGAGGCGAGCATTTGAGCACTGAGCCTGCTGCACAACCCTGTCCTGGAGCTCAGTGGCTCAGAGGGCTTCTTCCCCACACTTGGGCATTTTGCCCTGATTCTTGGGGTTTGGAGTTGGTTGCTTTGCAAGGACTGGTGGTGGGGCCCCAGTGCTGTCACCATGTGATGGCATGGCTCTGGAGCCAGACTGTCTGGGGTTTTAGCCCTACTCTGCCACTCAGCAGCTGGGGGGACCTTGGGCACGCCATAGGCTTTAATTCACTCATTCAACAGATAGCTATCTAATGAGAGTCTGCATCTCACCGGGTGAATGGTGTCGCACTGAAACCGAAACCGCCCAGCTCTCCCCAAGGTTTAGTCCAGTGGGTGGTGTGTGTGTGGGGGTGGGGGGTGGGGGGTGGGGGTGGGTGGGTAGAGATGAATGACATAATATGAGAATAAACCTGTAATTGCAAGCTGGGGTAAGTGCTCCAGAGAAAAGTGTGACTTCTCAGAACCCCCATTTCCTTGCCCACAAAGTGGGGCTGATGACAGGACCTGCTTAGAAGGTGGCCGTGAGGATTAAATGCGGTGATGCTGGGAGAAGCACTTTGCACCGGGCCTGGCACACAGCAAGTGCCCAATAAATGGTAGTGTTATTATTGTTATTAAGGTGACAGAAAATTGCAGAGACGTGAAAGGAACTTGGGCGCCACTCAATGCTGGGCCTCACGCTGCCCGTCTCCTCTTCCCTCTCCAGACAGCCTCGGTCTCTGGATCCCCTGGAACCTTGGAGTACAGGGATACGGGGCTGCCCTTCCTCTGCCCCTCTGAGAGGCAGGGGGCTGGCCGTGGTGGCCCAGGCTGCCGAGGCTGCCCGCGGCCGGCTGAGCTCCTTGGGGGCCTGTGCGCGGTGGGGCTGGGCAGCGCCTGCATTATTGGGAGCAGACGGGCGCTTGGCGGAGTTGCCGCCTCCAGTTCTGTGCCGGCATTAGCAGCTCGGCAGGGCTCTTGCTTAATGGGATTTTCTTCCCAAATGCTGTAATTATCGCCATACAAATACTTATTACCCAGAGCAGATGACGGCCGGGCCTTGGGCAGTAGCCAGGGAGCTGGGCTGTGTTGGGGTGGAGAATTGGCTCCTCTTTTTGACGAGCCCCAGACCCCCTCCACTCGTTTCTGGAGCCCAGCCTGTGGGGGACAAACAGCTGTTGGGCACCTGCCACGAGCACAGTGACTGAGGCTCAGGGTGTGGACCTGCTATTTGGGGCGCTCGTGGCTGGTGGGAAAGAAAGGTCTGTCTGTGAAGAACAAACGTGCAGGGATGACTGTAGGGCCTGCAGCTGTGGCTGCCACACGGTGCTGGCTGGAAGGGTCCTGTGTGATTCCTGGCTCTCTGCAGGAGGCTCTCAAGCAGTGCACTCGTGACTTGACTTCCTTAGCTGCAAAATGGGGCCAACAACAGTACTTCTCTGTAGGACTGTGAATGCAAATGAAACACTCCATGTAAAGTGGCCAGAGTGATGTGCGTGGAAAGTTATCCTTGCTCATGTCAGAGGTGACAGAGGAGGGTGAGAACACAGCAGGTGTCAGGTCTCTGCACTGACTGGGCTCCTGGAATTTGAAATGGGCCTGAAGGTTGGGCAGGTAAGTAGAGAGGTGAATCGAGGATAGGGAATTCCTGGGCATTCAGAAAGCATGTGCTATTTTGGGGGGAAAGAAGGTGAGGACAGGCCCTGCTGCTGGAGTGAGCATTTGCATTGGTGAGTTCTGTGAGGGGAGATTAAATAAATAGGTGGGTACTGGGCCATGGGCAGGGCTGTGGGGAGTCATCAAGAGGTAGGGGGTGTGTGTGTAAAGTTTTTTTTTTTATTAAAACCTTTTCTTTAGTGCTCAGTGATTTTTAATAAATCTACAGAATTGTGTAAACACCACAATTCAATTTTTGAATATTTTTCACCCCAAAAGATTCCTTGTGCTCACTGTAACTTTTAATTTAGCAATAATTTCAAACATGTGGAACTTTGTAACAGAAGTAGCAGAAACTCCTGTAGATGGCTATTCAGATTCAATGCTTTCTATTTTTGCCCTTTTGCTTTACTATATATTATACACACACACACACACACACACAGAGAATTTTTTTCCTGAACCATTTAATATGAGGTTGGAGACTTTGTAGTTTTTTTGACTGAATACTTCTGAATGTATTTTCTAGGCAAAACAAGGCTACAAAATCAGAAAATGTTTGTTTGTTTTTTTTGTTTTTTTTATACGTGCACTGGGTACAGTCAGAAGCACGGGAGGGTGAGAGAATTCACCAGAGCCAGAGCGGGGAGCAGAGCAGGCAGAAGGACCGAAGTACACTGCTGAGGGGAGCAGCGGGCGGCAGGAGAGGTCTGCGCGCCATGTGGGACCCTCCTCCGGTGGCCGGGGAGCAGCCGGGGATCGAACCAGTGCCGCAGAGGCTGCGGGCAGCTTCGCAACCCAGTGCTCAACCGCTGCGCCACTGGGGAGGCCCCAAAATCAGAAAATGTAACATTGGCTCAACACTATTATCTACTCTAATTCATATTTGAATTTCATTAATTGTCCCCAAAATCTCTTCTAAGATTCTTCTCTTTCCAGGTCCACAACACAGTCAAGGATCACATGTGGCCTTTACAAGTCCTGGCTCTTTATATTTAATTTGGACTAATTCCTAGACCTTTCTTTATTTCCCTTGTCCTTGGCATTTTGAAGAATACAGGCCAGTTATTTTGTAGCAAGTCCCTCAATTTGGCATCCTTTCTCATGTCCATTTGTCCCAGTGTTGGTGATTTTAGTAATTTTGGGGGAGATACTTTGAGGCTAGGTGAATATTCTGTTGCTCGTCAAACTTTCATCCATTAGTGTGGAGACCCGCTGATGAGAAATTTCTACTCCATCATTTCTTCTCCATCATTTCTTCTATTTATTAGTTAGCATTCTGTTGTAAGACAGAACTTACCTTCTCCCCCTGCTTGTCTGTCTGTCTGTAATGGTGTGCATTTACAGATCACTATTTTATACTTTGGGTTATAATTTGATATTCAAAGTGTCCCACATTTGGCCAGTAGGAGCCCCACAAGATGCTCCTGGGTCCTTTTGACAAGACCCTTTCAGCATTTGTTCCCAGGGGTTTTGAGTGGAGAGTGATGAGTGCAAGATGGGGTAGTCTGGATTTGGGGTGGGGTAAAAGGGAGATATGAACTGGCAGTGGGGGGTGCTGCTGGTTATGGTGACTGTGGTGTTTACTCTCTAGGACATCTATATTTTAATATTTTCAAAAATAAAAATCTGAAAATAGTATTAGCTTAAAGCAAGACTTGCCATATTCCCCTTACCCAGTTTCTCTTGTTAACATCTTTTATAACCATAACTTGATTGTCAAAACTATGAAATCAACATTGTCCAAGACTTAACTAAACTATGGACTTTACTAGATTTCACCCGTTTTCCCAATAATGTTGTTTTTCCATTTTAGAATCTTATCCAGAATTCTAATTCACATTTAGATGTGTATCACCTTAGTCTCCTTCAATCTCTGACAATTCCTTCATCTTGTCTTGCTTTCCATGACCTTGGCATTCTTGAAAAGTACTGGTTATTTACTTGTAGTTTTTTTTTTTTTTAATTATTAGATTGAGGTTTTGCATCTTGGATAAGAGTGTCAGGGAGGTGATGTGCCCCTTGGGATCTTCTTATCAGGAGATAGATGCTATAGATAAGTCTGATGACTGGTGCTGTTAGCCTTCATGGTTGAGATGGTGTCTGCCAGGTTTCTCCACTGTAACGTTACTATCCATTAGAATTAATAAACATTTGGGGGGAGATTCTTTGAGACGATGTGATATCCTTTTTGTCCTCAAATTCTCATCTACTAATTTTAACATCTATTAATGGATCTTGCCTGCAACCATCATTATCCACTTTTGATTTTCTATTTCCCTTATTCCTTCTACATTTATTAATTGAAATCTTTCTGTAGGGAAGAAAATTTTATTGCTTTTTAAGAAGGTGATTGATGGGTACCTGGGGTGTTGATTCCTGAGGGCAGGGGTTGTGTCTCATGTATTTTTTGTGTTCCAATTGCCTGGTACAAAGTAGAAGCTCTAAAAATGTGTGTTTTGATGAAATATTAAAAAAAGCTTTTGATAAGTCATTTCTTGGTTGTGATTTTTTGCTTTAAAAATATCATCATTCTGGAAGACTGAATAATAGTTCCCAAAGATGTCCACACTTGAATCCCTGGAAACTGTAAATCTGTTACTTTAGAGGAAAAAAGGGACATTGTAAATAGGATTAAGTTAATGTTCTTGAGATGACAGATGATCCTGGGTGGGCCCAGTGACCAGGAGGACCAGAGTAAGTAGGAGGAGATGTGACAACGGAAGCAAGAATGGTAGTGCTGGGAAGAAGAGGCCACAAGCCAAAGAAGGCAGGAGGCCTCTGGAAGCTGAAAAAGACAAGGAAATGGATTCTGTCCCAGAGCCTCTAGAAAGGAACGCAGCTTTGCCAACACCTGGACTTTATACCTAGTGTGGCTGATTTTGAACTTCTGATGTCGTCTTGTAAGATCGTAAATATGTGTTGTTTTAAGTCACTAAGTATGTGGCAGTTTGTGAAACTATCACAGTCCTTGTGAAGGTGTTTTTGGAGTTGGGTTCAGAGAGCGGGGTCCTTGGGTTCACTCTGGGAAAGGTTTTACCAGAGCTCCCCTTTCAGCGGCATGCGGCGGGTTTCCCAGGCGAGTTTCTCCACGAGACAGAGACGTCAGTTTTAGCCAAAAGAGCACGTTTATTAAGGAAAGGGAGAGAAGAATAAAGGACACTTGCACAGACATCAGCGGGCAGGAAGAGCTGCCCAAATGGGACAGGTTTGCTAAAAGAGAGGCCTGCGTGGTGGCAGGTGGGCAGCCTTGAGGAGAGCTGCCTCCGCTGTGGGAGGTCAGCAGCGTGGCACAGGTCACGGCTGGGTGGGCAGGCTGCTGCCCTGTGGAGGGAGAAAACTGGTGAAGAGAAGCACCTGCATCGTCACAGGTTGGCAGGACTGCTGCTCCGTGCCAGTGCAGAGACTGCACTAATAGAGTCTTCTTCTCTTTGGGAGGCGGCTCACTCCTTTGTGGAGTGGGCCATTTGCTGCTAATTTTGGATAACTATATAGAATTTGAAAGGCACCGGAGGATCTACAATGGCCCTCAATCTCCATGTCTTTACTGTCTGCGCCCTGTGACACTAACAGCATCTGGCACCTTGCTTGGGCTTGGGCCTTGGCGCCTAAGGATTTTTAGTTCCTGTAGCTGGTTTAATGACTCTGAATCACTTCTACCCCCACCTCCAGCTCCTGGCATTGTGTGAGCCAGGTTTCTGGTCTTGTGACATCTCCTTTCCAACTTTTCTATCCTTATCCTCCATCACTATCAGAGTCAGGAGGCTGCTCCGGAGGTTGACACAGGAGAGGAATCAGCCCGGACCAAGGCGGAGGGTGCAAAGAGCACGTGGGAAGGTTGTGGGTACTCAAAGGCTGGAGCCTGGGAGAATGATCTTGTGAGTGGAGTAAAGCTGGGGAGGGTGACTGATCCAGGATAAAGAGCCCTGAAGTTGGCTTTTGCTGTTCTGTTTGAATTGGCAGTACAAAGCTGCATGAAAAATATGACCCTGGAGGTAGGGATAGGGGTAGTTACTCTGTAGCATGTTCAGGCTAGAGACAGTAGGGAGGGCCTGGAAGGCAGGAAAGCAGAAACATCAATGGAGTTGGATTGTCCTGGGGAGCCGGTATGCAATGAAGATTCCCTCGTCCTTCCCAGAAGTGCTGATTCAGCATCTTTGACAAAGGCCATTTGGGTGATTTGGATTGCTGGAGGTACCCAGAACACAATTTGGGAATCACTGTGTGGTGCCAGGTTTCCTGTGCAGAAAGTACATCCTTCCAAGACCCCCCGGGAAGCCTGTAGCTTCTACCCGCAGTAAGAAGGCAGGAGGTCGGCCTCCCCAGTGGTGTAGGCGGTTGAGCGCCACACTGTGAAGCCGTCCGCAGCCTCTGCAGTGCAGGTTCGATCCCAGCGGGTCGGAGAGAATCCCACATGGCGGGCAGACCTCTCCTGTCTTGCCCACCGCTCCCCTCAGCAGTGTATTTCGGTCAGTCTGCCTGTTCTGCTCCCAGCTCTGTCTGGTGAATCCTTTCACCCCCCCACACATCTGGCCTGTACCATGTTTCTTGTATAAATAAATAAATCTTTAAAAAAAAAAAAAGAGGGCAGGAGGAAGGGAGGCCATGGGTAGGAGGTGGTGGGAGACAAGAGTTGCTCTGGCACTGGGCTAGGGTTTGTGGATCCAACCTGGCCTGGGTAGCAATTCCCAAAGCTGCAGAAGGAGTTTTGGGATGGACAGGAGGGCTGAGTGTGCAGAGAGCCGCCAGTCTGTCTGAGGATGAGGTCCAAGGAAAGCTTCTGGAGCTGTGATGGGGGGTCACTGGCAAAGCTGGACAGACTGGTTTCCTGTGAGAAGTAGAAGGCGGGAGGCAGATGGTCTAGAGAGAGTAGGTGGGGAGGAAGTTTCGGGAGGCGAGAACAAGCCTGGGAGCTCCACTAGGGATCCCGCTCAGGGCAAGTGGTTTGCAGGGGAGCCCCAGGAGGGCGTGGGAGCCCATGGTGAAATAGAGGAAACTGCGCCTTCCGGGACGCTGGGAAGATCGGAGAGGAGCTGAGGTGGAGAGTGGCAAAGAGGGGATCCTGATGGTGTGGGGGTCACCATTTAGAGTCCCTCCCTTGCACCAGACTCTGAGCAAGATGCTTTACCCACCTCTGCTCTTAACTGTCCTGGGAGGAAAGTATTACTGCTGCTTTGCAGAGAAGATTCAGAGAGGTGGAGCCATCTGCCCCAGGCTAAACAGCTGAACAGTGGGTGGTGTGCTGAGAGTCCCTGAGTTTGAGGCTCTGAGATGTGTTTGAGTTTGCTTTTGAGTTTGACTATGCTCCACACAAGGCCTAGCTTCTATTATTCATTCATTTGTCAGAGGTTCATTCAGCACTTAACAAAACCCCTTCAGGGCTTGACATGGGAACCAGAAAGGCAAACTGGTTACAATGGATCCCTCCCTGCTCTTGTTTACCAGATGGACCCAAGTTGCAGCTGGTGTGGGGAGGGGTGTCCGCCTGGTGGGTGGGGGTGGTGAGCAGAGTTGAGGGTGTAAGGAGATGGTATTGCAGGCAGAGGTCAGGGCCCTGGGTGGGCAGTGAGTGGAAAGCAGGCTGGCAGCAATGGACATGGAAGCCTGGTGGCTGTGTGGGGTCCCTTCTACAGGATCATGGTTTTGGAGTGGAACCCAGACCTGGGAGGGGAATTGGCAAGAGTGAGGCTGGGCCTCCGTGGTGAAGGGTCTGGGGTGCAGTTTGGGCCTCAAAACAGAACACAGCGTGAGTTGGGGCTTAGAGCTGGACTCTGGCTTCCACACATCTAGCAGAATATCTCCTATTTAAAAAAACTACAGCTAAATGTTGGTGATATCGGAGCCCTTTGTACTGTGTCTGGGAATGTAAAATGGTATAGTCACTGTGGAAAATAATAGGATATGTCTCTAAAAATTAAACAAGAATTACCATTTGATCCAACATTTCTTCTTTTGGGTATATATACAAAAGAACCGAGAGCAACATCTCAAAGATATTTGTACATCCATGTTCATAGCAACATGCACAGTAACTAAAAGGTAGAAGCAACCCAGGTTCCAGAATGAATGAATGAAGAAACAAAGCCATGTGAATACATGGAATATTATTCAGACTTAAAAAGTAAGGACATTCGGACACATACCACAACATGGATGAATAATCTTTAGGACATTACTCTAAGTAAAATTAGTTAATTACAACAGGACAAACACTATATGATTGCGCTTATAAGAGGTACCCTGAATTGTCAAAATCATAGAGGCATAAGTTAGCATGTAGTTGCTGGGGTGAAGATGGGCGAGGGTGGGAGGCATTGTTTAGTAGGTACAGTGTTTCAGTTTTGCTGATGAGAAAATATATTATTGAACAAATGAATATAATAAAGATTCCAGCAGAACTTCCAGCCCAGGCGCAATGAACATTCCAATGCAAGCACAATTAACAAGTTTGCTTACTTACAGCTCCTTGCCTTTCAAGATTCATGGCCAGGGCCTCAGCGCTCTATATACAAGGTCGGGCAGCCAACCAGTTGGTCTGTCTCTCCAAGGCTGCCCCCGAATGCCTGCATCTTTCCCCACTTGCCTTGCCCGCCTTGGCTGGGGACTTTGCGGCATATGGTTGTGCCTGCTGAAAAATGATGCTATCAGTGTAACAGATATGGAGATAGTTGTGTATAAAAGGAACCCTTGGTCTTTAAACCGGTGCTCAGACCTTACAGAGCTACCCATGAGGTCTGGGACCTCATGCATGAGTAATAAAGCTTCTCCTGACCTCACCCTTCTGAAGTACCGCTTGTTCTTCCTCTGCCTGGGAAAAAGGCTAGAATTTATTTCTATAACATTGCAAGATTGAAGAGTTCTGGAGATCGGTTGTACACCAGTGTGAATATACTTAACACTACTGAACTCTACATGTAAAAATGGTTAAAGCAATACATTTTATGTTATGTGTTTTTACCACAATTGAAACTTAAAAAAAAAGAGCTGGATCCTGGAGTCAAGACATACCAGGGTTCAAACCCTTCCTCCTCAGCCATACCAGTTGGCTGATTTAGGACAAGTTTTTAAAATTCTTTATGTCTCAGTTTCCTCATCCGGAAAGGATGATAAGACATCTTTGAGACAGGTAAGAGAGGCTTAAATGAGCTGGCTTGGTTGTCATTTGCGCAGGTTTTCCCCACCATCTAAAATTAGAGCACTCCTGTGAAAGTTTTCATAGGCAAAAATGGCATAAATTGAAATGCAATTACCATTAACTTATACGGAAAATTTTTTGAACATTCCCGGACCCCAAAATAACCAACCAAATCATACTAAAATAGCATGACATGCAGTAAAAGCAGGAGTAATGTGATAAACGCACAGCCTTGTGCGGGAGTTGCTGGGGAGGGGGCTGACAGGGCCACTCTTGCTGCTCTGGGCGCCTCCGGCTTTGGGTCGGCTGCTGCAGCGTGGATGCTGAGTGCTGTGGTCATGCTTCCCCTTTTGTCATAAAAGCGACTCCTCTTTGGATTTCTTCTGGTTAGTGAAAACAGGTACTACTGCAGGTCTTTCATGCAACCACAGTGGTCTAACACGAACTTCTGAAAAGCAGGAGATACCTGTACAGATGTTGCTAGGAGACAGCCGAGGAGGCGGGATGGGTCTCCTGGAACACCAGTGGAGAGAGGGGTCGAATCTGTTTTGGCTCCGGCCCCCGACTACTGTGTCTAGGGTTTCTTGACTCATTACATTTGGGGGCGGCCAGGAGTGAGGGTGTTCCAGTACTGGTTGGTGCCGGACCTGTGAGTTCTGCTAGGGAGTTGGAGGAGTCTCTGATCATGACCTGCCAAGGCCTGAGCCCAGTGGAGAAGGCTTGGTGGCTATCAGGAGCATGTGTCAGGCTCAGTGGGCAGGGTTGCTCATTGAGCTTATGTTCAGTGAACACCTACTGTGTGCCAGACACCCTCACAGTGAGTAAAGCAGATGTGGCCTCTGCCCCTCACAGTCTAGCAGAGGAGACTGGCCTTCAGCAAAGGACCTTGTGTTGAACATGCTCCAATTCATGACCCCGGCTCTGGGGGAGAACTGAATGGACCCTAAGGAAAACTGGTTGAGAGAAGGAAACATGTAGATTGAGATCTGTTCAGAGTGAGCCAGCTGTGCTGCTGGGCAGGTGAAGACCAGAGGGCTGTTCTAAGAGGCCTGAGGCTGGGCTGTTCAGGTTGAGGAGAAGGAGAGTGCCTGAGTCCCTGTGGGTTGGTATTTTCTTTTCTAGGAGTTGAGGGAAAATCAGTTTTTTAACCCGTGGTCTGAGGGAGATTGATGCTTATACAACGGCTTCTGCTATGGGTACAACTTTCTTGCTCGTGTTCATTTGGCAAAAACATTAATTAGTATGTTTTTGGGGAAGGTGGGGGGGCAGGGGAGCAGGGAATGCAAAGCCCACTCAACCTAATGTTATTTGAAATATGTCAATTTTCATGCAAATTTGTCCTTGCATTGAGGACACACTTAACAGTCTGCCAGCAGCCATGTGCTATGTTAGGCCCACGGTCAGAATGATGAGAAAAAACCGGCGGTGCTTGTGTCCACAAGGAGTTCATATTCATGTGTGACATATCTGTCAAGGAAGCCCCCAAGTCCATAGGAAATCACCCCTGTTTTGTGCTGCAGAGGAGAGCTTTGGGGTACCCAGTGGGGCTGTGGCAGGGAGGTTTGACCAATTGGAAGGCGAAGTTGGAGTGAGTTAGGCAAAGCAGAAGGAGGGCCAATCTAGGGAGAGGGACTGGCAAGCTCCAAGGCCCCGCCACAGGAGGGAGGGAACCAGAACAGGGAGTGGGCCTTGTAGCTCATGCTAAGATTTTGTCTTGATTCCAAGAGTGATGGGGATTCATTGAAGGGCTTAAGTGGGGAGTGACATGATCAGATTTGCATCTTGAAAAGATCACTCTGGCTGTGGTTTGGAGAACACATTGGAGAGGAGCCAGAGTGAATGTGGGGAGCCTGGTGAAGCGGTTCCTCAGGGCAACAGGCACGCGGCTGGCCAACCTGCAGGTTGGGGTGTTCAGTCTGTGGGCCCCTCTGCTGCTGTCAGGAGGTTGGCTAGGTAGGGAAATTCTTCCCTCCTTCAGTAATCAGGTCTGATTCTGCAGACACTGCGCCATGGATTTGACTTAGGTGTAAGCTTTCAAAGAACAGAACTGAGGTGTACAGTTCCCCAGCCCAGATGCCAGTCTCATCCACAGTCGGAGGGTGTGTGTTTATATTTCAGAGATGGGCAGGGAGGGATTTGGAGCCTTCCCACCGTCACTGCAGTGTGAATGTTCTGTGCGAATGTTCTGGTTCCCGGGGAACCAGCACCAGGAGTGACTGGAGCTCCTGGGTAGGACGTGCTTGTAAGGCACATGGAGCCTCCAGAACACCCCAAGAGGGGCCCACGGTGCTTATCCTTGCCGCTCCAGGAAATCCTAGGGTTTTTTTTGGCTTATCATGAATACCCAGATGTTGGAGATCAGATTCTTGTTTCCTGACAGGATTCAAGAAATCCTCATATGTTTTTGTTTTTTCCTTGGTAACTTTGCTTCAGAGGATTTTCTCCAAAATCTTTTGCCATGGAGGTAGGACCACACAGGAACTGATGAAAATTGGGGCCATCTGCCCCTTGAGTGTGTTTCCTCCTGGGGAAGAACGATGGGTACAGACTCCTCACTTTGGGAGAACCGTCTTCCAATGCCATCGCTGGACTTAGCATGGCGTCCCGGGGCCTGCAGGGCACAGAGAGCTTGCTCCTCCCTGCTCGGCTTGGCTCTGTCAGTCCAGTGTCAGCCTGAGCTGAGCCTGGGGCACTGGCCTCCTGCTGGAGCCATGGTCCTGGAGGAAAACAGCAGCAACAACAGTTGTAGTAGTAAAAATAATCCCAGCAGGTAATGCAGAGCTGGACAGCACAGATGTGAGCCCCGCATGATTCTTGGTGCTTTAGAAATATTAAGTCATTTAAGCCTCACCACATTTCTAAGAGGTGGGTGTGATCATTATCCTCATTTTATAAAAGGGGAAACCGAGGCACAAGGGACTTAAGCTATGTGCCCAAGGTGATACAGCTAGTAGTAGTGGAGCAGGACTCTGAAGCCGGAGAGTCTTAGCCACCAAGTCCAAGATCTTAGCCATTAAGAACATACTTAGCCCAGGTGCTGGGGACTCCCCTGAGGTTGGTACTTAGGCAGAGCTCATGGTCTTGTGTTTCAAGCTTCCAAGTTGTTTCTCAGGTCTGTTCAACCAGGACCACTTGCGGTGAGAGGTGGAGGGTCCATCAACATGATGTTGATGGATAAAGAATATGGACTCATACTGACCTGGATTTAATCTGGCCCCACCACTTTGTAGCTGTGTGGCACTGGGAAAATTGCTTTACTGGTCTGTGCCTCTGTTTCTTCACCCGTAAGACAGAGAGAAAATGACTCACTTCATTGGTTGCTGTGAGCGTGAAGTGAGATGAAGCATGCTTGGATTGGGCTCAGAGCCCGCACACTGCAGGCGCCCAGTGAGGAGAAGAGGTGGCTGTGAGCTCTGGCGACCAGAGCCTCAGGAGCCCAGTGCAGCTCTGGACCCTGCCTTCTTCCCCAGAAATGGGCGGGCTGCCCTGAGGGCCCACCCCACTGTGTGCTCTGGCTGCAGAGGACCTAAGGTTACAACAGCTGGCTGGGGGTGAGGGTGTCTCCAGGGGGTAGGGAGGGGCCTGTCTCCATGGCAGCCACTCCTGGACCACCTGTTGGAGGAATCGGGCACTGGAGAAAAATCACCTCCTCACTTCATTCCAGCAGCCTCTGCTGAGGGTTCAAGGGGAAGAGGCTGGCTCAGGTTGGGAATTTGATCTGACTGGGCTGCCCTGCTGAGGGGGAGCTGGTGGGGTCGATGGAGGTCATCCTTCTCTTGTTCTCTCGGCTTATGTGGTGATAATGCCTTTTTAAACAGCAGCCCTCAGACCTGGAACCTAATAAGAGCTGCCTCTGCCTCACAGAGAGTTCTCCCCTGAGAGGAGGCACTTAGCTCCGGTTCTAGGGAACAAGGCTAATGGGGCAGGCTGGGGACTGGGGTGGGCTCTGGCCTCCGTGGACATTCTCACCTGGAAGCTGCCAGCAGGGCCTCCTGAGATAGGGGGCTGCATTTGTTCTGCTGTCTGCACCATGATCCTCTTCTGTCTGTCCCTTTTCTTGAGTGGGGGTGGAGTGGGTGCAGGAAATGAGGAGGAGGGTGGGCTAAGAAATGTGTCTTGGCATCTGCACAGTGGGGCCTGGGAAAAGGGTGAGAGGAGAGGGGTGTAAATATGAGACGTCACCAGCCGTCCCTGCCCCCACCTCTGCTGGCCCATGGGAACCCTCAAGGATCCCAGAGTTCCGTTAGGGCCCTGCTTTGTTCAGACAAGTCTTAGTGTTTGTCTTTGCCTCAGTCTTGCTATCTGTGAAATGAGTACTTGTTGCAGTCAGTTGCTTATAAGCATGGTTTCCCTGAGAAGGAATGCATGAATGTTCTTAAAATTCATCTGAGTTTTCGTGACTTTGGACTGTGTAGTTCTCTTTTTGGGGATGTGTTCTGCCCAAATGCTGGCCAAACTTTAGGCAGTGTTGTGTGGAACTGAACAACATCAAAACAGCCCAGATGCTCCAGTAACAGGGAGGCAGGAATGGCCTGATAACTCGATCTATTCAATTGTGGGGAGACTTTCTGGTCAGCCACAGTCCTAAGTGGAGTGCAAAGAGGGTGTGACATTGTAGAAGGAATGAACACATTCTTTGATGTCATCGATCTTGTGTCTTCAGATTCTTACAAGTCACTGCAAATAGTCAGTCTTCCATAAATATTTGTTGAATCATCTCAACTACATAAGAATTGTATCCCAAGGAAACAGGTTTGAGTGAAAATATTACAAAATGTTAATGGGGTTGACTTCTGGGTGATGGGTTAATATGTGACTTTAATTTTTTCTTTGTGTTTTAGGAAACTGAAAAATTGCAATAATGTGCATCTATTATTCTTATTTTTAAACACAGTACATGAATAATCTGTTGGCTTGCAAAAATATAGATATCTTTTTAAAAGAATATGACAATGCAAAAAAGTATAAAAAAGAAACTAAACTCTCAAGTCCTACCAGTTGGCAGTTATCGGTATTAATGGGAGGGTGACTGCCCTCAGTGAGTGCGTTCTGTGATACACGTGTCTCGATGCATGTGTGTGCTTTTACACAAAGGTGATCATAGAATACAACTGTCTTGAAACCCTCTTCCCACACACTGTATCAGGGACAGTCTTCCTTGTCAATACAGACTGAACTATAACATAATTTATTTATTTATTTTTTTCTAACTTTAGTGTTTTTTTTTTTTAAGATTTATTTATTTATTTATACATGCACTGGGTACAGTCAGTAGCGCGGGAGGGTGAGAGAATTCACCAGAGCCAGAGCGGGGAGCAGAGCAGGCAGAAGGACCGAAGTACACTGCTGAGGGGAGCAGCGGGCGGCAGGAGAGGTCTGCGCGCCATGTGGGACCCTCCTCCGGTGGCCGGGGAGCAGCCGGGGATCGAACCGGTGCTGCAGAGGCTGCGGGCAGCTTCGCAACCCAGAGCTCAACCGCTGCACCACCAGGGAGGCCCATATGGGTGCATAGTATTCAGTCTATGGGATGTGCTGAAAGTCAACCAAGCATGCTCTGTTGTCCATTTAGGCTGAACCTTTTTGCCCTTATAATCATGCTGACACATCTTTATAATCAAAACAACCCCAAATTCCTTGAGCTTTGGGTTTGAGGATGAATGTTTGCTCCAGCAGGGTGATCCCAAGCAAACCAGCCCTGCTAGTGGAGAGAGCCGACTTAAGGCTTCTTGCTGACAGTCTCAATGTTTGAAGCGTGGTCAGGTTGCAGAAGGAGCAGATGAGGGAGCAGCACAAGTGAGGCCAGTGCTGATTGTTGCAGGGAAGACTATTTAGTTCAATGGAAAAAAAAAGGCCTTTGCATTGAGAAGAGTTGGTCTCACCTGGGAAGGTATGCTTATCCTCATTTAGGGAAGTGGTTTTGTCTGCAGCTCTCACCAATGTTCGTTACCTTGGAGAGGCCTCAAGCCCCTCAGAGATTCTGTTAGAAAAGAGAGCAGGGAGGGGGTTTCCCTAGCTGCTCCTAAGGATCGGGAGCCAGGCCCGGGGAGGGGTAGAGGGTGTGATGATTTGAATGAGTTATCAGCTTGTCGACTTGGGGACGTGGTCTGGCCTGCTAGAAAAAGCCTGGGCCATGGGGTCAGGAAGCCATGTGTCCTGACCCTGGTGGTGTTTATCAGCTGGTGACCTTGGGAAACCGCCTAACTTCCGTGAGCCCCTCCTACCTCATCTGTGAGGTGGGTACATTGTCATGAAGATGGATGCAAAGCCCAGTTCCCCAGGTTTGTCTCATTCCCTGGAATGTCTGCTTTGTCCCCTTATCGCCCTTGTCTTTGCCTCAGCTCGAGTCCCACTTCCTCATTCCCCTAAAATGATGTGGTCCTCCCTGCTCTCTCCTGCCCAGAAAAAGGACAGCTTGCATCAGCCAGATGATAGTGTTGGTGTCCTCAAGGGTGTTCATTCCAAGCTCAGGACATGCTCTTTACTTGTTATGCCTCATGCTAGCCCTCTGAGGTGCTTATTATCCCCATTTTATGGATGTGGAAACTGAGACTCAGCTGGGATTCCACCTGACTAGCCTCTTTAATTGACTAGTTTCCAGATTCTTTCCTGTGTGAATGTCTTGTCCTCCAACTAGACTGAATCCTCTCAAGGCAAACCCACATTTTGATTTCCACAGCATGCCCAACAGTAACCCCCGCCCCTTGGCTCTTGCTGATCAGACTCTGCAGCAAAGAGGCCCCAGCTTTCTGGACCTTGACACAGACTTGGGGGGGTCCCTGGGCTTAGCAGGGAAGCACCCAGCCTTGTTGGTGAGATGACAGGCTCAGGGAGGGGAGCCTGGAACTGAACCCCTGGGCTGGGGCCCACCCTGGTCATCTCACCATCTCCTTCTTTCCATTTTCCACCAGGGAACTCAACGGCAACAACATCACCCGGATCCATAAGAACGACTTTGCAGGGCTCAAGCAGCTGCGGGTGCTGTGAGTATAGGATGCTTTCCCGCCCTCAGCTGTGGTCTGGGGGAACTGAGGTGGAGCTCTGGCTGCTGGTTGCAGGGCTGGAGGCCCACCCCATGGGGAGGATGCCCTGAGGAGTGGGGGTGGAGGTAAGGGTGAGTCTTGACTCAGAGTGGCCACTGCCTCCCGCATGACTGAGAAAACTGGGCCTGGGCTGGGTCCTGGGGTTGTTCCTGGCAGGACCGGACTGGGTGAAGGGGTGGTCCCATCCATTGGCTCTCTCCAAAGTGACCCCCAGAAATCCTTAGGCCTCTGTCCTCATGGGCACAGGCTGTCATCACAAAGTATCACAGACTGGGTGTCTTCAACAATAGAAACTTATTTTCTTACCATTCTTGAGGCTTGAAGTTTAAGATGGCCACCATGTTGTTTTCTGGTGAGGCCTCTCCTCCTGGTTTGCAGGCAACTGCCTGCTCCCTGTGACCTCACATGGGCCCTTTCTAGGCTCCAGCAACCTCTTCTAAGTCTGGGGAAGCCCTGCCTCCCTCCTGGCGGTCCCCTCTTCCCCCCAGGCCCCCAGTGGAAGTTGCTCAACGCCTCCAGCTTTTAGAAACAAAGCAAAGGAAGAAGAGTGTCTTGTGGTAGCTTCTCCCCCCTGTCCTGTCCCAAAGCTCCTCCGAGGACCCCGAGGGTGCATAAACCACCCCTTGAGATGGAGAGGGGAAAGCAGGGAGGAAAACATACTTGATTATCTCAAAAAACGTCCTATAACACAATGAGCGATCTGTTGGTGGAAAACGCTGCCCTGCCTGCTGGACGCTCTGGGTTTCGGGGTGTGTTGGTGGTGAGGAGGTGCAGAGCGCCTCAGAGCAGGTGGTTCAGTTGGCAGCAGATGGGGCCAGGCGGAGAGGGGGTGTCCTCTGCCAACTGTGGTTGCTGCCTGTGTGGGCTTTGCCCAGTTGGCACAGGCTCCTGACTGCCCCCCACTGGCCGGTCCTCCCTGCTCTGCTCCTTGGACACATGCCCTCTGGGCTGAAGGAGGGCACGTGTGCCAGCAGCCAGGGCTGCCTGCTGCCTGTGGCCTGGGCCGGGCTTTCCCGAGTATGCCTTCGGAGTCTGACTGGTGCCCCTAGGACTTCCATTGTGCAGGGGGCTTCAGAGAGGCTCAGGTGGGGTGAAAGGCCAGAAGTGCATCTTGCTATCGGCGGGTGGGGTGTGCCGAGGGGCTCAAGTTAGGGAATTTGCAGAGTGTGAGGAAATTTTATCGGCTCAGGCCAGGCGAGAGTTTGTGTGCGTCTCCGGCACAGCTGCTGCCCGCTCCCATGGGCCTGCGGTTCCTAGCGTCCTTGTCCTGCCCCCTATAGCTGTCCTTGTCTCTTTGCGTCCTCAGGCAGCTCATGGAGAATCAAATCGGAGTGGTGGAACGCGGAGCTTTCGATGACATGAAGGAGCTGGAGCGGCTGTGAGTATCTGTGGGCGCAGGCACAGGAGGGCAGTGGGAGCTGGCACTGAGGTGGCATGATCCTGGCTGCAACGATGGGGTGAGGATTTGGGGTGAGGATGCTGAGCCCGCCTCCTGCCTGCTGAGGGGAGCCAGGGACAGATGCAGCCACGGTCTCAGTGTTGTAGGAGATGATGGCAAAGACAAAGCTGGGGAGAGTCCTCACCCCACATTCTAAATGCAGCTCTCTTTGTTGCTTTTCCCTGAAAATACATGATGGCAAAAATACACGCAGTACAGAGGCTGTGAAATTTCTTCTTATAGTCTCAACCTCTGGGCAAAACCACTGTTCATCGATATGTGTGGCCTTAAAGGAAGCACCTGTGGGCCCAGGGGATGGTTGGAAAAGCCCCAGGGGAGCTGTGTGTTGGGTGCTCAGGGTGTCAGCATAGGACATAGGACATGTTCCTGGTTTGTATGTCTTGTTCCTTACAGGGCTTTCAAGTTGGAAAAGGGGTTTTGATCAGTTTTAAGTTTCAGGTAGGCAATAATGAAAAAATAAAAGGATGTGGTGTGAGGATGTTGAGGGACATTCACATTCAAAGTGGCCTCTGGCCTTGTTCTTCTGCAAGGTGAATTGAGGTGTCACGAGCCCTTAAGTTCATGCCTTTGAATCAGGAGGTCCATTTTATTTTAAGGAAATAACCAGAGACATGGCTAAAAATTTAGGTGTAAGCATATTCATTACACATTACATAAATGCAATAAAAAAATTGAAAATGGTCATCCTGGTGGAGACATAAGAAGTAAACTTACATTAAAAAAAATGAGTGGGGCCTCCCCGGTGGCGCAGCGGTTGAGCGCTGGGTTGAGAAGCTGCCCGCAGCCTCTGCAGCGCTGGCTCGATCCCCGGCTGCTCCCCAACCACCGGAGGAGGGTCCCACGTGGCGCGCAGACCTCTCCTGCCGCCCGCTGCTCCCCTCAGCAGTGTACTTCGGTCCTTCTGCCTGCTCTGCTCCCCGCTCTGGCTCTGGTGGGTTCTCTCACTCTCCCGCGCTTCTGGCTGTGCCCAGTGCTTGTATAAATAAATAAAAATAAATCTTTAAATTAAAAAAAAAAAAGAAGGAACCCTTTAAAAAAAAAATGAGTGATGTTTTTATGAAATCTACAGAAGGGAAAACTTTACCTTGGGGAGTCAGGGGTTGGGACCACCAAGGAGTGGGAGCCAGCCTACCTACCCAGGAGGCTGATAGAAGGGAGCACAGCATGGAGAAGAGCCAGGCTGGCTTGGGGAGCCCCGGCCTCAGGGCCGTCATCAGGGACACTGCACAGCTTATGGACACTCAGGCCAGCCCTGGCAAGCTCGGTGAAATCACAGTTTTTGAGGAACAGTTAAGCCCATTGGAATGAGCTGACAATATAATGTTAAGCAGGGAAGTCTGGAAGTGTCATTTGGGTAAATAAAACTGACTTGTATGTGTACCGTCTACAAGAGGAGGAAAACAATCAAGAACATCCGCTTTCATTACCTTGAGTGGTGGGAGGACAAATAACTTTAATTTTACTCCTCGTGCCTTCCTTTTTTACCGATTTTCTAACATCAAGTTTTTCTCATAGCATGGCTGCTGGTGATTGCCTTACACTCTGCCAAGCACCAAGATAGTTTTTTTGCCCCCAATATCTTGTTTAATCCTTAAAACAACACGGTGCTTGGTGATGTCTTACAGACAAGAAATGGAGGTGCACAGAAGCTAAGGCGCTTGCCAAATTAAATGATTATTAGCCAGTGATTAAGTGATTATGTGCAGAAGAGGGGATTAGAACCTAGATCATTTTGCCTCCAAAGCCTGAGCTCTTAATGACTATGACCTAATACCTCACTTTTCTTTTTTATTTCAAAGAAAATAAGGTATTAAATAAAGGAGAAAAGATGACGGCTGTCTCATTGCCTCCCTGCAGCCTGGAAGAAAGTCAAGGCCGTCTTTCTTTCCCCACTCTTCATCCTCAGACCCTGCGCTGGGGAGCCCAGGGCCCGTGGCTCCAACCCATGCTTAGACCTGTGTTTGTTTTCCTTAAAAAGCTCAGAACAAAATACATATTCATGACCTGGCTCAGAGAGGCTGATTTGGACCGAACCCATTGGGGCTCCAGCTCTGGTGCCGCCATGCCCTGGGGAAGGAGAAGGGGGGGCTGGTCCAGACAGGGTGGGGTGGCCAAGTCACGCCGGCTGCTGCACCCAGTGCTTGGCAGGGACTTCCTTTTTGAGTCACAACTTGTCATCGTGGACTTTGTTCCTTTTGTCCTTTTCCATTCCTTTCTTCCGATGGGTCACCGGCAACTTCTCAGATGATGGTTATTCTTGGGAGGTGTGACTGCTCTGTCCTGGGGGCCCCGGGGGCCCCTGCTGATGGCTGCACCTTCTCTGACTTGTTGGAGATCAGTGGGGGGTCAGTGTGTCATAAAAGTTGGGTAAAATGGGGAGTCAAATACTGCACACACTCCACACATTTCACTTTAAGTCAAAGTTTATAAATGTGCATTTATTGACTCTGCCCACCCCTCTTTTTTCTTTGGCCAGGGGCTTTGGGGTCAGCACGAGATGCTGATGGGAGCAGTAGGTTGTTCTCCTCACCTCAACCATGTGTTCACCTTGCCTATGATTTCTGATTTTCGTTTCTCTGAGGTGGAGTTGGGGTGAGATTTCGGAAAGACCTTGGGAGCCATTAACCTCCTAAGGAGACAAAACAAAAACTAAGGAGAATTCTGAATTTCTTTTCTGCCTCCCTCTTCTAGTCTTTCACTCAATTTGATGGTCCTTTAATCAGTAACTTTCCTTTTATTGCCTTGTTCCAAAGCTTAGTTTTCTTAGAGATGACTCTTTTCACACTCGTGTTTCACTCATTTATGTAATAGTTAATTCAATTATATAATTGTAGGTACCTCTGGCATAAACAGCTTCTGGAACAGACATAACTGGTTCTCCTCAGCAGTTAGCAACATGAGGGCAGGAGCAGAGGTGTGGGGTCCTGCCGGCGCCGAGGAGCCCCAGCATCAGTCAGTCTGGCTTGGGAGCAGTGGCATGCCCAGTCCCCACTGCTGGCTGGCTGGTGGGGGTCCGTGTAGAGTGGAGGCAGCCCGGGTGGGAGCTGGGGGAGGCTTCAGAACCCCGCCTCTACCACTTGGCGGTAAGTTGGGTGAGTCATTCACCTCTGGGCATCCCTGTTCCCTCAATTATCAAGGAGACAAGTCAACAAGTCGACAAACATATCCTGAGCACCTATGTAGAGCCACACCAACGGCGAGGTGGTGGTGGTAAAGCCTTCCCCGGGGGCTGTTGTGAGGAGGAGACCGAGGTGAGTGCAGGAGCGTGCAGAAGGCGCTGTTGTAGTGCTCAAGAGAAAGAAACCCGCCTTCCCTTCTGCATTCCCTCCATTGGTGAGGTCATGCCTGCCGAGCACGCACCGCAGGGCCTGGCGCACGGTGGGGCTGAGGTGGGGCCCAGCAGGCCCGCGTCATGCTGGGTACTCCTTTTGTGTCCTTTGACTTTCCACTTCATACCAGCTATTGAATCCCACCTCCTCTGAAGTGTTTTTCAGAAATTGAAGCTGGAAAAATGAGAAAGTCTTAGGGAAGACAAAACAAAACAAAAAGTAATGATTAGCAGGCAGTGTAAACACAGGATTAATTTATTGGACGAGGTTAAGGAGCTTGGAGTCATCGGATGTCTACTCCTGTTGCTCCAAGGATTATATTGGGGTCCTCTTTCCCCCAAGGCAGTGATCTGTTTCCCTAGGAGACAGCTGGGCTAAAGGTGCAGCTCTCACTGTCCACACTGTGCTGGAAAACGGCCCCTTTCCCACATATCAGATGAAGGGTGGCCCCCTAGGAGGTAACCACAGGCCAGTGACCACTGGTCACATGGAATGTCGTTTCTTCCTCCCTCCCTGCAACGGAGGCTTTAGCTGAGTTGGTTTATCCTTGTCTAGCTCTGTTAAAGGAGATTCTTGAGTAGAACTCAAACTGTGCTATGGACTTGACAGCAAGTGCTTCTCCAATTTAACGTACCCTCGGAGCACTTGGGGATGTTGCTGAAAGGCCAGACTGGAGTTGATGGGCCTGGAGAGAGCCTGCAATGTTACAGCTCTTACCAGGGTGCCCAGTGCTGCTTCCACAGGTGCCCGGGTGGGAGTGCTGAGGGTCTAGCCAGCGTCACCCCACCCCGCCCCATGGGTGAGTCAGGACTAGTTGCCTAAGCTGGTGAGGTGAGTTCCGTCATCGCTTTCTGCCTACGTAGGGCAAGTCCAGGACCTTTCCGTGTCAGGTCTTCTCGTCAGACCAGACTCCAGGAGTGGAGCCAGATTTCCCTCTCCAGACTGTGTTTATAATACTGAAAAGTGTCCATCAAGAGAGCAGTTATTTAAAATGATGGGCATACTATTCAGTTATTCAAAAATAAAAGGGTGGTTCTCTGCTCAGTATGGAAAGACATCCACAAACCATTAGGTGGCCAACTCATTTTTCTTCTGTTATTTGAGACTTAAAATTAAGCATGCATTTTCATAAATAATGAAAAAGTCAGTAAAGCTATTTTCATTTTGCAAAAAGACCTAAAGCCAACAAGGAGAAGTTAATTTGCAACTGAGTCAAACGTAAATGAAGGTGATGGAGAAGCAGAACCTCCCCACTAGGGGACATCTCACATTTCAAGTGTAGTCAGATGCCCAGTGTAAGCTGAGATGATATTCGAATCGGTGCCTTATAAATTACACAGGGTCTGGCAAATGTGAAGTGATGATGGGTAGGAGAGAAAATATTTTTTGACCGCCCACTACATGTCCGGTCCTTGGCGAGGGCCTTGCACAGATACTCTGTTTTGATCCTCCCTAGATGCCGGGGAATTCCCACTTTTTTTTTTAATTTTTAAAAAAGATTTATTTATTTATACAAGAACTGGGGTATAGGTCAGAAGTGCGGGAGGGTGAGAGAATTCACCAGAGCCAGAGCAGGGAACAGAATAGGCAGAAGGACTGAAAACACTGCTAAGGGGAGTAGCAGGCGAGGCAGGAGAGGTCTGCTGCACCATGTGGGGTTCTCCCTGGCTGGTGGGGAATCGAACCAGCGCTGCAGAGGCTGTGGACAGCTTTGCAGTGCGGCGTTCAACCGCTGCGCCACCGGGGAGGCCCGGAATTCCCACTTTAGAGATGAGTACAGATGAGGAAACCAAAACAAAGAGGAGGCGATTTCCCTTGGGTTACTGTCACCCTTATAGGATGTGAGCCCTGGACACTCTCACTCTGATTTCAGGGCCTTCTAAAAAGTCTTTTTTTTTTTTCTTTAGGCATGACTTTTATTAGGGTGAGGGCTGCAGGCCTGTCCTGGTCGGGTTAGTGTTCTATGAAAAACCTTTTGAATTTCCTGGACATTTAGGCAATTTCCAACTCATCCTGTCTTTTCTCTTTTAGACGCCTGAACCGGAACCAGCTACACGTGTTACCAGAACTGCTGTTCCAGAATAACCAGGCTCTGTCAAGGCTGTGAGTGGCTGCAAAGCTGGCTTGTGGGAGGGACAGTGTCTAGTCTGTGGGGTTTGCACTTTCCTGTGACCCCGGAGCTTCTCGCCTGGTGGTGATTGCTCAGGGCACTTTCTGTAGGAAGGTGCTACGTGTGGCTATCTCCACGGCACTTGACAGGATCCACAGTTCACCCAGTTCCGTGTTCTGCCTCTGACAGCGCGGGTGCAAGGACGTTCTAGGGGTGGGCACGCTTGTCGGCCTTAGGCCAGACCTTACAGGGAGGTCCCCTCTTGTGTACCCTCACAGCCTTTGGTAACGTGTCTTGGGTTGAATATTTATTCATTCAACGAAGCCCTTCTTAAACCTATTGCTATTTTTCACTTGGAATAATAAGGTCTGTAAGCTGATCTGTAACCATGGTGTGAAGTCACACTCCTATTTGCTATATATATACTTCTTTTAAGTTTAAAGTTACTGGCAAATTTCGCTGTTCATGACTTGCCAAATATGTCTGTAACTGTTCTGATGTATACTTTGTTTTGTGGGAGCTTGGGTTAGACAGAACCTTAGGGGTTATCTAAGGAATCTCCTTCTGTAGCTCCTTAGCATATGGTCCTTCAGTCTTCACTTGCTTTCCTCCAGTGACAAGGAGTTCACCACCTACCCAGATAATCAATTCCATCATTGGATAGATCTGCATAATACAGATATTTTCTTAACTTTGAGCCTGAAACTGCTTTCTAAAAATTTATGTTTTTCCTGGCTTTGCTTTCCATGAGTACCTAGAAGCATGTACTCTGGTTAGGTTTTTGAAGGGCTGTGACTTTTTGAATTCTGAGCTGGTAGGTTTTTGAGGCCCCTTAGTCATGTTATTAATGACCTGTCAACCACTGGCTGGGGCCTGCTGCAAGCCTAGCAAGGTACTCTGTGAGATACTGGGGCTGCTGTTCTTTCCTAAAGAGGTTTGCAGGGCAGCACCTAAGGTGGAGGCAATTCAGGTAGGACAGGTAACACCTAGGTGGGTGGGAGATGGCACCGGGCTGTGTGCTGAGGGCCTGAGGGTGGGCCCCTGGACTCTGGAGCTTCAACTCCTCTCCTTGGATTAAACACAGCTAGTCTCTCACCCGCTGCTGTGGTTTCCAGATCTCTTGTTAGCCTGGTGGTCTCCAGGCTGCTCCAGAATTTGCCATCAAAGCTGCCCGCAAGTTTCTGTGTTTAAGGTAGAACTCTAATTTTTAGTCCGTTCAAGTAGATAGTGGTTTCTTTTCTTCTCCTGCTGACCTGAGGCTACACTACAGTGATCTCAGTGAAGATTCCTTCTCCTGGACTTTGGGCTGGAACTGAGCCTTAATTTTCAGTGCCCCTGCACTGGAGGTTGGCTCTTCATTTCACACCAGGCATGCACATGGCCTTACCTGACTGCTGAAGGTACAAGACCCTTCCCAGCAGCTGTGTCCACTCAACATGTCTTTAACCAGTGGTCCACACGCCGGTCTGTGAGGTCCGTGCTCTCCTGGTCACAAGCAGGCTAACCTGGCCCTGACTCAGTCCCAGCAGCTCCTGTTTTGTGTGCTCTGGCTCTTGCAAGGGTTATCTCAGCTCTGCTTGTTTGCAGAAATCCCTCCAGAACATCTTTTCTATTGGTTTTCTCTAGTACTTCTCTTTCTCCTTGTCTGAAGCTCTCTTAGCCTTTCATGCTTTTGCCCTCACTCTCCGGGATCAGACTCCCTTACTGTAGCCGTGTGAATCCACTACCTTCTACTATCCAGGGTTCAGAGCAGGTGTGTGCTGGATGGTGGCCATCTAGCGCTGGGCACCTGCTTTGACTCCTCCCTTTATTGATTTAAAGAATCTTTAAAGTTATTTTTAAATTTCAGCTTTGCTGAGGTGTAATTGATGAATAAAATGGCAAGATATTTAAAGTGTACTTCATGGTGATTTGCATTGTAAAAGGATTCCCCCCCTACTTAATACATCCATTACCTCCCATGTTTATTTATCCTTGTTTTTGATGAGAGCATTAAAAGTCTATTCTTTTAGCAATTTTCAATTATGCAATGCGGTGTGATCAGCTGTAGTCATATCTCACGTCATATCCTCAGACCTTAGTTATCTTATAGCTGAAAGTTTGTGCCTTTTACCATCTTCTCCTATTTCCCTTACCGTTAAGCCTAGCAATCACTTTTTCACTCTGTTTCAATTTAAAAAAAATTTTTCGCATATACAAGTGATGCAGTATTTGTCTTTCTTTGTCTGGCTTATTTCACTTTGCCCTCACGGTCTATCCATATTGTCACAAATGCAGAATATCCTTCCTTTTCATGGCTGAACATTCCTTTGCATATATACCACCTCTTCATCCATTCATGTGTTGATGGACATTTAGGTTGTCTCCTCCCCTCCCTTATTTTAAAATATCCAAGACCAGGCCTTCCTGGTGGTGCAGGGGGTAAGTCTCAGCACTGTCAAGCTATCTCCAGCCACTGCAGCACAAGTTTGATCCTTGGCCAGGGAGCTGACCCACATGGTGTAGCAGATCTCTCCTGTCTCACCCACTGCTCCCCTCAGCAGTGTATTTCAATCAATCTGCCTGTTCTGCTCCCCATTCTGTCTCTGGTGAATCCTCTCACCCCCTGCACCTCCTGCCTACACCCCAGTTCTTGAATGCATAAATAAAATAAAATAAATCATTAAAAATAAAATAAAATATCCAAGACCACTTCATGTGAATCTGAATCCACAAACCCCCAGACTCTTGCTTCAGGTTGCCTTCAGCCCCATTTACTTTTGGGGGCTGGCATCTTTTGCCATCGCTGCTACCAGCTCCTGGGGCTGTAGGCTTAAGGGCAGCTCTGCAGGGGTCCGCTCCCCCTCCCACACTCTGGCCACCTTCCACCTTGGTGCCTTTCATGTTCCTGGGCTCCCTCCTGCGAGCAGTGACAGTGGGTGGCTGCCCTCTGGCCTGTGCCTGGGAGAGCTTGGCTCCTTAGTGGAATGGGAGGTAGCCTAGGGGAGCACAGAACCCAGGGTCAGATGGCATTAGGAAGCAGACCTGGCATTTTGGGCCACTCACCTGCTTACCTTCCCTCTGTGTTGAGGGGTCTGTACTTATCTTTGCCATCTGGAGCAAATTACAGACTTTCATGCAGAGGCTGTTATGCTAAATCAGCATGAAAACGAATTTGAGAGAGACCAAATGTGCAGGATAACGTGTGTTCGCAAATGTATCAGGTGGCGTGGTCCACATTTGACTTGTTTTTTTCTGTGTAACTTCCAGGAGTTGAAGTCCTGTGACTGGTTGTTCTTTACAAGAATTTCTCCCGGTTCTGTTTGTTGGTCCATTTCTTTCCATATTTGGGACTTATAACCCAAATTGACTTGGAGCAGGGAGCAGTTTGGTGATAGCGTTGGAATTAGACACCAGGTCTCCTCTGAGTCGTGCAGAGGCAGCATATGGGCTTAAACCTGACCTGGAAACCTCATGTTTGGGATTCTACCTAGGAGAATAATACATCATGAGCAAAAAGATGTTAATAGCAACATGTTAGAATACTATAAAGAATATAGGACTAATCGAAATGTCCAACGTGGGGGGAATGGTTAGGTAGACAGACGGTGGTATATCTACTTGGTAGAACACTTACATCATTATCAGAAGTGGCCCTTATGAAAGATGTGAAGTAATGCAATAAAATGTTTGTGATGTCAGAGGCCAGCATGCAAAACTGTCCTGGCAATACGATCACTAAGTAAAGCACTCTCAACAGTATACAGAAAAATGGCTGCACACACCGACAGGGGGTGTCTCTAGGTGACTCTTTTCTGTGTTTCCCAGATGTATTATTTTTATAATAGGACACATCCCGGTTTTCATCTGGAATAAAAAGTCTCTGGAGTCTGAGCTAAAGGTAGTGCGGGCTACGTGATATTGGGGGTGCCATCAGCCTCACAGAGCTGTGTTGGGGATTAAAGAGAGGGCTAATCCACCTGTGTATCTGGTATAAACTTCAGGGCACACAGTAGGTGCTCAGGAAATGTTTGGGAATTGCTTCAGAGAGTGGCAAACCCCATCTCGGGGCGGCACCAGGGTCCTCAAGTGGCCCCCATCCTCGAGCGTTTGTCCTCTGCCTGTATGGGTTCCCCCACCTTCTGTGGTGTGGGGAAGGTGTCACCTTTCCCAACAGGTTTTGTTTCTCCTGGAGGCTCTAGTCTGGCTGGGGACCATCACTACAGAGGCTCAGCTGTTGACCAGGGAGTCTGCCTGTCATACCCTGGGGTGTTTTCCTGAGCAAATGTGGTGCAAGAGTGGTGCCCCTTAGAAATGTTTCTTAGTGCCCTGAAGTGCTCAGTGTCCCTGCTGCTTCCTTGGGATGCCCCCATTAAGGGTGGGCCTACTCAGCACCCTGTGCCTTACCTCTTTAGAAGAGAGCACCTACCCCTCTCATCTCCAGTTAGAGAGAGGGGGAGCCTCTTACCACTTGGGTCTCCCAGGACCCTGAGAGGCCTCAGGGAGCACAGCTGTTCCAGTAGTGGTTACAACAAAGGAAGGCTGTTCTGCGCCAGACTTGTGCCCAACCACTTACAAACAGCATCTGATTTCGTCACCAGAGCGTCTTTCTGAAGTCAGCTTTTCCCTTATATCAAGAGGAAGAAATGCAAAGTCAGAGGGCTGGTGGCGGCCCAGGGAGCTGGGCCAAATTTAAACCCTGGGCTGGATCTGGGTCTTCTGCCAGGTGCTGTTATACCCTGGTGGCAACTTACCCGGATTAGGGTCATCTTCATCACCTGGCATTCAACCCCTGGATGTTGAGATGCTTTTTGGGCATACACAGGGGTTAGTTGCTTTTACAGCAGTGAAACCCAGTCTTTATCCATGTCTGGTGGGGAGCACTTCCCACCCAGTGCTCCCTTCCTCCCAGATCTGGGGAAGGGTATTTATCACTGCCTCGCAGTCCCTCCGCTTGCTGGTTACATTTCCTTCCTCATCCAGAAGCTGCTTCTGGAAATTCAGTTCCTCTAGGCTTCTTTTTAGCCTTGAAACCAGTAAGTGTATCAACAAGATCGACCTTTTGTGTCTCTGCTGGGCCTGGAGAGGTGGGGGTGGGTGATTGAGGGCAGCCCAGGGCAATTATTTCCCCTTATTTATATCCCTGCTGTAAGGACCAGGATAACTCATTAACAGGGCCCTGGTGGCCGGAGAGGCATGGATGTGATATTCGGCAGGAGTCCTGTTGAAGACTGCCTGACCCTGTCGACCCCGTCTCAGGGGCTGGGTTTAATTAAACTGTCAGCACTGGTCAGAAGAACAAAGCCTCCCTTCCCGGCCTGGTCCCCAGCCCCCAGCAGAGGCAGGAGGGCATTCTCTGCTGAAATGAAGAGCTGTTAAAAATGGATCTGTCTTGCCTCCAAGGGAAATTACCCGAAGCAGGAAGGTGACCTCGCTGCTATGACACATGTACTCTAGGAAGCAGACCTGAGAACTGAACCAGCACCCTGTGCAGGAGAAATGGGGTTCCCTCGGTCACCCCTCTCCTGGCCTCCTTCCTGCCAGAACTGCCTTTGTCCTCCTTAAGATGCCATCCCTCCCTAGACTTCCCTTTTCCCAGAAAGGAATTTCTGGAGCTTTGTCTCAGGAGATAGTAAGACTGTAAGATGTTTCTGATGTTAATGGTGGAGAGAAGCTTTCTTGGTCAGACAGTCTGGGTAGTGCTGGGTCAAACGGGGTTCTTCACAGAGGGGCCTTTTAGGCCCCTTAACATGCTCATGTATGTTCTAAGCCCCTGGGGAAACATGCAGGGTATCTCACACTGGCTTAACTTTAAAACTCTTATTAAAAAAAATTTTTTAGGGCTACCTGGATCTTATGGGTTTAATGTCAGGTAACTAACTTGCTGAGGTCTCAGACAATCAGGATCAGAGTTGAGGCTTGAACCCAGGTCCCTGACCCCAAACCTGTGCACCCACCTCTACACCATGAATCAGTGTGAGAGTCAGCAGAGGAGTCTATTACAATGCAGATTCCCAGGGTGCTAGCATCAGAGACCCCGAGTCAGCAGGTATGGAACGACTCGGGAATCTGTATCATCACCAAGCTCCTCCCTATGGTTCACACTTTGAGAAGCCTTCTTTGCTGGCATGTTTGATGGGTCTTAGGTGGGCAACCCACTCCCAGACTCTTAGCTTCTGCCCGGGCCTCGCTGTGGTGTGAGAGCCCCAGGAACAAGGACCCCACCCAAAGCAGCTGCCTCATCTCCCACAGCCTCCCAGAGAACAACTTGGGGCTTATGAGGTGGCAATTATGGAATACTCTGGATTCTCAAAGTGCTCGCCAACCATCAAATCTGTGCCTGCTATTAAGGCTGGATTGAAAAAAGGCAAGTCCACTGGGCTGGCCTGGGAGCCTCCGCAGAGAGGACAGTTTGCCCGAGATTGACATCACTAGAGCCTGAGTGGCTTGCCTTGCTCAGCATGGATGTGTGTGCTCAACACAGTCCTGGCTCTTCAGAACCACACAAACCAGCCAAGGGAACCCTGGGCCTGGAGGAGGCCTGCAGGGAAGAAAGGCCCAAGGGCTTCACCTGGGGATAATGCACAGCATCCTGCTGGGGACATTTTATAGAGGTCAAAGGCATGAAAAGCCTCCTGTCCTTTCCTACACATTACAAGAATCAGCATGGAACAAACTGAATTCATAAGCATCCAGAAGATTCCAAACAGAGAGGCATACATGCAGGAGGGGCTGCAGTAAATAACTTTTAGGGGAGTAAAGATTTTTAAAAACCATTTCAAAAGATACATAAATAATTGTGCAAGGCTGTTCAACTATTGAAAAAGAGAGAAAAGCAAAGAAGATGAAAGATAAGAGGTTTCATGTTTTTCAGATTAAGTAAGGTGTTCAAAAATGCTTCAGCTATCATTCAAATATTTTTTATAAATACAGGATAATGACAGAGGTATTTGTTATGATAATAACCATCTATTAAGCTTTTATGTGCAGACACATTATGTGCATTTTGTATTTGCATTCTTACAGTCCTAGGCAAAGGATGCTCTTATTATCCCCATTTTACAGATGTGAGAATTGAGGTACAGCTAAGTTAAGTAAATTGGTCACAGCGTAGCAGGTTGTGGACAGATCCAATCTTCTCAACTTGCTCTTACCCACCATGCTGTGCTGCCTTTCATGGAAGAAAGAGATGACCCAGAAGTCTTCCAAGGAGGTGAATTTCAAGTCAGGTATTGAAGAATGTCCAAGACACGAGTGGATGGAGAGAATGAGCAGGGGTGCTGTGTGAGCTCAACCCCGAGGAAGGGGCAGGCAGGCTCTGTAGTCTAGAGTGAGATGTCTGGGATGGGTGATAGACAGAGGGGTCCACAGAGTGTTCCTGAGCAGACCAGAGCCTGCACAGTTCCCTTCACCCCATTCAGTCTGCAGGAACACATGGCCCTCATCTTCCCTTGGCTTGCCTGGAAGCCACCTTCCTCTTACAGTTCCTTAGTTCCCCCTGCCTGGGAAGAATTGGTTATTGTCCCCAAGTGCCCTCTTTAATTTTTAATAGTTTTTTTAATCATGGTAAAACCTATACCTAGTAGGTATATAACCTAATATTTATCATTTTAACCATTTGTAAGTGTGGCATTATCTATATTAATAATGGGCAGTAATCACCACTCTCTATACCCGAAATTTTCTCATCATCCTCAACAGAAACTGTACTTTTACTTTTTTGCATTTATTTCTCTCTCTCTATTTTTTACCTCATTATTCATTTTGTGCAGTTTGCTTTCTCCTCCAAGGTGTAGTTCCTGTAAAATTCCCACCACCAAGTGACCTGTGCACCATCACCATAGTCCTTTGTGCTCTTCCCTGTCCTATTTTTTTAAAAGATTTATTTATTTATGCATACAAGTTGGGGTACAGGCCAGAGGTGCGGGGTGGGGGGGCAGTGAGAGGATTCACCAGAGACAGAGTGGGGAACAGAACAAGCAGAGGACCGAAATACACTGCTGAGGAGAGCAGCGGGCGAGACAGGAGAGGTCTGCCTCAGAGGCTGCGGATTGCTTCATAGTGCAGTGTTGAACCCCTTGCGCCATCTGGGGGGCCCTTCCCTGCCCTGTTTTAGCCCTTCTTCCTCCCCTTCCCCTGATAAATGTCTCTGACTTACAGATGCCTGCTAGTCTTGCCTCCCCCCACCTTAGTCCCTTATTTGGTTTCCTTATATTTGCTTCCTTTATATTCCCCCTGTAAGTGAAACCATCCGATATTTTCCTTTTTCCTTCTAACTTCAGAAACGGTACTTTTAAATTACAGCTCCCCGTTTCTGCCTCTCCCTTCAGCCCTGGTTACTTTCTGTCTCTGTGGGCTTGTCTGTATTAAGTACTTCATGTGAGGGGCCAGGATTAGGCATCTCCTGGTCATCTCCTGCCCTTAAGCTGAACACGGTGGCCAGGTGGCTCTGTTCTACTCGGGATTCCCAGTCAGGCCTCTGTGGGCTCTGAGAAGCTCAAAGAAACAATGATGGGGCTCCTCAGGCTCTTCGCATTGTGTGTGCTAACTCGAACTGTCTTTGTTTTTGGCTGGAATCACACCTCAATTTGGTGGTGCGGGACTGGCTAGCTGCTGCTAATGAGAAGCGCTGACTAGCAGTTGATTAATTGGCTCTTGACTAGTAAAAATATGGGAATTTATTTTATTTATTTATTTATTTTTGTGGGACCCTCGCCGGTGGCCAGGGATCAAACTGGCGCTGCAGAGACTGCGGGCAGCCTCGCAACCCAGCGCTCAACCGCTGCACCACCAGGGGAGGCCCAAATATGGGAATTTATTTTAATGCCCAGATTTTTCCAATGCTGGTAAAACTGCCTGGAGCCACTGCCTTTTGCATTTGGACCTGTTCCTGCATCTCCTCCCCTCATCCTCAGCCCAGCCGTAGGGCAGGGAGCCCCCAGGGTTCACCTCCAGGGTCAGTCTGGCTTTGGCCACAGTGTTAATGAACAGCTTCTTGGCAGGAGCCCCGTCTTTGTCCAGGGCCACTCTGACAGCCTCTCACTCTTGGGGGGAGCCTTGGAGTGCGTGGGTGAAGAAGTAAGGAGTTTATGAGCCCATCCCCAAGTGTTTCCCAATCTCTGGCTCTTTCCTCTATAAGTCTGGGGGGTTCAAGCCTTTGCTGGGGAGAGGCAGGTAACTATTTGACCAGTTGTTGGCACTGCCGGGGCCTGGGGTGAGTGGCCCCTCACTCGGATCCTGGGCAGGTGAGTGGACTCTGGTCAGGCAGGGAGGGTTTGGGTGTCTTAGGTCTGGGCTAGGCCTGACCAGAACCTGAGGTGGGCGCTAGTCTAGGAAAAAAGCTTGTCTTAGAAAAAACAAATGGGGGCCTCCCTGGTGGCGCAGCGGTTGAGCGCTGGGTTGCGAAGCTGCCCGCAGCCTCTGCAGCGCCGGTTCAATCCCCGGCTGCTCCCCGGCTGCTCCCCGGCCACCGGAGGAGGGTCCCACATGGCGCGCAGACTCCTCCTGCCGCCCGCTGCTCCCCTCAGCAGTGTACTTCCACCCTTCTGCCTGCTCTGCTCCCCGCTCTGGCTCTGGTGAATCCTCTCACCCTCCTGCGCTTCTGACTGTACCCAGTGCTTGTATAAATAAATAAATAAATAACTAATAAATAAATCTTAAGTTTAAAAAAAAAAAGAAAAAACAAATGGCATAGAAACAAATACTGTATATTTCTAGACCATTGAATACTTTGCAAGGTGCTTCTTAGCAAAACTCTTGGAGTTTGGTTTACAGTGTATTTTTTCACATCTTAATGAGGCAACTTGAGATTCACTGATTCCCCAAAGCTGATAAAGAACATGTACCCTGTTACCACACTACCCTGTCACAGTTTAATGGGCCCAGAATCAGTTTTGCCCTCACTGAGCTTCCCTTGCCTGCCTCTGTCCCATGCGGGGTTGGGGCCCAGTGCAGGCTGCACTGCCCTGGCCGTGTGTAGAGGTTTCCAGCTACAGCAGTGACACTTGGCCACAAACGTGGTGGCTTAAACCAGCTCAGATTTATCCTCCCGCAGTGTGGAGGTCAGATGTCTGAGATGAGATAGGCTAAAATAAGGTGCTGGCAGAATTGTGCTCTTTCTGGAGGCTCCAGAAGAGATCTACCCCTTTCCTTCTTCAGCTTCTAGAGGCTGCTTGTTTTGGCCGGTGGCCACGCTACTCTCTGCTCTTTCTGCTTTGGGTGCCACCTCCCTCTGTCTCTTCTGTTTCCCCTTTCCCTTGTGAGGTCCCCAGTGATTATACTCCAGCCCAACCCCCAACCTAGACTGTCCCTCCCCATCGCAAGCTTGTTAATAAATCACATCTGTGAAGACCTTTTTGCCACATAAGGTAAGAGTCCCAGATTCTGGGGATCAGCACGGGGCACCTTTGGGGGCATTATTGTTACAACATGGTGCCTTCCCCCTGGAGGACATTATGCTCAGTGACTAGAGTCATGGGCTGGCCCCTCCCTGCTTGGGGTCACGGAGTTACACACACACCATCCTGCTCCAGGAGCCCACCAAGGGCAGGTGCCTCTCCAGGTTGTAGCTAGGATCCTGGGCATCGAGTCTTCTGTTTTCTGTAGTGACCATGGTTACTGAGCAGCTGTGGGGCTCTGAGCGAGTTTCTTAACCTCTCTGAGTCTAGACATGGGGTGGGGTGTTGTGAAGATTGGGGTGATTTGTTTGGAATACCCTGATCAGCATCTTCACCCAAACCATTACTCCTGGCAGTGACAGAGGGATGGTGGGTGGCTGGGTGCCCCAGCCAGTTGCATCTCTTGCGTGTAGAGGACAATTTGCCATTCTAAGCATCACAAGTCCACAGGTGCTGTCACATGTAAATATAGAGTTGGGACTGATATTCCAAAAAGCGCCTCACTTTATTGATGTACCCATAGCTCAGTTTGCTTCTTTGAAATCCAAGTTTCTATTGTCCTTCCTGGTTTTAGGCTGTCCTATCACTTGTTAATGATGGCTTTAAAAAAATTGATTGAAAACATAAAATTTGCACCTTAACCATTTTTCGTGACAGGTGCCCTGAATACCATTTTTAGTGTACAGTTCAGTATTATTAAGTATATTTATAATGTCATAAATTATATCATTCAAAGGGAATGCCAGGATGTTTTCATCTTACAGATCTGAAACTTTGTACCCATAAACAAATTTCCCTCTTCCTCCAGCCTCTGGATATCGCCATTCTACTTTTGGTTTCTGTGAATTACTTTGGGTACCTCATAAGTGGAGTCATAGAGTATTTGTCTTTTTGTGATTGGTTTATTTCACGTAGCACAATGTCCTCAAGTTTCATTCATGTTGGAGCAGGTGTCGGCATTTCCTTGTTTCTAAGGCTGAATATTATTCAGTACATGTTCATACCACAATTTATCCACCCTTCATCAATGGACACTTGGGTTGCCCCACCTCTTGGCTAGCGTGGCTAATGCTGCCATGAACATGGGTGGGTAAATATCTCTTTGAGACCCTGCTTTCAATTCTTTCAGATGTATCCCTAGAAGATGCTGGGTCATATGGTACTTCTGTTTTAAATTTTTTGATGAATTCTATAGTGGTTGCACCATTTTATCCATAGTGGTTGTTATTTTCAGGTTTGGTTCTTTTTGATCGTAGCCACCCTAGTAGGTGAGAGATGATACATTATTCTGGTTTTGGCTTGCATGACTGGTAAGGACGGAGGGATAGCAGGCTGGAAAAATAGCAGTTTGAGAGGTTCGGGGGACCTTTTGGCTGCTTGATGGAAACAAACCCTGGACCGGGAGCCAGGACACCTGTGTTCTAGACTTGGCTCCATACCCATCCGGCTGTTATGCCTTGGACAAGTCATTAGCATCTCTGGACCCTGCTCTGTCTATCATTTTTATTAAAGAGTTGGATGAACATACAGAAAGCTTGCTTGCTCAGTAGATTGAGCAGCTGGCCATAATATTCAAGATGACAGAATTAAGGTTAGGAAAGATTTCCAGAACTGGGCTAGAATCATGAGGTAACATGAAATATAGATTAGTATGAAGATGATGGTAAAAATGTTGAATGGGTGGAGACCTGGTTGGGCAGCACCTGTTATGAAGAGAAAAGGAGCAGTGACTTCAAACTAAAGATGAGTA
The DNA here is from genome assembly GCF_014898055.3 of Talpa occidentalis. Classification (NCBI taxonomy): domain Eukaryota; kingdom Metazoa; phylum Chordata; class Mammalia; order Eulipotyphla; family Talpidae; genus Talpa; species Talpa occidentalis. Next base: position 23,255,866 of record NW_023605194.1, read on the forward strand.
AAGTGAAAGAGTGAATATTGTCTTAGGCTGGTTTAGTTTAGTCAAGGAGTCCTCTCCAGAGGACGGGATAGACCTGCTGTAGTTTGTGCTGATTTGAGCACATCCAGAGAATGGAGTTCAGTATCAGGATCTGTGTTTCTTTGTGGGTATCTATGGGGACAACACAAAACATACTCTGGCGAAGAACAACTGCCATTGGGGGCCATCTGGAAACCATTTCATGTAAGTTACAGACAAGGAGCCTGCGGCTGTTTGGGGTGATGAAAAGAAATGTAGATAAACTCTTAGAGTAATTTTCAAATCTATGTGACTGTCATAAGGATAAGGGAACCGATTTGTTCCAGAAGCAGAACTGGGTACAGTGGGCGGGAGGTGTGGGGAAGAGGATTTTGTTCTGTGTGGGGCCGGCTGCTGAGGGTTGGGCAACTCTGCCGTCACCTGGTTTTCTGGAAGAGTTCATGGAGCGGCTGAGCCTTCATCTGCCAGGACAGTGTGCCCGAGATGCTGGTTTGATTGCCTTGGGGTGCTTTCAGAAGCAGAGCTGTCTAACCAGAGACACACAGAGGACCTGCAAGCAGGGGAGAGGCCCCATCCAAATGGTGTTTGGGATGCTTCATCTGCTTGCACACACATGAAGCTGGCAGCCCATGGGAGCCTGGAAGGCCCCTCGGCCCAGCTCAGTGCTGGAAACCAGCCTTTACAGCAAAGTGCTTCCAGCGAACTGAGTAACAAATACTTACCAGACCCCGATTCTGGCCCACGTTGTGGAGTCAAATTTGGTATAATAAAAATTGACAAATAGCTCTGATGTCTGATCTGTAAAAAGACATAGAAGGTTTGTCCTCAGGCAGAGTCAGGACCTAGAGGTGCTCAAGGAGCCGCTGTGGGGGTGGGGTGGCCACCCTGGGCTGTTCCCCAGTTGATCAATGACTCATTTCCCCCTTTGAAGTCCAGGCGTTGTCTCTGGAGCCCTGGTGTTTGTGCCCCTCTGCTCCTTCAACAAAGGCCCTTCTGTCGGCACATCTCGGAGGCCAAGCCAGGAAGGGTCAGGAAGGGAAGGTATTGACTGAATACCAATAAGGAGGGGAAGTGTGTTCTTGGAGGAGGGGCGCCAGGCAACTCTGGGGCGCACTCGTGCTGTGCAAACAGAACAGAGAATGCCGTTGGCAGGTTTGTTTTACTAAAGGCTGGGGGACCCTGAGGAGGTGGGGAGGGGGCAGGAGCGGGAGGAAATATTTCACAATGCGGAGTTGGAGCTCAGCTCCTGGCTGGGGAAGGCCGGCCCCAGAGCTGCGGGGTAACAAAGAGGCAGTGTGGACTGGTGACAGTTAGGGGAAAACACATGGCAACTAATGGGGTAGTAATGGGTGGGGAGTAACCTGGGAAAAGCTGGTACAAGGAAAGCTGGCACATAAATTCTGGTGGCGTGACACCCCCTTGGCAGGGCGACAGGGCCCCCTCTTTCACCCTCCCCAAAGCCAATGCCAGAGACTTCCCGCTCCCAGGGAGGAGGCTAGGGCGAGGGGCGGCTGCTCCGGGAAAAGCCACGCTGGGGGCACCTCACTCTGCAGCCCCTGCAAGGGACTAAGAGGAAAAGGAGAACCCTGCTCGGCTGGCTGAGTGCCAGGGCCCAGCGCAAAGAGGAGGTTTTGTGTGGGGGTGATCAGCTCCACGTGGAGGCTCAGGTTAGTCCACCCCGGGTGTGTGCACTGAGCCTCAACCCTGTGCCGCCGCCTCAAGGGAGTCCCCAGTTGCAGTGGGAGTCATGGGCCTGATGGCTACTAGGGGAGCATAGGAGACTGACCCCGGGGCCCTGCTGCTGTGTGGATGCTGTGAGATGATATCCGGGTCCCCTATTCACTGAGCCCGGGTCTCTGCCCCCCATTCCAGGAGAAGACTGTGGATGTGTCAGCTCTCAAAGGGGCCATATTTATTACCCTGGGACTTTAGGAGGAAGCCCTCTAGCTGCTTGTATTTGGACTTTCATGGCTTCCACAAGGTTCCCAAAACAACCAGGGGCACCCCAGTTCCAGAATAGTGGCCTGTTGTTGGAGGTTTTTTCTGTTACAGACCAACCATTTTTGATGAAATTAATATTCTTAGAAAACAAAATAGTAAATCAGCTTTTGATCTACTTTTGTGTGTGGCCAGGTCTCACGTCTTAAATTTTAAGAAATGTTTAGGAAGAAGCGAAAGGGGCACATCTGCCTGCAGGTGCAGATCTGGAGTGTTATCCCAGGGGCTCAGGGGGCTGGGGGAGCCTCCTCTCCTGGACTCTGTGGTGGTGGGAATCCTGAATGGGGTCCATGGCTGGCGTGTGTAAAGCAGCAGCTGGCCTGGACCCCTGCATCCTTCCAGTTGCCTGTGGTGAGTGTCATGCCTGAAGGAGTTGGGGATTCTGGAAACAGCTTTGCTGCTGCCTTCTGAGTGTCACTCTCCTCCCTTGGCACTGGGGACCCAGGGTTTCCCCCTCTGGATGGGGAGGGGAAGTGTGTTCATTCACCCAACCAACCTATTGCAAGCCTGCCATGCGCGGTCATTTGTCAGGCGCGAGGAATATCAGGATGAATTAGATATGGTTGAGGACTTGGCTGGAGCAGTGGCTGGTGGTTCTGTAGTGGCTGAGCTCTCAAGAATGTGGCAGGTGTAAGCTGTGAGAACTTGATGGGTGGTTTGTAGCCTGCCTGTCCCCCTTTCGGTGCCCATGAAATGGGGAAAAAGAAAGGAATGTGAAAGAAAATGAAAAGAAGTGAAAAATCATATTTCACAGGGACACATGCACATCTATCAAGCAGACAGCTGTCCAAATCCAGCCTTCCCCACCTTGTTCATCTTCTCCCACATACATTAAAATTTGGTCACTGCACCTAGGCATTGGTCTGTCTTATTCTTCTAAAGACAACTAGAAAAAAACAAATCAGTTTCCTACAAGCCATCAACCTCATTTATAGGAAGTAAAGGACAAGAAATCATTTTCAGCAGGTCCTTACAGTAAACTGTGTAAGCCAAGGCGGGAACTCGTTTACTGATGCTTTTTAATAGCATCTTTAACAGCCATCTGGACGTGGCCTGAGACCTCACTTGGTCCCAGGGGAAGGCTGTGGACAACTGGCCATTTGAACATTGACCACAGACTGCAAATGGCTGTGTCCCCTGGGCTCCCGGCTTTGCTGTAAGTGCCAGCTGTTGATGGTGGGGGTGCCTGCAGGTGTCAGCTGTACATTTCTGAAGACACAGGACCTGAAAACCACTATGCAGCTTCCATTTGGACTTTCTTCATGTCGTCTGGTGCTGCTGAAATAACTATAGATGGGGAGCAGGCATAATGGAAGTTGAATTTGGATTCTGGTATCCAACAGCTCTGCTACATGCTACCTACTTGACCCCTGCAAGTTGCTCCATCTTGCTTAGACAGTTTTCTCATCTGGATAAAGGGCATAAGGCCTTACCTCAAACTGTCGAGCACAGGTTCAATAAAATGATGCCAGTGATGTGGTTCTGGGATCCTGGTAAACTATCAAGAAACATTAAGCTTGTGTTTTTTCATAGTTAACTCCTAGCCCCTCGGTTAAGAAATGCTGAGAGCAAAAGAAAAAAGTTGTATTCCCACTACCAAGCAACCAGTACCTTAATACTTAGAATACATCTTTTTTTTTTTTTTGGGGTTGATTTTTTGTTTTGATTTTTTTTTTTCTTCAAACAAAGATCATTGAGCAACCAAAGGTGGCAGAGGTTCTGGAAATCCAGTTTGGCAGTCAGACATGTTGGTGTTCTTTCCAGGAGACATGTGAGGCGCTGAGAGTGTCTGCCTCCAAAGTGTCTCAGTTAATATGGAACCTTTCCTGCCTGAACGCTTCTGTAACTAATTTCCTGTATCATTTAAGAGGAGGGGAAAATATGTTTAAAGAAACAGAGGAAAAATGTGGTGGCTTTGTACGCCGACCAGGGGGACTAGAGCTAAATGAGTAGAAATATTCCTTTTTCTCTTTCTTGACTTCATGGGGCATCCGCTCTGTGCAGGTTAGAACGATCCTGGTCTTTACAGCTCATTTAACTCGGAGAACACAAGGCTTTGTTGAAGGGGAGGACTTGACAGTTATCCATTTTGACGCCACCAGATAGGACTTAGCCCCATTCAATCTGTTCAGGTTCTTATCCCCATTGTTCACACCAGCTCACGTGGGGGAGAAGTCTCCCGTGCAGCTGCCCCAGGTGTCAAGTCATGCCCGAGGATGCAAAGTTGCCTCTTCGACAAAATAGTGCCCCAAATCTTGCAAGCTCTGAGATCAGAGCTCTGATAAACTCGGGACCATCACTCTCTGCCCTTTCTGGCCTTCGGCAGCCCTCCAGGGTGAGCAAGTTCCACCCACCAGCCTGCTGCTGGAAACCCTGCGGAAGCATGCATTTTTACTTCCAATTTAAGAAGATGAGTTGTTTTTTCAGAATATGGTTTTATTACCCATTCTTTATCAACAATGCCAAACACAGATGCAACACTGTGGGGCTAGCCACCTTAGAGAGTCCCATCTAAGATTAGGTTTTATCATCACCCTGAGGGCCCCATGAGGTGGGAACCCCCATAGGGGCCTGGAGTGCCTTGCAGCCCCATGGCATGTCAGTTCCTGGGACATTTTTCTTAAGGGCAGGCAAAATAAGAAATGAGATTATGTCCTATCTTGCTAAGGGAAAGTTATTTTTTTTTTTAAAGATTTATTTATTTATGCATGCAAGAGCTGGAGTACAGGCAGACTGACTGAAATACACTGCTGAGGGGAGCAGCGGGCTAGACAGGAGTGGTCTGCTGCGCCATGTGGGTTAGCTCCCTGGCCGGGGACCAAACTTGTGCTGCAGTTGCTGTGGACAGCTTCATAGTGCTGAGACTTAACCCATTGCACCACCAGGGAGGCCCCTAAGGGAAACGTTTTGGAACTGAAGATACCCCCTCCCCAACCCAGTCATAGCCCTTTGCAGAAGCAGGAAGAAGATGTATCCGTGGATTTGAAATGCACCGCTGCAGCCCTTGACCATGTGGACAAGCTGCCCTTGAGGGAGAGCCGTGGGCGAGGCCAGCGCACAGCATGTCCAGGGAGAGCTGAAGTTGCTCTTGAGCTCATGGTACTTCGGCATCCGCTTGGCTTTTACTGCTCTTCAGCTTTCACAGAGGCCTGGCCTTCCTCCCTGCTGCCTAGCAAGATATTGCCACCTGACATCCTCACTGTCCTTCCAGTTCCCAAGGCATCAGACACCCTGACCCCCTGGCTGCTTATAGTTTTTCACAGGATTTCTCACTTCCTACCTCTTAAGAGAATCTGCATTTAAGCCCAATGCATTGTGGTTGGGAGAAAGACTGCAGGTCCAAGTTCTGAGGCTGCCGCTTCTAGTCCATGACTGCACAAGTGTAACTCCCCAGCCTGCTTGCTCATCTGTGATTGGGGGTGGTGACACCCCTCTGCAGTGAGACTGGGGGGCTCGGGGAGGGGTGCCCCTGTCTCAGCCCCAGCTCTGTCGTTAGCGGTGGCTGTTCTGTGGCCTGGCTCTTCAGGCCTCTGCCACCTTTAATGGGCTTCCTTTCAAGGAGGAGGGCGGGCTGTGTGGTCCCGTCATGCTTTCCAGGGAGTTGCTGCAGGGGCCAGGCAGTGCGTGGACACTGGGCCTCTGTAGTTTTGAACTATGTGTCAATTGGCAGCCTGTTACCGTTAGATGAAGACAGGAACACACACTCAAAGGATGAGTGGGAGCAGAACCCTGGGCAGGTTGCTTCAGCTGTGTCTGTGATGGTGCTGCTCAGAGACCCAGATCGTGTTTGCAGGCGCCAGCTCCACCTCTGCCTTTTCTTGGGTCTGGGTTTTAATTTTCATTTTTAACACACTCAGTGACTATTTCTGACCTGCCTCATTCCAGTCTCTGGGAGGGAGGAGTACAGCAGTGACCAAAAAAAAAAAAAAAAAAAAAAAAGAGCGTGCTCTCTGCTTTCCAGAGCCAACAGGTCCCCTTGGGGTTGTCAATGTGAGTTAGAGAAAAAGACTCTTTTCAGAAAACTCCAGTGGCCGATGGTGCTGGACTTAACTGCAGCATCACAAAGGGCAGGGACAGAGCTCAGTGGCCCCTCAGTGACCAATAGCGGACAGCGGTGGGAAGGAAAGGGCCACAACATCTAGGAGGTCCCAGGAGGCCTCCCCAGGTAGGGATGCCTGAGCCAGCTCTCGCCTGACTCTGCCCATCCCTCCAGTTTTGGGAGGTCAGATCTGTGTGCCCCAGTTTTACCAGGCCTCCTGCTTCACTGCAGCCTTGGTCTTGGGGTCTTCAGATGATAGTGCTTTTGCACTATTTGGAGATAGACGTGCTCCTCTGGACCAGGTGCTCGCCGTCCTCTCCAGCTTGTGTCTCAGCTCTCGTCCCTGCTCCTGGTACCCTCTGGCCACAGGATGGCTGAGTTTTGGGTCAGGGCCACCTCCTGCTCCCAGCTGTGACATGATGTCTCTGTGACACCGCTGGCCTAAGTCCTCCGGATGCCAGTATCCCATCTGTAGGGAAGGGCCCACAGCCTCCCTGCCTTCCTGTCCTCTGGGGGATGGAGGCAACACAGAATCCCAAGAGCTAACAAAGAGAGCTAGAGAAAAAGAACAGTGCTCCAAACTCAGTTGATGTTACTGAAGTTGCCTTGTTCGATTTAGTCAGAAGGAAGTTTTTTTTTATCTGAGCAGGACTTGAATTAAAAAAAAAAAAAAATCCCTTGTTTCTAGCTTGTAAGCAAGAGTTATTTTACAAATAGCAACCTCGCGATACAGAATTCACTAGAGACTTCCCGGTTTGGGGAGGTTTCTGAGAGCCTCCTCGCAGCCCCTTGTATCCATGGGGAGGGAGGCTGAGGGCCATGATTCTGCACCTCTGAAGTCCAGCCCCCTGGAGACCTGCAGTTTGAGGGCGAATGGTGAGGGGCACAGGTCAGCCTGGAGCCTTCTCAGGCTCTTTCTGGTCCCTGCTTCCGTGGGGAAGGGGTGATGCTCCAGACCCAGGAAGTGGTCTTGGAAACACTGCTGAGTGTTGAGCCCTGCCATGCACGCCAGCTCTTGGGAATCCTTCTGTTAGCTTTTGAGGGTGTTCAAAGGGGAAAGAGAATGTCGCCTGCAGGCAAAGAGGGGGTCCACCCACCAGACCGGAAAGCTAAACCCCTTGGTTCAACTTTGGGGACCTGGAACAAGGTTGAAGAGATGCTGAGAGGAAAGAGGGGTCAGCGAGTTCCTCAAAGGGGCTTTTGTCCCATTATGAGGCCGCTGATAAAGCCCCAGGTGGGTGAGCTGCTGGGAGACTTCCTACAGCTCAGGGCGAGGGTGGGGAGGTGGGCACGGGAGGCCCACATACCCTCAACGCTTGAATGTCCCTCCAGACTCTGCCTGCAGGAGTGGCGAGCTCCCCATCCTACCCAGGGGCAAGGATAAAAAAGGCTGCCCTTTCCCAAACTGTGTGTGCTTTTCCCAGGGGCCATTGTTCCTGGTTGCCAGGAAACTGGGGCCTTCAGGTGTCACCCTGGAGACTGGGGCCCGGGTATTTGGGTTTAGGTCAGGCACAATACCGCCTGCAGAATGAAGTGGTGTCCCCAGGACCTCCTTAGTCATTTGTCACACAACTGTGATTCCCAATGACAGTGGAGACACCAGAGTTTGGGGGAGGAGGTGGGTGGGGGCAAGATGGGATGAGGACACGAGATAGGGGCAGGCAGATGATTCCAGCCCTTTGGGGAGAGGAAGTGAGGCTGCTTGGCCTTTCCCAGACTTCAGAAGGCCTGGGAGGAGTCAGACTAAGGTCCAGGACTGCCCACTGGGAGCTGGGGGCTCATTAGGTGTCAGATCTTATAACCCTCTAGAAAATACTCAACAACTTAAGGGCACATCCGTTCCCAGGCAAAGAGCCACAGGGTACAGTTGGAGCAAAGAGGATGTCCAAGAGCAACACGGCCAGGACGCGAGGCTGTTTCAAAATGATAACACATCAGAAGACTCAGCAGCCATCAGGGGGAGGGAGGCAGGGACCTGGGGCCTCAACATCACTTTTGCATCATTCTGCAGGACGCTGATATATCCAGATCCTTCCCTAAACCCTCAAGCACTATTTATTATACATTCGATTTCAAGTGAATGGAGAAGTGGTAGATTACGTCATCTCTCCACCTTCTCCCTACTGTATCTTGTTCTGTTTTTAGATTTTTAATTCCATGTAACACATATGAAAGTGGTCATCTTAACCATTCTTAAGTATGCAGTTCAGTGACTTAAGCGTATTCACCTTGCTTTGTAACCAATTTCCAGAACTTTTCTTCTTGCAGAACTGAAACTATAGCCATTAAGCCATGATGCCCCACTCTTTTGCCCCCAGCCCCTGGCAGCCACCATGTTATTTTCTCTCTCTATAAATTTGACTGCTTGCATAAGGGGTATTTGATGATATAGTATATATCTTTTTGTACTGACTTATTTTACTTAGCATCATGCCCCACATTGTAGCCTGTATCCAAATGTCCCTTCTTTTTAAGGCTGAATAATATTCTATTGTGTGCATTTGCCACATTTTGCTCATCTACTTATGCATTAAGGGACACTTGAGCTGCTTCCACACGTTTTACTACTGTGAATAATGCTGCTAAGAGCATGCCTTACCCTGCTTTTGAGGCTCCCTCTGATTTACTTTATGTCCTCAGGACATTAGTTGGTAACTGTTTGCCTTGCTCCCTGTCCAAATTACTCAAGGCCTCCCGGAAGTGGGACTGCCAGTGATTCCTTTCAGACCATCGAAGATACACATCTCTGGCTGTTTCCTCCTGCTTGACAACATTGCTATGAAGAAGGTCTTAATTCAGGCAGGGAAGGTGGTGGGCTGGGAGCCAGGGAGCAGACCCAGCCCATCCAGGGGGGTGGGTAGTGGGCAGAAAGACATGGCACAGCAGCTCAGAGGCACCGCATTTCCTGCAGCTTCTGGCAGCTAGCAGTGAGCCTGGTGATAGTGGAGCCCCACTGGGTAGGGGGGAAACTTGGAGCATGTGACCCTTAGAAATTTGGGGTATTTGGCATTCATTTTAGGTTCCATCCAGTCATAGTTTGGAGTTGAATGATAGGGGCAGGGGAGGCAGTGTTGAGAAGATTACTGGATTGGTAACTTGGGGTGCAAGCCAAGGTAGAGTTCAGCAGGACAATTCAGCTCCAAGGTCTTGATCCTGGGACTATGACACAGGCACCTCTTACATGAGGCAATGCTGGAGGCAGCTTGAGGCTCAAGGAAACTGGGGAACTCAGGGGACCAAGCTGGGATGGGGGCATTCTAGGAAATGCAGGGCCAACTTTGAGCCTTCTGCGGGGGAAGCCAACAAGGTGTGCTGCCATTCTGAATTCTTTCCTCACGACAGGCAGGGGAGGGACTTAGGCTGCAGGTGTACTTCAAGCCAGTCTCTTGGGGACTGGGATTGCCCGGGCTGCAGAGGGGCCAGGCTAGAGCCTGCAGAGGGTAGGTTCTGGTGAGCCCAGCAGGGTATGCGACTGGCAGAGGGGGTCCCGAATTTTCGGTGCCTGGGAACTGAGCTTTGGGGAGTTTGGATTCCCTGGGAGCCAGCTCAGTGGGTTGTGCAGGCATGCAGCCAAGGCTAAAGGGGGACAGTGGTTTCGGAGTTTCAGTTTTACTTAAAAAAACTTGGAGGGTGGAAAGTTAAGTGATTAAAAACAGCTTTGCATACTACACTTAGATAGTAGGCAATGGAGTGCACTTGGGGGCCAGGCTGATCTCCAACGCCAGGTCTGCCGTTGGCAAGATGTAGCGCCTTGGGCCTGTTGCTTAACCTCTCTTTGCCTCAGTTTCCTTACCTGTAATATGAGGATACATAGTTTCTACCTCATAGGCTTGTTATAGCAAATGAAGGGATACACACACACACACAAACACACACACACCCCAGAGCAGTGCTGAAACAAGGCAAATTCTTAGTATGTAAGTGCTGTTGTTATCATGACTTGGTCAAACCAAGACTGAGATGTTATGGAGAATCAACATAGTCTGGAATGTTTAAGATAAAACAGCATGGAGACACCCAAGAACTTCTATGGTTGAGGTGGCTGTTTTGAGCTTTAAGGTACTTTGATGGAGCTGTTGGGAAATGTCACAGCCTCCAGAGGATGGAACTGGCATCAGTTGTTTGGGGGGACCTCTTACGTCTGGCTCATAGTGGGGTCACTGTACATAGCCTGAGGACTGAGTGAATGTGTCACTGGCCTGCGCCTGGCAGACTGGCAGAGCATGGGCCTACGCACCCAGAAGGCTGCTGCCCACCTCTCCCGCCCCGTGCAGGGTGGAGTGGGCATGGCCCCAAGGATGGCCTTGTTTGCGTTTTCCCATCTACCAGCGCAGTCAGTGCCCAGGCGGAATTTGTTTGAATTAACTGCTTGAATGGGCCTGTTTGTGACAAGAGTGTGTGTGGTGAGAGATGTTGGCAGAATTTGAAAAGGGCATTAACAGGCTCTGGATGGACAGCTGCACAGAAAGCGAAAGGCTGTTTCTGGCGGAGCAGCCCCTTGGGCAGAAGGAAAAGCCCTCCTTTGGTGCTGACCGACGGGGCCGAGTGTGATCATCCATGGTGTCCTCCCTTAGCCAGTTCCAGGCTGTGGCCCTTGCCTGTCGGGTGTACGTGGGCTGCCACACTGTCAGTGTCCTGCCCCTCCTCCCCGTGTGATGACCAAGGCTGAGTTTGTCCATGTGGCCGAGGTTCCACTCACACAGGGAACTTGGGCTTCTTGGGGTCAGGGCTACAGGGCATGTTCCCCGAGCCAATCCAGTAAAACAAGAATGTCCTTAGCCTTCTAGAGTCTGGACAGAGTGATTGATGCCACTGTCACCGCCAGTCAAGCAGCAGTGCAGGTGTGGTGTTTCCATGTGCCCCGTGTTCTTACTTACCAGGTATCCAATACTCTTTGAATCTTCCCAATCATCCTCTGAAGTGACTGCAGGGAAACTGAGGCACAGAGAGGCTAAGTAGCACACTTGAGGTCATTCAGCTAGAAAGTAGAAGGGTGGGGATTTGAACTCAGGCAGACTAACTCAGAGTCCACGATCTTCGCCATTATTATTTTTTAAAATCATTTTTTAAAAAGATTTATTTATTTAGGCATACAAGAGCTGGGGTACAGGCCAGAGACGCAGTGGGGTGAGAGGATTCACCAGAGACAGATTGGGGAACAGAACAGGGAGATCGACTGAAACACACTGCTGAGGGGAGCAGTGGGCGAGACACCAGAGGTCTGCTGCACCATGTGGGTTGCTTTGCTCCCTGGCTGGCCAGGGATCGAACTCGTGCAGCAGAGGCTGCGGATTGCTTCATAGTGTGGTGCTTAATCCCTTGCACCACCAGGGAGGCCCTAAAGTCATTTCTTGAATCTTCTTAACTTTTCTGTAGAGTTGGAATCACCATCCCCTGGTTTTTCTAATGAGAACACAGCCCACTGAGTAACTGATCTCTGCGGCCCCCAGGGATGGGATTTCAGCCCCGCCATGGCTGCAGGGCAGCTGGAGCACCCGGACCTCCCGGCTGACCCCTTCCAGGAGCCTCCTTGGCTCACTCCCTCAGCAAATGGTCTGTGATCTCCCCCCTTGCTTCCTTGTCTCTCCAGTCACTGGGGGATTTGGGACTTGAGGGTTGGGCACTCTCTGAACTTTATTCAGAGTATTTCCCGGAAGTATCCATTTCACAGATGACGACACACCTTCTTGGTTGTGCGGCTCCTCAATGTCCGGTCTCTGGAGACTTCAGGAGGGAACTTGCTGTGCGCAGCTAAGGAGATTCTGTTGGAAACCTTTGCCAGGCATTTTTATGTATGTGGTGAAAGATATCTAACAGACCCTCTCCTTTCAACTGTTGTAAGTTAAAAGTAACTTATAATAATAAATACTGTCAACACTATACGTGTACTCATTGGGGTGTCAGGCGCTTTCACACTTTGTTCAGCCATCACCACCATCATCCGTTTCTAGAACTCTTCCCAAGCAACAACTGACCCATGGCATAGCAGCTCCCCATCTCCCTTGTACCCCTGATTCCTGGAACCACCTCTCTACTTTTTGCCTCCATGAATTAAACTAATGCAGTAAGTGGAATCGTACTTTTGTGAGTGGCTCATTTCACTTCATAATGTCCTCAGAGCTCGCCCGTGTGGTAGCATGTGATAGGATTTCATTCCTTTTTAAGACCGAATAATATTCCACTGTGGGCAGAGATCTCATTTTGTTTGTCCAGGCATCTGCGGGGACCCTCTGTCCGCCTTTGGGCTGTCGTGAGCATGAGCGTACAGAGCTGTTTGCGTTCCTGCTTTCAGTCCTTTTTTCCATATACCCAGGGGTCGGGTTGCTGGATCAAATGGTAATTCTATGTTTAATTTTGTGATGAGCTGCCATATGGTGCCAGATGTGCTGGCTCAGAGCATGTGCCTGGCCTAGAATTGAGGTTTCCCTTGTCCTGCCGGCTTGGAGTGCAGTCAGAGCGGCTCCTTTGTTCAGCTCTTCCTCATCCCTGGACCTGCTCCTTGCCCTGCTGGAGAACTTGTTTCCTCTTTGCTTTGCCTTCACCCACTGAGTTCTAAAAGCCATGCCAGGGCCTGATGTAATGCCAGGCAGATGGTCGTGCTTGGGATCTGTGTGTGGAGGAGGAGTAAGAGAGCAGAGCGGGCTGCGGCCTGTGGCTCCATCATGGTCTGGAGGCTGGGAGGTGGGCTGCTGCCTCTCCCAGGGGAGGGGAGAGAGTGGACGGTGGAGTGCAAATACCCTCTCCTTCCTCACCCAATTTGAGTTCGTCTTGGCTTGGACCACCCTGCAACTCAGATGCCCCATCTTAGAACAAGGACCGTCTAGCTCTGGTCCGTCTAGCTCTGACAGTCCACACTCAGTGCAAGCAGGCGTCTGTGGTCACATGCTAACTACTTTATGTGGGGTGCTGGGCTTCATCTCCCCGACACCTGGTGAGAAACTTACATTAGCTCCATTTTACTTAAGTGAAAACCAAGGCACAGAGGGGTTCAGTGATTTACCCGAAGACACACAGCACTATGGAGAGAAGCTAGGGTTGAATAGGGACTATCTGAGCCCGTAGATTGGACCTCAGAACTGCTCCTCTACAGCATTTCACTTTGCAAAATAGAATAACTAACCTTATCCTCTCCTAAGGCTGATTTTGGAGGGGGAGAAGGGTTCATTTTTGAGGGCATATGTTTAAGGAACAGGGAAAGAATGGGACTTAAAGCTTTTTCTGCACCCAGAAGGCTGGAGAGACTGAACAGCACTGGATATAATCCTAAGTGAGATCTTTTCTCCCTCTGGCAGGATCTGGTGGAGGCTGAAATTCATCACAGCAATCACATCCTCTTCTTTCCTCTTCATCTTGCTCTTACACAAATAAGAAACCTCAGTCACGATTCCAGCTGGGCATCCTCTGTCTCTTAGCAACCGCCGTCAGCCCCGGGCTCTGGGCTCCAGGCTCCAGGCGTGCCTTTCTTTTCTGCAGTACTTTCTGTGGCTCCTGGGCACACAATGCAGGTTGTGGGCATCTAGGGAGGAGGGGGCATGTTAACCCCAACCTCCCAGACTCAGAGGGGCTGGAGAGGGCCTGCGCTGGGAGTTAGGAAGAAGGGTGCCTGGGTGAAGTGAGCTGGTAGACACCCATGCCCACTTTGCTGAGAGGAACAGGGTTTGGGGAATGTGTGTGTACATGCGTGTGCAGGCGTGTGCAGACTTAGTGGACCTGGGCTGCCTGAAGCAGGCATTGTGCCAGGTGAGAGATGGCACTTGTCATTTTCCTGCTGGGTCCATCTTTACCATTACACGTGTTTGCTTGAAAGGCTTGTTTCTCGAATGCACTGAAGAGCCCCCTGGGACTGTCTGGGCTAGGCTTTACCTGGAGGGGAGGGCTGGCCCTGAGCCTGTAAGGGCTGCTGAGAGAGGGCAGCGTGTGCCAAGGAAGGGAATAAAGGGCGAGGGCCCAGGTGGGGCGGAGGGGCCTGGCCTCATGCAGGGCGGGAACAGGGCGTCTATTGGGAGACGGAGAGCAGGGTGGTCCAGGCCTCTGGGCTCTTCCCGATAAGACATGAGGGCTCCAAGAGGCTTCTTTGGCTTGTGAAGAGGGTCGGTGTAGAACTGGGTCTGTCTGGGGCTGTGGCTGATTCATTTTCTTCTTTGGGGTTCCCACCTGTCATCCCTGAGGATTTAGCGGTATATGAGGGAGATTCTAACCCATGTCCTGGCTTCATATAAGAAGAAACAGAGGTACAGAGTGGGGCATGAGTCCCCAGAGTCTCCCTCTGTGGGAGCAGAGCTGGGAGCCACACCCTGACCCCTGCTTTCCACTTCAGAGCAGGCCCTCTGTCAAGTGGTGCTGGTAGACATAAAAGTGAACAGTCAGAGCCTGGCAGGCTCATCTTGAACCCAGAAGACACAATTTCTGATGGGCTAGCAGGGTTGCTTCTGCATATCGAGAGAAATCTGACCCCACGGTGGAGGGACTTGGATGGAATCCTAAGGAGACAGTGCGGCTCCACCCAGGAGCTTGCAGGAGCTGACAGGTGTCCCGATGACCCAGAGCCCATGCAGCGATAGCCCTGTCCTGCTGCCTCATTTTTATTTTTATTTTTATTATTTTTAAGTGATTTATTTTTATTTATTTATGCATACAAGAACTGGGGTGTAGGCCAGAGGTGCGGGGATGAGAGGATTCACCAGAGACAGAGTGGGGAGCAGAACAGGTGGATCTACTGAAATACACTGCTGAGGGGAGCAGCGGGCAAGACAGGAGAGGTTTGCTGCCCCAAGTGGGTCACCTCGCTGGCCAGGACCGAACTCGCGCTGCAGTGGCTGCATATAGCTTGATAGTGCTGAGACTTAACCCCTTGCGCCACCGGGGAGGCCCTGTGCCTCATTTTTAAATAGCAAGACTGGGTTGATGGCCCTGACAGGTTTGAGTGTTTTACAAAAATGTCAGGTTGGAGACCAACTTAAATAACCTTTAAAGCCCAAGAATGATGTGACTGGGAGGAGTGCTTGGCAGCGCATGTGACTTCTGCCAGGAAACAAGTGGGTGGGAAGCACCAGGTGAGAGTCACAGGTCAAGGGTTCGGGTCTTGCCTCTGTCCCTTTTGCTGTGGGGCTCAAGGGCTTCCAGAAAGTCCCAGATCCAATAGCCTAAGAGCTTCTAGGTAGCCTGCCTGTTCCTGACCACTTGTCCATCCATTCTGCAGTGTTTGCTGAGTGGGCCCCTGTGCCTGGCTCCGAGCTGGGTGTTAGGGGGTTTAGGGAACATGTCTGCTCCAGGTGGGGTTTATGGATAGCCTGGTGCTGGCATCTGCCAGTGGGCATGGCAAAGCCTCGGGCATCCCTTCCTCCTGCACTTTGAGAGCCAGTCTCTGGCCTCAAAGTTGGTTCATCAGATGAAATATATCCACGAAGAGGAATTTGTTCCCTGCCCTGAACCTCTCAAGTAAAGGCCAGTTTGGATCTTGCCATTTTCAAGGGCTCCTGAGTCACCTCTGGGGAGGAATAGGGTATGCACACTGTTTGGCTCGTACCCAGATCTCAAGGTGTTTTCTTCTCTAAGAAACGCCCATGTTCATGTGCCCGTTTGTACGTGTGTGCAAACTAATAGCACTTTGCACGTGTATAGTCCTTCACAGTTTACAAAATGCTCTCACATCAACCGCACTTAATGTTCACACTGCCGAAATGTTCCCCGTCAAAGCAAAACAAAACCCTAGTGCTTTAAGTGCATTGACTATTTCATAACAGGTTTAAAAAATTAAACAGGACAAAGGCAAATAAATGGTGGTGCAAAGGGTTAAGATGCAGCACTATGAAGCTATCCTCAGCCACTGCAGCACGAGTTTGATCCCCAGCTGGCCTGGGAGCAACCCACATGGCACAGCAGACCTCTCCTGTCTCGCCCGCTGCTCCCCTCAGCAGTGTATTTCAGTAGATCCACCTGTTCTGCTCCCCACTCTGTCTCTGGTGAATCCTCTCACCCCCTACACGTCTGGCCTGTACCCCAGTTCTTGTATGCATAAATAAATACATCTTTAAAAAAATTAAAAATGAAATCTCTGCCGCACTCCAGTTCTCTTGGTCCCCTTCTCACATACAACTCCTGAAACAGCTTCATGTGGAGCCTTCCAGAAATGTGCTCTGCATATGAAAACATAAATGTCCTTCCCCCTATTCCCCATCCCTCTCCCCCAAATGGGAGTCTTTCCTGTTCTTTTAATTCTACTCCACTCGGGGCTGCTGCTACCAGCGCATTTAGAGACGGCCATTCTTTCCTTTTCTTAGCCTTCGATGAACGTTCCATTGAGGGTTATCAGACTGTTTTCAGTCTGTTTGCTCCTACAAACATTGCTAAAGAGAAATCTCCTCTTTGCACTTATGCACATAAGTCTAGAGAACCACCTTCTGGAAGTGCTAAGTCAAAGTGTGTTTCATGTCGGCATGGCTAGTGCCTAGCGCCTGCCCAGGAGGCTGTGCCATCTTCTTGGTATATGAAATCTCTGTTTTCTGTGCCTTTTCTTTAGTGTTAGACATTATTAATGTTTTTCATTTTTGCCTATCAGGGCTAAGGGCTAAAAAAAAGTTTTAACTTTATTTCTTTAATTATGCCCGTGGTTCAGCACCCCTTTTAAATGTTTGTGTGGCCATATGTGTTCCTTTTTCGTTGAACTGCCTGTTCAGCCCTTTGCCCAGTTTTCTGTTCCATCTCCATGCTAGACAGGTGTGCGCTGAAGCTCGGAGAGGACAAATCTTAGGTCTCACAGTGGGTGTGTGTCAGAGCTGGGACTAGAACTTGCTCCTCTGGCCCCTAGCCCAGTGGTCCTAGTGTGCGTGCT
This sequence comes from Talpa occidentalis, assembly GCF_014898055.3. Lineage (NCBI taxonomy): Eukaryota > Metazoa > Chordata > Mammalia > Eulipotyphla > Talpidae > Talpa > Talpa occidentalis. The sequence continues at coordinate 23,272,752 of NW_023605194.1, forward strand.
GCTCCCTGCACAAGGGCTGCTCCAGCCATGCCTACTGCTCCTGGGGGGCAGGGCAGGAACCGGTCCTCTGGCTGGGTATTCCTGGGAACCCCATTGGCCCTAAAAGGAGTGGGGGAGAGAGAGGGAAGCTTCTATATCTTCTTTCTCAGACTGAACTTGATTCTTCTGTGTCAAGTGCTTCTAGGTGTCTCTCCCTGGTCAGGTGGGTGGGCACTGGGTTCGATGCTCACTCTGGATGGTTAAAGGTTTCTCCCATCAGTCTTTTGAGGCCCCTCCTCCACCCACAGAAGATATCCAGCTGGCATTATTGTTTGTGCCTGTGAATTATTGATAAGGCATGAAATGGCCTCAGCCTTGGAATAGCAGGGCTCGAGGGAGGGCACCACCAGGCTGAGGAGGGGGGGTCGGGCTGGGGCCCAACCTTGCCAGCGATCCTTTGTGAATGTCAAAGGACTTCACAGACATCCTCTCCACTGCCCTGCCAAGTCGTAATTGGACTTGGAGTATGTATCGTTTCAGAAAATACGCAGGGGCAAGGCTGCCATACATTGGACACCATTTTTGTTTAAATATAAAGGCTGCACATACTTGTTATAAAAAATTCAAGTATTGCAGCACTGCATTTTGTAGAAAGTGAAATCCTGTGTGGTCTCACCCTGAGGCTTCCATGGCAGTAATTCTCTACGTGACTTTCTCTCTTCCTCGAGTCTATGTACGTGAGAGCAGCGTAATGTTTATTCAGGGGACAGTGTTTGAAAGGGGGATTTGAAGGCTCCTTGAAATACATCCTGAGCCGCCTGAGGGTGGGCAACCTCTGGACAAGAAGGAGCTTTAGGGCTTCACCTTGGCACTTAGTATTTCCTGTGTGTTCAGTTCTAGCTGCTGACTCCTCAGAAAAGGAGTCTTCCTATAGGCTTCTTTGTCTCTAAACATGCCTGGAACTGGCCTTGCACATAGTAGGTGCTTGTTCTGAATTGTCTGGGGGCAGTCCAGACATCCAGAGAAATCTAATTGTCTTCACAGTTACTTCCTTTGCTGGGTGAAGGGAGGTCGTACCACTCTTCCTTGACTGAGTGGCTCACGCTTTCACTTTCCATGGGCCTTTAGAAGGAATCTACTTGTTTTTGCTGAAATGTGGCATGCTGCTAAAAGTTGGCAGGATTTTAGGGAGACGCTGCTCAACATTTGTGACTTTTTGGCAATCCCTGTAGGGAGGACAGGCTGCAGACTTCTGAGGATCATTTCTTTGGGACGGAAGGAGCAAAGAATGCTGGGAACAGCGTGACCAGTTCTGTGATGGGAGATAAACATTAAGCAGCTTCCTGAGCCTCAGTTTATCTGTAAAATGGGGATGTGGGTTGGTTTCACTGCCGGGGTTTGGCAGCTCCTGGTGCAGGGCTAGCTTCAACAAGCATTAGCTCAGTTTCCTGCCTAGATTAACTGGCTGTGGCATCTGTTGACAAGGACCAGTGCTAGGAGATGGTGGAGGGGGTGAGCCTCAAGATAGAGGCAGATGGAATCAGTACAGATTGGACACTAAAAAACCCAGAAAATAAGGCAGCTCCAGGCCAAACGTGCCAGTCTAGCAAAGCAGCCAACAGACAAGGAAATCCCAGGGAGCATCACTGGCACCCAGTAAACAGTTGTTGAACGAAGGCCCCTGCTGCTTCTACAGGTGCTACCAGCTCCCCTGAGTTCCTCGCATGTGCCGTCTTCATGCTCAGCTCTGGGTTTGCACATGCTGACCTTCAGCCTGGAACACACACCACCCTGGACAGATGCATGTGTGTATGCATGCACTTGTGTACACACACCCACCCACACACATCATCTGGCCAGTCTCTAGCATAGCCTGGGTGTCAGCTGAGACAGTGTTTCCTCTCTGCAGTCTACTTTCATCACCTTGTGGGTCTGACAGGGCTTCTCTGCCATATGCTCCCTCAATGCCCTTGACCTCAACTCTTTGTAACATGTACCAGGTCCTTGGACACAGCATCTGTGGCCCCTGGAGGACTGAGGTGCACATCTATTGTGTTTTCAGTATCCCCATCCACCAGTGTGGTCCTTGCTATCCAGCGGGTAGTTAGTGTTTGTTGAATGAATATTCTCAGAGTCACCTCCCTACCAATTATCAGTCATCAGAACACTGGGTTTCACTTGTCTAGAATTGAGTTGTGGGAGTCTGTCTGCACCCCCTGACTTGTGAGCACCATCTTCCTTATGATCTGAGTCCCATGTATCCTTACGTGATCAGCCTCTTGGAAATGTGGTGACTTCTTTTCTTGTGAGAGAGAGGATAGCTTCGCACACTCTGGAGTCAGCACGCTTGGGTTCAAAACTTCGTCCTTTAAGTTGCCAACTGGCTGAACAAGGACATTGGCTCAAACTCTCTATTCCTCAGTCTCTAAAATGGCTCTGATCACTTCTGTAATTACCCACTTTATGAGATTGTTGTGTGGGTTAAATGAAATAAACATTTAGCAACTATCGTGCAGCAAGTGCTGCATAAATATGATCCATTCTTCATGTTAGTGAAGGGCAGTCTGCCCTGCCAAAATCTGGAGTCGGTAAAGCAATAGAGCTGAGCTGGATGGTTGCTGATCAGGCGGGAATAGGCAGACGAAGTGAACTCAGGGAAAGGCCAGATGCCTGAGTGCGCCTGCAGTGGTGGAACAGAGGAAGGAAACGATTTAGCCACCAGCCCAGGAATTGGCTTGCGGGATGGTGCTGCACTTAGTCTGGGGTCTTTCTGGCTTAACTTAGGACTTGAGTTTGAATCTGGGCTCCATGGCTTGAAAATTATGCATTGTTTTGGCAAATTGCTTTGTCCTTCTGAGCTGTTTCCTTGCCTGCAAATGGGTTCGTGAGAGTCACATGGAATTTCTATAGGTGTCAAGAAGCGAATGTACAAACAGCACCTCCCTGAGCGTCAGATCTGGCACAGAGCACGGTTGCATTAAGTGCTTAGGAAGAGAAACACATTGGGATATGGGGACTCGGCATGATTGAGCCTATGGTGGCTCCAGGAGCAGGGTGGACAGATCTGCCTGTCCTGGGCACAGACTGTAAATCTGAAGAAAGGAGGGGTGAGCCGAGCGCGTGCGGCATGGCTTCGCAGGGTGACACCGCTTATTGTGTAATTATGGAACAAGTCGCATAAAAATGAAAATACAGGTCCAGATGGCAGGCCTTCCATGCTGTTGAGAGGCAGAGCTAATGAACTTAACAAATCACTGATAATTAATTTTCAAAAGCCAAAGGAAACTGGGGAGCGATGAATAGGTCTACAGAAGGGGAGAATGCGGAGTAGTGCCAACTGTCAGCCAGGAGGAAGGTGTGAGATGCTGGCACTTCCAGGCCAGCGAGACGGTGCTTGCTGTCTTGCAGTCCGGAGGGAAGGCGGGGAGAGCCGCTGGCAGGTGACACAAGAACGGTCACGACGGTACTGGTCAAACTCACTGACTCTTCTGCATGCCAGGGACTGGGTTAAGTGTTTTTGGACCTGCTCTTATTTCAGTAGGTGGTTTCTCCCACTGGCTGGAGGTAGGAAGGGGCCCCCAGAATCCAGTGGTTGGAGAGCCTTTATCTTTGCAAGATAGTGATAATAGCTACCCTTTACGGAGCACTTGCTGCAGGACAGGCCCTCTGCCTGGCACTTCAGTGGGTGTTGCCCTCCTAGGACCTCAGCCCTGGGCGTGAGGGGCAAGGAGACTGGGTCTCGAGTCCTGAGCTCTGAGCTGGGTGCAAAGCCTGTAAAACAGCATCAGGACTTCCCTACAGAGCTGCGGATCGCACACATGGAGGGAGCAGGTCTGGGAGCTGGGATTTAGCTCCAGCCCTCTGAGAGGAGTCGCTGCCCCTCTCTGGATTTTGGTTTCTTTAACTGTACAGTGTGAGCGATGGAGTGAATCAGCGGGACACAACTTGTATAGGCAGCAGTCTATTTATTCAAAATAAATCTCTCAGGAACCTCGTGATATAAAACAGACATGGGGGGCTGGCTGCTCACCCTCAGCCCCTTGGACTCAGGCCTGCCTGGAAAGCCCTGCGGGGCACCATTGGCCACTGCTGATCTCCAGGTCTCCCTCAGCGCCAATTGTCAGAGAACCTGTGATTCCTACACCCCTCCCACAACAGTGACGCTGACAGGGAGGTGTGGAGAGTCACCTGTGCTCAGAGGGGGCCTGGTACATCTCCTTCTTTTGCCCCTCACTGCATGGGAGTCTGGCTGTTGCGTGCTTTCTAGCTGTGCAATCCTAAACAACTGGCTTAACCTCTCTGGGCCTCATGTTGTTAAACTGTCCAATGGAAATAAAACTTCATGGAATAAGCATGAGGATTAAATGTCATCAAGTATGTGCAGGTCTTAGCTCTCTGCAGGGTGTCTAGGAAAGGATCACCAAGGTGACTGATAAATGGCTTGGAAATGGATACGTACTGTCACATGCGTATGTGTGTGTGTGGTACACATATGCGTGTGTGTGTGGGTGTGTGTATACAGTTCCCCTGGAATTCATGCCAGAAGACATAACCGTGGGCCCCACTGGGCCAGGTGGGAATGAAGTGAGTGATCTGGCCGATGGGCGGAAATGTTTGGGTCCCTTTGTCCTCGGAGCTGGCTGCCGACACAGGCAGGCATCGGCAGTGCCCCTCCCAGCTGCTGCCAGGCCACCTCCCGCCTGTCCTCGGGGGGGGGTCAGATGACAAAGCCTGGGAGCACGGTGAGCCCAAGGCGCCATCTCGGAGTCCTCCCCGGCCAACCCCGTGACCTCCCCGTGCCGCCCGCCGCACACCGCCGTCTGTTCACGGCCCATCAGCCGCTTTCTCCCTTACTGCGCTCTGGTTCGAGCCTTTGTCAATTCATGTTTCCAGATTAATTAGCGAGGCCCCGTGTCAGATGCGAACTGAAACCCAGATGTCAGCTTGGTTCCTCTCATCAAATCATTTTGTACCAGTAATTGTGGAACACAGAGGCAGGACTCGGGTTGGCCAGGAATGGCCCGCGTCCCCGTCCTCTTTCCATGAAAAGGTAAATAGACCCGCCCTCCTCAGAGGACCGCAGACAGGGGGTTCGCATGCCAGCTCCCGCGATGATAGAGGTGGCCCCGACCTTCATGTTGAAGGTGGGTTCCCAGAGAGGTTTCCTGCGGGTGTATTAGAAGGTGGAAGGGAGCAGGGGAGGGCAGCTCTTTCTCATTTTAACTTCAGCCGGACGTCCTTACCCGGCCTAGGAACTGCCCCTCTAGGAGAACAGATGTGAGCCGGACAGTGCCACCAGGGACCGTCCTGAGTGAGCATCTTTGTTGGCTGTGTGGACCCTCTGGCTTCTGGGGATCCTGAGCATGTCTGGGTGACACTGACAAGTCTCGGGTGTTATTTCCATTGCGCTCTAAGCTGTATGTCGGGAATGTGTGCGAGAAAGAGGACTGTTTTTTAACAGCTACCGTGAATTGAGCTTTGGCCTCTCTGGTCATCATGGTTAATACCTTCCAGGTTAATACCTTTCACTTAATCCTCACAGCTGCCCTATGAGGTGAGGAATTTCTTACCCCCATTTTTCTGATAAGGAAACTCTGATGCAGGGAGGTTAAGTGACTTGCCCAAGGACTCACAGCTAGTGTGACAGAGCTGGGGCTGGAATCAGTGAGCACGTTGCTTCTGTCTGTTAAGTGAAAGGAGCATTTGCAGGAAAGACCAGCCATCTTTTCTTTTTCCTTAAGAAACGTGTGCTTTCCTGGGCACATGAGATGAGTTTTCTCAATTGAAAGCTAAAACTCACAATGATCACTTTGGAGCTAGAGAAGCGCTTTGATGGACGACACCAGATGGCTGGTGGCCTGTCAGCTTGGGCTAGATTAGAGGCATGTACCACAGGCTGAAGGAAACCCTTGAGAGCTCAGATGGACCCTGAACTCCATTGCGTGGTGAGAACCCCATGCACAGAAGATTGAAAGATGGATTCAGGAAGGTTCTAGGGTTTTGAAGTTGATGGGTTCAGACCCAGGTCCAGCCCAGTCAGTCTCTGACTTAGGGCTGCTCATATGACCTCTTTGAGCCTCAGTTTCCCCATCAGCAAAATGGTCCTAAAGTGTCTTATACTATGGAGTTCTTCATTGGGTGTTACATGATTTTCAGTTTGCAGGAAATGCCAGGATATTGTGATGGACCAGATACCTCAAAACGTCTAGATTTAATAAAACAGCATCTTCAATATTACCTGAAAATACTTTGGAGAGCCATGTGCAAACATTAGAGAAATGAGAACTTGATTATTAAAAATGTGGGTTTGAAAGCCCTACCCCAGACATTCTAATTTAGAATCTGAGTTTAGAACCAGAAATCTGCATTTTGATATCCATCCCTGGAGTTCTTAAATACATACATAGAACTTTCATTCTGAGGATTTTCATAGAACTTTCAAATGTCTGAGCCAGCAGCTATCTCAAAGATCTCTTAGGCCCCTTCCCATCATTTTGTAGAGAAGAAAAAGCTTAAAGTTGTAATTCAGAAATGAAGTGCCTTTAAGCAGGACTGAGAATGAACATTAGTTCACTAAGATTTCAAATTGTTGGCCTTCCTGGTGGCGCAAGGGTTAAGACGCAACCTGTGAAGCTAACCGCAGCCACTGCAGCAAGAGTTCCATCCCTGGCCAGGGAGCTACCCACATGGCACAGCAGACCTCTCCTGACTCTCCCGCTGCTCCCCTCAGCAGTGTATTTCAGTCAGTCTGCCTGTTCTGCTCCCCACTCTGTCTCTGGTGAATCCTCTCACCACCCCCCTCCCACCCCTGCACCTCTGGCCTGTACCCCAGTCCTTGTATGCATAAAAATAAAATAAATCTTAAAAAAAAACAGATTTCAAATTGGTAACTGAGCAGTGACCTTCATTTATGAGACATGGCCAAAATTTCGCTGTCTTTTTTCAGATTCAGGGGTCAAAGATTTTTATACTTCTCAAATTCTATCCCTCCAATTTAGGTACACTGTCACCAGGTGGCAGTAGTGTGCTATAGAGCATGTAGGGTAAGTTCTTGGACATGGATACCTTCATAGATTTATACATTGAATACTCACAGTCCCCCTTTTTAAACACAAAGATAAATAGCATTATTAAGCTAACTAAATGCAATCAAATATTGAAGTGGAGAGTATGTTTAGAGCAAATTTTATATGCAAATAAATTATTAGAGGTAAGACATTTTTCCTTAAGATCTTTTAATAGATATTTTTCCTAGTCCTTCTTCTCCCTGCATTTGGTTCTTTTTTTTTTTTTTTTTTTTTAAAAAACTACTTAACTTTTTTCATCTCTCCTTACATGCTTTATTCTCAGACCCTCTCGGGTAGGTTTCCTTGATGTCAGAGCCGCTTGAGCTTTTTTCCATATCAAGCATTTTTCTTTCAAGTCTGTCTCTAAGAAGAAGCACAGAGATAAAATTACATTGTGTGTTTCTGATTCCATCTTCTTTCTCTGTAAAGCAAGCTATCGGCATATTTCTGTTACCCACTTTAAAAAGGGGGAGAGAGAAAACCAGTAAGTTATTGGGTATTGATTGTGTACCAAGTTGTAAGTCATGTGCTTTCTGGTTACCTGGTGACAGTGTGAGGCAAGTGTGCTGCCATTGTACAGACAGGTAATAAGCTGAGTGCTGGGATTAAATCTAGATCCAGGCTTCCAGAGCCCAACCATCCTTTTGTTTCCATGGTGTGTAGGTCACTGGGGGGACATGATGGCCAGATGCTTCCCCACCCATGGAGGAAGCGCAGATGCTCTGGGGTGGGCACTAGGACTGGTGGCAGGCACCCTGCTTCCCTTATTTTTTTTGCAGCTCCGGCTCTCCCCCCAACCTGCACCAGAGAGGAGGCAAGAACACCTGGGCCCCTCTCCCTGGGGAGTCCGACTGCCACTGCAGCTGCTCTGCTGGCATTCTGGAGAGTGTTAATTGGGCAGGGCGCCCAGCCCTGGCCCCCTCTCTCTAGAAATGAGCTAGGCCAGGGAGAGAAACCTCACTGCCTGCCATTTGTAAGGGGGCTAGGACAGGATTCTGGTGACCAGTACTGGGGAGAGAGGCCAGGGGACCAGGCCAGACCCATGGGCAGCAGGCACCCCTTTGTCAGTGGCCCCACTCTTTCAGACTCTGTAAGGTAGGAAAGAGGTGCTGACCTGAGGCCTTATTTTACTGTAGTCTCATAGCATCCCTGTAAGTGATGTTTTGTTGATTCTTCTATTACATTAAAACTCAGAGAGCACAGCCAACTTGCCTAAGGTCACACAGCAGGTGAGTTGACATCCTTTGAGGCTTGAATGTACGTTCAGTTCCAGAACCTGTGCTCAGTCCACTCAGCCTGAGCTTCCCACACTCTCCTGACAAACACAGAGTTCGCCCCATCCCTGCCCCAGCTGCTCCCTAATCTTTGTGGGAGGACTGTGTGTTCCCTTAGATTCCAGAAGAGTTGGAGTCTGATACAAGCTACTTAGAAAGGCAGAGAAATACTGTTTCTGTCACACTGGAAGTAGTTGGGCCATAGGTGGGGACTGTATTTCTCGAGAAGGACCCAGTGTACCCAGTGGTGACAGGGCTTGCTATTGGCCCCCGCAGTAGTGATGAGCCATGGAAGATGGAAGCCAGGGAGATGGAAAGTGTGCTGTCGTTGGACTCAGGGCGCCAGGATTCCAAGGCCTTCCATTGGGGCTGGGGGTCAGTGAGGGTGAGAAGGGGAGGTGAGGGCTGCTGAGGAATCCTTCCCTGGAACACGGTGCCTGGCTTCTGACCCCTCACCTTGAGAGAAAGTTTACCAAACCCATGAGCACCTAGAATCAGACCCCAGATCCTTGAGGGGGCCTATGAACAGGTTTCAGGCAGTGAAGAGATGGCTGGGGGTGTTCTCCCAAGCTGCTGAGAGCAATTTGCAGGTATGGGGGTCAGACTCAGAGGAAAGCGGCTTCCCTCAAATTCTCCAGGAGCAGGATGGCTTGAGGGCTTGAGGCCACTTCTGGACCAGAGTAGCTTGGGGGTGGATACTGGGCCCCGAGCAACAGTGAGTGCCCTGACCCTGGGCAAGTAGTCTGGCCAGTCCGGGCGGGCAGCCCATCTCCAGCCTCACAGGGGAGCCAGAGGAGCTTCCTGGCAGGGTGGCCCACACTCTATGACCACGCTTTTCCTCCCAGCCAAATGGCCTGTCACCTGATGGTCCCTTCAGTGTGCTGTGTGCTGAGCGCCTACCCCATGACAAGCATCGAGGGTGACAGGGCAGTGCTCCTGTTCTCACGCAGCCTGAGGCTGGGAACCCTGTGTGACTCAGAGCCAGTGGTCGGTAGATGATGCCGCTTGTGGGTGCTTCTCTGTGCCAAGGGATTTATACGCTTGTCTTATTTAATCCTCTCAACAGCTTTATGAGGTTGGGATTATTATTATTATCTCCACGTAATAGAGGAGAAAACCGCGGCTCAGAGGGGCCAAGGGCTCATGTGAGATCCTGCTGGTATGAGGTCTCAGAGGCGCTGGGCAGACCAGCCTCCTTGGGACTCTTCCTGAGCTGAGGTTTCCTCTAGGTGTCTGGGTCTAGCCCCCCGGGACCTACTTTGTGACTGTGATGTCCTAATTGGAAAAATTGGGGAGTGCATGCCGGCCTCACTCAGGGGCCCCCTTTATCCTGAGCAGGGGTTGGTGCCTTTGAGGTGGATTCCTACTTCCTCGGTCCTAATGCATCCATGCCCAGTCTCATTCATTCGGGGGCAGGGTGAGGGGCTTGGGAGCACTGTGGCCATCCCCATGTTGGCCCTGAGGGCTGGGGTGAATTGTTCTCATCAGTCCTGTTGGTCTCTGGCTTGGAACGTCACCTGATGGATAGTCACACAGAGAGGAGCGGCCAGGGACCGGCAGAGGATGCTCCCTAGCTGGGACGCTCGTCCTCATCTCTGGTCTTGCTGGAACTTGTGTCCTGAAGGCCCCGGAGAGGTGGGGTGGCATCAGGCATCCGGGGCTGCAGGCCAGTGGGGTGAGCGCGGTCCTTGCTCTTGCTGCCTCACACTTGCTCCCCTGCCTGCCCGGGGGCTGGTGAGACTCTTCGTGTATCTGTGAGCAGGTCTTTGTACCAAGTCAGGTCACTGTTGGGCTCACTCATAAAATGCATCTTAAAAATCCTCAGAGGAAACTTTTCAGAAGAACTGATTGAATGGAGAATCCTTTGGAATTGCAGGTGCTGCACAAAATCGACACTGTCATTAGTGTATCTTCATAGATGATTTTTCAAAAACTCCTAAAAATGACCACTAAAAGTTGTAGTTGCTTCCCAAGATGATTTTCAGGTCTAATGTCCACTGATTTCATGCCCAGTCCCATTCTGAGGGCATTCAGTTGTTTATCCAAAAAATTAATCACCCGCTGTGGGCTATAGAGTCTGATAGGCAGGGGTGACGCGCTGTGTGATTTTGTTTCTGGAACTGGCCTTTGATAATGTTCAGATTCTGCGTCTGTGAAAAGGGATAGGAGCAGCCCTTGGTGTGACTGCGAGGTGCAGCCCTGGCAGGTGCATGCGCAACAACATGGCTCCTCTGTCCGCCCATCCTGTCCTTGTGGCCCGGAGACAGGAGGCCCTGGAGACAACACACATTTATTTCCACTGAGCTGAGTTCATGTCTATTCAGCCTACAGGCTGGGATGCAGAAAGACGAGCTCAGGGCCTGTGGGAGAAGACAGAGAGCAGGGTACAGGGAGGCATAGCAGGGGAGACGGGAGCCCAGCAGTGGAGTTCCTAGCAGCTCCCTGGAGGAGGAGGCATGGCCGCTGGGTACCTGGGGTCAAAGGCTTCAGCCAGGCCAGGAGAGGGGTGAAAGGCAGAGGGAAGAGCCAGTGCAAAAGCAGGTGGCAGGAAGGAGCACATGGCACTGGGGAGCATCCCGGTCAGGGTGTGAGTTGTGCGTGGGAAGACGTGAGCTCGGCCAGGACGTGTCATTCTGCTGAAGGGTTTGGATTTCTTCCCTAAAGCGGTGGGGATCCTCTGGCAGATTTTAGGCAGCAGAGAGGCACAAATTCCCTCACAAACGTAGCATCCTGTGGTCTCGGAGCTCCCGAGTCTTATTTTCACGGTGTGTTAAATTGATGATGATGAGTAACGGGGCGGCGGGCCATCTGGGTAGGGATGTGAGCACAGACATCAGTGCGTGTTTATGGAAACGAGTGAGCATTCCCAGGTGAGCCGCAGCCTGCTCCCACAGAAAAAGCCCTGTTTGTCTGACGCCAGGCACTTCAGAGAATAGGCCTTATCAAAGCAAAACATTTGGTTATAAATATTTATAAATATGTGTTGGATTGAATTGAGCTTTGGTTCATTCACCATTTATGTCTATAAATATTTGAGAAGCTGCTTGGCATCGTGGAAGGATGCAGTATTTGCAGGCAGGACAGATGGGGTGCATTTGGTTTGTCACTCATGGAAGGCCCAGTGTGGTGACCCTGGCCTCGTCACTTCCCCTCTGGGGCTGTGCTTCCCCAGGGGATGCGACACATCCTGTGCAGCTGAGAGTCACAACGGTCTGTGTGCGGAGTGGCTCCTGCTGAAGCCGTGAGGCCGCTCTGTGACTGTCACCCGTCTCTGGGGTGTTAATAACCCCAACGCTCAATGGGCGGGATGGTAGTGGTGGTCTGGTTCTCAGTGTTCCTAAGTTTCCAGCTACTTTTTTTTCCCCATAGAGGTCCCTGCCAACATTGTTGCCAACACTCTTTTTGAAAAGAATTTTTAAGTGTATTTTGAGAATTTAGAAGAATGTGTTATCAATGATGTATATGTTAGTGATAAAATATAGCAATAAAACGAGCACCCATGAATTCACCCCCTAACTTAAGGGAAAGAGCATGGGATGGTGCTGCAGGGAGGCTCTCTGCCCCTCCCTCCCCACCTCTGCAGAGGGAGCCACCACACTGATTTTTGTTTGTAATTTCCTTGGTTTTCTTTGCAGTTTACCCCATGGCTATGGGTATGTGAGCTGTGACTTGTTTTGCTTGTTCTCTGAAAGAAAGCAAGCTATGGCCTTCTCCTGCAATGCAATTTTTTTTTTTTTTTAACCCGCACTCCACTTCTGAGATGGGTCCGTGATAACGTGGGTGGCTGCGGGGGGTGCATTTTCACCATGGAGCAGAATTCCCACAATGTGCCCATTTTCCTGCACCATGTATCTGTATCTGAATAACCTGCGCTTCCAGGTGCGTGTCTGGGGAAAATTTCTGAGGGGGCCACATGGCGGGAGGATTGTTAACTCACAGACAGGCACAGCTTCCACTCTGGCGCCTCCAAGCTCGTTGCCGTACAGAGTGACTGCCTCAGCCTGTCCATCTGCTTCCCTGTGCCATTCTCAGCCTCTTGGGGGGCTGTCCCTCTGTCCCTTTTGACTCTGCGCTGAGCGAGGGGCCGGCTGGCACCTCTGCAGACATTGGCTGGCACCTCTGCAGACATTGGCCGGCTGCAGACATTGGCATAGCTTCCGTGCCTTCTCTCTCGACCTGATTCCCTGACAGGTAGGGGATATTACCACAAATATTTTACAAGTAAAATCTTAATTTCAGTGGCGGTTGGAAGGACACTGATAGACCATTGAATTCACAGTTGATGTTCTTCTGTGCTTCATTTCTGCCATGCTGGGGGTGAGCGGTCAGTAATGGTCTGAGCTAATTGAGCTGGTTGTGGTATCCGAGTGAACTCGCCCCCGCAAGTTCTGGCCTGGCCCATCTGATGCAGGTCTGCAGGAGCCCAGGAGGCGTCCTGAGCAGAGAGGCCTGGACTGCGGCTCCTGAGCGCTGGCTCAGCTGGGCCTGGGCGGGATTGTTGGCGACATTTCTCTCTCGTTTCTCTTTAATGTGCCGGGGAAGGAGGAGAGATGAGTGATCAGGCACAAAAGCTGTGGGGCTGGCACACGCCAGGTCCGCCTGGCCTCCCGTGTGCTGGGGCTCCCGCCACTGAGCAAGCTCACGCCCAGCTCGCCTCCATTATTGACTTTGAAACGCTAATTTCCAGACTCTGTCCTTTCTTGCCTTCCTCCTTGTGACAGGCTCCGAGGGTAAGGAGGGAAGACGGCAGAGTTAGAGCAAGAGACGCAGCGAGTGACTGGGGCCCGCAGCTTCTCACTGGGAAGGAAAGGTCCCTGCCAGCTTATCTCTAGAATCTTCTTCCATCAGGGCCCAGAGTGGGAAGGCACTTCTCCCCAGCATCTCATAGGCAGTCAGCCCTCTGTTCTGCTTTCTTCCTTTAAGTTGTTCTTGAGAGAATAGCTGTGGCTGCAAATAGCCCCAGGGTAGTCGCTGTTCCCGATTGATCATAATGTAATGCAGCGATCACATTGCTGAAATGAGAAAGCCCCTTCCGCTTATTGTGCTGCGCTAAGCATTTAGCAGCATTCTCTCATTTACTCCAGATAGTAACGCTGCGAGCCTGTCACTCTTTATCTTAGACTTACAGCGGATGAAACAGCTTAGAGAAGTAAAAGGACTTGTCCCGAGTGACTGCACCCCAGCCCTGGGCCCACACGCCAAGCCAGGATGCTAAGTGCAGAGCTCCTAGTCACTGCCTGCATCCCTGTCAGGGTGACCTGGCCTGGCAGTTGTTCCGTCTACCCCTAGGTGTGCACTGGGGACACGGACAGGGTGACATGGACCCTGAGCCTTTAAGCCGCTCTGTTCAGTGGAGGAAAAGGGCAAGTGAGAAACAGGAGGTGCTGGACCAGATGCTTTCCATGGACAGTTTTATTTGACCCTCAGCTTTCTCATTCTCATTTTACCGATAAAGAAACTGAGGCACAAAGACATCAAGTGATATAATTCAAATGCCAACGTGATCGACCTGTGGTTAAATCCAGGCAGCCAAGCAGAACCCACCCTTTTGTTCTCCTTCCTCTGCTTCTTCCTTCCAGAAAGTGCTTTCTGCAGCTATCTAGAGTGTGCTGAGGTACCCTCAGGGGGCCGTGGGGGCCACAGAGGACTTCCAGGAGGGATCTCCTGGGTAGACAGGGGAGAGGGCAGCCAGATGCCCAGCCAGGCTGCTGAGGCAGGAAAGGGCACATGTGCACCTCTTGTTTTCTTCCAGACCAGAGCCCCCCCTCTTTGAGCTCTCTGCACCCAGCATCCTCACACCCTCCCTTGGTGTTTCTTCTCCTCTTCTCATGGGCATAATGGGCGGGGTGCCACAGGGTTCCCCTCTGCAGTGGGGGCAGCTTCTGCTCCATCCCGGCTCCTGCTTTATCCCAAGCAAGTCCAACCATTGGGCTCCCCCCCCCAACAAGCACACCCCCCTCTTAGCTGAGATGGCAGCCTATGGGTTGGGGCAGGGTCTTCCAGTTCTGGGGTGGGGAGAAGTGGGGTGCTGAGTTTTCCCAGCACCCATGTGTTTCCTTGCTGTGTCCTTCTTTTTCTTCTTTAGTCTTTCCCATCATCTTTGACTTGCCCTCTCCCAGCAGTGAAGAGAGTGTCTTGGAGAACGGGAACTGGTCCATGATCAGATGGGCTTGAATGTCAAGGGGAATCAGCAGACCTTTGCGGGGCTTGTGTGGTTCTGCTAAGATGTGAGGGATGTAAGGGACCCAGAGAGAAGGGAGACCAGGGAGTGGAGGTGGCATCCTTGGCAAGCTGCCCTGCTCTCCCTGGGGAAAGACCAGGTTTTCATTTTAACAAAGGAGGCAGAGTTTTCGCAAACTAAACATAGAGTTAAAATAATATAGTGGTGACTTTGGGCTTTACAACACATTACTGTTGTGGGAACACATTGCCCTCGGCCTTTCGTTCACTTTCATTTGCAGCGGAAGCCTGTGTTGACAGCAGGGTGCGTTCCCCAAGAGGGCCATGTTTTGTCTTTTGTTTCTGACACCTTCCTGTTGTCACTGCTTTGAGCCTTTTCTGGCTTTGGGCTTGTAAGCGGTTATCCTGCGGGATGCTCAGGGCTCCTTCTTGCGTTATAAATGATGGCTCAGTTGCTTCTGTTCAAAAAGTTGAGATGGTTGCACACTCTGTGGATTACCCAGATGACGGTGCACTTTGACATTTATCAGTGGCTCTGCTGGCCTGAGAGATCTTTCTGAAGCATGTGTGGCATTTCTCTTCCAAAGAGCATTAAGCCGGTTAGCTCTGTTATCCAAATGTGAACTCCCTCAGGTCCCAGCCCTCTCTGGAGCGCTGACCTGTTCATCCAGGGGGTGGCTTGGCATTGCATACAGATCATAGCCTGGGGGTGCCCCCTGGTTGTGCTTTTACCATTTATGAGTCATCTGACCTGGCCAGTTAAAAATCTGTTTAACTTCAGTTTCTTTATTTAAAAATAAAGATAAGGGGAAACAAAACCTATAACAACAGGTTATTGTGGGGGTTACATTCAATAACTTTTGTATTATGCTCAGCAGTAAGTATTCACTAAGCCTTAACCTCTAGGTAGACCTGAATTTGCATTAGATGAGGCCTGATTAGGAGCTCAAATTATACCAAAGCCCAGAATCATTCATCCATACATCCTTCTTTTTGTCTCCCTCCCTTATTCTATTGTCTGACTTCTCAGCACTTTGTCTATCCATGTTCTAAAATGTCTAATTTGTAGCTTCAATTGATCCACTAGCTCCAAGTCCACCGTGAAAGAATATAAGTTTCTGCTCCAAAAGTCTCACACATCTTTTTTTTTTTTTTTTTTAAAGATTTATTTATTTATTTATATAAGCACTGGGTACAGTCAGAAGCGCAGGAGGGTGAGAGAATTCACCAGAGCCAGAGCGGGGAGCAGAGCAGGCAGAAGGACCGAAGTACACTGCTGAGGGGAGCAGCGGGCGGCAGGAGAGGTCTGTGCGCCATGTGGGACCCTCCTCCGGTGGCCGGGGAGCAGCCGGGGATCGAACCCATGCTGCAGAGGCTGCGGGCAGCTTTACAACCCAGCGCTCAACCGCTGTGCCACCAGGGAGGCCCAAGGCTCACACATCTTATTGGCTTTGATGGGATTCTGTGCCCATCTTGTACCTGCCACGATGACCAGGGAAAATTTGAGGCCGTCCTGGAATAGGGAGACAACTCATCTCCATATGACCACAAGAGCAGTTTGGGGAGGGATAGATGCCCCAGTCAAAAGAACTAGGGCTATCATAGCTATCATTGGTAAGTGGGGTGAGCAGGTGCTGCAGTCAAGACAGAAGAACAAAACCCAATGAGGTCCTTTATTGGTGCCACTTATGGAACCTGGGGTTCAAGTGATTGTACCCTTGGCAAAAGTCTTTTTTTTAAAAATATTTTTTAAAGGTTTATTTATTTATGCATACAAGAACTGGGGTACAGGTCAGAAGTGTGGGAGGGTAAGAGGATTCACGAGAGAATGAGTAGGGAACTGAACAGGTGGATTGACTGAAAATACACTGCTGAGGGGAGCAGCAGGAGAGACAGGAGAGGTCTGCTGCACCATGTGGGTTGCTCCCTGGCCGGCTGGGGATAGAACTCATGCTGCAGAGGCTGCGGATTGCTTCATAGTGCTGTGCTTAACCCCTTGCACCACCAGGGAGGCCCAGAAAAGGTCTTTTGTTCAGAATTGGGGTGCATGTTACCTCTGCCTGATTACTGGTCTATTGGGCTTTTGCTCTTGGGCAGGGACTAACCTACAGAATGGCTTGAGACAGAAGAGCCAGAGCTTCCCCAGGAGACTGGGGGATCAACAGTTCATAAGTCCTGGCCCCGTTTTCACATTGGGCTCCTTAATTTAGATCCTCTGGAGGCTGTTCTGTGGTCCTGTGATTTATCTGCATCTGGTTAGGCAGTCATCTAGAATATTCTGACCCCTGTTTGATCTGGCATCTCTTCTGCCTGCCTCAGAAAGCCATGTGGGAGTTCAGGGCTCTTTAATGTTTTCTGTGAAGACAGAGGTGGTGGATTTACGTCCCTGCTCTCATTACATGACGGTCATTGGCGCCTCTGTGATGTGGCCGGCACGTCTCCACCACTGACTTTCCAAGAATTGCCTCAGATTCCTTTTCATCTGGTCTTGGCTGGTGGCTGCTCAGGGCTTTGGGAGGTGAGGTTGCCTTTTCCCCAGATGTAAGAGCTTGAATGTGGTCATGAAGCCATGCCAGGCACGTGTGCGTGTGTGTGTGTGTGTGTGTGTGTGTGTGGAGTGCTGGGCAGGGATTTTGACTCTCCTCTTTATTATGGCTGTTTTCATCTTGTGAAATACTCACCTGCATCTGTGGTTTCCATGGGACCAAAGTCTTTGGCCTTAAGTGGTAGGCAGAACTGAGCTGTCAGATTTCTTTTTATCTACTTATATAGGTTTTTTTTTTTTAAAGATTTATTTACTTATGCATACAAGAACTGGGGTGCAGGCCAGAGGTGCAGGGGTTGAGAGGATTCACCAGAGACAGAGTAGGGAGCAGAACAGGCAGATTTACTGAAATACACTGCTGAGGGGAGCAGCGGGCGAGACAGGAGAGGTCTGCTACGCCATGTAGGTTACCTCCCTGGTCGGGGATTGAACTCGTGCTGCAGTAGCAGCAGATTGCTTCATAGTGCTGATGCTTAATCCCTTGTGCCACCAGGGAGGCTCCTACTTATATAGGTTTTGTATGTTAATAAGGAGAGCTTCTCCTTTTCTACCTTACTGGCCCCTTGGACAGGCAGGGAGAGGCCAATTCTGCCCCCTTCACTACTTAACTGTCTTGACTGGGTCTCTGTCAAGTGGATGGGGGCCCTGTGGGGCCCCATTTACTGTGTTCTTTTGCTGAACCTCACAGTGGCTTATTCAGTGTGTTGGCTGAGCCCGGCAGGGGGCTCAGCAGGTCCCCATCTCATGGGTGGGGGTGGGGGTGCAGGTGGGGTTGGCTGGGGGATGAGACCAGCACCAAGGATGAGAAGGTCTGTGAGTGTCCCACCTATTTGGCTCACAGTAGAGATGACAACACCTGGGGAGGCCAGCAGAAAGCCTTCATGGAGGAGGTGGGCTTCAAGATGTTTTGTGATATTGAGATATTAGGAGGTGCTGAGAGGCGCCCTTGGGGATCGGAAGGAGGGGAATGACAAAGGGGAAAGCAGAGCAGAGAGAAGATGGGTGAGTTTAGGGCCCATGTGATGGGGTGGTGCCTAGAAGTGTGCATTGGGCCTTTGCATAGAAGGGCTTGAATCCCAGACAGAAGTACCCGGGCCACTTAGCAGTGAGAGGGGCATTATTGTGGGGCTTTGAGTGGTGTGTGTATAGGCATGAGGGGGGTGACTAGAGAGAAATATAGGGGCGATGTATAAAACAGCTATGTTAATTGAGCACTTAGTCTGTGCAAGCTACTACTTCTAGTGCCTTGAGAGCATCATCTTCTAAGTTGCTCCTCTGTTCAGTCCCCTCTGATGATTTCCTGCTTCCTTCAGAGTGATATCCACAGTCCTTACCCTCTTCCTGCTCACCCCCCCTACTCCAGGCTCTCTGACCTTCTTGCTTTTCCTTGAACACCATTCATATTCCTACCACAGGACCTTTGCATCACCTGGAGTACTTTTCCCTCCAGATGCCCACAGGGCTAGCTCCTTCCTTGCCTCGCACAGTGAGGAATGGCTCGAGTCTGCCTGCCTCTGAGCTGGCCACCTGCTGCGCACACCCTTTGTCGGCTGTGACTCGGTGACAAATGCTTAGGGGCTGTGTGCAGGTTTTTTTTTTTTTTTCGGCTTTGTTTTTAATGGTGTCTTTGTTAGAAGGAACTTCATTCCCAGAGGCTTCATTAATTGAGGGCGTTGCACTTTGTGAAGAAACCGCTGTCTAACTTGGTTTGGAAATCACACCGTGTTCTGTTCAGATGTGCTAACACGAACGTTAGGAGGAGAAAAAAAAAAAAGAGTCTGATTGTTGTAAAAATTAAGCATTTTGGGGAGAGAGCTGGAAGCGCGTTAAAATCACTACCAGGGGCCTTGAAAGTGGTTACTAAGGAGATCATTGGTGCCTTCCTTTCTGGTTACCTGGTGGGGGCTGCTGGGAGAGTGTGGGGGGCTCTGGGCATCTGCCCCAGTGCAATTTGTCCTTGTCTGTTGTGCCGCAAGGAGAAAGGAAGCAGGAGATACCTGTTTGGCTCTCGAGAGAGGCTGGAGACCGACCTTAGAGCAGCAGAAATGAGGCGAGGAAGGACCTCTCTCCACCTCGTCTTCCTTCCCACTAAAGCCGTTCTCCCTCTCCTGAATGCTGTCATTCGCTCTGGCCTGCGTTTGCTCATGGAGAGCTCCCTGCCAGGGCTCTTCCCTGTTCTAAGCCCAGCCTGCTGCCTGCGACTTGCAGCTACAGGTTACCTGGGGGGTTGTCCCCTAGGATGTGTGGAGAAGCAGTCAGTCTCTCTGCCTCCAGATCATACCCGTGGCTGATACGACCCAAGCCCATCTCCGGGGACCAGGCCAGTACCAGCTTTATCCCCAGCTCCCCTCACACCCTTACATCAGTGGCCATGTGCAGTGGCTCCCAGAGACTGCACACTTGCTGCAGGCCACAGCTAGTGAGCGAAGAGCAGCATGCAGACCCAGGCTTGTGGCACCCTGGAGCCTGGATGCCCAGACATGTATGAAGCAGGTGTCCTAGCTTTGTGGCTGGCTGCAGCATGGCCTCTCACACTGGACACCCCAACTTGGCAGCTTAGAACCTCTCCATCAGAGCTGCCACTGGCTGGGCAGCTCCAGCCCACATGACCTGGGATGGAAAGTCTGCAATGGTTCCTGACAGTGTGGGGGTTGTCCTATCTCCAAGGGCGAAACCTTTGGGGGATCCCACAGCAGCCTAGACCAGTGCCTCCCAAGCTTTGACATGCACCCGAGATACCTGGTGGTCTTGTGTCAGTGCAGATCCTGATTCTGCAGGACCGGAAAGGGCCTGCAGGGGCTTGAGATCCTGTTTTTCCAACAAACTCCCTGCTGGTCTAAGAAGCACACCTTGACTGGCAACAGTAAACCCAGTAGAATGAGGGCAGGATCACAGAGCTGCTGGGTGCAGTTGGTGATTTCCAAGGCCCTTGATACCCCTGAACATAATGGTAGTCCAGGCTGGTTCCAATGGACATCACACTGTGTCCAGGAGATACTCAGTCTAACCGGCTGTGACTTAAGGGGTGTGCTGACTCGGGCATCCCAGAGATGCAAAGTCATGTCCACCCCAAGGCAGGATGGGCGTTGCTCAGCGAGGGGCATTGCTTCAGGTCATGGTCACTCCGGCTGCCAGTCTAGGCTGCTGTCGGAGGCCAGGAAGTGTGTGAGTATCCCCATTGCATAGCCGTAATAGTAGGCTCTGGACCCACAGCTGCTGACTGCAGAGCCCCAGAGATGCTGTAATGCTGCCCAGCAGCATGGTGGGTGGGGGCATGAAAAGAGCACCAGCTAAGTAGCTGGGTGACTCAGGGGAAGTCACTTGACCATTCTGGGCTTTTTACATCTGTCAGAAGACAGAGTTGAATCAGGACATGTTTAAATCCCCTCCCAGATCTTATTTCTTTGAATGTGCACTCTGTCTGGGGTTTCAGTGGTTCCTTTGGATGGCAAGAGAAACTTCCAGAAACTTTCTCTTGTGCTTTCTGAGGCTCTTCTGGGTGGAGGAATAAGCAGTATTTTGGTTGTCTTGGGAAGAGCACTGCAGCCACACCATGACAGGCCCAAGAAGCCACACTCTGTTATCTCCTGGAGATCCCCGGCCCAGTTCCCACTCTCCTGCCTAAATCCTGAAGCCCTGTGACCTCCAGGTCATCAGTGCTCCTGGTCACAAAGGCCACAGCATGCTGTGCTGAGTGGGGCAGTGGAAACCCCTCATCAGCGGGGAGCTCAAGTTTATCGCTGACATTTTCCAGAATTGCCTGAGCGTGGTGTTAATGAAAAGTGGACCAACTTCGATGATTATTATTTTAATAAATAAATGCTTTGTGATTTAAAGATTCTTGCTCTACCAATGGTACACCCCCTTATGCTGCACTCTGGGGACCTCTCCGTTGCCCATCCCCACGAGACAAGGGTCCCTTCAGCCGCCCCCCGCCTGCCGGTCCCGGCTCAGCAACTAGTGAAGGGACGCAGTCCCCTGAGCTTGTTTCTGGGCCGGGGCCTCTGGGCTTTGTCAAGCCGGGAGCCGGGAGGACGAGCCGGGGGCTGCAGCCTGGCCAGAACAAGTCGTGTGACATGATGTCACTTGCTGTCAATGGTGGAGATGCCTGGATTCAAATATTATGTCTTTTAGGATGATAGAAGTGAGAAAATTGGTTCTCTGGCCGCATTCTAAGTACATATTGTCAGAGGAATTTAAATACAGATAAGACATTTAATTATTAAATGGCTTTTCAACATGAGGCTCAAATGGAGCTTTCTAATTAGCTGTCAGTTCTGTCAGAGCCATGATTGGGGTGCCCTGGGCCGCTTTCTTCCTGATTTCCATGTTTAAATTCCATTTCATGGCAACGAGTCTTGGCGGGGGCACATCCTGGGGTGTGCTGTTTGCCCCCCAGGCAAGGAGCCGCTGGAGTTTCCTCTCTTTCTTGGCTGATCCCCCTGCTCCACCGCCCCGCCCCACCTGCCCCCCTCAGGGCAGCTGCCTGTGGACCACCAAACTGGATTTGCTTGAAAAGAAAAAGTGGAAGACGGCTGGATGTGCCCCGTCCTGCATTCCTAGCACACAGGGACGCACTAGTGCAGACAGAGGCCAGCCCGTGGGCGGAGGCAGAAGTGGTTGCGCCGGGGGGCCCCGGAGACAGAGGGACACCTGTCAGATGCACACCAGCGTCAGTGACTTCTGGCCTCTGCCCCAGGAGAAACTTGTTCCCTTTGTGCAAGTTGTGCTTTTGGGAACTTCCAGGAGGCAGCAGCAGCCCCGGCTGGAAACTTCGGCTCTGGGGGGCCCTGGGGTGGTGGTGCAGGAGCTGCCTACATGGCTCCACTAGCCGCATGAGAGTTCTAGCACTCTTTGTGACTTCAGCCTTCTCTTTCCCCTGGTCACCCCCGAATTACGACTGCTCCCCTGGACTCCATGGAATTGCCCAGTGGACGTGCAGCTGCAGCCCCTCCCACCTCCGCCCCCTCCACACACCAGTGTTACACTGTGCCATACACTTTCGTCCCTCATCAGCCCTGTGTGAGCGTCTAGAATTATCCCTGTTTCATTGTTAAGGAATGTGGAGGCAAGAGGGGCTGAGGGTCATGCCAGGACCACTCGCCGGGCTAGCGCCAGGGCGAATGCGCATGGCCATGTTGATGGACGTTCCTCAACCACCAAAACCAGGGCCTCAGAGGTGGGAGCCCCCTCACTACTGCTTTAAGGATGGTTGTGGTTTCCCCAGTGGCCACCTCCCCTCCTCTGTCCTTCCCCCCCCCCCACCCCAGCCATCCTTTGGGGCACCAGGCATCACCTTCCTAAGGCACCGCCTGATTTGGGAGCTCTTGTTTTCAGAAACCTTCAGGGGTCCTTGTGGCTGTTGGCTCAAGTCTACCTTCCTTATGCTGGCTTTTATGGGTGCTTGGCCTCAGGCCCCTACTGGCTTCTCCCACTCACTGCTGGGCAGCCAGGCCTTTCAGCTCAGCCCCGGCACAGCCCAGCACTGTGGGCGCCGTTGTCTCTGCCTTCCCATCCTCCCTATGGCATAGGCGCCCTCACCTCACCCCTGGTGCTCGCCCAGGCCTCTCCAGCATCGGTGGGGGGCGGGGGGGTCTTTTCTCTGGATCATCAGTGTGTGTATCTCTGTGGAGCTGAGTGGCTGTAAGCACTTGTCCC
This sequence comes from Talpa occidentalis, assembly GCF_014898055.3. NCBI lineage: Eukaryota > Metazoa > Chordata > Mammalia > Eulipotyphla > Talpidae > Talpa > Talpa occidentalis. Next base: position 23,295,455 of record NW_023605194.1, read on the forward strand.
CTTAACTCAGGGCCTCTCTCCCTCAGGGCCTCTCTCCCTCAGGTCCTGTCTTGTGTCCAGGTGGTAAATATGGCATCATGGCTAGGACTCAGGCTCTGGAATTAGAACATTGGAGTTAAAAACCTGTCCTGCACCACCCGAACATTTGGCTTTGTTCCAGACCCTACTTCCCTAGGCTCTTTCCCCAGCTCTGAATGGGGATAGTAGTAGCACGGAAGCGGGGGGCTTTTGTAGAGACATAATGTGACGGTGTTAGCATGTAGTGAGAGTTGGGAACCCTTAGCCACCAGGATCATCACTGTCCTATGTTCTTGGTGCTAAGCTGTGAGCTCTGTGAAGGCGAGGCCTGTGCCTGCATGCATGTTTGCCCCTTCATACATCAGCCACAGTTTATTATGTGGAAGGTGCTCGGGGAATAGATGTTCCAGCTGGGACAGTTCAAGGCTATTGGTTTTGCCAGACACTTGATAGCTTGGCAGTGTGATCAGAATTTTGCATATTGGACTATAAACCGGGCTTACTGATTCACTTGAAATGGTAATACCAAGATGACAATATTAACAAAATCATTAGGGTGGTGATTGCAGCTGTGTCGTGTGGAAGTAGGAGTGCTTTGAACAAACCAAACACAGCCTGCCATTTCTCTTTACGGGGAATGGCATAAAAGGACAAGGCCAATGGCATGGACAATGTGTGTTAGGGGAAGGTCTTCCCTGAGTGCTAAAAACAACAAGAAATGAAATGTTTTGCCTGAGGTAAAGAGGATTGCAGACCAGGCAAGATTACAAAGTAATCCTGAATGATCCAAGTGGAGTAAATCAGGGAAGACTTCCTGGAGGAGGCTCCTTGAGATGAACGAGGCTTTTCTTTCTTTTCTTTTCTTTTTTTTTTTTGAGATATCTACTCCCAGAAATTTGAAGGTGTTTGTTTGCTTTGATATTAGTATCCAGACAGAGGTAAGGCAAGACATTTTGGTGAACTAATAGGAAAGCACAATAAGGATCCTGAGTCTCACAGCTGAACCCCACCCCACCACCTTAGCAAACTAACATTTTAATGCATTGAGTTGGAAATGTTTTCTCTGTAAAAATTATTGCCTCTGTGACCCAAGAGTAAATTATTTAGTGTTCTTTGAGACCTACAACTGGAGTTTCAAAAGGAGTCAGATGCATTCCCGTGACCTCTGACCTTGCTGAGCAGACATAAAACAGGACCATGAATTTCTCCAGAGACAGCTAAGCATCAGGCACTCCTGGATCTCACGTCTCTTCTTTCTGAGACTCAGCAGTTCAAGAGCTTGAAGGGGAGAGGCGGTGGTAACCTTTGACGCCTGGTGTGCAGGATGAGGGAGGCCTCAGGCGCAATGCTGGTGTGAGTACCCCATGGGGAGCAGGGTCCAGGCACCTTCCTCTTCTCATTTAATCCCCCCAGTAACCCTCGAGGATAGAGCTGATAATCCCCCTTTTAGAGATGAGAAAATGGGAGCTTTAGATATTCCAGACTCAAGAGAGGAGTGGGGAGGCTCGTCAGTTCAGCTGAGCCATGGTTGGCCGCTTTACCTTTGTCTAAATAAGCATAGGGCCCCTGAGGAGGGGCTCGTTGGTGGCTCTCATTAAATGCACAACTAAATGGGATTTAATTTTTCTGCCTCTATGAGTCTTTTCATATCGGTGCATTTCTAAATCACACCACGTGTGCTGATTCTTGGGAGAGAAAATGTGGTCCCTGGAACAAGACACCGCTGGTCCGCTCCTGCTGGGTGGCTGGGGGCAGGGCTCTCTACCTCTCCACCTCCCTGTCTCTCTGGGGTGGGTGGACTGTACTGCGGGCAGGTGGCAGGACATCTCTGCCAGAAGCAGGAGTGCGGAGCCGCTGACATTTCATTCCCGGGCCCTCCTGCTCTGCAAAACCTTTTTAGCTTGGCTGCTGGAAGCTTCGAGCTGATAATGATGAGGGAGTGTAAATGTCAGCGGGATCCCAGCTTCAATCAGAGCTGTTAAAAATAAGCCTGGCACGCCAGCTCTGCCAGAGGTGAGCTCAGAGAGCAGCAGGAGAGAGCAGGAGGAATTGGGGGGCCATGTTGGACGAGGATGATGGTGTGGGGGCTGGGGGAAATGACAGGGAGCTATCAAGGCTAGTTTCTAGCAAGTGGTAAGTGGGGGTGGGAAACAGAGATGGCTAAGGAGGAAATACTTGTTTTCTTTTCTCAGCTGTTCTGTGATTTAAAAAAAAAAAAAAAAAAAAAACGACATCTCAAATTTTGTTTGGAAAGGGAAAAACAGAAGGCAGCTGGCTGGCGCCCTGGGCTTTGTCCACAGCTGGCTGTTTTGTCTGCTGAGCTGAAATTTTAACGGGTGCCAGGGTAGAGGCAGGAGAGGGCCAGCTGCCAGCTCACGCAGGGCAGGGGTTCTGTCTCTGCTTGGCCCCTGGGAATGAGGTAAAGCACCAGGCTTATCTGAAATGCAGACTCTCAGTTTCCTGCCTCCAGTGTCCCAGACCCATTGAGTCAGAATTTACATGTGAACAAGATCCCCAGGAACTTGTGTGACAAGATCTGAGGAGACTTTACTGCCTTAGCGGTAACAGTCAGGGTCTTCATTTTGCCAGTGGGGACACCGAGGTGGACTTACCCAGGGTCATAGAGCCAGTGCAGAGACCTGGGGTGCAGAGACTTCCCCACCTGCTTCATGTCCGTTATGGTGCACGACAAAATGCAGGTTCAACAAGTATGTTTGTTATTCCTCTTCCTGCCACAGTGCATATGGCTTGTCACTGCCTTGGCTACCCGTTCCAGGCCTGAATAGGGGAATTTCAGTTCTTCTCAATAAGAATTTTACCGGCATTTGACTCAGTCCCACCTCTTTCTTCTCTGGGACAATGCTGATTTCTCCTCTCATATCCCAGCACTGGCATCTAAAGGTGTGAGATGACGCAATGGGCCATAGGGTAGGAGGTACCCCAGGCACCTGGACTGTCCATGGGAAATTGTTATGGGCGATTTTTGGAGGTCTGGCTACTTGCTACTCATGAGCCAAACTCAAAAGACAAGAGTTTGTGGAAGAAAGTCAGGTATTACCATGTGCCAGCCCACCTGAGGACATGGTGGACGATCGTCATGAAGGCCATCTTCACAGGCCCAGCAGCCATGGCCAGACACAGCAACTCCTTCTTCATTTGGAACTTGGTTGTTGACCTCACTCCATCAACTTTGATCACCATGTTCTCATTGTGGGCCAGCAAAGAAGGGAAATTGCCAGCCTTATTCAGACCTGGGCCCAGGATTCGTGGGATCTGCTTTCTGCTTGATCGGACACTCAGAAACCAAAAAGGCATGATTGGTCTGTAAGAATAGCATTAAGATGTGGTGAGGTCAGCAGATACATCCTAGATAGAAAGCATGGAGACAGTTAAACTAGATGTCTTTATTTATTTTTTTGGTACGTTTCTCAGCAGTTGGGTCACAGACAGGGAGTTAAGGTCAGATGGTTTATTGAAGTATACTAATTTTCATTTATTTAAAATATTTTTTATTAAAAAAAGCCAATAATATGACAAAGTAGCTTTGATAATTACAAATAAAACTCAGAGTCATTTCATTTTGTTTATTTTGTCATATGTTGATGCAGTCCACAAATTCTTACTGGTACAGTCAGAGGCACGGGAGGGTGAGAGAATTCACCAGAGCCAGAGTGGAGAGTAGAACAGGCAGACTGACGAAGTACACTGCTGAGGGGCGCAGCGGGCGGCAGGAGAGGTCTGCGCGCCATGTGGGACCCTCGCCCAGTGGCTGGGGATCAAACCGGCGCTGCAGAGACAGTGGGCAGCTTCACAACCCAGCGCTCAACTGCTGAACCACCGGGGAGGCCCCTTACTAGACTGATTTCTACCTGGGATCTGTGCCTGGTGTTTACCACACTCACAGTCAAGAGACATGGTAACTCCTAGTCTTAGCACAGCAGTCAACTGCTCCATTCCACCTACTCCAACTGATTTTTCCTTCTGAATGACACTAAACTCAAGTGCCTAAACTTGCTATTATATCTTTAAGCGTAGAAATCTCTCCTGCCTTCTTAACCAGGGTCCATATCGCCTAATAGAATCATCACTTAGCGACTGGGACATCCTTAGAAGCATAGCATTCAGCCAGTTTTGGAGCCATGCAATCAATGCAGGTATGGTTTGACCATATAGGAATGCAGTGTTCCTCTGTACAGTTGTATAAGTTGTGCACTGCTCAAGCATCTCCAATGGAGACATGGATGTAGGTTTGTACATTTATCTTGGTAACTTAATTTCCAAGTATAAATTGTATATTTATTTTGATAATTACTGGTGAATGGATGTGTCCTGAAGAAGAGGCAATGACCCATAAAATCCTTAAGGCTTGGCAGTGGTCCTGGAGGTTTTGTCTCTTGCATTAGCTATGGAAACTTGTTGCCTCGAATTATTCTTTTTTTTTTTTTTTTTGAGGCATGTTTTCTTTCTTTCTTTATTTGTTTGTTTGTTTGTTTTGTTTATACAAGCACTGGGTACAGTCAGAAGCGCGGGAGGGTGAGAGAATTCACCAGAGCCAGAGCGGGGAGCAGAGCAGGCAGAAGGACCGAAGTACACTGCTGAGGGGAGCAGCGGGCGGCAGGAGAGGTCTGCGCGCCATGCGGGACCCTCCTCTGGTGGCCGGGGAGCAGCCGGGGATCGAACCGGCGCCGCAGAGGCCGCGGGCAGCTTCGCAACCCAGCGCTCAACCGCTGCGCCACCGGGGAGGCCCGCCTCGAATTATTCTTACTTATGGAATGCTTGTGGGACCTTGGCTTTCTTCTAGATGGGGATCATCCAGGGTGTTATAATCATTTTGACTCTATATAACAGAAAACTACAAATAAACCAGCAAAGCTTGAACTAGACATAGGAGTTTCTCACATAAAAGTAGGGCAGCTTTAGAGTCAGCTAGGAGTCAAGGTCCCAAGAGCCTTCTAATCTTTGTCCCAACTTTCTTAGGCATTGTCTTTTGTCTTCAAGGTGACCTCCGGGTTCAGTGTAGCTGCTGGAGCTCTAGCTAGCTTATATGGGTTCTAGACAGAAAAAAGGAAGAGGGAAAAGGAAGGATAAAAAGTCACTTCTAGCAACTGAATCAGCTTCCTTTACAGAGATTTTCTGGAAGCTTTATTTAGCAACTTCAGTTTAATTTTCTTGGACATCCTTACTTGCAAAGGAAGAAGGAAATGCAGTATTTAATTTGGGCATATCTTGAGCCAAATGAAATCACAGTTCTAGTGAGAGGAGAAAGGGAAGAATGGATCTTGCCGGAAGGCGACTGGTAGCCCCCCGCCACATCTTGCTGCTTCTCCCCTTCCCCTGTCTACTCTCTTCCCCAGGTCTCGCACATGCTGCCTAGACGAGCTCTGCCCACATGTCATGTCTTCTGATAGTTGTAGTGCCTCTCCTCACCCTACTTAGTGGCTCTTTCTCTCTGCTCTGGCTCTGCCTCTGCCTCTTCTCCTCAGAAAGGACAGTACTTGTGTGATCATTAAAATCTGGGTTAAAACAGGCCTGGTGGGCCTCCGCGGTGGCGCAGCGGTTGAGCGCTGGGTTGCGAAGATGCCCGCAGCCTCTGCAGCGCCGGTTCGATCCCCGGTCGCCGGGCGAGGGTCCCACATGGCACGCAGACCTCCTCTGCTGCCTGCTGCTCCCCTCAGCAGTGTACTTCGTCTGTCTGCCTGTTCTGCTCCCCGCTCTGGCTCTGGTGAATTTTCTCACCCTCCTGACTTCTGACTGTACCCAGTGCTTGTATAAATTAAATAAATCTTAAAAAAAAAAACAAAAAAACAGGCCTGGTTCAGGTTGTGGATTGAGCTCCTCATTATGTGACCTTGGCTAAGTTACTGACGCTTTGCATCTCACTTTCTTCATAAGTGATATGGAACGAGTAATGACCTTGGTACAGTGACCTTGGGAAGTTATGAGGAATAAACAAGAGGAGACATGTAAAGCACTTAGCACAGAGCCTGGCACATAGCCAGGGGTTCAGTGTTTGTTGCTATTAATTTCATTATTATTTGGGGTCTTGCCTTTGGCATGGCCAAAGGTATTGTGTGCCAGAGACATATCTCTTTCCTCCTGGGCAGTTCTAGTTCAGTCAAGTATTTATGGAGCATCTAGGTACTTGGGATCATGGGCAAACAAAACAGACAAGGATCATACTTTAGGAAGCTCCATCCACTGTGCGGGTGGGGCCCTGGAGCCCTTGGCTTCTCTTGTGCCATAGAAGTGGCATCCATTTGGGCAAATGTGTCTCCACTTATAACTTCTGAGCTTTTCGGGAGTATGAGTGAATGCCCTGTTCAAAATGTCTTTTGAAAATGGCATTTTTCTCACATCCATAAATACTTGGGCACATCAGCAGGCTAGTCTGTGCTGGCGCCGGAGATGAACGTGTCCTTCTCAGGCAGCGCATTTGCTTCTGCTAGGGCCCTGCCACTGACAAGTCTCAAAGCAGGACGTGTCATCTTTTTGGAATCATGTCTCTGAGGATCTGAAGCCCTAAGCACATAGGCTAATTTTGCAAACAATCCAGGGCATGCACAGAACCCCACAGCCCCTCCAGGGCCCTCTGGGCCTCCCTGGGCTCAGGGTCAGAGTCCTGCTGAATACTCTAAGGAGTGACTCTCATCTGGAGAGGGCTTGCTGCTCCTGGAAGCAGGGGCTCTCTCTTGCTCCTTGTGGGTGGCCCAGATTGAGCAAAGACCTGAGCTACATATAAGAAGACGAGTAGTTGAAGTTGAAATGCCTCTTCAGCTGACGCTGCCCTTTGCCCTTTGTCAGTGTGAGATCGTAAGCAAGACTTCTCGTCCCTCTTCATCTGTTCAACACAAGAGTTTGATCCCATAATTTCGAAGGCCGCTTTGAATTCAGATAACCCGAGATCTGCAGGAGCAGTTAGACAGGGTATTAGCTGCACCCGAGGGGATACAGATCCTGCCTCTCCACCTGTGACTCTGTGCACTTCAGCTAGCTCACCGGCTTCTCTTTGCCCCAGTGGCTCATCTGCAAGATGAAGATAAAACTACTATCAAGCAGAATTGTAAAAACTTAGAATCATGACTCTCAGACTAGTATATTGTGATTGTGTGCTAAAGATTTATTTCACTCAGTGATGAGAAAGCTAGCAGAATGCTAGAGCTGCTTCCAGGAGAAGCCGAGGCACTGGGAGCTTGCAATCAATGACAGAGAACATTGAAATAAAATTACAGCCTTAAATACAAAACTGGTTAATGTCTTGCAGGGCAATAGCTAGCCACTAGGTTATCATTTCTACCAAATGGTAATCACTTGCAACTCTACCACACAAAAATCTCCCAGTTCATGGGGCACTTCACAGAATAGAGGTCCTGATGGTTAGTGGACAGTGAGGCAAACCAAGAGGGTTCCCTGGCTTCATGGCAAGGATGAAGACAGCTCAGGCGCCCAGCGCTTGCCACGGACCAGCAGGGACCGATTGGAATATTCACACACAATTTGCTCATTGACCTTCACAACAGCCCTGTTACCTAGATACAATCATTCCTTATTTTTTCCAGTCTGCAGAGGAAGAAAATGAGGCACAGAGAGGTTAAGCAACAAACACAGAGTCATCCAGCTAGTAAGAGGCTGGCTCCCAAGTCTCCACTCTTACACGTAAAGCTTTTGTTAGATCAGTGGTGTGCAAGAGAGAATGTGAATCATGCACCCAGCATCCCACTTTCTCTAGTGATCCCTGCCTTCCATGACAACAGCCTGTCCCTACGGCCTTGTGCCTGGCCTATAGCCATCTGAGCTGCTGACCATCTTGTTCCAAAAGCCTTCCCTCCCCAGCTATGAGTGGGCACAGGGCACTCCCTCCTCCATCCCCTCATGGGATTTGATTCTTCCGGGAGGGGGCTGCAGTGGCCAGAACTCCATTCCCACCTCTGCCTAGTGATTAGTCACACAGGACATGTTCCCGAGAGCAGGTCACCTGCAGGTTTCACACTCATCATCAGAGCCTGACACCTCCAGCCATGGGCAAATTATCCCCCTACTGCGCAACCTGCCCAAGAGAGGTTGGGGGGTGGCAGAGCCCAGCGCCCCAGACTGGAGGGCCCCAGCGGGGTCACACGCTCCCTTCTTTTCATTTGCACCTTGGCTGGCTGTCAGGGCTGGCTGCTGTGAAAAATCAAGTGCCTGGGGTCTCCTGCCTCCGAGCCATGTCCCCAATCACAAGGGTCTTGGCCTCTCTTTTTTTCTGCCTCTTTGTCTTTTTCTCTCATTTAGCTTCTCTTTCTTCTGCCTTCTCCTTTTGCAGATTTGTCTTGACTGGTATCTCCTCTCTTGCTGTCTCTGGGTTCCTTGCCTTTCCCTGGATGGTTTTGCCATGTACCCCGAGCCTGGAAGCTGCTGCTGCTCCCTGGGGCTGCACCACTGCTCTGCTGCACATTCTCCTTCAGGGGACAACCCAAGGCTGTGCGGCAGGCTGCGGTGTGTGGCTGGGGATTCTGGCTTCCAGCCTCCACCTTTCATCTGATAAACAAACTTGGCCCAGCTTTTCCCCTCCTCTGGTTTCTGGACCTCCCCAGAGGCAGCCTGGAGGAGAAGAGTGCATTTGTGCAGGGAGGGACATTGACACCAAAGTCACCATGAAGAGGTGGCAGGTATGGTCTGATCCTGTCACCCCTAGTGTGACCCCAGCCCCTGCTCCTGGTTTCTAAAGGCAATCTCGTCCCCTCGTCCCCTTTCTCCTGCCTACAAAATATGTCACAGGAGAGTCCAACATCAGTGGGAGACAGAGAGTTGGACTTGTACACACAGGTGTCTTTGCTCAACCATCTTGTAGCAAACTTTATTTGTGCTAGAAGTAGTTCTTTTCCTATTTAGTAAGTTTGGTTGAATAGAAAAGACTAATTTCAGAGTTACTGGGAAGTCCTCTTCTGCCCAAAGTGTTTTCTTTACATTTCTCAGATTGATCAGATGTCACTGATGAGGAATATTGAGTCAAGAACCCTCTTATTTTTAGTACTTTGTGGAAAGTGGGGCTGTCAGTCATTCACCATCTAGTATGAACTGCTCTTCTGGGCCCACTTTCCTCAATACCCAATTAGCATCAGTTATCCTGGAGGATTGGAAATACTGAGTGAAAAAGTCTTGGAGAGGGGAGTAGCACTGCAAGGTGACACTGGGTAGGGAGGACACAGTGAGGGACCTGAGGCGCACAGAGGGCAGCTTTAACCATCACACGTAGAAAGGATTCTCCATCCTGGTTGCATATTGGAATCTCCTGGGTAGCTTTGAAAAATCTACCTCCCAACCAATAAAGTCAGAATCTCTGGGATAGGCTCCAGGCATCAGTATTTTTAAAAGCTCCTCAGGTGGTTCCCATTTGCAGCCATCTCCAAGAACCATGGTGCTTCACTTTATTAAATGCAGGTCTGGGAATAGGGCCTGAGGTCCCGCATTTCCATTGGGTTCTGTCCATCTTCTGATCAACCTTTGTTGGAGAGGCAAGCCTGCATTTCCACTGCTTGTTTTTTTTTTAAAGATTTTTTTAATTTATTTATACAAGAACCAGGGTACAGGCCAGATGTGCGGGGGGTGGGGGGGAGAGGATTCATCAGGGACAGAGTGGGGAACAGAACAGGCAGAGTGACTGAAATACACTGCTGAGGGAAGCAGCAGGCGAAACAGGAGAGGTCTGCTCTCCATGTGAGTTGCTCCCTGGCCAGCGGGGATCGAACCATCACTGCAGAGTCTATGGACAGCTTCACAGTGCTGCACAGTGCCTGCGCCACCAGGGAGGCCCTCCACTGCTTGTTTTTTTTAGCCTAGTTTTGTTCTCAATAAAAGATGAAAATGGAAACTATTGGAGGGGGGTGGCGAGCACCATGCAGCCCCTCCAGCGGCAGAGCTCAATGAATCTGAGCTGGGGCCCAAGGTTAGCTGGGAGCCTCGGGCTTCCCAGGCTGAGGTATTAGCATGTTCTGGCCAGACGCTTGTTACAGGAGCTGAAAGCAGTGACCAGCAGGCATGAGGGAAGCAAGGAGAGGGGTGTGTGGCTGTCCCGACTTGTTGACGTGGCCCAGGTGATGGCTTGTCCCCTCACATTAGTAGCTGCCTCCAGGAGGCAGGAAGAGGGCAGAGGTATCCTTCACAACAGCTGTGCTGTCATCATTATTATCCGAAGGCCAGCAATGCACAGACATGCAATGTGACAAGCCAGCGATGGAAACAGTGGCCACTGGGAGGCAGCGGAGCAGGCAGGTGATGGGGGAGGGAAACAGTGTGGAGGACCAGGAGGCGAGGGGGTACCCTCGAGGAGACAAGCAGCTTTTCTTCTAGGGGCCAGTGACACTGCCTGTCTGACTGTCATACAAGCTGTCTGGGCCCAGTTCAAAATCTTTGTCCTTTGCTGGTAAACAAGAACCTCTAGGGAGCAACAGCTGTGGGGGTGGAGGGGTGGGGGTGGGGTTGCAGACAGGGAGTCTCATACCCCTATCCTGATAATCCCTGATGGGGGGGCCAGTTTGTTAATGTCAAGCTGCCATAGACCTCTTCCAAAGTGTAGTTTGACCTTTTGAGTAGCCAAAATAATCATCAAGTGTTTATTGAATCCCACCTCTTTGCTAAGCATGTAATCCCACCGCTTGCTAGGCAGTAGACACACATGGCCCATGCCTCAAGGCACGGTCAGTTTAATCAAGGAACTAAACATTACTTAATTCCATAAATACTCAATTGATGAAAATTCTGGCGAGTACTAAGCAGAAAAAAGTGTGGGTTCAGTTATGAGGGGACTGAAAAACATCATGTTTTTAAAGAAGATCAGCAGCACTTTTAATTGGATCTGCATCTCATTTATTGAAACAGCATCTATATCTGCATGGAAGGAAAAAGAGGAGCAATAGCAATAGCTCCTGTTTGTCAGGCCATAAATTGTCAACCCACCTATCTAATCCTCATGGTACCTCTGAGATAATGACTCTTGCAGCACCCGTTTTGCAGATGTGGAAAGTAAGGCTCAGAGAGATGAAGCCCACGATCCTACAGGACTCTTGCTCAGTCTGAAAACAATTCTAGGGGTCCATGGAGATGCCCAGATGCTGCAAGAACTTCATGGCCCTTGAGGCTCTGCAGCCCATTGGTGGAGACTCTGGTTTGGAGTATGGAGGGCATGAGGCAGACAGAGGACTGTCTGGCAGGGCAAGGTTGATGGAGTCAGCCTCTAGACATTGGTGAATACACCCATTCCTCCTAGAGATTCAGGAATTGGGTCAACTAGCTGCCAAGATGAAGGCTCCTGAGTCTGAACAGTTTCTGATGTTCACACTGATAGCCAGAGCACCCTACCCTTGGCCTTTTCTCTCCCAGGAGCAGACCACAGCCACCATGCCAGGAGATCTGGGTGTCCTCCCTGTCTAGGTTTTACAGTATTGCCTTCTTTCCAGATCTAGATGAAGACTGAGGGAGGAGTCTCAGTGATCACTGGTTCTGCTGGTGGCTCTTGGGCGGCAACACCAGGGGGTGCCAGAGACTGTGAGAAGCCAGTGATTGACCATCTTGAACCCTTCCTCCAAGTTACCCCTACCAGGACCCCATTCCCAGGGACACCTCCTGTCTGTACTTGGGATTGAAGCCCCTCACCACAGGATCCAAAACTTGCTTCTCTGCCTTTCAACTCTACCTGGATGTGGAAGGACTGATGGTTTCTGAGATAGTTGTGGGAGTCCAGGTGACAAGCAGAAGTCCCTGGACAATGCTCACTTCTGGCAGGGGCTGGCATTTTGCTCTCCCCACAGCACAACTGCACAGGGATAACATGCAAACCTCATGGCATGTTTGGTGAGAATATGTCTAAAATTTATTATACAGTTACCTAAGTTCTAAACAGAGGGTCCTGGGTGTAATTTAACTTTTTCTTGATGACTCAGTGTCAACATTATGAATGCTCATTGTCATGCACCGTTAATGTTTTTACCTCCTCCCTCCAAGTTCATCTATCAGATGTCAGTGCTGACATGTGTATGCTTCTAGAAGATGCCTTACCCACCTGCCCATCACTTTGATGATTCTAATGTGCTGAGCCATGTAGCACAGTGGGTTAGCTTGTGGGCTCAGACAGCCTGGGAAAATGACTATGTTTCAGTTACATTACCTGGAAGTTAAGTATGGTGAAAAGTTTTTCAAACTGACTTTATTTTTAAGAGCAATTTTAGGATCACAGCAAAATTGAGGAGAAAGCACAGACAGCTGTTACACTCCACATATACCCAAACTCTCTCTGTAAACATCCCTACCATGGTATTTATCTCAGGAGGTTGTTTTAATGATGAAATGAGACAAGGTATATAAAACATAAAACACCTAGTACAATGCCAGGCACATAATAAATACTCGATATATGTAGCTTTTGGTCATCAACATCACCATTAATAATAATGACATGTTATATAAGAGCCAGTGATCATTAAAGTCTTAAGGATTAAAGTGAGTGACTTTTGTGGGAGGATCTGGGGGGAAGTTATTTGGGGCATGGCCTGACAACTTCTTAGTACCTCTCTGTCCCTGTAACTGTGTGTGGCAATGGGGGAGGTCAGATCTCTGGAAAAGCAGAGCAGTGTCGGGCTCTACCCCTAACTAGAATAAATTAGTGATGTGGGCTGTGCTCAGCACTTGCCTCTCCTAAGGGTCCAAGAGTGGGTCCCTTGAGGCTCATGATCGTGCTCTTCTGACCCTTTGTGTATATTATGAAATTGAGTCCCTGTGGGTTTGTGGGGAAAAAAAGAATATACAGGTTCTGGTGTGTGGGCCAGATGGGTAAGGTTGACTAGGTCTAGGATCCAGGATGTACCTTTAACTTGGACCGGAGGAAGAGTGGCCGCGAGGGTTCAGGACCACGGACAGCTCCCCCAACAGCCGCCTCTCCTGGCTCCTCCAGTTCTTGACAACCTGCCATGCCAATCTGCCAACTAGAAACCTTCCTTGTCCCTGTCATACAGCAGGGTTCTGTTCTTCTGCCTGTCTGGGAGGTAGTTAGGGGGTCATGGGCCTTTTGGACATCCCTGTGTGTGTGCCAGGATCTGAGGGGCGGCAGGTGTGTTGGGGAGGCTGACCTCTTGCCAGTCCAGTCCCTCAAGCTCCCTTGTTCTTCTGAGAAACTCCTAAGGCCAAGTCTCAGGCAGGGCTTGGACTGCTCTGCAGGATACGTGGAGACAGTCGACATGGTCTTTGGTAAAAGAAATGCGTCCTGGTTTTCCCTTGGTGGCAGGGAAGAGAGGACTGAGGATGCCCCCAGAGACTTGGTGATATTCTGGTGGCTCCTTGGTGCAATGCTGCTGCCAGTCTTCAACCAGGCATCTGTTCTGGCACTAACTGTCCTGCAAGGTCCCCCACCTTCTCCCTGGGGAGGCTTAGACTGGCAACTTGGTCACCTGCTCAGAGTGTTGCCTCCTCGTGCCCTCCCTTCTACCCCCTACCCAGAACAGCCTGGATTTGACTTGTCCAGCCCTGTGGCTGCTATCCCTGGCTCTCACTCCCCCAAACTACATTGAATCCACGCCATTCTCAAGTCCTCTCTTGGTCCTAATGAGGGAGAACCTTAGAACATTCCCTAAGTCTAGATGAACTTAACTGAGAAAAATGATTTGTATGGAAGAGCTTACCTCTTTCCTTTGATTTTTGTACCATTTTTAAAAAAGATATATTTATTCGGCCAGCTGTGCAGTGCATGCATCCCTCAAAAAATTCTAAACTCCACCCTGGCTGCAGCCAGTCCCGCAGAGAGCAGTGCACTAAATGGTGTGGGGCTCTTCTGAGCTCTGGCACCAGGCTGTGAGCCTGGACCGGGAGCGTGTAAGTAATTGCCCTGTTGAACACATTGCTGTGTCGGAAGCCAGCCAATCTACCAAATGTCATTTTGCTAAAAGCCAATTTGCCAAAAGTCAATTCACTGAATGGCCAATTTGTCAAATGACCGATTCATCAAATTGACTTACTTCCTTTAACTATTTGGTGTGAGTTGACTGATTTTGCATTTAGTCTTTATTATGGCATTTTAAGGGCTGTTCCATTTGTCTCTGCTCCCGCTACTGGTGTTTGAATTATGATGGACCCACCCGTGTGTTCTTGCGACTGCAGGGACAGCCCAATTGCCCCTCACGGGCTGCTGTGAAGACAAATGGGCCAGCACCCAACTGAAAACAACTTGTAAAGAAAACAAGGAAATTTGACAACTTGCTGGTGGGATTTGATCTTTAGAGGACTGAACTATCTGTGACTTTGCTCCTGGAAGGGGGTGACCTAGTGTCCTTGGGCCTTCCCTGAAGATGCTGATGTCCTACTTTTCCCTCCTATGGCCCCCTCTTTGTGGGGACGGGCAGGGGGCCTCCATGCTTGGCATTGGAGCCAGGAAAGGACGCTTCTCCCAAGCTTATTTTCTGGTAAGTCCTGTAACACACCAGTCTCCACGTTCAACAGGGCGAGCCTAGGGTAAAGTGAGCTTACCTCTTTCCTTTGATGTTTGTACCATTTTTAAAAAAGATATATTTATTCAGACAAGAACTGGGGCACAGTCCAGGGGTGCGGGGAGGGCGGGGAGAGGATTCACCAGAGACAGAGCGGGGAGCAGAACAGGTGGATTGACTGAAGTACACTGCTCAGGGGAGCAGCGGGCGAGTCAGGAGAGGTCTGCTGCGCCATGTGGGTTGCTCCCTGGCCTGCCAGGGATAGAACTCATGCTGCAGAGGCTGTGGATAGCTTCACAGTGCTGTGCTTAACCCCTTGTGCCACCAGGGAGGCCTGATATTTGTACCATTTCTGCTTTTTTTTTTCCCTCACTCTTCCTGTTTCCTGTTATCTTACTCCATTATTCTTTCCACTAGATCTTGGTTCTTTCTCCTGATGCTTGCTCACCCCTGGCCCCACAACTGTGATCTGGGCTGGGAATCTCAGAACAACTGGGCCACATAGGTATCTGGGGGAGACACTTGTCTCCCCCATTGCACCCCTGCTTGGAACGCAGCAGAATACTGAGGTTTCCTTGGGACTCATTGCGCGGTGGTTGAGTAGAGTGGACAGCCTCATCCTTGTATGAGTTAAGAGGGGGTTGTGTCTCCTGCCTTTTTCATCCTCCCTATTGCCATGTTCCTACCATGGCAGTGGGGGTCCATGCTGGCTGGTTCCGTTTGCTGTGTCCCCAGCCACTCACTACTGGTGGGACTCTAGTCTCCGAGAAGCTTTTCCTTGGCTGAGCTCTGTGGCTGCTGTGTGGGGTGCGTGCATCTCATCTGATATCTCTATTGTAGGAATTGATTGTGGTGCTGCTCAGTAGCGGCATAATAAACAGCTCGGTTCAAGGAAATGTTACCCAGGGTGGGTTTATGGAGCAGCCATCCAGGGCTGCTTAATGTCTCTTCCTAATGAGGTTTCTGCAACATTAACTCTGGGGGCCTGGAGGGAGGGGGCTGGCCACGCGAGCATGGAGGCTTCGGCAATGTGGCGGGGAGGGCAGGGGGCATCGCTCCAGCCCACAGCGCCCCCCATGTGCTGAGTGCTCAGACCAGCCCTTTTTTCCTGCAAAGCTCAAACCCCACCATACTGGGTGTTACTCTGCAAAACCCGTACAGGAGCTTGGACATCAGGAGCTCCGCTGGGGAAAGGTCGGGGATTCAACATTTATTAAAATCTCAAGACGTAACGGAGCACGTGTGAGCTTTGAGTCCATGACTCTTACAACCACCTTGGGGGGCGGGAGAAGGAGCATGCCCCTCACCAGTCAGCAGAGAGTAGTCTGAAGTCTTCCCAGCAGTAAAATTGATTATCTCCTCCTGTGAGTCTCCTGGACACCCTCACATGCCGTCCTTCAGTTACTCTTTGTATACACTTATGTAACAGCTGGGGAAACTGAGGCACAAAACGCCTCTCAAGAACCCACGAAGAGGACCAGGACCACCTGGAAACAGTACACCCACAAGGTCAATCCTCACACCTGCTGTTGCTGCCCTGGGGTGGGGGTGTCGGGAGGGAGAGGGTTGCAGAATGGGTTTCCCCTTTGGGTGGCAGGGGTAGGATTTGAGGGGAAGTTTGAAATAAAGGCAGAGACAGACAGGGATATTCCCCCCAGATCTGAGGAGTGCCTCAGGGAAAGGTGTGCACCCAGCATCTGAGACCATGTCCTGCAGGGAGCCTGGGGTGTAGCCAGCCCTGGGGTCTCTGTCTCCTGGCCACTGCCCTGGGAGACTCCTGACCTCCTCGGAGAAACTGATGACCACGGCCTGATTCTCCCCACAGTCGTCTCAGGCAGCCTTAGGGGATGGTGTCTCGTCTACACTCAACCCAACGGGAATGTGGGAGGGTGGGGCGGCCCAGGGAGTGGCCGATGCAATGCCCCTCCTGTGAGAGCCTTCTCTGTCCTTCCGGTGGGTAGTGGCATGCCCAGATAGCAGGGAGAGCTGCCCTCCCGCTCGCCACCCATAGGTTGTATCCCAGTGTCCCTCTCCCGCCCCCCCACCTGAGAATAAAAATTGCTCCTTTGCCCTTTGCTTTGATGGCGGTGCAGGGGCTGTAGCCTGCCTGCCTGGGGTCCAGGTGTGGATACAAATGATTTTCATACTTCCCTCTCTTGAATCACATAAATCACAGTGGCGGAGGTGGGGGTGCTCACTAAATACAGACTCCATTACCGGCTCCTCTTCAGGCCCGGGAGGCTGTGGAGTGGGTGCTGAGTCTCCCGCTGTGGGATCGCGGGGGCATCCCTAGCAGGTGCAGTGTCCCTTCCTCCTCCCGCCCTTGCTGGGAGATCAGTGAGGTTAGCAAGGACATCGAGGCACTGGGAACTAACTTCGGGTCTTACCCCAAGACCCCAGAGGGCTGGTGACAGAATCAGTGCCCAGCTTCAGCCCCCTGATTCCCAGTCCTGGATTTTCCAGCTGTGACTCCCCACCCCTCCCGACAGAGCCTATCAGGACCATCACAAAGTACAAGCAGCAGCAGCTGCCCCTGCCAGCCCTGGCTGGGGCACACACACACAGGCCCAGCTAAGCCCCACAACCACAAGCTCGTTCCCACTCTACAGGGGAGCAGTCTGAGGCGTCAGGATTAAGAAACTTGTGGGAGGCCCTCGGAGGGTCTCTGACAACTGACTTGTTGGAATCTGAGGCTCTTGGAACGAAGCAGCCCTGCTGAGGTGGTGGGGCACAGTCAGGTTGTGTGACTCCCTCCTGGGGGGGGTCCCACGTTGAATGGGCTCAGGGTAACTAGTCAGACTGCAGGGGACGAGGGGACAGGACAGAGCAGGCCCAGAGCCCTGTAGTGGGGTGACTGAGCAGGCGGCAGGAACCCAGGCCTGGGTCTGGCTTTGGCTGGTGCTCAGCGCCGCAGCTGGGCCCCCTGCCGATCCTCTTAGAGGCTGGTCTGCCAACAGGGCCAAATCTGGTTAGAGCATGAAGGGGGATTAGCAGTGAGAACATGGGGTCCTGACCTCGGCTTCCCAGTCCCTGCTTCCTTCAGCCCTGGCAGAGGCCAGCAGATTGGCAGTGTGTGGGGGGAGGCGCAGTAGGAGCCTGGGGTGATGCCCCAGGCAGGATGTGGGCCTGGCTGCCCCTTTTCTTCAGGGCAGAGGACCCAGCTGGGGTCACTGGGACATTCCCACACCCAGCGTGGGTGGCAGCTGCCTCTCAGGGTCCTTGATCTTGGGTGGCAGGCTGAGGGAGTTTTGCCTGCAGCGACCTTACCTCTAACTCCCCAGGGTGGATCCTCAGGGGCTCCAGCTCCCTCTCTTCCTTGTGCGGCCCCAGGAGAGTCATCTGTCTTTCTTGGGCTGCCCAGAGCTCCCTGCTGATGCTGCCTGTGCTGCCTCGGGACCAGGAGGGTGTCCCGTTACTCACGCCCCATCAGGATGAGTGAAGGGCAGGGTAGGGCTGATTTTAAGAATATCTTATAATGTTATAATGCAGCAAGTGCTCCACAGAGCTCCCCTCCTTTTTAGAGCTCTCTTGTCATGGGGTCTGCGCCAGTCAGGCAGAGCAGGTGCAGGTATACCCAGTGCCCAGGTGAGGAGCCTTGGTCTTGTGTGGCCACGATACACAGCCAGCCTGCCTGCTCCAAGCCCGCCTTCCCCTCTCGGCTGCACAGCCTGTCCAGACTCCATAGTCTGGTCAGGAAAATGCAGAGGGGTTAGAGCAAGAGAATCATGTGAAGATCCACTTTAGTTCAATTTAGCTAAAAATGACTGAGCCCCTGCAATATATTAAGCCTGGGGATACAATGGGGAATGCAAGAGAGTGTCTGACCTTTGGAGTTATGGTCTGTAAGGGAAGATGGATGTTAACCATAACAGCAGTATTTCATTACATTTAATGTAGTATTTCATTATGCATCTGTTTTTGTGCTAAGAAGCAGCCTGGGCGTCATGGGAGTATCGGAAGGTGTTTGTAGACTGGGATATGAAGGATGGGTGCGAGTTTCCTGGGTGAAGAGTGGAGGAACAGCAGGGGGGAACAGCAAGTGCAAAAGTCCTGTGGCAGGAGGGGTTTGAGGAACTGAGGGAATGTCAGTGCAGTGGAGTAGTGGGCAGGGCCAAGCGCACACAGTAACTCTCACAGCAGAGCCCACAAGGTACGTGCCGCTTCTCACTCTCATTTTGCCGATGAGTAAACTGAGACCAGAGAGGTTAAGTGACTTGCCAAGACCCCATGGTCAAAGTGGCTGAGTCAGGACCTGTTGAACCCAGTTTCTATTGTGACACTTTACATGCAGCCTCAGACTGTGTCCCAGACGTGTGTGGATCTCCGCAGTCCTGCCCCTTATCTGGCTGCTGTGTCCTTGCCCTGGGACTTCCTTCCGGGTGCCTGGCAGCACTGTGACCATGTGCTCTGGCTCCCGCCAGGAGTGGACCACAGGTTTGTCCTTCCGCCTCCAGAACCCTCCTGCTCCCGGTGTGTCTCATCGTGTCCTGGACACACCCAGGTCACACCCTGCACTCCAGGGCCTGTTTCAGGGTCACCGCAGGAGAAGGATGGGGAAAGACAACCGTGTTTGAAGGAGATGAAAGAGGCTGGGGCCTGGGAAAGTGTAATGAAGATGTAGGTGATGCCTTTTGGTTTCCGTGCAAACCTGGGTGAAACTGGAGATGATAAACTTTATTGCAAGGAGGTTGAGAATGATAAGATAGTTTCTGACAAGTGGGAAGTCAACTGGGGCAAAAAACAACCCCCACCCCCCACCCCTTCCCCAGAATAGCTTTGTTTGGATTTGTGAGGAGACTTGAGAAGGCAGCCAAGCTCAGGGCAGGCATCTCGCTCCCTCTAGTGATCAAACTGGAAACAGCAGTCAGAACCTTGACTGTCTATAGGGACAAAACTGTCTTTTCTTAGATATTGTTAAGGAAAAAATTGGTCAGGAAGATGCAGAGGGGTTAGAGCAAGAGAATCATGTGAGGATCCACTAGTTCAATTTAGCTAAAAATGAATTGGGGCTAGAAAAGGAGCTTAGATATATGACTCACTTAGTCTCCAAGCTCCCATACAGTAAGTATTTTTGTTGCCATTTTACAAATAAGGAAACAGAAGCTCTCCACTGAGGAACTTCCCATGTCTTTGACTGGTAAATGGAAGAGGCAGGAATTGAACCTAGATTCTTCTCATTGCAGGGTGTGGGCTCTTTCCACCAGTCCCTCTGCCGCCAGCAGCCTGCATTCCCCTCAGGCTTCCAAACTCACCCCTTTCCCTCTGGCTGGAGGCTCGCCTCTTCCTGGTCTCACATTCATTTCCTTTACTCATATGGACACGTGAGTTGCTGAGGGCTGGCTCTGGATGGATCCACACCCGCACCGCACCGCACTGCAACTTACCTCACCTCATCTCACCTCACCCCACCTCACCCCACCTCACCTCACCTCACCTCACTTCACCTCACCTCACTTCACCTCACCTCACTTCACCTCACCTCACCCCACCTCACCCCACCTCACCTCACCTCACCTCACCTCACCTCACCTCACCTCACCTCACCTCACCTCACCCCACCTCACCCCACCTCACCTCACCTCACCTCACCTCACCTCACCTCACTCCACCTCACCTCACCCCACCTCACCCCACCTCACCTCACCTCACCTCACCTCACCTCACCTCACCTCACCTCACCTCACCTCACCTCACCTCACATCACCTCACCTCATGGATTGGGTCTTGGTTGTGCAGCCTGCCTGCCTGCCTGGAGGCAGTGTCTTTTTCTTTTGTAAGGTTGGTGCCCCAGAACCCTGTGTGAAAGCCCATCAGATCACTGCCTCCCGGGTCTAGCCTGTCACCTGCTCGAGCTGAGAGGCTTTTTCCTGGAAATACCTCCGCCAGCACCTTCTGCTCCAGGCGAGCCAGCTACTCAGGCTCACGCCGGCTCTGTCAGGCCTCCTGCATTCACACAGTTTCTGTCCCCACTCTGCATCCCCCTCCTCTCTTAGCTGATGGTGTGAGTTCTTAGAATTGTTCTATACAATTGTTTTCCCTAAACCCTACGTTGATGATGAGCTATTATAAGAAACAGGTGCTCAAAACCCATTTATTATAAGGACCTAGAGTTATTGATTAGACCACACTGTTATTTTTTAATAAACCCCCGTGGGGAAATTCCTGCTTCATTTTTTGCCAAAAACAGCTACACTCCAGAGAAAGTGTTTCCTTTAAACTTATACATATATCGGGGTCACTATTACCTAAGCAGTCTCCCTTTTCACACTGACGCTCAGGACGCCGGAAGCCACGGTCTCCCCAGACCAGCAGGTGCGCGGGGCACCTGGTGTTGTGTTCTTGGTCCCTGCCATTGATTTTTCTTCCCCACCCCCCTTTTCACTCCTGCTCTCTTGCTGCTTTGTAAATCCCCATAAGCCCCCTTAAAACCTTTCTGGAACAAGGTTGAACTAAATCGATAAACTAATCAATACAAATAAAAAACCTCCTTTGCAGGGTTGTGGTGAGGATTAAAAGGAATAATGGATGTGAGTTGCCGGCCCAGAGTCCGCTCCCAGGCATGGCCGGGGCTGAGAGGAGGTCCCAGCGGAGGCCCCCACCCCGTGGGCCTTCCATCTCCCCGACTCTGCAGTCTCCAGCCCACCCCCTCCCTGTCCTTTCTTACCTTCACCACTTTCCCTCTCCCCGGCTCCCTGTGGGTGGGAGAAAGTGGGTGGCTGTGTCTTCTTCTCCTCGCACTCCCCTCCTCTCAAAGCCCTGCCATCAGCTCCCTCACCTCACCTCCTCCCTGGACCTCAGCACCCTGAGGACCAAGTGCCCCACTTGCTACTCAGAGACACAGGTGCCGGACTCCTGTCGGCGGGAGGTGCAGAGGCTTAGAGATCATCTGGTCCAGGCTACCTTTTGGACAAAGGGAGAAACCGAGGCCCAAAGGGAGAGCCTGAAGCAGCCAAGCCCCAGGCACCGTTCCAGCTCACAGCCCTAGAGCCTGAGCGTGGCCCTGCCTGCCTCACGGACGCTCAGGGGGTCCTCGCTGCCCCAGTCAGGACTGCCTGCTCCAGCAGTGCCAAGGCTCTCTGCTTCCGGACCACTCCCCCCAAGCACCCCTGTTTTAGTCTTCAAGGATTCTGCGAGCGTTTACCTCAAACTGTTGTGGCCTGAGAGACAGTCAGTGTTTATGTTCTCACGTTCCTGTAGGTGGCTGGGCGGCCCTGGCTGTGGCCTTCGTGAGAGTGCGGTCCAGCTGTGGGCTGGCGCTTGCTTAAAGCAGACGGGCGAGGAGAGACGCAGGAATAGGCCGATCATTAAAGACCGAAGCGCCTCTCTTCCTCTCAGGACAACTGGGGTCGGCAGGAGTTTCCGAGAAAAGGAACGTGGGGACAGGCAGGAGTGGGCACGCTGGAGGCACCTGCAGCAGCCTGAGCCAGTGGGACATAGGAAACAGCTCCGGGAACGTGGGGGGCTGAACAGGGGGTGAAGATGCAGCACAGACGACCGAAATCCAGGGCCAAAGAGAAGGGTGTGGGGGGATGTGATATTAGGAGGAGTGGACAGTGGACACAGGCTTGACCTGCAGCCATTGCTGCCTCCTGGGAGGCAGAGGAGGGACGCGCTGCTACGCGAAGGGGCAGTGGCAGGCTGGTCATCGTGCGGCAAGGCCCCGCTGGAGTGGACGACTGTAGTCTTGGAGGAGGGAGAACAGGAAAGTGAGGGGTGGGTGCTGACGGCGACAGAGCCCTTCAGACCGCAGGGGCCTGGGCTGGCCAGGGGCCGGCAGGCCGGTGGGGCTGGGCTTCAGAGGGGAGTGAGCCCACGGGTGTGGGCTTCCACTGTGCAGACCAGGGCTCCCCACTCTACCCCCGACTTGGCACATGAGGAAACCGGGGCGCAGGTGGGAGGAGGGCTGACCTACAGAAGCACAGCCAGGAGGTGGGGAGCCGGTGTTCAAACAGGCCTTTGTGAGCCCCGGTGCCAGCTCTGGGTAAATGACAATGTCTGGAGCTCAGGTCCCTCCCCTGCAAAATGGGCGAGGGGTTAGTTCACACTCCTGGGGCAGCTGTGCCAGCGGGGGGCTCTGGGTCCCAGGTCCAGGGTCTGCGGCCGCACTACTTGCTGTGTTCCCTTGATGAGCGGCCTAGCTTCTCTGGGTTCCCCTGGCCTCCTTTGCAGCGGGGAGACAGTCGCGGTGTGTGCCCACAGCTGGCGCAGGGGTTGAGTGCTTTCACGCTGAAGTGCTGGGCAGTGCTGGCCTGGGTTTGGGCTCTGAACATGGCAGCAGTTGGTACCATGACTGTGGGAAAGAAACACCACCCTGGAAAGTGGCATTTGTAAAGTCTGTTGTGAGGATGTTGTAAGAGGTCGGGAGAGGCAGCTGGATAGGTGCTGGGGCCGGGCGCTGCCAGGGGAGCTGGAGGAAGCAGCTGGCAGCTGCCTGGGGTTCGAGGAGGTCAGGGGTCAGCAGAGTCCCTGCCATGCTGCCTCCTCACACCAGGGCACTCGTT
The DNA here is from genome assembly GCF_014898055.3 of Talpa occidentalis. Taxonomy (NCBI): domain Eukaryota; kingdom Metazoa; phylum Chordata; class Mammalia; order Eulipotyphla; family Talpidae; genus Talpa; species Talpa occidentalis. The sequence goes on from NW_023605194.1 coordinate 23,318,421, forward strand.
GCTGGGGTGATGGCGAAGTCTGGGACCAGGGGCGCAGCATTGTAGCCCCTGGCCGGGTGCTTTGGTTCCCCGGCTGGGGTGGCTCTGGCCCATGGGCTGGTGCCCAGGATCTGGAGTCCAACCCCGCCTAGGAGAAGCCCCTCTGCTTGCCGCCTTGCAACACTGGACACTGCCAGGCCGAGCTGACCTCTCTGGGCCAGGAGGGCCGGGCGAGATTGGCAGAGTGGGTCGTGACTACCCCACACTTCTCCCTTCAGCTGCGCCCTTCTCCCCAGAGAAGAGGCAATGGCTGAGTGTGGAGCGCTCTCCAGGGCAGGGTGCCTCTCTCCAGCTCACTCTTTCATTCCCTCATTCCTTCATTCAGCAAATGTCCACCGAGCAGCCTCTGTGTGCCAGGCACAGTCCCGGGTGCTGGGACGCATCAGTCATGTCCCGCCGCCTGGCCTCTCAGTCACAGGGAACTCTGGAGAAATCTTTTCTGACCAGGGCTTTTTCTCCTCTGGCTCTGTCCTTGCAGGGACTTGAGTGAGAACATCATCCAGGCCATCCCCAGAAAAGCCTTTCGTGGAGCTACAGACCTCAAAAATTTGTGAGTACAGGCCTGGGAAGGAGAGGGGCTCAGGAGCTTCGGGGCCACCAGGGAGCATCCTCGTGGGTCCCCATGAGGCTCATGGTCCAGACAGCCAAGGAGCTGGTCTAGGCTGAGACACAGGTGCCAACTCTGGAACATTCCAGAGTTGGAGGAAGCAGGCAGATGATGTCTGTTTCTCCTTCTGGTGTTATTTTGTGTGAAAACCCAGCAAATGCTCAGAAGGGCCTTGGGGGTAGGGAGTGTGGTGAGCCTCAGGGCAGCTGGGGGGCTTCTGGGTCTGTTAAATGGCATGGTCTCCGTGCCCCTGTGGGCTGGGAGAGCTGGGTCTGAGCAGCCTCTTCTAGGTACAAATGCATGAGCTACTGCAAGTCAGTTAACTTCACTGAATCTTGATCTATTTTTCTGTAACACAAGCCTATCGTTTGTACCTCATGGTCTTGTTCTAAGATGTAAACATGGCAATAAGTTCAGGTTGTCAGGTGCTGCCAGCTGTGGGGTTCGCTTCTGGTGTGCAGACTTGCTCTGGCTGGGGCTTACCTCCTCCCCAGCCTGTGTAGATGCTGGTCACACTCGCTGAGTGCTTCATTCTGGAAGCAGCACTCCAGGCAGCCCCTCGCTGCAGGGCCAATGCTCCTGTGATCTGCTCTCATTTTTCCAGCTACCAGCGCCCCCTAGGTGGTCTCCAAAAAACGGGGGGCGGGAAGGCAGGGGGAGTATTTACTCCCCAGGCCATTTGCAAGGTTTTTTTTTGTTTAATGAGGGGGTTGTTTGATTGAAATATTTGGACCCCCTGCTCTCGGCCACTGGCCTCCTCTACAACCTTCCTTTGCTTCACAGACAGTTGGACAAAAACCAAATCAGCTGCATCGAGGAAGGGGCCTTCCGGGCTCTGCGGGGGCTGGAGGTGCTGTAAGTAAAGAGGGGGCTCGGGCTGGCAGGGGGAGAGGTGTGGAGAGGCGGGTAACGCAGGTGCAGGTCCAGCAGCTGGCTGGGGGTGGGAGCAGTGCAGGAGGCGGACAGCGGGCTCCAGGCCCAGGGGGGCTGTGCCCTCCGCTCTTCCAGCATGAGAACATTCATGCTCACGGCTCAGCCCGCAGCAGCGACCCAGGCTTACCCTGCTCCCACTGACCTCCCCCCACCCCGTACCCACCCCCGCCCCAGGCCCCCACTCTGCACCCCGCCCCTTCTCCCAGCCAGCCCAAGCCTGCAGGCAGCCTCTCCCTCTTGCTCCGTCCCTGTCCGTCCCTGTCCTGCGGAACAGGAGCTGATGGAGCAGCTGCCAGGGGCTCTCCCCGAAGGCGGCTCCTGGGGTTCCCTCTTTGGCACAGCCTCCCCGCCCCATGTGTGGCCCAGGGCACGTCCGCCTCCAGGGTGAACTGTGGAACATGGCAGAGAGGAGCCGTGCCCCTCGCTCCCACCTAACTACCCCCTGACTCCTGTTTCCCGTGCAGGACCCTGAACAACAACAATGTCACCACCATCCCTGTGTCCAGCTTCAACCACATGCCCAAGCTGCGGACCTTGTGAGTGGGCCCGGGGCCGGGGCAGGGGCCGAGGCAGGGCTCCCCTGCTCGGGGGAAGGAGCCCACTGTCCACACCAGCGGCCAGCCCGGTGGCGGGGGGACAGTTGTTGGAGGGGTGAGGGGTGATCTCAAATGGAAGGACATTGAATGTCATTTATATCTGGTTTTTCCGGGGGAAAGAAATGATTTGTGCTCTGAGGCCATGGGGCTAGGCGAGCTCAGTGAAATGAATCGACCGTGGTAGGGCACATGCCAGCCACAGGTGTGCCCCCAGCATGCTGGAGGGGACTTCGCTGCTGTGGGGCTCATCCCTGGGAGGGAGCTGAGTTGCAGGCGGCTGTGTGCAGACTGCCTTGGGCTGAGCACGCGTGGGGTTGGCCTTCCCGCGGGGCCCAGTGGATGGTGAGCACCTGTCCCCTGCAGCCGCCTGCACTCCAACCATCTGTTCTGCGACTGCCACCTGGCCTGGCTCTCACAGTGGCTGCGGCAGCGGCCCACCATTGGGCTCTTCACCCAGTGCTCCGGGCCCGCCAGCCTGCGTGGCCTCAACGTGGCTGAGGTTCAGAAGAGCGAGTTCAGCTGCTCAGGTGGGTGCAGGTGCTGGGGGCGCTTCCCTCTGCCTGTCTCCTGCACTCTCCTCCCCATGCCACTTACTCCTGCCCACCTCTTTGCCCTCCCATTTCCTCCTGTCATCAAGTACTAACATCCACCCATCGCTGGCCCACCTTGCCCATCACCTCCTCTCTCTGTCCTTGCTCATCGCCTCCACCTCTGGGCTTATCCATCACCGCCTGCTGTCCCCGCCCATCTCCTCTTTCTTGCCTGTAAAATGGCCACAAGAATATTGTACTCCTCACAGAGGTTGTGCAGTAGGATTAAGTGGGATGTTGCATCTGTGATGCCCACCACAGCATGGGGCGCAGAGTAAGTGCTCAACTAACATCTCTGTTGGCCTTGGATATTGAGCGAGGAGGCTGGGCCTCAGTCATGTTCAGCGCGCAGACTAGGACCCAGAGCTTCAGAATCTAGGCTCGGGGTTCCTAACGTGTGACCCAGCCTCTCACGTAGCACAGTTAGGTTCAGATTCAAGTTCGGAGAACATCTACCAAGTCCCTAATATGTGCCAGGTACCCACAGTCACATTTTAGTCCTTGGTGATTTCTGCCTCATCCTCATCCAGAGATGCACCTTGAGCACTGTCCCCACCATAGTGTGTGTCTGGGGAGGGAGGTGCCCACCCGACACCCCGAGGTCATAGCCCGCTGTTTCTGCAGGCCAGGGGGAGGCGGGGCGTGTGCCCTCCTGCACCCTCTCCTCAGGTTCCTGCCCGGCCATGTGCACCTGCAGCAATGGCATCGTGGATTGTCGTGGCAAAGGTCTCACCGCCATCCCTGCCAACCTGCCCGAGACCATGACCGAGATGTAAGTCAAGGGCCGGGCAGGTGCTGGGACACAGACCCCTCGGGTTGGCCTGGCTCCGGTTGGTCCAGTGAAGACTGGAGCAGGTGCCACCCCAGGGCTCGCCTGAATCCCCTCAGTGCCAGTGGAGAAGACACGTGCCTCCGTGGGACTGAGCTTTCTGCCCAGGGCTGGGCAACCCTGGAGGACGGGGGTGGGGGGAATGTCCTGTGGTCCAGCCCAGCGAGGTGAGCTGCTGGAGTCAGTGTCTTAGTGTCAGCTAAGGGGACTAGTCCCGCCACAGAAACCTGGGATAATGGCACTCAAATCACAGCCGCTCCTTTTCTCTGCCTGTGCCAGCCCGTCTCCTCCAGACAAGGATGGGCGCAGTGGCAGGAGGGACAGAGGGCCTGGGTTAGGGGGAAAGTCCAGCAAGTGACAGCTGGGGCTGGGGCGATCTGACCCTGGACTTCGTGTTCTCCCTCTGCAGCCGCCTGGAGCTCAACGGGATCAAGTCCATCCCTCCTGGAGCCTTCTCTCCCTACAGAAAGCTGCGGAGGATGTGAGTCCTCCCGCTGCTCTCAGGGGTCGCCTGGGGCAGGAGGAAGGTCCTTAATGCCTCCACTCGTTCAGTGGCCCTGGACAAGTCGCTGCCTGGCCTTCCTGCCAGGCTCATCTGACATGGGGGCAACAGTTTGTGACCCTTTTTGCAGGATTATCCTGAGGCCTCAGTGGTGTGCTGAGCCCAAGTCTGGCACTCGATCAGAACTATCTTTACCCCATTTCATTCAGGCACCAGTAGGAGCCATCGAGGCCAGAGATAGGGTGTAGGGGGACAGGATTTGGGGAAACATATGCTGCACGAGATCGACCCTCGCGCTGCACAGGGAAATAGTGGCTGTGGGTCTTTGGGATGGATAGGAACACTGGTCCTTGACTTTCCTAATTTCAAAGAAACCCCTGCCCTCATGGCATCTGGAGTAGAGCAGGCGGGCAGGGCTGGTGGCCCCTGGAGGTTTAGCTGCCCTCTCTCCTCTGTTCACCGTGCAGAGACCTGAGCAACAACCAGATTGCAGAGATCGCGCCAGACGCCTTCCAGGGCCTCCGCTCCCTGAACTCACTGTGAGTAGCAGAGACAAGACTCCCTTTGAGGTCCAGGACACCCCCCAAGTGGCCCATCAGGTCCAAGGCCTCTCTGGCAGGTGCTGGAAGAGGAGCACAGCCCTTCACAGGTCTCCCTCTGGCTGCTCAGCATCCCTTTCCTTGCGGGGGACCCCTGCACAGCTGGGAGGAGAGGGAGGAATCAAGGGTTGCAAGAGTGGAAAGCTCGGCAGAGCCCCAGCCCCTGGCAACTGTGATGCTCTCATAGCCAAAGTGGAGATTTTCCCAGCATTCTTTGCAGTATCTGACTCTGCCTGGCCTCATGTTGGCCCTGCCTCCCCGCAGGGGTTCATCACTTCATGCTCCTGAGCCTTCCCATGGTCACCCATGGAAGCAGCAGCCACTAGCTCCAGCTATGACATCTACCACACCTGTATCTTTCTCCCCAGATGTGCTCTGATCCTGACTTGTGGCAGATGATATGAGGATAGGACAGTGTTTTTTTCTGCCTCTGTTCAGCATTTTCCTTCCCCAATGGGGATTCTGTAAATGTAGAAATGTTATTCTAGAAACATTATTCTGTAAATCTAGAAATAAATCTAGAAAAATTATTCTGTGAATTTAGAAATATTGTTGTAGCTCTCTTTTTTCTCGCTCTGTCCTGCCCCTGAGCAGCCTGGACACATGGTGGCATAGATGAGGGACCTAGGTGTAGAACAGCAGAGAACTCCCTTAGAAGGTACCGGAGGCTGTCAGCTCAGTGCCTGTTGGGTGCACCCTTTTCTCTTGTAGTATAGTCCAAGGTGGTGGGTGGGCCAACTGTGAATGGCAACCTTCAAGTTGTGCAGTGTACAACGCACACAAACTAGAAACGGGGACCTTTTCTTAACACGCTTTACTGCCATCTGCTGGTAACTTGTTGCACCAGCCTACCCGGTACGAGGCAGTGCTGTCTGCAGGCTGCCTCTCTCTAACTCTGGCTTACTGCTTCCTTTTCTCCAGGGTCCTCTACGGGAACAAGATCACTGACCTCCCCCGCGGCGTGTTTGGAGGCCTGTACACCCTACAACTCCTGTAAGAACCCATCCTCATGTCTATGGGTGGGACAGGGAGGGGACCAGTATTCCTCTGACCTTTCAGACTGGAACTTTAGGCAGCTTTGGGGGGTGGGAGACCCACCTGAAGCAAGGAGCTTGGCGGCCGGCAGGCCTGGCAGAGCTGTGAAGCCTGCAGGGCTCTGCAGAGGCCAGAGAGGGAAGAGCTGCTTCAGAACTGATTGCTGGGAAGCCCCTGAGATGCCGCCTGAAGAGCTCCCTGTGGCTGGGGACAGAGCTGTCTCCTGTAGGGGGCACCCAGGCCCAGCTCAGCTGCCTTGAACCATGCGTATTCTGGCAAGGGTCTCTCCCAGGACCCAGACTCGAAAGGTCCACATCAGCTGCCCAGCGAAGAGCAGAACTCTGGGAAAGAAGAGGAACCCCAAGGTGGCTTTGCCACTGTGCCCTCTGCTGTCCCAGAATCCATCATCTGGAGGGACAGATGCCCCATGGACGGACGGACTTCTCCCTGAGATAATGCTATCTCGCTGCTTAGAGAGATGCCTAGGACATAAGGAGTCCAATCCTGCGCCTACCGCTTATCATGTGGCCCTGGCTCTGCCCTCAGGCTCTTGAATGCCAACAAGATCAATTGCATCCGGCCTGATGCCTTCCAGGACCTGCAGAACCTCTCCCTGCTCTCCTTGTATGACAACAAGATCCAGAGTCTCGCCAAGGGCACCTTCACCTCCCTGCGGGCCATCCAGACCCTGTGAGTACTTCCTGCCTCCTCCCCTGATGCCTTCCTTCCTCTGGATTCTAACATTCCTTCTTCATTTGCTAATGCTGCTGGTTATGCTTGGAAAAGTAGCCCTTATCTTTCAGCTGGAATACTTCTGCCCAGGGAAACCTCTCCTTGTCCACTCTTTGGTTAAATTTAGTTGCTCTTTTCTGTTCTTTGTCCTTAGCTCTGAGCCAGCAGTTTGCCTCTAGGTGTTGACTTGGGTGGGTCCTTTGGGTGCCTAGTGGGCATCTAGTATTAATGTTATTGTGGGCATGTGCCTGCTGCCACTCCTGCCACTGCTGGTTTATCTGCTGGGCAGTGCTGTTCGTCAGATTCTGTCTGTCCCACTGGCTGCGTGCAAAACAGTCTGTCACTCCCTGGGGACTTTGCCCATCAGCAAGGGATGTCAACCAGGAAGGCAAACTCATTAAAGCCCACGTACCCGCCTGCAGCCCGGCTCCTGCTAATTAATTTACTTATAGCCAGGGAGAGGATGAAGAAGCACCGCTGGGAAATCTTGCTGCGTATGTGAAATTAGAGGGTACAGGAGACACTGGCAAGGTGGATAATTTTACACAGCCATCTGAGAGACACTCACTAAGGAGATTCAAAAGCCCAGGACCCATGCACCAAAGAGCCTTGGGGGTGGGAATGGTATTGGGGCGCTGTCTTCCACTCAAGGTGAAAGAAGAAGAAATGAATCAAGTGGCCGGTGCTCTTGGAGTGGAGGGGAGCAGCCCCTGTCCGTGTCCATTTACCTGGCTGGACTTCTGCCCTCCAGACACCCTGAGAACTTGCCGCTGCCACCAGGGCAGTCGGAGCCCAAAGCTGGAGGAGAATGTTAGAATTGAAAGGCTTCCCATAGACAGGAGCATGACAAGTAAAACTGCTAACAATTCTGATAACAGCAATACTGATAACACGACCGTTGTTTACTGAGCACTTACTGAACACCAGCCGCTGTTCTTGATGTGTGGTAGTCACTTAATGCTTATAATGACCTATGGGGGAAGGCGCCATCCTCCCTGACTTTGCTGACAAAGAAACTGAGGATGGGGCCTCCCCGGTGGCGCAGCGGTTGAGCGCTGGGTTGTGAAGCTGCCCGCGGCCTCTTGCAGCACCGGTTCGATCCCCTGCTGCTCCCCGGCCACCGGAGGAGGGTCCCACATGGCGCGCAGACCTCTCCTGCCGCCCGCTGCTCCCCTCAGCAGTGTACTTCGGTCCTTCTGCCTGCTCTGCTCCCCGCTCTGGCTCTGGTGAATTCTCTCACCCTCCTGCGCTTCTGACTGTACCCAGTGCTTGTATAAATAAATAAATAAATCTTTAAAAAAAAAAAAAAAGAAGCTGAGGATGGTTACACAACTGACCAAGGTACCGCAGCATCTAGAGAGTGGGGATTTGTATCAGGCCTCTCTTCACCACCACTGAGAAATTAGTTAGCTCCCCTTTCTGTTGTGCCTTTTCCCTGAGACTAGATCTCATTACTGAAGGCCATAAAGCAAAGCTGAACGAACATTCGCTGACAACTATTGCATAGTTTCAACAACTGAAGTACAATTCAGAACAAGACTAAAAGAACGCAAATCCAAGGCACCATCGGCTAGCCCCCTGACAGCCTTGGACTTGTGAAACCTTGTTTTGTCTGCCCTGAGCATATGTAATTTACCAAGCCCTGCTTGATTTTTCCGTAGTTCCAAGATCTTGGCTTAGTGCCTGTGTCTCAGTATTGATTTTGCTGAGGCTTTACCAAGAGATTAAAAAAATCTAGCAGCTTTAGTGAGGTTTAACTTACATACCATAAAATTCACCTGTTTTTAGTGTACAATTCAATGATTTGTAGTAAATTTACCGTTGTTCAACTAACACCGCAATCCAATTTTAGAACATTCCATCACCCTCCAGAAATCCCTCGTGCCCATTTACGGTCAATCCCTGCTTGCAGTCCATTCCTGGGCAACCACAAATCAACTTTCTGTATCTATAGATTTGCCTATTTGTGGACTTTTCTTAAAATGTCCTTATCCATCGCATGGATGGGCACGTCTCAGTTATGCATTCCAGGGGCTGGACGCTGGGTCATTCCCACTCTATGACTAACTGCTATGAATAGCCACTTACAAATCTTCATGTGGACAAATATTTTTATTTCTCTTGGAATTTCTGGGTTTATGTATTTATAGTCATAAGTTAGTGAAATTTATGTTTAACCTTTTAAGAAACTGGCAGTGTTGTCCAAAGTGGCTGTGTCCTTTTACATCGCCACAGCAAAGGAGGAAACCCTGGGCCTCACTTGGCTTTTTGGTTGTCACCTAGCAGCGGGTATGAAGTGGGTTTAAGTTACTCACGGTGTTGAGTATCTGCTCCCAGAGATTTTTAGTTGTGACTCCTGAATGCGTATCCCCAGAGAGACACGGAGAATCAGTCTTGCCTTCTCCTTCCTTCCATTGGCGGAAATGTTCATGGAGAAACAGCATAGCCACACGTGGAACTTATTTCTGGGTGTGTCTTAACCTGATTATCTTTTCCCAAACACATTGCTCCTGAGCTTCCTCCTGAGTATTTTCTGTCCCCAACTCCCTGCCCTTCGTAACTTTCACAAATTCTAATTTGTGTCAAATAGGAAACAGAAGTCTCTTCTCTCTGTGGGTGGTTTCAGTTTTCTAGGTTGGTTTTGACACAAATAGCTGATTCTTAGAAAGGATGTGTTCTGTTGCATGTTCCTTGAACATTTTAAGACACACCTAAATAATATAATTGAATTGATTTTAAACAGAGTTTTCTCCCAAGACCGTAGAAAAGGGAGGCAATTCGTCCCGGCAGAGGCCAGCGCTGAGGCAGAGACGGATGTGGATGAGCAGCCAGGAGCACCTCGGAGCAGTCCCACGCTCCAGTGTATTTTCAATTAGCTTCCAGCTCTGCCCCTGGGGAGTCAGCAAACGCATCTTGTGTGTGCGAGTTGACAGTTTAAATCAGGAAATAAATGCTAAGCTGGATGCAGAAGAAGTGGGAGGGCCTGGCCCCCTTGGTGGAGCTGAGGGGGGCCAGGACTCCAGGGAGTGGCAGAGACAGCAGGCAGGGAGCTTCAGGTATCCTCTCCAGGAGCCACAGGGCAGAGCCCGCAGGTGATAGGCTGTGGAGAGAGCGGCCAAGGTCTGAGATGAGCTGGCCCAAGACCCTGGGCAAGGCCTTGTGACCCTGCTTGGAGAGCTCTGCAGCCCCCAGGCAGGCACTTGTGAAAAGTCAATAAATAGAGCAGCTGGACTGAGGGTGCTCGATGCAGAAATGTGGCCGGGGAGTCCTCTGAGCCAGCCCTGCTCTGTCTCCCGGTCTTTCTGTTAGAAGCGTTGGCTGTCAGGCACAGGAGCTGCGTCAGGTGCCAGGGACTCTGCCCTGGCTGTCTGGGTATGAAAAGCAGGGCATGCCAGGCACACGTGGGTGAGTCTGCTGTTGGGATGCTTCAGGTGTGGCTGGTCTGAGCCTGCCCCGGTGGTCAGGAGCCACAAACAGGGAAGCCACCCGCGTGGTTACTCGCCCCTACCGAGATTCACCTGTCCGCTGCCCCTCCCTACACCCATCCTGTTGGTAATATAGGCATCCCGGCGAGAGAGTGTGAGTGGTTCTCCAACAAGGGGAACTCGGGAATGTTTTCTGAGTCCAGAGGTAGCCTGCGAAATGCAGGGAAGAGCCCTATGGTCTGGGGTGGCTGCAGCCAGTCCGTGTAAAGCCAAGCGGCTGCAGTGTGCACCAAAACCATCCGGCTGCAAGCCCTGCCCTGCCCTCTGGCCTCCTCGTCTTTCTGACGGAAGGCTCTCAGAGAGAGGCTGCTGTTGCCTGAGGCCACCGGGAGGGAGCAAACCAGGAGCCTGCATTGGGCATCCAAGGGCCTCTGGACACCGAGGGCCGTGAGTCCTAGAGCCTGTTCTGTCACCCCACCTGTGAGTGTGGTGCTCTGGTCAGTGACCAAGTCCCTCCTGCCCTTGCTCATATCTGTGAGGTGTCCCAGGGCAGCGGGAGGGCTGGGTGGGTAGAAAGAGAGGGGTCAGAGTGAGGCTTGCAGAGAGGATGTGGCAGGGACAGGAGGGAGCAGGGGGCTGCGGAAGCTTCAGAGCCTGCAGGGACCCTCCCCTGCTGTGACGCCCTGAGGAGCCTTCGCCTGGCTGGAGCAAGCAGTGAGGCCCATCCAGGTGGAGTCCGTGCAGGTTTGCAGCCTTTGTCTCTGATCCTGCATCTCTTCCTTTGCACAGGCACCTGGCCCAGAACCCGTTCATCTGTGACTGTAACCTCAAGTGGCTGGCGGACTTCCTGCGCACCAACCCCATCGAGACCAGCGGCGCCCGGTGCGCCAGCCCCCGGCGCCTGGCCAACAAGCGCATCGGGCAGATCAAGAGCAAGAAGTTCCGGTGCTCAGGTAGCGGCCTGCCGCCCGCCAGCCTGTGTGCTGTCTGTCTACCTGCCTGCTGTCTCTAGTCTGCCCTGAAGCCCTGGATGTTTCATGGGCGGCCCTGCTGAGGGTGTCATGGCCACTCTGGACCCATGCTGGAGGGTGGAGGCCCCAGGTTCTGCACTTGGATTGGGGTGGTGGCTCAGCCCCACCCCTGTTTCCCTGAGGGCCAGGGAAGAGTGGAGCTGGCCGAAGGTCCCCGAGGGAGCATCCAGACATGCATCCTTGTCTTGTTCCCTGGCCAGTTCTCTTGCACGCCACTGCTTTAAGCCTTTTAAGACACTTGAGAGGCCAAGAACCATCCTCAGTGAGTTCAGAGCCTCCTCCAGGCTCTGGGCAGGAGGAATGGCATGTGGCTGGGAATGGTGAGGTCAGCTTCCGAGCCCAGGTCCCACTCAGGAACTTGATGCTACCAGCCCCACCCCCTTCTGCACCACCGCGCCTGATGGCCCCATGGTTCTAGTGCTCCTCGAGAGAGGCTTAGTTGGGGTGGAGCTAACCTCCAGTGTCGGCCTGGGCTCCATAGCAAGGCCTTCTCTACACAGGGGCTGGGCACCTGGGCCCCGGGGGTGCCTCATTCCTGGGGTGCCTTCAGCTGGGCAGTGGGCTGGATCCTGGACTTTCTAAAAGTCCTGGCTGATCCCAGTGTCATGGTGTCTCTGTTCTCTCCCCAGCTAAGGAGCAGTACTACATTCCAGGTAGGACAGCAGGGGGCACAAGGCTAACCTGGGTGGGACAGTGGGCAGGAGGCTGGGGTGGCAGGTGGAGGGGGGCTGGAGACCCTGGACTGGACACGGCCCCTCAGCCCCAGACCACGAACTCTCACCACAGGCACGGAGGACTATCAGCTCAACAGCGAGTGTAACAGTGATGTCGTCTGCCCGCACAAGTGCCGCTGTGAGGCTGGCGTGGTGGAGTGCTCCAGCCTGAAGCTCACCAAGATCCCTGAACGCATCCCCCAGGCCACGGCTGAGCTGTGAGAACCCCAGCACCTCCAGCCCCGCACCTGCTCCCTGTTTCCACCACCCTTCCTGGGCTTAACACCCTCTGGTCCACCTTTGCTTGGGGACCGCCAGAGACACTGGCCCACGGTGTGCCAGATGCTGACTCTGGCAGGAAGCAGCCCCTGCAGCTCCTCAGAGAAGCCTCTCTCTGGCTCTCAGACCTGCCCAGACCTCAGAGCCATCTCTGGCACCCAGGGCCCATTGCCAGCCTGAGCTAGGAGTGGCTTTTCTCAGTCAAACTTTTGCTATCTTTTGGAACATGGTCCCATCAGCTCAAATCGGGGCCTAAGCAACTCTATAAATATTATTTTTCTTTTCTCTAAAAATATATATTTGTGTACATTCATAAGCATATGCTTGGATACCTATAGACACCTGTCACCTATGTATGTAAATTTTCATGACATTTCTAATGTTAAAAATATTTCCATTTATCACCAGCACTGGGCCCGGTCTTCCTTTGAAATAGGATCAGTTTGTCTTACCAGAAAAATTCTTCTGGGAGTCCCCTGTATTTGCATCCCAAATATTCTTGATTTGGAAGATACTGTAATGTCTGTTATTTATGCATGTGTAAGTTCTCTCTTCATTGCCTCTTACAGGCGATTGAACAACAATGAGATTTCCATCCTGGAGGCCACTGGGATGTTTAAAAAACTCACACATCTGAAGAAAATGTGAGTTACCCGCTGGTGGGCAGGATGCAACTGTGTCTCTGGCTCAGGATGGGGAAGGAAAATACCGGGGTTGGGGGCTTCTGTGCATGGGGGTTGGGTGCCAGAAGAGGGGCGTCCTGCACTACATAATCCTGGCCCCTCCTCCCCCAGCAATCTGAGCAACAACAAGGTGTCAGAAATTGAGGATGGGGCCTTCGAGGGCGCAGCCTCCGTGAGCGAGCTGCACTTGACCGCCAACCAGCTGGAGTCCATCCGGAGTGGCATGTTCCGGGGCCTGGATGGCTTGAGGACCCTGTGAGTGTGTGGGCTGGGGCGTGAGCATGGCCAGACCGCGGCAGCAATAGCCAGGCCAGCGTGTAGGTGTCTGCACTAAAGGGAAAGGCAGAGAGAAGGTGGGAGTTTCCCTTCCCTTGACCCACATTTGCAGGGGAAGGGGGCACGGCTGAGGACACTGGCTGCAGTATGACAAGGAGTCAGGTGTCGGTAGCTGTGGGGAGGCCTGCTTTTCCTGTTTCCAGGGCTGTGGGGTGATGGCTGGAGAAGGGGTAGAGGGAGGTGGCCCTTCTAGAGTCCCCCAACGCCAGCCTGCAAGAGCACCGCGAGTGGTTCAGTTCAGGAGCGGCTGACACTACTGGGGACAGGAGGGGTGGCAGGGCCCCATGGTGGGGATATTGCAGGGATGACTCTGGGGTAGAAGAGGGAGCAGGGATATAGCACCATTCTTGGGAATAAGTAGCCCATGTCTTAGGGCTACCAGAGCTAACCAGATGTCAGAACCCAGTAGGATCCTGGGGTCATGTACCCTTCTGATGCAGCCTAGCACTGGCATCCAGATGGTCATGAAGACTTTCAGTGTCTAATAGACAGTGCTGTCCGGCCGGACTTCCATGGGCAGATGTCCCGTGTCCATGCTGCCCAACCCAGCTGTGGAGCACTCAAGGTGTGGCAAGTGCTACGGAGGCACTGGGTTTTGAATTTCCATTCATTTCAATCAATTTGAATCCAAACAGCTGCCTGTGGCCAGTGGCTACCAGCTTGGACCATGTGATTCTAGAGCCACCTGCCTGGGTTTAAATCCAGAGCCTCGAAGTAGGGCTACAGATTTGTTTTCTGAGCACATATCATGAAATTTGCATAAGGTAAATAATGTATAAAGAGATTCCCTGTGGATTTTTGTTTGTTTTACACAAGGGGATTTTATTACGTCCCGTGTTTAGCAGCTTGTTGTTTTCACTGGTGAATATGACTCACCTCCTTGCAGGCTGCTCACATCGGGCTGCCTTATTCTTTCTAGGATCACTCGATGAGGTGCCGGGGTCGGGGTGAGGGGGCACAGGAGCAGCACCCCTAACCCTGCACTGTGCAGAAAGCATCTCTGTTGATTGTTGACATAAACAACTGTCTTCCCTGTCTTTTTTTTTTTTTTTTTTTTTTTTTAAGATTTATTTATTGATTGATTGATTGACTGATTGATACATGCATACATACATACAAGCACTGGGTACAGTCAGAAGCGCGGGAGGGTGAGAGAATTCACCAGAGCGGGGAGCAGAGCAGGCAGAAGGACCGAAGTACACTGCTGAGGGGAGCAGCGGGCGGCAGGAGAGGTCTGCGCGCCATGTGGGACCCTCCTCCGGTGGCCGGGGAGCAGCTGGGGATCGAACCGGCACGGCAGAAGCTACGGGCGGCTTCGCAACCCAGCGCTCAACCGCTGCGCCACCGGGGAGGCCCCTTCCCTGTCTTTATATACATACATGTGCACACCCCTGCACACAAATACATATTGCACGCACACACGTGGAGGTTTATACACAGATGGTTGTAAGTCATATATTTTATTTAGTAATTTATTTTTTCCTAAAACATAATGTGGGCATATTTATGTATGTATTATTAAAATTTCTTTAGCAGCATCATTTTGAATGAATATATATATGTATAATGGAAATCTAAGCAATTTCTGATTTTTTATTACTAATAATGTTGCAGTTAATACTTACCACAAAATCCTGTGTTCATCCAGGATTACTCCCTGGTGATAAGGACTTGGGTGCATCTCACTAAACACTGCTCCAGGGTGGTGCCCAGTCATGCTCCCGCCAGCTGTGTGTGCCTGCGCCTGTCTGCCCCTCACCGACCAGGGCCTCACCACCATCATCATCGTTGTATTTTTAATCATTTTGTAATTTTTCAAGCAAAGATTCAAAATTGCATACATGTCCTTGATTATCAGTAAACTTGCACATTGTAAAATGAATGTTCATAAACCATTTTAATTTCTTTTATCAGGTTTTGTTTTGTTTTGGGGTGGACGGGGAACTGAGCCGGGTTTTTGAGGATGAAGAGACATTTGCATTTATAAATGAGGACAAAGGTGATTCTAGAAGGAGGTCAGAGCTGGGGAAAGTCAAGTCGGTGGCGCCTGGAGGGCAGAGGAGCTGCTTTTGGGAGCATGAGTAGGTGCTGGGCTGAGAAGAAGGCCTGGGACTGCGTGGACAGGCTCCCGCTGGCCACTGTAGAGTGTGGACCTGGGTCTGCGGGCGGGCAGGAGCTGCGTGGACTGTAGACTGGAGAGTCTGACCAGGCTTAGGCTTCAGGAAGGTCTGACAGGAGTGTGGCCTGGTAGTGGGACAGGTGCTGGGCATCTGGGGGTGAAGGCGAGGGTGATGGAGAGGCGGGTCTGAAGGGGGCTTGGGTGGCCCAATTCTGAGGCAGGGGACCCCATCGCTGGGCTCAGACCCTCTGGAGGAGACCGTGCGAGCTGGCCGGTGGTGCCACAGCTGCAGGGTGCAGGCAGATGTCTGCAGGCACAACGGGCTCCCCGTCCCTCTCCCAGGATGCTGAGGAACAACCGCATCAGCTGCATCCACAACGACAGCTTCACGGGCCTGCGTAACGTCCGGCTCCTCTCGCTGTACGACAACCAGATTACCACCATCTCCCCCGGAGCCTTCGATACCCTGCAGGCCCTCTCCACCCTGTAAGTTGGGCCCCTGGAGGACGGGTCTGGGCGTGAAGAGCCATCTGTCTTGGGGACCCCTGCCCCCCCCCCCAACCATTCCAAGTGTCTTCAGTGGTGACTTTGAAGGACTCGCTCGGGATGTTTGGGCCTCCTGGTTTGTTGAAACCTGGTCCCAAGTGTTAGCTGCTGCCCCCGGCGAGAACCCAGTCCTCTCCGCAAGGCTGGCTGTCTGGGCCAGCGTGTGCATGGCAGGAGAGGGCTTTGTGGGGACATCAGGACTGGTGGGGTGCCTTTATGTCACATGACCGCCTCTTCCAGAAACCTCCTGGCCAACCCTTTTAACTGTAACTGCCAGCTGGCCTGGCTGGGCGACTGGCTGCGGAAGAGAAAGATCGTGACGGGGAACCCTCGGTGCCAGAACCCTGACTTCCTGCGGCAGATCCCCCTGCAGGATGTGGCCTTCCCCGACTTCAGGTGTGAGGAAGGTAACTTGTGAGCCCCTGGCTGGCAGGGGAGAGGGCGAGCTGGCCAGGTCAGGAGGAAGGGAAGTTGGAAGTGGTATCTCTTGACATGGCCCCTGCCTGCCGGTGTCTGTGTGATTAGAAGAGCAGTAACATGCTTATAGTCAGAAAAATAGGGAACTATGGATATAGAAGGAAATAGATGTGACCTAGAACCCATCACTCAAAGGATATCAGACTTCACTGCACTTCCTTCATCTAAGTAAGATTAACCCGGGCTATTCCTAAGTGCTCCTGGCTGTCCCACACGCAAGGAGACCCTCTTGGCCCCCATCCTCCATACCTGGGAACCCCTGGTCACTTCTTGGGTCACTTCGGTTACCTCTGAATTCTCATGCTCTCTCCCTTGGCCTCTCCCTTCTTTCCAACACATGCAGAATGTAGCCCCATGCCTCAGTTTCCCCCAGAGCAACACGTACACAGGGTGACTGTGGGAGGCAGATTTTTACCAATTGCCACAGAGCAGGCTGCACCTCAGCACAGCCTACACCTGGGGCACCTGCACCTGGAGCACCTGCCACTGGGGATCCTACCCGCTGCCCTCAGCTTCCAGTCTCCCCCCGGCTGCCTCCAGCATTCCCCTTCCCCAGCCTCAGCCTCCTGCTGCCTTCTCTGCTTCCAGAGGGCAATTCAGCTGTCAGGCTGGCCCATCTAGGCCAGGTGAGGGTGGTCCCGCATGGGGAGCTTCAACTTTCATACCAAGAAAGAACGTCTGGGTATTTTTCTAAATAAAATCAACAAACAGAGTCTCTAAGAGTGCTTTTACTTCCAATTATTAAAATAAAACATTCGATGATTATCTAAATTTTTATTTTTTAAAAAATAGAAAATATCTTTATACTATTCACATACATAATATATATAATAATAGTTCGCTGTTCTTTTCAAAAAACCTACTACATGTTTTGGGCATTGTCTTATGCCATTAAATATCCTTCGAAAGCATTACTTTTTCCAAGAAATAGTTTCTTTATATTTTTCTTATGACAAAACCTAGCGTCTTCATTTCTTTAAAAACAACAGTAGGGTCCTCCCTGGTGGCTCAGGGGTTAAAGTCTCAGCACTATCAAGCTATCAGCAGCCACTGTGGCATGAGTTCGATCCCCTGCCAGGGAGCTGACCCACACGGGGCAGCAGACCTCTCCTGTCTCGCCTGCTACTCCCCTCAGCAGTGTATTTCAGTCGATCTGCCTGCCCTGTTCCCCACTCTGTCTCTGGTGAATCCTCTCACCTCCCTGCCCCTCTGGCCTACGCCCCAGTTCTTGTATGCATAAATAAATAAAACAAATCTTAAAGAAAAAACCAACAGCAGACAATGCAGAAGGAGAAACATTCTCAGACGTGCCTCCCCCTGCTTCCCATGGCCACTGTCTGCATCCCACACGGCTGTGCAGGTGTCTGCTGTGTGTGTGCACATGCGCACACATGTGACACATGCAGAACTGCCTGTGTGAGCCCTGTCCACGTGACACCCTGTGGTCTGAGGGGCACAACTGGTTTAAGCAGCCCCTGCTGCCTGGCACCTAGTAACTTCCAGAATTTTCCATCTCTTGCTGCCAGAACATTCTGGTAGATAACTCTCAAAGCAGGTATGCAGGTTCCCCCTTTGAATTACTTCCTGGAAGTGAAAGGATGTGACTATTTTAAGATGTTCCTGCCAAGAGGCAGCAGAATGTACTGGTCAAGAGGGCACGTTCCTGAGGCAGCATCTTGGATTGCTGGCCGGGGACCCTTGGGGCCAGGTCTTCCAGGCCAGGGGCACTGTGCATGTGACTTAAGCTCTGTCCTTAGTTTTCTTGTCTCTCAAATAGGCTAACAGTGGCACATCTACTGAGAGATTTTTAAAAATTTTTCCATTACTTTATTTTCTTTTCTATCATTTTTTTATTGTGGTAGCATCAGTACCCCTATTGTCTTGTTAATGAGATTCTGCTCCATGCAGAATCCATGCAGACTTTCTGGTGGTCAAAGCTGTGTCAGAGAGGGGCGTCTGTTCTCAGGTGCCCCTGAGCAGGGCCCTGGCTCCAGAAGATCTGTGGAAGACCTGACCCTTCACTGACGTGCCCTCCCACCTTCCTCCCCAGGCCAGGAGGAGGGGGGCTGCCTGCCCCGCCCACAGTGCCCCCAAGAATGTGCCTGCCTGGACACCGTGGTCCGATGCAGCAACAAGCACCTCCAGGCCCTGCCCAAGGGTATCCCCAAGAATGTCACAGAACTGTGAGTAGCCCAAGGTGACAAAGGGCAGATTCTGCCTGACTAGGAGCTTGGGTCAGGGCTTTGCAGGAGACACTCGTTCCAAGGCAGCTCTGAGCTTCTCTTTCACCCTCTCTGTAGTTCCCCTGATGGCCTGGGTTACCCTGCCAGGGCTTCATCCCCTTAAACTAAGCTCTGCCTTTCAAATAAGAAATAACATTTCTTTTTCCCACTTGACATCCTGTCATAAGTGATCCCCCCTTTCACAAAAACTCTCACAAGTTATTTTTACTGGCTGTGTAGTATTCTACCATTTGTGTCTACTGTGGTCTTCTATATGATAGCAAACCCCCCTTTGTTGGATACTTGAGTTGTTTCCAATTTTCTATTGTGAATACTACGAGGTGACCATCTCCTTGCCTTGTTAAGACTCTGTCTGCCTTTTGCCCAGTGGACTTCTATATGTTCCCCTTGTGCCCTCAGGAGCCGCATATGGAGGTGGCCTTCTGCCCCACCCCCATCAGTCCTGGGTGTTGTGGGCTAAGGTCTTTGTTGATTTGGATTTCACACCGGAGCTCTTGGGGGCGTGAATGCAAATGTGTGTGGAAGAGGGGTGCAGAGCAAGGCTTCCTCTCACCTCAAAGTGAGAGACTGTGGTGGGCCGCCAATTCTTCCTTTGCCCTGGGCTCGGCCCCTTCAGGCCTCCGGAGCTGAGCCTTTCTTTTCCCTGTGGGCAGTACAGGAGGTTTGCTTTTGTGTTTCCTTCATGACCAATGAGGCTGGCTGTTTCTTCTCCTGCACCTTCACCACTGCAGTTCTTGTCCTGTGACTCGCCTGCCTCGCCCCTTGCCCAGTTTCCTGTTGTGGTGTTAGGCTCTCGCTTTCTCCTTGGTGCCTCCACGCCCCCCTGAGAATAGTGGGACAGCTGCCTTCTTTGAGGATACTGACGTTCAGAGCCTGGGGAAATTCCATGACCCCCTAAGCCTCAGTGCCCTTGGCTGTAAAATGGGGTTAGTTGTGTTGATGAAACAAAAGCAGATGATGAGAGACCCGTGAGCAGGAGAAGCCTGTGAATAATCATGGGACTGGCTGCAGAGGGAACTGGAAAATCCCCACCATGGAACTGAGCCTTGCTCAGGAATGTGGAGTGTGAGCTGATGGCGTTAGGGGAGCTCGATAGGGTGTGAAGACACCAAGCTTGTGTTTGGACATGTTTGGGTCTGGGACTTCCATGGTACCAGCCTCATGCACCAGCAGGTAGAGAGGGGACCCTGGAAACAGGTGGAGGCCCTGGCAGGTGACCCTGACAGATCAGATCTATTTGGCCAGGAAAATTGCAGAATAATAGGGAGGAGGCTGAGAGGGCGAGGCAGGAGGCAGGAAGGAAACAGAGAGGCTTTATATCTTAGTGACTTGTACCAAGTTTCGGGGGCACCCACCTAATGGCTTAAGAAATGTACATATTGTCTCCTGTGATTAGTGATTCTGGGCCGATTCTGTATCTGCTTATAGGAGAGGAGCGTAATGAGACGTCCCAAACCGCAGGCAAAGACCCTCCCAGCAGTGGGCACTGCCAGAGGCAGAGGTGGTTGCACTAATGCCTGTGTTCTCTCCTGCAGCTACTTGGATGGGAACCAATTCACGCTGGTTCCGGGACAGCTGTCCACCTTCAAGTACCTGCAGCTGGTGTGAGTATTCAGGCCACCAGAGGACCCCAGGCCGGCCCCAGAAGACAGGGGTCTATTGGCATCTAGCTACCACGGCTCCAGCTTTCTTGGAATTCCCTACAGACCCACTTCTGGCTTTTTTAATCTCACCCCTTCTGTTGGGAAACATCTGTGCACAGAACTGTTTTGCCACCCAGTGGCCATGCTTGGAATTGCAGTGTTCCAGATTCCCCATCTCCCCAGGCTGCCCTTTGGGCTGATCATTATCCTTAATTCAGTTCTTGCTGTCCAAATGATGATGCTTCTGTCTCTTCCAGGGACCTGAGTAACAACAAGATCAGTTCCTTAAGCAACTCCTCCTTCACCAACATGAGCCAGCTGACCACTCTGTGAGTCCCAGCAGGGAAGGTGGGGGAAGTTGTAGTCAGGCCTCCCAGACCTTCCCAGGCCCTGGCCACTCTACCTGGCCTGCGGACTCCCTCAGCCATCAGGGGTGCCAGGGCCTGCTGGCCAAAAAGATATTTTAAAAGACATTTTAAATTGTGAAATATGACATATATCTTGAAAAAAATAGAAATGAGTGTTATAATCATAAAGCTAACACAGTTACAAATACCGAAGGCGTAATGACAGAGCACAGCTGACACCCCAAAAGTCCAACCCACCATTATTATTCCTCCCTTGTCCCAGCCATGGTTTTTATCATGTTGCCATCTACCTATGCATTTATAGACAATGGTGCTGGTCTGACATCACATGGAGCCTCTACTCTGTCGTAGCCCTCAGCCCAGATTTAGCAACTCCCCTTATTGAGAGTTTATTGGGAGCTTCGGTATCAAGTGATCTATGACCCGCGGGAGAACTTTTCCAAGTTGGCCTGACTTTTGTCCCTTGTCTACGGTTGAGGGAATTCATAGGGAACAAGCCCAGATCTCACATCTCACTTGGCCAGAGCCTCAGCCCACACTCTCATTCATGGTTCAGCCTCCCTGTAAGAGCTACTGAGCAAAACCAGCCCGGTATCGTGAGCTTTCGCTGGGCTCTAACATGCTTTCTTCTCCCCCCACCCCGCTGCAGGATCCTCAGCTACAATGCCCTCCAGTGCATCCCGTCTCTGGCCTTCCAGGGGCTGCGCTCCCTGCGCCTGCTGTAAGTCTTCCTGCTCTTCCTTCCTTAGGGCAGCCTGCCACCCACTCATGGGCAGAGATGTGCCCATTCCTGGGGCTCCCAATCCTGGGGATCAGCTAGAGAATGAATGGGAAAGCTATCAGAGAAATGGGGGCCTCTGTGTCCCCCAAATTGTATTTCAGTGTGTGGGGTGTGTCTGAAAAGGGGTAGGGGGTTCCCCAAGATAAGGTAACCTCTCATTTGCATGTGATGGAGAAGACTTGCTTGCTTGCAAGAGATTTGTGAACATTTTCTAAGAATTCCCGCTGTGAGGCTTTGGCCTTGTGCTCAAAGGCTTCTGTCAGGCCTGCTAGGACAGCCCAGCATGTCCCGCCCTGGATTCTCCAGCAGGCCTACCTTCAGCCCCCACCTATGACTCTGTAGTAACTTCCTACCCCTCAAGCTCCCAGCCAAGAGAGGCGGGCCCAGGGCTGCATTTCATTGGTTTCCCCAACCCTCCAACACACTGGAACTTGTGCTGATTTTTTTTCCCCCCCATTTTTAAGTTCCATTTATTGAGGTAATATCGGTTGACTACACTTTATGCTTCAGGGGTATATGTTTATACCTCCGCAAATGTCCTCACGCCACATCCACCAGCCAAGCCCCCATAATCTTCCACCACTAGGAAGGCGAAACTACAGGCTTCTGGAAGGGCTGAGTGGCAGGGAGTTCTGGGATTTTGGGGGGCTCCTTCTCTCCTGACCCAGCCTGAGGGCAGGTGTTGACCTCCTAGGGCTGATGGAGTTGGGAGGAGAGTGAGGCCTCCCTCAGTCTGGCCTCTGGCCCACGGCCCCTTCTCTCCCCAGGTCCCTGCATGGCAACGAAGTCTCGGCCCTCCCGGAGGGAATCTTCGCAGATGCAACCTCCCTGTCTCACCTGTAAGTGGCTCCACTCAATTCTCAGGAACTCTGGGTTTAAACAGAGCTTGGATTCAAAGAAAGACCCCACTCCCCAAGACTGGGAGAGTTTGTTGCTTTTACCCTGAAATGAATTAAGCTGTGAACGTCAAATGCTCTCCATTTCAGGCCCCTTTAGTCCCACCAGTCGCAACAGTGGGATTCGAGATCACTTCTTGACAAGCAAGAGTAAGAGCCGAAACGACCGTTTCTTGATGGCTAAGCACTTGCCCTGCCTTTGCTAATTGAATCCTCACAGCAACCCTACAACACAGCTACTGTCACTCCTAGTTTACACGAGCGGCTCCCCCAAGTCACTCAGCTGACAGGGGCTGAGGTCGGCGTGGAGAGCCGGCTCTGAAGCCCACACCAGTGTTGTGCCTCCAGCCTCACACGCGCAGGGAGAAGCGTTGGGAATTGACTCCCTGCAAGAAGCGGTATAATTGGACATATATTTACTTCCAAAACCATTTAGCAGGCTATACCATGAGGATTCTTATAAAGTATCTTCAGTTTCTCCAAAGGCTAAATGTAAAATTATAATAGGACCTAGCGGTTCCGCTCCTCATCACACACCCCAAAGAACTGAAAGCAGGGATACCTCGTTGACAGCAGTATTATTCACACGCTAGCCAGAGAGCAGGAATGAGCCCCAAGTGTCCATTGACAGATGAATGGATCAACAAAAATAGGACAGACACGTGCAGCAGGTCATGATTCGGCCCTAGGAAGGAAGTTCTGGCACATGCTAATGGAATAACCCAGACATGAAAGGGCACCTACGGCATCACTCTACTGGTCTGGGGCCCCCAGCTGGAGATGGGGGTCTGGGCAAAGGCCAGGTAGGGACAGTGTTGGTAAGGGATCCCGATCACGCCCATGCACAGGGGCTTCTTTCTACCTGTCTTTGGTAAATTTGATTGGGAGCTTGTTTTCTGCTGACTTTAGGATTTCTCAGGACCCACATTGCAAGTGCTTCTCTCCAGAGAGCATTTGGGCTCCTCTGTGCTACTGTTGCTCCAGGCCCACCCACTTCCCTTGCGACCTTCTGGGCCATGACAATGTCTGCTTTGGCTCCCATCGGGCCGGATCAGGCCCTTTCAGACCACCTTTCCCGCCCTCTGATCCCCGCTCTGTGTATCTGATGCTTGGGGTTTGAAAGTGCACTTGGCTACCTTTCTTCCTTCCCTAAGTACAACCTGGTCTTGTCTCCAGCTCAAAAGACAGTAGACTGGTGTCAGTGACGTACCTAGATGAACCTGTGAATGCAGAGGAAATGAAAATTAATTATGTCACGTCTATGAGATGAATTTCCTTTGCTCTCCTACTGAGGGGTGTGCGTTGCTTGTGCTTTTGGGCAGGCATTTCTTCAGCAAACATTTACGGAGTGCCGGCTCGTGTCAGGCGCGGCGGGGGAACTTAAGGTTCCTGCTCTCAGGAAGCTTCAGTCCAGTTGAAGCAGACAGTGATGCACATGAATAAATTCCCCGGGAGAAGAGGTGCAGCTCAGGGGAGGGAGAGTTTGAAGTTCTGTGTGTGACACACTCTACAGTTCGTGCTGCTGTGCAAAGTTGTTTTGGCCCCAGTTACACTAATACAAAGCCTTGGCATGAGCAGACCAAACACCTATTGTTTCAGCTGTTTCCAAGCTGTTGATCAACCATTAGGAGTATTTATACTTTTGTAGGGTATGAGCCTGAACCCACAGACCTTTGAGATTGACAAGGGGCAATGGCTGCCCCTCCCTCTGTGGCTCAGCTGGGCCTGTGACTCTCCAATCCCACTGAGTTTACAGGAGCTTTATCAGGAAAAATGAGCCCCAGTTGAAAGTGAACTACTGGTGCTACCGAAGTAGCCACAGAGATCAGGGCTTTGGCTAAACAAACATAAGCTCGAGATGTTGATTTCAGGGTGGCTAAGTCTGCTTTGTACGGAAACAAGGAGAGCTCTCATTGGTCAAGCCAGGATGCATAGCTTTAAATAGTTTTATGTTACCTGTGCTAGATTTTGTTCATCTCTATTTCCATTTTTTTTTTTGAAGATTTATTTATTTATATAAGAACTGGGGTACAGGCCAGAGGTGCC
Source organism: Talpa occidentalis (assembly GCF_014898055.3). Lineage (NCBI taxonomy): Eukaryota > Metazoa > Chordata > Mammalia > Eulipotyphla > Talpidae > Talpa > Talpa occidentalis. Next base: position 23,342,469 of record NW_023605194.1, read on the forward strand.
AGAGGATGAGAGAATTCACTAGAGACAGAGCAGGGAGCAGAACAGGCAGACGGACCAAAAGCACTGCTGAGGGGAGCAGCGGGCGAGACAGGAGAGGTCTGCCGCACCATGTGGGTATCTCCCAAGCCGGCCGGAAATTGAACCCGCGCTGCAGTGGCTGCAGACAGCCCCACAGTGCTCAACCCGCTGAATCACCAGGAAGGCCCTATTACCATATTTATATTAAAAGTCAGAAAGGGGGCCTCCCCGGTGGCGCAGCGGTTGAGCGCTCGGTTGCGAAGCTGCCCGCAACCTCTGTGGTACCGGTTCGATCCCAGGCTGCTCCCCGGCCTCCGGAGGGTCCCACATGGCGCGCAGACCTCTCCTGCGGCCTGCTGCTCCCCTCAGCAGTGTACTTCGGTCCTTCTGCCTGCTCTGCTCCCCACTCTGGCTCTGGTGAATTCTCTCACCCTCCCGCACTTCTGACTGTACTCAGTGCTTGTATAAACAAAACAAACAAACAAAATAAATAAATAAATAAAGCATGCCTCTATAAAAAAAAAAAAAATCAGAAAGGTATTTACACTCGAGGTGCAATTTGCTGTCATTTGGGGGATGGAATATATTTGGGAATCAGGAAGATTAACAACCACCTCAGACTTAAATCTTTTTGGTATTTTCTCTACATGAGCTTCAGGACCAAAAGAAGCATTCATAATAAACTTTAAACTGCTGCTCATTACCAGCCTACACTCCTGCAGTGTCCTAGAAAACATTTAAAATAAACTATTTTTTAATGTCAATATTAATCTGTTGAGTGTAAGCACTTTAAATATGCCATAATTTTTGTATTCCTGTTATTTTTTAAAAAACAGTGTTTTTTAAAACATGCTGGAGCTTCAAATAAAATCAGATCTGGGCTTCCTCTACCTGTTCAGGGGGGAGAAGACGGTTTCTCCCCATCCTGCTGGCCAGCATGGATACCGACAGCAAATCAGGACAGAAAAATTAAATACACATTGAGCTTGAACCTACTTTCCTTTCCCAGCTGCAATATTCCCTCGGTGCCCATTTTAGTTTCAATGTGCTTGTCTTTCTCCCCGGTCTTAATTGCAGGCTCTTTATCAAATCATAAAGTGAGCCCCAGAGATGTTAAGAGCGCCACTCAAGTTCGCCCGGCAGCTGAGCAGCTGTGTAGAGGCTGGGGCCCAAGTCTTGCTTAGCTTGCTCTGTAAGAGCACACAATTGGGGCCTCTCTGGTGGTGCAGGCAGTTGAGCGTCGCACTGTGAAGCTGTCTGCAGCCTCTGCAGTGCGAGTTTGATCCCGGCCGGCGAGAATCCCACATGGCACGGCAGACCTCTCCTGTCTTGCCCGCTGCTCCCCTCAGCAGTGTATTTCTTCAGTCTGCCTATTCTGTTCCCCGCTTTGTCTCTGGTGAATCCTCTCACCCCCTGTGCCTCTGGCCTGTACCCGGGTTCTTGTATAAATAAATAAAATCTTTTTAAAAAATAATTTAAAAAAAAGAGCACACAGTCATCAGCTGTGCTGTTTTGGGGAACTCCTGCTCAGAGTCACCGTTTTTGCATCAGACTCAGCCCATCTCAGGAGGTCTGCTTCTTCCATATGGCCCAGAAGCAGGTGGAAAATGGCAGTGCCCCTTCTGGTTAGTAGAGAAAGGTTCCCTCTCTCATTAACATTATGCAGCCTTGTGTTTTCAAAATAATGTTGATTGAAATGAACTTCAGGTATGAGGCCCTGACTTCTCTATATGCTCTGGCTCCTTTGTCCCCCCAAATCAATATCTTGTTCATCTCTAAATCTCTGACCGTCGTTTCGGGAGCTTAAGTGCTTGCCTGCTGACCTGGCAGGACGTCAAGAGGGTGGCTGCGTACGGGCAAGGAGCAGACAGCCTCGCTCCAGCACAAGCAGGCTCCGCTTTCTATCAACATTTACATGCATTTCCTCTGCCACTAGAACCCCGCTTTTACCGGTCTGTTCTAGAGAGATGCTCCCCCCACCCAGAGAGGTGTGTGCAGGAGTGTTCACTGCCTCGGGGCACAACCAGACCGGCAACAAGGAAATTGCTCAGTGAACCGCGAGAGGCCCAGTCTTTAGGGTACTGTGGAGGAGTTTGAAAAATGACCTGCACCTATAGATGCTGATCCGGGCAGATCTCTAGGATGTGCTGTCCAGTGACAAGAAGCAAGCTGCCCACGGGTGATGTGCAGCATGTGACTGTGATTCCTGAACAAGAACCATGTGTGTAAACATGGGAAAGCCCCACACTTGAGCCTGGGGACCATGTGACCACGTGACCACGTGTCCTGTGGCTGCAGTGACAGGGCGTCGGCCTTTGTTGTAAGGTGGACACAGTGAGTTTACTTGATGGTCACTGGGGGACCATCCCGTCCCGGGGCTGTTACCACAGCGGGACAATGCCATGGCATGGCTGGCTCACACACGTGTGCAGGTATGTCTGTGAGCTAAACCAGGAATTGCCATGTCGGAGGCGACTGCTTTGGTAATTGGAGCGATGTTGCACAAGTGCGCTCCGCAAGAGTCACGCCACGTTGCAGTAACATGTGAACGTGCCTTTACTTTGAGGTGGAAGGCACGTCGTGGAAAGTCGGAGACTCTGGTGCATACAGATGAGGGGCATTTAGTCCATTCACAGCCCTGGGTGAGCTGCAGGCCTTTGCTTTGTCTGCAGTGCTTGGGATGGTTTATAATGAGAATCCATTCATGGGCTCCTCATTTAATTAAAAATGTAAAGAAAAAGAGGGTAGGCTTCAGAGTCACAAGCTCTGGATCTGGCTCCGGGGCTGCCCTTCACTAGTGGTGTGACCCCAGGGAAATTACTTGGTCCAGGGGAGGCCTCATTCCCACATCTTTGAGATGAAGAAAAGAGAACTTAGACTAGGGGGCCAAGAGGATTAGCTGCACTAATATGGGGAAAGCAGCTGGTTCATCACAGCAGTGAAGGTTGATTCCTCTCTCCTCTGTGCACTTGAGGCAATGCATTCAGAAGAGGCCTCAACAGCAGGGGTTCAAATCCCAGCACCCCCCTTGCCCTGTGCAATCTTTGGCATGTATCCCCATCTTTTTTAGCCTTAGTTTCAACATGTAAGATGGGAATGGTCGGGTGTGGTAAGGACTGTGTAAGATAATACATCTGAAATGCTTAGCACAGTTCAGGCTCATGCAGTGGCAGCTTTTTTTTTGCCAGCCAGCCCCTGGCATAGTGTCCAGCACAGTAGGTGCCCGGTGGGTGCAGGACCCCATGAAGTTGTAATGCCTATTTCTCTCCACTCTCTGATCCAGGGCCATTGGTGCCAACCCCCTGTACTGTGACTGCCACCTCCGCTGGCTGTCCAGCTGGGTGAAGACAGGCTACAAGGAACCAGGCATTGCCCGCTGTGCCGGGCCCCCGGACATGGAGGGCAAACTGCTTCTCACCACGCCTGCCAAGAAGTTTGAATGCCAAGGTGAGCCCAGGAGCCCAAGAGCAGGGTGGTGGCTACCAAGTTGCATCCCCACCCCCTGCTGCTGGAGTCCCACAGGACCCTGACCTTCACGGGCCTTCTGATGCTCCTGATGTTCCTGCGGTGCCCGGTGGGGTGAGGGTGGCAGGAACAAGGTACCTGCTGCTTGTTAGCATGGCTGCCTTCTAGTCCTGACATACAGTGGACGAAATCTCACGCCGTAAGGGCTTTAATCCCTCCCTGGGGTGATATAAGGGAAATAAAAATAACAGCAGTGTTTCTGGAAGCTCCAAGACTCTCAGCAGCTCGAGAAAGCACTCAGTCCTCCTTTCGGTAGAAATTGTGCTCAGCAATTAGCTTAAACCCTTGAGTTCACTGACATTTGCAGGAATACAGGGCTTGAGTGTGATTGGAGGCTCCCTGCCCTGGTCATCTGTAAATACTTACTCAGGGATTGATTGATTGACCCAAGGTCCAAGCCCAGGAGTCCTACTGAGCAGAGGGAGGTGGTGGAGTCACTGCCCCAGGCCCAGCTTTGTGTGCAGGAGCACAGCTGGGGGGGCACAGCGGAGGCCAAGGGGTACAGCCTCTGCCCTCCCTAAGCTGACAGACCACTGTCGGAAGTGAGGCTGACGACTGCGAGTTAATGAGGAGCCCTGGGCCACCAGCATGCAGGATGCTGTTACAGAGGAACAGTTCAAAGGGGCCCCATCTGTGGCCTGGCTGTTGGCAGTTGGGAACAGGCTAATTTATGTGGAAACATTTGCTAGGTATTTATTTAGTGGGGTGGGGAGGGTACTAGTTAGTGGGTTTTGTTTTTTGTTTTTGCCTTTTTATTGGAATATAAATGCATTCCAGAGTGTGCACCCACCCTAAGTATCTTGCTGAATTTTCACTAATTGAACACAACAAGTAACCAGACCAAGAGACAGAATCCCACCTGTACCCACGAAGTTCCCAAATGCTTCCTTCCAGTCACTACTGAAAAATGTTCCTATTTTTCTTTGTGTTCATGCCTCTTGGGCAGAACATGTGATATTTCTCACTCTAGGAGTCTGAGCAGAGACCTGAGTGAACCGGCTGGTCTGGCTGTTTATTCATGTGAGGTCCTAGAGCCCCTCACAGCTGGTACCCCAGGTGGCAGGGCTGCCTGCTCCCCGTCCACCTCCAAGTTCAGGGCAGGGCCACCAGTGAGTCCTGGAGGGACTGGAGAAGGCCCTGACTGTAGCCAGGAGGCCCGGGAGAGGGCCCCTCAGCTCACCCTCCGAGAGGAAGGACTTCAAGGCCAGCTGACCCTTTCCCTGAGCACTGCCCCCTTGCAGAGCGGGGTCTGGCCACTCGAAGTTCCCTGAGCGGTGTCTCTCTCTGCTGAGGTGGCCATCCTCACCATCATGGTCAGTGGGCAACAGAGCTGGGGTAACTGCCTTGGAAGCTTGTGAGGGGACCCTTCAGTCTCAACTGATGGCCGCCGCTGCCTGTTAAGCACTTTTTCCGCATTAGCTCGTTTGGTTCACGTGACCCATGAGGCAGGGGCTATTATTGAGCCCATGTTACACAGAAGGGCCTGGAGGCCAGAGAGGAGGCCTGTGAAAAAGGGACCATGGAAGGAGGCTGTAAGCATGACCCAAATGAAATATAGGAAGGTGCAAATATCTGGTGCCTGCAGGTGGGGGTTCTGTACCCAGCCTTTTCCTACCAACCTACACTAATGCTAACCTACACTAATGCTAACCCTTGCTGCAGGTCCCCCCACCTTGGCTGTCCAGGTCAAGTGTGATCCCTGCTTGTCCAGCCCATGCCAGAACCAGGGCACCTGCCAGAAAGACCCCCTTGAGGCATACAGGTGTGCCTGCCCCAGCGGCTACAAGGTGAGTGCAGGCTGAGGTGGGGCAGCGGGGCAGAGGGCTGCTGGTGCGCTCAGGGAGGCAGGTTGGCTGGGTCTGTCCGGTTTGCCCCTGTGCCCCAGTGCCCGGAGCAGTGCCTGAGTGAAAGTTTGAGCCTGTGACAGAATGAACGAACACGTGGATGAACATGGAACTCCAGGACTGGGCGCCTGGCCCAGGAGGCTGGCTGTCTTTGTCGAGCCTGGGTTTCCCCGAGGCCCCATCGCTGACTTTGTCCCCAGGGCCGAGACTGTGAGGTGTCCCTGGACAGCTGTTCCAGCAGCCCCTGTGGAAATGGCGGGACCTGCCGCGCGCTGGAGGGCGAGGATGCGGGCTTCACGTGAGTAGCTGGAGGGCCGAGCCCAGGGGGTGGGTGTTGACTGGGTCCCAGCCTCGGTGTTAGCCTTGGTGTCAACATGTAAGATGGGAGTTCGCATGTTACTGGCCCGTCTCCAGTCCCACGGCCCAGCCCCTGCTCTGCTCTGGGGGAGATGCCAGGAGGCTCTCCTCGCCCACCTGCCCGCGCCTGTTGCCAGGGCAGGAAAGCAGGGGGAGACGAGGGAGGGATGAGCTGCTGTCCTAGCCCGCTCTCGGCTGCTCCCTGCCCTGCAGGCCCCAGGAGGGTCTTCTGCGGGGCACTGGGAATCCATGGCCAAGGGCAAATTTAGGAGCAGTTTGGGAATGCTTTAAACCCGTATCACCTCCATTCATGCCCCAAACCTCCAGCTGAGGCCAATACTGCCCTTCCTCAGCTCCTTCCCACTAAGTTCGACCCCCACGACAGAACCCAGGCTGCCACAGTGACGGGGCGGGGGCTGCCCACAGTGGGAGTCAGTCCCGGTGACACCTCCGGGGCTCCCCACCGTCTCACAAGCCACACTGGTCACCCTGCGGCCTGCTTCCCATTGCTCAGTGAGGCGGGGAGTGCACGGCAGTAACAGGTCCTCCCGGCACAGACACGGCCATCCAGGAACCCCCACCCCACTTCCCCCAGGCCCCTCAAGGGTGGGCCCCTCGCCCTCCCGGACCTCTCCCACACCTGGAGATTTTCTGAGGAAAACATAGTATTTAGTTGCTAACAGCAAATTGCCAGACAAACTGACTCTTCAGAAAATGGCGTTGAATCTCCTGGCAGTAATGGCCGAACCAGCGTCTGGACAGCTCTGGACACCTCTGGACGCCCAAATTGCCGGAGGAGACATAGGGAGCGCTGAGGACCTCTCTTTCCCTGGTCGCCTTGGAAAAGGTGTCCTCACCAAGGCTCTGTCCCCCTCTGGGCTTTGGCAGCAGCCCCCTCCTCATTTCCCCCTCCTCCAAGTCCCCTCCTCCAAGCCCCTCCTCACTTCCCCGACTCCTGGGTTGGGGTGAGGGGAGTGCCTGTGGAGAGTGGGGAGCTGAGCAGTACCCCGAGAAACTTCCTTTGCTGGGCAGAAAGCGGAAACAGTTGGCGGGGTGGAGCGCAGCTGTGATTCACCCCTGTGCCCCCAATGGGCAGCCCCCTCACACCTAGCAGCCCTACAGACTGGGGAGCTTTTGGGTCCGGCCTTTAAGTAGAAAGGGGTACTTGCCTGAGTTACCCCCAACCCTGAGACTCCATTATGCCACCACTCTCACTACCTTTACCCCAGCCCCCTCCAGAGGAAGCTTTCTGAAATGCAAAGTTAAAAACCTTGGGGGTGGGAGGGGAGAATTAAACTCTGGGGTCATGCCCCAAAACAATGAATTTCAAGCCTTTTTGCACACATGCCCTTTTCACACATTCCTACGTGATAGGTGAAGATTTTCCTTGTAAGTTCAATTTTTCATTAGCAAGGAGGTAATTTCCAGGATGCTGTAAATATTGTTAACATTAAAAAATACAACTGACACTCTTTAAATCACCCTTTTATCATTCTGATTCCATCATTCAATGGAATTCAATGGAATCTGAATAGCATAGCAATTTTATACAATTTAAAAATCACTCAAAAAAAAGAAAGACATAAACAGCTTAAACATGTTCCTCTGTAACAGTTTAAACATTTTACCTCATTCCTTTTTCTTCTAGAATTGGTATTTCCATCTTAATTCCCTGTTCCTGCATTTCTCATCTAATTTAATGTTTCTATGCTTGAGTCTTTTCTTGAGTATCCCACTGTACTTCTCTGCCACCAACATGAATTTTTAAATTACATTTAAAGTTCTTTTCTTTTTTTTTTTTTTAACCATATACTTCTGATGGAAAGTTTCTTTTGTGTTGAGTTATCATTACAATTACTGTAACATACAGGGATGCAACACTGTAAGTGTATTGTACAATTAGATTGAGAATTACTACACAAAAAAGTAAACTTTTATTAGATGGTCTCTCTGCATGAAATAGATGGAGTTTTGGGGGTGTTCTTTTCTTCCCTCCATTGGTTCTCGTGCCCATGCGTGAATCTTACAGCATGAGAGAGGACCTAGCAGCCAATCTATTCCTTATATAGATGTAAGGTATAAATGCCCAGAAAGTTTGTTCACATAAAAAAAAAAAACCCATGGGATTAGCAGGAGTTGTTTATAGCCATGTCACTCAATTCTTTGAAACCCTTCCGAGTTTGTATGCCCAAAACCCCACAGTCATCTGTCATCAAAAAATATTTTTAATCCTCTATCAGCGGACAATTCCATGAGGACTTCCTTCCATTATTTTTAACATAGGGAACTGGAAACCTCTTGACTTGCAAAAGCATTTGTTTGTTCCCTTGGAAATATCAATATTCCTAAGTGTCCCTTTACTTGACACCTGAGAATTTGGGGCCACAGGCATGTCTCACTTGGACCCTGACTGGAAAAGTTGTATGTCCCATTCTGGACCTCTGGGGATTGTTTAAGGAAGAATACATGCGGATAGCTCTGCCCCATCACCTTCCTGCTCTCCTCTTTTGGGGTTCTTGGCTAACTCATCACCTCCTCCAGGATGTCTGCCTTGACCACTCCCTCTCAGGAGAATTAGCTGGCCCCTTCCCCTTCCTATTGCTGCACTATCCTGACTTATCACATCTTATCAGCTTCCCCACTGGACTATGAGTCTCATGTAGAACAAGCTTGTTTACATGTAACCCCCCCACACCCTCCTACACCCACATGTAGCAAGGGCCTGGCCCAAAGTAGGGCCACGTTTTTTGATGGTTTTGACCAGTGGCCACAGGCTTTCACCAGCACCTCAGGAAGGCTGCTGCCCAGCATGCCTCTCTCTCCTCTGCTTCCCACAGTTGTTCCTGTCCTACCGGCTTTGAAGGACCCACCTGTCGGGTGAATACGGATGACTGTGTGGGGCATGCATGTGCCAACGGGGGCACCTGTGTGGACGGTGTGGGCAACTACTCCTGCCAGTGCCCCCGGCAGTACACGGGTAAGTGTGTCAGGGTTTGCGTGTCTGTGGGGAGGCCAGGAAGAGACACCCCCAGCCCCATTTCTGAGGGCAAAAGGGCTGCCCCAGTGTCTTCAGGTTCAGCTGTGCTGGCCACCTGGCACAGCATGGGGGCAGCTTCTCTCCTGCCCCTACCTTGTTCTTTCCCCAGGAAGGGCCTGTGAGCAGCTAGTGGACTTCTGCTCTCCGGATTTGAACCCATGCCAGCATGAGGCCCAGTGTGTGGGCACTCCAGACGGGCCCAGGTCAGTGTCGCATGATTCCAGGGTCAGGGAAGGGCATGGGCCAGCTGGTCACCTCTGCACACCCTCCCCATTCTACTTCCTCACCTGTCAAGTGGGTTTGGTCTCAGCTGAACAGAGTTCCCGTGAGTCAGCATGGGCTCGGGTGGCTGTGGGCAAGCTTTGCAGCAGGTAGACCTGGATTTACAGCCTGGCCTTGAATGGGTGGCTCTGAGCCTCGGTTTTCTCATCTACACACTGGGTGCCCCCGTAGCTTCCTCCCGGATGGCTGCAAGGATCATATATGAGCAAAAGCATGGACGATGCTGAGCTCCATGCCTAGCACCTGACATCTTAGCCCTCCATATGCAGCCACAGTCATTTCAGGTCCTCAATTGCTCATTCCCAATGACGTAATTCACAAAATTCTGAAATCCAAAAGCCTGTTGGAAAACAAAACCTACCTGACTTAAGCATAGTTGGTAATAAATGCTGACCTGTATTCCAGTCACCCATCCATGCAGTGTGCACATGTCCATTTTGCTGCAGAAACATGGACATGGTTGACTAGGGGCTGCCCCAGAACCCCCTGCCATGGTATGCAATATGACGCTGCAGGCACTTCCTGTAACTTCCCCAAATCCAAAAAGTTCTGAGTTCAAAAACCTCTGGCGGTGTGGATAAGAGTCATTATCTGTGTCATCATCGTGGTTACTGGCCCGTGGCTGTGCTTTGTCACCTGAAGTCTGCTGCTTGCTGCTTCAATGTCACAGGTCTTTTTTTTTTTAAATTTATTTATTTATGCATACACAAACTGGGGAACAGGCCAGAGATGGGGGGTGAGAGGATTCACCAGAGATAGAAGTGGGGAGCAGAACAGGCTGATTGACTGAAATACACCGCTGAGGGGAGCAGCGGGTGAGACAGGAGAGGTCTGCTGCACCATGTGGGTCACCTCCCTGGCTGGGGATTGAACTTGTGTTGCAGAGGCTGCGGATAGCTTCAAAGTGCTGATATGTAACCCCTTGGTCATCAGGGAGGCTCCACCAGTCTTTAAAACATTGCTCCCATCTGCAATTTTGCAACCTTAGTCTCAAACAATTCAATGGACAGGATGGGGCTTCATAAGGTCTGGGTCTGAGGGACCCAATACCAGCCACCTGGGCTGAGGGGAGTAGCATCCTCCAGGAAGCCAACTATTCAGCTGGATCTGCCCTGGGCCTCTGCCCGAAAGAGGGCAGACACTGCATCCATGGGCGACCTCTGTGGTGGGGATGGCGGCCCCTCCTCAGGGGCTGCACCTCAGGCGGAATGAAGCAGGGCTGCACCTGGCCCCTCACTGGGCTGGGCGGCCCCCCATTGCATGGCAGCCCCACATGACATGCAGGCATGTTCTCCCAGCAACTGTCTTGGGGGAAGAGGCACTAATTCCCATGGTGCCTAGCGTCTGTCTGAACCTGTAAGTGTTCACTTGCACTCACTGAGTGAGCGAGGGAGTGGCTGTAAGTGGATGAGTGGATGGTCGTGGCTCTGGTTTTCAGACTGTAGCTCAAGACCTGGTGGATTGTGATCAGTTGGATTAACAATAAAAAGGAACTTGGAAAATATCAGAGAGCATCGTGCCATTTTATAGAGTAAGGATAAGTATGGCGCGTGAAACTGGCTTCAGTGGTATATGTCTCTGAGTGTGTGCTCACAGGCATGTGTATTGGGTAGAAAGTGTTTCTTAGAGCTTGAAAAACACTGGGAATGTGTGAAAAGTCTGGGCAAGAGCAGGATCTACCTGTCAGGTTGTGTGGATGAGCTGTGGGGTTTGTAGTTTGCAGTTTGGAAGGGTTTCTCAGAAGGGATAACTGAATGATGGTTGGGATGTTCACCAGAGGCTTCCTGGAGGAGGTGAGGTATTGGCCTGGCTGGACCTGGCAGGGAGAGAGAGGAGGGTATTCAAGTCACAGGTGTGAAGGCACGGGAATACTGGGTAGGGTGAGGAGTGCTGCCGGTGGAGACAGGTCTAACCACAGGGTGGGCTTGATGTGGGGGGAACTGGACAGGCACATCTTGGAAGGTCATGACTGAAAATGGGAGAAGGAGGAGGGCTCTTTATTTTATAGGCACATGGCTGGTGGAAGTAGATCTTAGATAGCAGCGAGGCCTGGTGGGAGTCAGAGGTTGGGGGGTGGTGGCATTAGCCCTGCTGATTGTGGGGTGGAGTGGAGAGGGCCTGTGACTCCTGGCAGTGCTGGGAGGCAGCAGGAAGAGGGAAGTCTGGCTTCGGCTGTGCTGTTGGTGAGGGTGGATCCTCTGTAGCAAGATTCCCCTCTCCTCACGCTGCTAGGTATCTGCCCTCCCGGCCCAGGGCCCCCGCCTCAAGCCCACGCAAGCTCTCTTTTTGCACTAGGAAAGGATCACTGTGTGGGTTGAGGCATCTCTGTACACAGCGCTTTGTTTGGGGGACCCCACAGACCCACAGCGCCTTGATGCTGTCTGTCACACACAGCCCCCAGAGCCCCAGGCTCTCCTGGCTGAGCTCTGGGCTGACTGCCTACCCCACCCCTGCCCCCCAAGGTGTGAGTGTGCACCCGGCTATTCAGGTGACAACTGCAGTGAGAACCAGGACAACTGCCAGGACCACCGCTGCCAGAACGGGGCCCAGTGCATGGACCAAGTAAACAACTACTCCTGCCTCTGCGCCGAGGGCTACACGTGAGTCTCCTAGATGCACCATGGTGATGCCTCCTCGCCCCTGGGCTGGCCAGAGCCGCAGGCTGGCCTGCAGGAGGGAGAAGCATCATCACCTGGGAGTTGGATGCTGGGGTTTTAAGGGTGGCCGCGCCAGACACCAGCTGCGTGGCCTTGGGAGAAATTCCCTAACTACTCAGAGCACCGGTCCTGCTTGGTGGAGGGAGTGGGGAATGGGTACAGATGAGCCGTGCCCTGTCACTCACCCACCCAGCAAGCCTCTGCAGACACATCTAAAGCCAGGTTTTTGTTGTTGCTTGTGCTTTGGTGTCACATCTAAGAAACCACCGCCCAATCCAAGTTAGAGAGTACTTGGTGAAGAGCACAGTGAAGATTATATTTATGTTGTCTTCTTAGAGTTTTATAACTGTAGCCCTTAAGCTTCTCAAACACTGGTGTGCACACCAATCACTGGGGATCTTGTTAGGAAGCAGACTTGGGGGGCTTTCTGTTTCTGCCAGGGGCCCAGGTGATACTGATGCTGTTGTCCCAGGACGACCCTGTGTCTCAGCTTGTTTCCTAGTGCCCTTCTGGCTCTTAGCTCTCCTGGAAAAGTGTTTTTTGGAGCATCTCCATCTCTGCAGGGGACCAGTTTCCCATGATGTTTGGTGGATTTGTCTCCTGGACTGTGGGAGAAGAAGATGCCCTTGTGCCTCCGCCCTGCCCTCTCTGACCTGTGTGCTTTTCCTCTCAGTGGGCAGTTCTGTGAGACCTCTTCCCGCCCGCCTGCCCCCAGGAGCCCCTGTGAGGGGACTGAGTGCCAGAACGGGGCCCACTGTGTGGACCAGGGCAGCCGGCCCGTGTGCCAGTGCCTCCCGGGCTTCGGTGGCCCCGAGTGCGAGAAGTTGCTCAGTGTCAACTTTGTGGATCGGGACACTTACCTGCAGTTCACTGACCTGCAGAACTGGCCTCGGGCCAACATCACATTACAGGTGCATGCCCAGGGGCCCTGGTCCAGAGGGGAGTCAGGCAGTGGGGATCCTGGCTTCCCGTTAGAGCATCAAGACCCACCTCTGCCCAGGACAGCTGTGAGGACCCACTCTGGAGTGGGTGTCAGGATCTCAGCTTGAACTAGCTGAAGTGCAGTTGGAGAGGTTATTGGGTCACAAAACCTCTCTCAGAGAAGGGCGGGGGTGGGTGACCTGCCGGAACTAGACTTGCCAGGCTGCTCTCCACCATCTCGAGTCTCACCTGCTCCCAGCTTCAGTCCCCAGGCTGCGGACAGGCTTCCTCCAGGGGCCTGGATCATCGTCAGAGTTAGTTCTGCACTTATGTTGTCAACCAAAAGTCCCCACGTTCCTTTATTTTTGCCATTTCATGACCCATACTTCACCTCAGAGCATCATCATGGTGAGGGAAAAAGATGCAAGTCCCAGTTCAACAGCACTGATGGATAGTATAGGCATTTTGCTAAATATTTTCTGGGGAGAGCAGAGTAGATTACAGTGCTCACCACAATAAAACACTTTTTTAAATGTGCAACTCTAAAATTTACAATTCTTAGTGATCTCTCGCCCCCAAATTCTATTCCCTACCCCAGATACCACACCTTCCTTCTCTTGCTTGTCCTCCTTTTTCCTCAGAGCCCTTCAGCTTCTCAAACACACTTACTCTGCTCTTCCCTCAGGCATGTCTGCCGCGTCCTATCCACTCACACCCGCCACAGGCCAGACCACAGCCAGTCTAGCCCCTCAACAAAATAAAACTCACCCAAACCCTAAGCAGCCTTGCTTGACCTGCCAGCTCTAGTTCAGAGACCAGAGCTCTGGTCGGCCTGATGCAGACCCAAGCCCATCCCTGGACCAACCGCTGACCTAGGAGGCGAGGTGTAAGGGTCCGCCCAGCTTGTCCATGTGCCAGCTTGAGAGACTAGGGCAGCTGGGAAGTTAGGTCAGAGGGTGTCAGTATCTTTATCAGAGGAAAGGAAGAGAGGAAAGGAAGGCAAGAAAAACAAAGCATCCTGACTCTTACCGCCTCATAGGAGGGTCTCCTCACCCCGAGGCAAACCCGCTTTTGTTTCCAAGGCGCCAGTATCTTCTGAGTGGCTCCTTCGGGGTTTGGGTAGTCTTACCTGTTCAAGGGCCTTCCTGAGATTATCCTCTCTGGGAGTGCCAGCTGGATCCCTGAGGCCCACAGAATGGGCGATCCCACGTCCTTCATTTCCTCTCTGGGCAGAGGGTCCAGGTCTTCACCTGCTGTCCTTGGCACACAGCTTCCAGACCTGTGGGTCCAGCTACCCGCCCCTGCCTGGCCCTGGCCAGACTGACGGAGGATGGGATTTGAATGGGGTTTGCTGGCACTGCAGTGCCCCCTGGAGGATGGGTCACTTGGGTGGGCTGGGCAGGCAGGAGAAGATGTGCTGCTCGCAGCATCTCCCCTCCCCATAGTGGGTCCCCCATCTGCCTACCTGCCAGCCTGAGCTGCTGCTGCATGGGGGGTTTGGGAGAGAAAGTGCCGTTCCTGTCAGGTCTCCACGGCAGAGGACAATGGGATCCTGCTGTACAACGGGGACAACGACCACATGGCAGTGGAGCTGTACCAGGGCCACGTGCGTGTCAGCTACGATCCGGGCAGCTACCCCAGCTCTGCTATCTACAGGTAGGGCTTCCTCCCACCTCCCACCTGCCCTCAGGGGCTGGGGGATTACCAAGGAGTGGTCTTCTGGGTCAAGAGTAGGTGGTTTCAGGGACCACCAGGAACCGGGTGCCCCTGTAGAAAGGGCAATGGAACCATCTCGATCAACCCCGGATTGGGTCTGAGTCGTGGTCCCAGCCTTCCCTGTCCCACCACCTCCCAAGGAGCTCCATCGTGGGGAGGGGAGATTGGTAAGTTGGAAAGCACTGCCCTACATGACTCCGTTTTCCCAGGGAGTCCCCAGCAGGAGGGCAGGAGGGGACAGGCCACTGAGTCTCCACGGTTCTCTCCCTCAGAGATGGGTCCCTTGGGAAGCAGCTGCTGAACCAGGGAAGTGCCCAGGCAGGGGTGGTCTAAACTGAAACTCATTCCCTGGGTGGGGCACCCCGTCTTCCTCCAGTGCCGAGACGATCAATGATGGGCAGTTCCACACTGTTGAGCTGGTCACCTTTGACCAGATGGTGAATCTCTCCATCGATGGCGGCAGCCCCATGACCATGGACAACTTTGGCAAACACTCCACGCTCAACAGCGAGGCCCCCCTCTATGTGGGAGGTGAGGAGCTGGCCCGGGTGAGGCTGCAGCTGCCCCTCCCCCGGGCTCCCCAGCTGTCAGTGGGACCTCTGTGGCCTGAGGCTTGCCAGGGGAGCTGGTGCCCAAGGTACAGGACTGTGGGGAACATTCCAAGATGGCGGGGGAGGTTCAAGGGAGGGGCCAGCTGCTGGTGTGTTGTCCTCCCTTACTGGGAGTCCAGGCTGCTGTCTGCCCCACCTGGATGGACCAAGAGGAGTGGTGTCAGGATCTGGTCCAGTCTGTGGTGTGTCCTGGGGGGTGGGAAGGGTTGCTTTTCCAGCTGTCCTCTGCACTGTGGGAACCCTTCCTCTTGGCTTTGAGCCAGAAAGGACCCATCAATTGTTCAGGGTCCATTTCCAAGCTTGGGCCCCTCAGAGGCCTGAAGCCACTGCAAGAGGCCCAGGCTGGGAGTCCCCGGATCAGCTGGGGATGTCCCAGCTGGCCTGAGAGGCTAAATGACACTGTCGCTGCCACCCATGGACATTTCCAGATCTGGAGGAGGCAGGTTTCTGCATGCAGCAGGGCTGTCTGAGCATTTGGGGGGTTTGAGGGATGGAGCCCTGGGTTCTAATTCCAGCTTAGCTGTTTACTAGTTGTGTGACTTTGGCAAGTCACTGAGCACTGAGCTCCTACCTGGGAAGGTGCCATGATGACCACAGAAGTGGGGAAACAAGGGGCCATACACATGAGCACTAGGCTCAGATTTGGGATCTCTGGGAGCTACAAGCTAGTGTCCCAAAGGGAAAGAAGGAGCCCTGAGTAAGGGCAGCCAGTCTTTGGTGTCCAGAGCCCCATTTGTCAGCTGCTAGACCTGGCACCCCAAAGCTCTGATCACAGAGGAAGCAACTTCTCCATTTCTTCTGGGAAAGGGATCTGGGCTCTCCAAGATCACAGAGGACCCTGGCCCTGGGCTTGAGGCTGAGGACAAAAGGGAGCACTTGGCGATGCCCAGCAGACCTCAACCCAGCTTCTGCCCTTCCCCCCACCCAGGGATGCCAGTGGATGTGAACTCAGCTGCCTTCCGCCTGTGGCAGATCCTCAATGGCACCAGCTTCCACGGTTGCATCCGAAACTTGTACATCAACAACGAGCTGCAGGACTTCACCAAGACACGGATGAAGCCAGGCGTGGTGCCCGGCTGTGAGCCCTGCCGCAAGCTCTACTGCCTGCATGGCATCTGCCAGCCCAATGCCACCCCAGGGCCCGTGTGCCACTGTGAGGCTGGCTGGGGGGGTCTGCACTGTGACCAGCCAGCAGACGGCCCCTGCCATGGCCACAAGTGAGCCCCCAACTGCCCCCTGTAGCCCCCCCTTCCTTCCCTACCAGTTCCATTTCCCCATGGTGAGGGCCACTGTTTTTAAAACCCCAAATTGGAACATGGGGCCTAACATAGGTTTCTTTTTCTTCTTGACTTTCAGTTTTTATTTATTTATCTATCTAGTTATTTAAAGATTTATTTATTTATTTATACAAGCACTGGGTACAGTCAGAAGCGCGGGACGGTGAGAGAATTCACCAGAGCCAGAGCAGGGAACAGAACAGGCAGACTGACAAAATACACTGCTGAGGGGAGCAGCGGGCGGCAGGAGAGGTCTGCACACCATGTGGGACCCTCACCCGATGGCCGGGGATCGAACCGGTGCTGCAGAGGCTGCAGGCAGCTTCGCAGCCCAGCGCTCAACCGCTGCGCCACCAGGGGAGGCCCGACTTTCAGTTTTTAGTAACAGGAAACGGTCCATAGGGACTAACACAGAATCACAATTTGCTCTATTTAAATCTTGGGAATAAAATAACCTCTTGTGGAAGCACAGCTGAGGGGGAGCCTCGGGGCGGGTGGTGGGTGGGTTCTGGCCTGTCTTTACAGTACCTTTCTCTGTCCCCTCCAGGTGTGTCCACGGGAAGTGCGTGCCCCTCGATGCTTTGTCCTACAGCTGCCAGTGCCAGGATGGGTACTCGGGGGCCCTGTGCAACCAGGAGGGGGCGCCCGCAGACACCTGCGGGGGCCTGCAATGCCTGCATGGCCACTGCCAGGCCTCGGCCACCATGGGGACACACTGTGTGTGTGACCCTGGCTTTTCGGGCAAGCTGTGTGAGCAAGGTCAGGGGCCCCTCTCCTGACATGCCCTCTCCAGGGTCCTTCCCCACAACTTGCTTTAGCAACTTCACTTTTCTTCCTCCCAACCTCAGACCCGAGCCCCTCCCTCTTCCTGCACCTCGGGTGGCAATGGACGCCAGTGCCCCCCTTCCTTGGGCTCCGAGCCTCCCTCCCAGACGGATGCCCAGTCTCTCCGGGCTCAGCTTGTCTTGCAGCCCCCTTTTCCGGGGCAAGTGCCCCTCTGGCTGGGGTCTCTCCTTACAGAAGAGACCACTAGGGTAAGAGCTCCTGTTCAAACCGCTGCATCTTGGCCTCGTCACCTTGGAACCCGGAGCACTAGGAAGTCTGAGGCTTGAGGACTCCTTCCCAGGCCTTCCCTGGCGCCTGCGACAAGATGCTTCCGCTGGGATCAGGATTGCTGAGGCCAGGCAGGGGAAGTGGAGGCATCCAGAACGCAGACACCTTCAGGGCCCCTCCTTAGGCCACACCCTCTTGCCACCAACTCCCTCTACACCTGTTATTTCCTCCCAGGCTCCCAGCTGCCTCTTGGCCACCTCAAGTAACAGGGAGCCCACCTCACCCCGGCAGCCCCATCTGCCCCCAAGGGGCCTGGCGGCTCAAAGGTCTTTCCCACCACCTTGTGGAGGAGGCTGTGCATGTGCATGCGGGCCGGGAGGATGTGAGACCTGGTGGGGCCTGCCAACAAGGGGCTCAGGCCCTCAGATGCAGCCCCCCCTCTCCTCCTCCACCTCCTGTTCCTCCTGCCTCTCGGGGCAGTGTGCGCCCAGCGTGTGCCCTGAGGGTCTTTCTTGGTGTCTGTCCCATCCAGAGTCCGAGTGCCGGGGGGACCCTGTCCGGGACTTTCACCAGGTCCAGAGGGGCTATGCCATCTGCCAGACCACGCGCCCGCTGTCGTGGGTGGAGTGCCGGGGCTCCTGCCCGGGCCAGGGCTGCTGCCAGGGCCTGCGGCTGAAGCGGAGGAAGTTCACCTTTGAGTGCAGCGATGGGACCTCTTTTGCCGAGGAGGTGGAGAAGCCCACCAAGTGCGGCTGTGCCCTCTGCGCCTAGCGCCCGGCACGAATGGGGAGGGGCGAGGGCGGGCACGGGGCACGGCCACAGTGGAGACCGAGCTGCCAGCAGCTGGGCTGGGGGTGCGGGCCAACCTCCCAGGGGCCGGAGCGGCCTTTCTGAAGCCGACTGCACCGCAGCTGGGGCAGAGCGGGTGGGCGAGGCCCTCTCCGGAAGTGCCTTGCACAAATAGGCGCTTAATAAATATTTGTTGAATGAATGTGTGCGTGAGGTCAGGCCGAGAAGTGCAGAATGGTGATACCCCTCCTTGCCTGCTACCTGGCTCTGAAGAAGGGGACTAGTCCCTTTCTACACCAGCCTTTCCCTCTTGCCTGTGGCCCAGGAGGACCCCTGAAGCCCTTGACCCCCTGCAGATAACCTCGAATTAGTCTCAGCCTCTGCCTGGGGCAACCAACCTAGCTCCCAGGCTGTTCTGTTGCTGCAGCGTAGGTGAGCACCAGCCGCGCTGCGGTCCGGGAGGGTGCCCCTGCAGGCCAGGAAGGGACTGCTCTTGCCCCTGGGCTTACAGGAGCGCTGTGAGAGCCACTGCTCATGAGGCTGGGGTCCAGGCGGGTCTTAGAGTCAGGCCTCTGACGTGAAGTTTTGGGATGACCATCGTTAACTTCAAGGAGGGGCTCACGTGAGGGCACAGCCACTGGGGCTGCTTGGGATGGTGACCCCACCAAAGAGGGTTGGAGGGGTGGTTCTTGGTTCCAGCAGAATAAATACCAGCGCTTTAGACACCAGCCACTGATGGGGAGCCCCCGTAGATGTGCAGAGGGCGTGGGCCAGGCTGCTTGACCAGGGAGGGGTCTCCTCCCATGGAGACAGGTTCAGATTCCCTGGCACTGCCAGCAGGGAGTAGTGATCCAGGCATCGGAAAAGCCCTGCTGGCTCTGTTACTCTGGGCAAACTTCTTCCCAGTTTCCTCGGTTATCCGATGGGGATGTGGGTGACTGATGAGCAATGTGGCTCCAGGAGGGATTCCCAAAGAGTTAGAAGATCCATATTCATTAATCCCATCAACAAGCATTTATGTGCCTACCTTGGGCTGGGTACTATGGGTGTCTGCCCCATGGACAGATGCGAACTAGACACTGAGCATCAAAGGAGCCATCAAGATGCCAGGAAGAGAGTGAGCCAAGCCAGGGGTCTGAGCACAGACTCCAGCCCAGGCTAGCGTGGCTCCCTAGAAGACTGCAAGAGTGTTTGAAGTGTCGCTGATACATGTCCCTGCGACTGCAGATTCTTCTCTTCCATGCAGAATGGAAACAGAAAGTTACCTTTGAGCACAGAGAACTGGTTGTAGGGAAGATAGTATACTCTCTCCTTGATGGCTCTCCAGGAGGATGTGCTTCTGGGGTGTCCTGGTGGGCAGTGGGGGTGGGGTGGGATGAATATGTCCCTTTCCTGATTCCTTCCATCTGCAAACAGAAGGCATGGTTGGGGGTATGTTGGGGGTGCAGTAGGAGTGGCCCCGTGCCTGTGTCCTCCATCAACATGAGCAGTGGGAGCGTAGTACCAGTAGATACTACTGGTACTAGTAGATGGCCTGAGGCCCTGCACTGTGGTGCTCGGCATGTTCCACTACCCAGGACTCAGGCCTGCAGTTTTGAATTCTGGGGCCCCTGTAATGGGAAGAGGGCCCTGCCCAGCCCAACTGGGGAGGTTTCCTCATGGCAGAATCTGCCTCTCACCAGAGACAAGGATTTATTTCAGAGTAGCTCTGAGTAAGGCCACAGTGCTCCTCCCCATGAGGACAGCAGCCTGGCTTGGCCTAGGGCTATATAGCTCTTAACAGAGTTCCTGGGCCACTGTGGGACCCTGGAGGGCAGCTAGCACAAGGCTGGATAGGGCAGAAAAGCTCCAGTGCAGTCAGCTTGCCCCTTCCATGGAAGAGGGGTGGCTGGAATCCACCAACCCTGAGATTGGTACCTTAGCCTGGTCACCACCATCATTCCCTACCACCCTGCACAAGCAGCTCTCCAGGCTGGGGGCACTGACTGGCAGGGGCTTCTTCACTCTGTATAAAGTGACTGACAGACAAGTGATGGCTGTCAGGAGTCCTCCACCCCAGTGCCAGGCGGTTGGGAGGGCAGAGGATGGAAGGTTTGCAGGGAGCATCCTTGAGCTGCTCCTGCTCAAGCAACACCCACCTTCCAGTCCAGCTCCACATTCATCCTCTCTCCAGAAGACTGAGATCCACCACAAGGTGAGGGCAGTAAGGGACAGAGAGCTGTGTGGCCCAGGATCAACTTTTCCTCCAAATCAGCCACCCATCTGCAAGCCGCTAGGGAACTGGCTCACCACGCGTTTTGCCTGTTCACCATTGGGCCCGCTGACTCCCAAAAGACTACTGCGCAGTCATCTCTGAGACGTCATCTCCTTTGGTTAAGACCTTCGGTTCACTTTGTTGTCGCCACTGGCTGTTCCATTAAACGTGCACTGAAGAGACATAAAAATAAGCAGGGCAAGCACCGAGGTTGCTATTGCTCTGGTAGCACCGTGGGTGAAGTGGCCAGTGTCAGGAATGGAAAAGGCTGGACTTTGTCTCCTCTTTGCCTGCTGTTAGCCTAACCATGAAAGTATCTCTTTATACAGAATACTTAACAGATTCTAATATATATTTGTATTTCATTTTGTTATAGTATTTTTATATGTTAAAGTCAACATTCAGTGTCTTGTTATGATTTTCAGATGCTATGTGGTCGTGACATTTTGTTTGGGGGTTTCTGTAGTCTTGTTTGGATCACTCTGGTGTAGAACAGGCCCGTGAGGGAGCCGCACCTGCCCTTCCCTGGAAGTGTCATTTTAGAACATGTTGGATATTGTCTGTTGTCTTCCATGTGAACATGACATTGATTCACGCAGGTTCTGCCTCGTTCTCTTTTTCTCCGCACAGAGGATGAGCCTGGGGCTGCTGACACGCACCTTCCCTGGATGTGGGGCTGGCACACCAGCCACAAGCCAGGGACGGCTCCAAGCAGCAGTCCACATAGGACGTCTGCCTTGGACCTCTGGTCTTTTCCTGAAGGGGCAGAGGAGGTCGGTTCATGAGGAAGGGGTGCCCGGGAGATAGACACAGCTCCTTGGGATGTCAGCAGGAAGGCAGGGCCTGGCCCAGCACAGCGCAGCGTGCACAGCTCTGGGGGCTGCTCATCCCACTCTCCTTGAGAGCCTGCTATCACACCCATGTTTAGTAAGTCTGTGTACAGAGTCATACCCATATTTAATCTGCCTGAGGCTGCAGGGTGTCAGGGCAACAGATTAGAAAGCAGCGTGGTGTCTTAGTCTATCCTGTAATGTCAGCCTTCTGTTCCCAGGGCAGTATTTTTAGGGACCAGTGGAGAAAGGAGGCAAACATACCTCTTTTGTAGTTCTACCACAATTTCAGATGACAAAATTGCACTCAGGAGGCATGCCCTGAGTGTCTAGGTGAGGCCAAGCCTGGCAGTCAAGACTGGGTTAGGTCCCTAAGATGGGGGAGGACCCTCTGGTGCCAGAACCATGGACAAGTTTCCCACGAGAAAACAGCATCATGGTAAAGGTGGCACAGGCCTCACCATAATAGTACCCATCACCTTGAAAGTGAACAGTAATGGTAACTACAGTGCCTTTAAAGCAAGTAGAGATCTGGAAATATAATGAACAGGGTACAGGAGAGAATACGGGTTAAAGTAGGGTTGTAAAACTCAAGTACCTGGAGTGGCTGGTAGGTCACCACTAGTAAGTCAAGTGGGCACATAACCTTCTGGCCCATCATCTACGTTGCCACTTCTGATGAAGCAGCAGGCCCAGAGACCTGCTTTGCTACTGTAAAGAAAAAAGAACAAGTGGCAGGTAACTGACAGGGGCTGTGGTCATTTGAAGGGCACTATTCTCAACGGTCTGTGCTGTCCAATTTTTACCACGCGTTAATTTCATCGGATCTTTTTGTTTTTAAAGAGAAGCTAGAAATCAGTGTTTATTTAAACACTCATAGGTTTAAGTATCTTTTTCTTTAAATACTGGGCTAAACAAAACACATCTCTGGGCCACCAGTTTGCAACATCTGACTTAAAACTAAGTGGCGGCAAATGTTAGTTGAAAGGAAAGCCCTAGCAAGGGAATGTGGACAGCAGGGCTTGCTCGGAGGTGGGGGCAGCAGCAGGAATGCCCAGGTTCCCCGCTAGCATTGTCAAGTTTCCTGAGATCAGGGACACTGCATCTCTAGCATCCCTTTACCCTGAGACCTGAGTTAATTTTCGATTAGTCCCCTCACCCTCAGCTTGTCTGAACTCTCAGGTCACATTCTGGGTATTCTATCACAGGATGAATTTGGAGGAGTCTGTCTTAACCATGAAAACTCCTAATACAGAATCAAGCAGTTCTCTAAATTGAAATCAAGAAGGGGCGGTCCACCTACCAGTTGTGAGGTTCTATTCGCTGGGTGTAGTCAACAGCCACAGTCAGATGAACTTGGTAATGAGATCATGGTTGATTCCACAGGCCAGGGGCCCACTGGATCCTTAAACAGACCATCTCCAGTAGATTTGAAGTTAACGAAACAGGTCATTATAGTAACAAATGAAATTTCCTGCCAACTTTCTGCCATACCCAGCGTGAGCTACCGAGAGTGGGATCACCCTTGCCGGATGGTTATGCATGTCACCCCCTATTTACCAGTGGTATCCCTGGGGCCAGGCGCTTAACTCACTTGCTCCTCTCCCTCTGGATGAAACACTGGCCTCGTTTCAACTCTATGGGAATTCCCAAGGATTATCCATTGTGTTTTCTTTTCTCTGAATTTGGGCGTAACACACAAAATGCCCACAGGTCTAGCAAACAATGCTCAAGTTCCAGCAGTGTGGTTGGCTTTTGGCAACCTACCAACTTTGCCATGGGCTACGAGTTCAACGCTGGGCTTCCACTCATCCTGGAGTCTCCCAGTAACTACACACACACATTGTAATATCAAATAAGTTTAATACGCTGCATTAAAATAAGCGCCTAGAAAAGCTCATGGAATAGATGTCAATGTTAGAGAAATCCCTCCCACACATCCTCTAGATCCATACCCCGTCCCTCAAAACCCAACAAGAAAACCTGACACAACAAAGGAAACTCCCCCAAGCTTGGATTTTAGTGAGGGCCCCTTCACCAATAACAAGAACACGGTTTCCTACATGATCTAATAGGAAAGTAAAACACAGAAGCACGAAAAGTCCACAAGATTTCAATATTTAAGAGACTCGGTACATATTCAAAGTTAAAATAACTCCAACTTTTATAGCTATACATATTGTTTTAAAGCAACTTAATATATTTTTAAATTTCATATATACACTCTCAAAGGTTCTTCAGGTGAGGTATGTAAACATTGTCTAATGAAAAATTTTCAATGTTTCAAACCAACAAATTCACAGCATACATTGAATTTTCATCCATTAAAGACACAGTATTTTCCCTACACCCACTAACATGGTGAAAATCCAGGCCCAAGAGATACACACTGAATCATCCGGATTAGCGTTTACAGAAATTCTCATTTCACTGCTTTTGGAAAGACCACCTTCACGCAGGTCAGGAGCACACAGTTGGAACTGGGAAGGGGCAGTGCCCCCCGGAGACTCCTTGGGCATCTGGATCACTGGCTATGACTCACAAGACAGCAAAAAGAAGCACATCTGAACAACTACAAGATTGACCTCGGCAATGACAACACTGGGAGGAACCAGATTGAAAGGAACGGTAGAGATTCATCTTAGAGCTCCCTGAATCCACAATTGGATCAGCAGCCCCTGCCCTAAACTCATTCTGAAGGGTCATGGTCTAAAAAGAATATAAACCCAACATGGCACCTGAGCTTCAGTTAAATTGCATGGGTCTCCTATGACCCCCCGGACCCCTCAAAGGCATAAATTCTAGCCTGAAGTAGGACCCTGGGCTGTGCTTTTCATACAGGTTGGGGGTGAATTACTTAATGCATATGGGAAAATAATGCCATGAGTTCACAAAGATGACCAGCGCCCACATACAGGCACAGGCCAATGACCTTGGAGGAGCTCAATTTTGAAAACTACTTGTTCCCTGAGGGTAAACAGCAGGCTTCTATTGAGATTAAGTGAGGCTAGTAAGGGATTATTTATTACAAGGTAATAAGACTTGGGGAGCTTCAGGCCAAAATTCTTTAACCCCCACATAATCTACAATGCCCCCTCCCTGCCCTCCCACTACCGCAAGTAGTCATCTGCCCAATGATACAATATAGATCAGTTTCTTTCCTCTTGCTTGCTTTCAGGCTCAGCAATGGAAAGTTACATCCTAATGCACCCACTTCAATCTAAAAAAAACCACTAGTGAAAAATTTCCAAACACCATCATAAATACAAAAGACATATTCCAAAAGCCTAAAAAACCTACATTATTCTATTAATGGTTACCTGGATGTGGGGTATTTTTCATAAAGTTTAGGACGGTCACAAGGAGAGGCTGCTAAACAACTTGGAGACCTGTTGAACTGGACACGCTGGGATAGAGGAGTGACTGCCCTCCTTATACTTGACCTAAATGGCTACCCCAGAAAACGGGGCTGCTGACATTTCAAACCCAGACACAGAGAAAGATTATAGTAATGGCCTAGTTTAAAGGTAGATCGGATACAGTCGAAGACATTTAAATGGCCATTTAAATTCCTTATGTAAAATGTTCTTATATTTACTCTACAAATGAGCTTTGACTTAACTAGATTCTGGAAACCCCACACAGTCAATGCAAATTGCTATATTTTCAGTTTCTATGCCCAATTTTTGATGTGTCTGGTGCTGGCAGATATCTCCTCCATCGCTGGAGCTGTATGGTGTGAAGGAGCGTGCAGACAAACAGAAGCAAAAATTCAAGTACAGCAACCTCTCCAGCAAAGGCAAGAGGTCTTAGCAAGAGCTGTTCTACCCCCACCCTATCCTCTGAGACAAGGGCCAACCTGGGGCCCGGAATAAATGTTATTACCTAGGATCTTATTGCTTATAGGCAACACATCAGAAAGAACACCTGGAATCTGCTCTGCAGATCTGGGGACTGACCACTGACCAGTTTATCATACATACGTGTGTATACATATATTTATATATATAAAATATATAACATAACCAGATGAGAAGAGGGGGCAATTAAAGCTTGGATTTGATGTAACATTACATATCAAATGCCCCAAACAGCTCTCAACCTGCTGGTTTTTGTTCTTTCTCCATGTGTGAACTGTGTTATGAAAGGAAGTCCACTACTCAAAATATATCTTCTACGTTACTACAATGCAAACCAACGTCACGCAGAACATGAATCTGTATGCAGCACACATAATAAATATTCTTTAAAAAGTATTTACAACGTTATTTCTTGTGAACATTTAGATGAGAGCAAAATTTATTTCTTCCTGCAAAGGTTAAAAATAATTTTGACTGTCTAGTTCAGTGCTAAATTCCCTGGCACCTAGTTACCCATTCACATTTCATCTTAAAATCAGATTTGCTTACAAATATCATCTTAGAAACAACATTCCCCAGCATTACTGTTCAAGTGTCCTCCTCATTTACATAGAAAAGACAAAGGGAGGCCAGAAGTAAATATGCAAACTATGGTTCAAATGAATGACAAAAATCCTTGTGCCTAGTCCCAAGCTCTCCGAAGTCCCGGAGCCAAAAGTTCTCAGTCTAGCCAGCTGGCGGGATGAGAATCATGACTCAGACGGGGTGCCCAGGCACAGGGAAGGGCAACAAGATCATGAAGTATTGGTTGCATTACATCGAGGGGTGCTTTGAATTGCAGACTAGGACTCCTGAGAAGTAAAGCTGTACACATCTTAGAACAGACGGTCTGCTCTGGAACCATCAGTTACAGGTGGGGCTGGCTCACACCTGCACAGAGGTTTGCTGAGATGAGGCGGCGGCAGAGGAGACGGTGGGAAGGTGGAGAAGAGGAGGAGGTGGTGAGCCAAGACGTACTGTCAAGGTGCGGAAGGAACATGCTTATTTCCTGTGTTTAATGAGTGTGAATAGACGTCTTTCACAAACATAAGAAAGACTGAAACACATCTTAATGCTTTCTTTAGGCAACCAATGGTTTCTCCATATCCTGGATATGGGTTTAGATTTCCTTGGGACTACAACTAAGGCTCATTTCCCTGCACAGGCTGTTGAATGTATCAACTGTGCATGCACAAGCGGGTAGTTTGAAGCAAGCCCCGAAACGCCTGACACAGTTACAACTGATCGTGGGAGATCCACTTTGTTCTGGGATGGGGTATCAGCGGAGAGATGCACACAGGTTTCCAATCCAGGTTGCATCTGCCCCAGTACAGCAGGATTTAAAGGCCCCACCCTTCTGCCATCACTGTGTTTGGGGTTCAAAGGCTAAGCATGGTAGCTGGGGTAGATGGGTGGCTAGAAAAAACACTTTTTTTGGAAAGCCCTTTTGACAGTTAAATTTTTTGTTAAAATAAATACTTTCTATAGAAGCATTTTAACAGCAAAATATCACTATTTACAGAGAAATTCCACAGTGGTGTGTATAAATATGTATTATATATATGTGTGTTTGAAACCATAGTCACTAACACATTAGTCTCCTAGAACTATTAAGGACGCAGAAACTACTAGTGAAACTGATAACCTTAAGCTATAGTGGCTCTAAAACTAATCCCTACCTGTGGTATAAATATACAAAATTATGCAAATCTTGTTTGTATAGCATCTTTTCCACAAACCAGTTCCCAGCTGCTGTAGCTTTAGCTATACTACGAGGTGTAGATTATAGAAGACAATTGGGGTTGACAAAATTGGTAAACCAAGTAGCATTTGAACCCAATGGCTAATTATGAAAATAGTTATGAAACGAAAAATGCTTCTAATATGACAAATACGTGTTCAGCGAAGCACTTGGGAGGTGGGAGACTCTCCCAAAGATGCCGCCTCCCAGAAGGGAGGGTGGAGGCAGAAACAGAAGAGGGAGGAGATGAGACCCCAAGGGTGGTGCCTAAAAATGAAGTGAGTCAGGCCTGATCAAGGTCTGGCTGTGCTGTCCAGGCCAGATTGCTCTGAGCTTCTTCAATCCAAAGCTGCTGGTATGCTGATGGGGCGGGGAGGAGGTGGGCATAACCATGCTGGTATTTCTAAGAGCTGAGAATGTGTGGTCTGGCCTCAAGGTTCAAACAGACAAAGGCCAGTCATTTATGTTTACAAATAATCACCCAAACTTGGAGAGTGACATACTTTCAAATACACGGTACATGGAAAGGAGGGCTCCCGGGGAAACACGCACACAAGCCTGGTGCTTGCTGGGAGAGGCACTCTCTGTTCTAAATTCATTAGTGGGTCTGTGTTGGGCACTGCTGAAGAGGACTGTCTCTCCAAGAGTCAAGTTCACCCTGATTCATAAACATGAAGACTATAATACTTTAGTTAAAAGTAAAGACTTAGCACTTTTGGTTTTAACTATACATCCTAGTAGGTAAGACTGTATGTCCACAATTCCACAAATGTTCCATCAAGCATTATTCAAGAAGAATGGGTACCAGCGGCTGTATTGAGAACAGGCAAGATACCCTAAAATCTAAAAGGTAAGAAATGTTGACATCTTGGACTAAATGAAAAAAGAAATTTGTGCCCTAAATGCTCTCTGATTTGATCTTGAATGACATACTGCAAGTGTCAAGATAGTATCTTTTCTCTACAGGGTCAGATAGGATATATGCTGTATTTTAGATACACAGCCTCTTTTTTGGTAACCCTTATCAAAAAAAAAAAAAAGGTAAAATGCATTCATCCAACCTCAGGCATATTATAAATCCACGAGCACCTGGTTCTCTTTTCCTTTTAATGGGCAGTCTATACTTTCCCGTGGCCAGTTGGCTGCGCACTTAGTGTTAAATGGAATGATCCCAAGCAGAGGAGAAAGTTGGTACGTCACTGTGCTCACCAGGTGAGCACAGCGGTCCCTCTGCAGGACAGAGCAAATGATGTCTCCTGAACACTGAGCATAAACCACCAGGGCTGTGTGGAAGGACGATCAGACAGAGAGGAGGCAGTGGAAGGAATGAGCCAGGTTTTGCTCAATTCCAAGGGCAAAAGCAGGAGCAAAGAAACCCTCTCCAAAGTGCCCATGGGGGTTGCCTGGGTTCCCAGTACAGCATGGCAATGCCATGAGCTGGAAGCAGCATCAGAGCCTGAGCATGATTTTCTATCTTTAAAGGAGAGTTAGATTTTCAGGGCTTCCAATCAATCAATCACTGTAGAATATAGCAGTTTTTAATACATCAAGGGATGAAGAATATTAAAGGTGACCTCGAAACACTTCCCTAACTCTGCTTATTCTAACACAACAATCATCTCCCCCCACCCCCCAAAAAAGGAGTTTTATTTTCCTATAATTTGGTAAAAAATATGACATAATAAAGAATGCTTTGCGTGTGTGACTGGGCTGTATTTCCTCTTTGCGAAGACTTTTTCCATACTAAATTTAAGTCCCAGAAAATTGAACATTTAACTAACGTAGTCTCAACTAATTTGGAAAGAAAAAAATCTTGGCTTACTCGAGTAACAAAGAAGTGAAGCTGGAATTAGTTTTATGACAAAAACTGAGTGAAATAAGAAGCCCAAGCCACATATTTTAGAGCTCCGAGACCCTGAGGGTTGATGGGTTCTGATTCTGTAGGTGAAAGGTGGCTTCATTTTGGCTACTGTGTATGTGCTGCCGAAGCGAGCACCATTTTGGCTACTGTGACTGGTGATTCCAAAGAGATGTGACATGAAGGCTAATTGTTAGGAGATGGTATTCCATGTGCTACACCAATATAAAGTGTCTCTTTTGTAATATGAAGAAATACATAAAGGTAAAAGGAAAAATTGCTGTAAGATGAAAGGAAGAAAAAAAAGGACAGAGAGGGGTAGAAAAAAGGAGATCAATCAGGGGAAAATTGCTCCTGAAAAGTATTTTTTTCTCAAGCAAGGGTCAGGATCAGCAAACTGTTTCTTAAGGATCCAGACAGTACATATTTTATGGCTCTGCAGGCCATATGGTCTCTACTGCAGCTACTCAACTGCGGGAAAGCAACCACAGAAAACACATAAATAAATGGGCATGGCTATGTTCCAATAAACTTTTATTTACAAGAGTGACCAGCCCAGTTTGCTGATCCCTGGAAGATCATCTATAAGCCAAAAGACAGCCTGCCTGGACGGACCTACAACCAGAGTGGGCATGGCTCCCTGGGCCCAGACCTTGTGAAATTCTGCTCTGGCCCCAAATGTGCCAACAGGACATTAGACTTGGTGACACTACAGCACCCTCCCAGCTTGCGCCAAACAGCATGCTGTGCTTTCCTACTGGGCTTCTAGGTCTACTCATCAGTGAAAGTGGCCCGATAACTCAGAGTGACAGCTTCAGTCCTCATCAGAGATTGCAAAACACCGCAGGAAACAGGCCAAATTTCAACTCAAAGTATTTGTCTCGAAGTGACACAGCTTGCTCATGACCTATCTGAACAATGAGACAGTCACCTGGGCAGTATGGAATCCAGAGGCTCTCTCTATCCACTAGAGGCACCCTGTGGGCTTATTCTAGCCACACCACTGCGTGAAGAGTGAGGTTCATGAAACCCACAGTCTAAGATTACTTTGTCAGTTATGGCTTGTGTAGAAGTCTTTAATGAAATATAGCTACAACAGAACTGGCCTGCCAAGGGAATTCAAGGGACCAGCAATTGCAGATTATCAGACAATAATCACATTTTTACACAGGAAGCCTTATAAGCAGAACAACAGTTCACGACCTTCCAGTGCACTGCAAGGTTGCTGCGTGGCTGAGGAAGTGGTAGGGTGGGGGTGAGGCTCTGAACCTCAACTGAGAGAGCAGTCTCTATGTTATCCTTCCAAGCCCAGGGAGCCTCATAGGTAAGAAAATGGGTTTTCTAAAGAGATCTCAGCTCTGGGAAGCTATGACTAAGCCTTAGTAATCACTTCCCAGGCATCTTGTAGCTCCTCCAGAGCTCAGCAAATGCCAATGTCTTTTGGTCAATTTCAGCTCTAACACTGGGGCAGTCACTTCACTGAGTATAGGCCTAGGCTAGGCCCAGGAGCAGAATATCTTTCTGATTTGGAATCCAGAATGTGGGACTGCCTTTGCATCTAGTGGCAAGACATACTGTGAATACAGCTTTAGGAAGAAGCGCTTGACTCAAGATGAGTTGAGTCAATGCCACGCGTGGCTTGGAAGTGTCAAGGAGACAGGTTTGCCAGTATCTGCTGAAAGGTGAAAGGCCCTTTCAGAGTTGGCCCTCAAGTTGCTTTTTTACCTTCTTCCTTCTATTAGCAAAATTAACTGAATCAGCAAAAATGAGATTCAAT
This sequence comes from Talpa occidentalis, assembly GCF_014898055.3. Lineage (NCBI taxonomy): Eukaryota > Metazoa > Chordata > Mammalia > Eulipotyphla > Talpidae > Talpa > Talpa occidentalis. Next base: position 23,372,915 of record NW_023605194.1, read on the forward strand.
AAATATAAAAATAATTTGGAACTTTAGGTATCCTAATTATGTAGAATCCCAGTCTATTTAAATGTAGTCACTACTATAAAGTGTAAGCTGATTTTAAAGATGATCCATTGCATTGTTAGGTGTATAAAATAAATACATATCCATCGATACCCCTTTTCAAATGCTATCTAGAATGAGAAAGCTAGTATCTTGAAGTAAGCTTTTATAAATGCAAAGTAAAACAAAGCCTTAGAAAAGTAATGGAATGAACTATAAATCTGGAACTGGAAATGTTCCACTCACTTTACTGACTCAAACCTCTCCCTAAACTAACCCAAGCACCCTTACAAGGTACTCTATTGCAGCTAATGGGCACCTTGAACATATGTACAGGAATCAGCACATCTGACACGGGCAAACATCAATTGTTTAAGTCACCACAAAAACAATATCCAGTGACAACGATATCAAACTTTTTAAAGATTAAATGAACTGACTCAAAACATATTAATGCTTTTGTGCAACTTAATGCTGAGAAAGGGTTGCCAAGATACACACTCAGCAGTTTCATTAAGATAGGTAGCTCTTGATTGGCCAAAGTCAAAGATATTAAAAAAAAAAACAAAAACAACTCAAGGGATAGAAGAGACATTAGGGGGAAAGTCAAGACTTCACTGTGATAGTAAGCTTCACTCTGTAAATTCTCATTTTCTCCAAATGTTTTTCTCCAGTCCTATCCAATCAGAAGTTTTCACTATATACAATGAGCCTTTAACAGAATGGGTAGAAGGTCTGTTTTATTTCAATGAACTAATGCATGAAAAAAAGTCCACCAGGGTTTATCTAAAACAGATATGAAACAATCTAAAGGGAAACTTTTTTTAATAAAATGGACAGGAGCAGCTGTCCATACCAGCCTACTTCAATGGTGGAGTATATTAGAGAAGCTGGCATAGGCTTTACAAACAAGCCATTTTGTAGAGTGGCCCAACAGAAATATACTGTGTTATAATAGAACAATGTTATTAGTACCAAGTTAAGGCCATCCCAGGTTTTAATGTACCCATCTCAGGCTTCTCTGGGGAAAGGCAAACATCAGTTACAACTATTGCAGCTCTCATTTTTGAGCCAAGGAGCAGAGCCTGACACAATAAGCACAGGAGTGATGCCACAAGTATTAAATAATAGTATGGTGCGAACCCATCGGAACAGACACCCACTCTGAACATGAACATTCACATTAGAAAATGTCAGTTAAACATCAAGTCTGGTGTTGGGGTTGTGTATGTCAACTATGAGATGCTGGAGCTGCTTCCTCCAATGGCAAGGCTGTTCTGACCTTCACTGAACTTGATGCTGTTTAGACCTTTCTGAGTCCAGTGCCAATGTGGTTCTGAGGATGCTCACAGAGACCCTAGGCCACATTCAAACCACCTGGCCTGTGCTAATTACCCAGCTCATGAACACCTAGCACATCACACAGAGAAGGAATTTTACTGTAGAACTGGAGTTGGGAGACATTTGTGGCTGATAACCACATAAGAATGCACCCAAAAGCATAAGTACACACACACTATAAAACTTTTCTATTACTTGAAATTGATATTTTGGCTTCTTTGAATATGGAAGTACTCAGAGGGTAAGAAAAGTAAAGTAGAACAGTCATTCTCATCCTACTTGTCAAATTACAGGTGCAAGATGAAAAAAGAAAATCCTAGGTTCCCCCCCAACCTCCAAATTAGTATGAAAATTAGCTAGTGAGATTATAAAGGCAAAAATGAAAAGGATGGTAAGAATCAATAATGTAAATAATCTGAGGACTATAAATAACTTTTAGAGGTCATGCACCAATACTAACACCATCTGACAAACCTGTTGTCCGAGGGGCACATATTTTAGAATGTAGGTTCTCAAATGACAAAAAGAAAAAAAAAATCAAAGGTGAGGGGTGAATACAATGAATACAATTTTTAAAAAGGGATACCAAAGAGAAATACGAATCTTTTACAATAATCATAAATTCCCTCTGCATCCTCTCCATAGGCATCCTGCATCCTCTCTCCGTGCCATAAAAATGATTTGGTTTAGCTTTCAATTATTACTTAAACAAACAAGACAGAGAGGGCAGTTCACTGCTGGGGTCTGCAAAGAGCATCTGGGTTTGTGTACAGATACTGCAGGGTGGCTGCTGAAAACTACTTTTACGTGCATGATGGTGGTCTTCTCGGCTACAGTACAAGTGCTTGTGCATCAAGTATAAAATACAAGCCTTTAATCACATAGATCAGCTTTTTAGCTTTTGTAAATTTAAAAACAAAAAGGATAAATAAGGCACTGTACTTTTAAAAACTAAAACTGCTTAGTTCCAAGTTTAAAACCCAAGGAACAACCAGAATATAATATATAACACTTCCCTTACTCAGCCTCGGAGAAAGACTCTGCAAGTTCCCTTCTCCATCCGAGCTGCATTTTCTGACGTCTTAAATCGCGGCCTTCTCCATTAACTGCAGATTTGAAAGGCTTGATGAGCTTATAAAAGCAAATTTAGTTAATGCAAAATAAAGGTTACTTTTAGAGAACAGTTTTACTCCTGGTTACCAGCCTTCCATTCATTTTGCATCCAGGCGCCTCCGTTTGCTATTGGAAGAGTCCAGCTTTGCCTTCAGTTTTCGCTTTCTCTGGGTCGCGCTGTTCTCTGGAGTTTTCGTCAAGGGTCTGGCCCGGGTCTTTCCACTGTTCTGCTTCCTATTTGTGGCTTTCTGTGACCTTGAAGAGGATTCACTTGACCCTTTTTGCTTTATAGGTTTTGTCACTGTCTCCAAGGTGGTGGGCTGGGCAGGTTTTTTGTTGGCATTCTCTTTTTCTTTTCTACAGGGAAGACAGCTCTTTCCAGAGGGCTTTTTTTGGATTTTCGCTTTATTTTCTTTCAAGGATGACTTTTTGGGCAGTGGGTTGACTTTGTCCCTTGCTGCCAGCTTCTTGGCAGCAGGGGGCTTGGTGGATGCATCACTGTGCTTTTCTTTGCTGGCTTTCGTGGCTGATGCCTTGTCCTTTTTGTCCTGAGTGCTGTTGCCTTCTGTTCTTTTGCGTTTATTCTGAACTTCTGTTTTCGGCAAGATTTCAGATATCTGCTTCCCTTTCCTCCCCTTCACTCCATCGGTATTCTTGGGTTTAACAGGAAATCCATCTGCATTCACTTGCAGCGCGAGCTTAGGGGACATCAGAGGGTTGATACATACACTCTTAAAACTCTGTTTATTTTCCACAGTCCGACCAAAGGGGCTTTCCATTTTCTCATTCTTGATCAATCGCTGCTGGGCTCTGAGCTTTCCTCGAATATTAGAATACTTTCGAAGGATCCGGGTACTGGCTGGAGTAGGTGAGTTTGTGGGAGGATGGCTGTTTCTTCCTTCCTTGACTTCCTCTATAATGTCCTCAGTATTGGGGCTGAAGCTGACATCACTGCCATCCTCTGGCTCCACTTGGTCAGGATTTTCTCGAAATTTGGCCCACAGCTTCTGTGTTTTCCAATTGTTCCTAGCAGGAGTTGCTCCAGGAAATTTCTTCAAATGTTTTTTTAAGCGTTCAGCCTGTAATGAACTAGGGTACAGGCTGGAAGGAGAGAACTTCTGAAGAGGATGCTTGACAGGGGGGATATCTCCTGGAAGCCGAGTATTGAGCTTCTTCACAATTACCAGAGACCGGGTTTCGGTTGTCTCTAAGAACCATTTACAAACATTAGATAATTTAAAGTTCGTCATAAACAGCATCTGAACAGGAGAAAACTTCTGAACTTCCAACGAACCCCTACATTTCCGTGACCTTTTCTTGCTTTTCCAGATCTCCTTCAGTTTATCTGATTTGTTCCTTGCTCTTGGTGTTGGCTGGCTTTCTTTCTCCAACTGGATCCAGCCCTTCTGAACCTTCATGTACTGGGCATTGAAGTTGGCGATGAGCTCTTGGTTCTCCTCCTCAGCACACCACTCCACAAACTTGGGCTGCTCATCTACCACGGTGTCCACATCACCCTCATCTAAGGGATCTCCGCTCTCTGAAGCATCATTTTCCTTTGGTACTGAGTGTCCTTCTGCTGCTTCCTTTTCTAAAGTCACTTTTGTAGTAGTATCTACGGAGTCCAGAGAATGAGCATGTCTTAGATTGTAGGTTGAAGAGGTCATTCTTGTAGGCCTTGGTGCCCATTTTGGTTGTCCAGCAGTATCACCACTTCCACTGCTTGACAATTCAAGTACACTGGAGGACACCTCGTTAGCATCACCTTTATGCTGGGTGTGTGAGCTGTTTCCCTCATTTGTAGCCTCCTCCACATCCTGTGGGGGAAGAGGTCCTGGCTTCTCTTTTGATTGTTCTGGGAAAGTACAAGAAATACTTTCTGAGGGATCATGAGCATTTTTCTCACCCACCTTAGACTGAACATAGATCTCTAGTCTCTCTCCAGGCAAGGGCTGGCCAGCTGCAGCTGAGGAGTCACCACTGGGGAAATTATCTCCTTCCTCTTTGACTTCTTTTGCCAGCATGTTTTTAAAAGTCTGCCTAGTAATGACCCCACCTCCTTCACCCTCCTGCTCTGCATCTTTCTCAGCGGGATCTTCATGCACATTTGGGTTTTCAGTGTTCTCCAGAGCTTTTGTATGGGAATTGTCAGGCAGAGAGTCCTCAGGTGTCATTCCACCTGGATACTCATCTTTTTTAGAACGTTTTGCACCAGCATTTTTAGAAACCTTAATCTCAGGACAAGCAGAGGAAGAATCTGAACTCTGACTTCTTAGGCACCTGTCAGCAGAGGAAGAATCTGAAAGTTGACTTCTTAGACACCTGTCAGCAGAGGAAGAATCTGAAAGTTGACTTCTTAGACACCTATCGGAGGCCTCAGGGAATTTTTTACCTTTTTTCTTCTTGTCCAAATTCTCCTCAGGTAAGTCAATGCTTGGATCACACAGATCTTTTTCCAAAGGATGTTTTACATCATTTTCCTCTCTCCCTATTGTTTCTGTACAGCCTGCTGCCTCACTTTCCTCAATTTCACTGGGGTTTTCATCAGTCAATGTGCTGCTTTCCTTTAAGAGCGGGTTGGTATCTAGCTCCTGAGTGTCTTCTGTCTTAGCCTCAGTAGTGATACTTTGGTTGTCCTCAGCCTTTTCTAGGCTCAAGGGAGGCTCCAAGTCCACTGGTGGACTTTGATATTCAGGGCACAGAGGACCTTCCTCTCTACAGACTGTTTCAGGAGAACAAAGAGGCCTAGAAACAACATCTTCACTAGCTCCCTCATAAATACTCTCAGTAGAGAGAACCAGGGGATAGTCTTGGGGTACACTTATCTCCATTGTATCCAGCAGCTCATCAGGTAGTTGGTCTTGTGCAGGGGAAGGCAGCCCACTTGCTATGGGAGCTGAGCCCACGGGGCTGCCTTCTGGCACGTCCTCATTAGGAGGAGGAGCTGGGAGAGACACCAGGCTAGAGGCTGTTGTTTCCTTTGACCTAGGGGAGCTGCTCAGATTCTGCTTATTAGTCGTGGTACAAACCTCAGGTTCTTGAGATTCCTTTTCAGATGAAGCATCTCTGTCTCCTTCCTTGAGGGAGGTTATTTCTTTACTAGGTTCTTCAGGGTTGTCTCCGCTGGGATGTTGAGCATCTACTGTAGGTTTCGGGGCTGGAATTACATGGGTCTGCTTGGGACTGACCTCTGATGCCATTATTGAGCAGCTTGCTTTTTCTTGGGAGTGTACATTTCTGGCCAGTGTACGAACAGTTGGCAACTCACAACAATCACCATTAAAAAAGTATCCTCGAGTACTCTTTCTGGCTGTTTTCCGAGAAGACAGTATTGATCTCTGATTCTCAAAATGGCATTCTGTTATTGGCTGACTGATATAAACAACATCACACTGGTTATCATAATCATTTATCCTCAACCCTGATGCCCTTTTACTTTTCCGAGCTGTCTTTATAGAGGTTGGTATCATCTTGGTTCTTGAATGTCCATTAGATGCTTTGTGTACAGCTGGCATGGGGCCGGGGGCTAACCAACCATCTTTGGAATGATCAAACTGACCCTTATCACTGGGATGTAACTGGTAACCTACTTTATTTCTTCCTAGTGAGTGAAGATGGTTCTCTTGCTTTGGCCTTGAATCTTGTTCACTTGCCTCAAAATCTTGGTGCAAAGGTGTTTTTGAGCTACACTGTAAAGCATTCTCTTTGTCAGCAGTTCTAGATGAATTCCCCACAAACCCAGAGTCCCAAGCCTCTTCTGATAAAGCTTTAAATGAATTTCTTTGAGAAATAATACCGCTGTTGCTCTCCTCACTATTCTCAGCTGCCACCTTTACTGTAATTGGACTTTCCACTAAAGCTGAACTCTGCATATGGTCTTTACCATCCTCACATGTTTTCACATTTTTGTCTTGCTCCTGACCAGTGGTTTGATCCTCTAAGCTCTTTGAGATGTGGTGGCAGTTTAATGAAGAAGAATTAGATGCAGTGAGGTATCCCAAAGTGGAACTATCCATCGAACTATCAGAAGTGGGGTTAGTGGTTGGAAGTTCAGAGGAATCTTTCTGGACAAGAGTCAAGGCATTCTCTCTTCCATCTACAGAGTTTGTATCGGGGGGTGACTCCTTCAGGGCCTGTTCTGCCAAGTGTAGAGGGCTGTGAGAGCCCGATGAGTCTACAAATAAATCAACAGAAGTAGGAGACTTCATATCAAGACACACAGCATCCTGTTCCTTATGTTTGGTGCTCAGCTGGGTACAGCCAGCATTGCAAGTGGATGCATCCATTGCTCCAGAATCAGAAGGCTGTCGGTCCTCAGTGTCTGGCTGAGACTCAGTGTATAGGTCGTTCAGAACACGAATGAATTGCTTCTGATGATGCGTGCACAGTTTGACCATAAATTTCTCCAGTGGGGACTTCGACTGATTGTTAGAATCTACTGCGATTGCTTCTGTTGCGTTCTCACTAGAGAGACAAAGAGAGAGAAAGAATTAGTATGGCCATTTTCCAAAGAACAATTTTTACATGATGAAATTCACTAGATGTTAATCCCATTGGAGACTCTGGCCAAAACTCCTTCTAACTGCCCTTATGCTTTTGATTCAACAAATGAGGAACGTATTTACCTAATTAAAATATAAGGCAGGCCCTGTTTTATATCTTATCTATATATCTTTCTCTACATATACACACATATATATTCTCAATTTTCAGTGACACAATCCTTCATACTTTTATCATTCACGAATAATCTCTACCTTATAGAAAAGAAGTATCACTGAAAATAATTGTTTTTCAAAAAATATCTTGGCCATATTAACTCCAATTGTGTATTCCTGTTAAATAATTAATAGTTTCTAAGTCCACAGCATTGACAAAAATTCAGTTTTACTATATCACAAATCTTGGTTTAGAAGGACTTAGAAAACATATAGTTTTAACATGGTTTCTCAATATGACCAACTGTCTGAACTGTACAAATCTGCCATCAGCGATGCAGGAATTTGCCCATCCTTTGAAGGCACAGAGGACAGAAATCAGTAATTTTACATTCCAGACAGTGAAAGATGTAATGACAAGCAATTCCTGATTGCTCTAAGTGATGGAACAGAAATGAAATCACACTGTAAGTGTGTAAGTTGTAAGGCTAAGTTGTAAGTTGTAAGGCTCTGTCAAATGCAAGGCAGTAGCAATGTTTCTAGTCAAACCACTTGACCTTCAATAAACGTTTTACAATAATTCACACAAATCTATCTAGATTAAAGGAATCTTTTCAGCAAATCCCATACATTATCCAGGACAACACTTAGACTTTAACCTGGACAGAGGGGTTTGCAAAAAAGGATACCAGATTCAAGACAAGCTAAAGGCAGTTCCTGCTTAGAAAACTTTGAAGGGTTTTCAAGAACCGCTTTGTGTTTCTGGATGTCTTGGTTTTACTAAGTCTATGCAGTTGGAGAGCTTCAATTTTCTGGAGTTTTATACAGTTTCTCAATCCCTCTTTGGATTGCAATTCCTCAGGAGACTATGGTCTGACTCTTTACGTAACATAGCAGAACACCAAGGATAGTTTAATAAATGTGTGATGAGCAGATACTGTTTGATACTATTGCCTAATCTGTTTTATAGGCTTTGACTTTTTATAGGCTTCGACTTTTTCCTCCTAGTCATGAGGTACCTTTGAGGACCTCAGACAGCCTACATTGGCCCCTTACTGCCTCAAACTTGAAACTGATTTTTGAATAAACCAAGAAAAGTATTAAAACAGGTACACAGGGAGAGTGAGTTTTAGAGTACATGCTAGCAATGGGGCCAAGAGAGAAGGAAAAACTCACACAGCAAGAGTACTTATGGTATGTGTATTTTACTTATGAGATGTGTATATCTGTATTTTATTAAAATCTATTTGGTTCCCAAATAGTAGCTGTATTTACGAGTCCCACCTTTACTGTTGTGCCTGACTGGTGCCAAATAGGTGCTAAATGAAGATTTAAACAATAGTTTTACAAAATCAAGTACATGGGCTTCATAAGAATTTCAATGGCTCAGTGACAGTTTTTAATTCAGTTTTTGGTTACCAGACATATTCCTGATGTTTTTGATAGGTGACTATAAATAATTGGGTTATTACTAGCTTTTTAATATAAGGAATATACTCTAAGTACATGTTAGCAACACACACATACCCACACCTGGGGGGCAAGGTTGACCAAGGTCTTATAAGAAAGATTAAGAGATCATGGCAACACATTGTAGAAAATAACTAAAGCAATAAATGGTTCTTTCCAACCAAAAAGCACAAACCACCACCAAAGCCTGTAAAACTCTTTTGGACACTGCCACACGCTTGTGGCTGTGCTCTGGGAATAGGGTTTAGTGTCTGGAATTAACAATATGCCTGGAGATTCACAAAATCCAGACATATACCCCAATAAAATGTCAGTGTTCTGAAAGAAACTGAGGTGTACTTTTTTATAAAATGATGCTTGCACAGAATCTAAAAAATTTGTAATTAATCCACAGGTAGAATGTAACTTCCTTTATGGTTATAAGACTTGGTTCTGCTGCTGTAACATGTTTCAATAATTTAATAGTGTTGCAATTTTTCAATTACCTTCAACAAAAGTAAAATCTTTCAAAGGGTCCTGCAACCAAGCCTGAAATACTGACTATGGCAAAAAACATGGTGCTTGATGGTTGATGGGGTGTATGTGTGTCTGGCCTGCACATTCTGATGGGACATTTATAAGATAGCGACTGTGAAATGTTGATAGGGAGCTGGATACACAAGCATGCGCTCACTAGTAGCTTCACTAACATCTGAGAACTTTCACATTAATACTAACCTTTGTCCGGGTTGGTATTAAATGGCCCTGTCATAATAGCTAACTTTATAACTATAGCAATAAAATCACTTTTGACTGTCCCTCTGAATTATCCAGCTTCTACCTTGTTTAATTTCCTCAAGCAATTTTCTCAATAGAACCTAAGTTTAGATTAATTTCATTTCACTTGAATATTTAAGTTTTAAAAATATCCTTAACTTCAGAACTTTTAATTCCATTACTGTTTTATTCATGTTTTAAAAATATGGGTGTTAGGTCAGTTCCGCCTAAGTTTTAAATAGTGTGACTTTACTTTTGCTTCTAGTTATTTTTCCACAATTTTAGGCGTTTAATAGAGCCTAAATATAGCATTTTCTCTGATTTCGAATACTCTTAGGTATTGAGTTGGGAAATTAGAAAAAGGCCCATTTCTGTCCTGTAGGCCATTCACTCCACTTCACCTAAGGAGGAAACACTACCTGCTAGTTCTGTGATTTGTTACTACAGTGCGTCTTCACATCTGAATAGGTAAGAGCATCACAAGAACAGTAATTCATCACAGGTTCTGCAATCATCTATTTGATTTCATGTTTCTTCTGCTTAACAGGAATCTGTAAAAATTAAATGAAGTATTTACCGCCCAGAAATACTTCACCACCATGGCTAAATAGCAGGAAGAAGGGCTGCAGAAGAGGGAAACTTAACTTCTAACCACCAAAGTCAGTTTTGGTTTCTGTCCTGGGTGAAAATGGCTGGCATGACCTTGACCATTTTGTCTTTCTAGCCTCTGTTCAAAGCCTAATTCTTAAGGGTGTGGTAAAAGGATAAGATAATATTCATAAAAAGTTTGAGTGGCCCAGTTTAAGAATGATGTGTTGTTTCACATTCACAACCCTATCTTTAATGATTTACTCAATGATGTTTTTCTAGATCAGAGGTTAGACACAGCTGAACTCGCCTACTTTGTCAATACTGCAAACACAGATGCCTGAAGGAAAGTGAATATAAATGGAGGATGGTCAATGTTTATGTCATCTTAGAGTAAAAACTCAAAGAGAGGAGAGATGTGGCATGGAGTTTCAAGGGCACTTTTAGGAGTCTAGAATTGGGGACTGATGGATTTAGGTATTCTCCAATATCTGCTCCCTAACTACCTCTAAAACTACCTGATGGCAAATGCAACATCACCAATGATCAAAACATATTCCTAAGTGAAGAGAGACAGTGAATGATGTCTGGGTGAGAGCCGATCATAATAGCAAAACACACACACACAGTACTAGGGAAGCAGGAGAGAGGAAGCTAAGGGGAGAGACACACTTTATATAGAGTGACCAGTCAAGATCTGTAAACTAGCTGGCTTCTTCTCTTTAAATATAAGAAAATAAAATATTCAGTACCCTTCAAGGCAATGAAAGTTGCATTTTTTTTTGTTTGCCAGATAAGAATCAAAAATGAGTAATTCCTTACTTCTGACCTTTTAAGCAGGTACGTGTAAGTATATTCAAGGATAAGTCCACTGACAACTCTCTTCTCTATTACCACTGGCTATTTTACACTTGTCTATCATACCCGGATATAGGAATATTCACAAGGGCTATGACAAAACTGTGTGTATGTGGATTTGTCTGTCTCTCTATGTTTCAATCAATCATTGAAGAAAGGTGGGCATGGGTTGTGGAGATTTGTTTTTCAGTGTCTAAAAAATCTAAACCGGGGGTCTCCCTGGTGGCGCAAGGGGTTAAGACGCAACCCATGAAGCTATCCGCAGCCACTGCAGCATGAGTTCGATCCCCGGCCAGGGAGCAACCCACATGGCGCAGCAGACCTCTCCTGACTCGCCTGCTGCTCCCCTCAGCAGTGTATTTTCATCAATCTGCCTGTTCTGTTTCCCACTGTGTCTCTGGTGAATCCTCTCACCCCCTGTACCTCTGGTCTGTACCGCAGTTCTTGTATGCATAAATAAATAAATCTTAAAAAAAAAACCAAAAAACTCTAAACTACTGAATACCAAAGTTTTCTTTCCATGGAATTAAACTAGGAGGAAAAAAGGGCTTCCCCTGGTGGCGCAGTGGTTGAGCGCTGGGCTGCGAGGCTGCCTACAACCTCTGCAGCGCCGGTTCTTTCCCTGGCCACCGGCAAGGGTCCCACAAAAACAAACAAACAAAAAACCAAAAAACAAACAAACAAACAAAAAAAACTAGGAGAAAAAAGTTAACAGGTTATGCAAAGGTAACACAGAAAGTGAGAAAGTTCATTAAGATCACAGAATAGCAAGTGACCTCTTAGAATTAGGTAGTTTAACACCCAGGTGATTTTCCAAGTAACTGAAATCCAGCTTATGTAAAATTGGATTTATTGGGAATTCAGGTGGATTTAGATAGAAAAAGCAATTCTCAAATTGGAATTTAGGAGAACTGTTACTCCCCAGAGATCAAAGGGGAAGGCGTGTATGCATGTTGGGTTCAAATCTAGGCTGTATCTGCATCTCTCTTGCCTGTAAGAGTCTCAGCCTCAGCGAGTCACTGCTGCTGATGGCAACATGGCATCTAGTTCAGGCATGGAAAGAAAAATAGTTAAGAACTACTGCTCCAAAACAAAAGGCATGCAATGCCGACATAATAAATAGGCTTCGGGTTTAGTGTATTTTAATCAAGTTCGTTAAAAACAGGGTAGAACAAAGTTTCAAAATTTTTGAGTAACTCACTTGGCAGAAAGAAGAGGTGCCACAGAGGAAACTTATGGGGCATGGAGCCACAGATTGCTAGCTTTTCTGTACCTCAGGGCTTAAAATCCCTGATAAAAGATTATTATTCAGAGTAGATCTAAACATGATAGACACAGTTTAAGGCTTGTATATGGCATCTCCTATTTCTGTTCAATTTAAATAGGTCATGAAATTTATTAAATTACAACAAAAATAAAATTACCAATGTTTCTCATGTTAACACATTTTACCCTATAGGCAAATGTACTTGGGAAGTCAAAATATAATCAGAAAGTTACTTAGTGAGCAGAAAGTGAGAGCAAGGGGTCACAAAGCATAACAATGACTCCATCTCTCTAGAAATCTATTGGGTTCATAAAAAAAGAAACTATGAAAAATTACTTACTTTTGAAAGTTCATCATTTTGTTTGTTTGTTTCTATCATTCCAGATAAGACTATGCATACAAAACCAGAAATATTACATTTGGTATATATTTTTTAGATTTATTTATTTATTTATTTATACAAGCACTGGGTACAGTCAGAAGCGCGGGAGGGTGAGAGAATTCACCAGAGCCAGAGCGGGGAACAGAACAGACAGACTGACGAAATACACTGCTGAGGGGAGTAGTGGGCGGCAGGAAAGGTCTGCACACCATGTGGGATGCTCGCCGGTGGCCAGGGATCGAACTGGCGCTGCAGAGGCTGCAGGCAGCTTCGCAGCCCATCGTTCAACCCCTGCGCCACCAGGGAAGGCCCCATTTGGTATTTTTTTAAACAAAAAAGGAGGGGAGGGTTCAAAGACAGTGAATGGCATAAATTTAAAAACAAACAAAAAAAAAAGGTCCTGGACGTGTGGGGAGGAAATATGCTGAAGTGCTGTAACATTATATAAATGCTGATTCGGTGAGAGCACAAATCTAAATTGTTAATCTAATTAATAATTAATCTAGGGCCTCCCCGGTGGCGCAGCGGTAGAGCGCTGGGTTGCGAAGCTGCCCGCGGCCTCTGTGGCGCCGGTTCAATCCCCGGCTGCTCCCCGGCCACCGGAGGAGGATCCCACATGGCGCGCAGACCTCTCCTGCCGCCCGCTGCTCCCCTCAGCAGTGTACTTCGGTCCTTCTGCCTGCTCTGCTCCCTGCTCTGGCTCTGCTGAATTCTCTCACCCTCCTGCACTTCTGACTGTACCCAGTGCATGTATAAACAAAACAAACAAACAAGCAAACAAATAAAGAAAAACATGCCTCTATTAAAAAAAAATAATCTAATAAGTATTAGAGCTACAAATTTGTAGAAAACACATTGAAATAGACTTTAGGAAATAATATGATTCCAGATAAAATGAAAAGACCTTCATCCAGGGCCTATTTGAACTGAAACAGTATGTCTATCACTAGCCTCATTAAGTTAGGGAAACCAGAGTAAGGAGAGCTCTAGATGTTAAAAGCATAAGTGACATTTTAGAAGGTCAGGACTATGTGAGAGCATATGACAACGGAATGTGACTGGCCTGTTTGTTTGATTTTGCGTTTGTATTTGTCAGGTAGGGGGTTAAAATTCCATCTTCTTCTTTAACTGTTCATTAATTTGAAACTTAAATGACAAGGACAATGATGGGACTAAAAGAATACCACTACTTAAATGGAACATAGGGGTGCTCATTGCCCAAAGGGTGAGAAAAGGTACCTTATCATGATGCTCTTTTGATGGAAGGGTAAGGGCAACCAGAGATCACCTCATGCCTGCTAGAATGACTACCACTAAGAAGACAAGACACCATGGGGGTTGGTGAGGAAGTGAAAAAGGAACCCTTATACACAGTTGGTGGGGATGTGAACTGTTCAACCACTCTGGAAAACAATATATGGAAGTTCCTTCAAAGAAATAAAAATAGATCTGCCATATAAACTTGAAAGTCTACTTCTAAGTATCAACCCAAAGTAAATTAAAACAAGATTTCATAAAATATATATATACCCATGTTTATCACAGTTAATTCACAACAGTCAAGATATGGAAACTAGAACTGCCCATCAACCCATCAGTGGATAAATGGATAAAACAGATGTGGTACATACACACAATGGGATATTATGCAGCCATGAGAAAGGAGGGTATCTTGCCATTTTCAACAACATGGGTGGAGCTTAAGGGCATTATGCTAAATGGGTAAGTCAGATGGAGAAATATAAAGAATTGTATTATATCACTCAAATGGGTAATCAAGTCTGGTTTTTTTTTTTAAAAAGCAAAGGGTCTCCCCTGGTGGTGCAGCGGTTGAATGCTGAGCTGTGGAGCTGCCCGCAGCCTCTGTAGCGCCGGTTCATTCCCCGGCTGCCGGCGAGGGTCCCACAAAAAAAAAGGGGGGGGGGCGCGGCAAAGTAAGATGGTGGCTACCATGGGATGCAGGGATAAAATTGATGGTTTAAGGGTACAAACTTGTAACAAATTGTAAGTAAGCCACAGAAATCCAATTTACAGTATACTGAGTATCCATAATAATGTACTATAAACGATACAATAAATACTGCTTTAAAGGCAATTATTACATATATAAATGTATCAAGTAACACTCTGAACACCTTAAATTTATAATAGAGCATGCCAAATTTGTCAAATAAAAAAATTTGGAAAAAAACGGGGGGTTGGCAGGAAAAGAAACATTTGTCAAGGCCTAATAAAAGCCAAGGATTGTGCTGGTTTTCCTGGTGTGGGACTTAGCCTCTAAGAGTTCAGATAGGATTCCACTCTAACTGGAATTTATTTCTCTCACAACAACAATGATAAACTCAAACAAAACCCCATGCCACCACCTTGCAGGACAGTGTTTATGCAGAGGGGAGAATCAGAAAGAGGCATGGGGAGCTAGCAGAAAGAGAAAAAAGCAGAAAACAACAATCAATAGTTCACATGACAGATTGCAGCAACACAACTTTTTTTTTCCTCTCAAGAAATAAAGTGGTATGTTTTTGACAAAAATTCCTAGTTACTTTTTGGGTGAAAGGAAGAGGGAAACTAGCAGATATAAATGTGAGGCGAACGTGATAACTACTACACTACGGAAACTGATATTAGCAGATATTAATGGATACTTGATAGCGTTCTGAGTTTTTCATGACTTTTATGGGATATTCTATATCCTAACTTTTCTCATGGTCTCTTGAGGTTCTTAATCTCCATTCCTGAGATCATACAAATCCGTGGCATGGACTGTAAAAATGACAAATTCTACTTTTGTTGTCAAATAGTGATCACTTAACATTGATACAATGATGGCACTCCTAAAAAATAATCTAGACCACATCATAAAATACAAAACACAAAAAAAATAATTTCTAAGGCACCACAGACAAAATTTAATGTTACTTCTCAATTGCTCAATTCACGACTGTTACAGAAGGTATACATATTTTAAAATTTAAAGTATAGGGATAAGCAAAGTATTTTCATTTCTACCATTCTCTCTGGGGTGCTTAGGAATTAACAGTTCATTATACCTATCCCCCACTCCGTCTCTCTCTGAAACACTCAAGGCTACCATTGGAGATGTTCTAGAGTGGGAAAGAATTAAATAGAATCATCTGTATATTCAAGTTCTTACTCAGGAATGTTGACAGACAAAATATAAATGTATACACACGTGCACACTCACATACATACACACCACTCAATTGATTCTACTTCAATCCTTATCCCTGGTTCTACCACTACTCTTGCTTTTAATACACTGCCCAGTTCAGCTACACCTATTGAACTTTCCTGGCACCTGTCTTTTCCTGACTTTGCCTTAAGTACCACAAACTGTCCATCTCCCTAAAGTTCAAGTTGTCTCTTTTTTGCACAGAACTTCTGTCAACTTCCCACTACACACACTCCATCCTCATCAGCACCCTATCCATGGGGGAGATATTTCTTGCTCTCCTAGTTTGTTTCTTTTATTAAATAGAATGTATGCTGCATGGTAAGGGCTGACATGGCTATCTCCTCCACTGAGTGGACTGTGAACCTTCTTGATGTCAAGGACTTTGTTCTTTTTAACTTGGGAGCTTCTTGCTTAAGTTCATGTTCAGTTCACACAGGTATAAGAGGTGAAAAAACTAACCAAGTAAGTTACTACGCAGGGAAAAATATTTTTCTAAGACATTTTTCAAGGTAAGTGAAAGGGGCAGAGAAAACATTTTGATTTATAATCAGAATGAAAAGAAATGTCATTTTCAATGAAAGTGAGTTCAAATCAATGGGCAGGGACAGGAAGAAGGGGATTTTGCAAGTCAGATAGCAAATGTGTAGGCTCTTAAGTATGTACACAAGAGGTTCTGAGCAGGCTAATAAGGTACCAGAAAAGCTGGGCTAGAGTGTGGTTTACAGAATGACTTTGAACAGTCATGATAGCCAGAACAAGAAACACATTTTACAGTGACCCCAGTACACACATCTCAGTTTGTATGTGTATGACACACGAGTTTCAGTGAAGTAGTATCTACCTACTTCTTTTTAAAATTGTTGGTTAGGACACATTAAGTAGCTATTACAACTATGAAATCACAACTGGTTGTTCTGACCACCTTGTAAAAACCTGTTATCCTGGTTATTTTCTTCTGAATCCATCTTTATGTAGCTAAAGTCATTCCTGGCAAAAATGTCTCAAGTCAATTTAATAGATAGTGGAATGAACATCCCTAAATCATGTTAGGTGTGATTTATCATTTTGAAATGCACAGAACTCCTGTTTTGATGATTAAACATACATGCATACATCCCCAAACCTGGCTTTTACATTTTGCTATTCAAACTACCACATTGTGATAACAAATACCTGCACGCAGATTCAAAGCATGTAAAATCTGAACTTTGAACATAAAAAAATCTGTATGATAAAAATGCAAATTCTAAGTAACTATAATCTTCAACCTCAAATATCTTCTACTTTCCAAATAATGTTTGTTCCATTTAGTTTTGAAAAGAAACAAAGGATGATTAAGTTTGATAATATTCCCCTACAATAGAACCAAGAAATATGGAAAAAGCAGTACTCCAGACTTCAACGATAGATAGTATCAATATTTTTTATGTCTTTGAAGAATAAAACAAGACTGGCTGCCCCTAGTCCCAGTATAAGATAAGCTCATCTGCCTCACTTCCAAAGTCCTAACTGATACAAACAGCATCGTCCACAACTTTCATCCTGATTTTCTCTCTCTCCCTACTCTTCACACTAAATTAAATACTGCTAGGTGCTTTCACACCTAGCTTTCATCCTCAACACTGACAAAGAGCCTGGCACAGTGCTAGGCATTTTACATACAGAATCTCATTTACTAAAGTCTCATAACAAATCTCTGAGGTAGACAGTATAAGCTCCCTTTTATAGGTAAGAAAACTGAGGCTCAGAAAGGTTCAATAACTTGTTCAAGGTTGGGTACTGAGAAAGTAAAGGGGCTAGGATTTTAAACCAAGCTCATCAAAATGTCTCTTAAACTTGGCATATTCTTTTCTCTCTTCTTTATACCCTACCTATTCAAGATCTACCTCCTGCAGCACTGAGTCATCAGTGTTTACTTCTATTTAACAATTAAGTTTTGTATGCTTCAAATATAATTTGTTTACTGGTAATTTTGTATGACAGATTTAATTCTCTTCCTAAAAAGCAATGTAAGTTTATTCAAGAGTAAAACTAAATTTATGACTTAACTACTTAAAACTGAATGTAATTAGCAGATAAAACCCCTCATTCCTAATTCTAGGTCGAGAGTAATAAAGTGATATGGAGATCAGTATTATGGTTAGGGATCATGATTATTAAGGGCAACTTATTATATGAGGAAATCAAGTCCCTTAAACTCCCCAAGTTTCGTGTTTTTCATCTGAAAATTAAAGACTAAAATGAGACCAACTGTGTTTAATCCGTTGGTTAATCAAAACCTCCTATGATCACAATAATGTGAATAGATTGAACACTACTGAAGTGCACATTGAAAAATGGTTAAGATATATTTTGTTATATGCCTTTCACAATTAGAAAATAAAATCACGGAATAAAAAAAACAAAAACCACCACCTCCAAATCAAAATGTCCTGTTACATTCTGAAAATATATAACATGTTCAAGCCTCAATCATAAACTGATTCAAGTGTATGTAGTATAGGACTCAGGCATCTGTATTCTTGAAAGGTTAATTCTGACCAAGACTGATTTATATTCAATGATCCCTATATTTGAGCGCTAAACATTCAAGGTAGAACTAATCTGTACTTCTGAAATAGCAAATTGTGAGTAAAACTACCTTAAAACTAGTCAGAATAGGGGCCTCTCTGGTGGCGCAAGGGGTTAAGATGCAACACATGAAGCTCACCACAGCCACTACAGCACAAGTTTGATCCCAGGCCAGGGAGGTGACCCACATGGCGCAGACCTCTCCTGGCTCGCCCACTGCTCCACTGCTCGCCCACTGCTCAGCAGTGTTTCAGTCTATCTGCCTGTCTGTTCCCCGCTCTGTCTCTGGTAAATCCTCTCACCCCCAAAACTCTGGCCTGTACCCCAGTTCTTGTATGTATAAATAATCTTCAAAAAAAAAAAAAAAAAAACTAGTCAGAATAAAAAGTGCTCATTTTTTGCAAAGGTATCACCACAACCACATAGTTCATAATAAAAACAAACTTGCGAGGCATTTAAAATGACAATCAGATCTGTATTTTCCTTAGAAAGTATAGCAATCCAATCTAAGGTTTTAAAGACTGCACTGTTCAGTAAAGGGTTGCTACCATATTTCCAAATGTTTGAGATTAGTGCATTTAATAGCAAACTGCATTTTTAATTGATTCAGTTGAGGCCTAAAACACATTTATGCCAACATTCACTTTACAAGTGAAAAAAGCTATCATCTTTACGAAAGTACCAAATGCTTTTTAACACATACATACTGCTGATCAAATAAAGTTGGGAAAAGGGTACAATTGACATTTTAAAACAACTAATCAAAACAGCTCTAGAACAGACGATTTAGTATTTAGAAATTTTTATATTTTTGCTTGCTTTCCAAACTGAACCCTAAACAAATCTTGCCTTGAACTGTTAATTATACTCAGATCAATCTTTTAAAGCAATGTTTTGAGTACAATTCTTTTCCATGAAACTCTGAAAACAAGCCTCTTCCTACCCCTTACACTGAATTAACTCCCACCAGGTGGCAAAGCCTGTCTACTCCAGTTATAAACCTGGGTTGATACTCATAGCGCCACTTCCCACCCAAAAACAAAAGTCCAAGAACTTACAGTTGGAAGATAAAAACTTAGTGTTTTAAAAGGCTCATCTTTTCCAAGCAAATAAGGATAGACACTCTGAATAAAAGAATTGTATCTGTTAATATGTTCTATTAAAAAAAAGGATTTCTCACTCATTTCAGCTATATTAATTCAACATCATGACTTGGGGAAATGTTTTAACATTCGAACCCAAGTATCTTGTGACAAAAATTCACAATCTTTGGGGCAAAATGTGAAAAGATACAATAGAAAATGACACCATCTTCCCTTCTGTCCCTTCTACTACCTTTAAGCAATTTCTCTGATTGCTATATCTTATTAAAACATAGGGTCCCCGAATTCCAAAGTATCAACAGAATGACAGAAAACTGGTTTAGAAGAAATAAGTCTTTTAAAAATAAGGTCATAGAAATTGAAAAACTATGCATCAATTTGAAGACAGAGTCACTAAAATTCATTTATGAGATGCTAGGTTATAATCCTACTACATTGATCTGGCCACCGTTTAGAATAATGACAAGAGAAAGCAGTTAAAGCTTTGAAATTTACAAAGAATTAGGTTCCCAGAAAAATGTTCTACAAACACGTGGCACGGCTGAGTAAAGGGAACGAATGAAGTCTATAAACAAGCCCGTAGTAGCAATAAAAAGTTCCAGTATTGGAAGCACGGGACTATAAAAGAAACAGCTAGTCAAAGTAAGACAAAAGGAGTAACTAAAAGATAATCATGACCAACTCCCCAAAACAGATTTATTTTAAAATATAAAATGCCATTACAAATGATCAGAAATCACTTCAATCAGCCTTTAATTACATCCTGACCTTGAAAAGTTTTCTAAATTATTTTGTATCATTTGTAATTATCATTATTATTCAGCTGTCTCCCTAATCACTTTAAAATAGGAACCATTGTATTGTACAAAACTTATTTATACAGTTTCTAAAAACCACAACACAAATGCTGAGCAACATGTATGTTGTTCTTTACTTGTCCTAGGACAATGAAATACCAATATCTTCCCAAGAATCAGAACTAATAATCTTAATTGAGAACATTGCTTTTTAACTCTGCCTTGAGAAAAGAGCAAACAGAAACTGATAAATCATTGTTTTTGATGAGCAATCCCAGCATTATTTCACTCTAAAAAATTTTTCTATGAAAGACTAATTTTGGCAAGAAGGTATTATGAAAATACCAATATATTTTGTTAAACTTAAAATATTTTTTAATACTCTGATGAAGAAAACTGAGGTAGTGGAGTATCAAATTAGTAAACACAAGGTTATAAGACAGTACTGCATCCAAATACTGATGCACAATTTTGAAGCAGCAACTTCTAGTTATGTAAGATTTCATCTAAAAAGAATGTATCATTAAAAATTACTCTGTTTACCATGCACTAAAATCTTAGGAAGTAGAAACCAACTCTTTAAAACAGTTTTTCACAACAAAATTTATTAGAAGAATAGTGGTTTTGAAAAGTCTAGCATCCAGTGAGAACTACCATACACAACATTACAGCTGGGAATGTTTATCCAAAATGTCATGGTCAAATAATACAATGGAACCATTAAATCTTACACATGCACGAAAGAACTAGCGCTTTTGACATACAATGCCAAAAAAAAAAGGGGGGGGGAACCACATGGATTAAAGTTTTAAGTACTCATCACATACATTAAGACACAGCTTATTGTAGTCCAGTCAAAAATCAGAACTGCATTAAAAAATTTAATGTAGTGCAATCAAACCAAAAAAACTTAATTTGTGATCATAAGTGCTCTACTACATAAACATTGATCATAGCAAGGAACAAAAAAGTTCAAATCACACAGTACAAAAAAAATCTGTAAATAAATATAAACTACAGTACAAGAGAAATATTAAATTATACAATTCCGTAAAACTGTAAACAGTATATTGAAATGAGGTCCATAAGAGTAAAGGGGGTTCCTGTTTTGTTGCATGACACTTGAACTTCTAGAAAACTGAAATATGCCATTTTCTGTGTTTTCAAAGGCTATGGGTTTTATATATGGAGAATTCCTTTAGATGTTAAGATATCAAATATTAAAGCAGAGGCGTAATCAATTTTGTTAACCACAGATTATACTGTAGAAAACAAGTTTTACAGGATAAAGAAACCCAGTAGACAAGTCTTAATATTAATGATGCAAAGGGCTAAAACACTAGAATTAGAACTTCACATCAGAAGAAACTTGTCACTGAGGACTTCAAGGCTACAAAATATACTGACAAAATTGTCTGCTGATATGTAGACCTAGACCTCTGCTAGCTTTTTTGACATTTACATGTTCATATTATAATACCAACTTTGGCAGAATCACTACTAATAAACTCAGAGCACTCCTGGCCCAATGGTTCCATCACAGTGGCCAGTGCACAGAATTCTCTAAAGACATTGCATAAACTAGAATGTAGAGGTCAGACACCCAAGGACCAGTGCTTGAATTTAGTAGTAGCATGGTGAAGAAGCAAGAGCCACATTGAGGAGGAACTGCATCTGTTGTAATTTACAGAAGCAGCAAGGAATGTCATTTAATTGTGCTGGCTATTAGTGGCATTTAAAAATAGATTAACTGTGTGTGCGCATGTGGTGTTTTGCATGTGCTGGCTATATATTTATGCACAATTCATTTTTTTAAACTACACCGTTAACAGGAACCCCCATATTATCTGCTCAGTAGTAATAACTGAATATATAGAATGCCACTATAAGAGTATGAGGCACCGTGTGCTGGAGAGTTATATGCAGCTTTAAAATCTGTTTGGCTGAGTTATACCTGGATACCTGAACTGAGTTTTTAAGTTGACATTCATCAAGGATGTGCTACCAGCACGTCAAAATAAAAGCAAAACAGAAAAATACAAGTCACTGTTAGGTTTAAGAATAGCATCAAAGTACCTGAATTGAGTGAGAATAGTGTGTAAACTGTCCCTGAGGGTTTTTAAACAGTGTGTACAAGTTGGATTCCTAAGAACATTAGTTTTATTTGACAGCATGGACTGATAAAATACCAATGTCTGACAGTTTAAAGTGGAGGTTATACAGAATTATATTCAAACACTCCAAATGTAGTTTATACATTTCTTCTCAAAGCAGCAATAAGCTGCTGTAAAGTATACATCCCATCAGAACAAGCAAGAAATGGGAGTCAGATAAAGGTTTCTATCTTAGTCTGGTTTTCTGACAGCACAGCATATCAATATCCAATGATTCTATCTTTCCTAGATCAGAATGTAACTAATTTCGACTAGCAATATAGGATTAGACTTTTAATCAAACACTTTGCTATTACATACTAAAATTTCATAAACTTACTAATGCTGGTATACTAACCTAGTTAATTATCCCCCCTCATTTTAGAAATATACCCTTCCACAACTTAAAAACATTAAGATCCATTTTCAGTCCTCTGATGTAAAAAGCATGTCAGTGAATTAATATTAAAAATTTACACAGTAAAAAGGCTTGAATTTCAGCCAAAGACTCTAAATACTGCTCATTCCCTGAAGACTTAAAGGGAGAGAGAATCCCTACCCATTTTCCTAGTGATTTATTTTTCTAAAATGGTCTGACATAATTTTCCATTCTGGGGAATTTTCCCCTCACCTTCTTTCAAATTCCAAATTCTTAAGCCTGAAATGCTTAATGAAATGGGGAAAATGAGGCAATCACTTGGAACCGCTTCAAAGTACAAAATGCTATTGTCTCTTTTTTAAATAAGATTTATATAAATGCAATCTGACCCCGTATTATGTTGTTTTATATTTTTAAATAATCACTGTAAAACTTACAGTACCTAAGACTCTGAAGATAAATTAAGACTTTAGTGTTGTAACAGAAAAAGTGCTGAATTATCCCTTTCTAGTACTTTAAACATTTCAGACAAGTGCTTTCCTAGTGATAGTAAGTTTACTATATACCCTTCCACCAAGCAGGAAAAAAAAAAGTTACCTGGATGAAAGAAAAGATGTTTAGGAGTGTAGCACCTGGTATTTACCAAATAATAGATGTTATTTCACTAATTCCGAGGGGGTAAAAATATTCTAGAATGAATTCTATTTGGCTATTGAATGTGTTAAAAATCCCTGCTCTACTGTGTCAGTGTCCTGTGTTTAACCCCCCACCCCCCTCCCCTGGTCCCCTTACACACTATCCACTGAGAATCTAATCTCTAAAGAGATTATTTTAAAATTTATGTTTTCAGGACATACCTGAGAAAGGGTGCAATTATGCAGAACAAGGAACCCAAGACTGCACTAATACTGGTTATAGTTTCATAAATTCTTTCCCAAGACAAATCTAAAAAGTCTAAGAGGTA
The DNA here is from genome assembly GCF_014898055.3 of Talpa occidentalis. Taxonomy (NCBI): domain Eukaryota; kingdom Metazoa; phylum Chordata; class Mammalia; order Eulipotyphla; family Talpidae; genus Talpa; species Talpa occidentalis. Next base: position 23,396,547 of record NW_023605194.1, read on the forward strand.
TGGATCTTCAAATATTTCTTACTGCTTTAGATTTATTTGGTATGTGTGTAGGGTCATTTCCAGTGTTGAAAAGATCATCTTGAACCTGTTCTATTACAGTTCAAGATGGGGTAAAGAGTTCATTTCCATATTCAAACAATAAAGATTAAATATTATGATTAAAATATTTGCTACATCCAATATATCTATGATTAACTAAAAGTGCTTGCTTTTCAACTTTTACTGATTCAGCTCTAAATGAACTGGAAACCTTAAAATTACCCCCCCCCAATAGTTGCAGAATTAACTTCTGTTTTACCATTTGTCAAACAACCTTAATTAACCTTGATTCTCATTTTCAAACAATCAAAAAACTTTTCTGATTATCAAATGAAGATGGCCCAATGTTACCATACATATTATCTATCCTGTGACTCACTTTTAGTATTATAGGACAGAATCTTCAGTTTTTTCCTAAAGTTTACAAACTTTTCCTTCCTACTTCCCAATCCTCCCTCCCCCAAATCTCCTTCTTAACACTCAGGGCACACAGCTACAGTGTTAGCTACAGGGCTAATGTCTGCTGCTTTAAAAGGCAACTGCGAGTTAATTTGGGAATAAGAGACAAGAGTACATGCAAAGAATTTCTACTGTTTTTCTTTCAGTAACCATGTTCACAAACAGTCTCAAGGACAGAATGAATCCAAAACTTGAACTAAGAATTTGGAGGGTTACATTACTTGTTTCACAACTATACTTTTTTCCTTTTTCAAGAATTTGAAAGCAATTAGATTTTTAAACAATATCTATAGTTTAACAGTCTCCTAATTATTGTAGGTTAAGTCTTTAATAACACTGGATGACCTAGTATCAATGAAGACCTAATTATAATGAAAAGGTTGCCAGGAAAACAACCTGTGATCTCTTCGGGAAGGTCAAATTTAACCTGTTACTTCCAATGTCTCCTATAAGTAGAGCAATTCAGTCTATTATCATATTCTATCACCAATGACAGCAACCTGAATATACAGAAAAGGTGGTTCATATGGGAAAAACCCGACATTTAGTTAAAGAAAAGAATAATTATAAAAGCTGTAAGTACATGGTTTCAAAATATCAGGTAGGATAATAACTGTTAAAAGAAAATAACACCAAACTGTAACATAATTGCAGTAAATGCTCAAACTAGTATCAGGTTCTGACACTGGGTTGACTCAATAATTTGTTTTATAAAAATAACAAACTGAATCCAAGCTTCATTATTATGGGTCAATGAAATGTGAGAGAATCACAAAGGCTAAGAATCAGGCCTTGCACCATGTGCTTACTTGGGGAAGGGGGAGAAGACACAGCTCACTAGCAACACACAGGTTGCTGTGTACTGCCTAATGACAGAAGGTAGTTATGATATGGGCCTCTGCAGGTAGTCAGTTTTTGTCTAATTTAGAGTTCTCTCCAGAAAATTGGGACTAAACTTTTCATTGTGCCTTACTGTTTTACTATCTGATCCTACATAGCTCATGTTATATCTCAGGTAAAATGTTGGGGAATGGAAATGCCAATTGGTTGAGGTAATGGTTTTATATAAGATAACCAGAGTTCTAAAAGCACTTCAATATTGTAAAGTAAAAGTGTACCAAATAAAGCTAATACACACTTCACACTTGTTGAGCTTGCTCACCAGAACTGAACAGTAATTAACTTCACATAAGGACCCCTATTATCACACAAAGCCTTACTCATATTCATGATCTGCTGCAGCAAAGGTTTATCAAGCAACATCTAAACTTCAGAATAACAACAAACTCAATATTAAAAAGTATTATACACAAATATAAATTATTTTTCCTGAAAGAGACACCTTGTCCTTCATGGTACTTGGGGACCAGAAAAAAAGGTATAGCTCATCACAGACACAGTTCAGTCACCTGGAAGCCTACTGAACAAAGATATATAATACATTACTGTCAAACTTGATGACTGTGTTGTCTCAGAAGAGAAAGTTAATAACAAAAATACCAACTAGATCTCCTTCCACAGAATTTTTGATTTTATAGTGCTATATTTTTCCTACTCTATAATATCATTGTTTTCTCATTAAAAAAATCAACATTAGTTTGTGTAATATCATATAATTTGAATAATGTCATCATCTGCCTAATAGAAACTTTGAGAAGAAAGGACTTAGTGATGAAGACAGTTATGAATTATACTTTCCCATATCATAAAAATGGTCAACTGTTGTTTGGGCCATGCAAAACTCTGATTAACAGAAATTAAGCATGCGAACAGACTGATCTCTTACACATTTATGAGGACATCCCCAAACAAGAGTATCTACACTGAAAAAGTGCCAATACAGAATAGTGGCAAATGGAGAGAAATCAAATATTAAGGGATCACTGCGGCACCAAGACTGACAGTCAGTCATGTGATGAGCCACCTCCGAGAAATACATGGTATAATGGAACTCTGAACACAAAATTTAACATTAAAAGTGCACCTGAATATTACAAACTAACTTTACAAAACCTACAATAAGGTAAAATATATATCTTTTGAAATATTCAGCAGCTTTCTGTTTTTTTTTTAAGGTTTTTTTTTTTTTTTTTTGAGAGGCTCATGAAATTTTAAAGGGACCACTATCTAATTTCAACCATGCTTCACAAAACAATAATGGCTATTTTATATTGCAGTTACCAATGTAATGCAATTAGTGCTTTAAAATAATCTACACTCAAAAAAGGAAGAGAAAGAAAGAGCGAGCGAGAGACCGACCGACCTTTGGAGGAAATATGCTTATTCAAAAGCTTCTTGGAAAAGAAAATTTACCTGAATATCAAGTCATGACTGATCTCAAGTGTAATGTTTAAAAGCTTCACAGACATGAAATTACAATCTTCAGGTCTCAGGACTTTTAATCTGAGAAAGTTTAGAGTTTGGTTTGTTTTTTAAATTCACTTTCTAACCAAAACAAATAATAAGTACTCAAATTTTCACTATTTACAACTCTCAGCCTACAATCTGAAATGACACAATACAAGTTCTCTTATTTAAACTGCAGCATTAAAGGGTAGGCACACCATTCTTCTGCTGCTCGATTGTCATCCACTGAAACACACATAGAAAATATTTATGTTAGTAAAATGATCACTCCATGTACACTACAATGACAAAATTTACATAACTCAACTCATACATCACTTTATAGACTACCACAAAGGATTAAACCTCTCTGAACAGTAAAACTCTACAAAGGTCGAACTTTTAGGGCCAGATTTTTAAATGGGCCTTTAATGATGCCTTTCTGAGAGGGAATAAAAGCAAGCACAAATTAATTGCTCCAAGGACCTTTTTGCAGCAATCCTGGGCTACTGAATACCCCAAACATCATACAAAAAGGCACCACAGCTGCAATTAATTGTGTATGACAAATTGAGCATGGAACAAAGGAGGTGTTCCTTCACAAGCTTAGCCTTTTGCTTTCAGCAAACTTTCTACAACTTCCTTAACTGCAGATGAAAACCACATATTTCATAAAGTATTTTTATTGCAACTTCCAGCTAGGCTAGAAAATATTGCAGAGTCATATACTGCTTTAAACCCAACTGATTATTTTGTTGAGAAGACTAGAAAATTAAGAGGAAACAGGCTCAGTCGCCCACCGATTAAACTGATACACAGAATAACCAAACCAAAAGAGGAACCCAAGCCCAATCTATGTCAAAATGAGCAGTGCGTCTATTTTAATAACAGCAATGGTGTGCCTAACCTTTGAACACATAAGTTGCTGAGGGAAAACTATTCTTTAACTAACTGCTCGAAAGTTTCCAGGCAAGAATTTATTCTGTGGGAATATCTGGACCCACTTCTTACACAGTAGCCATCTGAAACCATCAACCTCAATTTAGCTAATACTCCAAGTTTCATTTTATTTTCAACAAAAGCTCCAGTGATTTTTTTGTTGTGATTTTGGTTGAGCATTTAGAAGGGCCTGACCACCTTTCTCAGCAGATTTGAATACAGGGTGTATGTGGTATGTATAGACTATGTTTATGCACAAAATGATAATTTAATTTGGTCACAATGCAAAATTAATGTCATGGGCTTTGTTAGTAGTTATTCTTGGAAAATTTATAGAAAATAAACTCTAAATTTGATTACTGTAATTTTAAAAGCCAATCTCAAAGGAAAGCTTAAATGTTCTTCATGGAGTGCTTTTACAAACATGATCTGAAAGGTCCTGAACTGTGTGCTAAACAACCATGAAAATCAGCTAAATATCAGAAAAAGTTAAAAAGGGGTTATTATTTAGGATGCCAAAAGAAGAAAAAATTGCAAAGCAACAAATGAACACCCAAAAGCAACCCCTCCCCACTTTGTATTAGTATCTGGATTAGTTAAAAACAAACTCCAGTGAGCTTGACTACTCATATTTTGTCAGAAGTGAAATTTGACCTAAATCACAGTAGGTTGTCTTGGGGTGCTGTTTTTTTCTTTCAACACAAACATAAATCCTTCATTAATGTGGGGTATCTGGGCAAGCTATCAAGGCTGTAAAATCTAGAAACCACTTTTGTAGTATTATACATATTTCTTCCATTCCCCAATAAAACAGATCTTGAATCTAGTTTAAATTAGTTGCCGCAGTGACATACAGTCATTAGTTAGCACATGATTAAATCTGTAACAAAAAATTAAAGAATACAAAGAAACTTAGTTTGCTAAAATGAGGCATCCTCTACTGCTTTATGTAATGTACCCTGACTGCTCCTGAGTAAGAAGGGAGCTCGTCCTCCATGAGATAAGGCTATATCCTCACTTGTTGGTGAGACCAAATTCTACCCTTAGAAAATCCCAAATAAAATTACAGCAAAGGTAGTGTTACAAAGTAATTAACTCAAGCATTTCTGAAGGTAGTGTGTGTGCACATTTCCACCTCCTTTCTCTCTGGGTGAGCACTAAACAGATTGCTAATTTGTGAAGTAAATTTAAAAGAAGATAATCACAGAATGTGAATTGACCCACATAATTATTTATCATCGAATAATCAATTTTCTTAAATTCAAAGGTTCATTGTTTTTAAGAGACTTTCCTTTAGTTTAATCCTTCAATTAGTTGAATTGTAGGAAAAAAATATGAAAAGCTTTATAAAGCGGTTTTCCAATTTGAAATGATAAAGCTCCCAGTATGAGGTGATTTCTAAAAGGGGGCTTTTCTCCTTTTTAATTTTTTTAAATAAAAGTAAATATAACTTAAGGGAAAAAAAAAACAAAAAACAAAGAAAGAAAAGCATGCAGGCTCTACAGGCAAGGAGTCCACTTCCATGTATCTGTTCTTTGTGAGGTAACTCAATTCTCTTTTGTAGAGAAACATGCAAAAGGCCAAACATATCCCGAGCCATACTGCACAAGAAAAATTTAAAATATGCAACATTCAGAATGCACCTTTCACCACTGTACACACAAGTCAATGCAAAATCTGCAAAGAAACAAGTGTCACAGCAAATGAAGTTAGGTGCAAGCAATGACAGCTGAACAATGCAGTAGTGCTCACCCAGTTTGTACAGTAATTGGCACTCTACAGTATTCCTATTCATTTTTTGATTCATTTGCACTTTGTGCTGCCTCTCCCTGGGGATCTAATTCAATCTTTACAGAAACATCTGGCCCCTCCGACCTCATTAATTTCATCTTTTTCTTTGGAGGGTTTTTCAAAGTGCCCAGCCTCTCCTTTACTTTGTACTCCAGTGTACTGTGGGGAATCCCATAAATACTCTGAGCTTTGGAAACACTCATTTTTCCACTCATAACCACTGAGATTGCTTCCTCCAGTATCTCACTGTTGTACTGTCTGTAACGCCCTCTTTTCTTCCGAGGCTGCTTGGAGCCAGGGTCTCCTTCTTGATCCGATGTGGGATATGGCTGTCCAGAGGTAGACTGCTCAGCATCTGAGCCCCAAGAATCGGGTCCAGCATCTAACATGCTTTTTCTATTTTGTTTTGGAAGAATAGCCCTTAATTTTTTACTAAGCGCGCTCTCCGTTTGTGAACCCATTACCAAAGAGCTATAGCTGTACTGATCACCAGTGCGAGACTCCCAAGAAAGATCCATTCCTCGAACTTGTGGTATCTTTAAATCTACAGGAGATGAATGGCTCGCATCCTTTTTTCCATCTTGTTTTGCTTGAAGTGGCATTTTTGGAAAGGCAGAGTTTTCTGCAAGAAAAGGAAGGTCACTGATGTTGCTGAGTGCACCATTTCCCCTGAACTTCATTCGGCTGAGGTTGAACTCATAATGTGGTTTTGCCCAAGAGGCTTCCCTGGATAATATTAAGTGTTGTCCATGATTCTGTAATCCAGATGGTCCAAGGCTGGCAGCTGTGGACAATTGGTTTCTGCTCAGTAGTTCTTCACTAATCTGCAGGGATCGAGCCAATGGAACTTTGAGTGATGTGGAGTGTCCAAAACCTTCCCTGGTTCCATCCTGTAAGCTTCTTGGAGGTACCCCATCACCACTCCGAAGTCCGTCTGGGCGGTACTGGCTGGGTCTCCCAGGTCGCCTAATTGGATGGAAGGAAACTGATGTGAGCAGGACTTGCACAGGTAGGGAGGGATGGGTGAGGGGACCACTCCTTTATTAGAAGGCCTTGCTTGGGTAACATCACTTTGTGTTATTTATTTATTTTTCTCTAAAATTAAAAAAAAAAGTGGCTCAGCAGTTAGTTTTAAAACTTGTTCACAAAAAAAAAAAAAGGAAAAAAGAAAAAAAAAAGAAAAAAAAAACAGGAGCTTTTTGGGCAAAGAAAAATTAAACCTGTCAGCTGCTGGTCTCTGGTTGGGTTCACAAATTTTCGGAGAAAAAGTTTCGCGCAACTGTCTGAAGATAGCACCTTAATTATTATTTACAAAGAAATCATCAAGTCTCCATAGATCTACACAGAATTGTGATACCAATGTGACGTTACCACTAAACAAGTACAGTAATAAAAGAGTAAGCCAAATTATTTATTTTAGTCAACATTTTCAACACTCATGACAACCAGCTATAAAACTGGAACCATTTACATTGGTGGAACCCATAGATAAGTGCTCATTTAGTCCACAAACAAGCTGATGTTTATTATCAAAAACAAAACAACTCCAAATAACATTTCTTACTCTGCTTGGGGGGAAAAATGGCTGCAAGTTCCAAGGAGGAAAAGCCCCAAACTAAAGCAACCAAAATAGCTATCACATTATAACTTACCATATACTTAATTTTAAAACACTATCAGATGAGTATATACAGATGTGTACCACTGATTCTCCATTTGCAATAACCCAAGCTTTTAAGAAATTACCTTTTATATTCCCCCAAAACTTTGTTCCTTAAGTTCTACTCAAATTATTGACAGAGGTATATAAGCAGTTTTGTAGTTTTCTTTAGTTAGAAATAAACTTTTCTTCTTAAAATATCGAATGTCAAATTTGAAATGTGTAAGTGAATAGCTTTCAAATGTGTTTAAAAAGTCAACTATTTACACAAAATTAATTCATATGGTTTTCATTTTTATGAAGAAAAGATTATCAATGACAAAACTGGTAACTGGTAAAGCATGCCTAAGGGGAATAAATTACATTGACTAGGTACAAAAGTAGAATTTTGCAAAAATAATGATAAACCAGCTACATTTCCCAAAATTCTACAGGGATGCTGTGCTGTTATCAGTAAATAACATAATAAGGATAGCAATGAATATCCAACTAAGAGATGGGCAGTACTGACGGTGCTTTGGTCTTCCAGAATACAATACCACATAAAAAACTTTCCAATCAGAGGGATAAACACAGCAACTTCAACCATATGAGACATGGACCTGATGGCCAAGTTTAAAGTGAATCTTAAGCAAGTGTTTCATTTATGCAAACCATGTTTTAGTATTCTCCAGTTGTGTCTTTATACAACTCAAGTTTTTTGAATATATAAATGGAATGCAATGATTTAGTACATTAATGACTTTAATATAAACTACAATGAAAAGAAAAACTTAAGGAAAAAAGATTAGTAAACAATGCAAAAATGGTTGTTATTTTTAAACTTGAAATAAGGAAGAGAGAAAAAGAAAAATGATGAAATTTTAGAGAAAATAAAGGGAACATTTCAGAAGTCAGTAAAGGAATCCTTCAATTTGAAGGTAACTGAGTAAGTTGAAAAAGGTTAGCTTATTCAATATGTACTTATTTCTCCCATGTTGATATTCTCTAAAGTTAAATAAATTTAAAAACTAAGCTATCAAATTAATCTTTCATATCTAGATGAAGTCAATTTTTAGTCACAACACAATTTTATGGAAATTCTTTCCCAATATGGCAGCTAAATATTTTCATTAATGACTTTTCTAAATGGTTACTATGTATACACAGATGGAGAATTAGACAATTCTTACACTGTGGAATTAAGTGATGAGAAACTTTCGTGTTCTAAGAGTTATCAAAACTGAGGATGGAATAGCGCCTTGACAGTATAAGTTGGTTAACCATCACAAACTACAACCAGTCTTAATTACTTAAAAAAAAAAAAAGAAACAACATACAATCACATTTTCTGAACTGCCACACAATTAAAATTGCAGTTCAAATCAACAAACAAAGCAAATAGAAAAAAAAAACAAAAAAAAAACAAACCAAACACCATTCCCCCAAAACACACACACACACACACACACAGGAGTTCAATTTTCATTCAACAACTTTAGAACACATAATACTGCCTTTACATCTGCACTCTGAAATTATTTTGGCTGCGTTTTACACTTCCACACTCTCAACAACAAAAAGTCCAAAGATATTCTTGCGTCTTCCTAATTATTTGTTGTCTATACTAAATTGATCTATACTAGCCAATTCTATATCTCACATATTGTTTTTACCTGACTGATGGACTAAAAGTCATCTTAGAAAAGCTCACCTTTAAGAGTGTTATTCTGAAGGATTTTTAAAACATGTAAGGGAGACTGGATTTGCTCTTGATAACTGTTCTCTAGAAAGCTTTGGAAGGCTACAAATGTTTTCCCTTACCCGTTCCCTTGAGTACTGGAGCAGCCTGGAGAATGGCTCAGGGAAGTGCTGCCAGCACATGGACTTTTCTTAGTGGAAAGATCAAGTACACCGTCTGTAGAGACACAAAGAAACACTTGAGGATATGAAAAAGTAGGAGTTAAGTGTGAATCAAATAGGCTAAAAACGACAAAACAGTAGACCTAGCCAACTAAGTAGATACACTGGTCATATACTTGAAATATGAAATCAATTCATTAATAAAAATCAGGATTTTTCCCCCTCCTGAAGCAATGCAAAATTGGCAAAGTTTATTGTATCTAGTCTCTACAAAGGTTAAATATTTTATTAATAGGGCAAAAGGCATATCACAAAGATGTTAAGATGAAGTAAGATATTAGAAACAGCTGTCTAGATAGTATGGGGGTCTTGCAATAAGAATTGTTAGACTTCATTTTCTAAATTTACCTAAAGTGTGAGTTTTTAAGGCCACAATGGCATACAAACCACAAAACCATATCCGTAAAGAGCTAAGTCTACACAAAACACTAAAAGCACATAAAAGTTGGATTTAGATACAAGTGTTTTCTTAAATAGTAAGTTTATGAATGAATTACAAACATATACTATATGAGACAGTCCATAAGATGAATTGGTTTTTAACTCTGTAATTTGTAAGGCTCCTAAATACTCTTTTAGACTCATTTGCAAAAAACAAAAAACAACAAATGAAAAAACTGTGTATTTGGATATAATCTTTTAGAATCATCTACAGAGATACAAAGGTCACTTTGTGAAATTTATGAAGGCAAGGTTTTTTATTCACAAGCAATTCTAAATTGGTGGACAAAGTTTAAGAAAGAAGAATTAAATAGTCTTGATACTGAGGAGAATTTAGAGGTTTTACTGTGGTTTACTGAAGTTAGATCAAATCACAAATTCATATCAGAACAGGCTTTCCCCCCTTTGACATATGCCACTGATTTTCAGTTGGCCAGCAGAAAAGATCTACTATGTACTTAATGTTAAAAACTACCTTAGTATGGAACCTACTTCTGACTTATGTCTGACATTATAATGTCCTATATTGGGCTGTTAAAGGAAAGCCCACACTCTCACAGAGTAAATGCTGTCATTTAGACTTACTAATTATTTCTAAAACATAAAATTGTAATCTTATAGAACCAAGCAAGTATCTTATTAGACATCTAACCCACTTGGATATCTAACAAGCAAATGCACTGTTTAACATATTTCCAACCAAAGATAATATTAAAGACATGAAAATTAATTTAAATAGACAACATACTTTAAATAATGAAAATCACTATGATTTAAGCTGAAAATTCAGTAAAATTCATTAAAAATGTTCCATTTGAAGTCTGTAATTCAAATTTCTTTTGATAAAGTGTATGTTGTCAAACATAAGCTCTGAGACAACAATAACTAAAAGAAGTTAAATTAGACTAAGTGGAATTTTTGTATGTTAATCTCTATTACTAATACTATAAATACAGTTTCTATGCTATTATTCTCCTATTGCAAACCCAAAGCTTTTAATAAAATAATTAGAGTAGAAAGATTTTTAACAAAAGTCACCAATCCTCAATAAAAGAGTAAACAATCCTTAATAGACCAGTAAGAAGTAACCAAAGATGCACTGATCAATGTGAACTAGGTAGTCTCCTTTTTGATAATTTCTTAGAACTTAGAAATTTTGCTTGCTGTTCATTATACAGAAACAGAAAAAAACCTCAAAGGAAAACTTCAGAAACTATATTCTTTAATAAGCAACTAAAGCCAGTCCATTATGTAAATTCTTTATAAATTACTTATAATAAATCAAAGAAAGTCCTTTCATAAATCTAAGAATTATATTTTGTAAAATAAAGTTATTTCTCACCAGTAAGTCCACACATCTCATAACCATTCTGCAAAATTCTCATGAGATTTCTATGTCAATAAAATTTCAGACATCACCAATTTATAGTGTACAAACAACAATAGAGTTGCAATGTTCAATTCATCTTTGTTAAAATAAAAGATAAAATGAGATCACAAAGCAAAAGGAGCAATACTATCTAAGAGGGTAAACTTTGCAAAGACTCAAGAAATTTGAAAACCCCTTAACCTCTTCATTCATGAATTAGGATTCTTACCAAAAAGTTATCTTTTGGAAATACTCTAATTTATAATACAGTGAAGGTATGCAAGTTTTTCTATTTTTTATAAAATACTGAATGCACTTAACTTCAAGTGTTTGTCTTCTCTTTATTTTTAACCTTAGGTTTTTTTTTTATGGAAATATGTGTTTTTGCCTTATGATCTCATTTGCAGAGTATCGTCTACCTAACAAGCACATTTATTTCTCCGATAAATGCTGATTCTACAACAATGATGGATAAGAGTTGAAAAACTTTTCTCATAGGGCTCTTAACAACAATGGCTATGACAATACTTTGGAAAGTTTATATAAACATCAAGTAACTTAAAGTACAGTAACTGTAACCACCTAACTTTACTGGGTGGTACATTAATCATCACTGTGTACTGATGGGTAAGGTAACTAATATAGCTGCACTCCTCCTTCACTGATTAGTTACATCAGACCCACAAATCACAATGTTATTTAATCCTATCATTGATACTGGTGCCTTTCTTGCTGATAATTTCTTCTCCCCAAATTAAAGAATTCTGACTGGACAGAGGAGACCTTGACATCAAACCATACCTTGTTCGCTAGGTTCTGACTGAGACTTTCTGACAGTAAGGTCCAGAGGTGAGTCTTGGTCAGCCATGAGAAGTTTGCTGAGCACAGGGTTCTGAGTAGTTGCAGCCGTGGGAGAGGTGGTGACTGGAGATGCTTTCGGCAGGCTTTGGTTCTTTGTGCTATTGGGCTGGCTGGGGTCCTGAGTAGAGCTATTTTTTGAGGTATATTCAGCAGCAAATTGTTGGATCATTCGCTGCATGATCTCACGGGCCACTAGGGGAATATTGGGGTCGGAGACCCAGGGACTGTCTGCGAACAAAGATTTATTTACTTTTAAAGTGGGACAATGTACTAAAAAAAGACAGCTTTCAAGCAAACACAAAATTTCATTTTATTTTTCCTTAAAATACATTATCCTAAAATAGTATTCCCTCATAATTACATTGTTCATCTCTAACCTTATATGTCATAGATTTTAAAAATAAATTTTTCATAAATTTATTTCTACATATTCCCTGCTCATACCCATACCCACCGATTATGAAATCAAATAAAGGGATAACAAAGAGTGTCTCTTATGGGCAAAAATTACTTACCTGATAGTGAAATCCCAAAACCCTTCTCTTATGAAATTACCCCCCTATTTACCACCTATAGATCACCTCTGATTTCCCTAGATTATTCCTTATTCATTTCTCCTTAAATTGTTGAATGGATTATTTAGTTAATGGCTACTTAATTTGCTTTTTGTTAAAGACTAAAGGCATACCAAAATTAGAAAGTAAATACTTAAATATTAAGATCCATGATATATTGGGGCAATAGTTTTAACATTCAGTGATTCATCAGAACCACTTTGAGGGCTTATAAAAATTGATGGTTCAGTTTTACTGATTCAGCATCTCTAAACTAAGCTCATGAACTTGAAATTCTAGTAAGTTTTTAAGTGTTGATGGTCAGGGGACTACAACTTTACAGTCTCTGAGTCAGGAGTTTAAACATCCATATATTTTCCAGGAGTCCTTTAAATATTTGCTTTCAACCACTAAACAGAGAGCTAGGTTAAACAATAAACACTTAAGTTATCAATTTCTAATCAATGTCAATTTAAAAGTAAAGACCATATGAATTCACCAACTCAAAGAACTTTCACCACTAGGAGACTTACAGGTCAAATGGTTTGATGAAATAAAGGGGAAATGTACCGTATAAATATATTATTATCACCTTTTATTACCATACTATCAGGGAGTCTATGGTTATTGAAAATTTACCTCTCTATATTCAGCACCTAATCTCATTTGGTGTAAAGTATACATTCGTATTATTTGAGTAATAAGCTTTTTATTTAATTTTCAAGAACAAATGAGGAAGGTGTGCTTGACCTAAATAGTCAATGCCCTCTTCAAATTTGACTAGATGGTTTAGTAGTAACCCTTGATGAAAACTCTTATCCAGATTTTAATGTTCCACCTATGACCTTTATTCCACAGCATACTTTTTTTAGAAGTGTGTTTGAAGATGGTTATCAGAAAATTTCAGTTTCCTTAGTCTTTTAAATGTTAACTATAAGAAGGTAAATTAGTCTACACATACTATTTTGGAGCTGTAAGGATTTATGCTGATTTATAAATCAGCTCTTTAGTATTAAAATCTTCTTAACAAGCAAACATATCAAAATCTCACTGAACTATTACCAACAGAATTTTGTCCTTAAAGGACAATATTCATACCAGAAAATGGTCAGAATATTTACTTCTCTGCAGTTTTAGCAAGGCTTACTCTACTAATAGTATTTCTGCTCTACTAAAATAGTACTTCTAACCCTAAGCTTTCACTGTATAAATAGAAACTATGAATATGCTAGATGGTTTAAGAAAAAGTATGTTCAATTAGGGAAGGTTAAGAAGTTACATTCACTGACAATAGTTCCTATTATGTTTTAATAAATATCTTAGCCATACATTATTTTTAAAATCTCTTTACCCACTGGTTTCCCTCCAAATGAAAGACTGACTAGAATTTCAAAATTTAATATATTGGTGTATCTTTTTATTCTCTCAAAATTTGGGAAACATAGAAAACACAAAGTTTCCAAATATGAAACAAAATGAAGTATTTATGCGATGGCCTGTTATAACTACACTAGTAAGTAAAGACTTGTGAGGCATAAAAGATTTTAGGAGAAAGACCATTAATGGCTACATTTGAGCTTTAAATGCCTCCAGCATATTTTGCCTCAGTTGAATGAATGCAACTATGAGACAAGATTTATGCTAATGAACCAACAGCAATTTTGTCATTTGAATTTCCACATCTTTTGAAAGTTTCCTGAACATATTTCATTATTCCACTTATTTGAAAAACAGTATCTCTAAACATAGCTATGCTTAGGGGAACATGAACAATCCAGTCAAGTGAAAACAATGTCAGATTAAATTGAAACTATAGAAAAAAACATGTAAATGCTACATCAAAGCCACCTGTAAGTTTTAATGTAAATCTAACTTAGGAAAGTGTCAAATTTTCTAACACAAGCAAGAAAGTAAGCTGAAAAGAAATGATTATAATAGTTATAGAAGGTATATGGTTGTTAAAATTAGACTTTATTAGAGTCCCTGATCACAAAAGTCTATTTTTATTGCATCTATTTTTCTACCTAACAGACAGTAACCTTTTCATACTCAATTACGATAATTATAATGGGTATATAGAGTGGTAACCCTTGATGAAAACTCTCACCCAGATTTTAATGTTCTATACATGACCTTTACTCCAAACCACACTGCTTTAGAAGTGTTTAAAGATGTTTATCACAAAATTTCAGTTTTTTGCAATATGTGGACATAAAGGAATAAATTAAAATTTTCTATTAAAAACAAAGTATTCCACATAGACAAAGTTGCTTGTCATATCTCTGGATACTAAGCATCTTCTGTATTAATTTGAAAAGTATGAATACCTATCTTTTTGAGACATCATCAACAGTATTAATACATAAAGCAAGGAGGAAGAAACTTCCAATTGCAAAGCCACAGTTCTTTTCCTAAGCATCAGAAACAAATATATAGACATATATACAACTTTAACTACACATTATTTTAGAGGATTCTCATTTCTTTAAGTCTTTAGTGAGATTAATTACAAAATAAGAATTCCTCCCTGTCAAAGATTATGTGTCCTAAAGTTTAATTCTGAAATAAGGAAACTTAATAAGAACTTTAATGTTATTTCTCCATGACAAAGGATGGTACTAGTAGGTGGAATTCTCTTTAGGAATCTGCTTATGACTATTAACTCCTAAACAAAGAGTAGATGAAAAATAGTTCCTCCATGTAAATTAGGGAGAGGAATTCCTCTTTTCGGATAATGAAATCTGCTATATAATTTTAGACTCCAGACCCAGTAAAATTCTAAAGGAGAGTAGCAGCAGGAGCTGTAAAGATCTTTTGGTTAATGAAAAGTAGTGATCTAATCAACCATTTATACTTTAAAGGTGATTTACTTCAATAAAATAATCGAACATACCTAAGATTTAAAAATTGCTATTTTGAACATAATAGCAATTTGGAATTCAGGATGCTTAATGGGTACCCCATTTGGGAGCTTTCCGTCAGAGGGCATTAAAAAAGAAGTAAAAACATATTAAAAGATTTAATTCTGCAGCATGATCTGATGGAAGAAATTGAATGAGAAAAAATAGTGCCACTGAAAACAATAATCTTGTGCATTTCTTAATTTTATGACACTTCATCTCATATTTCCTTTGATACTGCCCAACTATTGGGCAGTATCATATTAAGGAAAAGCTGGTTTTCAACTTTAACCAGTTCATTACCATCAGTATTTCTCAGACTTTTAACCAGTGTACAGACATTATACCCTTCAACTTTAGAGGGTAGGAGAGAATTTACAGAGGAGTGAGAGATATCAACTAGAATGTAACAACTTTTTTTTAAAAAGTGGTATCTCTGAGTCATTGAAGATTAAATATATTCAGGATTATCAGGAACTTGAAGAAAACATTTTTAGAGCCTGTTACATAATAACCTCCAACTTGGAACTAAAGGGGAGGTATAATTAAGGAAATAAAAATCTACTTAGAATTTTGGTGGATGGCAATTATGCTTCATGTATAGAAAAAAGAAATTAATGCTTCCATGAAGAACTTACAAACCCCAACATGCTGTGATTGGAAAAAAATATTTTTATTTCAAAAGAAATATAAAACAAATCAATATAAGCTTCAGGGAGAATAAATGAAAAACCCAAGAGGTGATGTTATTAAATGCCACTTCAATGTATAGGAGTTTTAATACATAGAAATTTTCCCCTCTAATTTAATAATTAAAACATTTTTAGTTAAAGAAGACTATGTTAAGAAGAAAAATCTAATTTTAAGAAATAACTTTTATGGTTATCAGTAATTAAAATAGTAACTAGTCATGTAAAAGAAAGTTTCTACCAAGTCTACACAATTTTCAGACTTTCATTATAATTTTAAGAACTATTACACTCATAAGGCACCATCACTTCAGAGCCAACAGAAGGGAAGGGCTGCCTTACTCTATTCCAAATTTATCAATAACTTGGCAAAAGGAATATAAGGTATATTATTAGTAAAGAGAAAATTTTTAAATAATTTTTTTGCAAAATATTGAAATTAAGGAGATTAATAGAAGACAAGCAGGTGCTAAATGTCAACTCTTCACTGGAACCAACCTTTTCTATAAAAGACTGCATTGAGGAATTCTTCTGCTTGTCTCTCGAATCGAATGATTTTTGCTTGCTCTTGTTTAAGCAGAGCTTCTTGCCCAGCTCCCGAAGCTGGTTCATCCAGACCGACTAAGTGTCCCTGCAAAAATATTTGGTAAAATATTTGCACAAAAATCTTTCCCCATTCAATACCATAAAGCACAGATACAAAATCAAAGGCAAATATTAATGATCGGTAAGGCAAGTGAGTTTAATATAAGTATTTAAAAACTCTACAAAAGTATAAAAAGCAAAGTGAGAATAAAAATATACTTTGGGTGGTTTTTAACCCATTTTTTAAATTACATTTTTTAATTTACAGTTAAACTCTGTAAGTATTTGAGGGGAACATGTCCCTAAGCATCAGAAAATACTGTTACACTATAGCAATCAATAGTTCACAGCCAACTCAACTCTGATGATACCTTAAACCCCAAATCTTATTTGAGAACTGTGTTTGTCCTCCTAGTATAAAACTTCATCAGACTCAAAAATAAACATTTCTAAAGGGCCATCAGAAGGTAAAACTTGAAAAGATCTGAATTCTTAATTCTTAAATCTTAAAGTGGGTTGTGAATTTAGTAAGTCAAAACTAGTAAAAGATAAATTTTTTTGGTCTCTCTTAAACTTGTGTATGTGTGTATATATTTGCATACATGTGCACACACAGAATACAGACACACAAATACACTCACACTTGAATATGCTTTTAACATAAACATGGGGGTCCTGGTCAAAAAATTTCAAAATGCTGCACTAATGTCATCCCAAAGACTCAGAACCTGCTCCAGATTGCAAGAGAATGGAACTAGATTGACAATGCTTTGCACTTCTATTCATGTTGCTAAAAAATAAATAGAAAAGTATGATAATAGAAAATAAAGAGTATAAAGTGGTGCAGAGTGTGTCTTTTACGTTCTGGTATATACTACTTATTTCAAATCACTATGATGCATCAACATGTGCATTTACTTGTATCATGGGAAAGGTGCAAATATTCTAAATGGAAAAACAGGGACATATTTTGGCACTAAAACGGGAAGTTAAACAAGACAGTGAAGGCATGTCATACTCCACAAAAGATTTCCTTGAACATTTTAAATATACCCAATGATATGTGTGACCTGCTTTCTCTGATTTCCCGATCATTCAAACTGCCATCAGTATGTCTTTGTATTTTGTACGTATGTTTATACAAAATATGTATTTTGCAATGGCACATTTAGCATCAACTGTATATTGTAAATGAATATAAAAAACTGCATACTCAAACTAAAACAATGATGCCTTAATATTTCTATATAAGATATATTTGCCACACAATTTAGTTTTCTTAATTGCAAATCATTACAAAAACCTTTATTAGTTGTATTTGCCAACACTTCTTTATGGACAGCAGAAATTATTAAGAAAATTAACTTTTTATAATAAAGCAATACAATAATCCCTTTTATATAGATTTAACATATAAAAGTATTAGGAACAGATATTAAAGAGTCCACTGAAATCCTCAATTGTATACTTAAACGCCTCAGTCCCACATTCAGTCAGTTTAAAATCAGGCTTTGAAGAGAATATCTACACTTAACTCACTTTTAATGCAGCATTCAGGCTTACTTCTTAATCTAAAGTAACACAGAGTAACCAGCTTAGCCTTAGTAAGACAGATGAGGCATGTTCCTTTTAAAATCAATTAACCAATTTCTATCAATGGGGACTCTGTAATGTACAGATTACTTTCAAGTGGTTCACAGCAATTATAGTCATGCTTGTTTTGATTTTAAATAATTTTATTGCTATAAAACCCACACCATACACTTCACCCATTTAAAGTACAAAATTCTAAAGGCCATTAATGTATACACACAGTAGGAATTATCACCATGATCTAATTTTAGAACATTTTCATTCCCCCAAGAAAACCTGCTTACAGTCGATCTCCACTTTCCTCTTTGCTCCAAACCTAGGCAACCATTATACTTTCTGTCTCTAAAGACTTGCCTATACTGGACATTCCACATACATGGAATTATGTTATATTTAGATTATGTTAGTTCTGTTTACCATTTTGAGAACCAATTAATTTTCCAAAGCAGGACCATTTTATATTCCTAACAGCAATGAGGGTTCCAATTTCTCCACATTCTTGTACACATTTTTATTATTCCCATCCTAGCACATAAGAAACAGTATCTTGTGGTTTAGCTTTGCATTTCCCTAATGTCTACTATGTTGAATATTTTTCTTTTCATATGTTTAAATATCTTCTGTGGAGAAATGTGTATTCACATGCCCTACCCAATTTTTAATTGGTCAGACTACATTTTTTGTTGTGGAGTTGTAAGTATTCTTGACATATTTTGGGTATAAGCCTATATCAGATATAGTTTGCAAATATTTTCTTCCATCTGTGAATAATCTTATCACTTCATTGATGCTGCTATTAGTAGTATGAAAGTTTTTAATTTTAATGAATTCCAATTGATTTTTTTACATTTGCACAATGGTGTATCTCAAAAACTATTTGCTAACCTAAGTTTGTGAAGATTTGTTATGTTTTCTTCTAAGAGTTTTATAGTTCTAGGACTTACTTTTAGGTCTACATTCATTTCAAGGTAATGTCTTTATCTGGTATAAGGAAGTGGTTGAACTTCCTTTGAAAAATCACTAGTCATAAAGGCTAACCCACATGGGGCAGCAGACCTCTCCTGTCCCGCCCACTGCTCCCCTCAGCAGTGTATTTCAGTCAATCTGCCTGTTCTGTTTCCCACTCTGTCTCTGGTGAATCCTCTCATCCCCCTGAACCTCTGGCCTATATTCAAGCTCTTGTATGCATAAATAAATAAATAAATAATCTTTAAAAAAATATATGTTCTACCATATAGTCTCTCCTGGAGAATATTCTCAAATATGCATTTGTGAATGAGTATTTTGCACTTGTTAGGTAGAATGTCCTACAGATGTACATTAGATCTAATTAATTTACAGAATTGTTAAGTCTCCCGCCTTTGCTATTTTCTGTCTAGATGTTCTATCCCTTATTTAAAGTGGACTGTCCAACTGTTACTAAATTATTTCACCCTTCAATTCTGTATTATTTTGTCTCATGTATTTTGAGGCTCTGTTAGATGAGGATATATAAATATATCTTCTTGACAGATTGATCCTTTCATCATTAGCAAATGTCCCTCTTTATCTCTAGCTCACTAAAGTCTATTCCGCAGCAGTGTTCAATCTCTGGTATCACTTTTCAGAGGATATTATTTTGAGCACATGCAGTTGCCCTGTTCACCAGGCATGGCTGTGGGTCCAGATGGACCCCTCTTTGGCAGTTTCTTTCTTTGGTCTCCCCTTTATAAGACTTTGGATTATATGCCTTGAAATGGTATGAAATGGAGCTGTGAGCCTTCATTCATTGTTTGACTGTTTTTGTCATTCCCTGGGAATAAACTGCACCACAGTCTGATACAATAAAGTGGGGGCTCTTTGCAAAAGGAGAATGTCAGTCTTTGAAGCTTGCTCAAACCCTAGCAGGGTTCTTCTTTTCTTTTTTCTTTTTGAGTTTTTAATTTTATTTTTATATTCCCCATACAATTGCAACCCCCTTATTTTGACCCCAAACCTTCCTTTCCCCGCCCCCCACCCCCCACAGAGTGTCTCTGGTTCATAGTTGTTTGTTGATTTTGATTTTTACTTTCTTATAGTTATTCTTTATCCTGGCCTCTTATTTAAGTTTTCTAGATTCCTGCTATGAGTGAGACCATCCGGTATTTTTCTTTTTCTTTCTGGCTTATTTCGCTGAGCATGATCCCTTCCAGCGCCATCCATGTTGCCTAGCAGGGTTCTTCTTAACTATCTTTTTATCTGGATCTCTAACTGGCCTGCCATTTCCACTTGTAGCTACCAGTATCATGAAGCTAGCTGTTTCTTCTTAACTGTCACAAAGATCTTACTTTTTTTTGAAGATTTATTTATTTATGCATACAAGAACTGGGGTACAGGCCAGAGAGGTGCAGAGGGTGTAAAGATTCACCAGAGGCAGAGTAGGGAACAGAACAGGCACTGCTGAGGGGAGCAGCGGGCGAGACAGGAGAGTTCTGCTGTGCCAAGCTCCCTTGCAGGCCAGGGATCAAACTCCAGAGGCTGTGGATAGCTTCACAGTGCTGTGCTTAACCCCCTGTGCCACTAGGGAGACCCCTTACTTATTTTCAACACCTTTATTGCAAGTTCTGTTCCAAATAAAGTCAGTTGCCTTAGGAGAGCTAGCATTTTCTGTTCTTAAGGTCTGCCTATCTGCCCCTCCCTTCAGAATATCTTTTGTAACACTGCACTGGAACTGAGGATGGGACGGTGAACCATTTCTGTGAGTAACATCTGTACTCTATAATGGATGGAAGACTTGCTAAAAAAGCTAACACAACAGTTAGTAGGCAGGCAGTTGGAAGCAATTCATAAGGCATGGCACCACTGCCTTATGAATGAAGCTTGGTACAGGGCAACTGGGCCCAGTACTTTTAGCCTGTTGCACCTGGACTATACTGTAATGAAGTAAGCTAAACGAAGAAGGGAGCTTTCTTTTTTTTTTTTTTTAATTTTTAAAAGATTTTATTTATACATACATACATACATACATACATACATACATACATACAAATGAGCTTGATTGTTAGCCAGAGGTTCAGGGGGGGTGAAAGGATTCACCAGAGACAGAGTAGGGAGCAGAACAGGCAAGACTGGTGAGGTCTGCTGTGCCATGTGGGTGAGCTCCTTGTAGGATCAAACTAAGGCCACCAAGGTGGGCCCACCCCATCACAGCGATAAAGCTGAGACTTAATCCCTACACCACCAGTGAGGTCCAGAAGGGAGCTTTCTTGACCTAAATTGCCTGAAATAAAGTATCTACAACATCAAACTAGAAGTCATGAGGTGTCCTCAATCTGCCCCATTCTTGCTCAGTTCCCTCAAGGTGAATTCAGGGAGTTGGATGGGAGTGGGTCAAATGCCAAACTCTCGTTCTTACTGAGATACAGTAGATTTTTTGAACAAATGATTTTCTATTTGCTGTATGCCGTTAAGAGATATTCATCATGAAATTATCATTAAGAGTTTAAATGGCTGTTCAGCTTACTTGTTTTTATCCACAAAAGCCAAAAATAAAAAATGTAACAAAATCATTTTGTTTTCAACTGCATGTGATTACCAAGTTAAAAATTTACAAAATATAGCTATAAACAAAAATAGTTATAAACAAAATATAGCTCATCCTCCCACACTGTATGTACATATACCAACATTAAATGAACTAACAAAACCAAAGAAGTTCACATGAAATAGAGCCAATAAAGATAATACAAATCATGTTATCTCCTCTCTCCTCAATTAGTGAATTCTAAAAGGCATTATGTTAGGTATGGCAAAAAGAGAGAACAAAATGATGTTACATACATTTCCATAAAACAAAAACCATTGTTCTTTGCATTTTTTAACCTAATGATAAAGAACAAGTACTAAGTAATTTAGCCCAGTATTATATAGGAATAAAGCTGGAAATGTGAACTAAAATTTCTGTCTTCTAGAAGCTGTTATCTTTTGGGATTTAGCAATTAACTGGTCATCAAGACTAAATAGTTGTTAGCCAGAGGTGTTTCTCTTCTCTCATTTTATTTTATTTTATTTTTTTAAAGATTCATTTATTTATTTATACAAGCATTGGGTACAGTCAGAAGCGTGGGAGGGTGAGAGAATTCACCAGAGCCACAGCAGGGAACAGGAACAGGCAGATGGACGAAGTACACTGGTGAGGGGAGCGGCGGGTGGCAGGAGAGGTCTGCGCGCCATGTGGGTCCCTCACCGGCAGCCGGGGATCGAACTGGCGCTGCAGAGGCTGCAGGCAGCTTCGCAACCCAGTGCTCAACCGCTGCGCCACCAGGGAGGCCCTCTTCTCTCATTTTAGAATTTAATATAAGTATATATGCCAAGAATAAACTCTCACAGCTCTGTAGGTTCTGTAACTCTGGAGTAGGGAACAGGCATATTTTTAAAAGCTCTTTTCTTAATAAAGGACCAAAAAAGCTGGGTTGTGGGAGAGAGGTGAAAGAAGAGCTTACAGCTTTGTTTTATTTATTTATTTATGTTTTGCTGACAACCCAAAGTTTCCAGCATTCTTTCAAAGGCTTACACTATTTAATGGAATTATGTCTTAAATTCCATAATACAAAATTATATAGTGTCCTACTTATAGAACCAATTAAGGTTATAAAGTTTATTATATTAATGTCTTAGTCTGGATTACTTGAAAGATCACTTTATTATTTTTCTACATTAAACAGCAATATTTATATTTAAAATAGTCAAATAATTAAAATTATGTGGAATTTGCTAAGCTGGGCATTATATATTTTTTCTAGTAGAATGCTTAGCAAAGAAATATGTTAAATAACCACTATAAGCACCAACGAAACAGAGTCATAAATTGTTGTGTCAGAAGTCTTTTGAAAGTAAATTCTTTCATGAACGACAAAGCAATCAGTATTGGAAAATCCAGTTTTTGTTTTCTTTGAATCTATGAAGAATCTTTCCATGTACAAACTGAAAACAACCAAGTTGCTAAACTTTATATTAACATTATCAGGGGTTCTCTTACCTTGGATTCTTGTATACCAACAAGGGTATCTCATCATTACCTCCCAATACCAACTCCCCAAATTAGACAATGTGTTCTGATCTGAAGCGTATATTTTAAAATACTAAAGGAAGAAACATCCATAAAATATCATCATTACTAAAAAAAAAAATTTTAAGCTATAATCAACTACATTTTCATTTTCCTTGAAGTAAATATATGGCATAGAAATCCTATGAGGCCTATGCTTTTATAAACAATGCTTGTTTTTCCACTTAATGGGAATATTGGTTAAAACTACCTGGTGCAGAAAGTTAGAAAGAAAAGTAAAATCTCTGGTATTCCCACCACCCCTATAAAAGAGCTCATAATTTGATTTATTTCCTGTTAAAATGCATATGTAGATATACTAATTTTTTTTTCTTTTAAAGATTTATTTATTTATTCATTCATTCATTCATTCATACAAGCACTGGGTACAGTCAGAAGCGCGGGAGGGTGAGAGAATTCACCAGTGCCAGAGCGGGCAGCAGAACAGGCAGAAGGACCGAAGTACACTGCTGAGGGGAGCAGCGGGCGGCAGGAGAGGTCTGCGCGCCATGTGGGACCCTCCTCCGGTGGCCGGGGAGCAGCCGGGGATCGAACTGGCGCTGCAGAGGCTGCAGGCAGCTTCGCAACCCAGTGCTCAACCGCTGCGCCACCAGGGAGGCCCGATATACTAATTTTTAAAAACTACATTGGATATCAGAAACCATTTTCATCCCTTCCCATTAATACTGAAAACATCCATCTAATTAGCTAACCATAATTTGGACTTAGATTTAACCAGTTTTCTTACCACTGTAAATTAAGCTGTGTTTTAATGAATCTGTTGCAAAATCTCATTATTTCATTAAGATAGATCACAAAAAGAAAGCACAGAAATAATGTCTCCTTTTTCTGAAACACACTACCAAACATTTTTCCAAAAGAAAGTTATACCATTTTATATTCCCACTAACACTGTTCAGGGGTACTGTGTTGCTATTCTTGCAGACACTGGATTTTACTGCTTATTCTAATCTTTGCAAACATGAGTGGTGAAAATGACCCTTTCATTGTGTCAATGTATACACTTTGATTACTGAATATACTTTCCCCTAGTTTATTGTTGTTCTTAAATACTTTTTCCCTGTGAATTTTATGTTCATATTCTTTGCTCATTCATGAACCAGAAATAACATATTGACTAACCAACAATCTCATCACCATTAATCTTTCATTTCTTAATTGCTTGGGGTACTTTTTAAAAAATCACATACTGGTATTCTAAAACAAGTTTATTTCATTTTAAAATTATGATAAGATTTATAAGTCTCAGTACTTGGGAAGGCAAAGTCCCACTCATTATTTATGGTTTTCAATTAAGTCTTGCCCAATCAACTTTTAATTCTTCCAGATTATATTGAAAATAACTTGGTCAATTCTGTTCCTCCCAACACCAACTCCCCAAATTAGACAATGCATTCTATCTGAAGCATTATATTTCAAAAATAATAAAGGACAGAACATCCTTAAAATATCAGATTTCTCATTTAGGAACTGCTTTACATTTATTCAAGTTGACTTTAACGAATCTCAATGAAAACTCTGTTGTTTATATGTATTTCACATCTTTTGGTTGATTTTTTGTTTATGTATATTTTTCTAACTGATAGTGCTGGCATAAATGAAAAATTTCTATGTAAAACTTAATTATACAGAGCTTTTGGGGCAAAGTATAGGCCATCTATTATTAGTTGTTATATTCTCTGGTTTGTGACAACTTTGCAATATCCTTTTTTTTTTTAAATATGGTTAGTTTTTTTGTTTTTTTTTTTTTTTTTTTTAAAGATTTATTTATTTATTTTATACAAGCACTGGGTATAGTCAGAAGCGTGGGAGGGTGAGAGAATTCACCAGAGCCAGAGCGGGGAGCAGAGCAGGCAGAAGGACTGAAGTACAATGCTGAGGGGAGCAGAGTAGGAGAGGTCTGCGCACCATGTGGGACCCTCCTCTGGTGGCCAGGGAGCAGCCGGGGATCAAACTGGCACCGCAGAGGCTGCGGGCAGCTTCGCAACCCAGCGCTCAACTGCTGCTCCACCAGGGAGGCCCTGAAATATACTTTTAAGTTAATTTCCTTTAAAGGAGCTTGAGGGTGGTAGGGAGAGACAGAGGGAATGAGAGCTACAAAAGCTGCCAGTGCTTTAGGATTTGATGATCGATTCCCCAAAGCAGGGGAGGAGGTAAGTAATAATGAATGGGTTTGGGATCTTCTTCAACAGAAAAGAGCTGAAGTTTTTTTTATTAAACTTTTGGTTATCTCTACCCACACAATCCAAAACACACTCTTTTATCATGTTTTACATTTTGAGGGGAATGTAAATAAACTGAATATTCAAAAGATGTTACCAAATAAGAGTTTATTTCTCTTCAACTTAAAGTAACTATCTCTGTGTATTATCAAAATGCTACAGGAATTTCTCTAGGCTGAAGGAAAGAAACAAAACAACAACAAAAAAAAACCATGGCTGAGAAAGAAGACATAAAGATGAGATTAACCATGATCATAAATTGGAAATTTCAATGTGGCAATTCTCTCAAAATTGATCTATAGATTCATTGCAATTCTAGTCAAAAATTCTAATGGTTTTTTGAGAAATAAATTGATTTGAAAATTTTTACAGAAAAATTAAGGACCTACCTTAGCCAAATGGTTTGAAAAAGAAAAAAAAAAAGTTGGAGAACTTGTACTACTTAATTCCATGTATCAAAACACTATGGTACTGTATAAGGATAGACATATAGTTCAATGCCACAGAACAGATTCCAGAAAAACACCCACTTAATAAAGATATTAATGGAGGTAAAGAAGATCTTTTCATCAAATGGTGCTATAACAACTGGATTAGCTTATACAATACAATAAAACTCAATGCTTAGGTCTTATCTATATAAAAATGAACTAGAAATGGACTAAATACCAAAATATTAGAGTTAACATTACCAAGCATTTGAAAGAAAATACATTTGATACTGCATTAGTCAGATTTCTTGAATAAGACATTAAAAATTAATTTTAAGAGAAAAAATTAAGTCTTTTATACATATCTTAAAAAGAACAAGTACTGTGTTATGTAAGTTTTAAAATATGGGCAAAAGACCCAAACAAATGTACTCTATAAGTGATAAAGATACTCAACATAAATAGTTACCAGGAAAATGAAATTATCAATGAGCTATCACTATAGACCCACCATAATGGTTGAAGTTAAAAAAGATCAACAATATAAAGATTGGCAAGTTGCAGAATCCAGAACTCCCATACCTTCCTGATGGAAACGTAAAATGGTTCAGTCACTGTGGTGAACCATATGGCAATATCTTATAAAGTCAGATATACAATTACTATTCTATACGGTAATTCCAATCCTAGATATTTATTCCAGAGAAATAAAAATATAGTCCCAAAGATTTATATGTGAATAAATCATAAAAGCCAATACGTGGAAGCAATTCAAAAGTACAGAAAAAGTGAACGGAAAAACAAATCAGGCCTATTCATGCTATGGCAACCTAATTAGCAAAAAAAAGGAATAAAAGTTAATATAAAAACTAAAAAATTTCAAGTAATTATGAAAGAATTGAATGAGAAAAAAAGTCAAACACAAAAGAATACACACTGTATGATTTCTGTTATACAGAATTTTAGTAAAGGTAAAACTGGGGATCCAGGAAAGGACAATTTTTCAGGGTGAGGAAACTGTCCTGTACCTTGACTGTGTTGGTTGTATGTAACTGTGTACATTTACCAAAAATCCATTAATCTCTGCTCCTAAATTGATTAACTTTATTGCATGTAACATTACCTCAATAAAAAAATTCATTAAATATAGGCTCAAGTGGAGGCCTCCCTATTGGGGCAGGGTTGTTAAGTCTAAGCACTATCAAGCTATGGACAGCCAACTGCAGCATGAGTTCAATTCCTGGCCAGGGAGCTACCCACATGGTGCAACAGACCTCTCCTGTTTCGCCTGCTGCTCCCCTCAGCAGTGTATTTCAGTGGATCCGCTTGTTCTGCTCCCCACTCTGTCTACGGTGAATTCTTTCACACCCTGCATTTCTGGCCTAGACCTCAGTTCTTGCATAAATAAATAAATCAAATTTTTCAGAAGAGACTCAAGATATTAAAGATGCTACACACTGAATGTATCATTGTTTTCAAAACCTTATGTGAGTACCTTTCTCAAGCAATTTTAGGATGAAAACAGTTTTACTTGCTCCACTTTGCACAGTATTCTGAATATTCTCTGAGCTTCCATGAATTGATGGTATTGCACTATTTTTCCTATATCTTTACATATAAATCAAGATAAGGATGCTGACTGCTGCCAACAACTGATTTTTGTTAATAAAGCTGTGGTAGATTGGCCGAAAAGGGATGTGTACAGTGTGTACACATCAACAATTTCTCACTTAGAAAAATTGAATCCAATGTTGAAGCAAGGAAAAGATAAGATGAATCTAAAGTATCTTGTACAAGAAAAAAGTACTCAAAAAATGATAGGACCATGTCAAAGGGTAAGAGGTACCTTGAAGGAACTCTTACAAACTAAATCCGGAAAATTGGATAATGGTACCTAATGAAGAGAATAAAATTCCTGATTCCAAAGTGATAGAGGAAAAGGGAAAAGGAAAATCTCTTCTTCACAGGACAAAGCCAACTAAAAAATACAGGAATAACAATCAGAAATATCACCATTTTCAAACCATCAGAAAAACAACTGATTGCAGCAATAAATCACCATCAATACTAAAATTAAAATGGATGAAAGTTTGAGGAGGAAGATAATTAAGGGGAGAAAAGAGTAACATTTCAGTGGAGAAACCCATTTGGTATCAACCTTGTCGAGTGATCAGATTTAACATCACTTATTAAATGCACACACATTACTGAATAAAGTGACAAAGTATGCTTGAGGATATAAAGTACTGAAGAGAGAGTATCACTTATTTAACAACCCTGCTAAAAGACCATGATATGAGTTTAATCATGATGGAATATCAGAAAACCTAAGAAACATTCGATAAAACAAAATGCCCATACTGTTCCAAAATGTCAATGTCATTAATAAATAAAAGGCGGAGGAATCATTCTAGATAAAAGGAGACTAATGAGTAGTGAAAATCAAATCAATGATTGATCCTAAATTGAATTTTGACATAAAGAAGTATGTAAAATACCATAAAGTCATTGGGACAACTGGTAAAATTTGAGTGAGATTCACTGTGGATAACATCAAATCAATCAACTTTTCTGACTTTCAGTATCTATACTGTATAGGCAAGTAAGCAGAGATCCTTATTCTTATGAAATAGAAAAATTTACACTGAAATATTCAGGACTAAAGAGATATGAATGAGGAGTATGTCTAAAACATATTCTCATATCATTTAGGAAAATATGTTTGTGTTATAGGTATTATCTATTAGAAAGTGTTAGAATGAATAAGGCAAATGGGGCAAAATGTTAACAAAGGTGAATCTAGGTGAACGACAGACTATTCTAACTTTTCTCTGTGAGATTACTTCATAATAAAGAGTAAAAAAAAGCAGGGTGGACAAATGCTGAACCCCACTTTTCTCCTACAAGTCAGATCATCCTGTTTTTCTCCCACCTGCCCCTCCCTAATTTCCAGCTATCTTGCATTAAATTTCATTTGCTTTTGTTATGGACTGTTTTTTGAGATACAATTAGAGGAAGAGCAAAGAATTTAATAAGCAGGAAATGGAAGTTAACAACTTTCCAGCTTCCCTTAATACCTCAATAACTTGATGAAGATACTCAAAACAGAGTAAGAAATCTTCTGTTATGAGCCAGATAGTAAGTAAATCCTAGAGGTTTTGCAGAATAGGTATGTTCTTGTACTTTTTTTTTTTTTAAAGATTTATTTATGTATTTATACAAGCACTGGGTACAGTCAGAAGCGCAGGAGGGTGAGAGAATTCACCAGAGCCAGAGCGGAGAGAGAACAAGCAGACTGACAAAGTACACTGCTGAGGGGAGCAGCGGGCGGCAGGAGAGATCTGCAAGTCATGTGCCTTGGCTGCGGCCCTTGGCTGCGGCCCCAGGATCAAACCTGCGCTGCAGAGGTTGCAGGCAGCTTCGCAACCCAGCGCTCAACCACTGCGCCACCAGGGGAGGCCCTGTACTTCTTTCTAAAGAAATCAGGTCATAATTTGTAGATCCCTGACAGAATTATTAAATCTCTCCAAGAACTATAACTAAAGTCACTCCATTGGCTCCTGAAATAGCAAGGACATTACTGAATTAATAAAGCAGCAAAACTATGTGAGCATGATAGTTCTTAGGGCAATAAACAATAAAGTTAAACAAAAGCAATAAATAAAGATTAACATTTCTCAAAAGTTTCTTTTCTAAATCTAATATTCGTCACCTTCTGAGTGTGGGTGCTTCGGCATATAAGAATTAGGCGAAGCTGCTTACTTTTTTATTTTTTGAGAGAAAGGACACCTCAAGAAAGGAAATAAATGAAAAATTTACTTTGGGAAAGGTAAGATTTTAACAGTGTGCTGCAAAACTGAAGGGGTGACATTTTAGAATTATTCCTATCTAAATTCAAGCTCAGATACTTGGATACTTGGAAAATCTATATTTGGATGTTCCAAAATGGTTTTTTCCCCCCAAATTCATACCATATGGTATAAAAAATAAGGGAACCAAAAGCATGTGTTTGCATGCAGGATTGTAGTAATTATGCTAGAAAGGCCAACCCAAGTAATCATGGGCCTATAGCTACAGTTATGTCCGCTACCCATGGCTTAGTGACATTTCAAGCAATGAGCTAAAAAGAACTGACAAGATGCAACTCATTGATTTAAATGCCACTCTCCTACATCTTATTATTTTAAATGCCAGCAAGTCTTAAGAAAATTGTTCCACCATTTTAAGTGCTCAGATGCTTTAAGGTCAGTTATCTAAAGGGAACCCTTACTTTGTGTAAATTAGCACTTTTTACATTAACAAAATGTGACTGGTTGTATTTAATACAATTTTCTATGTCAATGTTACCTTTAGTTTTGTTAAGCAGACCATCATATGTTAATGAATAGAAAAACAAAAGTTTGAAGCCTGGATACACATCAAGTTATAAATGATATTCAAAATGTACAACAAACCTACAATGAATTAGTCATATCAGTTTATCGAACTGTTACTACTTTTCACGGAAATTAACTCTAAAAGTGTATGTAACTATTATTATGATTACACTTAATTGACCAGTATCTATAAGTAGCACTTGCTGTTATGGTTTTCTTCCATTATTTAAGCACGAGTCATTGAAAACATTAAATGCAAATGACCTCCACAGTCAACTGAGTGTCTTATATCCTTTCACTGGCTGAAAATTTTCAACAATCCAACTTGATCAGAACAATTCCTTAATTCTATCTGCTCTCCATGACTGTAGATGTTCAGATGGCCAAGACCATGTAACAGGATATTCAACTGTACATTTGAGGCAACAGCATTGTAAAAACCTAGCAGTGAGAAATTCCACTTTTTTTCTAAACTCCTAATGCACTTAAACTGTTCTCACAGCACTAATTTTACAGCTGTATTGTATTTATATATAATTATCTATTGTACTATAAATTTCTTGAACATAGCATTTGTAACTAAAACTCCCTTTTTCTTATAGTACCTTTAATCCAACCACAATGGCTGGCACTCATAATGTAAGAGTGAAATATACAATTGTTGATTTAAACTTTAGAAATAAAGAACAAAAGTGGCAGTCTCACACGTCTTAATTGCAAAATTTTTACAAAGCAATTATAATCAAAACAATATGGCACTGGTGTAAAAAGACACAGGGACTAGTGGAATAGAATGGAGAGTCCAGGAATAAACCCTCACATAAATGGTTAAATGGAGCCTCCCTGGTGGTGCAAGGGGTTAAGACACAACCTATGAAACTATCCACAGCCACTACAGCACGAGCTCCATCCCTGACCAGGGAGCAACCCACATGGCACAGCAGACCTCTCCTGTCTCGCCCGCTGCTCCGCTCAGCGGTGTGTTTCAGTCAGTCTGCCTGTTCTGCTCCCCACTCTGTCTCTGGTGGATCCTCTCATCCCTTGCATCTCTGGCCTGTACCCCAGCTCTTGTATACATAAATAAATAAATCTTAAAAACAAAATTTCCAAGTGCAAAATACAAAAAAAAATTTTTTTACACTGACAAAATGTAATGACATTGATATAAACAAGATTTTTGAAAAAAAATCTAAATTTTATCTAGCAATTTATTCCTACATAAAAATGCATTGCTAAGAAAGAACAAAGCTGATGCCATCACATTTCCTGATTTCAAACTATAACACGAAGCTATAGTAATTAAAAACATTTGGAATTGACAAACACATAGAACAATGGAACTGAATAGTGTGTCCAGAAGTTAACCCATATGTCTTTGTCAATTAATTTACCTAAAAGGAGCCAAGACTATACAATGGGAAGAGGACAGTCTGTTCAATAAATAGCGTTGGGAAAACCAGACAGCCACAATCAAAAGAATAAAACTGAACCCATCTTACACTATATACAAAAATTAACTCAAAATGGATCAGAAACTTGAACATAAGATCTGGAACTATAAAAACTCCTAGAAAAAAAAAAAAAAAAAAACAGGTAGTAAGTTCGTTGACATTGATCTTACCAATTGAATTTTTATATTTGACACCAATTTTGACTTTTTGAATTTGACACCAAAAGCAAAAATAAATAAGCACAATTACAATAAGTTAAAAAGCTTCTGCGCAGCAAAGGAAACCATCAGGAAAAATAAAAAGGGAGAAAATATTTGCAAATCATATTTCTGGTAAGGGGCTAATATCCAAAATATATAAAGAATTCATATAACTCAACAGCCGCCCCCCCATATCCAACTAAAAAAATCAAAGGATCTGAATAGACATTTTCCCAAGGAAAACATATAGATACATAAAAAGATGTTCAATACCACTAATCATCAGGGGAATACAAATCAAAACCACAATGAGATTATCACCTCATATCTGTTACAATGGCTATTATCAAAAAGAGAAGCAATACCAAGTGTTTCTTCACATGTAGAGAAAGGGAACCTTTGTGCTCTGCTGATGGGACTGTAAACTGGCACAGCAACTTTGCAAAACAGTATGGAGGCTTCTTAAAAAAATTAATTATCACACTGTCCAACAATTCTACTTCACAGTAGCCAAAGGGAACCAAATCACAAACTTGAAAGATATAAGCATCTCCATGTTCACTACAGCACTATTTACAATAACCAAGACATAAAAGCAATCTTTCATGCAATTCAATGGATGAATGAAATGAATAAATAAATGAAATGTACACGTACATATATTTTCATGCTATAATTCTACTCAATCATTAAAAAAAAAAAAATCCTGCTGTTTGTGACACCATGGATGGGCCTTTAGGGAACTGTGCTAAACAGAATGAGTCAGATAGAGAAAGATTAAGTATTGTATGACCTCATGTATATGTTGACTCTAAAAATCAAACACTGAACTCACAGATACAGGAAACACATGGGTAAATGTGGAAGAATAAGAGGTCTAGGGCAAAATGGGCGAGGGTATTTAAAAGGTAGAAACTTTCAGTTATAAAATAAGTCCTGGGCTGTAATGTAAACATGGTAACTATACTAAATAATACTGTCTTTTATATCTGAAAGCTGCTTAAGAGAACATCTTAAAAGTTCTCATCACGAGAAAAATAATTTGTAACTATGTTCAGTGATTAATGTTTACTAAACTCCTTTTATATTATGCTGTACACCTAACTAACATACAAGTCATTCACCACCTAACGTTTTAGTAAATGATGAGAAGTGTATCTATGATAATGGTTCCCCAAATCCTGTTGTGACATTGTAGCACACACTGCCAACAGTTACAGTAGTAAGAGTCATAGATGACCGGCTTCTCTACCAAGATGATCTCCTGAACTACTCTACCAGCAAAACAGAGAAGTACCGTTTAGAGAGTAAGACTCAACATCCTTTGCACAACAAAAAAATCATCTAACCATTCACTTATCAGAAGTCCCTATCCTTAAACAATGCATGATGATAATGGTATACAAGTCAATTTTATCAATAAGGGAGCCAAAAATTTATTTTTAAAAGAAATCGCATTGCTGGACAAGGTAATCTTATTAATTTTCTTCAAGCTGTCTTTTTTATTGCTGGTGTAAACTAGAAAACTAGGGGTCAGGAGTACATTTTATAGCCTATTCCCCCTTATTGTTTTTTAATCATCATCTTTATATTGCACAGTTCCTCAATGTGAGCAGTCACTTAGCCAGGGTGCTTATGTGTAAGCACTGCTGCTTCATTTAATTCCTGCCAATTTTTAATTTCTGCAGTTATACTGATTATATTCTAATTTCCATTGGAATCTCCCATCATTATTCAGTAATTGATTTCTCGTTGGTTCTCTTACAATCTTACATTCTTCAACTGTTCCCTCCTTTTCATAACTTACTTCTTCCTTTCCTTCCACTCTTTTCTTCCCAGGATATAAATATTGTTTAAACTTCTACTTCCTCACCAAAAAATCTTCACTGAAACCAATGGTCCATTCTCTTTATGGACCTGTTTTTTTCATTACTCTGTCACTGGTAACTTTTCAAATTAGTAGCTTGTATCCATTTCTTAACTCCCACAATATTCACTTATTCATTAACACTGCCATATTATAGTCTGGCTCCCACAACTAATATACTTGAGAAATTACTCTCTCAAAGTAGTATTTTGGGGGTACTAGCTCAACCCACTTAAGGTCAGTTTTGGGAAACAGCACAGGTGTCCATTAGTATAATCAATACAACCACCCATTTACCACTCCCCCATTCATCACATACTAAGGGACCAGGATATGTACCCCAAAATGGGTAGCTCATTTATTCTGTGGTTCCATCCTCCTTCAATCTGATTCTTCTACCATCAAGAATAATGGTCTATATTTCAACGTGAGTATTCTGTGCTTTACCCGTCACCAAAGACATCTGCTCAATTATTACAATCATCACATAAATTCAGAAGCCCTTCAAATATGTACTCAATTCAGATCTCTTATGTCAACTTAATTTCTACAACCCTGTCAATAGTAGATCTCAATTAAATGTTCACTTTCACCACAAACTGCCGCAAGCTAATCACCTCATTATTCTCACCACAAAAACAGGCTACTACTGTACCTCACACCATGGAAGTCATCTGGGCTTGGATAGCCTAGACATGAGTATCATTTCCTTTCCCCTTACTTTATACATTGACTTAATCTCTAAGTCTGGACACTCTTCATTCCAAATTCTCTATATACGTCCCGTCCTTATGCATCTTCACAGTCAAGGCACTAAATTCAGGCTCCTTCTCTGGATTATGATGAGTTTTCTTGCTATAAATTTCTCACCACTACATCTTAAAAAATGACTACTAAATCAATTGCTCTAAACACAGATCTTTTTATGGTCTGACTTGTGTTCCATTTCGTTGACTGAGCAACTCTAATGTCACCTATTGTGCCTCTCCTGTTAAAGGTTCTGATATTTTCTTGTATTATTTACTAGTTTTTAGAATACCGTTATATGGGTGTTTGCTTTGGCAGCACATAATCTAAAACTGGAACGATACAGAGAAGACTGGCATGGCCCCTGCTCAAGGATGACATGCAAGAAAAAGAAAAATTATATGAACCTGAAGGAAGGGATTTTGTTCTCATTGCTTCCTTTTGGTTTTGGAAGTACAGGAGGGGTGATGTACAGTAAATTTCCCTAATCTAAATCTCCTTTAAATGCATTAGCCATCCACAGTTGCACTAACATTCCATAAGCAAGGAGGGAACAGTCTTCTACTTTTTTGGTATATTCTTGGTATATTCTATATTTGGTACATAATCAGGATTGAATATGCCCAACCTATAATATTCAACATGTATGACTATTTTAGAATTTGAGAAAATAACTAGATATTAGCACCTGCTCTTACCATAAACTTTCCATGTGCTAAAATAACAATGAAAAGGAAAATGCTGAAAGGATGTATCTAAACTTGTAATTAAGGTATTTTAAGGAAACAGAAGTTATCAAAAGTTCAGTGTAAACACTACATGACAGGCTAATAAAAAAGATGAAAAAGATCCAGTTACTAATTCGTAGGCTAGTTGGGCATTGAAGACTATGTCTCTATCTTATCACTGTTTACTCAAAAAATAAATTTGCCCTTCTCATGTCTGCCTTTCTAGATATACATATTCTTAAAAAATACAGCTTCTTAGCACAAATAATCAATCAAAGTTATTAATAATATAGCTCTCCAAGTTATTAAGTCTCCTGACATCTTACTCATAGTAAATAGAGTGTCTACTATGTGTCAATCAACAGAAAAGTAAGGAAAGAGGAAAGCAAGCAAACCTGACAGGTAGGTATTTACTGACAGATTCCGAAAAGTCTATTTCAAGTTCATGTCCACTTACACTCCTATTTTCTCCCTCTTTGCAGCTTACTTAGTTCTTAATCTCTTCTTTCCATGCTCCTATTTCTAGTTCTGTTATCAAAATGCACATATTCTAAAATTATGGATCAAATTCCAGTTACTTGACTTTGTCCATATTTAAGTCTGACTCTTCCCATTTCTTTATTTGTAAAACTGGGATGTCTTTAAGCTACTTTAGAGAGTTGTTGTGAGGATTAAATGGGAACACATAAAACTGTCACATAAATGTTTTTAGAAAGTACATTATTAACCACTGTAGGATCCTGAAGTACATCAACTATTTTATCTTCTAAAAAAGCCACTTTATATTTTCACATATATATTTGAAAAGTAAAATATAACATATCTGATTTATCCATACTTACAGATTCAGTATCTACTGAAAATCTAATTTATGCATGACTTATATTTCTTTCCAAAATCAGAATATTTCAAACTGCTTTCCCAAACATGACCTATCTATCTAACCACAGCAATCTCAAACTTGAGATTCTAATATCATGTTCTATGTTGCCACCTGTTGGTTGGTATCATACTCTCCAAATATTGACACCCCCCCCATTTTTTGGGGGGTATGGAGAGCAGGAAATCTTAAGCCAGCCCTTAAATTGCAAACCTCAATACAATGGATACAGTTTTCAGATTCTAGTCCTTCTTAGACAAAATGCTCCAAATGTCTACAGAGGCTTCCAGCACACCCTCTTTAAATTTAACACAATGAAAGATATATACTT
Source organism: Talpa occidentalis (assembly GCF_014898055.3). Classification (NCBI taxonomy): domain Eukaryota; kingdom Metazoa; phylum Chordata; class Mammalia; order Eulipotyphla; family Talpidae; genus Talpa; species Talpa occidentalis. The sequence goes on from NW_023605194.1 coordinate 23,432,994, forward strand.
GGCAATTTAAATTTTCTAGGCTCTATATCTTTTCCATTATTAATGTTATGATTGTGTGTGTGAAAAAAATATATATAAATATATGCCAGAGACAGTGAAGTGTCTATGGGGAAAAACAGCTTTCTCATGAGTAGCAGAGATGTCAAAAGGAAATATTCTTCTAATTAGAAAACCAACTAAAAATTGTATAACTACAATGAGAACTGTTTCAAATGCCAGGTTATTTCTCTATTTTTTTCAAAAAATATGCAGTATTTTATCCTCATATAGCAATGGAAAACTCAATTACAAGAATATACCAATTTCTGAGCAAAGAACTTTTCTCCAATCCTAATCTGATAAAAAGGTAATTAATTGCTACTCTTACTCTACCAAAACACCTATGAAATGACTTGCTCAGAAAATAGTAAATATGTCAACAGACCAACAGAATTTAAACCATGAATTTCAACTCCATAAATAGTTGCTTAATTTTCTGGTCTCTCTTCTTCATACCACATCAAATTTCAAGACACTTTCCTCATTAATTCAATAAAAACACCACCTTTTCATGTAGTAAGCAAGAAAAGAACATTAAGCAGCTCTTAAACTGGCTTTTAGGCTTTAAAGCAACTTGCCTAGTGATAGTGGTACAGCAGCTACATAAGCATAAAAGATAGTTCAGTCCTCAGAGGTTGACAATGTAGTTAGAAGATTCAAACAGAAAAAGTGAACAAAATAAGGCAGAATGTTAACTGAGAAATAATTTGTACAGATGAAATATTTACAACAGAGTGAAGCATTGAAATAACATCAGGAGCTGAGGCATACCTTACAGGAAGGAAGGGGCTTAAACTAAGAGTAAGAGCAAGGGGCTTTCAAACAACAAAGAACATAGGTAGGTATGTAAGACCTAGTCCAAATAATAAAAGCACATTGTAAAATACAAATATCATATCTGTTTAGTTTATTTCTTGGGTTAAAAAAAAAAAAAACAAAAACAAAACACTATCACCTATACAGAAGACTTAGCAGGGCAGCATTAGAGAAAGGGGACTGAACTGTGGAGAGTGCAGAGGCACTGATTGTTAGGCTAATGAATTCAAAAGACAATAAGAAGGCCGCTGGAGACTTAAGTATATGGTAACTTTTCCACACTATTTGGAAATAGTGTCTGACCTCATAGCAGTGTTTAAGAAACAAATCATATTATTTTAGTAGCCCAGGGATAATGACAGTGGTCTGAACTACAGTGATGATTGTGGAAAGAAAAAGAATTAAATTCAATGATGGAAGAATTGCTAGAAACTGGTTAATGATTTGAAGTTAAATGTATAACAAGGTAGAGAAAAGGATCAAAATGTTTCCATAGTTTTATATCAGGAAACAGAAGAACCATTAAAAGAAAGACCTTAAGTCAGAAAATTTACTAAATCATTATTAACAAATATTTCAAAACCAAAGTTCTGCTTATGTTTAATACAAAGCAATAAACAAAAAACAATAGTACAACTTCTACAAGTGAATATAAACAGCATTCATGCTTAAATATTATGAAGAAACATCTAAAGTATTTATAAACCACAGCCAATAGTAAATCTCTCTCAATTGTAACTACCTGATCCAGAGCCACACTACTATTCTTTTTGAACAAATGACTCCCATTACTTCAATTACCATACATTTCATATTTAAAATAAACACAACAGTTTGAGCACTAATTAATTCTTCTGCCTAGTGCACTTTGTAAAATAAAGTGGTGCATGCTGAAATACTAATCAACAGACAAAATCTAAATTGAAAAAGAGTCACTATCAAATAATGTATAAATATGGAATCATACCTTCCCTTTTCTACAAATCTTCCAACAAAGTAATGGAATTTTGAGAAAGTATTTTAAAATACCACACTAGACAAATTTCTTGGTTACCTTTACTTTATCTCTTCTCAAGCAACAAAAGAAACAATTTTCATCAAAAGTCCAATCAGAAATGCTTTCAGGTTCACAGGCTGCAAAAATAATAGGAATAACAAATTAAGTCACAATTTTAGAGAGTAAATGAAAAACTAATTTCAAAAATATTATTTAAAAGCAACAAGAACAAAAAACCCTTATTAAGTAGTAGGGAGGATCCTTATTTGTCTCAAAATTCTTAACAATAAACTCATATATTTGCATTATCAACTAAACGCAAAGATGCTTACATGGATATAGCTTTAATCCACAAGAAACTGTGAATAAAGAGGAGACTGAGGGTTAAATCAAGGGGGTGTCTGTGTCCCAGAAGTATTGGAAATGCCCCCGCCCAAAAAAATTCTTTTGAATACCTTTAAATAAACTGAGATCTTTTAATAATGCAGGTCCAAACAGCCCTTCAAGAATACTTTCAAATCCTGAAAGGATGAAAAAAAGAAGTTCATTATTATAATATTCCCTATAGTCATTTAATATTAATTTGTTGCATGAAAAAATGATGGTGCTTTCTTCCACTTCTAAAGGATCCCCATACTACTACTAAAGGGATGATGAGGAAAGAGTGTCAGTGACAAACCTAATAGGAGCTTTTGCATTTTTGTCAATGATTAACAATGAATACAAATTCAGAGCACATTCAAAAACAATACAAAACAGACAACACTAGGAATGGAAATTCACGAGTTCTCTTACCATCTTTCAAAATCCCAAATACTACTTTACATAAATGCTCCAACTCCATTTTTTAAAAGTCACCTTTCCCAAAGAAACAAATGTTCCTAATAATTTCCATAACATTCTGGTTTGATCTAAATAGTATATTTGAGTATCAAGTGAGAACAAATTTTTCAAGGTTAACAGTTTTTGAAGGAAAAATTTCTCCCTGAGAACATCTGCATCACTAAAGAAAGAAGTCATAACACAGTATCTTAAAAACCTTTACAATCACTTCACACTGACACAATTACTTATTGATTCTTTCATAAAGGTAGAATCCTTAATTATACTCTCCAAAAAAGAAAAAAATTCAAATTCACCTGTACATAAATGTTCAAAACATTATCATCTTCTAACAGGTAAAACAGAAAATGAGAAACAACCCTTCTTAAATTACCTCAAATATTGCTGATCACCCCAATGAAAAACAATTTAAAAATCTTTGCCATCTTGCCGTTTTCTATGGATAATAATAGAGTAAAAAAGAAAAAGAAGGGAATCAGATTATACTCTTATGAAATACACCAGAAATAATGGATTAGATTGGTGGTTCCCAAATGATGTGTCATGCACCTCAATGTAAGCTCAAATAGTTACGGGGGGGAGGGGGTGTCCATGAATCTGTACTTTATTTTTTTTAATTTAAATATTGTATTTTATATAATTCTTACATCTTTTTTCATCTTTGCACAATGTATGCATTTTCATTTTGGTCATATTCCCCATACAATGCACCCCCCCCTTATTTTGACTCTAGTCCTTCCTTCAACCCAACCCCCACCTAGTGTGTCTCTGGTTTATAGTTGCTTGTTAATTTTGATTTTTACTTTGTATTGATTAGTCTTTTTCCTGGTCTCTTATTTAGGTTTTCTAAATTACTGCTATGAGTGAGACCATCCGGTATTTTTCGTTTTCTTTCTGACTTATTTCGCTGAGCATGATCCCTTCCAGTGCCATCCATGTTGCTGCAAACTGCATGTGTTTATCTTTTTGATTGCTGAGTAATATTCCATTGTGTATATGCACATCTTCTTGATCCAGTCATTTGGGCATTTGGGTTGTTTCCATAGCTTAGCTATTGTAAATAGTGCTGCTATAAATATAGGCGTGCAGGTGCCCTTTGGAATTACTGTTTCTGTGTCATTTGGGTAAATACCTAGGAGTGGAATTGCTAGATCATACACTAATGATAAAGGACTGATCACAAAAATCTACAAAGAGCTGATGAGACTCAACAAAAACAAAGAAAATAATCCAGTCAAAAAATGGGAAGAAGAGCTAAAAAGAAACTTCTCTGAAGAAATGCAAATGGCCAACAGGGATATGAAAAAATGTTCAACATCACTTGTAATCAGGGAAATGCAAATCAAAACTACAATGAGATACCATCTTACACCAGTGAGAATGGCACATATTTAAAAAACTAGCAACAACAAATGCTGGCAAGGTTGTGGAGAAAAAGGAACTCTCCTGCACTGCTGGTGGGAGTGCAAACTGGTCCAACCACTATGGAGAGCTGTGTGGAGATTTCTGTAAGTACTTTAACCACGACCTTTAGGAAGAATAGATCTTGTGTATTCAGGGCACATACTACTCCTCAAATGAATAGAAAGGTCATTGTAATTTTAAAAAACCCATAAAGGTAGCTGGCTGCATAAGGGGCAAGTTTTTCCACTAATAACACAAGGGTCTCTAGACCTGATGAGTGAGGCTTGACAGTAACCTTTGCTATAAGTAAAAAAATAATAATGATAATTAAAAATCCATAAAGGGTTACTGAATTCCTAGTAGTTTGGGTCACATGTATTTTGTCATACAATCTACTACCATCACCTGTCAACGAATATGGATACACACACATACATATAGTTTAATAGTTAAAAAATACTTTCATGCCCAAAAGAAATTTTAAATAGTATAGTCAGGTGAGCACACACAGGTAGCACCTCCTTACCACAAATACAAATCACCAAGAGTAGATAAGAGTTGTCCTTAGAAACAGCACTTTATCTGGTTAGAAGAATAACACTGTAATGTAAGAAACATTTTTGTCCTCATTAAGACATTATTTTCTAAATGTTCAACATCACTTGTAATCAGGGAAATGCAAATCAAAACTTCCATGAGATACCATCTTACACCAGTGAGAATGGCACATATTAAAAAAACTAGCAACAACAAATGTTGGCGAGGGTGTGGAGAAAAAGGAACTCTCCTGCACCGTTGGTGGGAGTGCAAACTGGTCCAACCACTATGGAGAGCTGTGTGGAGATTTCTGGACCTACTAAACATAGAGCTTCCATATGATCCAGCAATTCCACTCCTAGGTATTTACCCAGAGGACACAGAAACATCAATTCCAAAGAACACCTGCACCCCTATGTTTATAGCAGCACTATTTGCAATAGCTAAGCTTTGGAAACAAACTAAATGCCCAAAAATAGATGACTGGATCAAGAAGATGTGGTACATATATACCATGGAATATTACTCAGCATTCAAAAAAGATAAACACATGCAATTTGCAGCAACATGGATGGCACTGGAAGGGATCATGCTCAGCGAAATAAGCCAGAAAGAAAAAGAAAAATACCGGATGGTCTCACTCATAGCAGGAATCTAGAAAACTTAAATAAGGGACCAGGAAAATGAATAACTATAAGAAAGTGAAAATCAAAATCAACAAACAACTATGAACCAGAAACACTTTTTGGGGGATGGGGGGCGGGAGGGGAGGGATTGGCGTCAGAATGGGGGGGTTGCAATTGTATGGGGAATATAAAAATAAAATTATTAAAAAAAAAGACATCATTTTCTGTTAATAGAGCAATCTATAAGGTATGGGTTATCTACTTTATAATTAGAGTTGATCTACATTATCTTCAGGATTTCTAGATTCTTCAGTGAATATTATGGAGCAGTTGTTTTTCAACTTTCCTTAGTTATTTTCTTGCATCTTGAGTCTGCAAACTTAATATTCTCACCACTAGCTTTTTGGAAAAAAAAAAAAAAAATCCCAGTAAAAATAAAGCCTGCATCCAATTCTAAAGTCTTCCTATTCCCAAAAAGGAATCCTGATGTCACAAATTAATGAAAGCATTTCAATGTCTCCAAACTACTGAGTATATACTACGAATAGCTAACGGAGATTTGAGGTGGCCTTAATCCCAAAGAGCACCTCTCCTCCGCCTGCTGCTCCCCTCAGCAGTGTACTTTGGTTCTTCTGCCTGTTCTGCTCCCCACTCTGGCTCTGGTGAATTCTCTCACCCTCCCGCGCTTCTGACTGTACCCGGTGCTTGTATAAATAAATAAGTAAATCTTAACAACAACAAAAAAAAATGCAGAAAAAAAGAGAGAAAAGTTTAAAAAACAAAAAAAGAAAGAGTAAGAAAAAACAAGAACTTCACATAATCTAAAAGAAAAAATAAAAACTTCATCAGTAACACAAAAGACACTTATAAAAACATAATCACTGATCAAAAAGCAGGAAAAAGTCCAAAGGCATCAAACAAGGAAAAAAACTGATCATAAAGGCAAAGATTTAATCACAACTAATTTTGTTCAAAATAATTAACTGTACACAAGTCATTCCCTTCTTTCATTCGTATCTGCAACAATATATTAAACCTTACAAATATCACTGATTAGACACTGCATATGGTTTGCTACCCTCTGTTAACTGAATTTAATGCCACTCAGTTTTATTAATATTAAATATTGAATTTAGCAGTTGCATAGCAACAAGGAATGTCACATGTGCTATGCCTGACATTAACAAAAGGCAAATAAGGGAAGAACAAATGTATTCAAAATTTATACCATGATCTCACAGAAAAGTCATGAAGATCAATAACAAAATGCCATAGAAAATTAAATACATACTGAAAGAGACAGCAAATGTCATTATGTTCAATTACTAGGACTTTAAAAATCACCTTTGTGTAAGTAAAAATTAATAATTTTATTGGACAAGAACTATCTTCCAAACAATTCCTATCCAACATCAGAACTGATCTCACTGATGGTCTCTTTTTCACTGCAACCTGCACTGTAGAATGTATAGGCTGTTTTAACAATGTCACTGTCACTATCTGTTTAGAAAAATTCCATTTTGTTTAAAAACTCAAATCCCAAATCCCAAATTCCTAACTCAGCAACTAAAGCTACTGACCACAACCTACCTTTAGGAGCCTTTCCTAAAGGAAACTTTCCTCCTCATTCTCTCAGTCCAGTGAGCTTGGTCTTCTAGTGTATCCAATGATCACTTTTACTTCCTAATATTTTCTCAAGTCTTTGCATCTCATCTCTGCCCAAACAAATTATCTTCATGACACTTGTCTATGGTTTTCAACAAGTATATATTCCATTATTCAACAGACATTAACTGAGGAGTCTACCATCTCTGGTGGCAGCGTTAGGTAGGCAGTTCCTGCTCTTATGAAGCTTTGGCTTCCAGTTTTGCCATCCTCAGAATTCCCATATTACTCCTCCATTTGAGTAAGTGTCAACTGCCTTGTTTTCTCTATTTCCTGTCAGGTGCAAAGAAATGCAAGTATTCTGTAAGATGAAATTTGTCATAGACTACTGAAACGCTGTATTTTGTTTTTGTTTTCACGTATTTATGCCTTATCTTCTCAGAGAGATGTAAATGTCCAGGAAAGAGAGGATGGTCTTTCTGTTTCCCAATTTAATCACATGGTTCACGGAAAAAAAAAAAAAAAAAGAGGGTGGGGCAGAAAAATTGAAATTTGTCACACAGTTCCCCCTTCAATCTAAATTACGATCATTTTGGTCTTTCTAACCAAGAGAAGAAAGCCAGATTATGAAGTCACAGGATAAAAACATCAAATACATAGAAGCCTGTACAGTGTCTGACCACATTTTTTTATTTTTTATTTTTTGAGGTGATAAAAATAGAATAGCAGGCTTTTTTTTTTTTTTTTTGGTGGGACCCTGGCCAGTGACCAGGGATAGAACTGGCACTGGAGAGGCTGCAGGAAACCTCGCAACCCAGCGCTCAACCGCTGCGCCACCAGGGGAGGCCCAATAGAATAGCAGACTTTGATAATGGTTGTACAACTCTGTAACTATAATAAAAAAGTGAATTGTACATTTAAAATAAGTGCATTATCGGAGGTATAAAACTATTAACAAAGCAAGTAACCTATGCACAGTTGGTAAATATTTGCAAACTTTTAAGAAAAAGTGACCTAATGCAGAGCCATTTGTGTGACTCCAATTTAAAATGAAGAAGGGGCCTCCCTGGTGGTGCCAGGAGTTCAGTCTCAGCACTATAAAGCTTTCCATAGCCAGTGCAGCATGAGTTCGATGCCCAGCCAGGGAGCTGACTCACATGGTGCAACAGATCTCTCCTATCTCGCCCACTGCTCCCCTAGGCAGTGTATTTCAGTGGATCCACCTGTTCTGCTCCCCAATCTCTCACCGCCCCCACCAACCCCCACACTGCATCTCTGGCCTACACCCCAGCTCTTGTATGCATAAATAAATAAATCTTTAAAATAAAATGTAGAAGGAAATAATTGATTTGACTTGCGGCTTTAGGCTGAAATTGCACTAGGCTTGCACATTATCAAAATATTTACACAACTTAAGTTATCATATTACAACTTAAATGATCATATTTACCAGCTTAAGTTTTTAGATTTACAAGGTGTATTACACATCTAAGAAAATTGTTAAATCAAGAGGAAATATATAAATTTTAATTGGTAATTATAGATTAAAATGTTTTAAGAAGTGAAACTGAAGTACTGTATCAAGTTTCCTGAAACTATAACAAGATCTGCATTAAGGAAAAATATAATGTCTTAAATTTATTAATCAGAATAAAATGAACACTATTAGAAATCAAGGAAACAATGGAGTATCTTTTCTATACACAAACCCACCCTAAAGGAAATTAATATTTAAAAGCTCACATTTAATAAGAAATGACCAAGTATTTCCACAGAGCTCAACAGTATGACAGATACATGAGGATATGTTTTAAAACATATACCCTGCCATTAAAACTTACACACATTTCTGCTACCATACATATACTGGTAGCTTTCCAATCTCTTACCTCTTGCCCCAGACCTTAATTCTAATTGCTTGCTGCATATCATCACCAAAGTATCACAAACACCTCAAAAATTTCAAATTAAAATCCTTCTAACTCCTTTCCCTCATCTTAACCAGTGACTCTTCCAGCATTCCTTATCAGGAAAATGGAATCACTAAATCCTTCCTCCTAAGTAATTCAGGATTCAAATCTAAGTCACAACTCTACTCTTTCCCTACAGTCAGTCACAAAATCTTCCAGTCACTGAGTCCTATGTATTCTCCTTCAGAAAGATCCATCCAAATTTTTTCTCTTTTACTTCCCTTCACCATTTCTTAAGCAATCACACTACATGACATTCGTGTTGATATAGTAACAGTTATCATTAACTGAGCCATTAGTTGATTCCCAGCAAGCACCCTACCAGCTATTTCATACCTATTATAACAAAACCTTGAGAGCAACACTGTAAAACAGGTATTATTACTGCCTAATATAAATAAAATTGAAAATCAAAAATAGCTAGTTTTTAAGCCTAAGTATGAGCTAGGCTTAAAACCAAACGAGGCCTGTGATTCTAAAGCCCAGATCTTTTAATTTCTTCACAGTCCCTACAAATAACAACTCTTAACTTTCAACTTATTTTACAGTTTAACATTGCCCTAACACCACCAATACCCACCACAATCCATCCTTCATGCTACTTAAACTTTTTTTTTCTTTAGAAGATTTATTTATTTATACATACAAAAACGGGGGTACAGGCCAGAGGTGTAGGGGGTGAGAGGATTCACCAGAGACAGAGTGGGGAACAGAACAGGCAGATTGACTGAAATACACTGCTGAGGGGAGCAGCGGGCAAGTCAGGAGAGGTCTGCTGTGCCATGTGGGTAGCTCCCTGGCCAAGGATAGAACTTGTGCTACAGTGGCTGCGGGCTGCCTCATAGGTTGTGTCCTAACCCCTTGCGCAACCCTCTTTAAAAAAAACAAAAACAACAAAACAACGACGAAAAAAACTTTGACAGTTTTTCGTGGAAAATACTGAAGACTTCCAATTCATGGATGATATGCAAGATCACCAAGGGTCTAATGGCAAACTATTTTTTCAGTTTTCTGTCAACATTTTTTGTCCATACACACTATGTGCTCAGTGATTTATCAATTACATTCATGTCATTCTGTATCTTTTGGGCCCAGTATGTAATCTACCAAAAATGTTCTCCTGCAACCGTCAATCTAATTAATTCTAAGGAAGCCTTCACTATACAAAGCCAAGGAAAAGTTAGAAACACCCACCACATGTGTACTGAAGTTTACTACTTATAAACTATGGATTTCTGGCATTTTATCTGTCAGGCTTTGAGCAAAGAACTGAAACATATTCATTCATCTTTTCTCAGCATCAGCCTATCATTCTTAAATGGCAGTCAAGAAAAAAAAAAATGTTTGTTAGATGAATGCAAATACACCTTTCCTAATTTCTATATTCTTTTCTTTAGCCAAGGGATTTCAGGTTTTAAAATGACACTATTTTGTACCTTGCATATTGAACATCCAAAGAAATAAAAGTAAATACAACAAAAGAGTAACTGACATGGGAAAAAGCATGGCTTTCTACTTCAACTCAACCAGGTTCTCTATCTATAATTAAAAACAACAAAATTAAAGATTTGTTTTGCCAGCCTTTGAACAGAGATGACAAAATAGTTTTTGTGTGCAAAGCTGTAATCACAGTAAAAACAAACTGAGAAAGATGAATTCCTGGAAACCACAGATATTGACATATTAATGAGGGAAAAGGAATATATATTGAGTAACTGGACCACTACCAAAATCATTTCATGTAATTAGATATTTACATACATAATATTGTACATGAGCTTTCAAGATGTCTAGCCAAAATAACAAAGGTACTAAGTAGCTAAGTCAGATAAATGTATTTCTTTTGGAAATCTAAGGAGTTTTGTTTCATTTTTTTCTGTTGTATCAAACTGTCCTGGGAAGAGTAATTATGCTTAGAAAGAAGTCATTTAAATGCAAATCTGAAGGTGATTGGGAATGAGTCAATTATATCAGGAGGTTGCAATCTGTAGGCCACAATTCCTTGGAGGAACTCAGTTACTGCAAGGTCAGTAAATCCTATTGCACTGGATTGTGAGCACTGTTTGTCAATTATATTAAAACATGCTCATGTATATAGTCACTACTATAAAAAAAAAAATCTGTGAAAAAAACATTTTTTAAAAAGCACTGCAGAATTCTTGATAGCCTTTTTGTTATTACATATTTTCTAATAAACACTACAAAATGCAATAAGTGGGAGACCTGCAGCTGCTTTAGTTTTTGTTTTTCATGTTAAATAAAGTAAAAAGATTTTCTACTGTTTCTGAGTCTCTTTTCCTTGGTAGACTACAGATAGATACTGGAGTGCCTACTATGTGTGAGGCACCAGATACACAGCTTTGAGCAACAGAATTCCTGTTCTCGGATCTCTGAATCTGAAGGGAAAAATGATACAAATGATGATGACTATGAAGACAACAACTAAGATGATAAATATGTGGGAAGGATAAGCATAAGAATCCGTACAAAAAAATTGAGAAAGATAACGAAACAGATACTTCGCCATACAAAAAAAATATAGGTAACAGGCACATGAAAAAATGTTCAACATCACTTATCAGGGGAATGCAAGTCAAAACCACAATGAGATATCCAAAGACAATGGCCCATATCAAAGAAACCAGTAATAGTAATTGATGCTGGCCAAGGGTATGGTGAAAAAGGAACCTTTGCACCCTGTTAGTGGACTGTGGACTGGTCCAGCCCCTATGGAAAACAACAGAGATTCCTCAAATATTAACAATAGGTATACCACTCCTTGGTATTTATGCAAAGAATGTGAAAATATTAATCCAAAGTATTATTATACATGTCTATGTTCACTGCAACACTATTTGTAACAGACAAATTATGGAAATAACTTAAGTGCTCAATTACATATGAGGGGATTAAGATATGTTACATATACACAATGGAATACTACTCAGCTACAAAGAAAGAAAAAAAAAGACAAACTTTCGCCATTTGCAACATGGCATAAAGCTGGAGGGGATTGTGCTAAGTGAAATTAAGACAAAAGGAGAAAGACAAACACTGGATGATTTCCATTCCTGTGGAATACAGAGAAATAAAACAAAATGACTGACAAACTAAACCAAAACAAACCCTACTAATATGCTATAGATTTGTGAGGAGTAAAGTAGGGAGGGAACCAAGGGGAAAGAGGCCTCATGGTTTATGGTACAGGGATAAGGATGTTTTTGATGGTAGGTGTGGTGTGGTGATATACTTCTGAGGAGGTGTGAACTTATCCCCCTAAATCATATACAGTATTGTAAGCCAATGTTACCTCAACAGTAAAAAAATTTTAAAAAGAAGAGACAGTATATACTTTGATCACTCTGATAGCTCATTTTAAGTACATGAAATGTGGTTAAATTACTAAAATTTGGGTTGGAGGGGGGAAAATAAATAGCATTAGGGTTGTAATGTACAAAATGATGATTTCAGCTAACAATGCTGTATGATATATGCCTTAAAATTATTTCTGGGTGGGGGAGTAATAGTTGAAGAAGAATATAGCAGAGTAAGGGAGTTAGAAGGATAACAACTAAGGTCTAATAAACATTAACTCCTAAAACTTTAAGAAGTACTGGGGAGGGACCAGTATTGAGAATCTTTACAGAGATGAGAAAAAGACTCTCTAAAAGGCAACATTTTTGTTTATTTATTTTTTTATTTATACATTTTATTTCATTTTTATTTTTTTTAATCTCATATATTTTTTAAATCATTTTTCATTTTTGCACAATGTATGTATTTTCATCTTGGTTATAGTCCCTGTACAATTCCCACCCCTCCTGTATTGATCCTATACCCTCCCCACCCTGCAGGGTGTCTCTATTTTATAGCCACTTGTTGATTTTGATTTTTACTTTATTATAATTAGGTTTTTCCTGGTCCCTTATTTAGGTTTTCTAAATTCCTGCTATGAGTGAGACCATCTGGTATTTTTCTTTTTCTTTCTGGCTTATTTTGCTGAGCATGATCCCTTCCAGCGCCATCCATGTTGCCACAAATTGCATGAGTTTAACTGAATAATATTCCATTGTGTATATGTACCACATCTTCTTGATCTAGTCATCTGTTTTTGGGTTATTTCCACAGCTTAGCTATTGTCAACAGTGCTGCTATAAAAATAGGGGTGCAGGTGCCCTTTTGAATTAATGTTTCTGTGTTCTAAAAGGCAACATTTTTGAGCACCAAATGAAGCAAGGGAGCAAGCATTGTTGCTATCCAGACAGAAACGTTCTAAGCAGGATAGCACTGAGGTACAGTTGTATATGGCACAAGGCATGGTATATTTGAAGAACAGCAAAAAGGTTGGTATGGTATCAGCAGAGTGAGTATGGTGGAAAGTAGGAGTTGAGGTCAGAGACTCAGAGGCCTGATGATGAGGGAGAATTTTGAATATGAAATACATTAATTTCACATATGGATAGTGATGGAGGTAACATGACCAGATTTATATCATTTAAGATTACGAAGGGGTAACAAGGATAGCTGATTATGAGGAAAAGATTATTATAATATTATAATAGATTTGACAAGAGATAATGGTGGCTTAAAATAATCAGTGACAGACATGGTGATAGGGAATAATGACTGGGTACAGAGTATTATTTTGAAGATAAAAACCAACTTAATTTGATGATGCACTAGATGTGGAGCATGAGAACTAAGCGTATCACAGCGTAATTTTCTTTTTTTTTAAAGATTTATTTATTTATTTATTTGTTTACTTACTTTTATTTACATAAGCACTGGGTACAGTCAGAAGCGCGGGAGGGTGAGAGAATTCACCAGAGCCAGAGCGGGGAGCAGAGCAGGCAGAAGGACTGAAGTACACTGCTGAGGGGAGCAGCGGCGGCAGGAGAGGTCTGCGTGCCATGTGGGACCCTCCTCCGGTGGCTGGGGAGCAGCCGGGGATCAAACTGGCGCCGCAGAGGCTGCGGGCAGCTTCACAACCCAGCGCTCAACCGCTGCGCCACCAGGGAGGCCCTCACAGCATAATTTTCTAAGACAGAGAGGTCTGATGGAGAAACAGGTTTGGCAAAGAGAAACGTTGAACTGTATAAGTTAGTAATAGGTGAGTCTAAAGTTGAAAAGAGACAGTGGGATCAGGAATATAAAAGTTCCTATCATCAAAGCATAGATATAACAAAGTCTTAGAACTACAAGGGATCATATCCAGTTAATAAAAGCAGACAAAAAAGGAAAGATGGAAAAAAGAACTAAATACTGGAATATTCCAGTGTTTACCAATTAGGAAGAAAAAGAGACTAAAAATAAGACCAGGTTTCTTCTGCCTAAGATGTCCTCTCAAATCTTAAGTCTTCATCTGTTTGGTTTCAAGAACATATCTGTACAGTCTCTTTTAATCATTATCTTTCCTCCCAATTGACTCCTAGGATCCTTCACTTTCTCACGAATTTTCAAAATGAATGTACATGTTTTAAGTGTACAGCTGAATTTTACACTCAATTTTTAATATAATAGAAGGGACACCAGTACTCTAGGAAAGAGAACACGGGTTCTAAAGATGCACTGGGTTCATTTCTGGCTGCCCTTTAGTACTTCTAGGGACTTGAGGAAGCTGTCTTCTTTATGCCTTATCTTCCTAGGCTATACAATTGTTATAATATTTTAAGAAGATAATAAAACAAAACTTTATTAGGCTAATGTTTAAAATAGTTATCTGAAAGCCTAACAGCAGCATTATATTATAAAGTATCTGAGAAAGGGAAGGAAGGGAGGTTGTATTTGGGTTTTTAAATCCATTGTCCCCTCTTGTGATTTAAAAGACAACATACAACAATAGTTATAAATCTATGTTGATGAGTTCTATAAAGATATAATTTGTGCCAATTAACAACATAAAACAAGGGGCAGAGCTATAGAGGAAAAAAGTATTTTATATACTATTGAAGATAAATTGTTTTAATTTTAAATAGATTGTCAAAATATAAATTGTTAATTATATATCCCTAAGACAAACAAAAATAAAAATTTTATAATAAAAGAAATGAGAAGGGACTCAAAATGGAAAATATATAAATTAGTAATGGAGCACTTAAGGAACAAAATTTAAACAAGTAGAAAATATCAAAATCACAAAAATTCTTATTAATAACTACATTTATGACATTACATGTAACTGGAGTAAATGCTCAGATTAAATGCAAAGATGGGAAGAATGGATAAAAGGAACATGAACCAACTAGATGATTCATACAATAGACTCACTTTAGATCCAAAGACATGGAAAGATTCATAGTTTAAGGAGAAAAAATAAATAGCCCTATTTCTGCTCCCCACTCAGTCTCTGGTGTATCATCTCACCCCCTGCAACTCTGTCATGAAAATATCTTCTCCAATAATAATATAGTGAAAGTAGAATCAATAACAGGAAAATTGGGAGATTAAATATATACAAATTAACTCATCCTAAGGCAATGAGTCAAGTAATCATAATAAAAATACTGAGAATGAAATACACACACAAAAAAAACATAATAGGATGTAGCAAAAGCAGTGTTCAGATGGTAATTTATAGCTGTATTACCTACAATAAAAAAGAATATTATGAATCAGTAACCTAAAACTACCACCTTAAGGAACTAAGTGAAAATCAAACAGAAGAAAAGAAATAACAAAGATTAGGAGAAATAGTCAAAAAGGAGAGATAATAGAAAAATTAGAGAAAATCAGTGAAACCACACTGAACAGATTAACATATTGACAAGTCTTCAGATAGTGATCAAGAAAAATAAAACAGAAGACCCAATTTGCTAAAATCAAGAAAGTACAACTATTACCACAAACTTCACAGAACTGAAAAGATTACTATGAACAAGTATATGCCAACAAGATGAAAACACAAGTGAAATGGACTAATTCCCAGAAACTACCAAACTTGACTCAACAAGAAATAAAAAATCTGATTGACCCAACAAGATATTAAAACAAATTAAAAAAAAAAACTTCTGACAAGAAAAATGAAGGACCAGATACCTTCACTAATGAACTCTACCAAATATCTAAGGGAGAAATAGCATCAATTCTTCTGAAATGCTTCCAAAAAACGTAAGAGGAAGGAATACTTCCTAAGTCCATGAAGATGCATTCCCTGATAACAAAAACACAAGTTCACAAAATTACAGACCAATATCCTTCATGAATATAGACTCAAGAATTCTCAAGAAAATACTAACAAACTGAGTTTAGCAACATATTTATGCCAGGAACAAAAAGGTGGTTCAACACGCAGAAATAATCAACTGGAAAAAAATCACCATATTAACAGAATAAATGGGGGAAAAACTAACCTGATCCTCCACTGACAAAGAAAAAGCAGTTTATAAAGTCCAACACCCTTTCATGATAGAAAGGCTCAACTGAAGAACAGAAAGGAGCTTTCACAACTTGATAAGGGGTAGGTACCTATGAACACCTCGTAAGACAATCAATGACAAAAGAATGACAGCTTCCCACAAAGATAAGGAATAAAACAGGATGCTCCTTTTCGACTTATATTCAACACTGTCTGGAAGTTCTAGTCAGGGCAATTAAGTAACAAAAATAAACAGTATCCATATTGGAAAGGAAGGAGTGAAACTACCTCTTTTTTGTATGTCATGATCTTACATATAGAAAATCCTAAAGAATCCACAGAAAAGCAATTAGGTCTAATAAAAAAAGTCAGCAAAATATAAGATTGATATATGGAAATTAGTTGCATTTCTACATACTAGCAATGACCAATCTGAAATTCAGAAAACAATTCCATTTACAGTATTATTAAAATTAATGAAATACGTAGGAATAAATTTAATCAAGAAGGCAAAAATTCTGTACACTGAAAACTACACAACAATATTGGAAGAAATTAAGGAATGTCTAATTTGCAATGTCTAATTCACTCCTTTTGGTGGGGGGGCGAAGCATAGAACTGGGGTGTAGGCCAGAGATTCAGGGGGGTGAGAGGATTCACCAGAGACAGAGAAGGGAGCAGAATAGGCAGATTTACTGAAACACACTGCTAAGGAGAACAGTGGGTGAGACAAGCAAGGTCTGCTGTGCCATTTGGGTTAGCTCTCTGGCCAGGGATTGAACTCAGGTGCTGGCAGTGATAGTGTTGAAATTTAAACCTTGGGCCACCAAGGGAGGGCCACTTCTTTTTATTTCACTTATTTTTGAGAATTCCCAAGCTGCCATTGACACTTCAACACTATAGGGTGTAGAAATGTTTCCATTTTTATTTTTTAAGAAGTGTGGGAACATTTATAAGACACATTTTAATGACACTCATCTTGAGACAAAAAGTCATTCATGTAGATTTTGCATTAAATCCTTCACAGAAGAAATTGGTTTCATGCAGTGTGATAACAACATCTGAAAAGGGAGATCCTAAACTTCTAAAAAACAACGTTGTGTAAGTCAATGTTACCTCAATTTAAAAAACAGAAAAAGAAATTGGTTTCACTAAAACCAATTTATTTCGGGGCCTCCCCTGGTGGCACAGCAGTTGAGAGCTGGGCTGCGAAGTTGCCCGCAGCCTCTGCAGCGCGGGTTCCATCCCCAGCCCCCAGCGAGGGTCCCATCCTGCCGCGCCCCGCTGCTCCCCTCAGAAGTGTATTTCTTCATCAGTCTGCCTGCTCTGTTCCCTGCTCTGGCTCTGGTGAATTCTCTCACCATCCCGCACTTCTGACTGTACCCAGTGCTTGCATAAATAAATAAATAAATAAATAAATAAATAAATAAATAAATAAATAAATAAATAATTTTTTTTTTAAAGAGGCATGTATTTTATTCATTTATTTTTTTGTTTGTTTTGTTTGTGTGTTTGTTTATACAAGCACTGGGCACAGTCAGAAGCGCGGGAGGGTGAGAGAATTCACCAGAGCCAGAGCGGGGAGCACAGCAGGCAGAAGGACCAAAGTACACTGCTGAGGGGAGCAGCGGGCGACAGGAGAGGTCTGCGCGCCATGTGGGACCCTCCTCTGGTGGCCAGGGAGCAGCCGGGGATTGAACCGGCACCACAGAGGCCGCGGGCAGCTTCGCAACTCAGCGCTCAACCGCTGCACCACCAGGCCCAATAAATAAATAAATCTTAAAGCAAAAAACAATTTATTTTTCCTCCTGGAAATTTTCCTTCTTATATTTCTCTGTTTTAAGGTTACATGTAAAACTATGACTATATGGGCATTATAAAAGATAAGGGTTATCCATGAGAAAAGAAAGCAGATAATAAGGTAGGAATAAAAACCTGGATATTAAAAATCTGAATTCAGGAATACTGTGGGAGGTGAGTCTTTTCACAGAGATATCACACATAATGAGATGGAAAATACTAGACATTCAGCTACAGAAGGAAGCTGGGGTCTTGGCTAGATGGCTTTTGATGTATTTAGACATTAAAAAACGAAAAGGCATCAAGTGCCTTTTCTGGAATAGTCCAAGGAAAATAAGTCAGTTTGGTTTTTAAGACTTTAACACTTCAGTCTGAATAACAGTTGTCATTCTTCCAAAAAAACACCTGATTTAGCTCATAAACTATCACAGAAGTGCTCTATGTAAACTTCCTATTTTATCACATAGAATATTAACAAGAGGTATACTCAAGGGTCAAGATTTAGTGTAGCAGTATTTCTTATTTTCTTATCAAGGGCGATTTTAGGTGAAACAGACAATTTTTACTTTGAGCATATGGCAAAGAAAAGACTACATTGACCACTATAAAAATTTGGTGCCACTGCCTTGATTTGAGCACCAGGAATTTTAGACACACATTCTTGCAACATGGCAACACAGTGCAAAACAGAAATAATATCTTAATACCATTATGAAAATAATTTTGGCCTTGCAGATCCCTAAAAGTGCTGCAAGAACTACTAGGAGGGTCCGATCCCTAAAAGTGCTGCAAGAACTACTAGGAGGGTCCCTCAACCACATTTTGAAGACTGAAACAATGCAATCAATCCATTTGTCAGTTTTCTACTCCTGTTTATTATACAGCTGGAATTAATAGTTTCATTTTCAGAATACTACAGCATTTCTTTAGTTTTCAGTTTGCTAAGGAAAAGAACATAAGGTTACACGGCTCAAGTCCTGCTTTAAAGATAGCAAACAGATGTACTTTTTGACCAGAGAAGTGTAAGTAGTAGAATATTTCAGTATTAAGTCTAATTATCACAAGTGCTCAGAAAGAGATGCAGAGTGGAAACCTAACAGACGGCACAAAAGATAGATAAACAGACTGGTAAAATCTCTTAAGGCTATGCAAAATAGAGACTAGTGAGTATGTACAAGGACAAATGTGAGTATGTACATTTTGGAAAAAAGAAGCCCAAATCATATTTATACAATGAATAAACTTAAGTGACATCATTGTATAGACTTCTCTGAATCTACAATTACTAAAAAGTGTGTGCAGAACAAGAACGGCAATATAAAGAACTACAATGGTAAATGAGTCTTTAAAAAATCATTAAAGAGAACATGTATCAAAAAATATTAGAACAAGGCATCCCTTGACAAAAAAATTTAAAAATATCCCATATCACAAATGTAATTAAATAGGACCTAACCAACCCTAATTCTCAACTGAAATCATTTTTTTAAAGTTTTCAGAATATATATATTTTTTAAAGATTTTTTTTTTTTTATAGCTAGGGTACAGGCCAGAGGCACAGGAGGGTGAGAGGATTCACTAGAGACAGCGCGGGGAGCAGAACAGGCAGACAGACCGAAAGCACTGCTGAGGGGAGCAGCGGGTATGACAGGAGAGGTCTGCCCCGACATGTGGGAATCTCCCTGGCCGGCCAGAAATTGAACTTGCACTGCAGAGGCTATGGACAGCTTCACAGAGCTGTGCTCAACCCGCTGCAGAGGGCAGTCCTGAAAACTGTATTATTAAACACTAAACAGATATTCAAATGAAAAGGGATATTCTAAGTAAATGTAAATCATTTCCCTTTCAAGTTGCTAATTGAAATGTTTACAGATGGGACCAAACTATTCGGGGAACTATGTGACAATGAGTTGAAAGTCCTGTTATTATAAATATATATAATAAAATTTGCATAAGTGATACATATACTCTCCCTCTTTCTCTTGGTGCATAGGTAAAATCTATAAAGATTGGTAGGAAAAGTCTCAAGTGCTAGAAATGGAGAATTTGGAAGAGCTAAGAGTGTGTTCACCCACAAAGTGGATGGTAATTAGTATGGGTAAGCAAAATAAGTCAGAAAGTGAAAGATAAGTATTGGATGGTTTCACTTATATATGGGATATAGAGAAACTAAACAAAAGATCAGAAAAAGATAAAACTTGCAAGCTGACCATAGAACTGAGGCATACAGCAAGGGAGGGGGAGTGAGAGGGGTCAAAACTAGGAAATCAGGGGGCTTCCCTGGTGACGCAAGCACTGCACTATGAAGCAATCCACAGCCTCTGCAGCACAAGTTCGATCCCCGGCAGACCTGGGAGCAACCCACATGGCGAGGCAGACCTCTCCTGTCTTGCCCACTGCTCCCATCAGCAGTGTATTTCAGTCTGCCTGCCTGTTCTGTTCCCTGCTCTGTCTCTGGTGAATCCTCTCACCCCCCCACCCCTGCATCTCTGGCTTGTACCCCACCCCAGCTCTTGTATGCATAAATAAATAAATCTTAAAAAAGAAAAAAAAAACACAAACTAGGAAATCAGGTTTTAACGTCAAAGAGACAAGAGAAGTCTTACGGAACCGAAACTGAGACTCCCACATAAAAGCAAAATTACCAGAGAAATGCTAGTTCAAAGTGTGGTCCACTGACCTGCCATCAGCATCTATCCCAGAGAAACTGACCCTGAGGTGCTGAAAGGATTAACTGGGGAAATAAAATCTATCTAGTAGTAAAGACATTTTTCTCTTCCTTGGTAGAGAAAAAATAAGGGAGTCTCCCAGAGAGAGAACTGAATAGCTTGCTTGTGCCTTACATGTATACTAGAATCCAAGGATATGCTACTTTAGCAGTTTTCATACATTTTTAATTGCAGGACTGCTTTATACTGCTAAAGACCAAGGCTTTTAACAGTATAAAGCAAGAGCTTTTGTTTGTTATTAGGCCTACTGATAGCTGTGTATCTGAAACTGAAACAGAAAATTTTAAACCCAAGGACTCATATTCCAATACTTCTCAGGTCCAAAGACTATACATGAGCACTTTGACTACTTTCCACTCGTAATTACAATGAAATCAAGGGGAACTAGAAAGGAAGCAGCACTGCATGGGGGTTCAGAACAGTGATTCTAGAACCAAACTGTGGGTAAAACTCCTAATTCTACTTTTCTAGCTATGTGGCTTTAGGCAAGTTCCTTAATTTCTCAGTGCCTCATCTGTAAAATAGGCATGGTAATAATATATTTACCTCATAAGGTTTTCATGAGAATTAAATAAACTGATATTTTAAAAATCAGATACAACAGAACTTGGTACATAGTAGGTACTATATACACATCTTAAATGGAAAAAATAAAAACAAACCCGACAGCAAGTGGTGCAGTAAGACAGTTAATCAACAATGTGAGACTGCCAATGAATGGCCTTCTCATGGCACCCATCTCATATTCTTGGTTTGTAATATATTACAACAGTACCATATTCAGTGAGTATCTATTGTATGGAAAATATTCAAAACTGGATTCTTCTCCAAACTTGTTCCACACAGTCTTTCCTATTTTGGTTAAAGATAACTCTGCATTCCTTACATTAATCCATTATATTAAATCTAACAATCCTAGTATCAGTCATCTATCAATCTAATATAGTCACAGTACTAACCACCTTTTCCTTCCCCTACTAGTATCTGGCTAAAGTAACCTTCATCTCTCATCTAGACTAATGCAGTAGCTTCCAACTGGTATCTCTGCTAATAGTACTCCTACTAGCCTAGGCACAGCAGTCACTTAGTTTATTAAAAGTAAAACAGAACATTACAACACTCTACTGCTCAAAAGCCTACAGTACTTCTGTAGAACCGAAGCTACTCTAAAAAAGAAAAAAAGCAATCCCCAACCCTTAATTAAAAAAAAAAATAACAGATTGACACACCTAAAATGCAGCTGAGACTTTTGCAAAAGATTACAAAATTGTTAGGTATGAGATAGACCATAGGAGATACCCTGTAGCCATACAAAATAGTCAGACTCCTCAAAACTGTCCATGCACCTCACATGAGCTATTTGTCTTCTATTACTTTTCCTCATTAAGTTCAGATTAATTTTTTTTAAGTTTTTTTTTTTTAAAGATTTATTTATTTATACAAGAACCGGGGTACAGGCCAGATGTGCGGGAGGGTGAGATGATTCACCAAAGACAGAGTGGGGAGCAGAACAGGCAGACTGACGAAATACACTGCTGAGGGGAGACAGAAGAGGTCTGCCGCGCCATGTGGGACCCTCGCCCACTAGCCAGCCGGGATCGAACCAGTGCTGCAGAGGCTGCGGACAGCTTTACAGCACTGCGCTCAACTACCTGCACCACCAGGCGAGGCCCCTTAATTTTTTTTTAGGATAGAGTATTTCAGGGTAGTACTGTGTCCTTCCTATTTCATCAAATCAATGTATGACCCCCCTTCTACTTTTAGTTATACTAAGATTGATGAGTGAATTCAGGATATTAATTTGATGCCACCATTAAAAAGTTACCTATTATCTGGGGCCTCCCTGGTGGGGAAAGGGATTGGGACACAACCTGTGAGGCTGTCCGCACTGCTGCACGAGTTCAACCCCCAGCTGGGGAGCTACCCACATTGTGCAGTAGACCTCTCCTGCCTCACCCGCTGCTCCCCTCAACAGTGTATTTTGGTTGGTCTGCCTGTTCTGTTCCCCATGCTCTCTCTGATGAATCCTCTCACCCCACCCCCGCACCTCTGGCCTTGTACCCCAGTTCTTGTATGCATAAATGGATAAATCTTCTAAAAATAAAAAGTTACCTATTACCTAATAACTTTACCATACATCAGTGACCTGCCATGGCCCATTTATTATGGGCACAAAATGGTGATTTTTCTAATGTTTCCATTCCTTCCATTTAGTAATTGGAATTCTTCAAAGAGCTTTCCACTACCAACTGTTTGGTTACCCTGAAATACACCTACAGTAAAAAGTCAAACTAAAGGGTTCTTTCTCTTTATGCACAAATTTTCAGAATAATGAATTGACAACTGGAAACTACCAAAGGTCACCAAATTATTTCTGCTTTTTATTTTTAAAAATCATTAAAGACTCCTGGATTTTTATGTTATTGATATGGTTCAATTCACTGAAGTCATTACTTATTTTTTACATTCAAGTTTCTATTTTAGGTAAGTGGGAGAACCTTTGACAAGATCTCTGTAAACTTTTGATACTATAATTTCTCTTAGCCAACATGCTAGCCCAAAGATTTTATCCTGTAGTTTAAATTTGCAAGTCCTTGACCCAACTAAAACTGAACAATTTTTCATGTTTATTGAGCTCTGAATTCTTTATAAATTGTCTATTCATTTTCTTAGCCTCTTATATATAGTGGGCTCTTAATTCTTTTTGCCTTCTGAATTTTTAAGTTTGTTTTAATATATGGCAAGTGCTATGTATTAATAAAAGCTGCAATCTTTTTTTCTATTTGCTTTTTGCCATTTTTGGTCACATAAAATACTTTAATAAAACAATCATTTCCCCTATTACTCTAAGTTTAGATTACAATTTTTTTAAGATTTTTTTTTATTTATGCATACAAGAACTGGGGTGTAGGCCAGAGCTGCAGGGGGTGAGAGGACAAGTGGGGAGCAGAACAGGTGGATTTACTGAAATACACTGCTAAAGGGAACAGTGGGGGAGACCGGAGAGGTCTGCTGCAACACAGGTAGGCAGCAGCGGTGAAAGCATGGCTGTGCTGAGATTTAACCCCTAGGCCACACCAGGGAGGCCCTCAGTTTAGATTACAATTTAAAGGCTTTTTCCACTTCAATCTGATAGGAGAAAACTGTATGCTTTTCCAATTCTTTCGTTTTTGTTTTTTTTTTTAATTGTTTAAATCTCTGATCCAGCTAGATATAATTACCTATCTATAAGTCTCTCTAGTAGCACTAGATTTGGAGTCTTCAGACGAGGACTAATTTACTCATTTTATTGCCAGACTGAGCACCTTGCCTGTAGACACTGTGTTTTCAAAAACAGTGGTTGATAAAGAAAAAAACAGGGATTGAGAAAGTGGTAGTGATAATAAACAATAATAAATACTGTTTTCCTCTGTTCATAAACTAGGGCACCTCAGTGCAACTGAACTGTGCTCATTGCAGAGAGGTTATCAAGGGATATAGAAGGAGAAAACTGTATTCTACTTAATACTACAAGATATTACACATGCATTACCCTGACATCTCACAGCAATTTTAATAAATGAGGTGTTAGGACAGAGTGCAGAAAGTGAGTGTGGGAATTCAGCTTCCAAAATGAAATCTGAATGTCAACAAACAAGTTTATGTCTCAACAAAATAAAAGATTGATGAGTACTCCAGTCCTAGAGTACAGAATATGCAAAAGTATGAAAGTGGTTATTGGCATAACTACATAAAATGTTAACTATTATTATGTTGGTTATTGGGACAGTAGAAAAATTAGATAAAATCATAAGCAGGAGATTAAGATGCTCCTGGTTTTTAACGGAATAATTGCATGTTTTAGAAAAATTACACCGGCAGTGTGGATCAAAGTTTGGGTGGAATACAGATAGGCAAGAATCACAAAGAATCTTTAATGATGGAGGTATATGTAGAAGTTATAAAAACTTTTATAAAGTGGAGGAAATCTGAAAACCTCTATGTAAGATGTCAGTATACTGATCTCTATAAAAGGTACCAGGCGTCTGGGTAATATTTTTATAGTATGTGAGATACACACATTAATAGAAAAATATTCCTAAATAACTTGTAATGATTTACATTAGAATAAACACTCACATCCAGTAAAGTAAATCATTTTGAACAAAATTCTTTCAGGGTCACGAAATGCCCCATATTCTCTTTTCCAAAGCAAGAGAGGTTGGTGAAAGTTCAAGAATATTTCCTGATCAACCAAAAGGCTGGTTTTCCAAAGATTTCATGATGGAACAATTAAATTATGGCTGTTGATACTGATGATACCCTACTCTGGCCTCTCTGATATTTCTGCAGGATCAGCAATACTTCTTTACTGGCACGTGGTAGAGTCCACATCTACAAACTGTGAGAAAACTTCTGAAGGGCAAGTTTAGAGGCAGTTAAGGTGTCTTAACTGCTTCTATGTGGCATGATCTACCATTTGAGATTCTACCAAAAGTAACTTTCTAGGGAAAATCATGAGGACCATGATTCTACCTTCAACTCTGGAGTGACAGGTACTGTGACTTTTGAAAAGTTACTGATCTAGTTTGTTCATTGTTGTTTATTAAATATACCTCCTAAAAGCAGTTATTCTTTCCTGCCAGCAGGGAACACTTCATGATTCAATAATGAAACAACTACTATAGCTACCTCCTTAGAAAAGGACTAAATTAAGAAACCTTTTCCTTAAAAATGTGTATTTTAGGGACTAAATAACCCAATTTACAGTAGTTTCCTCATAGATATCTATTTCTACCTTTACATCTGTTGAAGACCAAATGTCTTAATGCCCTCAACACAGTGAATTCATTTTTAACATTAATTGCTTTTACTAGTTTTCATACCTGTGGTGACTGAATGTCACAGAAAGTGAGTCTCAGACCTTTCTTCCTCCTAAAATGCATCTAACAAAAAAAAAGATATGCACAAGCTTGCTGATTCTGTAATAACTATACCCCAGTTCAGTACACACACAAAATAATTTTAGAGACTCATATTTTATCCTAAAAAGTCTTTGAATGATTAGCTATGTCATGAAATTAACAGTCTTGAAATAATAATTATTAATAATTTCATAAGATCCTCCCTGATAATGGTGTATACACTATTATATACTCCAATGAGTATGATCCCTCTGTTTGAAAGCACGGCCTTCCTACATGTGATTTTACTGAAGTCACTTGCTTTTGTGCAGCTGCACTATTTCCAGATATTCGTCCATAATTGCTCACTGTGGTGAACTTCAGAGGCTCAGTACAGTTTAACTAAACCAAATAATTACTGAGCCTATGCATTACACCATAATGAGTGACCTATCTGTTGCAAAGGTTTGTGTACAGTTCTAAGAGTCCCTAGCAATTCACAGGATTTCCAATTTGAATGTAGATCAAGACTAATTATAATTGCCAGGACCTGTTGTACATCTACAGATAAGATCTTCATTATTCTAATTCTTAAACATGAGCATCCTGGTTCTAAACAAAATTACTGTGAAAGGGATGGGGGAAGGTTTGTGGGGAAAAAAAAAAAAAAAAGGAATTGCTTCAGAGGAGGAAAATAATCTCAATTTAATGATAAGGAAAACACTGGCGATACTACCTCCAATATGAAACAATAGGTTCTGGAGCCCAGATTTAGTATTTCAGGAAGAAATAATAATTTACAACAGTACTTATTTTTCAAAAACCTGAAATTAGTCTGCAGGACTGAATGGTCTACGAGATGTGAGCTATCCCTTAGGTACTGTGTTGACAAATAAGACAAATTTGCCCGAAGCAGGTACTGTTGTAACGTCAGTGTCTATATGCTGGAAAAAGATTTTGCTAACATGGCTGTAATTTTGTTTGTGTTTTTTTAAATATTTCCTCTCATAATGGAAGTCAAAATTTATGGTAGAAGTGTAGACTCTGGAGTCATACTCTGCCTAGTTTGGTTTTTTTTTTTTTATGATTTATTTATTTTATACAACAACTGGGGTACAGGGCCAGATGTGTGGGAGGGTGAGAGGCTTCACCAGAGACAGAGTGGGGAACAGAACAGGCAGACTGACGGAATAATTGCTGAGGGGAGCAGCGGGCATGACAGGAGAGGTCTGCCGCACCATGTGGGACTTTGGCCAGCTGGCCGGGATTGAACTGGCACTGCAGAGGCTGTGGACAGCTTCCCAGCATGGGGCTCAACCGCCTGCGCCACCAGGGGAGGCCTCCCTGCCTAGTTTTAAATATGGGTCCCACCATTCACTAGCTGAGGCTCAATGATAGGAGCACGAAGTCACTGTTAGTGGGCAGTGGTCACCAAATCTATTAGCCAGCAGAATGAGGGGCACCCCAGGACCCCCAAACTTTGTATGCTCTAAAGGGTTCTGCTATCTGCTGCAGACAAAATATACTCTTAGTGACTAAGACTTTCAACTGAAAAGAACTTTAATAGAATTAGTGTGCAACAGAGGAGAAGATAATTGGTGCCACGGACACACCCAAAGTTACCCATCCCTGTGCAGGTTACCCACATGGTGCAGCAGACCTCTCCTGTCTCGCCCGCTGCTCCCCTCAGCAGTGCCTGTTCTGCTCCCTACTCTGCCTCTGGTGAATCCTCTCACCACCACCCCTGCCCCGTATCTCTGACCTGTAACCCAGCTCTTGTATGCATAAATAAATAAATCTTTAAAAAAAAAAAAGATAAAGGCTGCCATTGCCAACTTCCCCACTGGTCTCTTACCCATGTCTCTTTCTCTTTCAAGCGTCTTCTTCCAATCCCCCAAGTACCTAGTGTGAATCCAAGCCCAAGAAGCAAACATGGTTTCTACTTCACATGCCTCCTCCTGGTCCTCACACCAGCCTTCTCTCCCAAGTCCTTTTTCGTTACCTCCTCACTATTCAGCTTCCTCAATGGGGCAGGGAACCTAGAACCTCCCCTTTCTGTGGGGATTACTGTTAGATCATGTCTTTGTGAAGCTCACAGTCACCTGAATATTTGCGTAGGCTGAGAAACTGATTTCCATTCATTCAAAAACTAAGCCATCCAGCTAAGTACTAACTGAATACCCACTATATGCCAGACACTAGCCTATTTGCTGGTGATATATTATAATGCTGAACAAGACAAGTAATAGTTCCGACTAGCAAGAGACCTAATACTGAAAGAAAATACACAATAACAAACTGGTCATAAATACATAATTATATTGTGAAAAGCACTATGTAAGAATATATCTGATAGGGGCATCTGATCTGATGATGGTTAAATGAGATTTTTGATTTACCTAAAGTTACACTATAATTTCAGTCCTTTATGTTGTGTGGCAGACTTAAAAAAAATACACGCACAATCACCCTTTTATTAGGATGTCCAATCTCACTAAATAGATAACACAGATTCAACATGATTCCTACTACTGTTAGGGGGAAATGATGTCCTGAGTTAACCACAGTCAGGCACCCCGTTTGTATCGGGGTTGCTCTACAACACTACAATTCCAGGAGACTATTTTAAAGAAATAAACCAGATGAATCTAAATTTTGTATGTAAATGTAAAGGATGTAAAGTAGTAAAAATTCTTAAAGAGGAATAATTTTGCTAGAACTACATAAAAGTGTAAGTATATTAATTATGTAAGAACTCTCACAAAACAATAAAAAGATAAACAAAACTTTTCAATAGACAAAAACGGTAGCTACTTCAGAAAAGAACATATATGAAAGTCCAATAATTACATTAAAGGTTTTCAACAGCATTAGACGTCAGGTAAAGTAAAACAATGAGATGCCACTTCACAACTGGGAGACTAATGAAGTTAAAAAAGACTGACAAAACACCAAATGATGGGGCGGGGGCAGCGCAGAGTAACTGATCTCTTGTTGTTGGGAGAATTTAAAGTGGCGACATATTAGCTGTTTGGCAGTTTTTAATGAAATTGTACACTTTTATCCTATGACCTGTCAATTCCACTCCTAGGTAATTATCCAAGAGAAATAAAAACAAGAACATATAAAGATTTATAGAGATGTTTGCAGCATATTTATTTATAATAACCTTAAACCAGAATCATCCCCAAATGTCCATCAGCAAAGAATGGACAAACTGGTATGCCCATTCAACAGACTACTTCTCAGAAATTCAAAACAAACAAAAAAAAGAACTGATGACTAGAATAGGCAAATCTAGAGACAAAATATATTAGCAATTGTCTACTGATGGAGGGTAGAAGGGGCAGGATAAGGAGTGAGTGCTAATAGGTATGGATTCTATCTGTAAATTAGATATAATGATGCCACTATGGCAATGAAAAAGTTCTAAAATCTAAGATTGTGGCAGTGGCTGCACAACTGCATAGGGAAGCAAAAATCTGCCACTCCAAAATAAGTCTTCTGAAGGTTTATTTAACAGAAGGATCTTAAGGCTAGGTGGAGGATGCTCCTGAAGGTTAGGTAAAGGTTGTTCTTTCTTGAAAAAGCCATTTACAGTTGAGAAGGGAACCTTTTCTCTGTAAGGGCACCTCCCTTAACTGTTTTGGGAAGACCTAATCTTCAGACCCCTTTCCTAGGAGGAGCCAGAACTAAATCAGCATAACAGTGATACAACCCTGTTCCCCTAAGTGACCTTCCCCTACCCCAACCCCCAATGGCCTTTGCCTTAGCTGAGGTTATTTCAGAGGGTGTAGTTATATGGGTGAGTCAGTTTTACTCAGTCTTACTGGGACTCTCCCACATACCTGGGAGGTACATATGTTATTAATAAACTTCAGGCTTTTATCTGATGCTAGTTTGATAATCTGCCATTCTAAAAGAAGCCAGAGTACATGATAATTTTTCCTGTACCCTGTATCTGTGGCCATCATATAAATCAATGAATTGTACATTTTAAATAGGCAAGTTGTATGATATATCTCAAATTCACTTAAAAAAATGGACTACTGAACAACACGCAAACAAGACACAGAAGAATAAATACTGTATGATCCCTTTTACATGAAATCCAGATGCAGGCAAAGCTAATTTATGGTGATAGAAAACATCAACTATGTCAGCTGGCTGGAAAAGGACATCAGTAAACTTTCTAGAAGACTGGCAATGTTCTATATTTTGCTTTCGGTGGATGTCACAGGGGTATATACAATTGTCAAAACCTATGAATGGTGCTTTTTAATTATATCTCAAGTAAAAAAGTGGTTAAAAACATCAGTCCTATTTGAATATGGAGTGACTGTAAGATCTTAGATTGTCTGCCAAAGAATGCCTTATGCTTCTCCAATGGGAGTGTTTGTATAGCTGTGCACTTACACAAATATCCAGTGATAGATGGTCTTTTCCCATACCATTTATTTATTTTTTTAAAATAATATAGAAACCTTATTTATTTTTAAATAGAGGCATGTTTTATTTATTTATTTTATTTGTTTGTTTGTTTTGTTTATACATGCACTGGGTACAGTCAGAAGCATGGGAGGGTGAGAGAATTCACCAGAGCCAGAGAAGGGAGCAGAGCAGGCAGAAGGACCGAAGTACACTGCTGAGGGGAGCAGCGGGCGGCAGGAGAGGTCTGCGCGCCATGTGGGACCCTCCTCCGGTGGCCGGAGAGCAGCCGGGGGATCCAACCGGCGCCGCAGAGGCCGTGGGCAGCTTCACAACCCAGCGCTCAACCGCTGCGCCACCGGGGAGGCCCCCCATACCATTTAGTAACAAATTCATCTAGTACACTAACACCCCTAATTTTCAAATATCAGTTTTCCTAATTTTTAAAAAATAGTCAAAGAACATCCCACAAATTTGAGTCTACTTAAAACATGTTTAAGTACCACCAAACAGTGGAAAGCAAATGTAAATATTTATATAAACCAGAATCCGAAGAGGGAAACTAAGGTCTAATTTTTCTTTTTCTGTTTTCTCAAAACATTTTGATACCCTGGTCTGGAGAAATCCTCTCCACCTACTCCTTTTCTTTCCTTTGCTGAGTTAACTCACTCATTTTTCATCTTCCAAATAAAAATTTCTTTTCTTAAAAATTCTTCTATGTAACTTGCCCAGTTCTACACACATAACTACCCACCACTAAGAACAATGTCTTCTTTCAGAACTCTTATCTATATTTGTAGTTACAGGTTTCCCTTGTAATTAACATCCCTTTTTTTCCCATAAGTCTAAAATACCATGTGACCAGAACAGTCTACTATGAACACCTCTGTATCTCTGCATCTAGCATGGTGCTTAGTAGCTAGCACAGATGCTCACAGAACATATGGCTCAATGGATAAAAACGGCAATTTAACCAAAACATCCAAGCATTGCCATTAAAGCAAAGAGGTTGTCCTTGCATAAGAAATTCACTATAAATGGGCCTCCCCAGTGGCACAGCAGGTTGAGTGCCACGCTGTAGGGTTGTCTGCAGCCTCTGCAGCGCGGGTTAGATTCCCGACCAGCAGGGGAGAGACCCACGTGGCACAGCAGACCTCTCCTGCCTCGCCCGCTGCTACCCTCAGCAGTTTCTTTGGTCTATCTGCCTGTTCTGCTCCCCGCTCTGTCTCTGGTGAATTCTCTCACCCTCCCATGCCTCTGACTGTACCCCAGTTTTTGTATAAATAAATCTTTAAAAAAAATGTAAAAAAAATTTTTAATTAAAAAAACAAAAAAAAATTCACTATAAATCAATGTATCTTTATTTGACAAAGACCACTTTGGGTTAGTATCTATGAGTCACTGAGTTATCTTTTACTTTGTCAACTCAGCTTTCAGAATATAGGATTGCCCTTTGAGTTAATCAATGTCTACCCTTAGTCTGCCAGTTACTCCCTTCTTAACTTGGCATACTTATTATTATTATTATTTTTTTAATTTCTGATGTTTATTAATACATACTCCTGCAGTTCCTAAGATACTGGGTTTCAGGAAACTAAACAATAATGTTCATAAATTACTGCCAATATTTAATGACATTAATAGGTCTTGAAACATAACTGCTTAGGCATGGTGGTTTTCATTCAGCATGCAAACATAAAATGACATTACCACCAAGTGATGCTTAAAACAGTTCTTCCAATGTTCTAAAAAAAAGAACACTCACTCAGGGCATCCTTGGTGCTATGGCTCAGCTGATTTCTCCTCTCTCACCCATTGCCCCCCCTTGGCAGTATATTTCAGTAAATCTGTCTGCTCCCCATTCTGTCTCTGGTGAATCCTATCACCCGCCCCCCCCACCTCTGGCCTACACCCCAGTTCTTCCACACAAAAATAAAATTGTTAAAAAACAAAACACTGGCTCAGAAAAAACAAAGTGGCAAAAAAACAAGTCCAAGGCAAGTTTGAAACCACACACAGAAAAAAACCCCCCAAAAAACAAGCATCATGAAAGAAGGTATCTAGTATTTTATAAAACATACTAAATGAAAGCAAAAACATTTACAGAAATCAATCTATATCAACTAAAGACTCGAGCAGTAAATACTGTAGCCTTTGGGTAAAATTTTAACAACTTTCTGCAGTCTTTTAAGCCATTAACACTAACCTATGCTTTCTTAAAATGGGTGGAAAAGGCATGCTCAGAAAAACCTGGATGGCTATGCTGGTGCCAATCACACACTGCAGGCCTCCTAGACCATTAACAAAGCAATTAAATGTGCAGAACTCATTAAGAATTCTGTAGAATCAATTCTGAATAGGTGAAAATTCGGGAACTGGAGGAAGAGGTTCCAGAAGTCTTTGTTCTTACCAATTATATCCCCTCTCTTCTCCCCTATTAAATTATTGCTTTCACCATTACCAATGTACCATAATCATCACTGCAGGAAGTCTATTCAAGATGGAATGGAAATGTCTTTAAAAGAAAGAGGCTAAACTTCATTCATAAAGGACATGCTACGGAGAATATTTTTTACCTATCAGATTTGCAAAAATCCGCAAGTGAAACATAATACTACTGGTACATTAGTAAAACTGTGGGGATACATTCTCTTAATTGACACTCTCCTATAATGATACTGGATTACAAAATTCTATTATTCCTAGAAAGCAATTTGGCAATATCTAGCAAAATTTAAAGACACTATTTTACTCAGTAATACCATTTCTGGGAATGTATCCTACAGACAAAAGTATACATATAAAATAATTTATATATAATATTATTCACTGCAGCATGTATGCGGTAAATGAGAAGTATTCAGATATTCAATAACCCCCTCGTTGAGAACATTGGGGTACATCCACATTGGTACACAATGAAGCTGTGAAAAAAGAATGGGACTGTTCTCTACACTGATATGGAAAGATAGTTAAGACGCAAGTGAAAAAAGCATTGTACAAAATAAACTTTTCTTGTTTCAAATTTAAGAAAGGGAGAAAATAGGTAAAATATTGACATACACTTTTATTTTTATTAAAAAAATTGAAAGAATTCATAGTAATAATCGTTACATAGGTAAACTAGAGTAGATGAGGCATGGTTGGAAGCAAGAGTTCAATGCATATATAATTTTGAGTTTTGAATTGCAAAAATACTACTGAACTTAAAAAAGGTTTATTAATAAAAACTGTACAGCGTTCATCACTACTAATTTAAAATATGCCATTTCTTTACCTATTGTTTCTATTTCATTTCAGTGAATATGGGTTGAAGGAAATAAGACACACACACACACACACACGTACTTGCACAAATCCTAAACTACTTTTCCAATAAAGCCTTAAGTTCCCTAAAAGTGAATCTTCATACCAAAGGTTTTGAGTAAGAATTACAAGTGCCTATAGAAAATAACCACTACCGGGCCTCCCTGGTGATGCAAGGGGTTAATAAGCACAGCACTGTGAAGCTATCCGTAGCCTCTGCAGCACTAGTTCCAGCCCCAGCTGGCCAGGGAACTACCCACAAAGCACAGCAGACCTCAACTGTCTCACCCACTGCTCCCCTCAGCAGTGTATTTAAAAGTCAGTCTGCCTGTTCTGTTCCCCACTCTGTCTCTGGTGAATTCGCTCAAACCCCCCCACACCCTGGCCTGCACCCCAGTTCTTGTATGCATAAATAAATCTTTTAAAAGAAAATATCCACTTCCTATTAGAAAATAGAAGAAACTCATAACAATTCTTTTCAATGTTTCACTAAACCTTAAAGGTATCATTTACTCAGTTTGCAGGAAATGCACAGGAGCCCAGAATACTATCAAGCTACTCTTAAAGTTTTGCTTTGTTTGACCAAAATAGTAGTTTTTCTCACCTCCATTGCCAATTATCCTAGACACACTCTTTCTTTTATATTCAGGTTATTGGAACATACTTAATCTGTGTGTTTCACTTTGGTTATTTCTACTATTGGTCTCACATGAACGTTGCTATTTGGGAGTCAAGCACATTGAGAAATATTTACATCAAGGACCATGGCTTCAGTTAACCTGTAGCAAAAGACTCTAAAACATAAGAGTTCAAGAAATACAATCAATTCCAAATTATCATGTTTTTACAGGGCAGGGTGAAGAGCATCCTGGGACTCCCAAAACTGACTGCTTTAAATGGGTTGTTATCTGCCATAAAGACAAAACATACTCTAGTGTGTAAGACCCTGCAACAGAAAGTAACTTTAATACAATTCATGTACAATAAGGAGAAAAGAAAGAATATAGTTACCAAATCAAGCACCCCAGGTTACCCATCCTCTCGTAGGTAAATGCCCACCCAAAAAGGGTTGGCCCAAAGCAGGACCACTGAGGCCCAAAAAAATGTGCCATAAGTCTAAGGCACCTTCTGGTGGGGAAACATAAAAAAGGGACCAGTTAAGCCTGGAAGGAAGGGAACAAACACAAAACCCAAGTCAAAACAAAAAAGGGAACAAATTCAAAACCCAAGTCAAGACAAAGACTGCCACTGTCAGCCTCCTCTCACCCATGTCTCTGTCTCCTTCCATGTCTCCCAAGTCCCTGGCACAAGTCCAAGGCCAAGAAGCAAGCACAGCTTCTTCACAAGTCTCTCTGCTCCATGTGCCTCCTCCAGGTCTCCTAGATCTCCTTCCTTCCTTCTACTCTTCTCTAGCTTCTCCTCCCTGTTCAGCTCCACCCTTCCTAGGGTGGAGCAGGAAATCTGGAACCTCTCCTTTCCCTAAGGATTATTCCATTACAATGTGACACCCGATAGTGAAAAATCTTACCCAAACATTACCTACTTTTTAAACGCCAAACCATCAATTTCAAAGTTATCCTAAAATCCCATAAAATCCATTTTAAAATGATTATTCTCAGAGAGAGAAGATATTCACTGGGAAACTTATAGCCACCATTTTATGAGGATAAACTTGACCAAAAAAATTAATTTTATATATACCAAGTATAGTCTGAGTTTCCTAGAGCTACTATAACATATTACCACAATGGTTTAATACCCCCCCCCCAAAATGTATTATCTTGCAGTTCTGGAGTTGAATTTAGGGTGCTGGCAGGGTCATGCCTCCTCCAAAGTCCTTAAGAATTCTTCCTTGCTTCTTCATAGTTTCTGATGGGTACCAAATCATCCTTGGCTTGTAGCAATATAATTCCAATATCTCCCTCTCTCTTCACATTGCCATTTTCTCTGTCTGTATCCAAATTTTCCTCTTCCCCTAAGGACACCACTTATTGGATCAGGACCCACCCTAATCTCCATGTGACCTTATCATCATTACAACTGCAAAGGCTTGATTTCCAAATAAAGTCACATTCACAGACATAGGGTACTTCAACTTATTTTTTTGGAGGACACAGCCCAACTTACTATACAATCTATTACCAATTTCTTTAAAAATAGACACTGATTCAGCTATGGAATATTTATAGATTTTGCCTAACCAGCATTTACTGTCCTTTCTTAGATGAGAGCATTCCATATTCTTTGGAAAAATCAATCTACTACTCCTTCAAACTATAAAGGAGCACTGAACTTAAGTCTCTCTAAAACTTGGCAATTGTGCCTGGTCAGGTCAGAGAATCATAATCCACTGGCTATAGTGACTAGTTAGGGACAGGTCTCAGGGCCACTTGAGTTTTTGCAGCCATCCTATTTGTCAGGTCTCTACAGAAGATATATGTGGACTTTAAGAATTATACAAATAGAGTTTTAAATGACCATCTTTACCATCATACCTGATGAAGGAAACAGAAAGAGAAATGCAATGCCCAGAAATAAAGATAAGACATTAAGTAAATTTCTGGATCTAGCCATGTCAGAACTAGCAGTAACTCGGTGAATTTCCCAATTTATAAATCTACATATTTACCTTTTTCACGTAATTTAAATTTCACTTAATTTAAAAAGGTACATATCTACCTTTTTCACTTAATTTAAATAGGGTTTCTGAACTTGCAATAGAAAGAGTTCTAATAGAGATATAGGCAGTATACTGCAAAGCACCATATAATTAAAAACAGGGCTTCACATTTTTCAGCTATTTTCTCAAATTTGGCAAAGAGACAGTTAAGAGTTAGTAGGGGCCTCCCTGGTGGCGCAGGCGGTTGAGCACCGCACTGTGAAGCTGTGCACAGCCTCTGCAGCGTGGGTTCAATCCTGGCCGGCCAGGAAGGTTCCCACATGGAGCAGCAGATCTCTCCTGTCTCTTCCGCTGCTCCCCTCAGCAGTGTTTTTTCCCAGTCTGCCTGTTCTGTTCCCCACTCTGTCTCTAGTGAGTCCTCTCACCCTCCCACACATCTGGCCTGTACCCTGGTTCCTGTGTAAATAAAGCAATCTTGAAAAAAAAAAAATTAAAAAAACTTTTTTTTAAAGAGTTAGAATAAGAGCAGTTTGCATTTATACACCAGGGTTTGCCATGAAGGGTTTTAGAATCTAAAAGTTAGAAATAAACTCATTCAAGGTTGTTAAAAGTATGGATTTCTAAGCTCCTGATAGCAAATCAGGAAACACATAAGGAACTCTCCCAGTTATAAGGACCTATGCAACACAATACCTAACAAAGTATTCATAACTCTTCCTTCCCAATGACAGTCCACATCACCACCATCCCTAAAGCACAGCATTCCTAGACCAACATCACTACATGGTGGCTACAGTAGTGACGAAGTCATATTAAAGTTTCTTTCTCACCACCTCACCGAGGACATTCATAACTGCCCTCTGTTTAAGATGACTATCACTGTTCATGGTTCATCTGTTTCTATCTCAAGCAAACTCACATATGCTAGTCAAGAAATATTCCTATATTCACAGATCTGGAACAAGAAATACAGACTTCTGGAAAATAGTCTCCTAGACTTCTGGAAAAAGTCTCAACATTTTATGCTCACATACAATCTAAACATTCTTCCTGCTCTACCTGGTGCCCACCTCCAACTTTCCCCCATTTGTATCTGTAAAATTTCCAGTTTTTTCCTAGTTTTTCTTGCTGGCATTTCCGAAACCTCAAATATATACATTCTGACACAAAGAAAAAGATTACATTTTGAAGTGAAACAAGACAAAACAAAGAAATAATGTTTTCCTGTTAAAAGTCAGGTTTTGCTTGTGTCTCCACACAATTCACATGCAAAGGAAATTAGTCCTTAGTATCATTCTTTCTAACACAGTGGTTCTCAAAGGGGTAACTCCTTTCTTAAAAATCATTGTGCTAAAGCCAATAAGAAAACCAAAGATTTTATCTAAAATCTATATTTCCTCTTTCTCATACTCTATTTTTCCTTAAATAATTTAAGTCACTATAAGTAGAATACTACCTTTTAATTTCAGTCACTTGTTTAATAAGTAATAGTCCAAAGTACTGTTTTCTCTTTCCAGAAATAATGAATATCCAGTATGTGCCAGTCTCTTTGTCAGCTACTTAAAATACAAAGAAAAACATGACATTATTTGCTGACGTCAAGGGTCTTGCAAACTGGAAGAGGCACACTTGGAGAAAGGGGAGGGAGGAGGTAAATAAAGTAGTATAATAATGCTAGCACTAGACAAAGCGTGACCTGTATTTTGTGGTTAGAGGACTTGAAGGATCAATGTGGGGACTGGACAGGATACACAGAGTTCAGCACGAAAAGTAAGCAGGAATCAGATATCCTAAAGGTCTTGCATGATGTTTAAAGTAGCCTTATTTTACATGGTTTTCAAACTTCAGTGTATTTAAGAATCATTTGAGGTATCTGCTAAAAAAGAGATTCCCCATTCCCCAAGATTGAGTCAGCAAATCTGGTGTAGGATCCAAATTTTCAATTTTTACAAATACCTCAGTGATTTTGATAGTCAATACTTTGAAACAATGTTTTAGCATAGGTATTTTTCTCAAATTTTCCAAGTAGTCTAGGGAGAATGTTGGAAATATTGTTCTGTAGGTATTAAGAACATCAGCTGAGGGCCTCCCCTGGTGGTGCAGTGGTTGAGCGCTGGGCTACGAAGCTGCCCGCAGCCTCTGCAGTGCCGGTTCGATCCCCGGCCGCCCCACAGCCGGCGAGGGTCCCATATGGTGCGCAGACCTCTCCTGCCACACCCGCTACTCCCCTCAGCAGTGTATTTCGTCAGTCTGCCTGTTCTGCTCCCCGCTCTGGCTCTGGTGAATTCTCACCCTCCCGCGCTTCTGACTGTATCCAGTGCTTGCATAAATAAATAAATAAATCTTTTTTTTTAATTGTTAAAAAAAAAAAAAGAAACTTCAGCTGAGAGAAAGGTAGGAATGCACAGAGGTTAAAAGAGAACCACTGTGATAATCAAGGATTGACCAAGAAACCACAAAAGAATTCCCAGAGCTAAGAGTCCAGGTGAGGCAGGACACCATACCTCTGTAGTAACATCAATCTGCACACTGATTTTTTTTCATCCATAAAATCAAAATAATACCCAATTAAGGTTATTATGAAGATTACATTACATGTGATTACAGATGAAAAATATGTAGGGATAATCATATAGTGAATTCAAAATTTCAACATTTCCAGGTAATAAAAGTTATAGGCAATAGTATGAGAATGGATATGTATTCTTTTTACTTCAAGAATATGCTAAATTCTTCAACTTACATCACTCTTTAAATGAGCTGGTATCATTAACATATATATCATTAACATATATATATATCATTAACATATATATAAAAATTTTTAAATATAAGTTGTCTTTATTTAAAATGGCCTGTAAAACAGAAATAACAATTTCAACACCCAATGAGTACTATACTATTAATATCTTACTTGGTACTCAAGGTGGTGACGGAAGAATTCAGTAACAAAGAAAGTGAATGAAGTATTTTCTCAACTTACTAAAATTCAGGCAATCTTTCCCATACATATGTCACTTTCTGGTCTAGTATCATCCCAGGCAAATAATTTCTCTCCCCTTCTTTTTTTTTTTTTAAGATTTACTTATACAAGAACAGGGGTACAGGTGTGGGAGGGTGAGAGGATTCACCAGAGACAGAGCGGGAAACAGAACAGGCAGACTGAGGAAAAACACCGCTGAGGGGAGCAGCAGGCGCGACAGGAGAGGTCTGCCGTGCCATGTGGGATTCTCACCAGCCGGCCGGCTGGGATCTAACCCACACTGCAGAGGTTGTGGACAGCTTCACAGTGCAGCGCTCAACCACCTGCGCCACCAGGGGAGGCCCTCTCTCCCCTTGTTTAAGGGTAGAAAATATGTTTTCTTATACTTACAGTATAATTGTTTACTTATACTTACAGTAAGTTCCCCTTACAGAGGTATAATCCTTCTAAAACTTAAAAAATAGTCTGTCAGAACCTTTGGTCACAAGTAATGAAACCCAACCTAAATGGGTCTGAGCAGAAGTGTAATTATTGGCTTAGGTGAATGTTTTAGAGCTCCCTTCATCCACAGTTGGATTCAGTTTTTCACTCCTGGAACAAACTTACTACTCCACGATACTTTTATAATTCAAAAATGGAGGAACCAATGCTTAACTTCAAGAAACGTGTTATCTCTTAAGCTTTTTTTTTTTTTTTAATTCAAGAGTAGACAAAAATTAGCAGGCAAAACTATTTGCATTATCTCAAAATAAAACTGTTTTATGGACTAAATAATTTTAAATAATGATGCAAACAGAGCCAAAAACCAATCACTAAAAAAGCAGACAACTTCATTAAATATTATTTTCTCTCCCTCTGGGAAGAACAAACAAAGTCTTTGGTTTCTGGGGGAATTCAAGGGTCTTTTTTTTTAAATAGTAAGTACTTATAATGTTCAAAGTTTACTGTTCCAAGTTCTTTAATGTTACCATCTCATTCAATATATATACTCCCCATTACCATCCTTTAGGCCTTTTTGACCCTTTTCCCCTCAGCCCTCCCTTAATCTCAGAAGTACCTCTTCATTTATTAGTGTGCACTAGCTTTAATAAGTAATTTGCTTTTGATTCCTCCACTATGTAAAGGTTTCATATTTGTCTTCTGACTTAATTGACTATAATTCTCTTAAACTCCCTCCATTTTGCTGCAAATGGCAACATTTCATCTTTCCTTATAACTGAACGGCATTCCATTGCGTGGATATACCATCTGTTCTTAACAATTCTCTATCAGTGGGCACTGAGGTTGCTTCCATGTTCCAGCTATTAAGTAAATATTGCTGTAATAAACATCTTTAGAGTATACAATTTTTGAGTTGTTAATTTCCTGTTCTTTGGGTAGATGCCCAGAAGTGAGATGTTGGGTCCTAAGGTTATTTCCCGTTTTAGTTTTAAGTACAGATTGCTCTCCAAAAATGGCTCTGTCCATTAACATTCACTGAATACATTTCATTACTGAATTCTGTCTAGTTAATTTTATTCTTGTAACTTTAACCACCACTGTACTTCTAAAGTCATTCTCATCTCCTTGGGTGTCCAAAGATACTTATTTTCCTAGACTAAAATACACATACACATTTATTTTAAAAACTAATTTAGTTTCCTTTGTATTTTTAAATATTACAATTTAAAAAAAAAAAAGAAATATAAAGGAAAGCCTGAGCTATAGAAGTAGGGAGAAAGATTATCAAAAAAAAAACTATGTCACACAAATGCAAATTACTCACTCCTGAAAGAACATTCCTAGCAGAATCCCAGGCTGTGTTACTCGATCGAACATCTGAAAATCCTGTGTGTTCTGCCATCTGAGAGCAAGCATCCTTTCAGTGTCAAATTTTAAAGTATGTTACTTATTTTACAATCCAGTCAAACAAAACAGCAATACTATCATTAATTACTATTACTGCTTATACTTCTGTTGAGTCACAGAAACTGGACATTTAAGTGGCCTATCCATACCATAAAATAATATGCAGAAAATGTGGAAAGAATTATGCATTACATATTTATAAGGTCTCAGCCGTCAAGGATCAGGGGACTGAAAAGTGTTTTAGTAAGTATTGATATAAAAGCATATAGATTAATGGGAATTATTCTCATGCAGCAGCATGATTCAACAACAGAGGCTTCCTGTTTTGCTGTTTTTATTCCTTCCTGTTCTCTTAATATAGCCTTCATTCTTTACCTTCTTTTTTTACTTGTAACTGTATATATATTCATATTCCTCAAGGTAATTGATTTCATCTAGATTTTTTTTAAGTCTTTTTTTTTTTATAGAGGCATGTTTTATTTATTTATTTATTTTGTTTGTTTGTTTGTTTTGTTTATTCTCTCACCCTCCCGCGTCAGAAGCATGGGAGGGTGAGAGAATTCACCAGAGCCAGAGGGGGGAGCAGAGCAGGCAGAAGGACCCAAGCACACTGCTGAGGGGAGCAGTGGGCAGCAGTAGAGGTCTGCGCGCCATGCGGGACCCTCCTCCGGTGGTCGGGGAGCAGCCGGGGAGCAGCGGGAATCGAACCGGCGCCGCAGAGGCCGCGGGCAGCTTCGCAACCCAGCGCTCAACCGCTATGCCACCGGGGAGGCCCTAGATTATTTCTTAAAGAATGTCTGACAAAAGATAAATTGGCTGACTTAGTAGTTATCAAAGCTATTTGTACCTAAACAAACTTCTCATAATTTTAAGAAATTTGTATCAAGTAATGTTTAAAAAGTAATGCCTAAACACTGACTAATCATTCAATAAGAACAAACCTACTTTTTCCAAAATAAAGAAGTCCTCAGGAACAGGGGTGGGGTGAAGGCAAAACTGTATGGATTATCAACTCTGGTTACTTGTCCTTGCCACAACGTCAACTTATTTTTTTTTAAGATTTATTTATTTATTTATATAAGCACT
The DNA here is from genome assembly GCF_014898055.3 of Talpa occidentalis. NCBI lineage: Eukaryota > Metazoa > Chordata > Mammalia > Eulipotyphla > Talpidae > Talpa > Talpa occidentalis. The sequence continues at coordinate 23,474,868 of NW_023605194.1, forward strand.
GGGTACAGTCAGAAGCACAAGAAGGCAGAGAATTCACCAGAGCCAGAGCACAGAGCAGAGTAGGCAGACTGACGAAGTACACTGCTGAGGGGAGCAGCGGCGGCAGGAGAGGTCTGCGCGCCATGTGGGACCCTCGCCTGATGGCTGGGCATGGAACCAGCGCTCCAGAGGTTGAGGGCAGCTTCACAACCCAGCGCTCAACTGCTGTGCTACCAAGGGAGGCCCTCAACTTATTTTTTTATCACTATAAATATAAGAATACTCTTCATTAACTTACAGTCTCTTGTTTTTAAAGAACAAGATCTGTGGATAACTGAATCTTAACAGTTTAAGAGTCCTGACCAAACAACTCATTCAGGTTTAACTGTCATCTATGTGATTGTGTTGGGGAAAAAAAATGTTCCACACAGACTTACAGCTCCTGATGGTTCCTATCTACACTGTTATTATTTCTCTTCTCTATCTTCACCACATTTAGGCTTTTACTCTTGTTTTCCACCAATAAAAAGTAGTAATTTTTCATCTACATGCTATATAAAATTAAACAGAAGTTCTTTGCCCAGGAAAAAAAAGATCCAAAGTGAATGTTACCTTTTAGATAAGATTGTATATTAGTAGCTTTCCTGGGTTTTGAAACTTTCCCAGTAGACATACATGGATTTCTGATTCTGTATGTTTATTTTAAAATGCCAAAATCTATTTTTAAAAACACATCACAGTGAAAAGTTACACATAATAAACATACACAGAAATAAAAATTCGCCTTACAAGTCTCACATGAAAAATAGCTTTTATTGTTTTAATCATACTTGTTTTCCTTTTAGAATGTCAATACAGAAATACTCCAGCACCTCTCAAAAATTGTTGGAAACTAATTTTTAATTTTTTTAAGCTGATGTAGTCTTTCAGAACAGAAATCAGATCTAGAGTAACAGAATAAGCATCATAAAAATATTTTTGCTAAGGATAAATGTGAGGTTGGTAATAAATAAGCAAAGTTTTAGAACACTGACCACTGAACATAGGTAACACATTAACAAAATCATTTTAAAAAGATGTGTTACTATGTTAAACACTCATGGAAAAATGACCAGCTTAAAGGTTTTTTTTTAGTAACTATTCCCAAGGACACACTGCCTTCTCAATGCTCACCCATAATTAAAGTATCATTTTACTGAGATCAAAAAGCTAATAAATGCCCATTTATACAAGTCAGATTTTGTGTGCTTTACTAGTTGAATGAAAACTTATATAACCTAATACAAAGATTATTAGATTAGATTTTATGTAATTAATTTTATATAATTAAGATTAGATTTTATATAATTAATCACACATTAACTTTTCATACAGGGGTATATGAACATTTATGTTCGTCACTTTTTATTCTTAGTGAAGGTAATGAGCTTCCTGTTTTATTTTTAATTTCTCCTTTCACTTTGTTTCATCTTCCAGCATCTACTAATACAGCTTTTTGTGATGCTGAGATTACCAGAACAGTGTATCATTTTTTTAGATTTGCCATATTCCTCTTCCCCTTCTCAGCAATTGAACACTACCAGCAACTTCCCTATCACACATTTTAAAATATTTAGTGCCATCTGCACCAAAACAGTTAATGGTTAGAAATGAGATGACATTCATTTCCAGGAAGCCTGAATTCTAACCTCAATATACTTTACTTTGTAGGTCCCTAACCTCCTCCCCCACCCTTCCTTACACTTGAGGTCTCTGGGAAGGATATGAATAGAAGAAAAGGTCAGACACCTACATATTGTTACCATAAGGCTTTTGTTACAAACCTCAAAGTGCCCTGTGAACCAGGTTGGTCCACATGGAAGTTTCACCTAGTTTAAAGCCTAGAATCAATACCACTTGGATAGCTTTTGTTGTCTTTTTTCTTCTAAGGCTATGTTCAAAGCTCAGCCAATGGTGAAGAAAGGCCATTCTAGCAATATAAGAAGGAAAACTAAGCCAGTGGAAAATATTCAGCTCAGAAACCTGTTTAGTTCTGAACACCACTGATGAAACTAAAAAACTGAGATGAAAGGTACAAACAGATCCATAGCTAAAGAGTAGGGGCAACACAGTCTAGGTCAGGTAATTTTTAAAAATTATTGTTTATGGTAATATTATGAGGTAAGAAACCAAATTCTCTAATGTAATATAAAGCAAGTAAGCAATGAGTAGCTGGAAACAAAGAGGGAGCAACTTTGTAGAACCTACAGGAAAGTCTAAAGGAAGGGAATATGCTTTAATGTTTAAGATTAAATAGCACACACAGGCTTCTGAATTCCAACCCCAGGTTTATTGCTCTTTAGCTAGATGACCATGAGTGAAATCCTTACTCTTTCCAAATGTGTTTCTCCACCTCAATGACAGATATATTAACATTAAAGGACATCTGGCAAATGCTTAACGTATGATCACCTTTAAGAAACATTAACAGGGCCTCCCCTGGTGGCACAGTGGTTGAGCGCTGGGCTGTGAAGCTGCCCGCAGCCTCTGCAGCGCTGGTTCGATCCTCAGCCCCAGGCGAGGGTCCCACATGGTGCGCAGACCTCTCCTGCTGCGCCTGCTGCTGCCCTCAGCAGTGTATTTTATCAGTCTGCCTGTTCTGTTCTCTGCTCTGGCTCTGGTGAATTCTCTCATCCTCCCACGCTTCTGACTGTACCCAGTGCTTGTATAAATAAGTAAATCTTAAAAAAAAAAACAAAAAACCCATTAACAATACAAAACCAGGGCCTCCCTGGTGGTGCAAGGGGTTAAGCACCGCACAAAGCGATCCGCAGCCTCTGCAGCACAAGTTTCATCCCAGGCAGGTCAGGGAGCAACCCACATAACGAAGCAGATCTCTCCTGTCTCACCCACTGCTCCCCTTAGCAGTGTGTTTCAGTCAGTCTGCCTGTTCTGCTCCCCACTCTGTCTCTGGTGAATCCACTCACCACCGCACCCCCCACCCCGCCCCCGCATCTCTGGCCTTTACCCTAGCTCTTGTATGCATAAATAAATCTTAAAAAAAAAAAAACGAACAACAAAATTTTGTCTACATATTAATATATTATTTCTGTAAATTTATGAATCACCTGATGGAGATATACAGTGGGAACAGGGAGACAGACCACATAAAAGGATGCAAAAAAAGATGCAATACAGAACTAAATCTGATATCTGGGATTAATTTATAAATAACCCAGTGGGATAGAAAGAATGGCCAGTAGGTGATGTTACCTGGTATTCACTGCAGTATTCTAATTTTGTGTATATCTGACGTTTTCCAAAATGAATGACTATTTAAAATTCCTTTTACTTTTTTTTTTTAAATGGCATAGAAGAACTCAGATGTAGGCCAGAGGTACAGGGAGTAAGAGGAGTCACCAGAGACAGAGTGGGGAGCAGAACAGGCAGATGTACTGAAATATACTGCTAAGGGGAGCAGCAGGTGAGACAGGGTAGGTCTGCTGCACCATATTTGGGTTAGCTCCCTGGGCAGGGATAGAACTCAGGCCATAGCAGTAATAGTGTTGAGACTTAACCCTTGGGCCTCCTAACCCCTAGGCCACCAGGAAGGCCCTAAAATTCCTTTCACTATTCACAGATAAGGATGGATAAGAAAACAAGTTCCAATATTCTTTCTACTTTTGATAAATCATGAATCTAAAAGTTGTAAGATTAAAAAAATTATGTAAAGAAAGGTAAAAAAAATCCAATGGGTAGGCATAAAGGTTAATTCTACAAATGACTTCAAATACAAATTGGGTTAGGAGGGGGTATTCAGGTAAAACCCACAAACACCCATGTATTAGGGAAAAGACAAAATATGTAACAAACAAGAAATCATCAAATTGAACACAAGCATGTCTTAGTTTAACAAATTCAACAATTCCTTCAGCTACACATATTGTATTTATTTTTGAAATTTGCATAAACCAGTAATTCTTGCTGTACTACTGGAGACTGCTACTTATATTAAGTCAGACATGAATTCTGTTGTAAAAAGAAATGTATTTCTTTGTGGCTTATTCACATTTCACACATGGGATTTTCTTTTACCAAAAAAGATACAGCCTATAGATATTTTTCTTTCTCTTTTTATTACAAGTTAGGAGAGGGAGAAAATACCTTTATGCTCTGGAAGCCTCTAAAAAGTCAACAAGATAAATGCAAACAATAACTTATTGATGATGATAAAATAATTCGGATTTCATGAAAAATAAGTTAATTATGAGACCGGATAACAGCAAGACTAGTTTTCCAGTCACAGATTAGTGTTACCAATAAGAATGAAAATGTTCATAGTCCAAAAGTTTTTCCAATAATAATTCTCATGGTATTGAAATAATGCTGGTGTTCACAATATCTTATAACCCAAAAAAGTCTTGATGTATGTCATCTTTAACATGACTAAATGACTTAATTTAAATGACAATTTCAGATGCAAATGGAGCAAGTTACATAAAAGCTTACACTTCTGGAAAGAGTTCAGTTCTTTGTCTTACCCTCACTTGAGAAGTCAGATAAATAGTTCACAAACATTGAAAGAAAATAAAATAATTTCTGTGAATAAGAGGGAAGCATTTAGACTAAGGGAAATCCCTGACAGCTTGAAAAAGAGTTTCACAACTGATTTCTAATAAATTTTTCTAAAAAAAAAACTTTACAATCTTCATGTTCCTATATTTCTAACTAAAGACAACTCAACTTTTATTAAACTTTTCTAAAGAGCATAAAATGTTTTCGCAGACATAAGATGGTAACACCATCAATAGGGTTTTCTGACACTTTCTGTTTCATATGTCAATTTTTAGAATTTATTTATTCCTCTAGGTTGTTATACTTGCCAAAAATCTTGAGACAACTTTGTTTTTAGTTCTACTTTCTTGTTCCCCTTTCACACTTTGTAAAACAGTGACTAACGTTTAATGACTTAGAAAATCATTAACTTTACTTTAAATAATATAGCATTACTTCAAATAGTACAATTATAATAATTTTTAATATAATTCTAAGATACACCTGTGGAACTTCTTTCTCTTTAGTATGAAATGTCCCCAATATATTAATTTCTAGTTTCCCAACACCAAAATTTGAAATGTAAGTCTAAAACATTTATTACATCCCTATCATTTTTCCTTTTAGCATTCCCTTTGAGTCATCCCACTCTAATTCAAAATTACCCATTAACCAAAACTTAATTATAAGAACTTTATTATAAGATCAAACAACAAAAATTGGTTTTATACTTGTAAATACCTTGGCTTGCATAGTAATCACTCCAGAAAAACAAATCCAAAAGTATCCATAATTCTCTTAACAAGAAAGATAAGCACATGGAACAAAAATAATAAAAACAAGACAAAAATCATTGGAACTTACACAGCTTTCCTAACCACTTACAATCTATTCAGAAAAGAATCCTCAAACTAATTCTGCCAACTGTCTCATAAAAGGCTCAATCCTATCCTTAAGACATCATTACATCTGACACTGTGACACTCAATTAAGAAATGAGAAACTAACAAAATTCAAAACAGTCTCTTGGGAACAGTATATTTAGTTAAGCACCAAAAATAAAATCATGTAAAAATATGCCATAAAAATTACTTGTCAAATATCTGGATTTTACAAAATGCAAAAAACCAAAAAAGGTATCTTAAACTTCAAAAATATTACTGTTGCACAGACTTATCTCACTATTCAAACACAAACAAAACAGATTCAGACAAAATGTTTATGATGGAGCTATATAGACTAAAGGTATCCCTCTCTATTCAAATCTGTTATTTACTATCCAAAGAGGTCAGGCACAGAACAGATTCTAATAATGTGGCTTACCACACTGTCTGAACTTGAGTATATAAACCTTCACTAAAGAAAGGCAAGGACTTAAACTTGGAGAGTGAAATATATAAATATTCTTACAACTCCATCAAATAACAATAGAAAAAGATGTTTAAGGTAGCCTTTCCTGAGTAATTCTAGTTCACGTCAATCACTGTTACTATAACTCATATTCTTTTTTTTTTTAATTTTTTTTTAATTTTTTTTTATTTATAGAGGCATTTTTTTTTATTTATTTATTTGTTTGTTTGTTTTGTTTTATACATGCACTGGGTACAGTCAGAAGCGCGGGAGGGTGAGAGAATTCACCAGAGCCAGAGCGGGGAGCAGAGCAGGCAGAAGGACCAAAGTACACTGCTGAGGGGAGCAGCGGGCGGCAGGAGAGGTCTGCACGCCATGTGGGACCCTCCTCCGGTGGCCGGGGAGCAGCCAGGGATCGAACCAGCGCCGCAGAGGTCGCCGACAGCTTCGCAACCCAGCGCTCAACCGCTGCGCCACCGGGGAGGCCCTATAACTCATATTCTAATGCAACTCATAATCATATCCCTTTTACAAGGCATATGGCAGTATATCTTATGGCTGTAATTATTCTCAAGTTTGAGGACATGATGAAAAAAAATGTTTGCAAATCATTTTCTGATACGTCTAGTAACCAAAATTCTGTTCTTACAGTTTTTACAGTTTGACAATGACGAGACCAAATGACAACTTAAAATTGGCAAAGCACCTAAACAGACAATCCTCCTAAGATGTATAAATGGCCAAAAGCACATGAAAAGATGCTCAACATTATTGGTCATAAGGGAATGAAAATCACACCACAATGAGATACCACTTCATAGCTACCCACTAGGACAGCTATCATCAAAAAGACAGCTAATAGCAAATACTGGTAAAGATGAGTAGAAACTGGAATCTTGGACCTCCCTGGTGGCGCAAGGGATAAAGTTTCAGCACTGTGATGCTTTGTGCAGCCAGGGAGGTGATCCACATGGCTCAGCAGACCTCTCCTGCCTCGCCCACTGCTCCCCTCAGCAGTGTATTTCAGTAGATCTGCCTGTTTTGTTCCCCACTTTGTTTCTGGTGAATCCTCTCACACCACCCCCCACCCGCCCACCTCTGGCCTACACCCCAGTTCCTCTATACAAAAATAAATCTTTAAAAAAAAAAAAGAAAAGAAAGAAACTGGAATCTTCATGCACTGCTGTTGGAAATGTAAAATACTGAAGGCACTTTGGAAAAGTTGGGTAGTTCCTCAAAAGGATAAAACAGTTCCCAAAAATGTTACTCCTGTCTACATGCTATTTAATACAGGTGAAAACAAATATCCAAACAGATGCTGCTGCTTATGTTCACAACAGCATTATTCATAAGAGGTAAAAAGCAGAAACCACCCAAATGTCCAGTCAACTGATAAATGGATGAACAAAACAAGGTATGCCATAAATGCATTAACAGTGGCTCGGAAAAAGCAATACAGTGCTGGTACATGCTACAACATGGATGAATCTTGAAAATATGCTAAGAAATATTTTATGATTATATGATTACATTTATGTCAAATATTATATGATTACATTTATGTCAAATGTGCAGAAATGGCAATCCACAGAAACAAAAAGGTGGCCAAGAGCTGGGTTATAGGAGAAATGCTAAATGACTGTTCATGGGGTAATTATAAAGTACTATGGAATTAGACAATATCTGCACAATCTTGTAAATAAACTAAAAATCACTTAACTGCGTATTTCAAAAAGGGTGAATTTTGTGGTGAATTTCAAAAAGGGTGAATTATTCCAAGGCAATGTGCACGTATATGGAATAGTAAAAAGACTTATTTTAAATATTTGCAATAGAGAAGATATTTTGGAGAGTAGTAATGCCCATTTTTACCTTGAAACTACAATCAATAACACTTTATTTATTCATATCTACCCAAAATCCAAATTTCATTCAGCAGATATGGAAACTAATAAAGGAACTAAGAATTGGAAAGAAGGTACATCAAACTAATTAAGCCTCTTTGCTGAGGTTTCAAAGAAGTCTGCATAGCAAGAAAGGAAACCAATGCCATTATTTCACATATACTTTTAATTGCCAAAGAATATACTTTTTAACTGTTCCCAAACATCAAATCCAATCTCTAAGGATGAAAATTTGTCAGTACTAAGGATATTCAAAGAATCAATCTGCCACTGATATTTCAATGAATTAAGGTTCAGCCTTCTAATGAGTTTACTTAAGAACACCACCATTGTGGATGACAATATTGTTTCTGACAAGGTGATTTAAAAAGCAATCTGTGTCTTTACCATAGAGTTCTACAAGGTAAATGCATTACAAACCCCAAGTTTCCTAACAAAGAAACTCTAGCTTATTTAGAGTCTCTATGAGCCTGCCTCGGAAAATTCTAATACCTACCTTTGCAAACCTATCTTCTGTAAGTTGCCCGGAAGGTTCAAGGACTGCAATTTAAATAGACAATTTGTGGCCTCTGGTGGCGCAGCGGATTGAGCGCAGCGCTATGAAGCTGTCTGCAGCCTCTGCAGCGCAGGTTCGATTCCTGGCCAGTCAGGGAGATACCTACATGGCGCAGCAGACCTCTCCTGCCTTGCCTGCTGCTACCCTTAGCAGTGTCTTCGGCCTGTCTGCCTTTCTGTTCCCCACTCTGTCTCTGGTGAATCCTCTCACCCTCCCACGCCTCTGGCCTGTACCACAGTTCTTGTATAAATAAAAAATAAATCTTAAAAAAAAATAGACATCTCATTGTCCTTTTCCACTTTTGTTAAATACAAGAATGCTTTTACCTTATTTGTCAAAAAGAAGCAAAAATTCACCATCTATTTTTTCCCACCACCTTCTTCATGGTCTTTCTTATCTCAAGAGCTTTCTTTCACTTCTAAACATTCCTAGCACCAGTCTGCACTATTCCCTGGTACATTTAAACTTGCACAATAATTGAATGTACTATTTATTCTCTAAGGAAGAAAAGTTTCTGAAGGATAGCTCCCCCAATATCTTTGTTTGCCGAGAGTGCTTGATACAAGGCAGATTGTTAGTAAATATTTAAATGAATTAAGTACTTAACTAACTGCCCTTTGTTCCTAAAACAGTACTAATACAAGTAGGTAAGTGATTAGGTGGGTACTCAGAAATGGCAAGTCCCCAGAGACACTGAATGCCTCATTCAATCTCTGCAAGAAATTATAGGCCATCTTGTGTAGAGCCTTAAGGTTAAAAATGGCATTATTCAGATGCTTTCTAGAACTGCTCCAGCTGAAAGCACACTGAGGGAATGAAGGCAGTTTGAAATAGTTCTCTGTGAGTCAAAAAGACTCATACTGCTATGCTTTTCAGCCAAGCTGCTTTTCAGCCAAGCTAGAGCTAAACTGAAACCACACAACTTCTGCCTAAATGGGAAAGCCCTTTTATGAATACTGCAAGGATGAGGAGTAGTCAGGCAATAGGTTACATCACACCAGGCAGCAGAGAGAACTTCTATTTTCCTGGAATCTGAACTGATTATCCCAGTCCCAAAAGACACCACAATAATCACCTGGCTACCAAATATCCATAGTGATGATAATCACTGTCTTAACCTGCTACTAACTCCAAATCAACTAAAAACTAATAATGGAAGCGTGACACCTCTACTCTTACTACCACCACTCCCTCCCAAAAAAAAAAAAAGGGTACATGGGAGAAAAAGATTTTGGAAATGAGTGAGAATTCATTTTTAAATACAAAGACTGCTTCAAATTAAGTATCATTTACAAACCAAATGACCTGAAATATTAATCAGAAAGACAGAATCAAATAGAAGGTTAACTGTTCAGAACCAACCCCATTAAAATAAAAAAAAGTAGTCATTACAACCACTAGTAACAAGTAACGCTTGCCTTTTAGATTGTATAAAGATCACTGTCAGTTCTTTTAAACTCAGAAAGTTAACACTACAATTGATTTATTTAGAACTCACCTTAAAGAACAAAATTACATATAATAAAAGAAAAAACATGAGAACCAACTGATTTTAGTTGGGAGGCTATCAACAATATATTACTGTTCAGATTAAAATACCACTCTGCACTCTGGACTCTAAATAATTTGATATCTCCTGAACTTTACTACCTTCAAGGTGGAAATTTGAAGTTAAAAGTATGCCGTAAGATTAAAATTCTCCTTCAAGAAAATGAAATCTAAAAATATTCAACCCAGATATTTACACAAGAATTTTGTTAGTCATTAAAAAACCCTTGTCACACAGCAATAACTAACCACTAACACTAGCAATGACAGAGGCCTGAGGCAGAAGGCAAGGATTCAAAGCAAACAGAATTAGAATAAGATAAACAACTCATTAAAACCATCAAAACTAAAAGCTACAGAAACTTTATGAAATCAGCGGGACTACAGTCAACTTCAGAATCTATTAAAAATTAAAAAACGCTATTTAAAAAAAGTCACTAAAAGTGAAACAAATAAAATTAACAATTCTTCAAAATAATCTGAAGATTTTATATTAACTCATAATCTGAAAACTCATTAATTTCATGCTTCCCAGAATCCAATCGTCTGCTATAATCATGCGATGGTCCAAAATACAAGATAATTCAAAAAGCGCTCAAACCGATAGAAGACTTTAGCATGGAACACTTCAGGATAGATGTGAAGGGATAAAAGGGAAGAGTAAATGATAAACCAGAGCTGGACTTGTATTGACTGGAGGGAAATTTTAAAACAAATCCACATGACAAATTACACCAAAAACCTCATTCATGTCTTTACTATTTAAACAAGCATACCTTTTAAAATGTACTTTTAACCTTTGGACAACCAAAGTGTTACCAAACAGCTTAAAGCATTGTTGCCTATACGAATTTTGATGTTAGTCTAAATCCTTAACAAAATTCACAGACATTTTCACAATGAAACACTTCAGAAACGGAAAGGTGATTTATATTCTCTAAGGAAAGGATACCTTATTTTTCACTTGTTTTAAAGTTTCAGTTTTGCTTTTTAATCTATTATAGGATGCATTCCTAGTGGGACATTGTAAAGGGCATACCCTCCTGTCAAGCCAGAAAGCTCAAACACAAAGACATTGAGCTAAGCAAGTGCTGTAATTCTTCCAAACTGAGCCTCTCCACACCCCCTCCACCCTTCCCCCCAACAGATATGTCTATTAAATCAGTGTCTGTTCTCCCCCTCGCACAACAAAGAGAACTTCTCACCGCATGAAATTGCCGCTGAATGGACACCAGAAAGCAGGATTTGCATAATTCCTTGCAACGAAACGCTGTCGGGAAGGAGGGGATGAGGGGGCCCAAGCGAACGGACAGAATCTCCCAGATTCTGCAGGGAAAGATCTGGCTCCCGAGAATACTGCCATCGGGGAGCTGGAGGGGCTAAAAATTCTGGGGCTCCCGGAAGACTGGGCGTGGGGGCGCGAGGACCCCGGGCGGGCGAGCCCCCGCGCAGCAGCAGCACCGCGGCGGGCGGGCGGGTAACAATGCTGGAGGACAGGACAGTCGGGCACGGGGATGGGCCGGGGCTGGGGGGCGGCGGGCGGAGCGGAGCCCCCACACGGGCCACTTACTTTTTGGAGGGGGTTAAATATATGAGTTAAGCCCTTATGGTCCCGCCGGCCGCCGCACAGAGGGAAACGGGACCTTGGGAGAGAAAAACAGACAAAACACACAGTGTGAGAGGCGCAGCTCGCCGCCCGCCCCTCCCGGGGCGCCCCCGGCCTCACGCCCTCCGGCCCGCGGGGGACAAGGCCACCCGGGCGGCCCGCGGCTCCCAGCGAGGGGGCGGCTCCGGCCCCCCCTCAGGCGGGCACAAGAGGGACCCCCGCTCCGGCTCCTCAGACGGACCCGGTCCCACCCCGCTCCTCCCCGCCGCGCACACACGAGCACAAATACACACACACCGACCCGAGCGTCGAGGACGAACTCCCCGGCCGCCGCCGCCCGCAGAGGAAGTGCAGACGCTGCCCCCCGCGGCCATGACACCCCACTTGGCTTGGTCAGGCGGACCCGGGGCCTGTGACAGCTCCGGCTCCCTCCGCCCCCATCTCCACCTCACGCCGCGCACACGCCCGAGCGCGGGGCGCCCGCCCGCCCGCCGCGCGTGCTCGTGGGGACGGGGACGCGCGCCGTTGCCGCGCGTGGGGGAGGGGCGGGAGGGGAAGGCGACGGCGAAGAGTGGCGGGGGGGGGGCCGAGCGGCAGCCCTGTAGGCCTCCACCCAGGCGCTGAGCCCGGCAGGTCCCGCGGCGGCGCCCCCGGTCAAGTGGCAGCGCCGCGGGGCCAGTCTCCACAATAAGCCGGCGGCGGCGCCGGGCCGCCGGGCGGGGGGAGGGGGCTTAGGGGGAGGGGCACGCGCTCCCGCCCGAGAGCCCGCCCCGGGGAGGGCGCGCGGAGGGGAGGGGCCGGCGCGCGCGCTCAGGCCCGGGGAGGGGAGAGCCCGCCCGGAGGTCGCGCGCGCCCGCACTCCGGGGGGTGGGGGAGGGGGACGGCCGAGCCAAAGAGGGCGGGCGGGCGGGCCGGAGCGGCGATCGCCTCTGCCCGGGCTCCCGCCTCGTCCGGGCCGGCCGGCGGCCGGGTGACCCGAGGGCGGGCGGCGGCGGGGGGAGGGCCTCACCTACACAGTGAATAAGCTTGTGGCGCCACGAGTCCAGTTCTTGCCGAAAGCCGCGTCTCTCATCGGAGCATTGCTGCCGCCTACACACCCTCGCCATTTTCTGCCGCCCGCCCGGCCCTGCCTCCGCCGCGGCCTCGCGCACGCCCAGCCGCGTCGCCCGGGGCCGCGCACGTACCCGGGGCCTGGGCGTCGCGGCTCCCGCCGGGGGCGGCGCGGGGGCAGGGCCGGCCTCACCTCGCGGCGGCCCCGGAGGCGACCTGGGCGCGCTCCCGCCCCGCGCCGCGCCCGGTGGGGCCCGCGGGACGGCGGTTCCCGTGGGTCGCGGCCGCGGCCGCCGGCCCTGGCCGCCCTGGAAGGCGCCTTCCCGCCGCCGGAGCTCGGCCCCGCCGGCCCCGCGCCGCCGCCTCTCTGTCCCCCAAGGCCACGACTGTCCCCTCCTCTACCTTCCCCGGGCTTTTTGTTTCTTAAACCAACCCCATTTATCACTTCCAACCTGCCTATGGCCGGACACCAACTGTTGCAAGTTCCTCGTTCACGGCTTTTCTGAACTTGCTGGAAACTGCTCCTCCCGGGCGCCTGCTACGAAGTGGAATTAAGAATAAATGCCCGGATGCCCAGGGAAGCGCTGAACCCTCAAAGTTTTCACGAGGGGAAAGAGTACGTTTAAAGTCTCTCGAAGACTTAGCCAGTTTTCGCAAACACCGTGAACAGTGAAATCTAGCATTTTAAATTAAATCAACAAAAAACTAGGTTGGGGGATCAAAGGCGAAATTCTCGAGTTGGTAGAGTCAGAACCCCTCCTGGGTTGTGTGGAAAGGGACTTCAGAAAATTGTGCAAACGTGAGCATGGTGTGTCAAGAGAAGGGTTAATTGACGACCTTAGATCCTACTGTGGAAAAATATCTTCATTCCGTGCTTCCGAAAAGGACATGAGAGAACGGTTTTCTAAGACGACAGGAATTCTCAGGTATCTGCTGGAATAATTAAATCGCCCTCTCTGGAACACGACCTGTCCCATTTAAACAGAATGATGTTGATAATACTTGACTGTTCTCTGGGAGAAGAAGAAAAAAAATATAGAAACTGATGAACGGAAAGGAGAAAGGGGCGGGGATGCAAAGCCAAAAGGAAAAAAGCAAAAGCAAGCAGAACCTCTCTGCTTGCTAGAGAGGATGCTGCCGGATTCACGAATCATTGACAAAAGCCAATTAGATTTTCGAAAAGAAAAACCGGAAAATAGATCCCTCTTTGTCAAAAGACCCAATATCCTAGAATTCTGTCCTCTTTAAGATTTAGAGATTAAATCTTTGGGGGTTAAGATCAAAGACCATGCATTCCTGCTTTTAGGTATTTAAAATTGAAGACTTAGTTTTAGTTACTGTAATCGGTAGAGACAAAATGGTTAGATACTTGACATCAAGGACCCCATTGTTGTATTGAAATATGCCTTTTCAAAGACAGTGGTCTTGGTTCTCTGAGCCAGGCACTTGTAGAATGACGTGTCTATCCATAAAGAGAAGAGCTGGGTGAATCTCTTGGGTAGGACTGGTTTTAAGATGTATGACTAGAAGGGCACCTTCTGCCCCCACCCCACCCCACCCCCAGTCTTAAAACCATTAATTTTTCCTCAATTCTCAAAAATCCACAATCTTTCATTGACTTAAGAGTACTAGCAAGTGAAGAAGCTATTAGATCGGAAGTACTGAATCTCTTTGTATGTAAAACTACCCTGAGTGATAAAGGAAGAGGACAGATAGATAAATAATTGCTAAGGGACAGCCATCCCGCACGTGATGGCACATCTTGTCTCTCCAACCTGAAATTTCCTTTTCTCACCGCTAGGTGGCAGGTTTGAGTCTTTTTAGCTTTTAACCAACTTTCTAGTTTTTAGAGGAAGTGTTTCATAGTTTCAAATAAATGAACAACATGTAACTCTAAAATGAGTGAATAATGTATTTTCCAGTTACCCCATATAATTTGTTTAAAAATAATCAAATCAGGGGTAATAGGTTCTCTACATAATCTCTTAAAGTCTCAGTCATACAGGATTCAGAAGGATCCTGTGGACTTAAGAGATCATCTAATAGAAGGAACCGAGTCTCTAATTCGAGGTATAGAATTAAGAACCCAGACCAGTAAAGTGATTATGACCAAAATTACATAGCTTCTAGGTAGAGGGAAGGCAACAAAAAACAGAAGACGACTTCCCCAACTTCAGTGCTGTTTCCACGATTCCACTTTGAATTCCAATTGTGTTTTAAGTTAAGAACCAAGACAAGTTAGCCTCTCTGAAAGGCCTATTTAGAAAGAATGGAGAGGGGACAATAACAACTATCATCTATTTTTAGCATTGCAGCTTATTTCATCCCATCTAAATCACAATGGCCATAAAGTAGGTATTATTTTTACCACATTTTCCAGACTAGAGATTTAAGACTCATGAGAGTGAAAGTGAAATGCCTTTGTGTGATGTCTCAGAGCTAAAGTGTGATGTCTTTTTTTTTTTTTTAATAGAGGCATGTTATTTATTTATTTATTTGTTTGTTTCATACATGCACTGGGTACAGTCAGAAGCGCGGGAGGGTGAGAGAATTCACCAGAGCCAGAGCAGGGAGCACAGCAGGCAGAAGGACTGAAGTACACTGCTGAGGGGAGCAGCGGGCGGCAGGAGAGGTCTGCGCGCCATGTGGGACCCTCCTCCGGTGGCCGGGGAGCACCCGGGGATCGAACCGGCGTTTCGGAGGCTGAGGGCAGCTTCGCAGCCCGGCGCTCAACCACTACGCCACCAGGGGAGGCCCTAAAGTGTGATGTCTTAAATGGCAGAACCAGAATTCAAACTAGCATCTTTCTGACTCCAACACACTCTAAATTGTCCTACAGGTAGAAGCAGGACTTTGCATGCAGAAGATTCATTTAACTCCATGTGAAAGATAATGTGTTCCACTGCGCAGCCGAGTAGTTTGACAAACACTTGAGTTCCTGTCATATATCAAACAGTATCCTAGGCACTACAAATACATAGATACCTAAGACACAATTTCTCACTTGAAACCTACCCTGGAATAGGGACTTTGCAGCAAGCTTTTCCCCATTCTGGGAAGGGTGAGCCAATATAACACAGTGGTTAAGAGAAGACAGATTCCATTTGTTTGGAATCCTGGTTCCATCCCTCAGTAGCTGTGTGGCTTAGCAAATTAATTTTATTTTTTGGTCATCAGTTTTCTCGTGTGGAGAGGAGGATAATAGTCAATTGTGAAAAGAAGAAACAACAGGCCCCATGTGGAGTCATTTGTGTCAAGCCCAAATCACCAAACCAAGATTTAATACCTAACTTAATTGCAGTTTCAACCCCTCCCAGGAATGTAATCCTGACCAGTCCAGCTCAACAATAGCAGGTGGTCTGTTTGGTCCACCTCCCTCTTTCCCCCGAGGGAAGGTGGATTTGTCTGAAACAATTTTTTTACTGGAACTATTCTTAAAATGGCTTTTCTTGCTTAGTAGAAGAATTCCCAAACTCCTCTCTTCTTATTCAGACTGCCTGCATGCCACCGGCCTAGGAAACTTTACATTGTGTATGTGTATTTTTTTCAAATTGTTGAAGAATTTTTTTCTTCAAAGTCTTACTGAGTTATATCAACAAATTACAAAACTAACTCCTTTAAAGTGCACACTTCATTGGGTTTTAGTATGCTCAGAAAGTTTGCACCATCACTTTTAGAATATTTGTGTCAACCCCACAGAAAGACGCCCCCATCACCATTAGCAGTCACTACCTATTGCCCGCCCATTCCTTATCACTCCTCCCAACCTCTGGCAGCAACTAATTTATTTTCTCTCTCTGAATTTTCTTATTCTGGACGTTTCAGTGCATCAATCATACATGCATACATGGTCTTTTGTAACTGGTTGCTTTCTCTGCACACACCGTTTTCAGGGTACATCCATGTTATACTATGTATCAATACTTACTGCCAAATAATATTTCTCTGGATGGGTACATAATATTTTGTTTATCTGTTCTAGTCCATGGTTGTGTTCACATTTTGGACATTATAAATAATGCTGCTATGAATATTTGTGGGCCAGTTTTTGTGTGGACATGTTTTCATATTTGTTTCAAATATGAATATAAATGTGTATCACACCTACTTTGAAATAATTTCAAATTATAGAAAAATTAAAACAACTGGCTTATTGGGGCCTCCCTTGTGGCACAAGGGGTTAATACACAGCCTATGAAGCTATCCGCAGCCACTGCAGCATGAGTTCAATCCCCGGCCACGGAGCAACCCACATGGCACAGCAGAACTTTCCTGTCTTGCTCATTGCTCCCCTCAGCAGTGTATTTCGGTACATCTGCCTGTTCTGCTCCTCACTCTTTCTGGTGAATCCTCTCACCACCACCCCCATACACACACCTACCTCTCTGACCTGTACCCCAGTTCTTATATGCATAAATAAATCTTTTAAAAAAAAAAAAACAAAACTGGCTTATTAACCTTCATTCAGATTCCCCAATTGTTAATAATTCACCAACCTGCTTTTGCTCTACATCTCTCTATATGCCTGCCTGCCTGCCTCCCTCTCTCTCTCTATCTTTTTCTCTCTCATTGTTGTTATTTTCACTAGCAATATGAGAGAAAGCTGTGGACTCAATGCCTTATCCTTGTGTATATATTCCACAAAACAAGTACACCATCTTTCACAACCATCATATAACCCTTTAAATTAGGAAATCAACACTAACACAACACAGTCAATTATAACCCCATTAAATTTTTTCTCTGTTCCAACAATGTCTCTTTTCCTTTTCGGGTCCAAAATTCTGTTGGGGAACTTATATTGCATTTCATTGTTATGTTTTTTCAATTTTCTTGCATCTGGAACATTTCCTCAATGTTTGCTTATTTTTCAAGACTTTAACATCTTTTAAAAGAAAAGACCCTGGGGGCCTCCCTGAGGGTACAAGGGGTTAATCACCGCACTACGAAGGATAATGCTTCAATCCACAGCCTCTGCAGCATGAGTTCCATCCCTGGCTGGCCAGGGAGCAACCCACATGGCACAGCATACCTCTCCTGTTTCACCGGCTGCTCCCCTCAGCAGAGTGTTTCAGTTAGTCTGCGTGTTCTGCTCCCCACTCTGTTTCTGGTGATTCCTCTCATCCCCCACATCTCATCTCCCACATCTGGCCTGTACCCCAGCTCTTGTATGCATAAATAAATAATTCTTAAAAAAAAAAAAAAAGAAAGAGGGAGATTGTGGAGAACAATATCTTCGGTTTGGGTATGAAAACAACTTTGTAAACCAGAAGCCCCTCCCCCAAAATATTATGTATATAAAGGATTTTACAAATCAAGGACACTATAGATACCATTTAACAAATGCTTCATTAACTGGGAGAAGCATATCAATTCCAAACAAGGAATTAACATCTAAAATAGACCAGGAAATATGGGTAATCTAATAGAAAAATGTCAAGGAGTATGATCAGGAAATCCAAAGGTGAGAAAACCATAAGGCCCACAAATGTATGAAGAAATATTCAATTTCACTAATAATAAAAAATACAAAATAAAACTATGAGATTAATCCAGTAGTTGTTGAGAAGTAGGAATCTGTATGTGAGAGTGGGAATGCATGTGGCTTGCCTGAAACAAACTGGCCCTTCCTGTCTTGAAATACCCTGTGATCCAGGGTCTTGCTCCTGACACAAGAATTTAAGTATAAGTGGTCTATTAGGGAGATGATTCCAGGAGACAGCAGTAAGGAGTGGGGAAGTAGGACAGAAGAGAAAGAAGCCAATTAAAGGTGCATTATTAAGCAAATTACTACTGTGGGCTGCTACAGTTAATCTCTCTGGGGGAAGTCTAAATCACAGTGCCTCAGGTTAACCCACCTGAAGAATGAGGGAGCTGGGATATTTATATATAAATCCTCTCAGTCATTTATTGAGAGATACACTGAGTCCAGGGAAAGGAATAATCTCCCAGATTTCTCCTGCCCTGTTCACAGGCAAAACAGGCTCCAGGAGGCATATAAACTCCCCAGCTAGAGAGGCAAATACTGGCAGACTGAAGTTTTGGGAAGCTCAAAATGGTAATGTGAAGCATTAAAACAGCACCTGCTGAACCCAGAAATCCTGCTCCTGAGTATATGATTCCATACTCACAGGTCCATAAGAACACTTGTGCTAGGATGCTGCTTATGTCAGCGTTTGGCTAGTTGGGGTTGAAGGCAACCTAGGTTTGGTGGAGACTGTGATATGTTCATGAAATTCTCATTTCTTTTCTTTCTGGGCACACAGTTAGACAATATGGGTTACATGGGGGCCAAATTCTGGCCATCAGAATGTGGACATGAATGATGGACATCATGTTATAGGACAGGGAGAGGGGCAGCCCAAACCCCGCAAACCTGCCTATTCTAAATGGGTTCTGCCATCCGCCGCATCAACAGAAAACATAGGAGACTTTAAGGGGAAGGAACTTTAATAAAACTAGGAAACAATACAGGTAAGGCAAAGAGTCTAGTTTCTAAATGAAGCACCCAGAGTTACCCGTCCCCTCGTGGGTAAAAGTCCATCCAAATGGGATTGGCCCAGAACAAGGCCCCAAAGCCTGCCACAAGTCTAAAGCACCTTCCAGTGGGGACCCACAGAAAAGGGTCACAAACAACCGGACAAGCCCGGAGGGAAAAGAGCAAAATCAACATCAAGGTAAAAGCTGCCATGGTCACCTCCCCACGGGTCTCACCCACATGTGTCACCCAGTCCACGACCAAAAGACAAGTGCAGTTTCTTCACGTGTCTCTAGGCTCCATGCGCCTCCTCCAGGTCTCCTGGCTCCATCCTGCTTCCTTCCTCAGTCTCTTCTGCAGCTTCTCCTCTTCCTGCTCAGTTCCACCCTCCCTTGGGAGGGGCAGGGAACCTCCCCCTTTCCTGGGGACCACCCTGTTACAATCAGAATGTGGACATGCCTACTTCTAGGCTTGGCAAAAAAACCCCAAACGTATCTTTTTTTTTTTTTTTTAAAGAACTTAGAACACTTTTTTTTTTTTTAATAGAGGCATGTTTTATTTATTTATTTGTTTGTTTGCTTGTTTGTTTTTTGTTTATACATGCATTGGGCACAATCAGAAACACGGGAGGGTGAGAGAATTCACCAGAGCCAGAGCGGGGAGCAGAGCAGGCAGAAGGACCGAAGCACACTGCTGAGGGGAGCAGCGGGCGGCAGGAGAGGTCTGTCTGCGTGCCATGTGGGACTCTCCTCCTGTGGCCGGGGAGCAGCCAGGGATCGAACCAGCGCCGCAGAGGCCGCGGGCAGCTTCGCAACCCAGCGCTCAACCGCTGCGCCACAGGGGAGGCCCCCCAAACATATCTTATACACAATATTCTTGTTCTTTCTTTCATGTTTTTACCATTGAAAGCAGGGGGAGGCCAAGACCTAGAAGATGACCAAGTCACACAATGGAAGAAGCCTGGGTTCCTATATGACAAATGGAGAAGAACCCCTTTTTTCAACTCTCTGCCACCCCATTTTGAACTGTGACCACAGCATGACAAAAATGTTCATTGTTTTTAGCCATTGAGATTTGAGGCTGTTTGCTTTACAGTTACCTTATCTAACTAATGCACTATGTGTAACACCATGTCTCACCACACACACACACACACACACACACACACACACACACATTTTAAGCCAAAAGTTAAATTGTATAGTATGGATACAATTTTGTAGCTTTCTTTTGTCATTCAAAAATGTATTGTAGATTTTTACATATATATGCTTATTATATTTATAATGTATTATATATGACATATTGATATATATTTATACATATGTATGCATATACATATATTTTCTCCCTGAAGTCAAAGGAATTTAATATATTTTAAAAATTGATTGTTTATTCTCCAATAAGGTAGTACCCATGATTAATAGATGCTTAATTAATATGCTTAAGATATCCTTTGTCCCTACCTCCATTTGTAGCTACCACATTTCTCTGCTCCTCTTTACAGCAAAATTCTTCAAAATAATTATTATCTTTTATTCTTTTTCCAATTTCCCCAATTTAGCCCTTTTCTTATTATTCCATTGAAATCTCACTTGCCAAAAGTCACCAATCATGAGAAAAAAATCTAATGGTTGACTTTTAGTGATATGAGTTGACACTTCAGTTGTTTTCATACTGATAAA
Source organism: Talpa occidentalis (assembly GCF_014898055.3). Lineage (NCBI taxonomy): Eukaryota > Metazoa > Chordata > Mammalia > Eulipotyphla > Talpidae > Talpa > Talpa occidentalis. Next base: position 23,495,557 of record NW_023605194.1, read on the forward strand.
TGCTCTCTTCATGAGGTTACCAGTTACCTTTCTACCTCATTAGCTCCTTCATCTTAGCCTCATTTGCTGGTTTCTTCTCTTTCCATTAACAAAATCTTTTGTAATTAAAAAAATTATTGAGATAAGAACACTTAATTTAAGATATGGCCTCTTGACAAATTTGAAGTGCACAATTATTGTTGACTATAGGTATAACATTGTATAATGGAACTCTAGAACTTGTCCTCATCTTGTCCTCAGAAATTAAAAATTACCATATGATCCAGCCAATTCCATTTCTGGTTATTTATCCAAAATAATTGAAATCTAGATCTCAAAGAAATTATTAGCACTCCCCTATTCATTACTCTCTCTCTCACTCCTTTTTATCTTTTTTTTTTTTCTTTTTGATAAGTCTACCTAAAAACTTTATTTTTTCCAAAGAATCAGCTCTTGGTTTCACTGATATTTTGTATTGTCTTTTTATTTTCTGTTTCATTTATTTCTGGGTTATTTTTTATTATTTCCTCCCTTCTATTGATTTTTTGGATTTGTTTATTTTTCTTTTCCTTCCTCTGGGTAAAGAGTTAGATTGTTTATTTGAGGTTTTTCTTCCTTTCTCATATGGGCCTGTATTGTTGAACTTCTCTCATAGCACTGCTTTTAGAACATCCATAGGTTGCTCATCTCTCAATTTTCATTAGTCTCCAGTTACTTTTTAATTTCTTCTTTGATTTCTTCATTGACCCAGGAGTTGTTAGAAGCATTTTGTTTAGTCTCCACATGTTTTGATTTATTCTGGATTTCTTTTTGTGGTTAATTTCACCACAACTATTCAATATAGTACTGGAAATCTTGGCCCGAGCAATTGGTCAAGAAAAAGCTGCAAGCACTGTTTACAATAGCTAAGCTTTGGAAACAACCCAAATGCCCAAAAATAGATGACTGGATGAAGAAGATGTGATACATATACACCATGGAATATTACTCAGCATTCAAAAAAGTGCAAATTGTGCAATTTGCAGCAACATGGATGGCGCTGGAAGGGATCATGCTCAGCGAAATAAGCCAGAAAGAAAAAGAAAAATACCGGATGGTCTCACTCATAGCAGGAATCTAGAAAACTTAAATAAGGGACCAGGAAAAAGAATAACTATAAGAAAGTAAAAATCAAAATCAACAAACAACTATGAACCAGAGATACTCTATGGGGGGGTGGGAGGAGGGAAAGGGAGGGATTGGGGTCAAAATAAGGGGGTCGCAATTGTATGGGGAATATAAAAATAAAAAAAAATTAAAAAAAAAAGAAAAAAAGAAAAAGCTGCAAAAGCAATCCAACTTAGAAAAGCACATATGGGGGAATAAAAATCTAACCCCAAAGCTATATAGACATGGAAACAACTGACAGATTTAATATAGATAAATAACTCAATAAGTGTATGTACGTATGCTGTTTAACTGGTTATCTTTGTGTGGATTGAAAGATGGGTTAGGGCCTCCCCGGTGGCGCAGCGGTTGAGTGCTGGGTTGTGAAGCTGCCCGCGGCCTCTGCGGCGCCGGTTCGATCCCCGGCTGCTCCCCGGCCACCAGAAGAGGGTCCCACATGGCGCGCAGACCTCTCCTGCTGCCCGCTGCTCCCCTCAGCAGTGTACTTCGGTCCTTCTGCCTGCTCTGCTCCCCGCTCTGGCCCTGGTGAATTCTCTCACCCTCCCGCGCTTCTCACTGTACCCACTGCATGTATAAACAAAACAAATAAATAAACATGCCTCTATTAAAAAAAAAAAAAGATGGGTTACTTTTTTTTACCTTACACATGTCACTATTATTTGCATTTACAACAATGTATTATTTCTATTATCAGAAGAAAGAAGATGATCTCTGAATAGAAATACATCATGCAACAAAGCCTTGAAACGTTCAAATTTAAATATTTTCAAAAACATAATTTTCTCATAAAAGTTGGCAATATCCTCAAATGTATGGCAAATTATAATATATCTCAGGAAAAATAATGAGAAGCTGATTAGTTCATGTTAACTGCTCATTTGAATTTTTAAATGTTATCTCTAGTCTTAGCTAGTTAAACGTTAAATTAAAGCCGTGTAATATTATAGTAATGACCAACCAATTAGACAAGAAGCACATGAGATTTATTTATTTACATTTAATATTAACCAACAATAAAAAAGAGTGCAGTGTATTCATACTGATGGCAACGCTGTAAAAATATATGAATAGAGGGCTTCCCTGGTGGCTGAAGGGGTTAAGCACCTCACTATGAAGCAATCCTCAACCTCTGCAGCATGAATTCGATCTCCAGCCAGCCAGGGAGAAACCCACATGGTGAAGCAGACCTCTCCTGTTTTGGCCGCTGCTCCTCTCAGCAGTGTATTTCATTCAATCTGCCTGTTCTGTTCCCTACGCTGCTCTGTCTCTGGTGGATCCTTTCACCGCCTCCCCACACCCCCTGCATCTCTGGCCTGTACCCCAGCTCTTGTATGCATAAATAAATAAATCTTTAAAAAAACAAAAAAAGGAAAAATATATGTATAGAAATTTTAAGAATGTAGCACACAGAATGCTTTTGAGTGGAATTTCAAGTTTATGAGATGTTTTCCCAAATGACAATAAAATAGATAGTTAAACTATAAGAAACTACAAGAGAGAATAGGGGGAAAATTAAATATCTTTAGCATTATTTTTATTTTAATTTTTTTAAAGGAGTGAATTTATCTTCTTCCCATAAATCCTCCAAATCATATCCTGTGCTGATCTATATTTATCTGAATGCATGGTGTTATGCTCTTTTGATTTTTCAGGATCAAACAAACAAGCAGTTCACTATTGTCTTTGTTAGGTGACAGAGAGGCAAAACCAAAAAAAAAAGAAAAAAAAAATTCAGAACAACCAGAAAGGATTTATTTATAACTAGGTAGCAAAGAAAGGTTGTTTCCATGGAAAATCTGTTACAATTTTTAAGCCTGGAAAAATTATAAAATGCATCTGAGTTAAGCAAATGAAAGTGTTTAAAACCAAAGGAAGCCTTCAAAGAGAAATTTAGTTTAAGAAAAAGAAAGCTTGATAAGATCACTTAAACTTCTTCACTGAATATTAGCAAAATGTGCATTTCAAAACTCACATCTCATAATTTCCCCATCTAACAAAAATGATTTTTTATTATTGAGCAAACTTCAAATTGGTTTTAGTTTACACATTGAAAAGAGTGGTTATTCAGAGCCTGCTATTGACCAGCCAGTCAACTGACCTATACTGGTTAGTGAGCTGACTGTGAGCACAGGTGATCCATAGGACTCTTAGGCCAGGTTGTTGGGTGCTGATGCGACACCCTCCAGGCACTCTTTTCTCTGTGCAATGGAAACCGGAAACCTGGAGATGGTAGCTATCCTGTCAACTTGGTCCCTGGAGCTGAGCTGAGCCAGTCTGCTAACCGTCAGTGATAACCGTCAGTGAACATAGAATGTGAGCAAGTGCTGGTTTTAAATATTGAAATTCTGCGGTGGCTTGTACCTCAGCATAGGTACAGAGGATCAAATTTTCACAAACTGAACACAGCTTTTCACAGATACAACCAACCTCTAGGTAAGCATGGGCTCCACCAATTCACATTCCTTCCTGAAATGAAAACCATTATCCTGATTTCTAACAGCAGAGATTTGTTGTACTTGTTCTCATACTTTAAAAACTGTAATTACACAGTTTGTCCTATTTGTCTGTCTTCTTTTGCTCAACATGGTGCTTGTGGAATTCACTTACATTGCTACTCAGGTTTGTAGTCCATTCATTCTCATTGATGAATACCGTTCATTGTGTGATTGCACTAAAATTTATCCATTTTCCTGTTGAACATTTAGATGCTTCTTTGAATGCCATCTGAATTTTAGAATCAGTTTGTTGATTTACACACACACATACATACACCCCCACACACATTCACACACAAAATTCCTGCTGGGTTGTGATTAGGATTGCATTGGATTTTCACATTAATTTGAGAATATTGACACCTTAACATAATTGAGTCTTTCAAATCCATGAACATGATCTATCTTTTTGTTTATTTAGGTCTTTAAAAAGTCATCGCTCTACTATTCTATAGTTTTCAATGTAGAGGTTTCACATGTCCCTCTTTTGATTTATTCCTAAGTATTTGGTTTTTGAAAATATTCTAAGTCAAATCTTTAAAAATTTTTATTTGGACTTGTTAAATGCTGGTACATAAATACAACTTTTAAAAATAAACTTCTTGTTTTGGAATAATTTTAGACCTAATGAAAATTACAAAGATAATACCCTTCACCCAACCTACCTTAATACTAACACAACTATGGTACATTTGTCAAAACTAAGAAATAAACATTAAAACAGTATTACTAACTAAGCTACAGAACTTTATTTAGATTTCAGCAACTTTTCTACTAATATCCCTTTTCTGTTCCCAGATCCAATCAAGAATGCTTTCCCATCCCTAAGGGAAGATAGGCTTGCCTGAAACAGCCCTTTCTTTTCTTTTTCCTCCTCCTCCTCCTTCTTCTTATTTGGCTTGAATTGATTCTTTAATTTTTTTTAACTATATATTATTGATTTTTAAAATACTTTTGTTTTGGGCCTCCCTGGTGGTGCAAGGGATTAAGCAGAGCACTATGAAGCTGTCCAAAGCCTCTGTAGCACAAGTTCTATCCCCAGCCAGGAAACTACCCACATGGTGCAGCAGACCTCTCCTGACTCACCCACTGCTCCCCTCAGCAGTGCATTTCAGTTGGTCTGCCTGTTCTGTTCCCCATTCTGTCTCTGGTGAATCCTCTCACCCCCTTCACCCGCACCTCTGGTCTGCACCTCTGGTCCAGTTCTTGTATGCATAAATAAACTTAAAAAAAATAAAATATTTTTGTTTCTTTTGGTTTGTAGACCAATTACCTCCTTTTCCTGCCCCAGTTTTGCCTATGAAAACCTTCCATTATGTACAACTCCTTGGGGCACTCTTGTTTTTTTCATCAAAACAAGATGGCATGCTCCCTAGTTCATCAATTGCTTAGTAAGGCCAATTAGATCTTAAATTTATTTGGATGGATTTTGTTTTTATTAATTCTCATGATTAGCCTGGCATTACAGCGTTTGTTAGCGTATAGACTGAGAGGTAGACCAGGGCCCTCAAAAGTGGGTGCTCTAAAAAGATTCTGCCGTCTGCCACATAAAGATACACTTAGTGTGAAAGACCTTTAATAGAAAAGAACTTTAATAGAGAGTATGCATCGAAGAGAAGAAAGGATGATAATTTCCCAATGATACACCAAAAGTTACCCATCCTGTCATGGGTAAATGCCCAGCCAAACAGGTTTGGCCCAAGTTGAAAACTTGCCACAAGTTTAAGGCACCCTCTGGCAGGGAACCATAGGAAAGTTGGAAAGGGGACCAGATTCTGCTGTTAAGTATATGCCTGGGTTCAAATTTCAGATCTGACATCTGTTACTTATGCAAAGTATGGAAAGTTGTTTGAGCTCTGGTTCACTCAGCCTTAGAATAGGAAAAAATTATATCTACCTCAGAGAATTTTCCTATGATTAAGTGAGATAATGTGTAAGGAGTGCCGAAAACCTGAGCAGTAGCTCTTTAAATATTATCTATTATTATTCATACCATGCAGTACGGGCTGGCTCATTTTGGTTGTCCAATATTTTGAATGAGGAAAGGAATAACTCTAGAGGCTATTTTCAAGCCCAGTGGAGCTCATGTCTGGTCTGAATGTTAGAAACCAGCTGGTGTTACAGTGAAGTTAACATTGTTAAATCTGCTCAATGCAAGGAGCAGCTGGCCATGTGAAGAAGGAGAGACGCCTATGGGCCAGCTCTTGAGATGAGGAGGCAGTTAGAAACCTAATGAGTGAACTGAGTATTCAATTTCTGGTGCCACATAAGGGAGAATGGAGGGCCAAAAGGTGCCCAACCCAGCTGGAAGCACCTTGTTTATCTGCTGCTTTGTTACTGATTAACTGTAGGCACCCCTCTTGCCACACCCTCTTGCTCAAACACAATTAAATTTTAAAATAACTTTAGGAAGAGTCGAGCAAAGTGCAGGTACCTGGCCTATGGGTGGGGATTGGCATGATGTATGCAGTAATGATAGTTGGGGACCAGGAAACATGTACCTGTTCACCTTTCACAAAGAATCTGATCCAAGTTTTCCATTTGGAGTGGAGAAAGATGGGAGCTTTCAGAGCTGAGAGTGAGAATTTGTTTAAATGCCCAAACCTGATCACAGGGAAACTGAACTTTTTTATTACAAAGTCTAATCCTCATGGAACATCTTCTGGGCATGCCCAGGACATTCCTGAAACACGGAGCTGGGTGGGGTTGTGGCCAGAGCACTCGAGAGAGAGTGCCTTCAGCTTTAGTTTGGGCATTATTACTTGCTCTCTACCTCTTGATCTGCTGGGTCTCAGAAATTGACCAGCTACATCAGCATTTCCCAAAGTGTCTCCAGGGGATGTTAACAGGGGTTATGGAAAAAAGGGTTCTGTTAACCAATATTTCCCAATCTGTCATATGCAAATCACTGGTGTTAGATGAAAAGACTTTCAGAAGTTCTTGGGTGGAATTAACATTAAAGAAGTTCTAATTTTTTATAATTTTTTTGGCAAATGAGCCTACTTTTGCATTCATAGAAGTAGTATCAAATGCCCTTTAGAATGTACCTTTAAAAAGATGAGTGGGTTTAAAAAAAAAAAGATTAAGTCAGTGATCGCGTAGGCTGTCTTCAGGTATAGCAAAAGGTAGTATAAAAATGACTGAAATGTGAGGAAAGTTTTATTAAACTGGCTAATTTTTGTAAAAATTCTCAGAGATTTCATCACGATGATAGACACATTGTCTCTTCAAGAAGGGATTTTATTATCTACCCCTCTTTTCTTTAAAGTAGCAGAAAATTTTCTTAGTCTCTGGATCTAAGATTTCACTTTGGGAAATGTTGCTGAGAAATACCAAGCTGGCTTTCAGAGCTGACCTCTTAGACTATTGGTTCCTTCTCTTCCCCTGTGTCTGATGGAAAGACTTAGAAGAAAGTACAGGATGGAGCTGGAAATGCCATTGAAGGAGGTTTAGCTAATGGTTAAGAACATGTCATCCCCTAAAGGCAATGTGGTATCCTGGATCATATCCTGGAACAGAAAAAAGACATCAGTTGGAAAAATCTGGAGTTTACTTAAGCTGGTGACATAGAGCTTGGAGTTTAGTTCATAACAGTGTGTTAAGGTTAGTTTCCTAGTTTTCAAAAGGTACCGTGATGATGTAAGGTGTCAACAATGGGGAAACTAGGTATTGGGCCTGGGGCTGTGTCAACAAGCAGTGGGTGGAGTTCCTGGACCAAGTCCAGGAGGCAAACCTGCTATGGCTCTCATCACCCCCTGAGCACTCTTTTGCCTGCTCTTGAGATGATTAGCAGGAGTGGGCACATTCACTCATCAAACCCTCTCTAAGGTCTCTCCATCTGCCTTTGCCAGTACCAAGTTTGGCTGGCAAAGGAGACCCTGGCAGCAGTGAAAGGAGGCATATTTTTCAACCGACTCTTTCATTTTCTGTTCTGGTTATTCAGCCCTCCCAGTCACAGCTGAACTCTTATGGTATTCCTTAACTTCAAATTAAATTTAGAGCCAAAGTCCCCTTAGGGCCAAAGAGAGGATAAGATTCTCCTGACCAAAGACCTCATCCATCTGAGTGCAAAAATTACAGGCAGTCCAGTTTGTAGCCATAAAATCCTCAGCAGGTGTTGGTAGACAAGGCAAACAGACCAGGAGAAAGAACATCCTGGCCAAGAGAGGCGGTGGTGCTATAATTCTGCTCACCCTCCCAGGAGCCTGTCTAGGTGATAAAGGGTGGAGAAGATAGAGAAGTAAGCACTGACTTCCATGTGCAGACAGACACTGGCATTTATTGCAGGCTTATCACAAAATTCTACAGGTTATTATATTTCACAACAAATAGTTATTGAGGGAAAAGTGAGACCTGAGGAAACTGAAAGATAAGTATGAACAAAATAGAAGAAAATATTTTGCAAAGGTCTTGCTCAGACACTCTGTTAAGAGAACCCTGATCTACTCAAAGTGTTAGCTAAGAATCTTTAAGAAAAAAATTGTTCTCATTGATACTTATTAACATGAACTAGCATGAGATTGTCCTGGGGTAGTGTGAGTGTGGGCTGTAGGAGATGGTGAGAAGGGGAAGGAGAATGAGGAAGGGCAGTTGGTTTGGACAATGCACTTGACTTGGAGGTAAAGGGCAAATATATTCACAATTGCGTGTAAACAAAATTTCACTCTCTTCTAGCCGGTTCCAGAAATACTATTACTTCTTTGTACATTGATTTATTTCTAGCTATTTTACCAAATCCATTTATTAATTTCAATTCTTTTAACCAGCTCTTTTTAGTTTTCTAACATTGAATTTACGTTATCTACAAATAATAATTTTTGTTTCTTCCACTGAATGTTTATTTCTCTTATTTTTGTTGCACATCTTCATTGGGAAGAATTTTCAAAAGAGCATATAATCACGAAATATTAATAGTGGGTAATATTATTTCGAAAGGAATGCCCTTCATGTTATTCCTTTAACTATATTTGTTTTAGATTAACTGCTCTTAATCATATCCTACCATTTTTCCACAAACTGACTCATCTTTTTTTCTCTCTGCCAATTTTACTCCTACCCATTCTACAAAGATCATCTGAAATCCAATTACTTTCACAAAGTGTGTGTACATGAAAACATGTGTAAATAAACAACCAACTAGTCTTAATGTAGTTTTTCACAGTTCACAAAAGACTTTCATACACAGATTCTGATTTAATGTTCTTGACAGACTATAAAGTATGTAGTTAGGTTGCTAGGTCTTGTTATCTCAAGAACGTATAGTTAGATTGACTGCAGTTTTACATTTTAGGGAAAAGATTTTTATATCCCAAGGTATTGCAAGAGTTGAGACAGTCCAAAGTGACAAATACAACTTGTAAAATAAGGCAATGGGAAACATCTTTTAAGCTCAGCAAAAGTCAAAGGACTCAGCCTAATATTCTGCAGACTCACCGAATAAGGAAAATTGGGGTAAAATTAGCAGCAGGAAATATACTTCTCAGATTATTGCTACTCACAGTGCTGTCCATTTATTCTTGTTTGAAATGTAGAAATCAGCAAAAAGATCTCACCAATCATGGTGACCTCCCCATCAGTTATTGATCATGGGCTACATCCTCATTGATCAAAGGGGTGAATTATGGGTGAAGGCGGTGTGGTAGTATTTCCACCTTGGCAACCCCACAGGAATGCAATTCAATATACTATAGTAGCCTGACAAGTATTATTTTAACATTCTAATATATGAATCACCTTCTAGTTATATCACAGATTCTTTGAGGCTATTTATTTCTCCTGTTGCTCACTGCCCTTCAGAGACAAGCACCTAGCACATTGTTTTGAAGACTGTTTTGGGAAATGTTCAATGTTTTTCCTTATTGTGGCAAGATATACATGATGTAAAATTTAACATTTTAACCATTTAAAAATGTTTTTTAAATGGTACCAGGTGTGTTTACATTGTTGCTCATCCATCACTGCTATTCATAGCCAGAATATTTTCATCAAACTGGGAACTTCAAATTCAAAATTGACCTGCAGCTCAGACCCGGATGTTACAGGATAGCTTTTAAAGTGAAAATGAGGAAGTTGCTGAACCATTGCAATGACTGGTTAGTACAACTGGGAATTTCTAGATAAAGGATTGGTTAAAAGTGGTTCTATTATACTACTTTAAGGGAGATGATAAGTTTCTATTATGATTATCAGAGTCATTTAAAAGAAATAACTTATGTCCCACTTTAGTTTGTGACACTAGCTACATTTAGCTTACTTACATGACTTACATGGTTTTGTGTGCACAGAGATAGCCAAGATATTTAACATCTTTTCATATGCTTTTCTGTCATTTGTATGCCATCTTTGGAGAGAAATGTCTAGTCAAAGCCTTTACCAATTTTAATAGCGTCAATTGCTTTTTATTGTTGAATTATAAGAATTAGATTTATATCTGTATATTAACACCTATCACATATATATGATTCACAAATATTGTCTCCCAGTCTTTTCACTGCTGGTCATGTGCCTTGACACACAGAAGTGTTAGGCTTGTGGTAGTTTTATTTAGACAAATAGTTTCTTGTTTTATACTTACTTACTTCTCCTGTGAGGTTGAGTTATTTCAGAGTTTACACTGAAGTCACATTTTACCCAAATGTTGGGTTCTAAAAATTAAGGCAAAAGTATACTAATTTGTTCTATTGTATGCCAGTCTGTTTTTTAAAATGTTGATTACTGCGTAAATTGATCTCACAACCCACTAATGGATCATAACCCATAGTTTGAAAACACTATCTTGAATCATCCATTAAATATTAATAAATGGGATCATACAGTGTGTACCCTTTTATGGTTAGAACAAACATCCATTTTGTACAATCATCCACTTATTACATTTATTAGAAATTTATTCTTTTTTGTTATGAATACTTATATATATATTTATATATGCATACCTGTATAATGGCAGCATTATTTATACTAGCCAAGAGGTGGAAGCAACCCAAATATTCATTCATAAATATAGTTATAAATATATATAAACAAATATAGATCTATCTACATACATACTTATATATAGTTATTTATATATTTACCTGATGGTGAATGTTTGGGATTTTCCAAGGAAAATATTTAATAGAAATAACCTTATAACATAAATATGAAAATTACTATTAAGAATGGATTATATAGGCCTTGATATTACTGACTTATTTCCATAATGCACTTAGCACATTCTTTTAAAAAAAAAAAAGGATTTATTTTGCATAGAAGAGGAACTGGGGTGCAGGCCTGAGGTACAGTGGGGGTGGGGGGGTGAGGGGATTCACTAGAAAGAATGAGAAACAGAACAGGAGGATCTACTAAAATATACTGCTAGCAGTTAGCACATTCTGATCCACTAGTTTATTTGAGATAATCGGGTAATTAGATTCTTCTAATCCTAACTCCTGGGGTAAATATATTTATAAGCATTACTTTATGTGTGTGGTAAGACATAACTGCAGAGCTGGGGGTGGGGACAGTGGCCTGCTCCTCTGAGATTGCTGCTCTGCTGTCCCTGCAGGGCACTGGGGGTGGGGGGGAGGTACCCTCCTCTCCCTTAGCTGCTAGTAGAACCTGCTCCCCTAGCAACTTCGTGAAATTGATCAAATGCCAGGATTCCGAGCTTACTGTCCTCGGTAGAACCTCCAGCATGTGAGCAGAGGCTGAGTGTAAAAGGGAGACCCCAGCCTCTTATCTACACTGGCTTGGAGCTTATCCTCTGCCACAGAGTTGGGAAGGATAATAAATGTTGATTACTTGCTCTCTCTGGGGACACAAGGCAGTCTTCGCTGGAAGCTAGAGGAGAGCAGCTTTTTTCCTCCTGAGCTAGTGGGGAAAGGAGCTGTGGTGGTGACTCAAGTGCAGCAGATGCTATTTGGTCTCACCAACATTTAGTGTATGTGTGCCCTTAGGACAATTTTCATAGATTTTTAAATGTGTGGTTTTTTAATTTTTAAATTTTTTTAGAAGATTTATTTATTTATGCATACAAGAATTGGGGTACAGGCCAGAGTTGTGGAGGGTGAGAGGATTCACAGAGTGGGGAACAGAGCAGGCAGATTGACTGAAATACACTGCTGAGGGGAGTAGCAGGTGAGTCAGGAGAGGTCTGCTGCGCCATGTGGGTAGCTCCCTGGTGAGGGATCAAACTCATGCTGCAGTGGCAGCAGATAGCTTCATAGGTTGCGTCTTAACCCCTAGAGCCATGAGGGGAGGCCCTCATGTGTGGTTTTTTTCAAAAGAATTTTCATCAGTCATGAATGGGGAGTGGGTCCCCAGAGGTCCTCATGCCACAATTCTGGAAGTGTCTTTCAGCAAATGCTTTTGTACTTTGTTCCTTCATTAAATATTATATATCCTGGAAATCACTTCCTATCAGTTCAGAGAGATCTTCTCATTCTTTTTTACAAAGGCAAAATATGTCACTGTATGGCTGTATCAGAGTTTATTCAAACAATGGTTTATGTAGGGGAATTTAGGTTGTTTCCAATATATTGCAATTACAACAGCACTGCAGTGACTACCTTGTCCACAAGTAGCTTTCGATTGGTGGAGGTGTGTAGTCAGGTGAGAGTCCTCTAGGGACGTTGCTGGGGCTAAAGGGAAGTACTTACAGATATTGTCAGGTATCACCAAATTCCCCTCCAAAAGGAGTGTGCCACTTTGGTTTCTACCAGCTGCGTTTCCCTGCAGACTTACCTACAGCATGTACTGTTATCTCTAAAAAAAAAAATTTAAGTATAAATTCTTGTATGATTTGCTAGTTTTATTTATTTATTTTTAAAGATTTATTTTATTTATTTATGCATACAAGAACTGGGGTGTAGCCAGAAGTGCGGGGCATGAGAGGATTCACCAGAGACAGAGTGGGGAGCAGAAAAGGCAGATGTATTGAAATACACTGCTGAGGGGTACAGCGGGAGAGACAGGAGAGGTCTGCTGTGCCATGTGGGTCATCTCCCTGGCCAGGGATTGAACTCATGCTCAAGTGGCTGGCAACAGCTTTATAGTGCTGAGATTTTACCCACCAGGGAGGCCTGATATATATTGTCTTCATCTGTTTCTATGTTGCAAATAATTTCCCCCAGTTTTTCACTGATCTTTTTACTTTATGGTATTTTTGTTATTCAAAAGTTTTTTTTGATATAGTCAAATTTGCCAATTGTTTAATGGTTCTTGAGTACTAGTTTGAAAGCATTTCCTAATACTCAGGTTAAGGAGGAATTTACCAATATTTCCTTCTACTACTTATATGATTTCTGTTCTTTCTTCTTTTTCCATTTACATCTTTGACCAGTTTGGAGTTTATTCCTGTGTATGGGGTACGGTGTGGTATAATTTTATCTTTTTTCCAAATGTCTATTTAGTTGCTGCAGTACCATATATTTATCCTAGTGATATTGGATGCCACTTTTAGCATATATAAATTTCTATATCTGCTAGGATCTATTTCTGGAATTTCTACTTGATTCCAACAGCCAGTTAGTCAATTTATGCATCAGTACCATTTGTCTTCTTTATACAAGTTCTATTGCATGTTTTAATGTCCGTCAGGCTTAGGACTTGATTGTAATTTGTGTTGTTTTGGGGTTTTTTTGGGCTATTCTCGCATGTTTGTTTTTCTACATGAATTTTAGTATCCATTGTTTATATTCTTATTGGGATTATATTAATTTTTACAAATTAACTTCGAACTGAAATCTTTATGATGAGTTGTCTGATACTAAAACAGAGAATTTTCATTTGATTGAGTTTATTTTTGTATTTTTCTGAAATATTATAATTTTTACACGAGATTTTTACATTTCTTGTCAAATGTACTTTTACGTACCTAATCTTATTTGTTGGAATTGTCAGTGGAATTTTCTTTACCACTGTATCCTCAATTGGTTATTGTTAATACATAATGAAGTCTATTGATTTCTTGCTGTTAAATAATTAATTTATTTATTTATTAAAGATTTATTTATTTATTTATTTATACAAGCACTGGGTACAGTCAGAAGCGCGGGAGGGTGAGAGAATTCACCAGAGCCAGAGCGGGGAGCAGAGCAGGCAGAAGGACCGAAGTACACTGCTGAGGGGAGCAGCGGGCGGCAGGAATGGTCTGCGCACCATGTGGGACCCTCCTGCCGTGGCCGGGGAGCAGCCGGGGATCGAACCAGCGCTGCAGAGGCTGCGGGCAGCTTCGCAACCCAGCGCGCTCAACCGCTGCGCCACCAGGGAGGCCCTCTTGCTGTTAATTTTATATCTTGCTAACTTCCAGAATTCTTTCATTGTCAGAGTTAGCTTTATCATTGATTCACCAGGCTTTATCAGGTATACTATCATCTCATCTTCATGTTTAGACACTTTAGCTTTTTCTTTACCAATTCTCCTGTCTCTAATGCATTTTTCCTCATCTAAATACAATGATGAGTGTAGTAGAGATAGCAGGCATTCTTATTTTGCTCCAAATCTTAGCACAAATGCTTCTAGTTAGTAAATGTTGGCTTTAGAACGATAAGAATGCTTCCATCAGTTCCTATTTCTTTTTTTATCAGGAGTAAATGTTGAAATGTATTAAAGTGTTTTTCAGTATCTATGGAAATATTCACATGATTTTCCCCCTTCGATCTATTAATATGGCATATCTTATTAGTATTTTTGATGATATTGAGCTAATCTTTCCTTCCATGATTAAATTACCATTTGATCATGGTTCATTATTTGTTTAATGTAGTGTCAGTTTCTGCTCCCTACTTAGCACTTTTGCAAAAATATTCATAAGTGATACTGGCTTTGTAGTTTTTGTGCTAATTTTTTGTATTTTCAGCATCAGGTTTAGGTATCACAGTTATGTATGCATTGCAAAAATTTAGAGATTTTCCATGCTCTGAAAAATTTATAGACTAATTATTGTGTCTGGTACTTATAGTGGGGTTAGATACTCAATAATTGTCCCTAAGTTCCATGAAATTGATCACTTTAAACTTTACACCTCAGCAGAGTCAATTTGGGAAATCTGCTTCCCTAGAAAGCATATATATATATATATATATATATATAGAGAGAGAGAGAGAGAGAGAGAGAGAGAGAGAGAGAGCACCTAGATTTGAAAATTTATTTTTATTAGTTTAGTTTCATAAATTAATCTCTTATGACTTTTAAAATTTCTTATTTCCATGGTTATATGTCTCTCTTTTTTTATTTTGTGTTTGTTCTTTTGGTCTTCTTGAACAAATTATCTAGTTTTGTCTATTTGGTTAATTTATTTAGGGAGTCAGGATTTTGATTTATTTATTAGATCTTCAGCTTTTCTATTCCCTGCCTCATTAATTTCCATTTTTATCTTTATTACTACCTACCCTGTATTTTCTTTTACTTTACTTTGTTGTTCTTATTTTTTCCCTAAGTTTTTGAGCTAGGAATTTAATTAATTTATTTTCATCTTTTCTTTTTAACGGATGTGTTTAGCACTGTGAAATTTCTTTGATCATCGTTTTAATATATCCCATAGATTCTGATATGTAGCATTTTCACTTATCATTATATTTTCAAAATTCCATAATTTCAGTTTGATTTCCTCTTTAACAGAAATTGAGATGTAAAGAACCTGTAACATTGTGTTTGTTTCAAGTGCACAAAATAATGACTTATGTATGTGCTGTGAAATGATCACCACAGTAAGTTTAGTTAGCATCCAACAGCACACATAGCTAAAAATAATTCTGTTGTTGCAGCATTTCCTCTTAAACTGAAAATTTATTTGATATAAGGTTTTATAATTCCCAGATGTCAGGATTCTTCCCAAATTTTTACTAATAATTTCTAGTGATCGGAGAGTATTGTTTCTTAAAATGTCCACCTGAACTTATTGACGTTTTTCACATTTGACCTAATATATGATCAATGTTTAAAAATAATGTTTGAGGGCCTCCCCGGTGGCGCAGCGGTTGAGCGCTGGGCTGCGAAGCTGCGCGCAGCTTCTGTGACGCCGGTTGGATCCCCGGCTGCTCCCCGGCCACCGGAGGAGGGTCCCACATGGCGCGCAGACCCCTCCTGCCGCCCGCTGCTCCCCTCAGCAGTGTACTTCGGTCCTTCTGCCTGCTCTGCTCCCCGATCTGGCTCTGGTGAATTCTCTCACCCTCCCGCGCTTCTGACTGTACCCAGTGCATATATAAACAAAACAAAAAAAAACAAACAAATAAATAAAAAAAAAAACAAAAACAAAAACAAAAAAAATAAAAATAATGTTTGATGTATTTTTTATCTTTATTACTACACTAAAATATTTTTTGTTGTATTTAGGGTGGAAAGTTTGACATATATCTAAAAGATCATCACTTTTAGTGGCCTCCTATGTAACAATAAACTTTTTCTTCTTTCCTCTTTCCTTTTCTCACTTTTTAGTTTCATTATTTCTGCTTATCTCAACATAAACACTTGTGTATTGATCTTCTACCCTTACCCTCACCTTTGCTTAAGACTTTGATCTAAAGTTATCCATATTAATACACTGATTATTAGTCCTTTAGTTAATTTTTTTCAAGTCATCCCTTGGTTGGATGCAGCTTAATTACTAATAGATTCCGCTAAATCACCCCTATAAACTTACTAGACAAGTAGACAGGATCTAGACTGGTACCTGGGGCCAAGGTGAGACTTTAATTTCATACATGGTGAACATTTGCATTAGAGTCACTTGAAAAATCTGTTAAAACAGTTTGTACGGGGGCCTAATCCCAAGAGCTTCTCATTCAGTAGGTCTTGGGTAGGGTCAGACAAATTGCATTTCTTACTACTTCGTAGGAGATGCTGCTCCTGAAGATTTCAGGACCACATCTGGAAAACCTCTGCTTCAAGATGCCAGACTTAATAGAACTTGATGTCTTTCTCACCAGATTTTTCACCATCTTCATTAGTGGCAGCCCATGGCTCCTCATCTCCTCTGTGAAAATTTATTTTTTTATTTATTTTTTAATTTTTTAAAAAGATTTATTTATTTATACAAGCACTGGGTACTGTTGGAAGTGTGGGAGGGTGAGAGAATTCACCAGAGTGGGGAGCAGAGCGACGAAGTACACTGCTGAAAGGAGCAGCGGGCGGCAGGAGAGGTCTGCGCTCCAGGTGGGACCCTCCTCCGGTGGCCGGGGAGCAGCTGGGGATTGAACCAGCGCTGCAGAGGCTGCGGGAAGCTTCGCAACCCAGCGCTCAACCGCTGCACCACCGGGGAGGCCTTCCTCTGTGAAAATTTGAGGACAGTTCAGGTAGCTTTTGCCTGAGCCTGAGCCAAGTACTTGTGCTCAGGATTTCTCCTCACATGTCTCTGGGTGCTGAACTGGCACAGAGGAAGCTGCGCTCAGGAGAGCAGTGTTGTCACCTATGCTGCTTTTTCTTGTCATCCACATAGTCATCTCCACAATTATTAAGGATGGCCATTTGGTCCAGGTCAACATCTAGCTTCTAGAAGTTCTAAATGACCACACCTAGCAGGACGGCCAAGGTGCCCTGAAGTGAGGCAAGGCTCCTGATATTAAGGCTGAAGGGGAAAAGAACTTTCTAGTTCACATTCTAGAATTTCTCAGACAGGTGAGGCCACAGGCTGCTGAAGGAATCAGCAGAGAATGTGCCAGAGAATCCAGAGACTTTGGAGAAATGGAGTGTGTTCTAAGGGAGATAATGTAGTCTGTGGCTCAGCACAGGTTGCCTTTCTCTACCAGGTCCTGGATCCACCTTCCTGCCCAAAGACACTCCTCTCCAAGAGATAATTCTCCACAAGGTGGTTTCCAGGTCTTGGGAACCAGGTGTGTTTGGTGTTCTTAGCTCTTACACTGGTCTTCATCTTCCAGATGGAAAGACTTGTTTTAAGGTTGCTATCATTGTCCATAACAACACTGCTGATGCCACTCCCATGGAAGTTGGATGGGACATGACAGTGCTGCTCTGCCGACGCGATGGGATTCTATCAGAGAGCTGCTTGAAGACCAAGGTACAGGATGAATGAGTTAGAGGCTACAACTCAACAGCTCAATTGACATTTCCCACATTCTTCAAGATGTTCTGCCGATGAGTTATATCAGGAGATTCTACTTCTCCCATCTGCAGTTCTTTACACTGTTGACAAGCTTTTCATGAGAAAAAGGTTCATTGAGGACTGAAGTGTGGATATGCTTGGCTTTGGAGCTTTCATTATCTTGGATCTCATGAACCATTTCCAAGCGCTCTACACTCTTATGTGCTTGCCCTCCAGTTGCATAGTTTATATCTCACTTCCCACTGGGCATCTTGAGAAGCCCCTACAGGCTTTATTTATTTATTTATTTTAAAGATTTATTTATTTATTTATACAAGCACTGGGTACAGTCAGAAGCGTGGGTACAGTTAGAAGTGTGGGAGGGTGAGAGAATTCACCGGAGCCAGAACTGAGAGCAGAACAGGCAGATAGATGGAGGACACTGCTGAGGGGAGCAGCGGGCATGGCAGGAGAGGTCTGCGTGCCATTGGGACACTCGCCGGTGGCCGGGGATCGAACCAGCACTGCAGAGGCTGCTGGCAGCTTCGCAGCCCAGTGCTCAACTGCTGCGCCACTGGGGAGGCCCACCTAAAGGCTTTAAAGCACTAATTTGGAATGACCTATTTCTAGAAAATATTTAAAGTGGAAGGCCCTTCCAATACACACACTAAAATTATTTCCTCTCTCATACAAATGAGGAGGCTGAGTTTAAAAACTGAATTAAAATTGTCTGACTTTTTGGATGTTGGAGAATTGTGATTTAACAGGCCTGAAAAAGACCTGGTCATAGAATATGAAGCTCCTTATTATCACAAGCTGAGCAGTGCACAGTGCCACCTAGTGTTTAGCTTGTACCAGAGGGTGCAAGAAGTTGCAAGATATGTTATAACCTTGAACCCGCTGGGCCACCAGCAAGTAAAAGCCACTGGGAATGATCTATAACAAGGCCCAGTGGCAACTGTCATACATTGATGTCTTCTCTGAATTTTGAGATCTTGCCTGTCTTAGTTTACAGATTCATTTTCTGTACCATAAAGACAACCAGGTTGAACTTGAATTTCCCCTACTGGACAATGTTGCTTTGTGTGTATCAAAATCCCCTCTTACGTCTTCCCCTGAAACTTCCTCTTCTTTCTGTACTTGCAAGTAAAGAAGAAAAAAAAGGAAAAGCTTTATTTTGAGATAAAAATTTTGTTTTTAGTTAATTTGTGCTGTTGGAGAGTGCTTAGGCATAAGATTCGTTTGGCAGAAGTGTAAGTTGCACACAGACTGCAAAATGAGCTTCTAAAGCAAGCAGCATGCTCAGGGAACAATATAAGAACATCACTTTTTTTTTCCATTTTAATTTCCCTTCCCCCTTGAATTAATGGTGTGAAAACCACATCATAGAATATTTGGAAAGGGAGAGGAGGCGCATTACACTGTGAGTGGGCTTCCCTCTGACCTCATTCGGGTGTTATCTTCTGTAGCTGGTGATAAAATATCATTTGTTTGGAAATACAGTCAACTAGCAAAAAGCGTAAGGTGTGAAAGTGCAATTGTCTAATGGATTATTTTAAACGGGTCCACCAATTAATTATCAGCAATATTTTCCATTTTTTGCCCATCTGACGGGCAATAATGATAGCTGGTTGTTTAAGTGTCTAATTTTAGTACTTCCTCTATGCATGATCTTTTCATAAGTTAATTGACTATATTATTTCTATTAATTTTTATTTCTATTCTTCGCTCATTTTTTTCTCAGTTTATATATCTTATTTGTTTGAAGGAGTTATTGATGTATCAATAATATTCACACTTTGTCATGTCATGCATATTTTCCTGCTAGTTTATTTGTTTATCTTTTAGCTTTGTTTATAGTATTTTAAAACCTATGTGGTTTAATTCATCAATTTTCCCTTTATTTCTTCTACATTTCAATCTTTCTTAAAATGGCCAACTCTATCCTGAAATTAAACATGTTTTATTTTATCCTATATTAATAGTTCTATTTTTTTATATATGCCTCTTTGGTGTCTGTGAATTTTTTTGTTGCTTACAGTGTGAGACAAAGTCCGAACTTAATTTTCTTCCAGACGGAGAGCTACTCTCACTCCCCACCATTTTCAGAGAGAGCATAAAGTGCCACAACCTCCTTGGAAAGCAATCTGGCCGCACCTTCGTCTATTTAAAATGAACATACTTTTAAAGAAACGGCCAACAAAACTAAACATTAGCTTTTTGAAAAGGTAAACAAAATTGGCAAACACTTTGCTAGTCTAAGAAAAAAGAAAATAGACTCAAACAAATAAAATTAGAAATCAAGATGGAGGGGGCCTCCCTGATGGCGCAAGGGGTCAAGCACTGCACTATGAAGCAATCCACAGCCTCTGCAGCACGAGTTTGATCCCCGGCAGGCCTAGGAGCAACCCACACAGCACAGCAGACCTCTCCTGACTCGCCTGCTGCTCCCCTCAGCAGTTTATTTCAGTCAATCCGTCTGTTCTGCTCCCCACTCTGTCTCTGGTGAATCCTCTCACCCCCCACATCTCTGGCCTGTACCTCAGCTCTTGTATGCATAAATAAATAAATCTAAAAAAAAAAAAAGAAAGAAAGAAATCAAGACGGAGACATTCCAACTAATACCACAGAAATAAAAAGGATTATAAGAGGCCACTAGGAGCAATTATATACTCAAAAAGTGGATAGCCTGGAAGAAATGGATAATTTCATAGAAACATAAAACCTACAGAGACTTTGTCATGGAGAAGCAGAAAATCCAAACAGATCTGTAGTGAGGAGACTGAATCAGTAACCAAAAACCTCTCCACGAAAGAAGACCTGTATAGATGAATTTACTGGTGAATACTGATCCCTCTCAAAACTCTTCAAAAAAACACTGAAGAGGAGGGGTCTTTAAAAAAATTTTTTTAATTTTATTTTTAATTTTTTTTGGTTTTATTTTTATTATTTATTTTTTACATCCTTGTTCATTTTCACACAATATTTTCTTCCCCCACCCCCGCCAGGTGTAGGCCCCTCAGAATTTCCTTCATGAATGCACCCATGTACCATCACCACAGTGCCCTGTGCTCTCCCTCCTTCCTTTTTTTTTTTTTATATATAGAGGCATGTTTTTATTTATTTATTTGTTTGTTTGTTTGTTTTGTTTGTACATGCACTGGGTACAGTCAGAAGCGCGGGAGGGTGAGAGAATTTACCAGAGCCAGAGCGGGGAGCAGAGCAGGCAGAAGGACCGAAGTACACTGCTGAGGGGAGCAGCGGGCGGCAGGAGAGGTCTGCGCGCCATGTGGGACCCTCCTCCGGTGGCCGGGGAGCAGCCGGGGATCGAACCAGCTCTGCAAGAGGCCATGGGCAGCCGCGCAACCCAGCGCTCAACCGCTACCAGGGAGGCCCTCCCTCCCTCCTTTTGATCCTTCCCCCTCCTCTTCCCCTGCAGGATGTCTCTGGTTTATAACTGATAGTGAAGGACAGGCACTAATTCGTCTCTGAATGTTTGGTAGAATTCATTTGTAAACCCATCAGGTCCTGGGCTTTTGTTTTTGGGGAGGTTTTTGATTACCATTTCAATTTCGCTGCTTGTAATTGGTCTGTTTAGGTGTCTATTTCTTCTTCTTCTTTTTTTTTTTTTTTTAAATTGCTAGTTTTTCTTTTCTTTCTTTTTTTTTTTTAAAAGATTTATTTATTTATTTATACAAGCACTTATACAGTGAGAAGCGCTGGAGGGTGAGAGAATTCACCAGAGCCAGAGCGGGGAGCAGAGCAGGCAGAAGGACCGAAGTACACTGCTGAGGGGAGCAGGAGTGGGTGGCAGGAGAGGTCTGCGCGCCATGCGGGACCCTCGCCGGCGGCTGGGGATGGAACCGGTGTTGCAGAGGCTGCAGGCAGCTTCGCAGCCCAGCCCTCAACCGCTGCGCCACCAGGGGAGGCCCGGTGTCTATTTCTTCTTTATCTAGCTTTGGGTGATTGTAGGGTTGTAGGAATTTGTCCATCTCCTTTAGATTGTTGAACTTGTTTCCATATAACTGTTCATAGTAGTTACTGATTATTCTTTTGATTTCTGCTGTGTCCGTTGTGATTTCTCTTCTTTCATTTATGATCCTGTTTATTTGTGCTTTCTCCCTTTTTTCCTTTGTGAGCCTGGCTAGGGGTTTGTCTATTTTATTGATTTTTTCAAAGAACCAGCTCTTGGTTTCATTGATCTTTTGGATTGTTTTTTTTTTAGTTTCAATTTCATTTATTTCTGCTTTGGTTTTTATTATTTCTTTTCTTCTACTGGTTTTGGGTTTTTTTTTGTTGTTCTTTTTCTGCAGAGAGCTGATGAGACTCAACAACAACAAAGAAAATAATCCAGTCAAAAAATGGGCAGAAGAGCTAAAAAGAAACTTCTCTGAAGAGGAAATGCAAATGGCCAACAGGCATATGAAAAAATGTTCAACATCACTTGTAATCAGGGAAATGCAAATCAAAACTACCATGAGATACCATCTTACACCAGTGAGAATGGCACATATTGAAAAAACTAGCAACAACAAATGTTGGCGAGGATGTGGAGAAAAAGGAACTCTTCTGCACTGCTGGTGGGAGTGCAAACTGGTCCAACCACTATGGAGAGCTGTGTGGAGATTTCTGGACCTACTAAACATAGAGCTTCCATATGATCCAGCAATTCCACTCCTAGGGATTTACCCAAAGGACACAGAAACATCAATTTCAAAGAACACCTGCACCCCTATGTTTATAGCAGCACTGTTTACAATAGCTAAGCTTTGGAAACAACCCAAACGCCCAAAAATAGATGACTGGATGAAGAAGATGTGGTACATATACACCATGGAATATTACTCAGCATTCAAAAAAGATAAACACATGCAATTTGCAGCAACATGGATGGCGCTGGAAGGGATCATGCTCAGCAAAATAAGCCAGAAAGAAAAAGAAAAATACCGGACGGTCTCACTCACAGCAGGAATCTAGAAAACTTAAATAAGGAACCAGGAAAATGAATAACTATAAGAAAGTGAAAATCAAAATCAACAAAAAACTATGAACCAGAGACACTTTTTTGGGGAGGGGCCGGGAGGGGAGGGATTGGGGTCAGAATGGGGGGGTTGCAATTGTATAGGGAATATAAAAATAAAATTTATTATTTAAAAAAATATAATTGATAGTGTTTTGTTATGTTTTGTATTGTTACAGTTTTTTTTTACATTGATGTCTTATTTGGTTCCCAAGGAGGGGTCTTTAAGACTCATTTTATGAGGTTATCACTGCCCTGATATCAAATCTAGACAAGGACATTACAATAAAACTATAGGTTAATACTCCTGATGAATAAAAATGTAAAAAAATGACAACAAATACTAGCAAACTAAATCCAACAGCACTTAAAAGGACCATGTATCATGATCAAGTGGGATTTATTCCTCAAATGCAAGGTTGGTTCAACACACAAAAAACAATACAATACACCTTTCTAGGATAAAGAATAAAAATCACATGACCATCTTTTATGGATGCAGAAAATGCATTTGACAAAATTCAACATCCTTTCATGACAAAAACTCTCAACAAACTAGGAATGGAAGGAAAGCACTTTTATATAATAAAGGCTATATATGAAAAATATATATTTCACTCAACTGTGAAAAATTGAAAGCGTGTCCTCTAAGACTAGAAACAAGGAAAGGATTCCCAATCTTTCCATTTCTCTTCAATGTGATACTGAAAGTCCCAGCCAAAGCAATTAGTCAAGGAAAAGAAATAAAAGGCATCCAGATAAGAGGAAAAAGTTAAATTTTGTGAGGATAGATCTCATGTTGTGTTCTTACTACAATAAAACAAAATAAAAATTAATAAATAAAATGCACCTGCCCTTTGATCCTACAATCCTAATTTATGATAGTAAATGGATTTTTTTAAATTTATGGTAGTTAATGGATCTTTGTTATGTAGTAGTAGGTACTGTGCTAAGTGCTTTGCTTTGATTATATTATTTCAGTTTCTCTATTAATATGTCCATGTTGCTGAAGAGAAAATCAAGGCAGACGTATATCAGCCAAAAATTGCACAACTACTGAATGGCAACAGCCATATATTTTTTTCGATTTATGTAATTTCAGTGTTTGTTTCAATATTAATCTCTATAAATGAAAGGACTTGAAGATGGGCTAAGGAAGGTAGCAGTGGGCAGCCTTTTCTTATGTACAAATTACTTTGAAATCACCAGATGTGTCTAATCTTTCCCATTTTTCAATTCTTCACTCCAAAATTTCTCTGGAGCTCTCACACATGTCCTTCTAAGTTTATTTCTTTTCTTTTTTTTAAAGATTTATTTATTTATTTATACAAGAGCTAGGGCACAGGCCAGAGGCCAGGAGGGTGAGAGAAACCACCAGAGACAGAGCGGGAAGCAGAACAGGTAGAAGGACCGAACGCACTGCTGAGGGGAGGGACAGGAGAGGTCCGCTGCGCCATGTGGGAATCTCCCTGGCCAGCTGGAATTGAACCCGAGCTGCAGAGGCTGCGGACAGCTCCACAGCGCTGTGCTCAACCTGCTGTGCCACCAGGAGGCCCTCTTTTATTTCTTTCTGTAACCTGTTTTTGAGGTTACATTGGTTTACAACACTATATATGATTTAGAGGAATAAGTCTACACCTCCTCAGATGTGTTATCACACCATACTCAGTACCAAAGCACCCATAGTCCTTCACTGTAGGCCAAAGAGTACAACCGTCTCCATTCCACACCCTCCCCTTCTAGTATCCTCAAGTTTGCAGCCATATTTCTAGGGTTTGTTTTGGTTTAGTTTTGTTACTTTACATTCTGCATGTGAGTGTAATCTGATACTTGTCTGTCTCCTGACTTACTTAGCACAATCCCCTCCAGTTCCATCCACCTTGTTATAAATGTCAAGCTTCCATCTCTTTTGATGACGGGCTAGTATACCATATATATATATATATATATATATATATATATATATATATTATATATATATATATATATATATATATATATATATATACACAACATCTTTATCCATTCAGCTGTCATTAGGCACTTAAGTTGCTTCCATACAAGGCGCTGCAGTGGACATAAGAGTGCATATATTCCTTCGAATTAGTGTTTTTGAATTCTTTGGATAAATAGCAAGGAGTGGGATTGTTGGATCATATAGTAGATCTATTTTTAATATTTGGAAGAACTTATGTACTGTTTTCCATGGAGACAGGACTAATTTACATTTCCACCAACAGTGTATCAGGATTTCTTTTTTCCAAACCCTCACCAACACTCTTTATTTTTCTGTCCTGACATGGGCCATTCTCACAGATGTGAGGTGGTATCTCGCTGTGGTTTTGATTTGCATTTCTCTGATGATAAATGATGCTGAACATTTTTTCATGTTCCTGTTGGCCATCTGTATGTCCTCTTTCTTTGGAGAAGTGTCTGTTTAACTCTTCTGCCCATTTCTTGATTGGGTGATTTGTTTTCTTTTTGTGGAGTTATGTGAGTTGTTTGTAGATTTTGGTGGATATTCGCCCCTTGTCTGATATATAATGTGCAACTTTTTTCTCCCATTTGATAAGATGCTGTTTCATTTTAATGATAGTTCCTTTTGCTGTGCAGAAACATTTTAGTTTCCATTGCATCACTTGCTTATTTTTGCTTTCGTTTCCCTTGCTGTTGGAGTCGAATCCCAAAAGACATCCCTGAAGTCAATGTTGTGGAGATTTTTGCCTACATAATGCTCAACAGTCACTTATCTTTTATATGAATCAATTTCCTCATCTGTATAACAAGGGTAATGCTCGCTCTCTCCTATCCTAGGATTGATTTGAGAATTGAAGACCGCTATACATTTACAACCTGTTAATGGCACATCACATGAAAAATTTTCATAAATTTCATCATCAGATGACCTAGTTGACACCTTAGCCTTGAGAAACCAGAGCGCCAATGCTAGAAAAAGGTGAGATTTCAATGCCTGTGCTACTCACCACACTCATAAACTGGTGCTTCCAGCAACCTCCTTTCACATACGTAAATGTGACACCAACATCCTTCCCAATTCTGTTGTACTTTCCCCCACCCGGTGGACCCTGATAACTCCTCAGCCAAAGAAAAACCCAACAGATTACCTTGGCTTGTTTTTCAGGTCAGAGCTAATTTTTGAGTCTCTTTGATCCTGGATAAGAAAAGAATTGCTGTCCATTTCATAGTTAGGCTCATAGCCAGTATTCCCACATTTCTATGACACAGTCAATGTGTGGTTTCCCACCAGCCTCTGCATCAACTGGGAATTTGTTAGAAACACAAAGTCTCATATTTCATCCTAGACCTATGGAATTAGAAACCCTGTGGCTAGGAGAGCCAATCAGTTTGTGGTTTAATTATTTCTCTGGGTGATTCTGATGCAGGCTAAAGTTTGAGAACCACTGCCATAATATATACTTTTAAATTGTACACATCAACTGTCTGTTTACTAATTAGTGGCAGATGAAATATCTTCTAATTGATGGCCTTTTCTGGAATTATTGCCAGAAATATTTTCTAGTCTTAAAGAAGACTACTTTGATTTTTAGTATTTTGGAGTGCTATTTTGGAAAATTAAAGTTGTAATTTACAAAATAATGCACCGGTCTTAGAAATTTGAAGAATCCAAAAATTCCTTCTGAGTCACCTTCCTTACACTTAGGAGACTGATTTGCCCTTTTGCCAATTTGTATTACACAAATACAAAGTTGCATTACAAAGTGATTATTGAGTTAAGAAAAATAAGATAATGTCTCTATGAGTTAAAACTAACCACTGATTTTCAAGTTTAGTAGTATTCTTTCCCCATGTTTACTACTTAGGATGTCATTTGTTCACTTAACAGAGTAATCCAGATTGAGAGACAAAACTTCAATTTGGAAGTTTCTGTTTGGCTTGTGAAGAAAAAGTCAGGTTTTTAGCATTTGCCCCAGTGTCGGCCTGGGGTAGTGACCCTGCTGAGCAAAGGGCTGGTCTGAATCCTCACACATGTGGAACAGCACAGTTTAATGCTCAGTTGAACAACAGGATTCAGTAAAATTGTCAGTGGGGTAAACATGGATTTATCAGTCCTCCATTTTCCCTCCTGTCACATTCAGGCTGAGCTCAGAGAGCAGAAGTGAGACCATCACCGAGACCTGAACTTTCCAGGGAGCACCCACCCCCTTCTTCGACTTTGACACGTGTGCACATTTGTGTGGTAAACCTGATTGTTTTTTAAGATTTATTATTTATTTATTTATACATATAAGAACTGGGGTGTAGGCCAGAGTGTGGAGGGTGAGAGAATTCACCAGAGACAGAGTGGGGAGCAGAACAGGTGGATCCACTGAAACAGCTATGATAAAATGATGATTTTTCTAATTGTGAAGGAATAAAAGAATGATAATATAAACAATGATGAACTGCCTTTACAAATTGCTCTAGCAAGTCCTCCTCGGTGGCGCAGCGGGTTGAGCATGGTGCTGTGAAGGCGTCCACATTCTCTGCAGCACGGGTTCGATTCCCAGCCCACCAGGGAGATTCCCACATAGTGCAGCAGACCTCTCCTGTCCTCAGAAGTGCTTTCGGTCTGTTTGCCTGTTCTGCTCCCCACTTTGTTTCTTGTGAATCCTCTAACCTTCCCGCTCCTCTGGCCCATACCCCAGCTATTATAAAAATAAAAAATAAATCTTTAAAAAATAAATAAATTGCTTCAGCAGATAAACATTTTATGCATTATCTCATTTAATCCTTATAAGACCCAGAGCATTTAGTAACATTTCCAGTGGTATCAGGTTTTTATAGATTGGAAGAGGGCTTAGAAGGTCTGTGCAGTCTGCTCAGTCACCCAGTCCACCAAAGCAAACATGAGAATGGGGGATTTGAACTCATGTACTCCTTGCTCTCTTTACCTTCTCACATGAGTCAGTATATAATAAGGAAAGGTTGAACTGCTAGAACTCAGTTAAAATTAAGAATATAAACCCACAAGACCTACAAAGAAGGAAAAGATTGGAGAAAGGAGAATATAAAAGAATAACTTCTAATCTCTATGAAATATGTAAATGAGAGCACCAAGAAGTCAGTTACAAATAGGCAAGGACACAGACAATATACAAAGAAAAAAATGTAAATTTGAAATAAGCAGAAAACATTTTACCAGTCTTGGTCCAACCACTATGGAGAGCTGTGTGGAGATTTCTTGACCTACTAAACATAAAGCTTCCATATATACGATCCAGCAATTCCACTCCTAGGTATTTACCCAAAGGACACACAAATATTAATTCCAAAGAGCACCTGTACCCCTATGTTTATAGCATCACTGTTTACAATAGCTGAGCTTTGGAAACAAACCAACTGCCCAAAAATAGATGACTGGATCAAGAAGATGTGGTACATATACACCATGGAATATAACTCAGCATTCAAAAAAGATAAACACATGCAATTTGCAGCAACATGGATGGCGCTGGAAGGGATCATGCTCAGCGAAATAAGCCAGAAAGAAAAAGAAAAATACCGGATGGTCTCACTCATAGCAGGAATCCAGAAAACTTAAATAAGGGACCAGGAAAATGAATAACTACAAGAAAGTGAAAATCAAAATCAACAAAAAACTATGAACCAGAGACCCTTTATGGAGGGTGGGGGGCAGGGAGGGGAGGAATTGGGGTCAAAATAAGGGTGTTGCAATTGTATGGGGAATATAAAAATAAAATTTATTTAAAAAAAACAAAAAGAAAACATTTTACCAGTCTTGTAATCCAGGTAGTTAGTAAACTGTTGTCCAAATTAATACCAGCCAATAAACAGGAGTTGACACGGCAGATAGGGAGCCACGGGAGTGATGCACCAGCAAACCTTGCTGGACAAATAATAACAAAGTACAATTTGCATCCATAAATTTGGAACACTGTTTTTAAACACACAAAATCCAATATACATGAGGCTATGGAGAAATATTCATTACTGGTGGCTTTGTAAATTGATAGAATTGTATTGTGAACCATTTAATAATCTATATTAAAGCTAATAGAAATGTAAATTCCTCTTCCCCCATTCCACATATTCCCAGGAGCTTACTTTCAGAAAATAATCTGATAGAAAGGGAGTCTTAATTGTTTAAAAATATTTTATAACAAATTTTCCCCAGCAAAAAAAAAGTGGAAATGTCTTCAATGTTCAACACTAGAGAAATGGTTGTCAATTATGGCATCTCTACAGGATGAAATTATACTGTTTTTCAAGATAACATTCATGATGAGAAAACTACTTATGAAACAACATCAAATGAGAAGGAGTAGAACACAAATTTATATGTATGTACATCTGATGAAATAACATCAACAGCAAACAGAACACAAATTTGTATGCACATAAACTGTGATTACAGCTCTCTGAGAGCCGTGCATATGCAACAGGGAGGAAAAGTTCTTTTCAAAAGCTGGAGCAGAAATCTTCAGAAAGTGACCTTCGCTTTGCTGAATACTTTAGTAGAATCTCATGGTGGTAGCATTATAGGGCTCAGGGATAGCCTCGGTTAGAGTAAGACACATTTTTGATAAAGAAAGACAAAATTTTAATTTCCTGAAGCACACACAGGTGGGCTGGAATGGAGAGAAACTAGTGAGATGAAGAATCCATCTTCAGAGGAGAGATCAGAGAAAGAAACGGGAGCAAAAGGATGGGAATTTGGAAACTTCAAAAAAGAAATGACCCAAGAAAATGTTTTAAGAAGAAACCAGAGACAGAAGCACAGGAAGGAATTAAGGAAGGGCAAGAAACAAAAATAAAAGTGTCCCCAGAAGCTGATGAATTTGGCATACACAGGAAGCTCTGCAGACAAAGAATTAAATGAGTTATGCAGATAAAGAGTAGGAGATAAAGAACTGAGGACATCTACTATGTTACAGTAGTAGAATATAATGGAAGGTTTTCAATTTAATTTGTTTTTATTTATTCAACTGTTCCTGGGACATCACCAGATTCTCTTGATCAGGTAACATCATAGAAATTTTGCCCATCTAGGGCCTCCCCTGGTGGCGCAATGGTTGAACGCTGGGCTGCGAGGCACGGGTTGGTTCCCCGGCCACCGGTGAGGGTCCCACAAAAAAAAAAAAAAAAAAAGAAGAACGAATTTTAGTATGTCCTGTCTCTGCTTTTTTTTTTTTCTTTCTTTCTTTTTTTAAACATATGCTTTGTAGCCATATACTCTCTTTGCAGACTTTGGTTCTTACAGATTTTTCCATGCTTTTATCCCCCACTTCCCAGCACACCATTCACTCAACCTAGTGAGTACTGTAACAAGCTCAGAAATAAATCTCAGTTATATTCCAACTTTTTGTGACTAAATTGTTATTTTATTTCAGAAGAAAAAGGTATGAGTTACAGGGTTGGCATAATTGGCACTTCATCTATAAGAAAAAATTATTTCATATTCAGTACAAAAATAAAATACAAAGGGACCAAAGGTACAAAAATCTAAAAGAGAAACTTTTTGAAGGTAATGTAGGAAACCATCAAACCTTGGAAGCAGGGGTGGAGATTGTCTTCAGCAAGGTACAATTCCAAAACCACAAAGTTTATTTCTATGAAACAAATTATAGACAAAGAGTCAGTGGATAGTGCTGGACTAGGGAATGGGCTGCACACATATCAGAGACGAAGGATCAATTTCTCTAGTGTTTGACAAGTTCTTGCCAACTGGTAGGGAAAGACACATGCCAAGTACATCATGGGGAGCAGACACTGCTGGTTTTTCTGTCTGTTCCCTGGACGCATTCTCCACTGTCTTTCCGGTGCCCTGGGGGGCTACCCCCATGGACGATGTCACCTTGGATCCTTGCTGGCTGGCATGTCTATCAGATTTGGCCAAGTGTATGAAACTGCAGGAGATTGGAGGGCTGAAAGTAGAAAAGCAGAGTGTTTCCCCTGTCTTGCGATATGTCTCTGGCAAAGCTGTGCTTCTACCTCAGCGGCAACTTACAGGACAACTTTTCCTCCCTGTTCAGGATTCTGGGCTCCCTGGTCACAGTAGTTCCCTGTCTTGTCCCGTCAGGCGTGGGAGGCAGCAACAGCTTCCTGCTGTTTTGTTTCTGAGTGTCTCAACAGCTTCTCACCTTTTATTTACCCCCTTAGCCCTGCAGCAGCAATGCCCCAGCTCTGTAAGGAGTGCCTTTACATTCTCCTCATTTGAACTATCTGGGGGTGAATTCTGTCTCCTGCTGGGATCCTAATGGATACAGATATGAACAAACAATACAAGTGGAGAAAATGCAAATCATCAATAAAGACATGACAATACCTTCAACCTCTCTGTACCCAGAGAAATTCAAATCCAAGTTACAATCAGATAGAATTTCTCATCCATTCACATGAGCAAAAAATAAGATCATTAATGATAATACGATGCAATGGGAACTCTCATTCATGGCTAGTGAATACATAACATCATTGCAGCCTTTGGGGGAAGTAATCTCGCAATGCATATAAAATAAAAAATGCACATATTCTCTGATTAATTTTGGGCCATTCATCCTACAGAAACAACAGCTCTAAGAAACATGCCTCCATTGGCAAACATGCTTATTAAAGAAATTTTATGGGTACAAAAAAGATGAACTTTACTGGAAGGTCCACCAATATAGGAACCGTTGAATGCACTATAACTACACAATGAAGTATTAGGCAGATAGTAAACCAAATTGGTTCTATATCTATTGACTTGGAGGGGCTTTATTAAATAAGCAAAGGAGAGAGCATTCCATATAGTCTCTGTGCGAGAAATTGCTGAATACCCTCTAGGGTCTGTTCTCCTTTTCCTTTGGTAATAAAACCTCCAACTTTCACCAGGCATAACCAACCAGCTAAAGAAATTATTTCCAAGACTCCTTCACAGTTACGTGTGTTCAGGGTTCTAAATTATGGCCAAAGGGATAGGATTATGACTGATATGAGCACTTTTGAGAGTCTGTTCTTAAAGGAAAAGAGTGTCTTGGGGAGGAGGAGGAGGAAGAGGGATCAGAGGGAGGGAGGGAGGCGCACAGGGGACTGAGGTGATGGTGCACAGGTGCATTGGTGAAGGAAATTCTATGGGGACTACACCTGACGGTGGGTGGGGGGAAGAAAATATTGTTTAAAATGAACAATGATGTAAAAAAATAAATTTAAAAAAAATGAAAAAAAAAAAAAGGAAAAGAGTATCTTTCTGCCCCCCACCCTTTCCCCTTCCTGTTAACTGGAACATACAGTGTGAAGGATCCTGAAAGGGGTGATAAAGGGGGAGCGGCAAGATAGAAGGAGCTATTTTCCAAGGTAAATTCAGAGAACAGAACCACCTCACCAATTTTGGATCACCCACCTCAAGTCTATTAGGGGAGGAAAAAAGTTGAACTTCTTGTTTAGGTCACAGATACATGGGACTTTTACAGGAGTGGAATCTGAGCTGTAACCCAGAACAATTTTAATTTTTGTAAAAAAATTAGTAAAAGTCTTGCATATATGTGTGTATGGAGCTTAGAGAAAAATGTGGAAAGATGCACGCCAACCTGTCAACCTGTTAACCTGGGTTACCTGCTTACCTGGGGGTGGGGAGGGAGGTTAGAATGGAATTGAGGTTAATGTTCTGTCTCCACTGGAGGACATAATATTCTTACAGTTGTGTTTTAGGCGAGGATATTCACTCAACTTAAATGAAATTAAGGGGAGCTTTAGTTCATGGATCCAGAGAGGTCGCATAGAGTTTAAAACCAGGAACCCAAGTTCAGCTTAAGGAAACTGGAAAGTGGCCAGGAACAATTTGGGTCTCTGCTTCCCTCTGAGGGCTTCTCCAGCTTTCTCCGTTCTGCACATTTGCTGTTTGCCCAAAGCCCAGAAGTAGTTGCACCCTGGCAATGTCTGGATCAGTGGTTCTCAAAGAATGGTCCCTGGGCCGGTAGCATCAAATAACCTGGGAATTTGTCAGTAATGCAATATTTGGGATCCTGTCTCAGACCTACCGAATCAGAAACTCTGGTTTCAGCAACTCTGAGGTCAAGCAACCTTATTTAATAAGTCCTTTAGGTGATTCTCAAGCCAAGTTAGAAAACTAGTGATCTAGGTAATATTCCAGCTCTAATACTCACACTCAATTGGCAATAGGTGTGGCTTAATTTAAGAAAAGAGACTTTTTCTTTTCTATTCTTTCTCCCTCCCCCTCCTGTTTTATCCCCCTCCTCCTTCATAACACAAATGATTGGTGACTGACTGGCTAATAGAGTGGATCTGATCTGATGTCCATCCAGAGTATTTCAGTCATTCTTTGCAAAAGGGCAGGTTCACAGCTGAACTTTCCTTGTTGCTGTACATTTAGAAAGCACCATTTTTTCCTATTATGAATGTTATTAATGAATGTCTACACACACATACACACCATGTCATAGAATCAGAAAGTATGAACAATTTTATTTTTTATCACCTTGTAGCATATTTCACTTCTATTAGCAGCATGGGACTGTACCAATTCACAGGATCAAATATTTTCATTAATTTATTTTTGATTTTTTGACTAAACAGCATTATTTTAGGGGCCTCCCTGGTGGTGCAAGGGTTAAGACGCAACCTATGAAGCAATCTGCAGCCACTGCTGCATGAGTTCAATTCCTGGCCAGCCAGGGAGCTACCCACATGGTGCAGCCAACCTCTCCTGACTCGCCCGCTGCTCCCCTTAGCAGTGTACTTCAGTCAGTCCGCCTGTTCTGTTCCCTGTTCTGCCTCTAGTGAGTGCTCTCACCCCCCATACCTCTGACCTGTACCCCAGTGCTTGTATGCATAAATAAATCTTTAAAAAAAACCCAGCATTATTTTAAAAGCAAAAATAATGACTACCATTTTTTAATTAAACACAAGGGAGAGGGAACACGTGACAAGTGTCAAATGACAGGCACTGCCCATGTTGTGAGAGGCGATTTGTGGCAAGCACACAGTTCAAGGAAAGGAAGGGTTGAGGGAGTTGCTGAGCATGACAAAGGCAGGGGTGGGGGAAGAGCACAGGCGAAGAGTGTGTGAGATGTCAGTGTGTGAGATGTCAGTGTGTGAGATGTCAGTGTGTGAGATGTCAGTGTGTGGGATGTTAGTGTGTGAGATGTCAGTGTGTGAGAAGTCAGTGTTGGGAGATGCCTCTCCCCTCAGGCCATGTAAAAGGCCTATGAAACGGTGTCTACAGGAATCTCAAGATGTCTGGTAGCTCACAGGTTAAAAACTGCAAGTCTGTTTGCTTTGTAGGTGTATAACTTGCTTACTTAAAAAACAATTGGAGGAAGGATATTTTTACAAGTGTTCAGTAACTCTTTTCTTCCAGGGAAAAATACAGAGGATGAAGGCAGGAAAAAGAGGAAAAGAGGGAGATGATTTTAACCTTTTATAGTTGATAAAGTTATTGTATTTGACCACCAATTTAACTCCGTACAAATAGAGATGGGGAGACCAGGTCTACTTGCTGGAGCAAGTAAGGGTCCAGAATCCAAGGCAACCATGTAGGTTAATACAGTGGTGCCCGTGTTCAGAATGCAGTTACTTTAATTTGCATTTCTTTGATTACGAGCAATTATGAGCCTTTTTATATATGTGTTTAGTATTAATTACCCTAATGCAAATTGTCTGTTCATTTCCTTTGTCTGTTTACCAACTGGGTTCTTTATTCTTTTTCAAAGCTAAGATGAGAACTTTCTATTAATCTTTTGTCATATTTTTAATAAATATATTTTAATCTGATAGTATTTTAATTTTATTTAATCATCAAGGCATGGAAATTAAAAATTTTATATATCTGAATATCTGGCTTTAATGATTATTTTCTATTACTTTTGGAGTTAATAAAGTTACCAATCTTATAGATCTGATAAATGCTCCATTTGCACTTTTGATTTTATTTAACATAATTTTTATATTTACTAAGTCAATACATCTGAAGCATCTTTTTGCATTATGTTGTAAGATATGGATCTGATTTAATTTCCTCCCCAAATTACTGTCTAATTATTCCAACACCATTCATTAAAGAAACTGTCCTCACCTCAGAGTTTTAAAAAGCACACACTATCATATAATGAATTTATATTTAGCTGAGTCTATTTTTGGATTTTCTGTTTTGTTCACTGCTGTATGTTGCATTTCTTTTTCTTTTTGCCAGTACTCCATTATAGTCTCTCCTGCTTTTCTTTTCTTTTCTTTCTTTTTTTTTTTTTTAGAGATTTATTTATTTATGCATACAAGAACTGGGGTATAGGCCAGAGGTGAGGGGGGTGAGAGGATTCACTAAAGACAGAGTGGGGAGCAGAACAGGAAGACTGACCGAAATACACTGCTGAGGGGAGCAGCAGGTTAGACATGAGAGGTCTGCTGCGCCATGTGGGTAGTTCTCTGGCCAGCCAGGGATCAAATTCATGCTGCAGAGGCTGCGATAGCTTCACAGTGCTGTGCTCAACCCCTTGCGCCACCAGGGAGGACGTCTCCTGCTTTTTGTATGTAACCCATTCATTTGTAAGAGTAATTTTCCAGGGGACTCGAGGCAAAATCCTATCATAAACATTTGGGTACTTGTGGCTGTTACTTTTAATATATAACACATCTGTGTTAATACTACATACATTTAACAGGTAAAATCATTAATTCTATTAGTATAAAAGTAACATTGGGACAAAGCCCTCTCTGTGGTCTGTCCACTATTGTGGTATAGTCCCTTTCTGCTGAATGGCCCACAGAATAGGGACAAGAAAGGGAGGATGTGAGCCTTGCTCTCCCCTACTAACTAGCCCTCTTTGTCCTCCATAGGAAATCACTACCACATGGAACAGACTCATTCCGTGTAGCAAAGATGCTCATGGGCAAAACTTAGTTTTCATTTCCACCTCCATCCTTTCCCTACTAGTATAAGGTTAGCTGGGGAGTGAAGCTTGCAAAGCAAAGTTGATATTTATCAAGAGAAATTAAACCATTGCTTGCTTATTTATCACCATCCATTGGACCTTTTACACTTATAACTGCTGCTACGGTAATCTTTCTTACCAATTCGAATGGTTCTTTGTTGATTCTCTTGAGTTTTCTAAGAATAAAGTTATAGCTCTAGCAGCTAGATTTTTTCCTTTCCTATATTGTCTCTCATATACTCAAAACATGATTGCTTTGCATATCACACTAGAGCAAAAAGCTCTCAATTTCATCAGTTACAAAGAAATTATGAAACAGTACCTCTATGTATTTTCCCTTTATTGAAGTAAAATTCATAGGTAATGTAAACTACCTAATATCATGAGGTTTAGACCATCAGTATTATGACCATAAAGTAATTTAGGGCGAAATAAAGGAAAACCATTTTATAATAAGATAATATTATTTCAATATGTCAAATATATTAAGAGACATAAGAAGTCATCCAGTTCTTCATTCTATGAACATTACCACTGGAAATATAACAAGGACAAATTTAGATTGATACAGGAATATTATATGGCCTATTCAAATATCTACAGTGATGCTACAGATAACAAAATATTTCTAAATGGTCAACAACCCTGTAAAGTCTGGATAAAACAAAATACAATTCTCCCTCATATTTTGTCATAGTTTCATTCCTGGAAATCTTTTGATGTATTTTAAATTCTTACAAAAAATTCTTGTGAGGGACTACTCTGGTGGCGCAGGCGGTTGAGCACCGCGCTGTGAAGCTGTCCGCAGCCTCTGCAGTGCCGGTTTGATACTGGCCTGCTGGCAAGGGTCCCACATGGTGCAGCAGACCTCTCCTGTCTGGCCCGCTGCTCCCCTCAGCAGTGTATTTCAGTCAGTCTGCCTGTTCTGTTCCCCACTCTGTCTCTGGTGAATCCTCTCACTCTCCTGTGAATCTGGCCTGTACCCCGGTTCTTGTATGTATAAATAAATAAATAAATAAATAAATAAATAAATAAATAAATCTTTAAAAAAACAAAAACAAAAAACTGCTTGTTTTATGTGTAAAATGGAGTAGGACATGAGAACGTTGTATGGGATATGGAGCAATTTTTTTGTTTGTGGAATTGTTCCTTGGATTGCAAATATCCAGGATCACTGGCTTTACCCAATGCTTGCTATCATTGCACCTCTGAGCAAATTTGGTCACCTCTGGTCACCAAAAATTTGGTCACCTCTGGTGACCAAATAGATGCCTATCTTGTTGCAGTGCATTTCCTGGGTGGCACCTACCTCCTGGTTGAGTCCCCATAATCAGTTTAGAAGGATCTTCTAGTACAATTTCGAGTCACAGATGTCAGTAGGCACTTGTAAATGAAATGCTTGTTTCGCTGTGAGACTACTAATCTTAAACGGCCTGTTCGGCCACCATTTTTTTTTACCTGCAGTTTTGCATTCCTATACGAGGTAAGAACTGCTCGGTCAATTAGTCAGAGCCAAACCTTACAAGGTGCCTTTCAAATCAACCAAGAGCTTAAAGTTTGATCGCTCTGTGAAGGTTATGCATCACAAGGTATGCATCATGAGGTAAGACCGGAACAGAACGACCACCCCAGGGGCTGAGGACAGATGCATAAACGTACTACTGACTTGTTCATCAAGGGGTACTGTTAGGGGGAAAGGATGTCCTGAGCTAATTCCATACAGGCTTTGTGAACTCCACCCCCACTCCAAACCAAAGCCATCAAGACATTGGAAAGACAAATCTCATCACCACCAAAGGGAAGGTTGCTGGGCCCTGAGGGTGGAGTTAAGCAGCCAGGTTGGGTATAAAAACCAGATATGTGGGCATTGGGGACTCTCTCTCGCTGCCTCCTGGCTTCATAGTTCGTGACTCGCGGCCGGCTCTCAGTGCCATTTGGGATTCCAGATCGGCAGATCAGGTAGCACGCATTTAAAACTTTATCTCCCACTTTTCTCCCTGAGTAGTATATTTCCTCATTTGCCCTTCCCTTGTACATAAACCTTTTATTAACCTTTTGTGTGTGCCTGCAGTAGAGTATTAAAAAGTCCTTTTTAAGAGCCCGGGTGAGGACCCACAGTCAGGCAACCCATTTTGTATTGGGGCTGCCCTGTAATGGTTCCACCGAGAATACCCAGGGGGCTGAGGACCAATGTATTGCAGGGACCCCAGAAACTGATCAGTGGAAAGCCTTATTGATAAGATTGAAACTGTGGCTGGGGAGGTAGAGCCTGATCTCAATTACAATACCAAGTCATCAAGCAGATGAGAAGTGCCTGGAGGGCAGACTCACAACCCCTGATACTATAGATGACAGACCATATTTTCTAGTTTCACTCCTCCTTTTTCTCTTTGTCTTCCTTCCTCTCACAACTGATGCTTTAAAATTATTCTATCAATAAAAAGGCCAGGACCTTGTTCTTCAGGAGCACCCTGCATTATGTAGCCTGCTCCACAACTCTCATTTCTTTATCAGTGTAGTGTTGCCCGATGCAACATTTCACCATTACATAAACTCTTCACTCTTGGTTTCTGGTAGTTAACCTTTTATCAGGTCAAGAACCATTTCTGTTACTACCTTCTTTTCTTTTTTGTTTGTTTCTGGAATGAGAGTCTTGACTTTTATTAAACATCTTCTTAGCATTTATTGAGATAATTGTAAGGGCAGGACTGGACACTGAGCAGGTTTTCTGATCCAGCAGACCGGGTAAAGGAGGAGTCAGAGTCCTCAGTGTTTTTTTGCAGGTCTTTTATTGGGATTTACCTGGTACACAGCAGGCAGAGGTGCTGGGGGGCTGGGAGGCTGGTAGTCCTCCCAGCCCCCAGTAAATCCTCACTCTATCTGGGCTCTCGGGTGATCTCTGCTTCTGCTTCTTTGCTTCTCTCTCGGCTTCTCTTCAGTTTCTACTCCGCTTCTACTGGCGTCCCCATGACACCGCCCTTAAAAACCCAGTCTTAACTCAGGTTAATCCCATCTACCTATGCCCACACCTTATTCCAGGTGCCCGCCATCAGGCATGCATTCAGGACTGCAAGGATCCATCATCTATCCTGATGGCGGGAGGGCAGAAAAGCCTGACATTTTTTCTTTACCTTACAATAATCCTGGGTTATATGCCTTTACTTAAAGAATGTTTTATAGGGCCTCCTTGGTGGTGCAAGGGGTTAAGACTCAACCTACGGGGCTGTCTACAGCCACTGCAGCACAAGTTTGAACCCCTGGCCAGTCAGGGAGCAACCCACAAGGCGCAGCAGACCACTCCTGACTTGCCTGCTGCTCCCCTCAGCAATGTACTTTGGTCAGTCTGCCTGTTCTGTTCCCTGTTCTGCCTCTGGTGAGTCCTTTCACCCCCCACACCTCTGGCCTGTACCCCAGTTCTTGTATGCATAAATAAATAAATCTTTAAAAAAATAAAGAATGCTTTATAGTAACAACTTTTTAAATGTTTATTACCTGGTTTTAATGCAAATCATGATAAATTAAAATATCTGGGAAGTCAAAACTTTTTGGTTTCATTTACATTTCACGTTTTTCTTTAATATTTTTTCTACATATTTTTAACGCACAATAATTTGTGTACAATGAAATATATTCATTTAAAGGATGCATTTTGATTAATTTTGACACATTGATTTGCCCATATAATCACACGATAGTTTAGATGTAGAATATTTCCATCAGTTCTCCCATGCCCTTAATGGTCAATCCCCCTCTACCTCTAGTCCCGGGCAACTATGGATCTGCTTTCTATCACTATAGATTAAATTGATTTTCTTAGCATTTCATATCAATGGAACCATACAGGATAAACTCTGAATCTGACTTCTATCATTTAACATTTTTGAAATTCATTCATGTTTTGTGTTTATCAAGTTTATTCCTTTTGACTGCTGATTAGTATTCCATTGTAAGAAGCTGTCACAATTTTTTTATCTAAAGAACATTTGGGCAGTCTCCAGCTCAAGATATTATAAATAAAGGTGGCATGAACTTTCATGTATATGTCACTGTGTGAATATGAGAGTTTTCATTTAATAGCTGGCTCATATGATGTTTGTTTAACTCTATAGGAATTTCCAAACTTTTTTTGCAGAATGTTTTTATCAGTTTACATTCCGGTGGCCCACTGATCATGGTGGGAGTAGAAAGGTCCAGAATTAAAGCCTAATTCTTGCTCTCATGCAGGTCTTTATCCCCAGGAAGAGCCTGGTCTTCCTCCGCCCCCTCCCAATTGCTGCCTATCTATGGGTAAAAGTGGATGCCTGAGTTGGAGGGAGGAGTTGGAAGGGGGCATAGGGATGTGGGGCCACCACTCTAGTATGCTGAGTAGCCCCCTTTAGGGACATAGTCTGGGCAGGACAGTGGCATCTGTCTTTTCAGACCATGGTCAATGACCCCAAATTCTAACCCTTAGGATATGATTCAGCAAATGCTGAACAAAGGAAAATATGAAAAGACCATCGAAAGGGGAAGTGGACAGAAAAGGCCCACTGTCACGTGAGTGAATGAACTTTTGTGCTCGTCTTTTATAGGACGGGAATCCTTGGCTACTTTCTATTTTCATTATTTGTCAGAGAAATGTGCCTTGAGTCTTACATTCTGTCCCATAGTCCTTTGCATTACATCCCCAGCAAAGAGGAACCAAACTTTTTGTTATCAAAAGGTCCAGGCAGTAAATATTCACATAAAACTAATTTAAAGTTAACACAGTTCCATATATAGAGATTCGCCAAGTCTACAGGGTTTGAGTTTTCCAGCTGTGAGACAAATTGGCCAAGAGCAGGCTGTGACAGTTGGATACCAGGAGTTCTCATGGGGCATTTGTAGGCAGCTTTGGGTCTGTCTTTAATAAGTCACCCCAGTGACTTCCTGCTGTCAATTCCTTCATAGATGGCCTCAGCTGCAGAGAGCTGCCTTGTCCAAAGGCATGCTCTTCCCAGGCTGGCCCACTGATCATGGTGGGAGTAGAAAGGTCCAGGCTTTTGGGATCAGCATGACTTGGGGCAATTCAGATGGACCATTTAACTGAAACTCTGGTGGAGTTGGCCAGTATCTTGACCTGTTCCTCCGCCCACTCACTCCTGCCCCCCCTTCCACAGATGTTACTCCCCAGGGCATTCCCTAGTAATAGAGCCCACTAAAACCCATCTCAGAGTCTGCTTCCTGGGCAACACAGCAGGGACATTAACATAGTGAAAAAAGCAAGCTCACCCTGTGTGAGCTTATATGTGTAACAAATGGATACACACTCCCAAATGCATAAAAAATTTGTAGAACCAGACAGAAGGTACTGTTTATAATGGTCACCTCCAGGGACTATGACTAGGGTCTTTTGGGAAAGGGCTGGTGTTACTTTATATTCTTTACCATAACCATGAATTACTTTTTCTTTTACAATGTAAAAAATCCTTCAATTTTAGAGCAATGTTGGATTGCAATATAAGTAGTTGTCATAGCTACCATTTGGGGAGCACCTTCTTAATGGCTTTAGCATACTTTGTATAATCCTTGTGGCAATGCAGGGAGGTGGGTGTCATTATCATCTCACTTTAAGTTGAGGAAAGTGAGGTCCAGAGTGCCAAGAGACGGGTCCAGGATCATCTGTCCCCAAGTAGTGGAGCTGCAGTAGATGCAGACTCTGACACTGTGTGTTCTGAGCAGGCAGCGTGGCGTCACATGGTAGGAAGAACGCATGCTGGTAGATAAGACTAGGCTTCTGATTCTATTGTTATTATTTATTTATTTATATTAATTGTTTTAACTGAGGCATTTATATTAATTAATTTTTAATATTGGAGTACCCTCTTCAGGTATTACTACCATAATGCATCCATTATCTATTCACCCATATTCCACTATTGAGCCATTTATTGTCTCTGTGATGCACTTATCTCATCTGTAAAAACCCCAAAGTCACTTTGGTGTAGGAAGACCAAAAGACTGTGAAGTTGGACAGCTGTGTTGCATGACTGTGTGATTTTTAAGAAATTACTTAATCTCGCTGAGCCTCATTTTTCTATCCTACAAAATAGAGAAAATGGACTTTAAGACTCAGGGTGATTATGAGAGTTCATAAGATAATATTATTACACTTAATGTATTCTAGACAATCAAGAAATAGTTCGCTCCTCTTTGAGAAGTAATGCTTGGTCCTTGGGGAAAAGCAAAACTCTTCATAGTTTTAGAATAAATAAAAGGACCAGCTAAGGGACAAGATGCAGTCATTGATGATAAGATTGTACATGAACATTTACTGAAGTGAAAGATGTTCAAGACATATTAGTAAGTGCAGAAAGCAAGGAATAAAACAGTTGGTGCAATATAATCACTTACTTGTGTGTAAATGGAGAGGAAGATAATAGTACTTACCTTGTGGGGGTGTTAGAGGGATTTAATTAATATATGCAAAGAGTTTAGCAGTATACCTGGAGTGTGTAGCTGCCATACAGCATCATCATTATTATTATCATCACTTCTTTTAATATTTAGTTCCACAATTCTAACCCCTGGGAGTCAGATGGGTTTTGGAATTCAGAATTTTTCAGATTTGATAAAAGTACGTAGTTATGAACCACCCACACCCCAAGTGTGTGAGGTGACAATTTATAGTCAAACCCATTAAAATTTCTCCTGTGAAGCATGAATATTCACACTAAGTGGGATCACTGAAGAGTAGAAAATAACACCACATTGGTTTGGGCCAATTTGTGTGGTCAAATAAATCTGCAGCAAACATAGAAAATAAAAAACAAAAACGAACTTGCATTTCCAGGGGTTTTCACTTTCTACAATTGTTGATGAGGGATGATGGACCAGTCTTCCTCATGACTTCAGGAAAGCTGGGAAACACTGCATTGTCACAGCGTGACTGTGAGCTGATCAAATTGCAACTGTCTTTCAGCTTTGCTTTTGGACTCTTTTCTTTTTAAATTTTTTGGCAGTGAGTATTCATAACTTTTGCCTATAGTTTCTTGAATTTTTTTTTTTTAAAGCACAGAGGAATATTACACTGCTCCATGGCCTCAAAATCTTAGTCAGCACCAGTTCTCAATTCTCATTTTTGCCTGAAGAAACTAATTTTTCTGGGGGAAGAAGGAAAAACTGAGGAGACAGAGTGGGGTTTTCAAGTGCTTTCTTGGATCTTTAAACTAGTTCCCGGCAGCAGTTAAAATCTAGTCAGATAAAGCCCTTTAGAACCTTAACTAGGGCTTGCCCTACCTACTCCGTCTTGACAAGTATGTTTAATTATATATATATATATATATATTAAAGATTTATTTATTCATGCATACAAGAACTGGAGTACAGGCCAAAGGTGCAGAGGGTGAGAGGATTCACCAGAGACAGAGCGGGGAACAGAACAGGCAAACTGACGAAATACACTGCTGAGGGGAGCAGCGGGCCAGACAGGAGAGGTCTGCTGCGCCATGTGGGCTCCCTCACTGGCCAGCTGGGATCGAACCGGTGCTGCAGAGGTTGCGGAGAGCGTCACAGCACGGTGCTCAACTGCCTGTGCCACCAGGGGAGGCCCTGTTTAATTTTATATTAAAAAGTAAAGCAACAACAACTGCAAAGGAAAGAGGGGGAATGTGGGGAAAGTAGGGGACAAGTGTGTGGACAGTGTCAGTGAAATGAAAGAAAAGGAACAGGGTTCTCTTGAATGATTCCCCCCCACCCCCCACCCTCCATCCTCCTCCCCCATGCCCACCCTAACCCCTCAGGGCCTGCCTGTCGGGCATGGGAGAGCAGGGGTTCAGGGGGCAAAGAAACAGGGAGACAGTGAGGGAGAAGCGGAGCAATGAAATGTTTCTAGAGCCAGGAAGATGTCTTGAGCAAAACTGTGGTGAGCAAAGCAGGGAGAGGCAGCTGGTGGAGGCTGGCTTCGTGGCTCAGATGAGGTGCAGGGCCAAGAAGGGGAAGTGAAGTGTCCATGTCGAAAGATCTGTGGGACGCCCTGCTGAGTTGACAGGCAGTGAAACAGGGGCCCTTTTCTGCTCAGCTGTTTGGGTGCTTGAAAAATGTGGGGAGGGAAATTACAAACTCAGAAGGAAATTTCAATGCTCATATCTAGTCTCTTGTAGTAGCTGAGAGTTTCTTAGAATGATAAAAAAAAAAAAAACAGGAACATTTAAAAGGTTATACGTATATATGATTTTTATATATTATATAATAGAATAGTATAATACTGCATTGGCTGACTATTGAGGGACTTCCTCCAGAAAGTTGGCCAGACTTGAACAGGGAAATGGCTCTAAGTCAACGGGAATCACAAAAGAAGTGGGGGAGAAGGACTTGTAGAAAGTCTAAATAGAAATAGAGCTTTTGATTAGGCCAGACATGTATGGACTTCAAGGACATTGAAAGGTAGAAAGTGCCAGATAAGGAAGACATCATGTATCCACTAAATAACTGCCCCCAAGTCACTTGACCTGAACTCTGCCTTCAGGACTCAGGTCCAAGCACTAGTGGAGGGAGGTGGGGAAGATCTCTGCTCTAAGAAATGAAAGAAGATTTGAATAAATAGAGAAATACTCCTTATTTTTGGATAGAAAGGCTAATATTGTTTAAAATGCCAATTCTTCCCAACTGGATATATAGATAAAATTCAATCTGAACTGATGTCCCCACAAATTATTTTGTGGATATCAACAAGCTGATCATTAATATATAGAAAGACATCAAAGTCAACTTGATTTTGAAGAACAAAGACTGACACTACTTGACCTTAAGATTTACTATAAAGCTAAAGTCATGAGACAGAGTGGTGCTGACCAAAAAATAGACAAATAGTTCAATGGAACAGAGTACAGACATGAACCCCACACAAATATAGTCAACTGAGAGAAAACGACATGAACCCCACACAAATATAG
This sequence comes from Talpa occidentalis, assembly GCF_014898055.3. NCBI lineage: Eukaryota > Metazoa > Chordata > Mammalia > Eulipotyphla > Talpidae > Talpa > Talpa occidentalis. The sequence goes on from NW_023605194.1 coordinate 23,540,058, forward strand.
TCAAAGAGAGAAAATGATTCAAAGGTGAGAAAGTGATTCAATGCAGAAACGGTAGTCTTTTTTTAAAAAAATTATTATTTATGTATACAAAAGCTGGGGTGTAGGCCAGAGGTGTATTGCAGGGGGTATGTGGGGGAGGTGAGAGGATCCACCAGAGACAGAGTGGAGAGTAGAACAGGCAGATTGACTGAAATACACTGCTGAGGGGAGCAGTAGGAGAGTAAGGAGAGGTCTGCTGTGCCATGTGGGTAGCTCCCTGGCTGGGTATTGAGCTCCTGCTGCAGTGGCTGCCCACAGCTTTATAGTGCTGAGACTTAACCCCCTTGTGCCACCAGGGAGACCCAATGAGAGTCTTTTCAAAATATGGTGCTGGAAAACTGGATATCTGTATGGAAAAAGATTAATTAAACATAGCTCTTACATGTTTCATAGAAATTAACTCAAAGTGGACATAGACTTAAAAATAAAACATAAAACTATCAAATTTCTAAAGGATAATGTAGGAAAAAATTAGCAATCTATTGATTGCTTGTGGGAATGCAAAATGGTACAGTCACTTTGGAAGACAGTTTGGCAGTTTCTTACAAATCTAAACATAATCTTGCCATACAATCCAGTAACTGTACTTCTAGTAAGCACATTCTAATTGCTTTGAAATTTGTCCACATAAAATACTCATGAATATTTATAGTAGTTTTAACCACCATTGCCAAATACTGGCAAGATAATCTTCAGTAGGTAAATGGATAAATAAATTGTGGTATATCAATACAATACAACAGAAAATTGCTCAATGATTAAAAAAAAAAAGTGACTTCTTAATGTACAAAATGACATAGGGGAAACTTAATATATACTGCTAAGTGAAAGAAGGAAGTCTGGGCCTCCCCTGGTGGTGCAGCAGTTGAGCGCTGGGCTGCGAGGCTGCCCGCAGCCTCTGCAGCGCCGGTTCAATCCCAGCGAGGGTCCCACATGGCGCGACAGACCTCTCCTGCCGCCCGCTGCTCCCCTCAGCAGTGTACTTCGGTCCTTCTGCCTGCTCTGCTCCCCGCTCTGGCTCTGGTGAATCCTCTCACCCTCCCTCACTTCTGACTGTACCCAGTGCTTGTATAAATAAATAAGTAAATCTTTAAAAAAAAAAAAAAAGGTTAAAAAAAAAAGAAAGAAAGAAGGAAGTCTGAGAATGTTGCATATTGTATGATATTTGGGAAAAGGCAATCTGTAAGGGTGGTAAAATTAGTGGCTACCAGTTCAGGGATGGTGAGGGAGAGGTGAATAATTGAAGTACAGTGGGTTTTTTGTGGGGTGAAATGATTCTATATAATACCAACATGGATTATGCATTTGTAAATATCCATAGAAATGTATGGTATAGGGAATCTTAATATAAACTATGGACTTCAGTTAATAGTAATGTATCGGGGCCTCCCTGGAGGCACAGGGTTCAAAGTCTCAGCGCTATGAAGCTATTGCCAGCCACTGCAGTACAAGTTTGATCCCTGGTCAGGGAGCTAACCTACATGGCACAGCAGACCTCTCCTGCCTCGCCTGCTGCTCCCCTCAGCAGTGTATTTTGCAGATCTGCCTGATCTGCTTCCCACTCTTCCCTCTCACCCCCCGCACCTCTGACCTACACCCCAGTTCTTGTATGCATAAATAAATAAAAATAAAATCTTAAAATAATAGTAATGTATAATTTCTAGTAATGGCTCATTAACAAATATACCACACTAGCCACTAATGCAAAATGTTAATAACAGGGAAACTGTATATATGTGCTGATGGGATATATGACAAGGTGGTATATGCAAAAGCTATGTACTATTTGCCCAGTTTTTCTATAATTTAAAACTGTTCTAATAAAATCTATTAACTCGAAGTCATAAATGTCTGAGAATAACATAAATACATTAAAAAAAGAATATGGGAGGAAAAAGGGCACATCTCATTAGATGGGACTGAGACTAACTAAATGTGCACTCAATGTCCAGCAGATGAAAGATTTAATTTCTCTGTCTCCATTTTAGCCTTTTCCCACTCTGTTTCCTGTCTGGAATAAGGGATATATGGCAGGAGCATCAGCAGCCATCTTACAACATGAAAAGTTTCTGAGGGTGAAAGGCACTGCTAAGGATGGTTGAGTGAATGATAGAAAGAACCTGGGTTTTTTTGTTTTTAAAGATTTATTTATGTATGTATACAAGAGCTGGGGTACAGGCCAGAGGTGTGGGGGGTGAGAGGATTCACTATAGACAGAGTGGGGAGCAGAACAGGCAGATGTACTGAAATACACTGCTGAGGGGAGCAACGGGAGAGTCAGGAGAGGTCTGCTGCACCATGCGGGTAGCTCCTTGGCTGGGGATGGAACTCGTGCTGCAGAGGCTGCAGATTGCTTCATAGTGCTGTGCTTAACCCCTTGTGCCACCAGGGAGGCCCCAGAACCTGGATTCTTGATGAACATGGTGTTATCATGTCAAAAGTTGCCTTTGTATAGCAGGCTTCTTTTATATGAGAGAAATATATCTATTTCTTGTTTAAGCTTCTGTTATTTATATCTACATTTTTAGCTAAACACAATTCCTACTTTACATATCAAATTATTAAACTTACTGTAATGCTATCATGATGAAATCATATGTATAACCTAAGAACTAACAATGCAAGTAGAACTTAATAAGGAGTCCAGAAACAAATTCAAATGAAATTCAATATAAATAAAGATGACATTTCATTTAGAGGGAGAAAGATGGTTTATTTAATATATGGTGCTGGCAGAACTAACTATCCATCTGGAAGAAAACATGGTTACACTTCAACCCAACATCATATGCAAAAATAAACTCCAGATGGACTAAAAGTTTAAATGTGAAAAATAAAAATATTAGATACAAATGTAAGGAATTATTTATAAAACCATAAAATAAAGAAGACCTTCTGAAGCAAAAGATAAAATCCAGAAACCCCAAGAGTCACCACCTAAAAGTAATAGTCCTATTACCTCTTAAAAATGGACAAATTTTTCTATAGCAAAAGAAACTATAAACAAAATCAAAAGACAAATGATAAACTACCAGTAAATACTTAACATATGCATAACAAAGTCCGAATGTTGCTATGTTGCTAATGTACTTTAGCTTCTACAAAACATTACCGAAAAAAGACAAGCAATCCAATTAAAAGTTGACAAAGCATATCAACAGATACATCCAGAAGAAAAGTATCAATCATTGGAGCTATGAAAAGATCCTCATCCTCACTGGTATTCAAAAAATGCAAATTAGCACAATAAAGAATATGGCATTTTGATTCATCATATTGGCAAAAATAAAAATGATTGGTGAGACTATGAACATGGGCGTGGAATATGAATTTCCATAGCCCCTCTATAAAGTATTATATCAAAATGTATTTTTAAAAAATACACATATCCCTCAATCTCACAATACTGCATTTTGTAATCTATTCTTCAGAGATACTAACACCAGGATACAAAGAAATATGTTCAAGGAAATTTATTGTATGAGGGCTTTGTAGGGTAAAATGCTACATTTTTACCTAGAGGAGACACTTTACATTTCATCTATTATATAAAGACTAACACGTGGAAACGAGCTAATTGGCACCACATTTCTGACTTGTTTCTGTGTTTTAGCATTCCCCATAAAGTGGCACCTCAGGAAACTGTTCTTCTAATGTACTTCTTTATTGTGCTGGAGATGTTAGCAGTTTTCGCTTCTGATGATAGAGGAGTAGATCCTGTTGGAACAACCCTTCCTTAAGTGTCTTGATAAACTCTGGACAGAATGAACAGAAACAGCAAGTGCATAAAGGCACCAGAGAACAGCAGACACAGGCAGGCCCTGGCAGGTGAGGCGGGGGGTGTCAACATTTAGAATTAGGGAACAGTACTGATTTTCTCAATTTTATAGATTTTTTAATTACTATTATTTGTTTGGCCAGAGGACAGGCCCAAATCCGTGTTTGTTGAGGGAGGTAAAATTCAGATAGGTGTATGCAGTCTAACTGCCCTGAAGAATCAGAGCCTGTAGCACCTGTAAAGTGAGGGGTGTTATCTGAGGAAGTGGAAAGCAGGAGAGGGGAACCCCAAACTCAGTCCAAACTCTCTTCAACTATACCTGTACAGGGCAGACCTGAACAGTTCCACCTAAAAGAACTGGACAGGGAGGTCTGCTGCTGCCACCATAGTGGAAAATGCAGAGTTTGCAATCTGAAACCTGTCAACATAACTCTGCTTTTCAGAGGCACATTGGAATCCAGCATCCCTGCAGGTGTTGTTTACAATGTCTAGGCTACAGTCTACTATTATGAGGCATCTGAAGAAATAGGAAAAGGGGGCCCATATCAAGAGAAAAGACAGTGAAGACTCACCTAAAAAGCATTGTAGCCTGGAATCAGCAGACAACAGTTTAAAAATAGTTATTACTTGAGGAAGTAAAGGAAGATGCATTCACAGTGAATGAACAAATAGAAACTATCAGCAGAGAAATAGAAACGTTAATAAAGAACCAAATGGAAATTCTAGAACTATACAGTTCACTGGTTGGGTGTAAAAACATTTTGGAGATAACAGAAGGGTCAGTGAATTTAACTATAAATCAATAGAAATTATCCAATCTGAAGAACAGAGAGGAAATAAAGACAGAAAAGAATGAATAACGACTCAAAAGGATCTGAGGGATAATATCAAAAAGTCTAATAGATGAGTTAGTGGAATCCCAGAGGGGAGGAGAAAGAGAATGAGACAGAAAAATATTTAAAGAAACAGTGACAGAAATTTACCCAAATTCAGTGAAAGCTATAAAGGAGTGTTAAGGAAACTCAGTTGATCTCAAGCAGAATAAATACAAGCAATAATAATAAGCTTATTATAGACAAACTATTGAAAACCAAAGATAGAGAGAAAATATTGCAAGCAGGCAAGCAGTCAAAGAAAAACTGATCTGTTAATACAACAGTATAGTGATTTGAATGTTGACCGATTATGAGGGGAAAAAATGTGGCTTCCATTACTGGAATAATATCATTAAAGTTCTGTAAGAAAAAAGCCAACTTAGACTTCTATTTTCAGTGAAAACATCCTTTAAGAATGAAAGCTAAAGTTTTTTAATGAAACAATAAGAGAGTTTGTTGCCAGGTAACATGTACTATAAAAGATGTTACAAGAAGTTCATCAAGTTGAAGGGAACTGAGAGCAGGTTAGAACTCAGTGTTCAAGAAGGAAAAAAGAGCATCAGATATGGAAAATATATGTAATGTGAAAGATTAATCTAAACAATTCTTTACAATAGTATGTATTAAATAATGTTTGATGAAAAATTATAACATTGTCTATGGATGTTCATATTAGGCGCATTTATAGTCATCTGTATGACAACTATTAGCAGGATAAGTGTGACGGGAGAGTAGATGATTCTAAATAGTGGCAAATTTCTCACATATTATTAGAAGGAGTAAAATGTTAGCTCTGAGAAGACTAAAAAAAAAAATTAAGAACAGACATTTAATCCCCAGAACAGCCACTGAAAATTAGTAAATAAGGTATGGCTAAATAGCCAACAAATAAATGAAAATGTAATTACTAATACATCCAAATAATGCAGGTAGTCAGGAAAGGAGACATAGAAGACCAAAATACAGATGGTACAAACAGCAAATAAATGGAAAAGTGGTAGACTAAGTTCATCCACATTAATAAATATCTTAAATATAAATAAATGAAATACACAACTGAATGACAGATATTGTCAGAATTGATAAAAAGAAAAACCTAATCCTGTGCTGTCTACCTTGGAGAAGAATTAAGATGCAGATAGGTTAGAAGTAAGATGGAAAATCATGCCATATAAGCAGTAAACATCAGAATGACAACGTGGCTATATTAGTTTCAGGTAAAGTAGATGTCAAACAAAGAGTGTCACCATATATAAAAAGTATTTATAGAGTATTTACCAGTGACAAAAGTCTCAATTCATCAGAGAAACATAGCAATCACAATGTATAGATATCTAATACTGTAGAGGTTCTGAAACATAAAAGAAAAATTGACAGGACTAAAGGAAAATTTCAAACCATGGTTGGATATTTGAACATGCAGCTCTCAGCAAATGATAGAACTAGACAAAAATTATTAGACATAAAAATCAAAATAACACTATTGGTCATCTTGCACTAATTGAGATTGTATTCAACAACACAGAACATATATTCTGTTCAAATATGCTTATTATTGCATATTCTCTAAGATAGACCATAAATTTGTCAATAAGTTAAAAAGTTTGTTAGCATACAGAGTCTGCTTTCTGACTACAATAGAACCAAAATATTGTAGAAATCAGTAATAAGTTATCTTAAAAAACCCCAAATATTTGGAAAAAATACAATTTACCAATAACGGCACAAGATGAAATGTAAAATCTGGATAGACATATATGTATAAAGGATATTGAAATAGCTAGCTAAACCTTCAAAGAGGTTTTAGGACTTGCTCACATAGACTCTTTAGAATGTTAGACCCTACAATAAAATACATTACAAAAAAGAAAGACATAGGCCGATATCTCCATGATCACAGATGCAAAAATCCTTAACCAAATACAACTACATCAGCAACATATTTAAAAAAAAATAATAATGACCAAGTAGGGCTTATCCTGGACATTCAAGTTTGGTTTAATCCTCTAGAAATTTGTGGTAGATTTATGGGAAAGAATTACAAAGTCAGGGCCTCCCTGGTGGCTCAAGGGGTTAAGCACCACACCATAAAGCAATCTGCAGCCTCTGCAGCACAAGTTTGATCCCCGGCCGGCCAGGGAGCTACCCACACAGCGCAGCAGACTGCTTATGACTCGCCCGCTTCTCCCCTCAGCAGTGTATTTCAGTCAGTCTGCCTGTGTGCTGTTCCCCATTCCCCAACTCTGTCTCTGGTGAATCCTCTCCCCTCCCCCGACCCTGCATCTCTGGCCTATACCCCCCAGCTTTTGTATGCATAAATAATCTTTTGTATGCATAAATAATCTTTAAAAAAAAAGAATTACAAAGTCAAAACATTAGATAAAGGAAAGAATTTCTATAGTTGCTCTTTCTTACTCAAGGGGAAAAAATAGGTGGTCAGATGAAGCAAACCACACCAGACTAAGAACCAGACTAAGTTCTAGTTCTGCCTCCAACTCAATGTATGACCTTAGAAACTGTCTTTTTTTTTTTTTTAAAGATTTATTTATTTATGCATACAAGAACTGGGGTGTAGGCCAGAGGTGCGGGGGGTGAGAGGATTCAGCAGAGAGAGCGGGGAATAGAACAGGCAGACTGACTGAAATACACTGCTGAGGGGAGCAGCGGGCAAGCAGGAGAGGTCTGCTGCGCCATGAGGGTATCTCCCTGGCCAGCCAGGGAGCGAACTCTTGCTGCAGTGTCTGGCAATAGCTTGATAGTACTGGTTTTTTTGTGTGTGTGTGTGTGTGGGACCCTCGCTGGTGGCCTGGGAATGAACCAGCTGCAGGCAGCCTCACAGGCTGCAGGCAGCCTCACAGCCCAGTGCTCAATCCCTGTGCCACCAGGGGAGGCCCTGATAGTACTGTCTTTAACCCCTGCACCACCAGGGAGGTCCCAGAAACTGCCTGTTTTGATTTTAATTTCTACATGTCCAATAATGACCTCTAGGTTCTTTCCCAACTCTAACATTCGAAGAGTCTATGTAAGTCCTAAAATTCTTTTCACAGCTGCCTAGACTTTCTGCATCAGCACTCCAGAAGGCAGAAGTAGAAAATGTGCAAGATATGCTTTCATGCACTACCGAGGGCACCATCTGCATGAGACTTGAAATGCTGAGGACTCAAGGGTGACTCCCCACTTGCGAGCACCCCATCTTCAGGAAGCACATTTAATTCACTCTGTAAAGGCACCCAAAATGTCACTGGGCTATGGAAACCATGAACTTTGGGCTGAGTTGGGTTGGAATCCCAGTTTTGCTACCTGCTAATTGACTCTGGAAAAATTCTCCAACTCTCTAAAACTCAGTTTCTTCTTCTGTGAAGAGGAGTTAATATCTATAATGTGGAGTTATTGTGAGGATTAACTGAGATAGTATAAGAAAGTTCATGGATTACAGTTACTACTCAATAAATGTTAGTTCCCATTCCCAAATCAAGACCTAAAGAATTAAGTTTGCCTATTTCTAGTAGGACATACCAAAAATCATGGCTCAAATAATATAAAGATGTATTTTTCTTTCATGTAAAAGAATCCAGAAGCCTGGGAAACCTGGAGCTTGCTTGGTCAGATTTTGCCCTTTCTGCTCTATTATCTTTAGTGTGTGGCTTCCCACTCATGGCCACCTCACAACATAAAAGGGCTGTGGACTTCCTGCCATCCTTTACAATTCCAGGCAGGAATTTAAAGAGAGAGAGAAAAGCAAAAAGGGTTTCTGCCAGTACTACTGAAGCATCCTATAAAGAACTTTTCTGGATGCTCTAGCCAGACTTCCACTTACATCTTATTAGCCTTCTCTAAGTTGTAAGAGGAGACAGTGAATTGGAGACTACCCCCAAATAAAACTTGTCTTCTGTTACTAAGAAACAGGGGAGAATGGATGTAGGCAACTGCGATCTCTGAGAGTCCTTTTCCCTGTCACTGGGGTTATTTTGGCTTGGGGATCATGGAGCTAGCATGGAATAGCTGGCATGGTTTCTGGATCACAGTGCCTGACAAGGGAGACAGCTGTCATGAAACCAACAGATTTGAATTCAAAATCTAGTTTTGGCATTTGTAAACCGGTGATTGCAGGTCAGGTAAATTACCTTACTGGAGCGTGTTTCTTCACCTGTGAAATGGGATGATAATAATGTTTACCTCACACCTCACAGGTTTGAGGTAAAGATTCACTAGGACTGAATAAATGAGCCTACTCTGAGCACAGTCCTCAGAGCAGACAGCCAATTACATTTGTTCCTCTGAACTTGAGGTCCTTGGTTTGGGGAGTTCCATTGCTCTAAATGACCCAAGGAGGGGGTCCTTGGGCTGTGGCAGAAACTTCGTGGGGAGTAGCTCTTGTGGTGAGTGGGGAAGGAGGTCTTACTCTTGCAAGAGGCCTAGGTTTCAGGGCTTTGTTTGCAAAGTTGCTTGTTCCTAAAAAGTTACCCACACCCACAAATAGTCTGTATTGGGTTTTACTATGCTGTCCCACTGGCCTGAAACTTTCTCAAGCAGGAAGAAAAGGTAGAAGTCTTTATAAATCCAGGGTCTTTACAAGGTGAAACCAGGCACCTGGTGCCCTGGAACTGTTTCCCTTCCCTCACGTGTGATGGCTCCTCAGCCTGTCCCACAAAACCCAGTCTTCATACTTGCACCCTGTTCACAGGAACATGCAGTTTCCTTAATCTCCTGAAAAAAGCAAGAAGCAAGCCCCTCGGATGAAGGTTGTGGGATCTTGGGCAGATTACTTAATACCAACAAGTGTATTTATAAAATGAGCAGCTTGGACTTGATGTTTTAAAAACCAAGAATACCTACTACTTGCTGGGCCCTATGGTAGGCACTGGAGATGCTGTGGTGACGGACATAGCTCTGCCCCCAAGGGACATGGCCTTATGGAATACAGACAGAAAGATGGGCAGGGAGTGGGCAATGCTGGGGGAATTTGAGGGAAGGGCCTCTGCTGAAGCTTATATTTCATGTGTAGTTACTCCTGGTAGAGCAAGGGAAACTCAGAGGTGACAGAAACCCATTGCCCTGCTCCCTGCAATGGGATTCCTTGGTCATATTCGCTTATTCAAATACTTTTCAAGCTTATTCTGTTGGAGCTGGCTCCAAGTGCTGGAAGTCCCATGGTGAAAAAGATAGACTTAGATCTTGCCTTTGAGGGGCTTAGAGTTGAATGGTGGATTCACAAATTAAAATATTAAATTGTGGGAAAATATCTATATAATTTCTATTAAAGAACAGTACAGACCATGGCAGTGTATGATGTGGAGGAGGCCAGAGAAGTCCTGCAGGTGGGCCATAGGTGCAAGGAATGGCATAACAGGCAGTGACTTCATCTTCTCATTTAGAATTCCAGGTCTGTGGCAGGCAGACTAATGGCTTTCCCAAATATGTCCATGCCCTTGAAGTGTGAATATGCTATGTTACATGGCAATGCAGAATTATGATTGCAGAGTCTATTGAGCTTAAACTGGGGAAATTTTCCTAGATTATTTCAATGGAATCAATGCAATCACTGGAGTCCTTAAAAGTAGGAGAAGCAGGTGGGAGAGTGAGGGAGAGAGACGCCATGTTTGAAGCAGGGTCAAAGAGAAGCTATGTTTTTGGCTTTGAGGATGGAGGGAGTCCATTAACCAAGGAATGGAGTTGAAATAAACAAGAAAATAGGTTCTCTTCTAGAGGCTCCAGAAGGGAATCCAGCCTGCCGGCACCTTGATTTTAACACCAACTCATGTTGGACTTTTGAAATCCAGCACAGTAAAATAATAAATTTGTGTTATTTGAAGCCACTAGGTCTGTGGTAGTTTGTTATGGCAGCAGTAGGAAACTTATCCTTGGCCTCAACTCTGATATTTCCATTCAGAAATCCATTTTTTTCCCCACCCACACTTCAACTTTATCTTTCCCTTAACTCTGCTTCCTGGATCCATTCTCTGGATCCATTGCACTGGAGCCCAAAATCCAAAGGGCACTGCACTGTGCTATTTGATCGATTCCGGCAGCTCACAAAGAGAGGAGGTCAAGTACTGGGAAAGGGAACGAGAGCTCAAGTCTCAGGTCTAGAACGTTGGGCAACAAGGAATTTGGCTTGTTTCTTCACAGGAAGACAGAGACAGCTGCTACCCCAAAGCCATAACAGACAAAGATAACCGTAGCATGCATTTATCCTCTGAGCTTATCGCTAATGTTCGTGTGCCCTGGAGACCAGGTCGGCGGCATTACAGGAAGATCACTGGAGGGTAATCAAGGGCAACATCAAGCGCTCATGGGCCGGGTGCCAAGGAAGATGCCGCTTCCCCTTCCTGCCCCTTCCCCTTTCCTGGGGGCGGGGTGGGGGCGGGCAGTGGCTTCGGGACGAAGTCCCTTGAGAAGGAAGATGGCCCGGCCAGCTGTGCCCAGGCACGGCCCCAGACCCGGGTCGCGGAGGCCGGGCAGCTCAGCCTCCTCCTTGCCTCTGCTCCCAACACCCCCTCCGCCTCCGGGGGGCAGAGGCCACGCACGTGGCGCGAAGCCCCCCGCCTCCCCCTGGGCCCCGGCCGCGCGCGGGGCGGGGGTCCAGCCGGGAGCCGGCCTGCAGCCCGCCGCGCCGCGGGGGTTCTCACTTCTCCTCCCCAACGGCCGGAGCAGGTGCCGCGGCCCGAGCCCCGCAGGCGCAGGCGGGGCGGGTGGTGTGGACACGCCCCCGAGGCCCGTCCCGGTCGCCGCTCGGGAGGAAGCGCCAGAGCAGCTGCTGGTGCTGCGCGGAGCCCGGCGCCCCCCTCGCCCCGCGCCCAGGGACGCCGCCGGGCCCCGGCTCCGCGCCCCGGGCACAGCGCGCGCAGCGAGAGGGGCATGTGAGCGGCGCCCCGGCATGGCAGCCTCAGGTGCGTAGGCGGGGCGCGCGGGCCCCCCGCCGGACCCCGCACGGCGCGCCCCGGCCCCGCTCGCTCGCCTCGCGGCCCTCCTCGGAGCTGCCCCGCTCCAGCTCCGGCTCTTGGGTGCGGGGTCTCGCTGCTTTCTGTTCGCCCTCTGCTCCGTGTGGCAAACTCCGCACCCCAACTTTCTCGCGCTCCCTGTCCCGCAGTGCGCGATGCTTTCAGACCCTGCCTGACCCTTCCTTGTCTCCCAAATCCCCTTTTCTCCCCCAGTGGCTGTCCCGCAGCGCTTCTGAAGGTCGTCGCTCTGGTTAGTCCAGCTCTGTGAACCGAGAGACAGAGAAAATAGGACAGCCGCTGCCTGGTCCCTGCGGGCAAAATGCTTCTCCGAGGAGCCTGTCGTGCCAAGAGGGGGCGCTCAGACTGTCCTCGGCTCGGCTGGCGCTGGGCCTTTCCCTGTCCCAGGCTTTGTTTTTCGCCTAGAATTTGGATAGGCATCAAGGAACACCATTCTTTCCGCCTTACTTTAACTATGTCCTATGCTGGACTCTGGGGAGCGGGGAGAGGTGCAGGGCACCAGGTCATCTGTCCATCAAAGAGTGAGTGAGGAGTCTTTGCTAATTGGGGTGTGTCCACTTGGCAAGTCACTCACTGAGACCCAGGACAAACTGGCTGAATAACGTTGATAACAAGAGACCGCTAAGGAGCAATTGCTATGCGCTTTAATGGGTCTCATGCACCTGGTATGTTCTCAGTGGTGACCGGGACACGTCTACTTTCTGTGCCTAAAGGAGTTTATAGTCTTGTGAAGGAAAGCACTGAGTAAGTAGGGAATTACTGGATGAGAAGATTAGCATGATCGTGTTTGCAACTGGGTTTGCCTGTGCTTTCCTCGGCCTAGCTTAAGGTATATTAGTAGAGATAACATGTACAAACAGTATACAAAAAGCTTCTTGGAACATAAGTTCGACTCAGCCAGGAGAAGATGTTGATCTGGGGGTGGGGACAAGTGGTAGATTGATGCAGAAGCTCTCTCCAGAACCTGGAGGCCTAGCCTTCTAGCCATTTGGAAGCAGGGGCAGAAGCCAGTGATCACAACTCTATTAGATTGGGAGATACAGATTCGCTGTTTAAGAGGAGTAGGAAGGTAGGTCACCTTAACCTTGTGGGCTCCAGCTGAAGATTAGAAATTGTGTTGGGAATAAGTAACCTCTGGTAATATTCATTCCAGTGGAGCACATTCCATTGGAAAGCTGAGGCTGAGTTATCTTCAGGCAATTCATTCATTTAACAAATTGTACACCTACTGATTGCAAACACTGTCCTAGGTGTCAGGTGTATAATTCAGCAAACAAAGCAGACTTAAGCCATGTACCTGTGAGTATTTAGAGAGTATTAGGGGAGTGTACTTGACCGTGAGGAAAGTATTTGATATGATAAGTGCAGTGGAAAAACAATAGAGAGGAGTAAAGCGGCTGGGATTTTCATTTTAAAGGAGGCAGCCAGGTTGGGGACATTTGAGCAAAGACCTGAAAGGAAAGGAAGAATGTGAGGGAAGAGCAGGCAGAGGAACAGTCAATGGGTGTATGTGATGTGTTTAAGGAGCAGGGAGCAGGAAGTTGGAGTAGGGCGATGACAGGGGAGAAATAGGAAATGAGGTTATAGAAGCTCCCATCTCCTCCCATGGCTGGAAAAAGGGCCTGGGCTATTAGGCTCAGGAGGTGGCAAACTAGGAGGGTCTTTGGGCAGAGGAGACAGAGTCACCCTGAGCCTGGGTCCTGTGTGCTTTGCTCTGGTGGCCGTGGGAGAAGGGCTCAGAGGGAGGGAGTGCTTGCATTCAGTTGAAGGCTGTAGGCAGTGGCCAGACCTGGGCTATTTATGGGCTCTGTAGTGGCTTCCGCAGATGTCTGCAATGGTTCAAGCTATCAAATCTTCTTGCTGTCAGCGTCCTCTGTGGTGAGACACCACTCCAGGTGCTGCAAGTGGGAGTTGAGCCTCTAGGGTCCCTGGGGGCTCCCTGTGGTCTAGAGGTACAAGGACCAATGATGGCAGGTCGCAGAGGGGAGAGTGGGGACCATCTCTTGCCAACATACTATAGGCTCTGGAGCTGTTGCTGAGAGCGGTGGCTTCTTTGTGTTCTTCCCTGCCCTCATTTTCATCCTTTTCTCCTCGTCTTTTTATCACATTTATTAACATCAATTCACATGCCATCCAATTCCCCATTTGAAGCGTTCAAGTCAATGCCTTTTAGTATCTTCACGGGTATGTGGAATCACTACAGTCAATTTTAGAACATTTTTATCACCTCAGAAACTCCATATGCTTTAGCTCTCACCCCCTTTATCCCACCTTCTCCCCAACCCTAAGTTCCACCTTCTGTCTCTGTATTTTCCTGTTCTGGACTTTCATGTGCATGGGATCATATGGTACGTGGTTATTGTGACTGGCTTCTTTCACACAGCGTATTGCTTTCGAGGCTCATCCAAGTTGTAGCATGTGTTGGGACTTCATTCCTTATTATGGCTAAATCATCAGGTTGTCTTGAATTCCTGTCCCCTGAGGGGTCAGCATTTGTCTTTTATTTTTTGAAAGGCAGTTTTGCTTGTTGAAATCAAGGAGGATCTTGGCTCCTGTTCTTGAAAGAACTTGGCTAGCGAGATAAAATGAAGTGGATTCAGCCTACTCAGGAATAGTCTCTGTTTCCTGATAGTGTCTCTTGTCTTTACACTTGAGAGAGAGGAGAGTGAAAGAGAGGTCATGGTGACTTTTTCAAGTAGCCTGATCTGGGTGGATGAAGACTAACATATTCTCTGCATGTTAACCTCCAGGTACTTGAATAAACCTCTCAAAACCTTTTCCTGCCTCCTCTCTCCAAGACTTCTCATCCAGATCCTTCTACTATCTCTGGACTTACAGGACAGGAGGGCTTACACTTTTTTGTGATTTTTAACTTCCATCTGATCCTCAAGATCCCTTCATATTCCTACCAAGTCTAAACATGAAACTTTCAGAGTCTGGAAGCTTCTCACATGAGAGTTCCTCAGCCCCTCTCTATCCTGGTCCTTGCCTGCCTCATATCCCTCTTCCATATGGTGTTCAGACTCAAAGGGCTCCAGACAGATCAATGGGGTGCCAGAGTCCCCTGCACACTCAAGAAATGGTCTAGGCTGAGTTCCTTGGCACTTCCTCTCTTTTCTTTTCTCAAATGGACTCTGAATCTTAAAGGAACCTTCTCTCACTTACCACTGTCACTCTCTGTTGCCCCAGCCAGCGCCTGCCTCTGAGCGCCATCCCTTGTCTTTCGAGAGCCACTCCTGTTCTTGCGACTCTGCAAGGACAAAGCCCCTTCCTCATTTCTCTCTAGGATGTATGGGCTTCACACATTTCCTTTCTCTGAATGAACAAACACAAATGAGAAGAATTGATTTGTGAGGAAAATCATCTGCAGAAATAACTTGTGGCTAAAGAAGGGAATTATCTCAAAGAAAGGGGGGTCTCCCATGAGAGAGAGAGTTGCTGACAAAGCATGTAGTCCTGTGTTGTTACTGGCTCATTCATATGGAGGGACTTTAACTTCCACTTTGGACATTTTTTTTTACAAGTTCCCCAGCTTTCAATTTCAGCAAAATTCAGGAAGGTGATAGAATCCACTGTCTTCATTTACATTGATGCAAAAGTTGCCTGCATTTACTCTATTGATCTGAAGTCACACCACAAATGAGTGACCAAGTAGGTTGTCATATTAACTAGTTGGAGGCACTAGCTACTATGAGCACTTTTCCTCAAAGAGGGAGGGGGAGTTGAATTTAACACTAGGACCCTAGGAATGAGACATCTTAAATATGTTTTCCATATAGAAAAGACTGACCTAGAAAGCACTTTCCATTTAAACTGTATTTTCAAATTTTTGATTTAGAATAGTTTTAGATTTATATAAAAATTGTGAAGATAGAACAGAGAGTTCGCATACAAACTACATACCCAGTTTCCTCTATTATTAACATTTAAACTTTCCTGTGGACATGGAGGCGGGATTCAGGGTGAAAAGAGTAGTTTGTCCCTTAGTGCCCCCAGAATTTGTCATCTTAAAATGTTGGCCTGCCTTTGGGTCACTGTCTCCTTATAAAAGTGCCATAAATTGCTTGTAGACAGTGTCAAATTGCTGCTGCTTTCCTGTTAGATCAATCAGTGCTCCAGGACCCCAGCTGCCTTCTTTATGGCACTTCTTTTTTTTTAGAAGATTTATTTATTTATGCATACAAGAAATGGGACGTAGGCCAGAGATATGGGGAGTGAGAGGATTCACCAGAGACAGAGTGGGGAGCAGAACAGGTAGATTTACTGAAATACACTGCTGAGGGGAGCAGTGGGCAAGACAGGAGAGGTCTGCTGCACCATGTGTGGGTTAGCTCCCTGGCCAGGGAGCAAACTCAGGCCTTTGTGGTGGTATTGGTGAGACTTACCGCTAGGCCATCAGGGAGGCCCTCTCTGTGGCAGTTCTTATCCTCTAGGAAAGCCTCTTTTTCCCTGTTCTTTACTTCTTGCCATCACTTGGTAACCCTATTAAAAACTTTACCAATGACTTCTTTCTTCATCACTAACTTATGGGATCACAGTCAGTCTTTCTTGAGATCTTAGTCTTCTAACCCATTTGTACAAATTATTGGGTGATATTTGCTAGTGCATGTGTGTATATGTTCATGTATGATGGTGACTACTGCTCCTTACTTTGCACGTTTAACTGAGTTCAAGCACAGCCTCACTAACTTTGCATCCTTAAGATTATAGTGAAAGGTAAAGTCTTCTATATTGTCTACTAATAGACCATGCTCAAGCACGCTCCTTCTATGCAATAACACTTTACATTTAGAAGAACATTTGCTTCTGAGTATAAACTAGTCATGTAAAAAGGAGGGGGCAGAGAGAAGATAAAGACATTCTGATACTTTAACTTTGCTTGTGTCAGTGTGATCACCCTGTAGTTTTGAGTTTTACTAATTTTATTCTTCCGAAGTTCTGAAATTATTTTTTCATTGAGGTACAATGTAATGCTCTACCCAGAGAAAAAAGATACAATCAGCAAAATTTCATTCTGTGGAAAGCTTCAATACTCATAATTAAAATTTTGATCTTAATCTGCTTACACTTGGGACCAGAGTAAACATGCCTAAAAAGGACTATTCTATTGCAATTGAAGAAACAGACCGTGTTCAGAATTGAGTTTTCTGCAGAGCTACAAATGTCCGTGGCGTCACCAAGCTGTTCGCTGTTTTCCTCCAGTCCAATATTGCCTTCTAATACTGGCTTTTAAAATTTGCATGCCTTTGCTTTGAAAATCCTCCCTCACTAATCAACTTTCTCCTTTTGGTACCCTTTTGGATTTTATGTTTGCATTGGATTCGGGCTCCAACAAAGCAGGGACTCCAAATAGAAAGAAATTTCAAATTTGTGTTTTATTTGCTATTTTAAAAAATTGATGCTGTCCACCTGGGGGAAATCAGAACTGTGTTGGGTTTACATTTATATGTTATTTTTACTTTGAATGTGGTGGTAGATGATGACTGGCCAGGGGATGCTGTCCTTGATGTTCGCAGAACTAAGTGCCTCAGGTTTTGCCCTGCCTCTGACCTGTTTGCTAAGCGTAGGAGTTAAAGACAGCGCTATCGAGCTATTGCCAGCCACTGCAGCACGAATTCCATCTTGGCTGGCCAAGGAGCAACCCACATGGCGAGACAGACCTCTCCTGTCTCATCTGCTGCTCCCCTCAGCAGTGTATTTCAGTCAGTCTGCCTGTTCTGTTCCCCACTCTCTCTGGTGAATCCTCTTACCCACCCCCCTACACCTCTGGCCTACACGCCAGTTTTCATATGCATAAATAAATCTTAAAAAAAAAAAAAGAACCTATCAGTGAAATGTGGTCCAGGGATGACATTTAATTGATGATTAAATTAGATGATTTCCAAGCTTCACACAATTCCTATCTTCCTTTCCCAGTGGAGGAAGGATCCTTATTGCTTTGATCCTGGCGACTTCCATCTTGCTGACCCTGTCCAAATGATTCAACAGTTTGTTAAATTAGTGGAGAGATGAGGACCCACAATGGTGGTAACAGTTGTGCTAAAGCCAAGTTTCTCTGAACTTTGATAATTAGAAGGTGTGATTTATTACTCATAAGAGTCTTGACAGAAATCCTGATGGGGAGCAGCAGGTGAGTTGGCAAGAGGACTGGACAGGAACCCACAGGACGATTTGAGGTTCAGTCTGAGGTTCAGTCCTGGCTCTGAAACTAATTTGCTTAGGCAAGTCCCTGACTTCTCCCAGATGAAGTGCTTCTTTTATCCGTAAATGAAGAGTTTGGGCCAAATGACCACCCCAAATCCTTTGAAACTCAGTGCTTCTCTAAGGCTTTTGGCTCTGTTTCTGGAATCTGTGCTTTATTAGAGGGAGAAGAAAGCCTATGTCATGGGCCAGGTATGGCGACACCTTACAGATGCTGTGCAGGTCACAACATTAATTCAGTCATGGTTGCCAACTGCATTGCTGCACTGTTTATATTAATGTGAGGTAATGATACCAGCTATCAATTACTGAGGGTTTGCTACATGCTAAGCTCTAAGCCTTGCACTTTACATGAGATATAGAATATATAATTTAATTCTCACAGAACGCTGATTGAGTATTGCCATTTTCACTTACAGATGAGTAAACTGAAGTTCACAATATTTGAGTAACTTGTCCAAGGTTACATAGTGAATACTTTGCAGGGCCAGTGTACTAAGCTGGCCACCTAATTCCACATCTGTGTTGGTAACCACTGTGTTTGAAAAGGAACCAGGTTCTGGGCGTATGAGCCAAGTTCAAATTCTGACTCTGCCACTGTAGACCTTGGGTAAATTCCTTAACCTGCCATGCCTGAGTTTTCTCAGCTTTGAAATGGGGCAAATAGTACCTACCTTATAAGGTTGCTGATGATTAAATAAGTTTAATAGGATATGGGCTTGGAAGAACAGTTGAAACATAGTAAGAGCTTTAAGTGCTTGATGTCATCATCATCAGCATATCAACATCATTTTTCCTGCATCAGCAGAGAGGGTGGGGGTGATGGGGAAAGAGCATGCCAACAGAAGCAAAAGTGTCTGTGAGGATCCAAAATGGCGGGATATATTTGGGTAATGACAGGGAGTCTGGGATGGTTGGATGTAGACTCTGCATGGGGAAAGGTTAGTGAGCTTTGCTGGAGGCAGACAGTGAGACTGTGGGTGCCTGGAGGGATGGCATAGCTTGTGGGTCATGAGGGTTCCTAGAAGGAAGAAACAGACACGTTAACATGCTTCATCGCCTCGCTCTTTTTCAGAGGTGCTCAGAGGATGCGACATCCTCATCGTCTACAGCCCGGATGCTGCGGAATGGTGCCAGTACCTCCAGGACCTTTTCCTGGCCAGTCGGCAGGTCCACAACCAGGAGATTCTGACTTACAAGCTGGGCCCCAAGGTCTCCTTCTCGGCCACGGACCTGAGCTTCTTCCTCAGTGCACGATGCATTGTGGTGCTGCTGTCTGTGGAGATGGTGCAGCAGTTCTGCCAGCCGGCCCTGCTGCCCCTGCTGCAGCGAGCCTTCCACCCTCCCCACCGCGTGGTGCGCCTGCTCTGTGGCGTCCAGGACAGTGAGGAGTTCCTGGACTACTTCCCAGATTGGGCCCACTGGCAGGAGCTCACCTGTGACGATGAACCTGAGACTTACGTGACTGCGGTGAAGAAGGCCATTTCAGAAGGTAAGAGTTTCTCCTGAGGCAACAATTAAGCCCTAAAAAATGACTAATCCAGGGCCCTAGCAATTCAGGTAAGACATTATCTTGTGTTAAAAAAATGAGCCTGGACCTCACTGTGCTAAGAAGGCTGGTCATGTTTACTGTTTTAGAGCAGGCTACTTCTATAAAAGCCGTTCTAGAGGGCCTCCCCTGGTGGCTCAATGGTTGATCGCTGCGCTGCAAGGCTGCCCGCAGCCTCTGCAGTGCCTGTTTGTTCCCTGGCCACTGGCGAGGGTCCCACAAAAAAAGAAAAAAAAAAAAGCCATTCTAGAAATTTCTGCACCTTCGAAGGCGGAGGAAACATGTTCCAGCCTAGAGGATGGTGGGTGTGGGACAGTGAGACTCAGTTTGGTGGGGAATGTGAGGAACATGACTACCAACCCTCCTGCTTGCAAGCCACTTCCATTTATCATTATGTAACCTTAAGATTTTTATTGAAAAGTGCCACTTTTGGGTGATGTGTTTATAGGGAAACACCCTTCTCTATTTCCCATCAGCCTAGCTTCTGCCTTTTGCCTCATTTCTCCTTTTAAAGTGGTAAAATTCCAATCCTCTCTGCCAGGCTAATGAGTACAGTGGCTCCAGGAAGTGTGACATACAGTCTGATTAACAGTAACGGAAGACACTCTGGGATGGACACATGTTATGACTTTTCTTCCTCTTTTTGTTTTCTTTTTTTGCCTCACTGTGGACTCTGATCAGGCTGTGTTTATCTTCTCTTCTCTTGCCATTTAAGATCATATATACCTGAAGCCAGCAAGGAAGCCTGGAAAATTATTCAGTGATTGAGTATTAACTTGTCTCATCCACCCCTGTCTCGTTTGATGAATTGAATCAAGCACCCACTCATTCCTAGTGACCTTAAAAAGCTAATACAGCTTCCTAGATGTTTTTATTCCCAGAATAGACTGCTCTAAACCAATAAATAGGATCAGGTTGCTTAACATAGTGGGATTCTGTTTCATTTGATAATATAAATGACAATTGTTAGCATGGAAGATCTCACTTAAAATGCCTGGGACCTAGACTGGTAATTTTTCCAGGGCTTGCTTCTCTTTACTTCAGAAGGACATACTGGTAGAAAAAGCATATTAATTCAAACTTGTATGATTTCACTTCATTGCTTTGAGGGTGTTGTGATCTGCCTAAACTTACAAAGACCTAAGACACAACTCGTTGTTGTTATGGATCAGATGATATCTCTGTGAGGTCTGTTAGGATCTCGGGATGGGCCGCTGTGACCCTCCAACCAATCACTCAGAGCTCAGAGAGGTTTTGCCGCTGTGCTGGCACTGCACACCACATGCTCTAACAGCTTGTTCATGCTATAGTGGTGGCATTAAAAAATTAGATGACAAGAAAGATTCTTTTAATATCGTTTGGATGTGTCCAGTGTTTAGCTGCCTGCATAAATGGATCGCCTGTGACATTTTACTTTTTACTAGCAACTCTGACTCAGTATGTTATGAGCTTTTAGCTTCAAGTGTTTCAGAAATTAGGAAGTGTTTCACAGTGGTGTTTCTGTTCTGAGCGCAAATAACCTCTCATCATGAAGAGATTATTTTAATGGGCGATTAAAATAAGCTGCTTATAGGAAAACTCTGCAGTTCAGTGTTGATGGATAAGCAGGGACAAATGGAATTATAGGAAAGAGAGGAGGAGGAAAGACAGCTGACAGCTCCAATGTAACTTCTCAATTGGGGTTAGGCCTGTGGATTTTGGGATTGGAGATTCTTGAGTGCTAGGATGGCTTGGATTTGCTTTTGGGCATCCATAACCATTGCCCTTGGCCCAGCAGTAAAGTGGTGCTATATGTTTGATGTTTATGCTGGACAAGCTTTCCTAATACATCCAAGACTCAGAGTCTGGCAATGTAACAAAAAGGGCATTGAACAGGGGTGGGGACACCCCAGTACCTGGTTGTGATGCTAACTGTGTGGCCAGTACCAGGCAAGTCATTTATCCTCTTTGGGTTTCAGTTTCCTTCTCTGTAATGAGAATGATACTTGATCTAAGATACTTTCCAGGACTAATCATCTATGACTCTCCAAGGCCAGAGACTCTCAAACCTTTCTGAAGTACCTCCTTTTTTGCCCATTTTCATATCTGCGTTTACTCTCAGAAAACCTAGGCCTAAAATAGTGTTTAAGGACAGTACTATCCCTAAACTAGATTTCTGTTATAATTATCTCCTTAGTTACATTCTCTGGTTTTTCTAATGCTCTTCTTGTACAAACGAGGTTTTCTTAAGGCACCTCAACATAAAAGCAAAATGTAAAATTTTCAGATACCCCATTACTACAAGCTGCCCTAGGCCCATGAGAAATAAATACATGGAACTTGTGTCTTTGATTTTTGATCTTAAGAAAAACATCCCAGTGGGAAATTTATAATGAGGCTGAACTAACAGTAGGGACAATAATGGTGGGGTTACTGATCGAAGGACTATTGAAAGCTGCGAGGAGACAAATTAGAAGGAAAATTTGCTAATCATTTGCATATGTGAGGATGAATGGGTGGCTTTGGAGGTGCTGAGTCCATCCCACTGGGAGTGTGTGAGCAGGGATTGTAGCTGTAGCCTGAGGGAGTCAGCTGTGGAACCATGTTTAGACCATGTGACGTTCAGAGTCTTTGATCATAAAAAAATTCCCTTATGTGAAGTTCCTCTTTTTCACCAGAACATTCTATTCTGAATTCAGTCTTCCTCCTTCATCAGGTCTCCCTGTTTCTAACTCTCAACTGAGGAAAATTTAGTCATGGTCCTATTAAAACCCCACAGAAATAAGTAAGAAAAAGACCCCAATCATAATCTATGTAACTTTTGAAAATGGTAAAAGCTTCCAGAATATAATTATTTTTTCTTTTCCTTTCTTAACTTTGAGGAACCTTTTGAAAAAGCATGACTACTTGATAAGATATTCACTAAGACCATTTAAAATTTAGGCTAAACATTAGATAATATAAAATTTAAAATTAGACAAAGACTGGTAATGGAGGTAACTATTACAGAAACATGTTAAATGTGGTTACAGATAGTCAATTATACTTCCCTTTCCTGCTGCATTATCTAAATAAGTGCCTCTCAAACTTTAACATCTGCAGGAGGACTAGGGTAGAGATGGGGAGGAGGGGGCTTGTCAATATTTAAGTTCTGACTCCATAGATCTGGGTACCCCCAAATGCTGCTCTTGTAACAAGCTTCCACGTGATGCTGCTGGCCAGGGGCCACTGAGTAGCTAGCAAGGGTTTCAGCCACCCTTTCTTTGTCCTGTCTTTGTTCTTCTCTTGTGCGCAGACCATTTTCTCAAGTCTCCACTCCTCTGAAAATGGAGGCATCATCAAATCAGGGCAACTCCTGGATACCTCTCAGCTTAGTTATAAAACTAGACCAGTGGATTTCAGAGGAGAGACTGAGTTCTCTTCCTTTGCCTCTACTTGCAGATTCAAAGTGTTAGTTCTGGCAACTTTTAATCTCAGTTTTCCAGAGGTAAGTGGTCCTGACATTGGGGTGGGGACACTTTGATCATGGAACTTCCTATGTCTTCACTTAATAGGCTCATTGATCATAATTACTATCCCACTGAAACCTATTTTTGAGCATTTTCTATTTCTTATCCCCTCTCTCTAAATTTGTCAGTCACCTTAAAACTGACATCTATTTTAATTCGAGTCTTCAGTGTTGGATCAGCCAGGTTATTTCCCCTGATCTTTATTTGTGAAGTGACAGGATTGGATCAAGATGATCTTGAAGGTTTCTTTCAGCACCCAGTGTTGTGCTGTATCATTATAAGTTTTCTAAGAAGATGGCAAATGACCCAGAACCTTTTAATTGATTCAGTTTAATTCTAAAATATCCACAGTGATGTCTATACAGTGCTTAGAGATTGTGCTAATGTTCTGACTTTTTGGGGCTTGTTGGGTGATTATTTTAAAATAAGGAAATGAGAAAAACTCAGATCAACACAGAAATTGTTTCCTCTTTTTGCTGGAACTCTATTCTTTGTTGCAAATCTCACTGGAATACAAAAATAGATTTTGTTAGTCATGTGGGAAAGGACTTAGTGGGTAATATTGAGTTTTACTTCAAAAGATGTTATTGGTGTGTGTGTGTGTGTGTGTGTTGAGGGGGGAGGGAAGCACTAAACGTAATTCACTTAATATTATCTTGATATTATTCAGTATGACTTTGGGATCTTATCTTTATATACATTATTTTCTCTTGCCTTTCCCTATTCTTTCTTTTTTTTTCCTTAAGATTTATTTATTTATTTATACAAGTACTAGGCACAGTCAGAAGCACGGGAGGGTGAGAGAATTCACCAGAGCCATAGCTGGGGGCAGAACAGGCAGAAGGACCGAAGCACACTGCTGAGGGGAGCAGCGGGCGGCAGGAGAGGTCTGCGCGCCATGTGGGACCCTCCTCCAGTGGCCGGGAAGCAGCCTGGGAGCAGCCGGGGATCGAACTGGCGCTGCAGAGGCTGCAGGCAGCTTTGCAACCCAGCACTCAACCGCTGCGCCACTGGGGAGGCCCTCCCTATTCTTTCAACATACTTTTTCTCTTCAGAAGTTCTGATGGTACCCAAAATTATAATATATTTTACCTGTTGTTCCCATCAGGAAAAATGAGAGGAATATACCTTATCTGGCCTTCCTTTGTTAATATTAATGTTCTACTTTGAATATTAAAATGGGATTTAAAAGAAAACAATTGGGGTATTTGACAATAGTTTCAGTTACTCAAATGAAATTTCATAATCTTTTCCTAATTACAAAGGGAACGCACATCACTTAATTTTAGAGAAAAAAATGTTCCTGTTGATTATTTCCAGTCCCCCCTTTTATAAATAACATTGCAACAAATCTCCATGCAGCTTTATGCCTCGGTCTTTGTGACTCTGTATTGGTTTCCTCACAACCACGTCCCTGGAACTCCTGGAGCCAGGGTGGTTCCCTGCTCTGCGCACCTCCCTCCCCTCCCCAGGGAACCTGTATCCATGGCCTTTCTCACTACAGTGTTTTGTTGTTGCAATTTTTTAAATTTTCTTTCTTCCCTGGTTAGCTGATTAATTTCATTTCTCTTGCAAAGATACGCATATGGAGTGTATCTTCCTGTGCAGGGAGAACTTTCCGCTCATGGAAACAGCTAATAATGTGAATGTGCTTTATGACAGATACTATATGTTCTGGCCTCAGTCTTTATGTGTGTTTATCCCCCCCTCATCTGGCCTTGACACGTGAGAAAAATGGAGGTTCAGAGATGTTAAATGCCTTGTAAAAGGACTGGGAGCAGCTGGTTTGGGGTCCTAGGCCCTTTAGTCACTGGAGTGCTCTCCACTCTGCCTTGCTTTTTTCGTTTAAGTCTCCTCTCCCTCACCTCACAACCAGGTCCCTGGCGCTCCTGGAGCCAGGATGGTTCCCTGCTCCTCTTCCTCCACATTGAGACCAGAGGAATGAAGAAAGCTGAGAGAAGAGAAAGGATCATTGATAATAAAGGGATAAGGGATTTCCAGGTTCCCAAGTTCAACTGGACATTGGCATTGTACCTGCACTTGGTTTAAAACACAGATGCCTGGGCTCCACCCCAGACCTGCTGAACCAGAATCGGGGGGTTGGTCCCAGGAATATGAATTTCAAAGAGCCTCTGCCATTGGCTCTGCTGTACAGCCATGTTCTGGAGCCTCTTCTCTGTGCCTGGCTCCCTGTCCTTTGGTTTTCTGGTTGGGGGAGCTGGCAGCAGTGCAGGCCTGTAGCTGTCACGGGGCAGTAGTCCCAGGGCCTCAGCTCTCTGCCATGGCACAACTCACTTCCACGTCATAGGCAGCAGCCCTTAGAGAGGGGAAGAGAGTCAGACCCTCACAGCAAAGGGGAAGTCACTGCACCCTCCTCAGTCTCCTCCCTGTGGAGGCCTCGCCGATGGTAAGTCATTGACCAATTTTGGGACTTCTGAGGGGCCTTGCAGAGACTGATAGGAGAATCTAACCATGGCCCTTCTGAAATAGATTTTTTTCTGCTCCCTCCTGACAAGGGTGGGGGGTTGTGGGACTGTGGGATCTGCTCTTTCTTGGCCTGGGTTGGTCTACTCTGCTTCGGCTCCTTAAGTCTCCTGAGAGGCCCCTGCTGAAGGATGTTGTTGCCTCCATCTTCTCTTTGAAATCATCTTTGTCTTGAGGAAGAAAATGCTGAGCTGGGATGGTGAAATCAATTTGGTGCCATAAGGGTACTTTGTGTTTACCTTGCTGGGTACCCCGACTGTCTTACAGGATGAGGTGTGTTCACTCTCCTAGTTGCACCTGAATAATTAGTGGTGCCCATGATAGACTTTTGTGCCCTTGGAACTCCCCTTCCACCCTGCCCCAGACCTCAGAGATTCCACGTTTATGAATTTCCCAGAAAGCCTTAAGTGGGGAGATGAAAGCCCAGGTGGGGAGATGAAATTGTCTTCCCCCCAGGTCCCTGCTGCTACATCAGCCACCCAGACATGGCCTTCTTTGTCAGATTTCCTGTGGTCCCTCAAGAAAAGTATATGCAGGTCTCCTTGTCAACTGTGGTTGGTGAGATGCACTGAAAAGGGAGTGATAAATACTTAAGTTTCCATGAGTGTGAGAATCTCAATTTTGCACCTGTCCTTGTCTAAATTTTCTACATATGCTGGAATGGAAGCATCAGAAATAAGATTTCAATGGGTTGTGTTGGTATTTATTGCATTGCCCTTCTGGAACAATTGCTAGAAGAATATGCTAGAATTTAGGAAGGACCTGCCATCTGTTTTACCTTTTTAGACATCAGTGCATTTAGTCCATGCTTATATGTCTCTATAAGCATTATTTCCATTTTAAAAAAGAAGAAAACAGGGCCCAGCAGGTTTAGTCACCCAGCTGCCTTTTATTTATTTATTTATTTATTCATTCATTCATTCATTCATTTATCTATTTATTTTTCGATTTATTTATTTATGCATACAAGAACTGGAGTACAGGCCAGAGGCATGGGTGGGGGTGAGAGGATTCACCAGAGCCAGCGTGGGGAACAGAACATGCGAATCGACTGAAATACACTGCTGAGGGGAGCAGGGGATGAGTCAGGAGAGGTCTGCTGTGCCATGTGGGTAGCTCCCTAGCTGGGGATCAAACTCGTGCTGCAGTGGCTGTGGATAGCTTCATAGGTTGTGTCTTAACCCCTTGCGCCACCAGGGAGGCCCCCAGCTGCTTTTTATTTATTTATTTATTAAATTTGTTTTATTTATTTATTTTATTTTTTAAGATTTATTTATTTATGCAAGTACTGGTGTACAGGCTAGAGGCGTGAGAGGGTGAGAGAATTCACCAGAGACAGACAAGGGAGCAGAACAGGCAGATGGACGGAATACATTGCTAAAGGGAGTAGCGGGCGAGACAGGAGAGGTCTGCCTTGCCATGTGGGAATCTCCCTGGCCAGCCGGAAATCGAACTGGTGGTGTAGAGGCTGCGAATAGTTTCACAGTGCTGCACTCAACCCGCTGTGCCACTGGAGGCCCTATTTTTTAAATTTTATTATTTTTAATTTTATTTTATATATTTTTAAAATCATTTTTCATTTTTGTACAATGTATGCATTTTCATCTTGGTTATATTCCCCATACAATTCCCACCACCCTTATTTTGACTTTTTAGAGCAAGGGTTAGGATGATGGCCGTGTAGCCCAAGGCCTGTAAGGTTACTACCTTATCTGGATGCCACAGCCTGCCTTTCTTCTGGTGCCAAGAATCTATTATTCCCAAGACCTGTGCTGTGTGCAGGGATAGAGCAGGGAAGGACAGACACAGTAACTGCTATAATGATATCTGTGTTCTAGACTAGCTCTATCAAAAAAAAAATGTATAGTGTGAATCACGTGCGAAGGTGTAAGTTTCTAGCAGTTATAGTGAAGAAAAAAGCAGAAAGAAGCAGGTAAAGATAATTTTAATAATATGGTTTACTTGATCTAATATATTTAAAAGTCTCATTTTAACATAATCAATATAAAAATTACTCATGAGATTTTTTTTATCATTTTTTCATACTAAGTCTTTGAAATCTGGTATGCAATTCACACTTAGAAAACCTATTTTTCAAACATCCAATAGCCATGTGTGGCCAGTGACGATCATATTGGATAGTGTACCTTGAGAAGTATGCTTACTTTTCAGAAAATGGTGCCCTATCAGTAAGCATTTTAATATCATAAAAGTTCATATGTGGTTTCTTTATTCATTCATTCAGAAAGGTGCTGGTCTGTGTTTAGCACTTGCATGTATCGTTTTTTCTTTCTTTCCTTGACCCAGCTTCTCTTTCTTGCTTTTCTTCCTCGTTCTTCCCCTTTCTTTGCCCCTCTCTTATTTTGTCAGCTGTTTAGCTGTGCTTCCAGGACCTAGAAATACAGTATTAATTAAGACAAAAATAGCTTTGATTAATAGAACAGTTTCGATCTTTGAAACCACCAGCCTGTCATCTGAACTTAGGAAGACTGAGCTCCTGGTGCCCTACCAAGCAGTCACACCATGGGACATGTACATAAATATATATATGTAATATTTTAAAGTTGTGTGTATATCGACATAAATATTTTTATATATTAATATATATTTATATAGGCTAGTGTCTGCATTATGCTAGTATTTATGTGTGTCATTATTTATGTAACTTCTTCCCTGGAAGGAGCCACAAGAAATTGTTGATAGTGGTTGCTTTGAGTGGATGGAGGACATTTGAAATTTTTGTTTTAGACATTTCTCCAGTGTTTTAAATTTTCTAATATGGTCATGTTTTACTCTCAGCAAGGAGACTTAAAAGAGAAAGATGATAGAGTCAGGGGGTGGTTTATGTACCTAGAGGGAGGAATTGAATTTGTACCCAGTTAATCCAAGTTGGTTGAGCTTCAGGTTAAATTCTTTTGTGCAAAATCCTTAGCATTTTCTCGGCTTCGTTAGACTGATCTTCTGGGTAAGGGGAAGTGATGTGGTATTGGTTTGTCTTATTGCTGTGACGTCTGCCCTACCGCTTGCTTGATGTAGGCTGGAGGCATGTGAAGAGGGAAAAACTACTTATCAAGTCACATTTTTACTTTTGTCAAGTAATTTACTCTTGTCAAATTTGTATTGATATTTTCTTAGGTTACTACAATCTTTGTGACAAGTAAGAGAATAGGGGTGTAGTATTTCAGACTCTGACACTCACTGGGTATGCCACCTTGGGCAAATTGCTTGGTTACCCTGAATCTGTTCTTGCCTTTCTGAAAATACTGTGGGGAGTGCAGTTGACATCTCAGGACTTAAGGGATATGAAATGCTGTGATTCCAGCTCTGTGTGACTTTGCTTATACTGCATTGTTTGGTCTCTATCTGATATTTTTTAAACCCTAATAAGTGATAGTGTATTATTTCTGCTAACAAGTTATCCTCCACAACAGAATTTTAAATAGAATCTTAAATGACATAATAATAACTTTCTGTTTATGGACATTAGCCCAAGTTCAGTCTTAGGGAAATATAACATTATGCCATTATCTGTGTGGGAATGAAAAGAATGTATTTTACATTTTATACGTAAACCGTAGACCATATTTATTATGGTCTACATGCAGAATTATGAATGTGGGTTCATAGGAAGATAATGGGTACAGGGGAAATGGAGCAAATATGCATGACTGAATGGGTCTATTAATTCCCCTGTTACTGCAGGATGTTTTGACAGCTTTTCAATTTAGTTTCCACCACCATTTACATGACCAAGAGTATGTCCGGAATGATTGAGAAAATAGTCTGATTTATGCCATAAATGACTCTTCATCTGCCCATTGGAGAAATTATGAAACCAAAATAAGCTTGTCATATGGACTTCTGGGCAGAAAGCTTCTTAATTTAGACAGTTTGGTAAAATTTAGATCTAAACAGCAGTTGGTTGGTTTTCTAAGATACAAAATGAATAAAAACAATAATTGATAACATTGCCTTTTCTGTGGGGGAAAACCACTTGGAGACTATTTTATATTCACTGTGTTTATGTTTTTTTAAGAAAATGCTGGTCTCCAGTGACAATGTGTTATGTGTAGTAGGTGCCTAGTAAGTGGGGGATAAATGGATGTGTGGATGGGTGTGTGTTCTGTGGACACTGTCCATGGAATGGTGTCAATTTTCCTTACTCTTGGGCCCATTTTGAATGTCCCAATTGTAGAAATAGACATCCCTTCTATGAGCATCCTACAGAAGGGCGTGAGCTGCTGGTGCCATTTGGGTTGTCAGCGTTTCCATGGAGCAGGTTTGTCTTGTGGTCACATAGGGTGTGCATAGACAGAAATAACACATTGATTCAAAGTGAGATAAGGTTTACAGGGTGCTTTTTTTTCCAACTGTGTCCATACTTAAAAGTGTACCAGACTATGCGAACTTGTCCCACAAAAGAATCTGTATCCCATTATAGGAGATAGTTAACAATTGTAATTGTTAGCTCCGTGGGGTGTGCGTGAGTCTGTCAGTAGCAGAGATTAAACTGGGTGTCTCCTTTTTGAAGCAGATCATTAAAGGGAAGAAGTCTGTAGCGTTTGGAGGAAATCTCTAGAATTAGTTCAGTTATTTTAGGTATTTCTTGTTACTTTTTCTTCTAGATTTATGCTTTTTGCATATCTTCCTATCGTTCTCCAGTTAGGTTCATTCAAGTTCTAATTTAAAAGAATGCTTGTTGAACATGCCTATTTTGTCTACCAAGTTGCCAGTTTCACAAACAGACTGCTGGCTCTCTCTCGAACATCTGATAACACAGGAAATAGGGGAAGGCTGGTAATGAAATGAAAATGCTTACTTTTAAAGTGCACTAAAACGAGCTTCCTTTTTACATGTATCACCAGTGTGTGAAGCTATGGTTAAAATCTACAGTAAGATAGACATTCCATTAAATCTAGTGGATAAAATAGTATTGGTGTTAGCTGTTGAGTAATTTTTTTTTCTTTAAGTTTGTAAAATGTGGGAAAACATTTCTGTTGTAGGATTCAGCATTCCAAATGGAGTCAACCTGTTCTTGTTCTGAAACAGATTCCCCCTTTCATTTTCTAAAACTTTATGAATATCATTTCTTAAGGCCTTGGTTTATTTCCAGAGAAGTCTTTGATAATGATCATAAAACATTTTCACCTTAGAAGTTTTTCAGGAAAAATTGTAACGCTCAAATGTAGTGCCCTAATATGGCAGCCTGCATACTTATTTTTATTTCATGGTCATTTTGAATTCAGAGTCCCAAAGGCTATAGAAATCCTTCAACCTTGTTTTACCTCAGTCCTTTTCATGGTCCGGGGTGTCCATGTGATTATAACTTGCCCATATTCTGGAAACAATCTAGCTTGAGAGGGTGTGATTGGAAAACAGAGGGAGGGAGCCACTGAGTCAACAAGATGGAAATATATTAACATTTCTAGAAAAAGAAACTTTGGAGTCATCTGACCCTTTAGTTTAAAATGAGTGGAGTAAGACCTAGAGGAGTCAGAGGACTCTCATAGCATTACATAATTTGTGGCTATTGGAGACTGTTAATTCATATTTGTAAGTCAACAAATATACATTAAGGGAAGAATGAGTTTCCGGAACATCCATCTTGGAAAAGAGAAGAAAAGCCATGGTTGGTAGTTATGGCCAATGCTTAGCAATACTATTTAATGGTAACATAGAGCCCAGGTTAACTATGGCTTTTAGGCAGAGCAGTCTTTTCTCAAAGAAGTGATTAGCAGTCTAAAATTTTAGAGTATCTTTATTCAAGCACTTAATTAAATTAAATTATTTATTAAAAATATGGAATGCATCACAAATTTGCATGTCATCTTCATGCAGGGACTATGCCAGTCTTCTCTGTATTGTTCCAATTTTAGTATGTATTATGAAAGTGAGCACATATAAAACTGGCATTTTTCTTCTTAAGTTTGTAGCCAGCAGTGATGCTGATGCATTATATTAGTAAATTTGCACAATTTGAAAGTTTCACATTTTAGTTTATCTAAATATGTGTTAGCTGCAGGATGGGCTAAAGATAAGTTGAAAATTAATAAGGATCAGTATAAAATCTTGCTCAGGGTCCAAAAAATAATTCAACAGTTGTACGAGAACAGAATGAAGGATATATTATATATTTTAAGAGTAACATTTGCAAGAAGATCTGATGGTTTCAGTTGGAGGCAAGCTAAACAATGTTACCTGAGTAATCTCACCTACATTAAAAAAAAAAGCAACATGAAGGTTTATGAGCAGATGTGTTGGTGTTAAAGAAGAGGTCCCTCCTTTACTCTGCATTGATTAGCTCATCTGGAGAAGTGTGCATCATTTAAATGGGAGGCAAATTCAGAAATTCATCCATCCATCCATCCAACCATCCATCCATCCATCCATCCATCCTTCTGTCTGTCCATTCACTCATTCATTTCATTTATTGTTCCTTCAATAGAAGGTAAACCTCCCTAGGGAACAGACCAGTGTTTCACACATTGTATGCCCTCAGTCAATTATCAACTGAATGGAGTGAGTGGGGGGATTTCAAAATCTATTAGGTGATAAATGGCGTAAGGAAAGAGCTTGTTATGGAGAAAAACAGTTTCACTGGAACTCTGGAAACTGTCTTCAGAGTTTTTAAAAGTAGAGGGATGGGATTTTCTGTGTTTCTACAGTGGACAAGACAAGGAACAATGAATGACAGATGCAATAAAGGGGACAATGTAAGTGCAGGTGACCCTCATAATTCAAAGATGGCTAATGCTGGGTAAAGGTCAGTTGAACTGGATGCACTTTAGCAGGGTCAAAATTTTATAATAAATACTAAAAAATATTTGATTGGGACTTATTTTTTTTTTAAAGATGTATTTATTTGTTTATACAAGCACTGGGTACAGTCAGAAGCGCGGGAGGGTGAGAGAATTCACCAGAGCCAGAGCGGGGAGCAGAGCAGGCAGAAGGACCGAAGTACACTGCTGAGGGGAGCAGCGGGCATGGCAGGAGAGGTCTGCGCGCCATGTGGGACCCTCGCCGGCGGCCAGGGATCGAGCCGGCGCTGCAGAGGCCGCGGGCAGCTTCGCAGCCCAGCGCTCAACCGCCGCGCCACCAGGGGAGGCCCTTGATTGGGACTTATTTTGAAAAGTAAGACTAAACATTAGTTTCTTTGATCATATTAACAGTTTTGATGATTTCAGCTATATGTTAATTTTTATATGCTAATTCTTAGACCACATAGAAACTGAATCAGCTGTTGCTAAGTGTTGTGCAGGAGAGATTGAGTACATTTTCCTGACACATTTTTTTATATTAGCTCAAGATAACATTCCTTAGTTCACATTTGACTTTTGAAGAAACCAGCTGTATAGAAATACATTTGACTTTTATAGATTTCCAAGGCCTCCTCTCAATCATTATATATTCCTATTATTTGCTTTTTTAAAAAAAATACATTTTTGTGGAAATAACAGTGGCTTCCAACATTACATAAGTTTCAGGTATACAGCATTATAATTCCCTTTTGGTTTTTGGGCAGTGTCCCTGTAGACTTACCTACCTATTCAGTAGGTAAGCTCTCCAGCGGACAGTGGCTTCACTTGCCATTCAGATAGTTTTCCAACATCACTTTCATCAACTTCATAAAATTTTGTATCGTTGGCAAAATCTAGAATTACCCTGTATAACCAATCACATCACATTTACAGTTTATTATGGAGAAATCCTAAATCTTGGGGAGAAGAAGCAGTAAAAACAAGACTTAGTGGGTGAGACTAAACACTAAAATTTACCAAGCAGAGATGTTTAAGTGGAAAACAATTTTGTAAATAGGCATCTTATTAGAAAATATATGTATGCTATGAAAAACTAGCGTCCTTACATTACCTTAACGACGGAGACTTGAAATAGGAATACTCAGAAAATGATAAGGGTGCCAGAGTTGGAGGCCACAAATGTGGGTTCAGAGTCCCAAGCTTTATTCTTTTTTCCAAGCAGAGATCTGAGGGAATGAATATACTGGCACATCTGTAGCACATACCATTTGCTAGACCACTTGGGAACTTTCTCAACTTTGTCATTAATGATGGAATCTTGAGTCAGAACCATTTGACAGACTGAAACTCTGGCCTTAATCCAACATGCAACATTTAACAAGGCTCAGTGTTTATTTGCAATTAGGTCCCAGACCTCATCTTAAAAACAAAACAAACTGGGCCTCCCTGGTGGCGCAAGGGGTTAAGCACCGCACTATGAAGTAATTTGCAGCCTCTGCAGCACGAGTTCGATCCCCTGCCGGCCAGGGAGAAACCCACATGGCGAGACAGACCTCTCCTGTCTCGTCCGCTGCTCCCCTCAGCAGTGTATTTCAGTCAATCTGCCTGTTCTGTTCCCCACTCTATCTCTGGTGGATCCTCTCACCCCCCACTTCTCTGGCCTGTACCTCAGCTCTTGTATGCATAAATAAATAAATCTTTAAAAAAAAATAAAAACAAAAAATAAAAACAAAACAAACTACAATTGTAGCCTGGCAAAGGGTTTAGTATAGTAGTCCTGACTTCTGTGGTTTACATGAAAGTGAGTCTGGGGGTTGTGGGGCCCAGCGGCTCAGTATGAACCAGCAAGGCTGCATGACTCTAAGATGAAGTCTTGAGCTCCCCTTCTAAAGAGTGGTCAGGCTGGAGAAAGTGACAGCCCTTTTTGTATTATCAACTTACCCTTCTTGAGTAGTTATTGGCAGAAGGTGAGGGGGTAGAAAATTAGGTTGCGGAGATATGAGGCTAGAAAAGCTAGTACCGTTACCACTTGAAGCCTGCTTCCAAAAGTGACTGTATTGCTCTGGATATGTTTGGAAGGAGAGAAACTCAACTTGGGCAAAGGAGGAATGAGCCAAGGGGTGGGCAAGAGCACTTCTGGTACCCAGAGATAACCTGGAAGCAAGGACTTGACCTCTGGGGGGTTACCTTTCCACCTCTCCTTTCTATGTCTCTGCATATTCTCCAATGAGTCATCTCTGAGGAGGAAAACTACAGCCCCTAGGAGCTGATATGCTTCTTTCCAATTCCAGCTTGAGAGGAATTGATACTTATTTTTTCTGGCCTGAAATTTTTAAATCCCAGGATGAGGTGGCGGGGAGGATAGGGGGTGAGTGCTGATTAGTTGAACTTGGATCATGGGCCTACTTGTAGGTCAATTATCTGTGATGAGGGCATTGGAAGACTACAAAAGGCCCATGTTGATAGTTTGGGATGTGAAATGTCTACAAATTTGGCAGCTTCAATTCAAACCACTTGGTGAAAGTGGAAGGATCAGAAATTTTCCAAAGGAGGGTTGCTGTGCTGCTTTTGTCAAGCAATGCAGAAGACCATGGCATAAATGGGATCCAGAAACCTGTCTAAGCCTGAGGAGTGGAGGGAAAAACTAGGGTATTTCATCATAAAATTATACAATCTGGGACCAGAGTGAAACTGAGGCTTAGCATCATCAAATGATTTGCCCAAGCACACCCAAGCTGGTTACAGACCAAAGCTCAGGCCTCCAACTCTGAACTCTCAGAGTTCATCCACTATACTTTATTGTCATCCTAAAAGAAAAATCACAAGGAAAGACATAATTGCCTTCAAACATTTGAATGACTGCTATGTAGAAAGAAGAATAGTGTTGTTTTGTGATACTCCGTAAGATTTGGATCCATGGACAGTAGTAACTGACATGCAGAATCCTACTAGATTTAAGGCAGAACATTGACACCTGATGTAACTTAACCATGGAGCAGGCTGTCTCCGGAGGTGATGGCCACGGGCCCGGTCAGGGGAAGCCTTTGGGCAAGGTGGATAAATATCTGCCAGTGACGCTGAGGAAGGAATTCTTAAAGTCCTTTCCATTTCCAATTTACTGCTGTAAATTCAAAACTTTTTATTGTTGTCCTTCAGCTTCATTCTAATAATAATAGTATCGCTACTACTAACAGTAACTGCTTGCAGTTGTAGAATGTGTTCAATACTAAATGCTGTGCCACCTGTTCTACAGTGATTCTCTCATTCAATTTTGCTCTGTAAGATAGATACTGTCATTATCTACATTTTTTTTTGAAAAGATTTATTTATTTATTTATTTATTTATACAAGCACTGGGTACAGTCAGAAGCGCGGGAGGGTGAGAGAACTCACCAGAGTCAGAGCCGGGAACAGAACAGGCAGAAGGCCCGAAGTACACTGCTGAGGGGAGCAGCGGGCGGCAGGAGAGGTCTGCGCGCCATGCGGGACCCTCCTCCGGTGGCCGGGGAGCAGCCGGGGATTGAACTGGCTCTACAAGAGGCCGCTGGCAGCTTCTCAACCCAGCGCTCAACCGCTGCGACACTGGGGAGGCCCCATTATCTACATTTTGCAGAGAGGTCTGGGACCATTAAGTTATTCTCTCAGTGACCCTGGGGTTTTCCTCCTGAGCCCCTAGTCTCAACACTACATTCAGTGGCTTCTTAACGACTTCGAGTTTCCAGTCCCATTTGTTCTCAAAGAGTGAGCCCCAAATGCCTGCATCGGGGCATATTTTTGGTTTTGATGAAAAAACAACTATTTTGAATTTTGTATCTTTGTAAAAATCATGTTTTCCATATATTCGAAACCCATATTTTTTGTAAATATTTATGTTCCTGGGTCCTCCCAGTTACTTAGTGAACTGAATGCCTGGGAATATACATTTTAGCAAGGACTGGTATGGTTCTGATGGGTACATAAATTTGAGGACCGCGGGCCTGCAGCTTTCAAGGAAAGATTGGAGGGGAGATCAGATGCTGAGAGGCCTCATATTTACCCAAACAGCTTAAACTCTGTTCTGAAGGTTTTTTTTTTTTTTTTGGTGGGACCCTTGCCGGCGGCCGGGGAATGAACCGGAGCTGCAAAGGCTGCGGGCAGCCTTGCAGCCCAGCGCTCAACCGCTGCGCCACCAGGGGAGGCCCAATTCTGTTCTGAAGTTTGAGGGCAGATATTGAAGGGCCAAGAGTGTAGGTCTTATATCAGAATTGATTTCCAGTAAGTTCAGTCTGGTGGCTGTGTGGGCAGGACCTGAGGCTCCTGCATCTTTCAGGGGGAGGTGATGTGGGGCTGAGCTGAACAGAGGTGGGGTGTTGGGGGTGGGGTGGAGCAGAAAGGACAGAAGTGAAAGGCAAGTCAAAGCAGAAGGACTTGGTATTTGACTGTGGAGTGGGAGAGGGAGAAGATTGGCTGAATCCAGTACATGAGAGTAAAATAGGCGGTGGCATGGGCTGGCTGTTGAATTCAGAAAACAAAGCACTGTCAACAGGATGGTCAGTGGAAAACTTCATAGAGGAGATAGCAGTGAAATGAGGTTTGGGTTTTCAGAAATATTGGTGAGAACGGAAGGGAACGACCTCCCAAGAACTCATAGACAAGGCAGTAGGTGGAAGAGCACAGGTGTGTTTGAATCTGGGCTAAGAAGTGGCTGGAAAGGGGTCATATTGGGACAAAGATAAGAAAGATCAACTTGAGTCAGTGGGACAAGGGCCTTCAATGTCAAGATAAAGGGGCTTTGCTCTCTCATTGAGGGGACTTTTTCTTGGTTGGGGCAGCAATATAATCAAATGACACTTAGAGAGACAGTTTCAGCTCAGCTAAAGGCCTGACCCTAGTTTCTTGAGGGAGGCTTTTCCCCAATGTCAGTTGAACATCTAGCTTAGTGTAAACAGATCTCACTTAAGTGAGAAAGGGAACCCACATTACAGGCAGATTTACTGATGAAATATTATAGTAAAAATCCATAGTCTCATGTGAGTATTTTATTGAGATAGCAACAAGTGTGCCTCTGACATCTTAATCTTGCTCTTTGATTCTTATCACCAAGCCCCCTTTACTTTCAGCAGTCATGTACCCTTGAAGTGAAATGTTTGTACCAGGCCTCATCTCTGGTGGGAAAGGTTGTGGTTGACCAGATGAGCAAAGACCCTGATGTGCAATATTGCCTATTGGATAAACCCTAGAAATGCCAAGGGGTGTTGGGATGGGGCTGGATTGTTTGTTCCTAAATCTGTTTTTACCCCTGCACATGGAATGGTCCTGACCAAGCAGCTATCCCATGCTGGGGAGTGAAGAGTTTGAAGGCTCTGGTTGCTTTAGTGTGTACTATTAAGTGCCATTATGTTTTTAAGAGGCTGTGTGGGAGGGGAGCCCTTCCTATTCTGTCTTTTATCCCACAGCCCACATCACCCCTCCTTAGATTTTGGTATTCATATAATTTTTCTCCTTTCTCTGAATTCCTGTGGCATTCATTTGCAGGACATTCATAGCTAACACTCATTTTTCTTATCAGTCCCTGAATTTCAGTTTGGTTTGTGAGCTAATATGTAAATTCCTTAGGAGCAGACCCATGTGGTGTTACCAGTCTGTGGAATTCTCCTCTGTGCCTCGCACAGTGTGGGTTCCCAGAGATGCTTGCAAAAGCTACTTGATTGTTTGACTATTTGGTTGAAGTCTTGGAGCACAGACATCAGAGTTACTTTTCAGTTGAAACAGTTTTATGACTGTGATTAAATAACTTTGTTGGTAGGGTCACAGTCATTATCTGTCACAAATGTGCAGCCTGAATTGTCAAGGAAAAAAATGCTTTCAGAACACTCATGATCTAAATAAAGAATCAAATGCAGTTTCATATTTGCTTCAGGTGATCCTGCTGCCCTCCCATTAATATATATTTATTAAACACCCACTCAGTGAATTTTATGAGAGCTTGGTGCTATATTAGGTGCTGCAGAGGCATTGCAGATTCTGTAGAAAACACAGGCTCTGTTCTCAAGACTCCTCATGAGCTCAGTTGGTCTGTGGGCATTTGTTGGTTAATGTCCAGTGTCAGTATCTGGACCTAATATCCAAGGTGGAGCACGTTTCAATCTAGCTTTTCTCCCCATGGCTCACCCTGTGGTGTCAGAACTAGCCCCCTAAGTTCATACTGCTGCATCAGGTTAGGAACACAGAGAAGCTGCTTAGAAGGACCCATCTGGCAGAGGTGCTCGGTCTACACCCTGGAGTCAGGGGGGCTGAGGTTCTAGTCCAGGCTTTGTTACTCAGCTCTGGTTTGGGGGCAAAGCTCTCCCAGGTTCCACTTGTAAAATGCACAACTCACAGGACTATCAGAAAATAGAACTGAGATGATGAATGGAAACACATCACCCCCAGGCTCCCAACTCCACCTCTTTCATTCAGGCTTTTTTGTCAACATCTGTCTACTGAGTTTGCCCCCATCCCCCACCTTTCTATTCTCCGGACTGCTGGTTTGGTTTTAAGCCCTAATCATGTCTTGTGACAGAAACTGTATCTTTCATTTTGTGGCAAACTTTTACATTATGATAATCTTTTTTTTTAATTTTACAATTCCCTTAAAAATTATGTTTAAAATTTATTTATTTATTTTAAAAAAATTTATATATTTATTTATATGAGATCTGGGGTACAGGCCAGATTTGCGGGAGGGTGAGAGGATTCACCAGAGACAGAACAGGGAACAGAACAGGCAGACTGACGAAATACACTGCTGAGGGGAGCAGGGGGCACTACAGGAGAGGTCTGCCACGCCATGTGGGACCCTCGCCGGCCTGCCGGGATTGAACCGGCGCCGCAGAGGCTGCGGACAGCTTCACAGTGTTACACTCAACTGCCTGTGTCACCAGGGGAGACCCTTAACATTTATTTTTTAAAAAGTTGTTACTTTAGGGCCTCCCTGGTGGCGCAGCGGGTTGAGCGCTGCACTGTGATGCTGTCCACAGCCTCTGCAGCACCAGTTTGATCCCTGGCCGGCCAGGGAGATACCCATATGGCGTGGCAGACCTCTCCTGCCTCGCCCATTGCTCCCCTCAGCAGTGTCTTCAGTCTGTCTGCCTGTTCTGCTCCCCACTCTGTCTCTGGTGAATTCTGTCACCATCCCACACCTCCGGTCTGTACCCCAGTTCTTGTATAAATAAATTAATCTTTAAAAATAAAAGTTCTTACTTTAGTGCCATTGTTTTACATCCTTGCTAGTGTTTGGACAGTAGGGATTCCCCCCTCACGCATAGTCACCCAAGCACTCCCAGAGCCAGGCACCCGGGGTCCTCCACCGCAGTCCACTGTGCACTCAGTGAAGGGGGTTGCCTTCCGGAAAAGAGACCGACTTTTCTTCTTCTGTCAAGGGTATATGGGTAGCGTGCTTCCCTGCTAGAGCCTCCAAACAAGCTCTCAGAGTCCCTTAAAAATTACATAAAGGTAATACATGCTTGTTATAATTTTTTCCCTAACAATCAGAATTCTATAAAAGGAAGAAAAATTGAAAATATTTTTCAGCTTCCCTAAGACCTCATTTCTTCTATAACTATCATAAGCATTTTGGTGAGTATCCTTCAGACCATTTTTATGAATTTATAAAATACAGTCATTTTATTCACTGTAATTAGAATCACTGTGTATATATATATTTTAAAGATCTATTTTTATTTATTTATTTATTTATTTATTTATTTATTTATTTATTTATTTATTTATTTATTTATACAAGCACTGGATACAGTCAGAAGTGCGGGAGGGTGAGAGAATTCACCAGAGCCAGAGCGGGGAGCAGAGCAGGCAGAAGGACCGAAGTACACTGCTGAGGGGAGCAGCGGGCGGCAGGAGAGGTCTGTGCGCCATGTGGGACCCTCCTCTGGTGGCCGGGGAGCAGCCGGGGATCGAACCGGCGCTGCAGAGGCTGCGGGGAGGCCCTCACTGTGTATATATTATCCTGCAAATTGATTTTTCAATTAGTTGATCCGGTTTTTTTTTGCATTGATAACATATACAGATAGAAATTTCTTTATGAACTACATTATTATATAGATTTTGCTTTTATGGCTTGCTTTTTAATTTTATCTCAAGGACAACTGTCTTCTAATTGGTTTTGTTTCCTCTAGTCCATTCCTCACCTAACTGCCAGAATCATTTTCCTGAAACCCAGTGGGAAGGGTTGATGATTGAATAAAGTTCAGACTCCATAATGTGACAGCTCAAAGCTCTCTGCCACTAGCCCCTGCAACTACTGCAATTTTATTGGAGCATTTCTTAGATTTTTCTTTGTTAGCAGAAAAACCTTCTGAGTTCTGAACAAAACCTATGTACGCCCCCAACATTGCCCCAAACAGGTAAATGTGGAACTCCTGTGGTTAACATGTATGTGTATCATGACCTCTAAACCCTAGTCTTCTCAAGCTCCCTTCCCTGTCTCAAGCCCCAGCATCTTCTGCACATTTTAGTTTAGGACATTTTTCTTTGTTATGGACCTGCAAACTAATGCTTAAAAAAGAAATTGGTAACTTTTTGTTAACCTTTCTTGGAGGAAATTAATTTCATAAGTTTATTAACTTTTTGGTGATGTGTCCTGAATGATGTCTCTCTGATTCTAAGATGTCCTCTCCTAGGCATGATACCTTGGAGCACCCATTTGGGGAAGCTCACTCTTGTAGCTTTTCTGTCCTTTTTCATAGTGAACATATTAGGCATTCTCCTATTGACCTTTTGTTATTGCTCTGGAGTCATTATGGTGTTTAGAGCTCCATGACCCAAAGACTGTGAGGTCTTTGAGGGCTGAAACAAGAAGCTAA
The DNA here is from genome assembly GCF_014898055.3 of Talpa occidentalis. NCBI lineage: Eukaryota > Metazoa > Chordata > Mammalia > Eulipotyphla > Talpidae > Talpa > Talpa occidentalis. Next base: position 23,581,029 of record NW_023605194.1, read on the forward strand.
ATTAGAGGACAGCTGTAGATGAGCTAAACTAGAAGGCAAGCTGCAAAAGAAAATGCCTCCAGGTAGATCACTGCAGTGTCTAGTTCAGTCCCTGACATATAGTAAGTGCTCAATAAACTCTTTGTTCCTGGAATACAGGCCAGGTATGACAGTTTCCTCAGCAAAGGCGTCAAGGAAGAGAGGCAGTTATTCGCATTGCAGGAGACCCAGGGCCCACCACCTGCAGTCATTCTAGCTTTGGAAGAGCCAGCAGGGGTTGCTGGTGGGAGAGGATGGTCTGTAGCCTTTCTTGCTGAACCATTACCTGCCCATCTATACTCCTCCTTGCTTAATGGGCCTGAACAGAGTCCAGAAAGTTTGGGGGTGCTCTCTCTTTTTTTCTTAATTCACAGCATTGATAGGTTTATAGACCTTGAGTTCAATGACCACTCAAAAGCCACACTGGGGACATTTTAGATTTGACAGTGGTCATGTAAGAAACTCTAAAAAAAATTATCAAGATATAAATAAATCACAAGGTGAATTTTGTGGCTTTTGTGGATATATTTATTTATATTTTTCAAAAGCATTAAGTCTACAGCCCTAAGATACTCAACATGACATTCTTTGCTTCCTTTGACCACAAAAGCCACATGTCTACACATTACCAGGAGGTTGGGGAGATTGCGATCTTCCTACTGATCTATTAAAGAAGCAAAAAAGAAACGAAAAGCGAAGAACTCCTCTGTTAATTGCAAAAAATATATTTGTTAGCCTCTTCAACTCTTCGGAAAGGATTTGAACCTTATCCTTACCTTATCTTGCTAACTGGCAACATAACAGCTGTCAGAGGATGTTGCCTCAAATGCTCTGATCTCTGATTTCTGTGATCCTATTTAGGCTTCCCATTTTTTATATTTCTTAGTGTATTTTTTGAAATGTGGAATGTATTGACTTTTATCTTAATGTGGTTGGCTCTTATCTTTTGCAGTTATACGAAGGTACCCATTCTGACCAGTTCTACCAGTTGTGCCTCAGATTTTCCTTAACACTGCTGACATAGGTCCGTTGGTCTTTCATGCGCTAGGATTTCCTTTATGATTATTTCTGCATACTCTCTAAGGTGGACGTTTCTCCCTCCTCCCCCTCCATCACAGCTCAACTCGGTGGAATGTATTGTACAGTGCAGCCCGCCTACTTGCAGATCCAACTTTGTTCATGAATAAAGGCATCTTTTCTCACTAGGCTGGGATTAACCTCACTACTGGTCCCACACAGGACTCTAGGTATCTACTTCTCTGGAGCTGGCACTTGAGATGAAGCCAGCATTCTTGGTCTAGTACCTTTCCTGATCTAAATAATACATAAGATTTTTTATTTCTATACATATAGATATTTGGCAACTATTTTAAAATACCAGTTCTCCCATCTCCCACCCTCTTGGTCACAGTGCCTAACTAGCTATGGCAATGACCTTGAATGGAAAAGAATTACTGAGAACCTTTAAGAGCTCCCTTTCCTTGATTTTCACCACAGCCGACTGGGAGAGCCATTTGGGGTAGCCTTCTTTACTGATGAGTAGAAGTCAGCCATACCTCCTGAGTGCACCAGGAGCAAATCAGGCATTTACAGAATCTCAAAATGAATTTCCTCTGGTGAGGTATGCAGGGTCTGAGTGAACTATTAGCCCTCTAGTTTCTCAGTCCAGACTGGGCTCATATGAATGGTGCAGCCATCAGAGGCATCATCTCCTATATACAGACACATCAGTGTGTTCATTCTGAGAAAATGAATTAAGATTTCCCTGACACTTTGATATAAAACATCTGCCATACTATGGACTTAGAGAAATAAAGATCTGCATTCTTAGATGAAGTCTGACTCATCTTTATAAGTCTCAGCTCTCGGCATATGGTGGCATCTAGTGCTCATTAAATATTTGATGAATAAGTAAAAGAATTATTTGAGTTGTTTGGCATATTGCTACATTATATTTGGCTTTAAATAAACAAGATAAAATTATTTAGCTTATGGAAAATGATTTAATTTCATTGTCACAATTGTCAGTACAACAGAATTGCCCAGTTTCTGGGACTGTCAGTAATAAGGGTAATGAGACTCATAAAGTGATGAGATGGGTGTGCCTTGATTTGTTAGTGGGAGTAGTGTCATAAGTAGATTTTGGCTTAGTAAAATTCCACAAAACTCTCTTTGTGGAATTTCCTTCATCTGTGAAATACATTTCCTTCATCTGTGAAAACCTGGGACCTCTCTTATGGCATCATCCTCTAGAATAAGAAAAAAATCAGACCTCTTGGGGAAAGGGGTGATATTCTTTTTTCTCCATCAGACTCTCCATTACCTTTGCAGATTCCCAGAGGACCTTGAGCCACATTCATGATTGACTAGATCCTCTATAGTCCATAAGTGTATCTTAAAATAGAGAGATTTGTAAATTGCACATTGAATAGTCAAGTGGAATGTTGTTTTATTTTATTTTCTTTAACATGATGCAAATATCCTTTTTAAAATTAGCAGAATCTTCCATCCTAGTTCAGGGTCATAATCTGGGGACACCTTTCAAGGGTTGGCACACTTCAGAGTAAAGCCTTATTTTGATTTTTAACAATTCCCATCTCTGGGCTGAATCTTGAAGATTTTAGTAATGTATGGTCACCAGTTGAGGGAGGAAGTATATACTATTAAGAGTCTAGAAACCACTTTAAACGCTTGTTTTTAGAAGCTTGTTACAGTCTATTTCAATGGACTTTTTAAAAATAGATTTTTAATGGTTATCTTCTGAATAGCTTGGATTTGCAACTGAAGAAAAAAAGTAGCTCTGTAAAAAAAAGTCAATTTTATCAGAGGGAGAAAAGTTGTATCTAATTCTGTGTGATGGTTGCTATGGTAATGATTGAATGTAAATTTCAGTTTGTGTTAAACCCTGCTAAGGTTTTGATTACAGACCAGAGACGAGGCTTAGTCTCAACTGGTGAGGTATCTAAAAAACATCTATTAATGGAGAACAAGAGAAAAAAATGGATGAGGTCACACAGCCCTCTCCCCATCTAGGTATCATGTCAGACTTGATCTTCTAACAGTGACCAAGACAGTGCAAATTAGAATAGGGAACAAAATAATGTTGTTCCTCTTTTCCCTTCATTGTTTTTTTTTTTTTTTTTTTTTTGAGAACATTGAAGAGAGGGTGCTTCCACAGAAAGGAGACAGTTCTTGCAAAGGTGAACTCCCTGTATCAGTTTCACTGTTTTTTTTGGGAGGCATTTGGTTGAGGGAAAGAAGATTCAAGCATCAGATGTAAGAGCTGGCCTGTGTGACCTTCGAAGACCTTCCAGCCAGTTTTTTTTTTTAATAATAAATTTTATTTTTATATTCCCATACAATTGCAAACCCCTTATTTTGACCCCAATCCCTCCCCTCCCCAGCCCCCAACCCCCATAGAGTGTCTCTGGTTCATAGTTTTTTGCTGATTTTGATTTTCACTTTCTTATAGTTATTCATTTTCCTGGTCCCTTATTTAAGTTTTCTAGATTCCTGCTATGAGTGAGACCATCCGGTATTTTTCTTTTTCTTTCTGTCCAGCCAGTTTTTTGCTCTTAGCAGCAAGAAGGAAAAAAAAATGGCTGAGGAATGAATAATACACAACATCACCATTTCTCTAAAGTTTTAGGCAAATCCATGTGGAGAGTAGACCTTTGCCTCTTAAATTAATCAAAGAAGAAATCATTAAGGATCAGGGAATAACAGAGCTAATTAAGAACAGGGATTTATGGACAACTTACTCTTTAGTGCTATCTACTTAATTCTTTAGTATTTATGTATAGTTGCTCTAATAGTACTTCCTTCAGAGATTTATTTATTCTTTGTATTTGTTTATGTGTAGTTTTTAAAGAGGAACAGAGTGAGAAAGCATACTGATTGCTCTCCATTCATCCATTTCCATTTCCAACCACAGAAACTTGGGCCTTCAAGTCTCTGGACAAAATGCCAAGTGATCACTGCCCACTTGGCTAATTTGCATGCCCAGGTGAGAAGTCACTCATGGCTAATCCATGCTGTGGGCACTCAGAGTAATTTTCAGTGTCCAGTGCGAGTTGCCCCTATCCATGTGCTAAGTAAAACTGGGAAGTGACAGAATTGGCTCTTACATAACCTGCTAGCTCTTTTTAATTCAGACTTTTCCATGTACTTACTGCTCAGCAACTCCCTGATTTAGCACCTTCATGTCCAAAGCTACCCACTCAGACTGACTGTGGAAACACCCTAGTAGAGCCCTTTTTGTTTAGTTAGTTTCCAGAACAATCTTTCACTTCACCAATCTCCTAAACCTAGTCAAAATCTCCTCTCCCAAGTGGCTGGTCTTATTCTAACATGAGAAGGTAATTGGATTCATGGCTATTCTTTAATGTTTGTCCTCAAAGGAGTGTCTGGTGGAATGCCAGAGACTCCAGTTTGGGATTTCCTGTTCAGTTTATTCTTTGACTTTGAGGTATATACAAAAATAAGACATCAGATTTGTCCCCTACAAAATTCATGATAAAATTTGAAACCCTCGTCTCTCAGAATATGACTGTATTTGGAGATATAGTCTTTAAAGAGGTAATTAAGGTTAAGGTGAGGTCATTGGAGAGGGTCCTAACCCAATTTGGCTGGTGTCTTATAAGAAGAGGACATTAGGACCTGAACAAGTGTGTGCACAGAGGAAATACCATGTGAGGACAAGAATTAAAAAGACAACCATCTGCAAGCCAAGGAGAAAGGCTCCAGAAGAAACCAAACTTGTTGACCTCTTGATCTTGGACTTCTGGTCCTCAAAACTAAGAAACCAGGTTCCTATTGTTTAGGCCATCTAGTCTGTGATTTATAGATGGATCAAAATTATGTTGATCTAGTTCAATAGAGATAATCCTATGTTCCGCTCTTGGGTCCATAAAAGCAATTCAACTAGTGCTGCATGGCAACAATCCAACATGGCATTAACTTGGGAAAATGAACTGCAGATTACCGTTGACGACTTGCTAGATATGAAACCAGCAGGGTGATGTTATCCCTAAAAGCTATTATAATATTAAGCTGCACTAATTGCTCCCCAGTCTTAGCATATTATAATTTCACGATAAGCTACCAAGAATGGTGTTTCCTTCCTGGTGCCACCTTTTCAGGAAGAAATGGACCCAGTAGAATAAGTCCAGAGCAGGATAGTCAGAGATTTTGGAAATATGGGTGAGTAAGCCTGTCTGTGGAAAGGATTGTGACCATGGTTTCAATTGCAGAGTAAGGGAGAGAGCCCTATGTAGGCGGAAGTTTCTGGGAGGCAGGAGTGATAGCCACTATGTTCCAGTTTCCAACATTCTTTCCACCCTGGATGATTAATGGAGTCAGTGAATACATGGCATCCCCCTGCTGACGGGTGCAATGTGACATGAGTTGGAATAGCCAGAGTCAAAGGCAGAGTTTATAGTCCACGCTTGGAGGATTATTTTTCTCTTATTCCTCTGGACGTTGTGTGGGAAGTGGAGCTGCAGCTGCCATGGCCATAGATACCAGCCTGAGACTGAAGCTCATGCTGAACATGCTAGAACAGAGAAATGGAGAGAAGCTGGGGCCTTGAGGAGGTTGCTGAACCTTTACCTCAGCCTATCCCCAAACCCACCCAACGGCTGGGCTTTCTACTCTGAGAGGTAAACGTCCTTATTGTTTAAGGCATTTTGCACTGGGATTTCTTTTATTTGCAGCAGAACCATGTTAACAGATTCCATAGGATTGGGGTGAAGATAAGGATGAGCTTTCCTAGATAATTCAAAGCCCCCGTCAGTAGTGCTTTCCTGACTGTTAGTATTCAAACGGAAGTTGACCAAGATTTAAAACAAATGTTCAATGGAATTTTGCTTTAAATGATTCTTAAGTTTCCTTCAAACACTGATGATCTAAGATTCAAAAATAATTCTCACGAAGGTATGAATGATTATAAAGTTGACCCTTTACCCAGGGCATTTGCATCACCCGCAGTGTGATAACTCAGATAAAGCTTTTCTTGGTAGCATGTGGAGGTGGGGGAGGTTTTTGTGCATGAGAGCCTTCCAGGTGCTACTTACCCACTTCACAGGAGTGGGTCACTGTCCTTTTTCTCCACTGGGGTCTGTGTCTGACACCCCCGCTTTTGGAAGATTGCTGAACCCTGACCAAAGAGGAAATAAACCATATTGTGACGGCTGGGTTTGCAAAACCCAGCATGCAAAGGGACTGCAACATCATAGAGAGGAAAACTGATAAAGAGCAGGGACTTGTGGATTGTGGGCTCTTACCAGGAGGGGCAAGAGGCTGACGAGAATGTGGCGAGATAGACAAAGTGTTGCCAAAAATCACACGGAAGTGCTTTTCAACCCATTTCAACACATGCTCCCTTTTAACAAACACCTCCCTCCTATGGTTCATATTATAAAAAGAGTAACTTAAAAATGATAAATGTAAAATTACAATGGACTATTGACTACTTTAAGAACTGCCATGATGTTCTCATTCTGCGCCGTTGCTCGCAGGACATTTGTAAACACTCGCCTCCCCTCTGAGACAACGCGAATTGGTTGGGCTAGAGTTTTCTTGATTCTGATTGCACATTGATTAGCTTTCTAGTGGTTCCAGTCATTAAATAGAAAACAACAGTGAAAACTGTCTTTGCTCTCACACTCTGGACTGCGAGCCAGAAAGTGTGCTCTCACTGTGAGTATCTTGTGGGACGCACAACCAATCGGCCTTTCTTGGGCAGCATTGCTTGCAGAGGGCCAAAGGCGCCTTTTTGTGCTGAGTGAGAACAGAGTTGGCAAGGCCGGTGGAAAGCCATTCACAGAGTCAGGATAGGACCCTGGGATCAAATTGTATTGTCTGCTCTTTAACAAAATAGACAACTCGTGGAGGGGGAGGGGGAGGGTGTGGCAGGGGGCGGGGGTGGGAGTGGGGTGGGGGAAGAAGTGACATATGGGATGTTTGGGGGTGGGAACAAGTGATCAAAGGGTCATTGAGCTCAAGATAGGAATGAGAATATGCAGGTTTTACTTCAGGGTGTCATTTTTTTAAGAATTTGGATTTGCCAGGCCACCATGTTAACTGGCTTTTCAATTAGCGAGAGGAATAAGTGTCAATAAGAGGCAGTGAAGCTAATTACCCAGTTTGTAAATATTTTTATGTGCAGCGGAGGTGGTGGATGGCTCAACTAATGCGTCTTCCTGGTGGTGGAATTCTCTATCCTAGACCTTGGGCGAGGCTGGTGTCAGGCTGCCTGGCACTTCTCCAGCTCTGGTGGCGGGGACCAGTGCTGAGAAGCTCTGCAGAAAGGTGGTTTCAGTGCTCTTATCAGCTGACCAGCCTGTGGCCTGCTGTGGAGCTTTGTGTCCACATAAGAGAGTGACTGTCTCTTCCTGCAGACGGGAAGGCCCACTCAGCTCAGCTGGGTGGCCCTTTCCATTCCTTTGCTTTCTGCCCTCTGCTTCCCAGCTCAGGCTGAAGCTAGGGAGCTCAAGAGTCACATTTCAGCACCCAATGCAGAAGCTTAAAATTCCCCAGAAAAGTCTCTGCTCAATGGAGAATATCATTCTGAAAGATACAGTTCAGTTAGCTTTGTAAAGCTGTTAATTATTAAATAAAATCAATACATTTTAGTTTAATTTTGACTCTTTTCAGTTAGAAAAACTGAAGGTCATTCCTGCAAAGACAAAAAGTCCCCCAGAAATTCCAGTGTATGTTTTTGATGACCTGCTGGGAAAGAGGGTAGAGGAAAAAAAAACCTCTGAGGTGGTAGAAGAGTGTATTTTCCAGGTTTTTGTTTTTTTCTGGGGGCGGGGGGCTGGGGAGGAGAGGCTTCCTTCCTTCCTTCCTTTTTTTTTTTTTTTTTTTTTTTGTTCTTAGTCATTACTGTCACCAAAGCTGGAGGGTCAGCAAGGTTGGGAGATACCTGCCCCTGTCAGAGCCAGTTCCCAAGGGACATGGGGATGCCAGTCAGACATAGCACCCAGAAGCCAGCAGTGAGTCCAGCAAAGACTGCTACTAGAAGGTTGGTCAAGGTTTCCAGAAAACCCCAGCAGTTAGGGTCACAGAGACAGAAGCAAGTAGTAAGTCCGAAGATAGGTGCTCATAATGTATAACAAAGAGTGTGTCTCTCTGGAAGATTCTGTACTTGGGGGAAGATTGCTTGACCATCTTTCCTCCAGAGGCAGGCAGTGAGCAGGGGACAGGCTGAGGACACTGCAGGTGAACCACAACACGTGGAAGAGAGGAGGGGTTGTGCCTGTGATGGATTCTGGCACCATACAACCCACCTTGGCCTCCCCTCCAGGAAATGGCCAAATGAGGAAAGTCCCGATGACCTTTCATTTGTAGACAAACTGGTTTGGTTGTTTGAATTGTGATACTGCCGAAACTGCCAAAAGATTCCAGGCTTGTGCCCCATGTCCCTGTGGTAGATTCATAAAACTCAAGCATAAGTATATAACAGTGGGGGTGGTTCTTACATCCTAATTGACAACTGAAGTACTTCATTCATCATCATCATCATCATCATCATCATCATAGTAGTCAGAGAAATAGAAACTGCCTTTAATGGAGTCAGACTCACTGTTCGATAATAACAATCCTGAGACTGGAATTATGATTTCTATTTTACAAATATAGAAAATCCTTTTGAGAGGTTGAGTGACTTACCTAAGGTAACCAGCAGCCAGGAATCAACCTTGATTGTCTGGACTCCAAACTCCGGATCTCCATGAATGTGGCTGTGAGAGAGCACCTGGAAGACCTCTAGCTGCCAGGATTGGAATTGACCATGGACCCTGGACCACTCTCTGAATCCATCGTGGCATTTGACCAAGGCTTGCTCCTCATGAGGTGCTCCCAGCTGATGACTGAGCATGGCAGGCATAGTGCGGTAGGCCCGGATTCTTCTAGTGGCCACCGTCAACTCGAGGAGTCCCTGGCAGGCTCTCAGGCTGTCCTTAGACTGCTTAGTGTTCTAGGATGCTTCCATGAGCTTTCCTTTCACTCTTTTTTTTTTTTTAAGATTTATTTTTTATTTATGCAATAGCTGGGGTACAGGCCAGAGGCATGGGAGGATGAGAGGGTTCACCAGAGACAGAGCAGGGAGCAGAACAGACAGACGGACCAAAAGCACTGCTGAGGGGAGCAGCGGGCACCATGTAGGACTCCCTGTCTGGCCGGGAATAGAACATGCGCTGCAGAGGCTGTGGACAGCTTCACAGCGCTGTGCTCAAGCCGCTGCACCACCAGGGAGGCCCTCCTTTCCGTCTTTATTCAGCCTCAGACCATCTATAGTTCTCCCAGACTCTCTCCCCATTTTTGACCCAGGCACTTTCTGTGACAAGGTCTTTGCATGCTTAATCTCATTTTAGTGCTTGCATCTCAGAAGACCTGTACAAACGCGGTGAGTGCATCATGCAGAATTTTCAGGGCAGCTTGGTTCAGCCTGCTCATATACATTGGGGGTTAGACAGTTTCCTGTTTCTCTCCAGACTCCACACTAAAAGCCTCAAGTCTCAAAACCTTGTGGTGGTCGGCCCTGTGTTGTTTTGTACCCTCCCCCGCCCCCAGTAACTTAGGTGGTTGATCTTATCTCACTCATTGATTCATCCATTCATGCAAGAAGCATTTATTGATTTCTCACTATGTTCTAGGCTCTGGGGATCCAAGATCAATGTCAGGGAATCTGCCCTCAAAGAAATCAGTCTAGTGGAAGAACAATAAACAGCACTAATTGCTAATGACGCTTTGGTTCTTACCCTTTGTCAGATACTTTCTAAGGCATTTGGTATGAATCAACTTACACACTTACAGCTATCGCAGGAGGTAGGTGATACCATTATCTCCACTTTGCACTTGGGGAAATTGAGGCGCAGAAAGGCAAGTGGCAGACATGAAGTGGCAGAGTCTCGCAGAGGCCTCGTGCTTACTGCTCCACTAACTGCCCTGGCCGGCTCTGAGAGCATAACAGTGCCAGGGGCGTGCAGGCGTCCACTGCAGCACAGCGCTGTTCCCACAGCAGCGCGGTTTCCACTTCAGAAACCCCCATCGCTGCCATTGTGCTCGACTAGAGTGATCTGGTGGCTGCAGGATATCTGTTTTGTCCTGGAGACTCACGGCTCACTGCTCCTCCCTGGCGGTGGCTGACCCTCTGCTGTTTTCTGTCTCTGCTATCTCCATGGCTACCTGGACCATTCCTGGGCCACTGGACACTTACTTCTTGGGTCACATTTGACTGGCTAGTTCTGGACTAGCTGAGCAGAGGTATGCACTGTTCATTTCCATGTGGAAAATCGTTTCACAGGAACTCTCATTTGGTAAGCGAATAAAGCCAAAAATAGCGCAAACTTAAATTGTCCAGGGCTTTTCAGTTTTCAGAGAGCTTCTGCAAGGTTATCACTTCATCCCCCAAAACCTATGTACCAGGCAGGCAGGTTTAAATATTCTCATTTTAAAGGAGAGGAAACGGAAGCTTAGAAAGGTCACGACTACCCAGTAAATGGATGAGGTGGGGCTGGATCCAGGCCTCTGCGGCTTCATTGACACCACACCCTTCAGGACTCCTCAGTAGCTGTGTGTTGCTAGGAGATGTTACTGTGAGATGTTACTATGCTATATCTTTACAGTCTTGCTTTCAGCAGTCCAGGTTTTAATCAGGGGGACAATGAGCAACTCCTGGGTTAAAAGAATTTTAATTTTAGCCCATATTTATTGCATAGAATTTGGAGTGCTATCTTGTCTTATATTTTTTTTAAAGCTGATCACTGAAGACAGTCACACCCCCACCCCAACCTGACCATACATACAGTGGAGCCAGATACAGCCTTTGAGACAAAGTGTGAGAGAAAGTCACATTTCCTAAAAATGGAAAGTGAAACTGACCATTCCAGTTTCAAAGTTTCAGCTGGTTAGAATAGTCAGCAAAAGCGGGGACAAGGAAACCTCATCTCTGTCTTTCCTGGAAGCTTGACGAATGAGTGGTAGTGAGACAAAAGGGAAGATGTTTCTTCATGATTTCTTAAGACTGTTCTGCTATCAAGTTGCCTCTGGCCCCACAGTGTGGCTGGGTGAAAATAAGCTGCATTTTCATGGCAGCCCCACACAAAGCCCATTTGTCTGCCCGCATACCAGTGTAACTAGACATTAGTGTCTGTTTAGATTAGAATTGATTCCTGAACCAGGAAGCCAAGAAGAGCCTGTTAAAGACAAGCTATTAATGGCCTCATTATAAGCCCGCCTTGTGCCATTTGAACGACATTTACATAGAGAGAGGAAGCACGTTTATAAGGGTCAGAAGGACCGAAGAAAGAGGAAGCCTTTATGGGGGCTGTGGTATCTCCTGCTTTGTTAGCAACACTGGGGTTTCCTGAACGATGAAACAGGGGCTTGTGGGCCTCCAGACCTCAGTGCTGGTGGAGAGCTTTCTCCACCATGGTGGCCTTTGGAATGCAGATAAACACTGCTTCCCGAGGATCTTGATAAACTTGGTGAGTGAAGCTGTGCTGGTGGGAGCAGCCCTGGAGAGGTTGAGTCCAGGATAGAGGTGGTTTTCTATGGAACCTGTTTCCTGTAGTGGAGCAACAGATTTTCCCCTAACCTTTCCCAGGTTTATCTCAGAGACTGGGGTCTTATTTCTGGAGAGCAACTACTTCTTCAGTCCAGGGACTGGTTAGGAGCCCAGAGCCTTGAGTTCTGTGTGAGGTTCTACTGTGAAACCAGTGACCTAGGACCAGTCAGTTCACATTCCACGCCCCCATTTTTCCATCTGCAAAGTGGAGAGAGTCATATCTGTCACATGGGGCAAGGACATGGTAAAGGAACAAATGAGAATGAACTACAGAGCTCTGAGATGCTGGGAGGTGTGAGAGCTCCAAAAACCCTTGGCTTCTTAGATGGGGAGCGAGCCACTGGGCTGCAGAGAGGGGCAGTACCTGCAGGTTGAACTTGGAGGAGGGTTAGAGAATCAGGGGAGGGCTGGAGCCTTCAGACAGATTTAGTTGCTGGTGGACAAGGGTGAGCCCTTCCGCTCCTTGGTTGCCATGGCAACCTCAGCTGTGGGGCTATTTTTGGTTAGGCTGAAGAGCAGGTAGAGTGACTGGGGAGAGGAAGGAAAGAACCCATCATCCTTTGCTTTAAAAGCAAAACTAAACTAACTAACGCTTAGAGTAGTTCTTTTAGAACAAGTAGGTGGGGGCTGGATGAAAGTCTTAGAGGCCTGAGGTATCCTCTCCTCCTGCCCTTTCTTTATCTTGAAATTTAAGTACTGGAGCAGGGTCAGCGGAATTACCTGGTGAATGAAGGAAAATGATTCCTTGTTTATGTGAGCCAGAAATGACAGAGTAGATTAGATTCTTGACCCAGAACCTTCTACCCAGCACTACCAATCACAGATGTATAGTGAAACCGGGCAGCCTCAGGAATCTGCAGCTGGCACAGAACACTTGGATGGCAAAGCGGCTTGGATGGGACAGGTGAGCCAGGCTGTGCTGGGAAAGTTAGCAATAGCGCCTGACTGGGGAAATCCCATGGGCTTATGAGAGGATTTGTTTTTTTCCTTCCTCTTTTCTATTCCCTTCTCCGTGTTTCCAGAAAGGCAGAGTGGCTACCCTGAGTTTATTTAATGTCTGAGTTGAGGATATGGCTGCAGGACTCTGCCTCACCTTTTTTGCATTGTGGGGAGGGTGGTGGTGAAGGAGGCAAGGACAATGATGGATATCACTTTAATTCATAGTAATTCCACTAAAACATCATCACCTCCTCCCTCCCCTGACTTTAGTGCCAGTGAGGCATGTGGTGGTGGCAGGAATGACACTCCTCCTGTCATTCTGTTGACTGTATGTGACTTCGGTGATAGCTGGCGACTGGAGGGTTGTCTATACTTGTCTCTCTGTTGGGAGCTTTGTAAGTAAAAGATTTTAGTTGAATGGGAAACTCGATACCCATTAACCAAGGTGGGTGAACAAAGGAGAAAAAAGACCCATGGGTGATGACTAAAATGAAAACGCAGTTTTGATGTTTGCCAGGAAGCTGGGGGTTGGTGGGGTTACTGAAACTCTTACCTACCCCCCTTCTCGTGAGCCCACAGACATGTGCAGTGGTGCAAAAGCCCCTTCGTTGGATCCACGCATTTGGAATTTGGGGACAAGGACAGTTTTGAGGTCTCTCTATGTGCTTTCTAAGGATATAACAATAGCCTTGACATTGATTTTCTAAGCTAATAGCTAGTGTAAACCAGATACACAGTAGGAGAAATATTTTGGCTACTTGAGAATCATTTTTTCTAAGCATTCTGTAAACCGTACTTGTGCTGCACTTTCAGACATCAGATTAATTATAGCATCTTCTCTGCTCATGAAAGCAAATAGAGCAGGATGTTGGCCTGGCAACACTGTGTTAGCCGTGAGTATGTGTTGCATGACATATCTGAAGGCCCTGCTTGTTGAGGGTGTGAGGAGCTGGTCAGCCTCTTCCCTTTTCAGTACTGACCAAGCTTTACAAAAGAGCTGACACATTCTGTTTGTATGTCTGGAATTATTTCAAACACAAAGAAAATTCTTCAACTTCTATAAAAGCAACACTACATTTTCAACCTATATGTTGCAGAATTTTCATTTCTCATGAACAATGTTGGCGGACAAGTCTTCAATATACAGACCAAACTCCTTAGGTGGTTTCAGGGCCTACTGACACCCAGGTTTCCCTTCCCCTTTCCTCATATAGAAGGTGCCCTCACTTTGCTCCCATAACCCAAACATGTTATTTACCTCATGCCTTGTGCCCTTAACAATGCCTTTACGCGCCCCAGGTGAGCCCTCTGACACTCTTGTCAGCTTTCACTGCGCCTTTCATGGTCCTACTGTTACTCCTTTGGATGTCACTTCCTTCTTTGATTCTCTGGTGGCCATAAACTGTTTTATAAATCTCAGCTCATCCCTCACAATGTACTCTTCTGAAGTTATTCTTGTTCCATTTGTATCTGGACTTCGGAGAGAAGCTGCTTCTCGTCTGTATGGTCTCCTGCTATCAGCGAAGATAGAAAATAGCTTGCCCTTACATTTCAAAGGCTTTGAATATTGCTGGAGGAATAAAGGAATGAATTATGCATTGTTTTATTCATTTGAATGAAAAATACACCTTTTCCACAGAATGCTGGCTCAGCATCCTAATGCTCTTTGACTTAGTTGAGGTATATAAATTTGTCTCCTTCATCTTTCAGAAAGTTTTTCTCACTTCTCTAAACTTCTCTTGTATTTTTCATTTGCACTTTTCTAAAAACTTAGAGACATGACTTCCTTCATTTAATCATATTTATGGCCTCATCACACAGGGTAATGCTTGCTGGTAAGGTTCTTTTGGTTTCTTCACATGGATCCTCTTCTTCCTAATTCAGTTGTTTGCTTCTTAAGGCCAAGTCTAAGGAGGACATACTCTGGAGTCCATATCACACATGTGCAGTGGGTACTTACTAGATGATCAGGAAACATCATCATAAACTCAGGTTTCAGAATATTTTATGGAGGACTTTGAGAATTGGATGTTTTGTGATTTCATCATCATGGTATAGAATGGATGAAAACTGTACAAGCTAAGAAATTTCATCTTGAGCAGAAAAGCCTCCAGAAGGTTCCCAAGACCACAGGTAGCCCTCTTTATTCCAGTACCATCTGTATGATGGCTAAATTTGGGTCCCTGTACCAGGACATAATGCACAGGGAACATGGCCCCTTTCTTTCATGAACCCCACTACCTTGGTGCTTGACCACACATTTCTTTTCTTTTCTTTTTTTTTTTTAAGATTTATTTGTACAAGAATTGGGCTACAGGTCAGAAGTGCAGTAAGGTGAGAGAATTCACCAGAGACAGAGTGGGGAACAGAACAGGTGGATGACTGAAAACATTGCTGAGGGGAGCAGTGGGCGAGACAGGAGAGGTCTGCCGCACCATGTGGGTATCTCCCTGGCCAGCTGAGAATCGAACCCACACTGCAGAGGCTGCAGGCAGCTTCACAGTGCTGAACTCAACCCACTGCGCCACAGGGGAAGCCCCATTGAACACTCATTTTTGCTTTCTTCCAAGAAATCTTTGAATCTCTGTCACTCTTTCTATCAGTCATACTGGAAGTCTTGGACACAAATTGATGACCCCTCCCTTTTCCTTCCAACCCAGAGAAACACATGTTCCTCTGATGGGTGTCAATGACAGTTTCTCTTTTCTTTCTGATTTTGACTAGACTCGTAGGGATGCTCTTAATTTTCAGTTAAAATGTATCTCCTTAATTTCCTTCTCTTTCACTTTCTTTCTCCTCATCACTCAGAGAAAATAATTCAACATGTTTATGCTGCAGTTCTTCTTCTCCTATCTTTACCTTGTTTAAAAATTACTAAATATTTAGCTTCACAAAACAGAAGCAGAATAGCATAATTCCACTTTTCTAACTTCGTTCACTTGAAAATAATTAACATGTGTTTTGGCTTATCTTTCTAAACAATTTTAGGAAGATGTAATTCATACACCACATAGTTTACCCATTTAAAATGTATAATTTGATATTTTTTGGGTATCTTACATTGTCAGTTTTAAAAACTGTGGCAAAATATATGTAACAGTATTTTCCATTTTAATCCATTTTAAATACACCATGCAGTGGTATTAGTGACATTCACAATGTCGTGCAACCATCATCACTATCCCAAAACTTTTCCATTATACTACCAACTTTACATTTTCTTAAGCCAATTCTTGTTTTTTCTTTTTTAACTTAAGGCAATTTATTTTAAAAGGAAATTTAGTCACTCTAAATGGGGAACCAGTATCTCTTGATATAAAAAGAAAGTAACTATCAAAGCATAGATGTAGAACCCAAACATTAGTATGAAATTCTACTAGATACTCAAGACTGCAGAGACCTGGGGGCTCACTGGTTCACTCTGGGGCAAAGGGAGGTAAACATGTGCAAGTGCTATTAAAAGTGTCCTCCTCCCAAGCTGGGCCTTCCTTCTTGATGGAAGTGCGGTTGAAAGCATTGAAAAGGAATTGCTTTCTTACTATGTGACTCAGCGTCACTGCACATTTGCCGTACCCTTTAGAATCATCTACTGGACCACCAGGACTCGGTTCAGACTCCTTGACCAGAGTGCATAAAAGCATGGATTTGGGGGTTAGATTTGCACATAGCATTCACTGTGTGACGTGAACAATGCATTTAAGTCTGTGTCATAGTTTTCTCATCGGTGAAATGGACAGAATCAGATCTGTCTCTTAGATGTGATAAAATGTTATTGATGTTAGAGTTTTACATGGTTATAGTAAATTAGCATATAGCAACTGCTCAAGAAATGGCAGTTGTTTTGGGCCTCCCTGGTGGCGCAGGAGGTTGAGCGCTGCACTGTGAAGCTATCTGCAGCCTCTGCAGCGTGGGTTCTATCCTGGCTGGCCGGCAAGACTCCCACATGGTGCGGCAGACCTCTCCTGTCTCGCCTGCTGCTCCCTTCAGCAGTGTATTTTGTCAGTCTGCCTGTTCTGTTCCCTGCTCTGTCTCTGGTGAATCCTACCCTCCTGCGTATCTGGCCTATACCCTGGTTCTTGTATAAATAAATAAATCTTTAAAAAAAAAAAAAGAAATGGCAGTTGTTTTTTAAGAACCACCCTTGATTATGCTTTTCTTAAAGTCTAGCATTACCTCAGAAGAGCAGTTGGCTGTGTACGCTGAAAAAAACTCTCCCAAATGCAGACACCTCCTTTAATACCTTACCCTACCTCTTCCAAAGTCTGTCAGAAAACTGTAGTCATGAACTGAATCCTCGATGATGTACAGAAAAGAAGCAGTAAGCACTGTGGTCTGAACACTTGACTGGAAAGTAAGAGGGTTCAGCCTAGCATCAGAGTCCCCTGGAGCACTGGGCCCCTGGCTGGTCCTGTGGTCCAATGTCTTGACTTTAACCCCATTCTTGGAAGGTGCCTTTTCATCCTAGTGTCAGGCACCTGACCAAGGGCATTGCTGCAAGCAAGGCAGCACCACCAAGAGTTGGGGAACGAAGGCCACATAATGACTCCAGACCAGGATCAGCAATCAACTCTGCTTCCTGGCCTGGACCATGCCCACTGAAGAGACAGGGGACAGTCACCAGCGGCCACTTCCCTGCTCTGCTTGTTTGCTTGTTGCACGATCGTGGCTAATTACCTTAATTCTTTAAGATACAGTGTTTTCATCTATAAAATGAGAATAAGATATTGATTCCTATCTCAGGGGCTTGTGTAAGGATTAAATGAGATTAAGACTAGTAAGCAATCACCCTGATATTCAGTTAATGGTAACTTTCATCATTACTAGTAATAATAACTGTGTCACCAGCTCTCTTGGGTTGCTCCATGTGGCTCGGTGTGGGTCCAATTACATCCATGTACTCATTTCATTTAAAATTCATAGTTTTTATTCAGACCCAAGTAGTGTAGACTCCCTTGTAAAGGAAAGAGAAATTATGAACCATTAGTGTTAGATTATTCTGATGTTGTTCAAATATGTACAAACATATTTCACAGCTTTTATTGTTCTTTCCCAACTCCAAAAGCAAAATAAACAAATACGATACAAATACAGAAATAAAATAAATAAAAGGCAAACTGACTACAGTGAACACTGCATGAGGATGTGGTGCTCTGTTATTTGGCTGAAAGATCTTGCTATGGCTGACCTGTGTTCTCATGGTACCTAGGTCTGCCACCACATTCCCCTTATTAATATTATTATTATTATTAATTTTTAAAATTAAATGCATTTATTTATTTTGTTATATAGTCATTAATCTTTGTACAGTATTTGATTTCTTCCCTCAGTGTAGTCCCTGTAGTTCTGCTCCCAGCATGGCACCTGTGATCCATCACCATAGTCGCTTGTGCTCTTCCCTCCCCTGTTTTGGGCCCTCTCCCTTGGTGCTCCCTGATATATGCCCCAGATGTATGGTCATTTTGCAAATTTTGTCTTTTTCCTCACCCTTTCTTCAGTTTCTCTATATTCCACATGTAAGTGAAACTACATGGTATTTATCTTCTTAGCTTGATCTCTTCCAGCTCCATCCATGTTGCTGCAAATGACATGAGCTTTCCTTTTTGACTGCTGAGTAGTATTCCACTATGTATTTATACCACATCTTCTTGATCCATTCATCTGTTTGGTGGCATTTGTGTTGTTTCCATATCTTGGCTATTGTAAATAGTGCTGCAATAAACATAGGAGTGCAGGTTTGCTTTTGGATCAGTATTTTTGTGTTCTTTTGGTAGATTCCTAGGAGTGGCCACCATGTTTCTCTATAAGAAGTAGTGTTGTGTCCACTGGCACAAATGCCTCATTTACATTATCATCCTGCCCTCTCTCTTCTTTCCTCATTAGCCCCTGACATTCAGAGTAGCATGGCCCAGCTGCAAAATGATTGTAAATAGACATACACACAAGCATGGGCATCACAGTCCTGTGGCAAGATCCAATTGCAGCATAGTCATCCAGATAATCTGGAATATCCTTGCATCCAATTTTAAAAGTATTATCTTCAAAATGAAATGTCCAAGCTCAAATTCTCAGAGGGACTATATCTGAGGACTTTCAGCAGATGCCAGTTTGAGAAACATTGGTTCACATCCTGCCTAGAAACCTAAAGTATTTGAAGCAGCCTCTAAAACTAAACACAATATAAAAAGTAGGTAAGACCAGGGCCCTAGATGGAATGTAAGCGAGATGAAGAGCCAGAATTGCCACTGAGTGACCTGGCAGCAAGAGCAAAAGGTAAAACACAACCTGTGAGCTGGGTCTTACATCTAGAAAGGAAATAGACACGTTCTCGGAAGATACAAACTCCTTGAGGAGAATTGCCGCTTGAATCCTTTCTGGGTGAGAGTTTGGGGATCCGATACACAAAGAAAGACTTAAGATAATTTCTTTTAAAATAACTCTTGGGACCTCATAAAAGCTGAGAGGATGTCGGTAACTTTATACCACTGGGTACGCTATTGGTGTTTTAATGTTGCTTCATGTTGGGGAGGACCTTGGGGTTTTTAGAGTACCCTTATTCAATTATTTGAGTCTCAGGATAACAAAGGTGGTGTTATCTTCAGGGAGGGAAGGGCTTGAGAGGGACTCACACACTCACATGGGCAATTTGGGTCCATCCCATTCTGTCAGTGGGTCTCAGCGGTGCTTATCTGGCTTCATTTCCTTCAAAGGAAATTGAATCTGCTCAAGCGGTTGGATCTTGACCCGGTCTGTAATGTAAGCAATGGTGTCATCACTCAGCACTGCCAAAGTCACCCCGCAGAATGAATGGCCTCCTGCCTGACTTCCTAAAATGACTTAGCTACTGGTAGCTATCTAAGATGACTAAATTAATAGACCTACTTGGGCGGGGGGTTTGCTTATGTGGCCCCTCTGAGCCCTGGGGGGCACCAGTGCTGTGCTATTAGGATCAAGCTTATTTTGTCAAGCTGGTGAAATGACTAGTCCACAGATTCCGTTGCTTCTTTTCTCTTCATTCCAGTCTTCGTTATTGAAGTGACTTTCTCACTGTGGAAAATACGAAGATACACGAATGGTTGGAAGGAGGGAAGGAAGAAAAGAGGGAGGGAGGGAAAGGTCATGTACAATCTGCACATTTTCTTTCAACTCTTTAAAATGCACTTTCTTAATGTATTGATAATTGGTATCCTACAATATAAGATATATGATTTTATATCCTATTTTGCTTAATATAATGTTGTAAACTTTTACTTAAAACTATTTGAAAATAATATTTTTAATATTCTGTTGTCAGAAAGGTTGTTTCCATTTTTCACTGATGTTAAGTATGATTTAGCATACTGTCTGCATTTTGTATATTTATTTTCCTCCTTAAAGGAGGAATCTCATTAAATGAGATTTCTGGATGAACAATTTTGTGGCCCCATGTATGAACATTTTAAAGACTCTTTCTTTGTTACATGGACACATGCCTTTCCAGAAAAGTTGTACCAGTTTCAAATGAGTCTGTCCTACCTCATCTTCAAACAGCACCGAGTCTACTATAAAACATTTCCTAATTTGGCAAGGTAGAATAGCATTATGTTACTTTTATTTGCATTCCCGTGATGACTGGTGTTAATGAATGGTATTTTATTTTGGGTGATGGGAAGATAATTTGTATTTCTTCCTTTGTAGTTATCTACTTACTGGGCTTCATGTATTTTTAAAGAAATTTCTATGACCGCTTTATATATTAAAGAGATTGGTTTGTTGTCATATCTTTTCAAATTTTTAACTGGTTTATGATTAGCCTTTGGAATTTTTTGTAACAGCTTTATTGAGATATAACTTACAATTCACATAACTTAAAATTTACCCACATTTCAATATTTTTGTGTACTCACAGATTTGCAGCGCTATCAACATAATTAGTTCTAGAATATTTTCATCTCCTAAAGAAACCATATACCCTTTAGTTATCACCCCCAAACCTACTCCACTTCCAAATACCTCAGTTCTAGGTAACTACTAATTTCTTTTTTGTCTGTGCAGATTTGCCCATTTTGGACATTACCGATATTTGGAATCATATAATATTTGGTCTTTTGTAACCAGTATCTCACTATAATGTTTTCTCATCTATAATGTTTATCTCATCTATAATGTTTTCAATGTTTATCTATGTTATAGCATGTATCAGTATTTTATTCCTTTTCATGACTTAATAATATACTACATTTTGTTTATCTGCTTATCAATTGATGGGCTTTGGGTTATTTCTATCTTTTGGCTATTACAATTAATGCTTTTATAAACATTACAGACATTTTGTATTTTAGAATTTGTTTATAAGATTTTAATTCATTTCATCAGTTCTATTACTTGTTTGGATTGCATTTATTCAGTTGTTTAAGAAACAAATCTGTGATTAACTAGTGTTAACCAGTGATAAAATTTTCACTTTTTTAATTTTCACAATGCATTTTATATTATTTTTTATTTTGATCTACAATCCATTTAAATTTTATTTTGGAGTGTATGAGAATGAACAAGAATTGTAATTCTAGCCCCTTCTCTTTCCTCCATCCCTACCCCAAATAAATTTCCAGCACCTTCTGCTGAATCATAGTTGTCCTTCTCACCAACCGTTTTCTTTATTCTGTACTGATCTTTTAAAGCTTCCTTATTCACATATTAAGTTTTTATAAACACATAACTTAATTTTTTTAGCTATCATATTTGATTGCTCTGATTTGTTAGTATTTCATAAATTTAGTACAACATAAGACTACTTTTTATTATTTTTATTACTATTAATATTATTTAAACCTTAGTGGGAGACATACCTATTCAAATGAAATGTTTCTAGATAGGAAAATTAAATATAATAGAAGAAGTACATTGGTTGAAATGCAATTTTAAATTCACTGCAAGGAGGTCTCATATGTAGCTTATACTGTCCATTGTATTTGAAACTGAGTTTTTTTGATAGTCAGATTTTCTACTTATTTTGAGACAATTGGTAATTTTATTTTTCTATAAAAATTATATTGAAAGTTTTCAGATTTCTTAGCATTAAGCTTTCACCTCAGTCTGTTTCTGAAAATTTTTCTCCATATCTGTTACTATTATTATCCCATTCTCATTTGGCTTAGCTATATTTTCTGTATTCTTTTTGTTTTTATTTTTTTAAAGATTTATTTATTTATACAAGTACTGGGGTATAGGCCAGAGGCACAGGAGAGTGAGAGAATTCACCAGAGACAGAGCGGGGAGCAGAACAGGCAGACCCACCTTAGACACTGCTGAGGGGAGCAGTGAGTGAGGCAGGAGAGGTCTGCTGCGCCATGTGGGTTGCTCCCTGGCTGGCCGGGAGTCGGAACCTGCGCTGCAGAGGCTGCAGACAGCTTCACAGCACAGAGCTCAACCCGCTGTGCCACCAGGGAGGCCCTGTATTCTTTTTTTTTTTTTTTAAGATTTATTCATTTATTTAAGAACTGGGGTATAGGCTCTAAGAGCCTTAGAGCTCTGGTCATTTCCAACAGCATCATGTGGTTCTGTGCCACACCCCACACCCCTCCGCACCCCACCCCATGCCCCTTGGTACCCCAGTTCTGCTCTGAAACTGGGCGTGCTCTAAGCTTTCCACAGTAAGGGTGTGGCAGTGATACCGATCTGGAACCTGATTACACTGAATATCTAAGGTTTACTGAAATTGACTGCTTTTCCCTGTTGCTCCAGAGGGGGGTGACATTGACTGACCATATGGCTGAGGAATAGTGACCTCCTGGACAACACAGGTTTAACTTGCTTTTCAAAGGCTGACCTTTAAGTGGGCATCATGTTCTTGACCCCACTCTTGAGGATAAGGGGCCCGCTTTCTTCTCAGCCACCAAAGCCAGTCCTGTATGCCTGGAAGTGATGCTTCTGGAAGCCTGTTGGTTGCGAGTAGACCTGCCATCCTCTGGCAGCAGCCTACCTCAGACTTCATGACCTTCCTCTCCACCATCATCCTCTGACTGTAACCCTCCTCTGTGGCCCATTTAGTGGTTGGATTTCCCTCATGAGGTTCTCTTTCATGATATCCTGAGTCACTCCATTTAGCTTGTATGTGTTTGCCATTGGGGCTATTTCCTATTTGGTAATGTTTGGGGCTTCCGTGGGATGATGTTTGGGGCTTTCATCCCCACCAGTTCTTCTTCCTTCTGTTCCCATTCAGTGGTGTCATCTGTTCCGTAGATTCTGGCTGTGACTCAGTCACTGATACTGAGACTGAGGACGAGAAGGTCCTTCCCTACTCCAAGCAGCAGAGCCTGTCAACAGAGACCTCACCTGGGAACCTGATGGTGGTGCAGCCGGACCGCATCCGCTGTGGGGTAGGTGCCCCTGGGGCATGGGTGTTGTGGAGGGTGCATTTGTTGTGGTAAAGGGGGCAGGGTTCTGCCCTTGCACTTCAGTGTAATTCTAGCCTGCCTTTGAAGTTTCCCATACGTTAGCCAACCCGGGAGCCCTAGTTCCTGGGCCTTGGGCATGCCTTACTCTAAGTCAAAGGGAAATGAGCTCAAAGTGTTCATCAGGCTAAGAATTTTAGTCCAAAGATCAAAAATATAGAATGTGTGGGAGAACTGAAAGGGCATTACTGACACTTATGCCAAGCCTGGAGTTAGAGACCTGGGTCTGTTTCTGCCAGCCTAGTGCTGGTAGGAAGGAACTGCAGAGCATTTTGAGAGCTTGCTTCTCTGTTGACTGGCCACTGGCATGGCCCGAATGAGTGACTGGAAGCTTGATGGCTTAAAATTGCTAGCCAGCATTGCTGGCTAAAGGGTTAAGATAAATGCATTAGGCAGCTAGCATTTTCAGGTTTGGGACCTATATTAACAGGTGACTTGTACGTGTTGGCCAATCCACGGGCTTGTATCATTTCATCCTGACATAGTATTGAAGACTGTCATTATTTTCCTTTCCTGAGGAAAAATATGTGATATTTATAACAGTTCAAAGCAGAAAAATCCTTCCCTGTGGGTACAAGCCCTTTGCTAAATTTTCCACAAAGGACTCCTTGACATAGCAGTGGGGAGCACTTTGGCAATGGGAAATTCTAGCTCCCTTGCACTGGGAGTGGTTTTCTGTGACGCCCAAGGCAACGAGGCATGGAACAAGGGCCTCCTACATGTGAGTTGCTACACTCATAGACATGTTTGGTTTGGACAGCCCAGTGTTTTAAATTTAGGCATGAAAATCGGTGTTTCCATCTTCCACTGAATCAGTATCTGACAATACTAGACCAGAAATGAGTTGCAGCCTTTTAGACAGGATGTGTATCCCATAGTTCCCGCCACTCGCTTTTCTTTATTCTCAGCATACTTCATGCCTTGCGTTACTGGCCAGGCCCTTGTGGGTATTTCAGTTTTCAGTATCCCCATATTCCTTCTTACATCCCCCTGTCCCTCTGTCCTGGGATCACACTGATGGGTGCCTGTGGGTGAGGGGCCTGGGAGTAAAGAATTGTGCCCTCCTCATGCCTCCCTGAAGCTCCAGACTTTGTTCCTTCCCTCCCTGGCTCCCCTCTAACCCAGGATTCTCCTTGTTGTACACTTTGGGTTTCTGGGTTCTGGGATGGCTGGGCTGGGTTTGGATCTTGAATGTCATTAGAGGAGACACGTTCTCTCTCTCTGGCTTCCTATACTCCATGGGAAAAAGGGGAGATAGAGCAAGGCAGGGCCTGCAGTGGGAATTAGATCAGCCACGGATATATTCGCATGTAGACTTAGCAGCCCCCAGGAGCCAGGGCCATGCCCCCTCTCACCTGGTGTGAAGTTGTGACAATTGTATTGAAGGGCTACTATGAAGATTTTAGTAGAATCTGAGGTTGAACATAGGTATTAGTGAGGACCAGAAATCTCTCCTTTCCCCTGTTTTTTTGGAGGATCAATTCTTTCCAGTTCAAGGTCTTGAGAGGACCATATCCCAGTTTAACCAGCAAAATGAAACAAGAAAATTCCATCTGGTGTCTCAGCAAGAGATCCCAAAGCAAGATATTCAGATTAACCAGTGTCTTGGGAAAATCAATCCTCCAGGAAGTTATTTTTGTGCAATCAAGAGCAGCATAAGGAGCAAAACCCAAGAGGACTTCTCTAGACTGGTGCTATCTAATGTAAGGTGCAGGGGAGTCACATGTGGGCCTTGCAGTGCACATTTTGGTTCAGCAGCTCCAGGAAGGACTTGAGATTCTAACAAGTGTGCAGGGAATTCTGATGCCACAGCCCCTTGGCCTCACCTTGAGTAGAAAGGCTAGTCTAGAACAGTACTTCTCAAACTATCTATCGTGAGAGACCCTTTTGTTTTTTAAGGTCCTAATTCATTTTTTCCTTGTAGTGTTATGAGATATAATTGACGCACCTCACTGTCAAATGTGTACATTTAAGTTGTACAGCAGAATGACTTGATATATTGCACAGCAGTTACCACAGTAAGTTTAGTTAATATCCATCACCTCACAGAGGTCAAAAAAAGAAAGAAAAGCATAAGAGAAAAAAGACATTTTTTCCTTGTAATGAGAACTTTTAGGGTTTGCTCTTTCAGTAACTTTCCCACAGCTTGTGGACCAATCATAAACTACAATAAAACAAAATGCTATGAAAATGAAATCAAAAGACATAAAATACAAACCTTGGGTTTTAAAATTGTTATTAGGTTCAACAGATTGAAAATTGTGCCATCAAATAGCTAGAAAGGTTTATAACTATTCACTTTTAGGGTTTGTAATTTGTCTCATTGGAACCTGTGGCAAACATTCCCTGTCCGGCACTGGACCCCAACCCCCAGCTCCACTGGGAATAGCTTATCAATGTAGAGCTGGGGTCAAGGGAGCGGGAAGACCCAGTTCCCTAACAGAGGGAGAGGGGACGATGACCGATCTCCCATTCCAGGCAGAAACCACTGTCTACGTCATAGTTAGATGTCAGCTGGATGAGAGGGTGATGACGGAAGCGGAATTTTCTCCTGAGGATTCTCCCTCGATAAGAGTGGAAGCCAAGTTGGAGAATGAGTACACTGTTTCTGTGAAGGCTCCCAGTAAGTAGCCACAACTTTATTTTATTTTTTAAAGATTTATTTTATTTATACAAGAGCTGGGGTACAGCCAAGATGCGCAGGAGGATGAGAGGATTCACCAGAGACAGAACGGGAAACAGAACAGGCAGACTGACAAAATACACTGCAGAAGGGAGCAGCAGGCGAGACAGGAGAGGTCTGCTGCACCATGTGGGTATCCCTGTGGCTGGCTGGGATTGAACCAGCGCTGCAGAGGCTGTGGACAGCTTCACAGCGCTGCGTTCAACCACCTGCACCACCAGAGAGGCCCAGTAGCCGCACCTTTAGAAAGTACCATTGTGTCTAGGAAAAGACTGACTTTTGCTTCTCTTACTTGTCCTGAATTACTTAACAAGATTTGGATTTGGTTATCATGTTCTATTTTAAAGGAAAAGGACATTGTAGAAATATACATATGTGGTGGAGAATGGATGGATTTATTTACATTTTTATTACAACAAAGTTAATATATTAAAATTTTTTGAAATTAAAGAAAAGTAGGAAAAAAGTCATCTGACACTTCGCCACTCAGTGTTTGGCCTCTGGTCACAATTTATAAAGATAGTTGTTCCAATACTAACTATTGCTTTATATTCTGTTTTTTTCTTTATGTAATCTTATTATCCCATGCCATAACATGGCCTTTGTAACTTTATATTTTTATAACATATTTTTCTATTATAAAAGTAATGCTTGCTTAATTTAGAAAATTTAAAGACTACAATAATAAAGGAAAGTAAATAGAAAATTATGCATACACTGACCCCAAAGGAAGTCTCTGGTTTCTGTATTTTTCCACATCTGTGTATAGTTTCATAGTGTCATGTAGCCCACTTTTGTTACTCAGAAATATACCGTGAATATTTCCCATGTTAAAAAATATTCATTTACAACTTGAAGTTTAAAGGTTGCAAGGTAATCCATTGTATAAATGTTCCATAATTTATAAAGCCCTGTGTCCCTTGTGCCAGGCCTAAGTCTTAAAACCATAATTTTAGGCTATGTGATATTTGGTTGAATAAAAATGTAGCCTAGTATTTAAATTTTTTTATTTCTTCATTATTGCATGTTTATGTGATTTCTGATTTCTTATTGTCTGGTGTTATTTTAAGTTATGCCATTTTGAATATCTTTCCATATGTACAATTTTTTCTGTATTTAGGATTATTTGCTAAAGATGGAATCTCTAAAACAGTGGATATTTTTCAGGGTGTTGGAAAATGGTGCTTAATTGCACTCTAAAATATTACTACTATCAAGTTTATTTGCTATATCAAGTTTATATATCACCACCAAGATTAGGTGCTATCATTTTAAATATTTTTGCTAATTTGATATATTTTTCAGAAGCAGTCCATTGTTTTAATTTGCATTTCTTTGATTACTAGTGATGTTGAGTGTTTTTCCATGTTCTCTACTTGTCACATTTCCTCTTTTGTGAATCGAATCTTTGTGGTTGGTATATTTTTAATTTTTTCTTTCCCCTTCAAAACCCCTTCCTGTGGTGTGGAAAAGAGCACTGGGGGGAGCCAAGTAGTGACACCAGCGGAGCGAGTAGTCCATTCTCTTTTTTTAAAAAAATTTATTTATACATACAAGAACTGGGGTACAGGCCAGAGGTGCAGGGTGTAAGGATTCACCAGAGACAGAGTGGGAAGCTGAACAGGCGGATCTACTGAAATACACTGCTAAGGGGAGCAGCGGGTGAGACAGGAGAGGTCTGCTGCGCCATGTGGGTAGCTCCCTGGCCGGCCGGGGATTGAACTCACACTGCAGAGGCTGTGGACAACTTCATAGTGCTGTGTCTTAACCCCTTGCACCACCAGGTAGGCCTGCGAGTAGTCAATTCTACTGACCCAATGATGGAAACATGGAGTTCCGCCTGCCAGAATCCTTCCTACCTCTGGGGACCCCAATATTCTGCATAAAGCACTTTAATCTCAACTCTTCTTCCTGTTTATTGTGGCACTAGGCCTACAGTAGTGAATAAAGTTGATGGAACTCATTCAAAAACTAAATTGCAACCCCGATGAGGATAATTCCTGACTCAGCAATCTGCCATATCCGGTCTATCATCTACTTCTACCCTTTCCAAGACTCCCCTAGCCCAGCCACCAATTCATTTCTTCACCTTTAGGATGGGACATATCCATCCAGGAACACTTTTCTCTGGACCCTTGTTCTTCTTGGGCACTCTTATAGTATCTTTTCTTCTGTTCAGACCTTTCATCTGGAACTGTTTCTCTGAAGATATATTCCGGGGACTTGGTGGTATGTGAAACTGTTATAAGCTATTATACTGACATGGAAGAAATTGGGAATTTGTTGTCCAATGCTGCGAATCCTGTGGAGTTCATGTGTCAGGTAAGGATGTTTCGAACAGAAACCTTGAGTTTTCTGGTCATATGGTTACTATTCATGATTCAATAGCCTTAAATCTGCTGGATGGGAGATGGCTGGATTTACTATCTGACTGTCTTCACTTTCACATTCAGGCCTTTAAAATTGTGCCCTACAACACAGAGACTCTTGATAAACTGCTAACCGAGTCCCTGAAGAACAACATTCCCTCAAGTGGGCTGCACCTCTTTGGAATCAACCAGTTGGAAGAAGAAGATATGATGACAAGTAAGTTAACCATTGAAGCTCAGGAAACCAATGGTGGGTTGATTTCAGCCTGTTGGTTTCAGCATCCAGTAAACCTGTGCTCATGCTCTCTGTTAGTTCCTACAGCTCATCCTCTGAGAAGGAGTCATTCTTCGTTGGGTAGCCAGAGATTCTTCAAAATTCAGCCTGAATACTTCATTCCCTTGCAAAAACTTTTTTGTGGTTCCCACTGGCCTTCTAGATAAAGCAAATAAACTTCTTGGCTTGTTTAGAAGCCCATCCCAGGTGCTCCTGTTGCATTTCTATCCTTACCTCTCTCCACTCTCCCCCTTGGCTTCCGTGCTCTCCTGCATGGATGATATGAACATATTTCATCTGTTGACAATTCTGCCCTATTTCTTGCCACTTTGACACATGGGAATAGAGTTTCTTCCTTCTCGCCTGGTTGTCATCTACCTTGTTAACTTCTCTTCACCTCCCTGCAGCATTTTAGGTAGCACTTTCTCAGGAAGACCTTCTTGAGTCTCTGGTTGCATCCGGGTTCTGTGAATTCCTTAGGTAGGTGGGCTTCCCTAGCATGCGAGTGTGCTGGCCTAGCATTCCTCAGCGGTGTTTGTCTTCTTTGCTAGTCTGTCAGCTCAGCAAGGGTGGGACTGTACCTGGGTAGCTCACTGTAGACTCAAATTAAATATTTATTCGATAAGGGAAGAGCAGTCTCTTTGTATGTGTGGCGTGTGGAAACTGGGAGATGTACCCAAGAGCCTCTTGCATGGGAACGGTTTCTGGTGCTTGGGCAAGATGCCCATTGTGGCGCTTCTGTGGGCACTGCTCTTCCTTCACTCTGTGGGTCCATTGTCACCTGCCTGTGTTTCATTTTTCCACACCTGAGAGAACCATAAAGTCGAGGATATGCACCTTCAATCCTCTTCCTGGGGGCATCCTCTTATTGCCTCTCCTCATTTTCCTACTATGGAATATTCTTGCATCACTTCCAGCAGGTGCTAATATTCTCTACTCTTCAACTTGGAGGTAGAGGAGAGAATATTTCATAGCCTGACAATGTAGTACTTCATGGCTGCTATTTAAACCTTTAAGAAATCAGCACATTTTGAATTCATATTATTTCTCAGAATTCCTCCATCCTTTTGGAGAAAGAAGATAGAATATTAGTTATTAGATTTGCTAATTAATGAAAATATCATTTATTTTGTCATCGGAAGGCATGATATCTAGTGGTGTCCCAGAGGAAGCTGTCTGATGTTAGGTCAATCAGCCAACACATAGTGATTAGTGCCTGTTGGAAGCTGTACTCGGCCTGGCAGCTTTCTTTCTGTGAACAGCAGTGCCTTGTGCCTTCATTTCTGTCACATGAAGTTTTCCTTGACAATTTTTCAGATCAGAGAGATGAAGAACTGCCTACCTTGTTGCATTTTGCTGCAAAGTATGGACTGAAGAACCTCACTGCCTTGTTACTCACCTGCCCTGGAGCCCTACAGGCATACAGTGTGGCCAACAAACACGGCCACTACCCCAACACCATCGCTGAGAAACATGGCTTCAAGGACCTGCGGCAGTTCATCGACGAATATGTGGTAAGGTCAAGGCAGGAGAGGCTCTGATTAGAAGTCAGTGTGGTGCTAGGGCTGCCTTTCACCAAAGACATGGTCAGATTTCATGCCACTCTTGAGGTGTGTCTTCATGTGCCATATACTGGCACATGAGGGATGAGCCTTGGAGTCTCATGGATCTGGGTTCAAACCCTGGACCAACATTTGTCAGCCATGTAACTTTGGGCAGATCACATATTCTTTCTCTCAGTTTCCTAATATGCAGAAGGAAGATAGTAATAGTTTCTGTCAGTGTAGTTATGAGGGTAAAAGGAATGTGTGTAATGCACTGAGGTCTACCCTCAACAAATTTGCAGTGAATTTTACAAAGACTTTAGCATGAGTCTACTGAAGGTTGACGCTGATCCCTCATCTCAATCATCTTTTTATTCACCAACAAAGCAATTTGGTGAGATGCTTCCAGTCACTTTGCCCACCATTAGGCCCAGGTGAATTGTATCCTTCCTTAGCAGAGACCACAATAAGACTTTGTACCTGAGGTTTCAGGGAGGCCAGCAAAACCCCTTTCTACTGACTCTCTACCTGAGTCTGAGTTGTGTTAAGGTAGATATGCTCAGTGTAACTCCTCATCCTGTTTTGGATCCTTCTCTCCTCTTTGATGGTTGACCTCTCGGTCCCATCCAAGGTAGAACTCCACACCCAACATTGGTCCCATTGTCTGGGAGACAGCTGCCTTCCTAATGTTTCCCCTTTCCTCTACCTTCGAGATTCACAGAGAGGATTCAAGAATAGCTCAGTCTCTTGTCAAGGCTGTGACCTCAAAATGAACAAGAAACACAATTCAATTTTTGCTTTCTACCTTCACATAGAACAGTGCCTGACACCTCCCCAGAAACTCAACTCTGTGCTCTGACAGTCTATAAGACAGTGACTCACCGAGACATATAAAGGGGTTTCCCAAAATCTGAGGGTGATTAAGCGTTTTGAATGAATAGAATATTACAAGTCCCTGTTTGCAATATAATTAACATAAAAGTGCTCACAGTGGGGGCATATTTACTCAGCTTTACTTTGCCAAAGTTACAGTGTATAAAGTGCTGTGTTTCATTTCCATGCCACTCATTTTTATTAAGGACAGACTGTGTTCATAGTAATGACTACTCTTTATTGAGTTAATTTTATTGGCTGATGCACCGTCTCATTTAATCCTCACCACAATCCTTTGAAGCTGACAATAGCATCATCCTTCTTTAAAAAATGACGGAAAGGGCTTCACAAGGCAAAGCCATGTGCCTTGGGTCACACCTAGTAAGGCTGGAGATAGGATTTGAACCTAGTTTGGAGCTAACGCTGAGGCTTGTTATCTTGTTCCAGGTAACAAGGGAATTTAGAGATGCCCTTTCAGTTAGCACTAAAGTTAATCTGGTTCACATTTCTCGTAGCATCTTGGGTCTCCAACTATAATCATCTTCAACCGATTCATCCTCAGCATCACTACCGAAAGGTTGTCTCTCTGTGCTGTTCATGACCTCTAATAACTGCCCTGTTTTCTCTTTCCACCACATCAAAGCCAAATGCAGACCCTGGGTCTCCAACACCATGCAGCTGTCACCTGGTCCACTGCTTGGGTCTCCTTAGGAAACCAGCACAGAATGTCAATAGCAGATTAGCCCTCTTGGGGCAGTGATGACGAAAAGGAGGATTTCTGTGGGTTGATGCTGAAATAGGGTTGTGAAATACCGACGTTTCTTACCAGGAGAAGTTGTGCAGAACTTTCAGGGAACCCAACTCTCTGGCTTCACAACCCCCGGAGGCAGAATGACAGAGGCTTCAGGTCACTTTATCCAGGGCCGTCTCTCCTCGCAGGCACCATCCCTGGGGGCCACTTGGGAGAAGCACACAGCCAGATACTTTGCAAAGCTTGCTGGCACGCGCAGGGACTAGTGACTGGAGACCACAGGGGTTACTGCCTGCACAGAGGAGTAGTGAGAGCACCTGAACTGCAGGTCTAGTAGCTCATGTGAATTTCCATGTGGCCAGTCAGTACGGTCTACACCTCATGTGTGTTTTGTTCCTCTTTGAGGAACTACCAGGGTATAGTCGAAAGGCCACAAGCCAGGACTGCAGGCCCTGGAGCCAGGCAGTGGCTGTTTCTGAGCTTTGGTTTTCTCATCTGTGACCTAGAGAATATTATATTTTTCTTTAGCTATGGTGGGAAGGATGACACAACATGAGGTAGAGGCTGGTACTTTGTAGCATACCTGACACACAATCGATGCTCATGACAGAGTTTAAATTCATATCCTTTGCTCAGTGGACATTTAACATGTGTCTCCTGACGTATGACCCTGTGCTAGGTGTTGGGCTAAGATACAAAGATTATCGTAAAACAAAACAGGACATGGAACCTGGCCTCAAAGAGCTTTCAGTCTGAGGGAAATGCAGACAGTGGCAAACCTGACTACCTGTCACCAGCCCACTCAGAGGGGCCTTATGACCCCAGAAAGCTCATGTCCCAGTGTGGGTCCATATTCTCTTCCAGGAAACTGTGGACATGCTGAAGAGTCACATTAAAGAGGAACTGATGCAAGGGGAGGAGACGGACGCGGTATATGAGTCCATGGCCCACCTTTCCACAGACCTGCTCATGAAATGCTCCCTCAATCCCGGCTGTGACGAGGAGCTGTACGAGTCCATGGCTGCCTTCGCCCCTGCTGCCACAGAAGACCTCTGTAAGTAGCGCGGTCCAGCTCTGTGTCCGCTGTTCTGACAAACAGGCTTCTTCCTTCTGGTGTGAGGGGAAGTCCCTGCCTCTCTCCCCTCCCCGAGAAAAAGATCCTGTTTTACACAAAGTTAAATCTGTCATCATAAGCTGTGACTGGCAGACTCCTTCTACAAACTTCCTCTGCTGGACCTGCTGTGTGACTGGAAGGTTCCAGCAAGTCCTGGAAATCAGAAGGTTCCAGCAAGTCCTGGAAATCAGAGTTGATGAAGCCGTTGCTAAATCAGTGGCTGTCAACCCAGTGAGGCCCAGTGGGTCATTATAATGAAAATGTTGTAACATCCCCTTGAATGCCCCTGACCTTGTTACTGCTACAATAGGTTTATACATAGTATAACCTACCTACATATGAAATTTTCAGAAACCAAATGTATGTGCTAACTGAAATATAAAAGAGATGATAGGAGAGAAAATGCACAGGTAACAGGAACACAGTGAAGTAGTCAGAAGCAGATACCTACACTCAGAATCGCTGCCGGTGTCTTGGCCTCAATGCTGGGTGACGCATGTCTGCTGTGCTGGTGGCTCAGCCTGACGCCGCCCCCAACAGTGGGCATTCACATCTGGGTTTTCCTAAGTGAAATGATTCTTACTCTCCTCTCTATTCTCATATTAATCAAATTCCTGGGAAATTCAGTATATATTAAAACTGTGAAAAACAGAAGTTTTATTAATATATCAAACAGTTCACATTCTAGGCTCAAAAAAACATAAGTAGATATTTTTAGGGTAACCTGACTTTATTGGCTTAATATATAATAAACTTATTTCCAAAAGAAATCCCCAAGACATGATTACTTTTCTAAGTTGAAGAACAAATTTTTGTTTGTTTTTGCTTATCTTAATGATTTTCCCCAGTAGCAGAAGTAATGGATTCTTATAAAAACTTGAGATAAAATAGAAATGTACAACCAAGTTGATAAAATTCCATATAACTCCACCCAACCAACCAACATGGCACTAGTAATAGTTTGGTGAATATATTTGTCCTTGTTTTCCCTGGTATCTGCTGACATTAAATAAACAATATATACAGTCAAACATATGCACATATATGGAGAAATACGCATGTGTATAAATAATGCACCTTATGCAGTTATTTCTTTATATATTTATAGTGGAATATTGAAAAGACACGAGGGATGTGAAACAGTTCACTGTGCAGGGCTCTCCTGCACCTTGCAGGGTGACTGGGTCCTTCTCCCCTCTCATCCTTCCTTTCCTCAGTTAAGTGCCATTATGGTTACAACACCATTTTGGTGACATCTCAAAATACCCTTATGGATTTTCAAAGCCCCCAGAGACAGCAGTGTTGCTCCCTTTGAGAACGACTAAAGAAGGTTGGATTTTAGGGCTGGAACAGGGTTGAAGAAGACTCAAAGAGCCTTCCTAATAAGTTAGCGCTAGTTGCTATCAAATGTTAAGCACTCTGAAGCTCTGCCTAAGACATAGTTCTCTTTGCCTCTGATTAATATCCCCCAAAGACAGGCAAATACCCATCAGTGTATCAGCTATATTGATAGAGGGCTTTCTGGAATGGGCTAGATTGAATGTTGCCACCTTTCAGCCTGAAAAGAGGACAGTGGCTGCTAAGTGCTTTCCAGGGGAGACTAGAAGGAAAAAGAGGTAGACCTTGTCCTGTAACTCCCCCTCCCAGTCTCTGGGAGAACTGGGGGTACTGGTGAAACTCCTGCTAAATGTACCCTAACCAGGCAGGAATGCCAGGAGAGAAAGCGTCTTCCCGCTATCCATGGACTTTATCTCAATAAATCCTTAAAGTAACCCTATAAGGATGTGTTTATTGCCTGTGCTTTACAAATGAGAAGACTGAGGCACAGAGAGGTAAAAAACCTTCCCAAAGTCTCACTGCTAGTAAGTGATAGAATCCAGATTTCAACCTAGGTCTCTCTGTCCCTAGAGCTGTATTATTTATTGTGTGCCAGAAATTTCAGCCCTGGTTTCTTTCAGAAAAATCATCCAGCAGCTACAGCCATGCTTCCTCTTTCTGCAGCCCAGACATTAGCTCACAAATCAGCCTCTGGCGCCCCCTGCCCTCTCTCCTCCATCCCTCCGTCCTTCCATACACCCAACCAGCCAACATCAGTTTTATTTCAGCTACTTGTCTCTCTTGGCTGCTAGAGAGACAAAGGCAGAGGGTGCTGGGGCGGGCAAACAATCCTTTATTCCACTGTGGAACAGAGGCCCCTGAACACTTAGGGAATGATCAGTATCCACTTGGGGAGCCAGACATCAGGTATCATCATTTTTACCCTGTGCACTTCTCATGGGGCTGTTGAACGATGAAGAAATCCCCACTGGACTGGCTGTGTTGAGAGACAGGGAGCCCTAAACCTGTTATCAGACTGGATGGTGTGACTGGTGAAATCCCCACCCCTGTCAGTGAAAAACTGTGGGGTTGGGGGGTTAAGAAGGAGGATATAAAGGCACCACCCACTCCTCCTCACTTGTTGGGCCCTTGCAGGGGGAGTGGCGAGGTTCTTCAGCAACTGAGTGCCATGAAGCTAGACTGGTTTGTGGTCAGTTGGCAACTTGTAAAGTTATGGGGGGCCAAAGGGATTCTGGTTGCTGTGGAGGGAGGAGGCTGCCTTTGAATAGGGAAAGGAAACCCACTGCAGATCATATAAACTCTGAATGTTCTGATTCTGGACATGGTTTAGTTTGTGTTTCTGTCTCTGTGATTTAATCTGAAAACCACCACTTCCCAACCAGCCAGAAGAAGCAGCACTTGTACGTGGGGGGAGCCATTCATTTACTGCCAGTGACTCTATGAGAGAAGGCAATTTAGTTTATAAAGAAGTGGGATAGAAGGCAAACTGATAAACAAAAGATGCATATTTGCAGAATTGTAAGTTATCTACCAGCCCTTTCAAGTCAAGTACTGCTTTTACCTGTGTTATCTGATCATCCTTGGGCTTGGTAAGTAGAATTATCTCCATTTTGCAGGGGAGAAAACTAAGGCTCTGAGATTTCATAACTTACGTAAGCCTCATGAAGCTGGGTCAGGAATCTGGGTTTGCATATTCCCAAGGGACAAGTCTGCTCCTCACTGGGCTACTAGACTGTCCTGGCCTGCCCTTCTTCTAGGGTCTGCATTTGCCAGACCTGGGAAGTGCCCTTAGGAGCTATTTCTAAATGTCTAAATAGCTGATATGGTCTCATTCAACCCCAGAGGTTGAAAATAAGCAAATTAAAGAGAATGGGTTGTGTTTCTTGACTCACTCATCTGCTCGCTTGCAGAACAAGAATGATCACAGGCTTTAGGTCTACCTTGGCTGTCACTAACTGTGTGGGGCCAGACCTGCCTCTTTCTGATATGAAATCCAAAATAACCTCTAAGTAGGAAAGATGGCAGGAAAACTCCCAGTGTTGAACAAAGGGGCACTGGGGACAATGTTAGCTATTGGGCTCTGAGCCTGAGATTTCATGAGTCAAATCCAGTCTCTTCACGTGTGATGTGTACACACTCTCTCTCTCTCTCTCTATCTCTCTCTCTCTCTCTCTCTCTCTCTCTCTCTCTCTCTCTCTCTCTCTCTCCCCCTCTCTCTCTCACTCACTTGTGGTCTTTAGTTTAGATATGCTGCCACCAGGTGGTAACTTCATGTCTTCATTATCAGGCCTTCAATTGTGCTGCCAATTCTCTTGATAATTTTTTGTTCAAGTCCCCACTGATTCGAACCATCAACTTTTGAGTGACACTATAGAATGTCTTTCTTAAGGGCAAACTTATACACACACCAAGTAAAAATAAAGGCAACAGACCTCTCTTTGGGTGTTTTCATTATCTTGGAATCTTATTCTCATTGGGTTCTTTGATCCCGATCCTTGCCTTCAGAGAATGATTTGGTCCTGGTGCTCTTTCAACTTTGGTAATAAATTTGGTTTGGAAGGCCTCACTCAGTAACTGGTCACTTCCCTGAGGCTCTGGGTTCTAAGGCCTTGGGAACCATTTTTAGGAGGCCTTGTCCAGCTGTTTCCAAGGTCATCTGCTTATAGATTTACCTCTGTTTAACTATCCCACAAGTTTGTCTTTCTTCTATAAGGAGAAAAGAGTAAAAGAAGAAAGGCTAGTATTTCACTTCTGGAAATTGTAAACTCTCAGGAGTCTCTGCTTCGTGTGACTCCTGCCTTGAACTTTTCTTTTGCACTCCCATTACCACTGCTCCCTTCTGTGGCTCAAGTTTAAGCATAGCAGAAAGCTGATGGAACCCTCTCTGACTTGCTGGCTTCCCTTAGCAACCTCCTTGGTAACTGCTGTCTTTGTGCCCGATCATCTCCAACTGTGCTTTCTTTACCTGGGCTCTCTGATTTCAACCCTCTCTGACCTGGGTCTCCTCTGAGCTGAGGGCACTTGAGGGCACATTAAAGGGCCTCATTTCCCAATCCTATAAGGTCTGTGCTCAGCTTCAGGACCATCTATAAGCAAAATTGTTAAGTTACAGATTTGCTTCTGGAACTATCTGCACCTTTTCTCTGGGGAACCTCAACCTGTGGCTGCTGAGCCTTTGCCATCTTTATACTGTCCATCTTGAGAAGACTGGCTCATAGAATCAAGAGATGCTTTTAGCAGGGGAAAGGGAGGCTGATGTGGGAGATGAGACTCAGCTCTTCCTGACTTCAATTGCTTTTGACTCCTCCAGACATACAGCAGCTGTGGGGGCACATAAGCACTTGGTGAAGTTATGCACTCTCTCTCTCTCTCTCTCTCTTTTTAAGATTATCTTTTTTTAAATTTATTTATACAAGAACCGGGGTACAGGCCAGGTGCGCGGGAGGGTGAGAGGATTCACCAGAGACAGAATGGAGAACAGAACAGGCAGACTGACTGAAATACACTGCTAAGGGGAGCAGCGGGTGAGACGGGAGAGGTCTGCCATGCCATGTGGGATTCTCGCCAGCCAGACTGGATCGAACCAGCGCTGCAGAGGCTGCGGACATCTTCACAGCGCAGCACTCAACCACCTGTGCCACCAGGGAGGCCCGGCCCAAGTTATGCTCTCTTGAAAGTTTTAAAGTTAATGAGATAAAATCCCCACTACCAAAGGCAACTTGCATAGTAGACCTTATAGGCATAAGAAAACCACAAAACTTTTGTTTGTTTTTTTTAATTCTTTCAATCTTAGTGCCTTCTTTTTCATTGCCTGTGTTAGCCGTCACTCCTTAGCCCCCCTGATTTCAAACTGCTGTTTTCCTCTGTCTGTCTCTGTTTTTTTTTCTGATGCTTTGTTATAGCTCTTGTTCTCTCTATGTCTGTTTCTCCCCATCCCCTCTCTCTGGGTTCTC
The DNA here is from genome assembly GCF_014898055.3 of Talpa occidentalis. Taxonomy (NCBI): domain Eukaryota; kingdom Metazoa; phylum Chordata; class Mammalia; order Eulipotyphla; family Talpidae; genus Talpa; species Talpa occidentalis. The sequence goes on from NW_023605194.1 coordinate 23,618,887, forward strand.
TCTCCCTTCCTCCTCTGTGCCTGTGTGTGCTGCTGTCTCTCCTGCTCTCTCTGTCTCACACTCTCTCCTTCCCACACTTCTCCATAAGGATACGGGATGGTTGCATTGTTTAATTGACATGGTCAATCAAAGCGCTTCCATCCCCCGAATGCAAACAAAACCCACCAGGTTTCAGGTTCCCTTCAAATTTCTGACCGTGCTGCTCCTGGCTCTGAGACTCTGATTTTTTTTTTTTGCTTTCTGTTTTGCCTCTCAAAAGGTTCTTTTGGCCTTCTTTCAGGCTTTGAAAGGAGAAGAAAAGTCTCTGAGTATCCAACATTTTACTGTATTATGTTTCAGGTTAGCTTTATATCAAATTAACACATATAATCTGGATGGAGTTTCCACTGTAGCAAAGTGAACGAGATTTATGTCCTGGGAGGAGTATCATATGGGCTTCTTTGAAAATTCACTATTGCTTTTGACTCATTCCCTAATGAAGTGCCTGCCCTGGCTTTCTTTCATTTGTTCAAGCTTCTTTCCTCCCAGAAATGGGCTTTTTCTTGGCTGACTCCTTCTATGAAGCAGTGTAACTCTGTCATTGGCTCAGCTCAGAAATCTTCTTCTCATTATCGCTGTCGTTTTCTCTTTACAGAAATAAAAGAACTTTGCACTTTCTACCTAGACCAGCAAGTTTCAGCGCATTTCAGTTTATTTTTAACTGACAAGTGGTGAAGGTTAAATGCTGAGAATATGAAGCACAAATCCTGAGCATCCAGGAATGCAATATAATGATAATTATGCTACTTTTTTTTTTTTTTAACACAATGTCCTTTTCCTGGAAACTGAGCCTCACTACAGCAGTTTCTATGTATTTCAACCCCTCATGTGTTTCTCATGAGGGGCCATCAGGTTTTCAAATGTAGAGTTTGAGAGGATCCCATTGAGACCCTCTAGATAACTCTAAACAACCAGGAATGTCTTTATTATTACAAAAGAGTAAGAAGTAAGTCTTAACAAATAACTTCAAATAATGTGCCAGTATTATTAGTTGGCTGGTATCAAGAGCCAGAGGAGCTGTGTTAAGAAGGATTCTGAGGCTAGAAAGAAAGCAAGAAATTGATGGTGATGTTTGCCTTGAGCGCAGGATAGGGACATGGAGGTCAATATATGTATTTCCTGTTCCTGGTCTAATTCAAAGATATTTATACACAATTAACTATAAAAATAACCATGTTATTTAATATATAAATGAAAAGAAAATCATTTTTTAGGTGACTTTATTTAAAGCAGTGCCCATCCAGAGACTCAATGGAGGCCAGTCTGTATCAGGCCAGTACTGCTGAGACCATGTGCCGATATGCTCTGGCTTGAGAGTGCTCTAATCCCTGTGTCCTTCTCCCCTTGCCAGTCCAGGATGGGACAGAAAGTCACAGCTGGTTGATATGCTGATATTTGGCTCCATCTGTGATAGGTAGAATAATGACTCCAAACCCATGAATATGCTAGGTTATGTGGCAAAGGGAAATTAAAGTTGTAGATGGAACGAAGGTTGCTAATCAGCAGACCTTAAGATAAAAGGGAATATTCTGGCTAAGTAAACACAAGGGTCCTTCCAAGTAGAAGAAGAAATCAGAAGACAGACCAGAGATAGTGCAGCTAAGCTTTCTGCCTCACATTGTTCACTTTGAAGATGGATGATGCCCTAGTGCCAAAGAATGTAGGGGACCTCTAGAAGCTGGAAAGGGCAAGGAGACAGATACTTTCTTAGAGTTTCCAGAAAAGAATGCAATCCTGCCAAAAATTTGATTTTAGTCCTGGGGGACCCATTGCAGACTTGTGAACCACAGAACTCTAATAAATTTGTGTTGTTTTAAGTCAATAAGCTTGTGGTGATTTGTTAGAGTAGCAACAGAAAAGGAACATGCCATCTAGGTTGCCTCAATATAATGATAATGATAACCATTAATACTTAATGCCTGGCACTATTGTTAAACATTTTATAAGCAATGTCTCAATTGGAGAGGTAGGTACTATTACTTATTTCTTCTTTGCAGATACAAATATACTTGGTAATTTTTACCAAGTAATTTGCTCAAGGACACAGAGCTAGTAAGAGTCAGAGCCAGGACTAGAGCTAGGTCTCCAGGATACCAAACTCCATGCCAGCAACCATTCTGACTGTGATGTTAACACCGTGTCAGGGCACATGGCCGTCGGTCTTCTGGGCTTCTATTGCTTCCCTGGGTTTAGCTGCTCCCTTTCTCCTGCTTATGCTTATCCACAACAGGCAGACCATTCACTTGACTCCAATAAGAGTCTTGGCCACTGACCTTCTGGGTCTGCAGACCACCCTCTCTTTTCAGCCTACACACTTGCCACCATCATGTTCTTTCAAGCCACAACGCAGACCCCCAGGCTTTGTCCTTAAGGTCAGTCTCTACCTGTGATCCCAGCTGCATGGAGCGGGACCAGAGGGATTGAAATACTGCTGGAGTTCATTGCTGAACCTGCATTGATGAAGAGTCTGATGGGTCTCTGGCAAGCACAAGCTCAGTGGGGGTGGGCCTCAAGGTCAACTCTGCAGTGGCAGAGCTGTGACAAAGGGAGAAAGAAACCTACAGCTCTGTCCAGCCAGGGTTCAGTGTTCGGGAGCCAGGATCAAAAAAAAATCCGGCAAGCCATGTAATTCTACCCCCATATAAAAATATTAATTGGATGTAATTCTTTCCTAGGAAATTAATACATATGTGAGAATGTATAAAGATTCAGATACTAGAATGAATCCATAAGCATTTATTACTTTGAAGGCAGAAGACTTGGATTCAAACAAAGTTTCTGTTAAAAAGTATGTATTGAGTCTTGTTTGAATTGTTCTCTCCTTAGGACAATAGCTGAGGTAGAATTTTACAATGTAGGTAATATCAAGCATAATAATTGTGCTGCAGTAATAACAGCTGGCATTCATTTAGTACTTCCTATGTGCTAGACATTGTGCAAGCTTCTCATTTTAACACTCAAGACAAACTTAGGAGATACATACTATAGTTTTCATCATTTTATAGAGAAGGAACAATTAAGAGAACTTTATATCTATGATAATCATGGGCAATGAGTAAATATGACAGCTATCATTTTCCTTTCTGCAGGAGAATTTGACCTTTGGTTGACTTCCTAGCTCTGTTACCCTGGTAACCTGATAAGAGCCAAATGTCAACTATATTTCTAGGTAACATCGCCTATGATTAAAAATGACCTCTTATCAGTTGGTAAATTGTATCTGGAATTGGGATGGGCTGTACAGGAACTATATATATATATATATATATATATATATATATATATATATGTTTTTTAAACTTTTTTTTTAAAGATTTATTTATTTATGCATACAAGAGCTGGGGAACAGGCCAGAGTTGCGGGGGGTGAGAGGATTCACCAGAGACAGAGTGGGGAACAGAACAGGCAGACTGACTGAAAACACTGCTGAGGGGAGCAGCAGGAGAGTCAGGAGAGGTCTGCCTCGCCATGTGGGTTGCTCCCTGGGCGGCCAGGGATGGAACTTGTGCTGCAGAGGCTGCAAATTGCTTGATAGTGTGGTGCTTAACCCCTTGCGCCACGAGGGAGGCCCCTGTACAGGAACTATAAATACCAGAAATGGACACCATTCCCTAGCCTTCCCTGAGGGCAGCAACTCTGGTTTTCCTCTTGGGGGTCCCTGGAAACTATGCTTCAGGAGTATGCTCAGAGAGATGCTGCTCCTGTGGGGGCCTGGGATTAGCACAGGGGTGACTTTCCAGCCTGCCTGGCATGGGATGGTGCTGGGGGCCGTGAGCCCCTAGGCTGGTGCAGGGCTGCCCTGCTTAAAGCTGCCCTGCAGGCCTGTGTCCTGTGTTCTGCTAAGTGGACTGCTACCAGCATGGCCCCGGGAGTCACCGTGAGGGTCTGAATGACCAGTTGAATCAGAAGAGTAAACTTCATGTTGGGTTGGTGGGTTTTGCAGACCTGCAGCCAGCAGTAGAAGGAGTGTCAGATCAGATCTTGGCATCCAGCCACTCCTCAGCAGCCTGCCACCCTCAGGGAGGCTCCGGGGGACTCACTAACTTTGCTAAGGCCCCAGGGCTCATATTTAGCAGAACCTAGTTTGTCTACTTCAAAACCTTGCTTTTAACCTCCTGTTAGGTATGGCTCTACAGTTAAAAGATCCATTTTCCATGGTGGCTCATTTAGCCCTGCCATGTATGCACACCTCACTAGTGTCATTGGGAGGTGATCTGGTCACATAGGAGAGTAGGAAGGGTGAGCATATGTCATCCTGTGTTTTATGCTTATTTAGCTTCTTCCTCTCATTTTCTCATCTCCCATCCTCCTCCCCTTCATCTCTTCCTACCTACCCCTCCTTTTTTTTTTTAATCTAATTCGAAATTTTCGAGACTTGGGCAAATGCTAGTGTTCCTATATACCTTTCACCCAGGTTTCCCTAATTTTGACATCTTATATAACCACAGTACAGTTACCAAAGCCAGACAATTTTCACTGGTGCACAACCACTAACTAAACTCCAGACCTGCTTCAAATTTCACTAGTCATCCACCTCATGTGCTTTTCCCATTCCAGATAGGACCCTAAACGCTGCTCTTAGATACTATCCCACTGTGAATATAATTATTTCTCCTTGGTTCCTTCCAATTTGTAAGAGTTCCTAATAGTTAATTCTGTGTGCACGCAGCCACACAAATGTGTCCTTTCTTTCGTTCTTTTTAAAATTCTTTCTCTAACCCACGAAAACTCCAGAACATTAGATCAGGGCATAGTATCAGGAGCACAAGTCCCCATCCTTATAATATCAGCACGCCAGGTCTAGCCAGGCTGCTACCATTTTCATCCACATTTTAATAATGAAAGCCAAAAGTCAATGCCTCCTCCTTATAAAAAAGCCATTCATATGGGTGGCCTAAAAATTGTTTTTCTGCTTCTCAGATGGTATATTATTGATAGAAGTGGCCCCAATACATTCGTTTTAAGTGTTGCATAATTCATAATGTTCCATTGTTTAAACAGACCACAATTTATCTATTCCCTATTGTTCCTGCTTTTCAATTTTTTTTTTTTGCTGTTGTAAATAATGCTATGGTTAAATATTTTTAAATCAAGCATATTCTTTCATATGCAAATGAGCACATCTATATCTTTTGGGTCTTGTGATCCAGGAAAGGGCCTGAGTGTTGTGAATGTTATGCTCCTTTATATCCTGGGTGTCCTTATTGAGTGGGTGGTGGGTGGATGGATGGACTGATGAATTCTTGAATCTCCTGATTTGCCAGACTTGTATATCCATTTGTAAAATCTTCTTGCTTGTGTGAAAGAACCACATAGAAACTCTTAGCCTCTTTTTTCTTCTAGATGTTGAAATGCTTCAGGCATCTAACCCAAGCCCTAGAGATGGTTTCTCTCGGACTACTAAGGACTCTATGATCCGCAAGTTTTTAGAAGGTAATTTGCAGCTATGAGCAAGGAAGCAAAAAGAGGAAAAGAGAAACAAATGGAGGCTCAGCTACAACACAGATAAAACTGCAAAGTCCCCTCCTAAGGCAATCCTTTATACTTGATGTGATCCCAGAGGCATCTTTAGGGAACCTCCGGAGAGCTCTTTTGGCGACCACAGGTCTGGAGCCTCTGATGGGTGGGAAGAGGAGTGTGGTGATGAGGCAGGACCTGGGTCCAGGCTACCAGGGTCTGTCCCTCCACCTCTGCTCACGTGGCTTTTAGCTGTGTTAGCACCAGGGGAGCTGGTATAGGAGTTTCAGCAGGGATGAGCTTTCATTGTTTTAAATGACATGATCAGACCAAGATGGGAACAGCTGAGAAACAGACTCCATGTTCTCGCTGTCAGAGTAAGAAGGGAATCCAGTTGCACAGATTTGAGTTTCTTTGAGATGACCTTAAACAGTGGGTAGCAAATTTCTTATAATTTTCATTTTTTGCCTTCCTAGTGTTTGTTGGCCCCTGAGAGCCTAGCAGTGGGAGATGGGACTGGAACATCTTTCTGAACACTTCTCTTGTTTGGCAAGTGGAAGCCAAGAGAGTGGATGATTATCTGTCACTGCTGATGGAATAAGGGAGAAGCAAGGGACCCCCTGACATAGAGCCCTTCAATAAAATGGGTACTCCTTACCTAGGCTTCCAGTGGTGGGCAGTGCGTGCCTACCTGAAACACTTGTCACTAAGGGGAGCAGTAGCTATTCATGCCCAAGCTCCACCCGTGTCTGACTCTCTCACTTCTCACTGAAACCATACAAATGTCCCCTTTCCTTACACTGGAATGCAGCTGCCCTAAGGGTGCCTAAGGGCCTGCCCCCACCCAGATTCGAAAGATGTGGGAAGAGCACAGAGCACCAGCTCTGGAGCCAGCTTTCCTGGGCCACAAACAACTTTTGGGGAGGTTGTTTATATCCCCCAAAGCCCTAATTTTTTCATTTGCAAAATGAGAATAACAATTATAGACTCCCACAGTTAGTAGTTAGTAGCTCAACAGTGAAAGAGAACTTGTTGCATAGAGAAAAGCACAGAGGAAGTCTCAGGATTTGCTGTAATCATTTTTGATGCTAGAGAGGGGGATTCTGTAAGCTTTGGTGTGAGGACTCCCAGCCACCAGGGGATGATTTCCAGTGCTTTTCAGCTCTGGGGGCAATGCTCTTTTCCTTACTTCTAACGGGATGAATAACTGAATCCCAGCAGTAACACTGACTTGATAGAGGCTGGGGCTCACTTCCTCTTGCTACATCGATGGGGAGCAAATGAAGGTGACATCAGTTGTTTTCTCAGTTGCTTTGAATTGGGTTCTGAGCAGATCACGCAGGAGATGATGTAGGGAAAGCCCTTTGCCTAAGGGCAGTTCTGTACAAATATGGTCACTCTCTTTGTTCCTATGAATGTAAGTACCTTTAACCACTGCTTTCAATCACCTTTCTTTGTGTTTCTAGGTAACAGCATGGGAACGGCCAGTTCAGAGAGAGAGCCGCACCATGTTAGGCGGGAAAAAGACATTTATCACACAGTGGAGGAGGATGAGAACTTTTCTATGGACCTGGCTAACAGGCCCCCTATCCCAGTGCCCAGGCCAGAGGCCAGTGCTCCTGGAGCTCACCAGCTACCTGATAATGAACCATACATTTCTAAAGGTAAGTGTGGCAGGGAATGTGCCCACCAGGGTCCTTAGAGCATCTTAGTGGGAACTCCCTCGGTCCTCTAGCTTCTGACTAGTTACTCAGGCACTCTGCCCTTCTGAATGGCCTCCAAGTCAGGAGACAGGGTTGGGGCTCAGAGCAGATTCTGGAGCTAGACTAGAGGTTATGAGCAGATTCAGTTCTGGCCTTTCTGGAGGCCTTCATGCACGGTTCCAAAGACAGGTGAGTAAGATTTTCTTCTTATAGTAAGAACCCTAGTAAATGTATATCTTCTGAAATTCTTTTTTTTCCCTTCTTTTTCTTAATTTTTTATGCCTAACATGTATTGAAATCTATTAAAAGTGTTCTACCTAGAACATGTCATTTAATTTCTATAATAACCTGTAAGGTATAGACCATTATTATCCCCATTTTATAGATGAGGGAAATGGAGGCTTACAGCATTTTCTTGACTGCATAGCAGAGCCAGCATTTTAACTCAGGGAGTCTGGTTCTATAGCCCTGGCTTTTCGCCAGTATACTACACTATCTACCTACATTAATAAAAATTGGTGCCAACTCAGTTTTGACTTTTTCATAGTGGTCCTGGGACATCAGTTAGCAATTTCAGTTTTCAGAACTTGGTTAATGTGGCTCTAGGCTCTGTAGCAACCGCCAGATCTGAGTCCCTGACCTACACTCCATTTTTTTTTTAAGGTTTATTTATTTATTTATACAAGAACCAGGGTACAGGCCAGATGTGCGGGAGGGTGAGAGGATTCACCAGAGACAGAGTGGGAAACAGAACAGGCAGATGTACTGAAATACACTGCTGAGGAGAGCAGCGGGTGAGACAGGAGAGGTCTGTTGTGCCATGTGGGACCCTTGCTGGCCGGCTGGGATTGAACTGGCGCTGCAGAGGCAGCGGACAGCTTCACAGCACTGCCCTCAACCGCCTGCACCACCAGGGGAGGCCCTACACTCCATTTTTAATAGTGTAAGATGTTTATAGAAATTGTGGCAAAAGGAGATTACAGCCAGAGCCCTGGGTATTTGGGTTGGGGGTGCCAGGTAAAGTACAGTGTAAGAATGCCCCAACAATCCAGTGAGGAATTTACTGTTATCATTATCATTCTACAGATTAAAAAAAAAATGTGAGGCAAAGAAAAATCAAGCCACCTGTGGAAGTTCAGATGACTCATAAGTGTGGAGCCAGGGTTTGAATCCAGGGAGTCTGGGCAGAGCCAGGGAGCTTTTACCTCCATGCAGTCTGGCCACACAGTGACTTGTCATGCCCAGTGTTCCCTGTTAGCCTTTCTGGCTGTCACTCATGAGTGAGTTCCTCAGGGTCTCTTTGGAGCCAGGCACATAACATACCTGTTCTTGGCTCAGGGTTCTGTCTTATGACATTTGTGAACATGATCAGTGGCACCTCCTTTTTTTCTCAAGATTCAAATGCACCACAGTTATCTTTAAAGGTCTGGCCTGCATCCTTGTTCCACTGCTTTATTCCCTCTGCTGATCTCGCCCTCTGCCAGGTTTTGTCTTCTTGGGTCTGAAACTTTATCTGTTTAGTTTGCCTTCAAATCACAATCCCTATAGCTTCTATTCATTAGTTGCTCCCTACTAGAATTTTGATTTACGGAACTGAATGCAGTAGTTGAAAGGGTGATCCATTCTTATTATATTTTGTACAAGATTTTGGTGATTTTTTTTTTTTTTAGTGTATAAAATACTATAAAGTCCTTTAGAAAGATCTCTGGTTTGGATCTTACTTAGAATTTTCTTTACTTCATAGTTTTTGCAGAAAAAAGTCAAGAACGACCTGGGAATATCTATGTTTCCTCAGAGAGCTTCAAGAAAGGTAAGCCAGATGCTGTCCTCTGCTTCTTTTGGTATGGCCTGACCTCCAAGTGGGACAAGTGTTTATGTGTCAGTAATTTCCAAATATAACAACAACTCCTTAGAATGAAAAGCAGGGCAGTCCTAGGGGAGCTGTCTGGGGGTCCTGCACTGCTGGTATAGGGAGAAGAGAGACCAGGGTGCCTTGGAACATTACAAATTGCTCAGACAAGGTAACTGAAAAGTCACCGGAATGGCTCACAAAAGTACAATATCAATATTGAAACTGATGTCAAAGGAGGAAATGGGTGGCCCAGCACCCAGTTTTTACCTAATGATACACGCCTACCATGCTATTTACTTTCTCTACCTATCCCAGCTAAACTATACTTTAACTCAACTTTTATTGATGAGATGTTTGCTTATCATTGGGTAATAACTAGGATGTGTCATTTTTTTCTTTCTTTTTAAGGCTTTTAAAGGAAATTTGAGGGGATAAATGTTCTATATTTCTTGTGCTAATCAAAGGCACTGGTCTTATCCCACTGGTGACTCTTTTGAAAAGCAGCCATGATGCCATCCAACCATGTGAAGGCACTGCCCAAGACTTTTGTTGTAGGAGAATGGAATTGATTGATTGGTTCATTTTATTTCCTGTCCACTCTCCATCTACCAATGCAATTAAAGACAATCCTGAAGCAGGGAGAGCTGAGAGATAAGTATATGAGTATATGTAGACAGATGAGTGAACTGTTGGGCAAAATGATAGATAAACTTCTTCGGTACCCACTGGTGGAGACATCTCTTGTCTTTCCTTCTCCCTGAATCACAATGTCCAAGTGGAATCCTGCTGGGGAAATGTAGAATCAAGAATATCCCTGCAGGAATTGAGCAGGGTGTCCCCACAGGTAGCAATGGCCCCATCACCTCTGCAAGCAGGATGTTCACCACAGAGCCTAGTGGAGTCACAGCCAGGAAGGGAGAGGGATTCCTATATCCCCAGAATGTCCATAGTGCTGCACCTTAACCCCTTGCGCTACCAAGGAGGCCCCTCCCTAGAATCTCCAGAGCAAAATACTATGAATTGGTAATGTCAAGGCGAATTTGGCACAGAAACAACCAAGCAGATCCTTTTGGTACCTAGCATCTAATTTATACCTGGTGACTTTGGACCTGAGTGATGATTCCACTGGTGTTACAATCTCTTTGAGCACTTCATGTCCATCAGTCCACAGTCACTGTGTCCTGTGCTACTCGGAGCCAAGGAGGGTGGGGAGGGCTAGGGTGGTGCTGGGAGAAGCATGCTGCTTAGACTCGTTTTGTATTGTCTCTTCTGGGACTAGATTTTGGTCTAAAGCAGTGGTTCTCAACTGGGGGAGTAGGGATTTTACCCCCTCCCTCTATTTGGCAATACCTGCGACATCTTTGGTTGTCATAATTGGCAAAGGACTTACCTTTGGCATCTAGTGAGTAGAAGCCAGGGAAGAGGCTACATATTGTGCAACACACAGGACAGCCCTGCAACAAAGAATTATCTGCTCCTTAATGTCAGTAGTGCTTATGTGGAGAAATGCTGGTCTAAAGGCATCTCACTAATTCAGACTTGGGGGATCCTGTTGGACTCATCAGTGGCTTCATGTCTCCCTAAAATGTTGTGGACTTGTCTACTTTAGAGTAATAGACTTTGAAATAATTAGCTGTTTCCCTCTCCCCTGATTCCTTGCCATATCTCCTCTGCCTCATTCCACATGTAATTGTTCTTTAGAGACACGTCCTCTTGAGCCTGTGATCAGCCTCATTAGCCTCACTCATCCAGGCAGCTCTCCCCAGTGGGGATGCTGCCAAACTGAGTTTTGCATCCTTTTCAGAGCCCCCCGTCAGACCGTGGAGGGATCGGCCCCAGTCGAGTATATATGACCCTTTTGCTGGGATGAAAACGCCAGGTCAGCGGCAGCTCATTACCCTTCAGGAACAGGTGAAACTGGGCATCGTCAATGTGGACGAGGCTGTGCTCCACTTCAAAGAGTGGCAGCTCAACCAGAAGAAGCGCTCTGAGTCCTTTCGCTTCCAGCAGGTAAGTAGCAGCAGCAGGAGCCTGTTCCACGTCTGTTTTCCCCCAGCAAGGGGTGGAGGCCTGAATCGTGACCATCTTGTGCATGGCCACAGTCGAGCACCTGCAGCTGGGCCTCAGCGTGTTTGTTTGAGTGTCCTTGTGGGTCAGCGTGTGTGTTGGTCACCTGTTGTCTGGACCACATGGTTGAGAACCAAATGGCTTTTCTGCTTGTCCCTCAGCTAGAGATCACCAGCAAAGACTCAGTGGAAAGCCCTTAATCTATGGCTGCTTGTCCCTCCACATGCAGCGCAGTGCTTTTCCCAACCAGCTCTTTTTTTTTTTCAGAGTTCCTTTCTCTACTCTAGTGCGAACACTCCCACAGAACTATCACACTTTAGAGCCCAAAGAGAATCTGGACAACTCCCCAGATAGAGGATTAAATGAACCATACAAGCTGCAGATATAAAATCACCCAAGTGAAAACACACACTCACACAGACTCTGTTTCTGTAGGCAGGTATCAGAGGCGAAGACAGAGACCTGGAAAGGGCCGCCCTGAGCACTTCCATCACTTACCTCCCAGGCGTAGTCAGGGAAAGGAGCATGAGGTGTCAGAGGAGACTCCTGCTATTTACAAGAGCTTGTGTCATTCCATATTTCTGTACTTCACGTGTAGTTTAAAGATTAAAAACAACTCAGCCTTGATTTTAGGAAGCACATCCTTAGTGCAGTTCCTTTGGATTAAAGAGGTAAAAGGGACATGTTAGTGGAAGGTGGCTTTCCTAGGTGGGTCAGGACTGGCCAGGGGAGTGGCATCCATCAGCCCTGAGATGGGAGCCTATCTCCTTACAGTGGAGACATGGCTGTCTATAGTGACAAGTGGGAAGTGAATCCTAAAGCAGCATTTCTGAAGCTCTGACAACAGCCTGCTGGCCCTGCCCTGGGCTTCGAATACACCCAGTCTCTTGGCTGTTCCTGGCTCACCTGTGAAATAAATGTCAGGTCTTTCATTCTATCATGGCCCGAGAGGTGGAGTGACAGAGTCAGAGTTCAGAGGAGCCCTTCCGCCTCCAGAGCCTGCGCTCCCTTCGCTACCACCTCCATCTTCTCAGCGCTCCTGCTCCTCAGCAGGGCCTCTGCTCTCCCCAATGGCCTCCCTGGGAGTCTGAAGGAGGAGGGACAGGGCCAGGAGTAGGCTGTGGTGCTGAATCATGAACCAGGGTCTCTAATGCAGGGACCTAGGAAGGTTGCTGTCCTGCTGGACATTGTCTGACCCTGGCAAACTAGGGTTTATTCCTCCCTGCCAAGTCCTGTGCCCACAATCAGAGTGACCTTTCCAGTCGGCCTCTTCTGACTCTCTTATGGAACCTTCTGCTCCAGTCAGATGGTCTGGACATTGGTCTCTAAGAGGCATTTTCCCTAGAATACCTAACTTTGAGGTAGTGGTTGTTTTGACTAAAATAGCAACAAATCACCGTCAACATGTATCTACCTGACATTTATTGAGTGACTACAGTAGACCAGATTGTAGGGTCTCAGAAAGGTAAAAGACCTGGTCTCTTGTCCTTCAAGAATTCAGTCTTTTTGCAGACGACCATACACACACACACACACACACACACACACACACACACACACACACACACACACACACACACACACACACACACACACATGTGCCAGCCCTAGATTGCATGGGCCATTAAGAAGATCTGGAGCAGTCTGGTAAGCCTTTAGGGAGAAGTTGGGTTTTGGCTCAAGCCTGGAGCAGATTCATGGAGAGGAATTGATGTCCTCGAGGTCAGGGAAGTGGTGTGAGAACATAATCATAGAAGCAGGAATGTGTGTGAGCAGGTAAAAGACTGGTGTGGCGAAGGGGTGTGCAAGGAGCAGCACAGCTGGATATGAGGCTGTGATGGGGCTGAGAAACAAGGGGGAGGGGAGACACTCTGGGGAGGACAAGGTGTCTTCTCTTCAAACACAACTTCTTAGAGTACTTGGATTTCTCTGGGGGTCTGTTACAGTTACACTCAGCCTCATTTGCATGTTGGAGATGTTATTGCAATGTGACATATTTTGCAAACAGCATAAAATTAGAAGGAAACTCAAACGCCCAGAGGGTGTAATTCTGGTGTATACTTTAAAAATAAACTAAATTTTTTCCAGGAAAATCTTAAACGGCTAAGAGATAGCATCACCCGAAGACAGAGAGAGAAGCTAAAGTCGGGAAAGCAGGCAGGTATGTGGCTCCCTGGGGTGCTGGTGGGATACTTTACCATGAACTGGTATCCTCAGCACTCCTTTCTGCCCAGCCTGGGTGGGCGAATTGTTTTCCCTGTACTTGTAACCCTGTTTACAGATCTGGGTCCCCCACTGGACTGTGGGATCGTTTTGAGCAACAGCTTGGTCTTGTTTTTTTTCTGTATATCTAATACCTGGCATATAAGACATGTCAGCAAATGAATGTATGAATGAATGAATGGGCTGAACTCTGTGTTCCTCCATCCCACTCAAATAGGATGGCAATGCGTTCTTCCCAGGCACTTGACTCTCCCTTTGGCATTTAGGGAGATATGTTTTTGGAGTAGAAAAGAGAAAATCCCATTCACAGATTGTGCACCTCAAGCAGGAATTATGTCATGGGTGTCCACAGCACACACTGCTCAGAGCCCAGGGCTCAGGGGTGGCAGGAGTTCTGCTGTTGGGAGCCTGCTGCCCTAAAGGGAGCTGGGGTTTTTGGAGAATACCTGTTTACTCTGCATGTGGAATTCCAGGATGTTAGAAGTTCTGCAAACAGAACTTCTTCCCAGAATTGACTCCTGTTCTCTTAGGACGTACTGGCTTGCGTGCATGTTCCCTGCTAACCAGAAAAGCTTGTTTTCAGCAGTAACTTATTAATCTGTATAAGCAAAAACACAATTGTGTGTTATTTTCTTGTTCCTTTGTTCATGTCTTTAATAAATCTTGGGCTGGGAGAGTGAAAGGCAGTGCTGCTCTCGATGGGACTCGCCCCAGCTTCCCCCCACTGCAAATTCATTTAGACTCCAATACTTTGTTAATGGCAGAGAACTTCATCCGCTGTCCTTTCTGCAGCATTCTGCCATGCACTGCGGGGGTCCAAGAGCAAAACCATTATTCCGTTGTGCACACTTGCCCCTTGGCTCTCCCAGATGCTCCCCATGTGGCACCACCACCACTGAGTAAGGATTTGGCATTTGCCCACACTGAATCTTCCCACAGAGAGCCTCTGGCATGATGGGTCTCTATAATTTACTTTGATCTACCTTATTCCAAGTGAGACTGGCAAATAAGTCTTTCAGAGGCTCTTGGTTCCCAAATGGACTTCCTCTAATTAAAGAACTAAGAGCATAACTTCCTTAGTCTGTCTCCTGCAGCATCAACAGGCTGACTGCCCATAAACCGGGTCAGGCTGCTCACTCCCTGCTCTTCAGATTGCATCTTCCTGCCACCAACCACTTGTTTATGTTCCTTCCTTCTCACCTGCATTAAACTACTGGGTGGCAAGTTCCAGCCCTGACAGCCAGCACCTTCTCAGCGAGGCCTTCCTGGGCCACTTCAAGCCACTGTGCATCTTCCTCATTGGAGCATCTCGGGAACTACTCTCCCTTCCATTCATCTGGCACTTCTCCTTTGCTGCTTCTGATCGCTGCAACTTCATTCCTTCATTCACACAGTGCAATTCCCAGGGGTTCCCAACACATCTTAAACCCGATCATCTCTGACCACGGGGCAGCTGCTGCTGAGCCATCATCTCTTCCTGGATCAATGCAGGAGCCGCCTCCCCTAGTGTCTCCCCATATCCCTTATTAGCCCTCTACAGTTAATTCTCCAAAATGCAGCCACTGACCTTTTAAAAAATGAAAACTAGGTCATGCCTCTCCCTTACTCAAAACCTTCCAGGGGCTCTTGTCCTGGCCAGAGTAAAACACATTCCTCCCTGTGGCCTACAGGGCCCTACTTGATCTGGCCCCTGAGCTCCTCTTCCACCTCCAGCCCCACTCTGTGCGCTGGTCTCAATGGACTCCTTTCTGCTGCTCTAACACACCGAGAGCATTCCTCCCACCTGCCCTCCCCACTCTGCTTCTTTTGCTATCTCTTTACAGGCTGTTTCTTTTTCAGCCTCAGAGTCTGACTATAGGTTTTCCAGAGTCAGCCTTCCACAACTCTGCTATCCCTTTACCACACATCACAGGTGGAATTATCTCATGTTTCTCTTCTCATGGATGGTCCACTCCTCAACACCCCCCTTTTACTGTAAGCAACATGAAGGCAAGAACATGTCTGCTTTGCGCTCTGCTGAAACCTAGAGTGTAGCACAATACAGTGATGGTGGTAATGGCATCCTTGTTGGAACACTGGATTTCACTAAAATGCTTGGTGACTCCATTCATCCATTCTGCAGGCATGTATTGAGCACAGGCACTCTGTCAAATACAGAGACCCCTAAGCATGACTCTTCACTATCTGGTAGCTCATGGGCTAGTCTTTTATGTGTGTGGGTGTGGTGTTCCCTGCTAGAGCCTGTCCTGCAAAGCCAAGTGAATCGTGATGATTTTGACTGTTTGGGAGAAGAGGGTTAAGGAGGTTGTAACCATGGCAGAAGTTTTTCTGCTTGGGTATCTAAATTTTAAATGTATGTTATCGCTACTCAAGCTCACACTTGTGTGCCTCCTCAGAGGAGGAGTGAGAAGAGAAGGTAGAAAATTGGGTTAAAGACCTGCTGGGTCATCTTCGGGTCAGACAACAGGGCATTAGGTGGTAAAAGGGCTGAAGTGAGGTGCTTTTTAAAACTAGAGCACCCAAGCCCAGACAGGGAAGCCTTAATTAAATAAAACACTTCAAGCTTTTAAATATAAGGAGCATCAAGTAACCTACGATTTGGTAGTACATGCACTGTTTAAGGGCCAGAGTCATGGTGCTGGCATCACATGTCCCTGGTTACCTGGGCTCCAGGACTGAGCATGCAAGTGGCATCATACCCTTGCCCCTGACCTCAGTACAGTGAGGAGTAGAGGGGTACAGGCATGGACTCTGGGGCCAGCAGGGTTGGAGTCAAGTTCTTATCCATTGCTCACCCTTCACTAGCTGGCGACCATGGGCAAGAGGCTTCATCAGACTGAATCTGAGTCCTGGGCTGCAAAGTAGCACAAATAAAAGTATCTACACCTTTGGGGTTGTTGTAAGGGTTGAGCAAGTTAGGCTAGATCCAGGGCATAGCACAGTGCCTGGTACCTGGAAACACATGGAAAAACCACTGCCACACCAGCTGACATCCTCTCAGACATGGCTTCCCACAGTGAGGAGGATGGACTGGAACTCACCATCCAGGGTCTCACCCAGGAGTCATGGATTTCGAAACATTACAAAAGTTCACCCAATTTTTACCAGACTCTGGACAGGTGTTATGCACCAACAGCCGTCGCCTAAACTCTAATGGTCAATGTCCACATTTTCCCAAAGGAGTATGTTTTAGTTTGGCCTCCTCCTACTCCTCAAGGGGTGGACCCTTGGACTGGGAAATTTGGGGTTGGGGGAAGAAGGCATAAATAATTTTACTTTTTATGTGAGGGGCTCAATGTCCTAACCAAAGATTCAACTGTATATAATTTGACACTGGGCAAATTTGGATTGGGGACTGCAAGTGAATGTTCTATCCATCACCCCAAGAATGTTCCTCCATTTTAGTTCTTTATTATGGTAAAACAGTTATATCATAACTTTAACTGTTGGGCCTAAGGGTCCAGTTCAGCGGCATTAAGTTCATGTACAATATCATGCAGCCATTACTACTATTCTTTTCTAGAACTTTTTCTTCCCTGCCAGGGATGTGAGAGCAAGTATGTGATATGGAAGGTGACCCCAGGGAATATGCAGGGATGGGAAATGAGGAGGTCAGCAAAGTGCACTTATCCCTGGAGAATGAAGCATCACCGCTTGGGGGTTTGCAGAGTCGGTGGAGAACAGTCTGGAAGAGTTATCCCTCCAGAGGGACTGGAGAGCTGGGGCTTTGATCACCAGCGCCATCACTCTTTGGTTGAAGCCTGCTGGCTCCCAGAGAAAGCCTCAGGTAGTTGGAAGGTGGACCCAATCCCACATGCTGGGTCCCAGGGACATCTGAGCATCTGCCAAAGAGGGGCCACCATATGTGGTCGAGTAAATTTGATACATTAGTTAACTCCATAAAACTAGATTGTATGTTTAAAGACATACTAACTTAAATTGCCAGTTTCGCAACGGGGTGCCTGCTGAGCTGGGTTTGTGGGAATGAAGGGTCAGAGGAGCAGAGGGCAGTTGGGGGATATGTTCGAGAGTGGATTAGGATTGGGGCAGGGTTTGGGGGCCACTTACTCTGTCCGGGCCATTGCAGGTTTTCTGCATTGAGCTTCTGTTTTCACTAGAGAAAGAATTCTCCTTCACAAAAAGACATTTGAAAACCACTGTCACAGGGTGACGCTGATCTATAGGGAAGTGAGAGTTGATGAATGGCATTTCTGCTTAAGGAGCCTTTTCCAGGAATGAAGCCCACTCTACATGCAAGGATTGACTCTATTCAGTTAGAAACCTCATTTGTCTTAGGAAAGAAAAACAATGATTATTTTTCTTTAATTTGAGTTAGAATGCCAAGAATAATTAAAAACTAGTTTCTGTTCATAATAACTTAGACTTTCTTCAGCCCTTGGGAGTTATTTTACTCTTCCTGGGATGGTGCGGAGCATTGATGGTGTAGATCAGGGAAGGTCTGGGGTGACCTGGGACTTGTTGAACACCCCAGCCCCACAGGGAAGACAATATGTGTGTTCTATGTGTGTTGGGCCCATTTTGGGTAGGACCAAGAGGAGCAGGCTGAGTCCCAGGACTGGGTTGTAATCCCTGCATTGTTGCTCAGTCACTATGATCCAGGACAATTCCTTTCACCACTGTGTGCCTCAGTTTCCTCATCTGTGGTTGTATCTGAATTTGCTACTTGATTAAGAAGCAGTGACGTTCAGAGGAAGTGTAAGAAGGCATGTGGAAAAGTAGTATGTGATATAATGATGATAATCACTATTCCTGCCATTGTCCCTTAATTTAAAGAATATCAGAATTTTGTGGACACTTAGACCGACTCTACTTGATTTTTTTAACTTTTGACTCCCAGTGCTTTTTCCTGTCTTTTTCTTTCCTTCTTCGAAGAACTGGTTTAGGGTGGAAACTTGCCTCATTGAAGTAAGTCTCCCTCTAAAAGACTGTTGTTAAAAAGCTGGATTGAAGCCCACGGGGAAAATGTATGACACCCACTTGTGCTCTAAGACACTAAGAGCTCACACCCATGTGCAAGTACACCCAGCTAATCTCTGGCCACAGTCATGCACACACCTCAATAATTCACCCTCTTAACTTCCCTGTGCAGAATGTTTCTTGGACACACGTCAGCCTAGCCTGGCATTGCCTTTTCAGACTGTTCTAGTTAGTCCATTCACCTTTCCCTGTAGGCTCTGACTTTGGCAAACAGGGCCAGCCTGGCTTCCACCTTCCTGAACTTCCTGCTGCACCCATAAAGGAGAGGTGGAGGAGGAAGTGGTTCCACAGAGATCGACTACACATCCCCCAAAGTACACCTAAGCTCACATGCCTCTTGAGAGCTCCTGCCCAGGCCTTGGCAATGGGGACCTCTGGGACTGAAAGGGGAAGCCTGAGACAGGTGCCCCTGGCCTCTTGCACTCCCGGGGGAGGAAGCAGGTACGGGTACCCACAGATATTTTGTTTTGCTTGTCAGCAGGAGTTATTTTCTGCTCATAGAATCCAGGGATGAAAATCTAAGGGGTAAAGACTGGCCAGTGGGGAGGGCTAGACCAGTAAAGAAACCAGTTTAATGCTTTGCAAAGGAATAATCTGTTCTTGTGAATCTCTGGGACTAACCATTGATCATTAAAAAAAATCAAGAAATAAAATAACATAAAGCCACTGATCAGCCTTGCAAATCACAAAATCTTTTGGGGGCGCCATTGGATTTCCTCTCATGAACTCTCTGGGTCACTGCTGTCAGCTGTGGCCCACACGCCCATGCCCGCCATTGCTGAGGGATTAAGAGGCTGTGTGAGTAGTGCTCGCGAGGCTGAACTTTGGAATCTGGCTTCATATCCCAGCTGACCCACTTTCCAGCTGCATGACAGGGCTGTGCTACTTGACTTCTCTGTATGTTAGTCTCTGTCAGGTATGACGATAATCATTTTTATTTCATGGGTGTGGGAGGATTCAAGGCACTGAAAATACGGACGCTCTTAGAACTCTGCCTGACGCCCAAGATGATGTGTCACTAAAATCAATGATGTTCTTAACCCCCTCCTTGGAAAAGGGAGAATTGAGAGGTTGACTCAAGTTGCTCAAGTTCCACAGCCGGGGAATGGCATCACCGGGATCCCCGGTCTTTCCCCAATTGCACATTCTCTCTGTAACTGATCCCAAAGCATTTCTCTGCCCTTTTTCACCTTCCTCGATCCTTTCCTTCTGGCAACCAGTGGTTGCCACAGACTTTGGAATTTCAGTGCTGAGTTGGGCAGGTCTTCTCCACCTCCCCACCTGTCCCCCTCCTCACCTCCTACCCTCTCCCCTTCTATTCTTCCCTCTCCTTCCTTCTCCTCTCCCTTCCCTCCTCTCCCCTCCCCTCCAGGCCAGGTGGCGGAGGCAGGTAGAGGAGGCAACTTAGCAGTTTGGTAAGTGGCCAGCTGGTACCTTAAGGCTTATACCTTTTTCCTCTAATTGCAGACCTGGAGATCACAGTCCCAATTCGGCACTCACAGCTCCTGCCTGGGAAAGTGGAGTTTGGAGTCTATGAGAGTGGCCCCAGAAAAAGTGTCTTCCCCCCAAGGACAGAGCTAAGACGAGGAGACTGGAAAACAGACAGCACCTCAAGCACAGCAAGTGAGCAGGCTGGCCTGGAGCACTACAGAGCAGGACTCCAGCAAGCACATTTGGGTCTTGGAAACATTTTCTTTTTTTCTTTTAGGATCCCAGCAGATCCCCTCTGGAGCCTGATTAGGGTTTGGGAAGTGTAAGAAATGAGAAAATTTAGCCTGTTGAGGTTTACTTTTTATCAGGGTATTGAAGACCCTTTAAACAAATATCCCCAAAAACCTGATTATGAGATAATTATTACTCTATTCCTTTTATAAATAGAAAAACCTATAATCATACAAACTGTTATTGAGCATTGGTTGTATGCTAAGTCTCGTCCACAGATCCTCTAGTGTGAGTCTCACAACAGCTCTGTGAGATCGGCACTCTTGCCATATTTACTGAGGAAGGATATGGCTAAATAGTGAGTGGTGGAGCTGGGATTTGAACTTAGGCTGTCTGGAACCAGGACCAATGCCCTTAGCTTCTATTCTCGGTGCTTCCTCAGTTGTGGTAAGGGGGAGGAAAGGGCACAAAATTAAAAACATAAGAAAATAATGGACTCAAATTTGAGAATTCCAATTTTATAGGCAAGTTGAGGATCTAATAAGCAAATGTCTTCCTTTTGGCTTGAAAGCTGGAATAGACGTCAGATTGCAACAGACGATACACGCTGATGTGCAGGCAGAAGCTGGGCTTTGTTTTATATCCAGGCTCTGTGTCAGCTGACTGCAGAAACACCAGCTTCACAAGCCAAATTGAGTTTCCCTTCTGTCATACATTTTAGTGTTAAACAATCGAATAGGAAGGGAACAGTCAGACAGCTAGACACAAGCTGAACTCAGGACCCAGGTCCCCGTAAATGTCAGGCCAAGAATACTGAAATGGATGGTAGGACAGGAAGGTCATCTAACCCAGGGGTTCTTAATCTTTTCTGCTTTGCAAACCCCTTTGATAATATGACCTATGCTCTGATGTACTTCAGAGTACATGAACACACACACACACACCCACACACACACACACACACACACAATTTTGCCTGTTCATGGATTCAGATCAAGAACCTCTGAAATCATTCCCCTCCTTATTTTACAAATGGGTAATACAGAGAAGGAAAGTGGTTTTTTCATGGTCACACAGCCTGTAAGTGGCAAAGGAGAGTAGAAGCTTCCTGCCATGGTTACCTGTTGAAACAGACCCAAAGCTTATCACACGCCCACACAGGAAATCAAATATGGACAGAGTAAAATACCTCTCCTTATCTAATGGGGGATGATACTGTGTATCCAAAACTCACTGGAGGAAATTTAAAAAGACAGGCTTGGAAATGGGAGAGATTTTCTCAGATTACAGGTGGCAGAGAAGCCGGGGCAGGTGGCCCTTCTGTCAGAGAGCTCATGGAGGAGACAAGTGGTATGGACTCTACTGGGGTACGGGCAGTACATTCTAGGAGTAGGAAAGGGAAATTTAAGAAAGCAAATGCAAAGTACTCATTTCAGGTTCATTTAGAAGATTTTATATGCATGCTTTTCTTTGGGTTAGCCTGGGGTGAGAACAGAGTGGGAAGTGTAAACTGGGCTTCTTATTTGGCACCATGGCTCATTGCCCAGGGATGGCTAGCTCATCTGGCCAGGAAACGTTGTCAGTGACAATCTATGGCTTTTATTCCACTCTGTCTCCTGTAGACTACACTCAGTTCCTGCTACACAGTTTCAGTTATGTATTGCTATGGAACAAACCACCCAAAATGTAGTGGCTGGAAACGTAACCGTTTGTTTATGCCTGATTCTAAACTTGCACAAGACTCTTTAGAGGATGTTTCATCTTCTGCTCCATGAGGGACATTTGGGGTCACTCATGCCACTGTATTCAGCTATGAGCACTCTCTAGCCATGTGTGGTTATTTACATTTAAGTTAATTAAAAGTCAATGAAATTTACACTTTAGTTCTTCAGTTGAAGTAAACATGTTTCACACTAGCTACCATATCGGATGGCACACAATAGAACATTTCCAGAAAATTCTATTGGATAGCGCTATTCCAGTGATAATAGGTGATAGATTCCCATCTCAAGAGCCTTGAGCATAAAGGCACACAGTCACAGTTCCTACCATAAACATTAATTACACTTTTGAATTTGTACTTTGTGTTTTGTTTTGTGTCAAATGGCCCCTCATTAGAAGGTGGGCATACATGTATGACTCATGGATATATTCGCTGTAAATCTTAAGTAGTGAAAAACCACATCAGCAATTATGGGCAAATCACTGAACAAGCGAGAAATGCAGCCTCTCTGTTTTCTTGTCTCTAAAATCAGAGCACTAATATCAAGTAGGAGTGTCATAGGAGCTAAGCAGACATGATTACAAGCATCTAGTTTGTTGCCAGTCCTCAGGAAATGGCAGCCATAAAGCCCAAGAAAGGTAATGAGAAGGTGAATCATTTTGTTTCCTGCTGAAAGAAAAATGGATTTCTAGTAAATTGGTATAAAATGGTGGCATTTTGAAGATTTCCACATTCATACTTGTGCACTGTTTCTATCATTGAAAGCATCAGAGTCTGCATTTTGCTTGAACATAAATGAATCCGCAGTCCGTTTGACTTTGCTTGTACTCCATAGGCAGCGCGAGCAACCGATCCAGCACCCGGAGCCTCCTCAGCGTAAGCAGTGGAATGGAGGGGGACAACGAGGTGAGAGCCTGCCCCACCTGTCCTTGGGGTCATTCTTTGCAAGAAATAGATTTCCAAGGGGAAGAGAGAGACAAAAGGTCATATATTATAGGATTCCATTATATGAAATGTCCCGACAGGTAGATCCACAGAAACAGAGGGCAGATTGGAAGCTGCAGGGCTGGGGAGAGGGGGAAATGAGGCAATACTGCTTCATGGGGTGATTATCTGTGATGAGATAGTGATGGTGGTTGCACAGTTTTGTGAATGTACTGCGTGCCACTGGATGGTCTGCTTTAACATGGCTAGTTTTATGTTATGTGAATTTCACTGTAACAGGGAGGGAAGGAAGAATGGCACAGTAAGGCAAAGGGCGCCCCTCTGTGAGAAGGAGCTGGGTGAGTCAGGGAACCCACTACCACATGGCCTGGATCGGGAGTGGAGAGGCCTGTGAGGCCAAGGCCATCACTCATGACTGGGAGCTGCTACCTGCTTCTTCACCTCTGCTGCTTTCTGCACTTCTGCTTTCTTTTCTCCCTGCACACTAGCCTTTCCTGCAAACAGTCCCCTTTGCGCCTCAGGGCTCTGAGCAGAGAGACTCAACTGCTGTCTGAGGCTGAGGCCCAGTGTGGGTCAGGAACCCTGATGCAGTGACCCCGTGACAGGGGTGAGCGGGAGGGGATACCCTTGCACAGTCGTGTCACCCTATGACTGAGGCCCACTCACAGTTCTGTTGTTCCCAAAGGGGCTTTTGCTTAGAAGTAACATTTCTCCAGCTCTAAATGGCTAGATAGTACTTCCCAACCTTTAATATGCTTAAGAATTA
Source organism: Talpa occidentalis (assembly GCF_014898055.3). Lineage (NCBI taxonomy): Eukaryota > Metazoa > Chordata > Mammalia > Eulipotyphla > Talpidae > Talpa > Talpa occidentalis. Next base: position 23,642,322 of record NW_023605194.1, read on the forward strand.
CCTGGGATCTTGTTAAAACACAGGTTCTGGGCGGGATTAAAAACCCCCCACAGCTTCTGAGAAGGGCACTGAGCCTGCCTTTCTCACAAGCTCCCTCATGATGCTGTGTTGGGGCCCACACACCACACTTGAGTGGCAAGGACTGAGGACTCAGGTCATGCACAATAATTCGGGCCCCAGGTCTCTTCAGTGACTCTGGAGTTAATAGAAAGTGCTGCTGGGTTGATTGGTAGTTTCTGAACTGCCTTCAGCCCAAACCTGAGGAGGACTGAGAGGTATGGGGCTGTCCAGCTGTGCTCTTTGCCTAATGTCCTTTCATCTTTCCGTTGTAGGACAACGAAGTTCCTGAGTTTACCCGAAGTCGGAGCCCAGGCCCCCTGCAGGTGGATGGAACACCAGCTGTGCCCCTTGAGAGGCCCCCCAGGGTGCCCCCCAGAGCCGCCTCCCAGAGGTAACACTGATGCCAATGTGACAGTTCCCCTCCCTCTCTGGATTCCAGATGGAGAGTAGAATTTGGGACATCTAAGATGACCTAAGAATGAGTACAGAACTCCCTGAAATGCCAACTTTTGACACATTTTAAATAGGACTCCAGTCTCTTTATTAATTTGTGATGCTTTACTCACTTGCAAGTATTTTAATAGCTAATGCAATATTTCATCATTGCATTTCATACTGGGCTCTGATGTATGGCTTTGTTCATAATGGTTCTTGGGCCTCTGGGAGGAACCTTTTCAAGGTCTCATGGAGAAACAGAAAAAGTGTCAAAGCTAGCTTGTGTGTCTGCTGGTGCAGAAAGGAGACCTTGAACATAAAGATGAGGCTCTTCTTAGGAATTTAATTCTTTGATGTCTTAAACATAATGTGGGGGGAAGTAATTAAAAGGAAGAACCTTTTTACAGGACCTGGATTTTTTTTTTCATTTTCAAACTTTTAACGCCATTGATTCTCATCAGTGGAATTTGTCAAGAAAGTGCAACAAGGAGGACGGAATGATAAGTTGACTCTGTTCTAAGATCTTTCCATTTCTCCTGTGCTGGTGACCACTTTCTGCAAATATAGAAAGTGGGGCTTGAGGCACCTCTCTGCTTGCCTGTGACTATGCTGGTTCCTCTTTTCCCTCTCTCCTTTTCCTAATAAACCCATCCTTTTAAAATGTGGAAAAAAAAAAAAAGGCAAAGACAAATGAGAGAAAAAGCAAGTAGAGATTGAGAGTAGATTGAAACTTGCTTTGTGTGGCAAACTTGAATATGCCTGATGCCAGGATCCAGTTTCTTAGAGATTTTGTCACACCTCCCCAGGAAGGTTGAGGTATCACAGGAGGCCTTCTGATTTCTAAGACGTTTTGTTCCTGGCGATTGAAGACTTTGAAGCAGTTGTGTACTTGTACCAAGAAAAAAGAGTGGCAAACTTGAAACTATAGCTACACGACAGTGTGATTGTGTTAATGGGAGAGAAAAAGAAAACAACCCGGGAAACAGGTTCCAGAAATTAAAGGGTAGAAACTGGGATGCATTTAAATGTGTGAAGAGAGATGGCAGATGAATTGTTTAGGGCAGGCTGGAAGCATGTTGTGATAAAAATGGGGAGAGGAAGAAGGCAAACACTTTTTACTAAAGAAGGCATGTTTGCTAAGAAACCTGTAAATGATAGAACTGGGGGCTTGAGTGCATTTTTGGTGTGAAGAGAGATTTGCAAATATGCAATTGTTTTGTATGTATGCAATTTTCAGAAAATGAGATGTTTGAGAAAGCAACAAAACAGGTCCCTCTCCTTGACCTGCTAACAGACAGAGGAGAGGCTGACTAGATGGTCTCCTCTCCACTTGTTTCCTGCCCATGTTCTCCTGAAACCCCCACATCCCCTTCCTCTCAAGCAGCACTGGTGGGTGCAGGCTCCTTCATCACTCTCTCACATCCTGCTCCATTCCACTCCTCACTCTGCATGCTGTCCTCACGGCTTGAAGTGCCAGCACACTCCAAATCTCCACCTTCATCTCCACCCCAGCCTTCTGCTTTCTGCTGTTTACCGGGGACTTCACCCAGCTGTCCTATGGATAGCTCAGACATAGCCTCTGCAAAGCTGGACTCGCATCCCTCCTGCTATTCTCTGCCTTCTTCTCATGGATTCCCAGACTGAGCTAATAGCAACATTCTCTCCCCTCCGCACACCTCAAAGTGGGAATCAACTTCCATTCCTGCCTCTTTCTCAGCTCCAACATGTGCTGTGTCTCTAGGCTCTGTCCATCTTGCTGCCCTTTCGGCTCTCAGATCCACCCCCTTCCTTCCATCTGCCATTGCCTGAGTTCATCCTTGGAGGCCCACACTTACCACCCTGCCTCCTCCACGCTGCAACTAGAGCGTACGGTCTAGAACAGAAATAGCTGATGATGTCACTTCCTGGCATTAAAGCCTTCACATTTAAGTTTGTATTTTTTAGCATCCTCCAGGTCTTGTCTAGCCTCTCCTGTATTCATCAATGCTCCATTCCTTAAGAATTCCCAGTGAGTGGTGCCATTTTATATTGTCTTTGCACTATCTATTCCTTTTGCTGGAATGCTGTCTTTCTATTCCCTTCCAACCTCTGCTTAGAAAATTCCTTGAGAACCCAATCCAAACATTGCCTCCTCTATGAAGCTTCCCTGGTTGTTCCTATGCAGAGTGAATTTTTGTTTGGTTCCCCAATACCTCTATTATAATTCCTGCTTTAAAAGAACATTAACCAACATCAGGATTGCTGGGTTCTTTGGCCCAAACTCATCTGGAGCAAGACCTCATGCTCAATAGGGGCAGAGAAAGTAGCCAGTGCCCAGGCAGTTCTGGACAGTCATCTCTCCAAATCTAGTTTTCCAATGTCCTAAAGAGACTCCTTCTGTAGACCAATTCTTGATTCTGATTTAATACCCTTCACTTTCATGGCTGTGAGATAGCTATCATTTCAAATCCTCTTCCCGAGATGGAGTTCTCAGTCTGTAGCTGGGTGGTTCAGAGGAACGAGATACAGAGATGCCTTCCTTATAGACCTACCCCCACTGCAGAGTGGGGCAGCAGAGAGGAGAGGGGGTGAGGCACAGCCTAGGGGCGCCCCAGGTGTAAGCTGCAACCTGCCCCTTTACTCATCAGGAGGAGACTGAAGAAAGAGGCAAACTACTCTGTTTTGTGAGGTAGCCATTTTAATGAACAAGGGAGCTTATTTAGGAGGCATTGTCCTGGATGACCCAAAGATGAGTAGTGTTCCCACCACCTCCCACCAAATCTCAAAGTCTTAGAAAGACTGTAACTGTGTCCAATCATGTATGGAGTCCAGAGAGCCTCAACCACACACCCCATGCTGTAACACAGCCTCTCAAGGCTGTATCCTTAGAACAGCTTCCCTTATTAAAAACTTCCCCTATCAAAATAGTACAGTTCTCTAATTGTCTCATCTGTTACATTCTCAGTAACCTGAGACGGGGACACATGTCCATTTTATTAGTTATTATATCTCCCACCCAGGAGTAGATGCATAATAGATAAATGCTTGGGGAGAGGTATAGAGAGGAGAGGCTCAGATACTAAGTGGTATCATCTGACTGTCCTTCAATTTTCTCCTTTAAGCCAATAGTTCATAGGGCAGACCTGGGAGATAGAAGGAGACAGTCCATTTGTTTTCTCTGGATAGAGTCAGCCATGCAAAACCAGGGGCCAGAACAGGATCTCAGGGGATTCTCTGAGTTATTCTTTTCTACTTCAGCTCCCCCCCCCTTTTGTTCCTAAAATGACCCCTCTTTTTCCAACTCTCATGTTGTTTCTTTGACCTACGCAGAACTTACATTCACGAGACATTTAGTAAATATTTAGTCATTGATTCATTCAGCCCTCCAGTATGCAGCTCCAAGGTAGCACAGTTCAATTGTAGCACCTGACAAAGCTCTCTTTCTTGACTTATTGACTTATTTCCAAGAGAATTAAATATTGATTTTACAGCAAACATGTGGAAATACCATCGGTAATCGTTGAACATATCTGTAAATAGACTTGCCCAAGTCTGCTGCGGCTGTTCAGAAACCATCTAGAATAACATAGAGGGGGGCTTCTAGGAAAGCAAATGTGAGTTGGGATAATACACTTAGTAATCTCATGAAGAAGTAGTTGTGAGTAGAATTCAAAAATTCTCAGTTCCTCTCCCAAGAGAGTATTCTTCTACCATGTATGTCTTGCCTGACTGCATATTTGAATTACTGGTCTTTTAAAATATAGGCTTTATTATTATTTAATAATGCCAAAGGCAACAGATCAGTAGATGACTGCCATTGAAAAGATAATTTGTTATATCCACATCTCAAGAGGAAGGGAACACTGCTATGTAGGGCCACTGGGGAAAGCAACAGGGTCAGTCAGAAAGAGGGGGCTAGAGCCTTTATTGTGGTTTCTGCAGGAGGGAGCTAGTGAGACAGGGTAAGCAGATTTAGGATTGGCTAGTTTCAGTTAATTTCAACAGGTTCTGGGGCAGAAGGACTGTCTCTAGTTGGCTGGTACCTGGCCTTAGGATGATTAGGGCAGGTGGATCGTGACCCTGAATAGGAAAGCCAGATGAAGGAGATGGTGAGGCATAGACTCTGGATTGGTTGGTTTGCATATGAAAAGCACATTCACAGGCAAGTTGCTAATGCTTTCTAGAAACTGTCTAACCCCTTGAGAGGCAGTCCTTCCAGATCACCAAGGCCCCAGATGTCAAAGCACCAGAAAATAAAAGATATGATTAATAGTGGTGGGTGGGACACCATTAAAAAATGGTGATACTTGAGCCTTGTTCTCTAGGGATTATGAACAACTGGGTCTGGGATAGAGCCTGGGATTTGGTATTTTTCAGAGCTTTTTTTGAGATTCTAATGTGCAGTTAGGGTTGAGAACCACAGCTAGCATAGACATCACTCCATGGTTTATGTGTGTGCAGTTTCATTAATTGAGGAACATGTCCCTGTCATGGGATACTAAGTTTGCAACAGGTTATGGATGCCAAAGAACTAGTTAAACAAATTGATTTTAAAATAGAGTTGTTTTATTTTTCATTTCAGGCCGCTGACCAGAGAAACCTTCCATCCTCCTCCACCTGTTCCACCCAGGGGTCGCTGATTCCATCTCCTAAAACCCACCTACTTTAGGACTTTGAGACTTGATTTTCAGCCTTTTAATGATGTCCTCATTTTGAGTTTCATGCATGACTGCTGACCTTAAGACCTACTCTCACAGTTGATTTTATTTCGGCCCTGCTGGTTTGGGCTTTCCCTGAAGAAGTTACTATTAAGACATGAAGAAGTGGAAAAACTAAGGACTTTATTCACCAGTGCCAAACACATTGATCTGTCTCTTCTTGTTTGCCAAAAGGACCAAGACTTAATTGGGATACTTACCTCTACTTTGGCATGTCAGAGCCTGAAAAGATTGATCAAAAGTGTACTTTTGCCAGTAATTTTACTGAAATGCACCTATATTAGAACTTATGTATTTGCTAGTCCAGTCTAATTTCTAGAAGTGATTATAAATTAAGACTTAAAGTATTCAAGTAATAAGATATGTCCTAATTTTTAAAAGACTTCAATTTTTTTGCAGATTCAGAAGGCTGTTTAATTGCCAGGGCTCGCCACATACAACACACTGAAAAAGACTTTAAAGATATTAATCCTAACTCCTCTTATACAGAAGGCAAAGCTGAGGTTCCACAGAAATCTGGAACCTAGACCACTCAGTTGGTAAGAGGAAGAAGAGAACCTAGAAGCTAGTCTTGCCTTCCATCTCCAAATAGCCAAACCCACTCCCTTGAGATATGTCCAGATGTAGAAATGTCCAGATGTTGTCATTGACTGACTATTGGCCTTCTAGAATCTTCCTTCTTCCATATATCCCATGTGCATGGGACTATCGAGTTTTTCTTCCCCTTAGTTTGGGCATTTATACTTCATCATGCATTTAAAACAGTGATGTTGCCAAGGAACACATTACAATGGTGAAAAACAGAAGCTTGGGGTGCAAGGGACCCCATTCATTGCTCTGCAGCCTTTAAAACTTTTAGTTCTAGCCATAAGGAGAGGGACGGACCCTTGATTTTTTTCTGCTGAGGGATCATGAGAGGAAGGAAGAACTTAAAACAGAAATAGTTATCTGTTTCCTAATACACCTAGATTTCCTACCAGACTTGGGATATCTATTTATGCAGAGAGTGTACAGCCTTAAATATGCCATTAATTTTGAGTTCCAAGAACATCATTGTATCTTCAAAGCTTGAGTCCTTAATTTTGCTTAATCATACAGTAAGGTTAATATCTGACCCATTTGTTTAAAAAATATCAGCTATCTAGTGGTCTTCCATGGAATTAGTCTCTATCTCACACAAATATATAAAAGCCACACCATTAATTATCCATTTAAGTACAGTTTTATTGGGTTCTTTTCTAATGATTAAGTCCTTCTGTCCAGTAAACAGGGACTCTTATTGAAGTTAATAGCTTCTGGGGCCCTAGGTTTGGTTTTTGGTGTTTTTTTTTTTCCTGACATAAAATACTCTATTGGCCATCAAGAGTATTTGTGTAAATTACCACAATGCCTGGTAATAGTAGCCATTCTGCAATTGTCCCTTGTCACTTATTTGGGAGAAATATTGGTAATGTGAGATAAAGTAACAGCAAGAAATTATCTTGGATGGCTGTCTTTCCTGTTATTTATATACAGTTTCCATCTTAAGCACATTTGATATTGATAAATGCTACACTTTTAAAAAAATATTCAATACCTTGAAGTCACTTTTGGGTGTCAAACTTATCTTTCTACATTCTCTGATTAACAAGCATTTAGATCAATAACATGGCAAGACCCACTAGCAGGCAATAATGTCAACATCTTTTCAATGATGTCAACAGTGTATGTTACTGTTTACAATATTGGGATATTTCATCCTAACATAAAATTAATAGAAAAATATAACATTGACAGTATGGATGAGAAGTCTGGGTTTCATAAATGTGACACACTTGAGAGGTGAATGGAAAGATCAGGAAATCCAAGTTAAAAAGTGGAGAATCTTAAGCTCTCACTGGCTGTTCACCAACTTGCAAGACAATTGGTTGTATATAAAAGTAAAAGAAGAAAATGAAAAAGAAATTGGATGAAATACTGGATGCATGCTATTAAGGAATGTCTCTAATAATGAGGTGAAATTTTACATTCTCTAGAAACAAAACCACCCATTATAACATACATTTATTCAAGTTTCATATACTCAAATTTTGTACGCATTTTTTGGGACACATTATATAACAAAGCATGAGTTTCCATATGAGGAGGGTCAGAAAATAAATTATAGTTGGTCTCCATAGAGACTATTATAACTTTCCTATATGATAATTTGGAACACAGTTCTGTGGCCACTATCCTGCCCCAAGATTTTACAAGCTGTTTCAATAGAAAGTAAAGCTGTTGGTCACATTCACAGCCATTGCCTTTCCCTCTAAGTGTACAAAGTACAATGGCCTCCAATAGACAAGTACGCTTCTTTCATCATATAGTAAAACCTGTGAGCAGATAACTCAACTACATAAGTAACAAAATATGAAGACTGAGACACAATAAACAAGAGGTTGGTGTTGCAATCAAATAATTTAACTTGACATATTTAATGACGTGAATAATCCTTAATGTTTTGCCATAATTGGGAAAAGTGATGTGATGGAAATAACTTTAATGAATATTTTTACAAATCAAGCAAAGTTACCTACACTTGCCACCCTTTTCTTGCTTTGTTATCAAGAACAGAGAAGTTCTGGTTGATTCCATAATCACCCTCAATAGATGGGATTTTCAGATCCCTCTCTCACATGTAGTTTGGGTTTCTGTACTCCTCTTTCAAAGAATAGTGTGTGTTTTTGCAGCTGGTTAAAAAAGTAACAGATTTGTTTCTAAGAAAGACAAGTGACTAATTTGGCTAACTCTAAGAGAGTCATCCTGAAAATCAATCCTTAGTTTTGAGGTCATATTTGCTTTTGTTTGATAAATAGTGTTTTATTAATTTTCAAGTAAGTTATTAAGAATATAAATTGGCCTTACTCATTTTTGATGACCAGATACTTTCTCCCCAGGGTGGAGAAAGGATGATTAGGGGGTTTAAAGATATGCCCTGAGTTCTGAGGCACAACTCAGAATTTTTTTTTCTCACAGAAACTGTAATAAACAGTAGGTTTCCAGGCAAGTCTGCCAAAGCCGTGTATCCCATGCTGCAGGGGAAGATGTATTAGCTGGCTATGCAGTGAGAGTGAGGATGGCGGAGGGAAGAGAACGTTGACTTGGAAGTCAATAAAGCTGAGTTTTATTTCGTTCTGCTACTGACTAGCTGAGTTCACATCGCTTGATACACTGGGTGTATTTTATCATCTGTGGAGTAAAGAGCTTTGTATTTAGTTATAGTCTGGGTCCTTTCAACTTTGAGTCCAACACAGGGATGGGGAATCCCACATTCTGAAGAAGCAGGGAGTCAACACCTAATTGACAAGACATCTTATTATGTTGCGGCCTCTGTTCCTTGTCCTGCATCATTGTTATAACAGATCGGTTTAAAAAAAAAAAGTGAGAAAGAGTACAAAGAAATTAATAGCCTTAGTTGCTCTTCAGTCCATGAGCCGAATGTCTTACTGATCACCTCCTAAAGAAAACTCAGAACAAATATCAAGTTCTTTGGTGTCTAGACATTTCAGCTAAAATGGAAGAGGTAGAGGTAGGAGGTGGAAGGTGTTAAATAGAAATATCAGGACTGCCCCATCCCAGAAGCAAATGACTAGCAGGACAAACATCATAGAATTGAAAGCAAAAATAGAATTTCAAAGAAAAGGTAGCTGAGGTTGGAAATCAGAAGATATATTGTCCCCTGTAAACCAAGACTTTTGATGATTATATTTTTTGAGATGAGAATAAAAGATTGGGATTGTGGTTTTCTGGATCATGTGCTGGTCATAAAATATTTAGTCAATAGAGTCTTATTAGAATTACTGTAAAAAGATGCTGTACAGCTATTTGGGAAAGGGGGGGTCCTTTCAGTGGCATTTCTCCCCCTATTTTTTGATATCAGAGGATGAGGTCATTAATCTAGATGAAGGAACTGGCAAAATAAGAGATATTGATTTTTCCCACTCTTCAGTTTGGTGAAACAGTCCTGATGTTTTCCCCTGATTTATGTTTTACTTATGTTTAATGAATTAATTTTTTTTCTTTACCACTATCCTTTACTTCCCTTGTCCCTTGCCTTGATTTTGATGGGGCCCTGATGTCTAATTGGTTTTGAGCCTTGAGGTCATCAGGTACCAAGGATCTTTGAAGCCTCACTCCTTTTCCACTAAATAAAACCATTCATCATCCTTATTTCTTAGTATTTACCAGAGTTCCTGGCACATAGTACATGCTCAATAAATAAATACCTGCCAAATTAATAACCTTATATGCTCTTCCTGTTACAAGGCAACTCCAATGTGAAATGGATTGGCCTGAGTGTGGGTCCTCAACAGCACGCTTAAAAGGGACTGATAATGAGACTCAACTGCAGGCACACGCAAAAAGGTTAATAAAGAGTTTATTTATAGAAAGGGGAAATGAAGAAAGGAATAACTCAGGGAGAAAGATAGATAAATCTGTGACTGTGTCCCACCAGTTCTGCTGATCTGGAACCCCAATGGCACGCTGAAGGCTGGCGAAAAATCAAGGACCCCCAAGGCCCACATGTCTGGTTTTATGCCACGCCTGGCTGCTTAACTCCACCCTTAGTTCCCAGCAATCCTCCCTTTGGTGGTGATGGAGATTATAAGATTTTCAGTCCTTGGTGTCCTGGATCTCTTTGGTCTGGGTTGGGGGTGGGGTCCATAAAACCTGTGTTTGTGGAGTTTGTTCAGGACAGCCTTTCCCCTCAACAGGTGAATGAACACAAACGTTCCAACTATTAAACTTTCCTAAACATTCCACCCAAACAGGGTTTCCTCTTGTCTCCTTGCCCATTACTCTTATTGCTGCTCAAACATTTGCACAATGGGTCCATTTTGTGCCATATTTTTTGTACATTGTTATGCCTATTCTCTGTTTATATGTTTGTACTTGTTCCCTGTTTATGTCATGTTTACTACTTTAAAGTCTACATTCCCCAAATGCATACTTTATACGTTTTCTTGCATCTTCTTCGTCCCTAAATGATTGCCAACCAAGTACTCCCCACACCACCTAACAAATGTTTACCTGCTTAAATCTGTGGAGGCTGGTGATGGATGTTCAAACAAAAAACTACTCATCCATCTTAATTCAGCACTTACACTGCTTGTTCTTCAATTGCCCATCATCACTTGATTCAAGAGCAGTGATTTATTCATTCACAGAGCATTTACTCAACTTCTACTATGAGCAAGTCACTAGGTGCTCTGCGGGATATACAAAGATGTAAAAGACGCCTCCTCTGATTTCTACAGCAATTACTGGCATATGACTCATTCAGCAATTAATTATGTGCTGCCTTGTGCTTGTCTCTTAGACTACCTAGAAAGTGTTCTTTAAATCCTGCTAATCTGTTCGACTTTTTACTTATTAATGTCTTCATTAATTCAGTTATTCGGCAAATAGTTATTGAATGTCTATGATATGACAAGCAATATCCCTGCAGCCAGGACTGGTAAAAACAAATGGTGGTTCCTGCCATCTAAAAAAGGAGCAGAAATTAGTACAGAAGAAGAAATTGGGTTAGCAGTTATAACTAACCCCAAAGAAGACTGCTCAACTTCTTCAGGGAATCATGCCAGATTTCAGTGAAGAGGTGACAATTCAATTAGACCTGGAAGGAGAGTAACGATTGTCCATTTATTTGCATCCAAAGGGAATGTCAAGAACAAATGCAAAAAAAATGCAAAAGACCAGGTGTATTTGGGACATAAGGGATGAAGTCAGAGCACAGGAATCTGTGGGAGGTAAAAGTGGGGAAATAAGTTGAAGTCTGGTTTTGCAGCTGCGTGCTAACAGGATTTGATCCTTTAGCAAGGAACTTTTTTTTTTCCTGATTATATATGTCATTGTATAAGATCATGGTAAAAAATATCCAATCATTCCCAGGCACTACAAAACAGAAAGTTAAATGGTTTATTTTTTTTAAAAGATTTATTTATTTATGTATATAAGAACTGGGGTACAGGCCAGAGATGCAAGGGGGAGGGGAAGAGGATTCACCAGGGACAGAGTGGGGAACAGAACAGGCAGACTGACTGAAATACGCTGCTGAGGGGAGCAACGGGCGAGTCAGGAGAGGTCTACTGTACCATGTGGGTAGCTCTCTGGTGGGGGATTGAACTCCTGCTGCAGAGGCTGCGGACAGCTTCATAGATTGTGTCTTGCGCCACCAGGGAGGTTTAAATGATAATCTTTCAGCTTGTTTTCTAACTAGACTAATATATTGCCATTTAAATTGGGGTTTGTATTTTTTTTTTTCATTTAGAAGAATCTCTTGGATATCATTCCACACCAGTACACATAGTCTATTTCATTATTTAAAATGACTATGGATGGTAATCCATGAGTAGTAAGAAAGACTGATTCTGAAACCAGACTGCTTAGGTCTGGTCTTTCAGCAAGTCACTGAACCTCTCCTTGATGCAGTTACCTTCTCTGCAAAATGAACAGACTAATAGTACCTCTTGTTGCCTATGCCTTATGCATAGGTTTTTGTTAGGATCACATGTAAAGTGTTGAAAATAGTGCCTGGTAGATGAAAATCTTAGCTGTGATTCTATTTTTATTTAAACATTCAAGAGTGCTTTAAGAAAAAAAGTGATATAATCAGTGTTTTTTTTTTTTTTGAAAGGTCATCTGGGGAGGATAAACAGGGAGAGAGGATTGGTGGTAGGAATCTGTAGTGAGATGGAGATTGGCTATTACTGGCAGAAAGGAAAAAACAACTCTTGAGACATTTCTAAGAGCCCAAATGCTAGAATTTGTTGACTGCGGATGGCTGAGAAATACCCAATCTGACTACAAATTCCAGATATTTGTCTCAGAGGTCTGCTTAGATGGGTGCTGCAGTAGTCATATATTTGACAAATTATCTTCGAGTTCCTTCTACGGGTCTGGGACTGTTCTAGGCACAGAAAATAAGGAGGTAGACAAATCTGTGCTTAAGGAGAGCTTAGATTCCAAGTGTTTACTCCCGTGAGCGGGAGACCCAATAAATAGTAAACAAACACATGAAGAAGAATTTCAACAAGATCGACTACTAGGAGCACAGTAAATATTCAGTGACGTAAAACATTTACCCAACCCTGTACAAGATTAACAGCTCCCATAAGGACGATTATAGGAGCTCGTGATTCACCAGCGGTAGACCCCCAAGTTGGGCAGGTCAGCAGTGAACCCCCATAATGACGATTACAGGAGCTTGTGATTCACCAGCGGTAGACCCCCAAGCTGGGCAGGTCAGCAGTGAACCCCCATAATGACGATTACAGGAGCTCGTGATTCACCAGCGGTAGACCCCCCAAGTTGGGCAGGTCAGCAGTGAACCCCATTTCACAGCGCAGGAATGAGAGGCCGGGAAAAGTAAATGACCACTGTTTAAAAAAAGGTCCAGCCATTCACAGACACGTACAAAATAGAAAGTTAAATGGTTTAAGAGACGATCTTTCAGCTCGTTTTCTTTCTAGACTATCTGGCCAAGGTCACGCCTGGATGTCGCTGGGAGCCGGCCCCGACCCTGGGGCGCCGTCCGGGCCCCCACGGGGGGCTGGGGCGCGCCCGAGGAGCCGGCTCCGGGGCCGGGGGCGGCGCGCGGGCCGGCGGCTCCGGGCGGGGCGCCGGCGGCGGTTGCGGGCCGCGTCGCGCGGCACTTCCGGCGTGTGCCGGGGTGGCCGGATGACGTGGCTGAGTCAGAGGAAGAGGCTGAGGAGGCGCCGGGGGGCGGGGGAGGCTCGGGAGCGGGCGGTGACGGCGGCGGCGGCGCGGAGGAGCCAGCGGCTGGGCCCGGGCCCGGTGCGTCTGTCCGCGCCCCGTGGATGCGAATCGGCCGCGGCGGACGCGGCGGCGGCGGCGGAGGAGCTGGTGGGCCGGCGCCGGGCCGGTGGGCGCGCGCAGGATGAGGCCGCTGCCGGGCGCTCCCGGCGTGGCGGCGGCCGCCGCGCTGTTGCTGCTGCTGCTGCCCCGGGCCCGGGCGGACGAGCACGAGCACACGGTGAGACGCGCCCCACGCCGCTCGGGGCCGCCGCGGCCCGCTCGCCCCGCTCGCCACCCCGCAGGCCCCGCGCGGCCTGGAGGGCCGGACCGCCCGGGGGCGCCTTCCGGTTGGGCCTGGTGGAGCCGGAGCCCCGGCGCCGGGAGGACGCGTTTCCGTGCGCTCCGGGACGGGGCCCCGCGCCCCCGGGGCCTGGGCCTGCCTCCCCGGCCCGGCCTTAAATGGCGCCGCTCTCTTCGGTCTCTTTGGTGTCGGCGCCGGGGCCGGGAAGGGAGCCGGCGGAGGGTCGGGGCTCCCTTCGCCGCCGGGGCCGGGGCGGGGCGGGGGCGGGCTAGGGGTGGGGACCCCGGGGCCGGGAACCGCTCGCCGCGGCCGGGGCCCCGACCCCGCGGAGGGTGGACGCTCGGCGACGGCCGGGCGGCTCTCACCAGGAAATATCCACTCAGGGTCCTCTGCGCCTTCATTTCCTCCTCCTGCCCGAGCCGGATTGAAGCCCTGGCGTGGCGACGGCACCGATAAAAACTTGGGGTGAACAGCACTTCACACGTGTACGTGCACTCAGCCTGCACGTACTCAGTTCCCAGATTTTTCTTGAAACTTTTTCTTCACCACCTTCCAGCCCCGTAGTTGAGGCTCCCACCCTGGTGGTCTCTACCCCGGGCAGCTTTTGATTGCAAGGGGTCCTGAGTTTCCCGGTCTTCCCGGAATGGCCTCTTTTGCATTGGGCCTGAAATTGGTTCTCTTTTGTTTTCACATCAAAGCTTGAATGTTATCGAGTGACTTTCTCTTAGGGCTGTAACTCGATTTTCAGGATGGTAGGTGTGAGCAAGGCAGGAAAGTCATGTAAATTGAGAGGTTGCTGGGCGAGTAATTATTATTATTATTATTTTTAGAATAGCTTAGCGCGTCAGTAATGTGATTTTGCAGGAGAGAGTGTGTATGTACGAAATTTGAAAGATCTGGGGGCGTTTTCCGGCATTCCTGATAGGTGAGGAAAATCAAACAGTCGTCTTTATTCATTGGACCCTACTTTAGATTTCATTGGTAATTAACAAGACTTCTCACTAGTCCCTGGATTAGCTGGGCTCTTACTTTAGCTAATAGAAGCTCTAAACTTTTGACTATTTTACCTTCAATTATAGTCAGAAACTTATTGTTTCTTTTTTTTTTTTAGGGACACAAACCTCGAATCGATGACGGGTTTTTGTGCTATATTCAAGATAATTTTGTTCCCAGATTCAGTAGTTAAGAACTGTTTTTCATTTGTTTCTTCTGTCGGGTTGTTCCAAAGTGCAGGTGTTTATTTTCAGTAGGCATTTTATTGGTCAGTGGTATTGCTACTAATATTTTTCCAGTTTTTTTTTTTTTAACACTTAGAGAAACTTACATGTAAAACTCAGAACCCTCTCTTAACTATAATTCCACCATACAGCTATACACAAGCTTAGGGTAGTATTCTACTTTTTTATCTTGTGCTTTATATGAACTGTTATAAGTAAGGAAAATTATTAATTAAAATCTCACAAGTTGGAAGTTTATAAAGATCTGAGAATAACTTACAGATTAAAAATGTAAATATACCAATTTCAATGAAACTTTATTGCCAGGAACAGTTTAATTTTTTTTCTTCCAGTAATTATAAAATATTTGATAAAAGGTTTTTGAGATAATACAATATGAGATGGTTGCTGCACAATTTGGAATCCTTTTCATTGTATGTCAACAACATTAAACTGCTCTCAATTGGCTTCCTATTGTTAATACTCAATAAAAAGGCAACAAGTTATACAGAAAGAATAGCATTAAGATAAGTCTAAAGTTTAAATAACTCATTCACGTATATGTATTTTTGCTATTAGCCAGAAAGTTTTACTTTTTTCCAAGTTTCTTGAAAAGTAGGCATTCACCTTAAGCAGATGATTTTTTTTTTCTCTTCAAAAGAAAAAAGTAGCCAGTGAAGTAAGAATGATACTGAAGGTGGAAGAGAAAAATTGCTAAGGGAAGGTTCCTGAGTAGATGTTTAGTAAATACCCATGGTATTGAATTACTAAAGAATTTCAGAAGCTAGGTTTGCCCTTTAAATTAACTTTCCTTGAAAACTGTCCAAGTAGAAATAATAATAGGGCTTTGTTGTGGTATGTGCTAGGTTCTGTTCTAATGCTTTATATATATTAACTCATTTTTAGCTTGTATTAATAATCTTGGGGGTTATTGGTTCATTTTATTTATTTATTTTTTAAAGATTTATTTATTTATGCGAGAACTGGGGTACAGGCCAGATGCGCAGGAGGGTAAGAGGATTCACCAGAGACAGAGAGGGGAACAGAACAGGCAGACTGATGAAATACACTGCTGAGTGGAGGAGCGGGCGAGACAGGAGAGGTCTGCTTTGCCATGTGGGACCCTCGCCAGCTGGCTGGGATCAAACTGCGCTGCAGAGGCTGTGGACAGCTTCACAGGACTGCTCTCAACCACCTGTGCCACCAGGGGAGGCCCTATTGGTTCGTTTTAGATGCATAGTTTTGGGGATGCCTGATGTGATTTAGGGGCTTTAGCTGGGCTAAAAATCCCTTTTCTTTGTGGTCCGTTGTACCTCTGATAGGTTATGTTGGAATCTCTTTTATAGAGCGGTTAAGTTACATGCCCAAGGCCACACAAACAGTAGGGGTAGAAGTAGGCTTATAGGATATGCTTTTTAGCCCTTTATCCTAAAAATAGGATGGTGAAACAGTTGTATTAAGTTTAGTAGTTCTCTGTATTGATGGTATTTTTAAGTAGTTAAAGAATGCTTGAATAAATCTAGCCCCTTAATGAGTTGTTACTGAAGAGAGTTTTAGGTTGGCATAAAAGAGGGACAAGCACTGATTTAATAGGCATAAAACCTGCCCAGCCACACAATATGTGCAGGCATGTAAAGACTGTGTTTGGTTTTATGCTTTGCTGTTACCACCTTTGAAATTCTTCAGTTTTGAGCAATGGGTACTGCATTTTTATTTTGTATTGGGCCCAACAAATTGTATAGCTGGTCTTAAGGGACAGCTGTTCTATGCATTTCCACAAATCCCTATTTCTCTTACTTTATCTACTGAATTAGGATTCAGCTGACCATTTCACCATTGTCATTTTTTTATGTATTTATTTATCCAAAGCTCTTTTAATATTCTCAGAATAATGAAAAAGAAATGTGCTATTGACTAATAAAGTATGTGCATCTAGAATATATAAAGATCTGTTCCTTTCAAAATTTTTAAAAGTCAAATCATGTATGGATTACAGGACAGTGAAATAAAAATTAAGAACACTTTCATGAAAGGCTCTTAATAATGATTGAAGAGACACTCTTTAGATGAATGAAAGATGCATAAGGCGTGGTTTATGTTTTTTGGTTTTAAGCTTCTAGAGTTAGATTAGCATGTCTCCTAAGAGTCCACAGTACTCCATTAAAAAGATTTCAAGTTAAGAATCATGGAATTTTAGAACTAGGAAGACTTGAGATCATTTAATACAACACTTTGATTTTCCTAGTGACCTGATGGGGCTCACTGACTGGCCCAAGGTCACAGAAAGAATCTGAGCTTCCTGATCTCTAGTCCTTGCTTTTTCTGCTTGTTTTATATTTAACATTTTCATTCATAGCACTGCTACGTAAAGATGTCAGCACCAAAAAACCAGCCAACCAAACAAGCAACAATCAGGGCACAGTAATCTTGAAAGCATTTTATTGTTTGCACTGTAGTCTTGAATTTTTCATTCCTCAAGATCATAAGTCAAAACTTTTTTTTTTTTTTTAGTCTGTTACGTACCCATACACTGTTTGGGCACAGCAAGTGATACTTAATCAGTGCTTGTTGAATGAGTTGAATAATTAGAGATATCAGGAACAAGAATATGCAATTTTGGAAGCATGTACCTATTGCTTAAAACACAATGAACAAACTCAGACCATTGTTCATTTAAGATGTATGGGCTAAAATCCCCTGTCCTTGTGGCCCATTGTACCGCTGGTAGGTAATGTACAGGAAAACACTCCTAGCCTCTACCTTAAACACTTCTACCCCAAGTGATCTCAGAAATCTTTGTTTCCTTTACTTTGGCAAATGACAACCTTTTGTCTTCATCTCTTTTGGGTGTATAGGAATTCTTAAAACTTATTTGTAAATTTATAAGGATAATAAAGTCTTTATAAGTGCATTTGTGAGTGCTGTCATATAGATCTGGTTTTAGGACGTGTCATAATTTATTGTCCTATTTTCAGCTGTACTCTGGTAAACTGTGTTTATTTAAAAACAAAGCTATTTTAAGAGAGAGAGAAAGCAGTTACCGCTAGAGACTATCTAAAAATAAACTTTTATTTATTTGTATTAGAAATCTGATATATGTGCTTAAAGTAAATAATTAAAAACTATTGAAACTGCGATTTTTGCAACCTTTTCAGAACTGGATTTTGCTTTCTCACAAAGTATTTTAATGCAAATATTTATCTTCTGAAGACTGTCAGGATTAATGGTAAAGCCTTCTTTCAGCTTTCTGATCTTAAATGGATGTATTTTGTGACCCCTCCTTATTTCTCTGAAAGGGCTCTCTTGCAGTCAGTGCACATACTTCAGACTTCGTTTATGTTATTAATGAACTTTAATATTTCATCATTTCTTCAGTGTTTTTCCATCATATCAGGTATCTTTTGTGTACATTATACGATACATAGACTTTTCTGCATACTGAACAGGTGTCAATTCTAATACCAACACTGATAATTTTATAATGATTGGTTTAGAACACTGTTCTGAGAATTATGTATATCTTTTTAGCAAAAAGTAGGTGCGAGTGGGGTTGTATAGATTTAGACCTTTGATTTATTCCTTCATACATGAAGATAATCTAGTTTTTCTGAAGTGACCTGAAACAGCTTAGGATTTTCTTTATTTATCCTGACCCTTCTCTGCCAAAACAGAATTAATCATTCCTTTACCATTGCTACTATAGCCCTTAGCTTAGTTATAGCACTTACTTCTTTGTTGTTAATCATTTACTTGTCTGGCTTTACTGTGCATTGTGAACCTAAAGAAAAGAGTAATATTTTTTTTATCTGTATATCCTGAACACTCAAACTTGTGCTTGGCACATGTCTCTTGTCTTCAGAAAATGAGATGGTCTGTTACTTTATTAATAACAGATATTTCACGTATCTTATGTCAACAGTGAGATATTTACTAAACATTATGATCGAAGATGACGTGATTAAATTTAAGTCCTAGCGTGATGGTGAATGAAAAGAGTTGAAGACTTTGGATAAGAGTAGACATCAGTGCTTTTTGAAGTGCCAAAGGACTTAGGGTTTGGGTGTTCATGTCTGAGAGAATGGTGGTACAATTAGAACAGTACTTGAATCCTATAGATTTGGGTGAAATGGATTTGCTTTTGGAGATTTAGTGGATTTTGATTGAAAATGATTATTCAGTGTAAATGGAGGACTAAAGGTAAGGATTTGGTAGTTGGGCTAGTTGGATAACTTCCTCTTTATATGCTCCATACCACCCTACTTTATTATAATTGCTTATTCAGTGTCCATATTTCTCTTTAGACTCTAAGGTCCATCAGAGCAGAGGATATGCTATGTTCAGAGCTGTATCCTCTGTGTTATGTTGGCACATGGTAGCTTCTTTGTAAAAAAATAATGTTCAGTGGATTACTGACTTAAATTGCATCCTGCATTATCTTTAATTTATATTGCTAACTTGAGTTACTAGCTTTAAAATTATTCTTATAATTGCTTTTCATAGGTTCATTGGAATTTTAAACTTGAAATTGTAGAAATTTTTAGGATATCCCCCACTGGACCTTGAAAAGGAGAAGTCACCTGCCCACAGTCTCTGGATCACATTCCAGATGTAGCTGTATCTAGTATTCACTGAAACTGTTTACATCACTAGAGATACATATTACATATACTCGCTTTGTGTGTGTGTGTGTGTGTGTGTGCGCGTGTATGCATATCTTCCAGACTTATGAAGAAGACAGTGAAATGAGGTCTTGGATGGACTGTGGCTTTCTATCCCTCTTTTTTTGTCATTTCTTTCTTTAGTTTTTGACCAGTGATCATGGAAAGGAGATTAAATTTTATTCCTAGCAATGTTAGGTTTTTGGGGTTTCTATTGATTAACACACGAAGTTATGGATAAGTTATTGATTTTGTTTTCTTTTTCCTTGTCCACATTAGCTTGGTTAATCATTGGTTCTAGGTTTGCTATTATTTGATAGTACAAGTATTAGTTATAAATACACTGTTATGAGTAATTGGACTTTGTCTTGGCAATACTTTCTGTGAAGCAAAGTTTGGAAAAGGTGCATCTCCTGAGACCATAATCAGAGGTTATAATTTAAAAATTCACTGAGTTTCCTTTTTTATGGTGTAGACATTGGGTATCAAAATAAATTAAGCTTTCAGTATTTATAACTTTTCAAACAGGAGTAGTATATTTTTGTTCAGAACAAATACTTCCCTTAACTTGAATTAAATTAATAAACACATTCTTCTTTATCTTTTTGGTTTCAGTATCAAGATAAAGAAGAAGTTGTCTTATGGATGAATACTGTTGGGCCCTATCATAATCGCCAAGAGACATATAAATACTTTTCACTTCCATTCTGTGTGGGGTCAAAAAAAAGTATCAGTCATTACCATGAAACTCTGGGAGAAGCACTTCAAGGAGTTGAATTGGAGTTTAGTGGCCTAGATATTAAATTCAAAGGTAAGTAACCCCTAATAGTTCTTATAATAAAAATTAGATTGTATATCAGCATTTCTCAATGTTGGCACTATTGACATTGGGGTCAGATACTTCTGTTTTGTACCCCCAAAGTATTGATTAGATATGCTAGTAAGGGAGCTGCTAAATTAAGTGGTCTAGGTGAAATAGTAAATGCTGATTAGAGTTCTCTTTCTACTGTAGCCGCTTGCTTTCCTGTTCAAGGTTAAAGTTGTTCAAGCTTTGAAAAGTGTTTTATGAGGCTTCCTGGTTGTTATTTATAGTATCGTAGAATTTTAAAGCTGAATGTACTGTGGAGATTGTCATCTGATTTCCTCTTAGCGAGGCTCAGAAATGAAATGATTTGTCCAAGGTATATCACAGCATACTGCTAATATTATGGAAGCTCAAACCTTTTCTATGTGAACTGTGGCAATTCTTATATTGATAATCTTTCTTCTCTTAAGTATTTGATTTTTAAAATTTTTCTAAAGGAATATCCAAATAAGAAAATAAAATTTTGGAAATATTGTAAAAACAAAAAAAACTATTTATGTAAACACAACACTACACACACACACACACACACACACACACACACACCCCTTTTATTTTAACCTGGTAGATTTTGTGAGCTAAATGGATTGATATTGTTTCATAAAATGAAAGTCACTAAGTAGACATTTGAAGGAACTTAAGATTATATCAGGATAGTCTTAGGTCTAATGTGGGATGTGTCTTAAAATTTAATGCATTTTTTTTTCTTAATAGTCTTATGTACTGCTAGTAGATAAAATGCTAAACTGACACCACAGAGAGGAAATTAAAAAGAGAGGGGTATTTGAGTATTTCTCACTAGGCCTGCATTGAGTATCTATTCCATATGCAAGGTTCTAAGAGTTACCTTGTAAAATTGTAGAATGTTCTAAAATTATAGATAATGGACCCTACAATCTTAGAGGGTGCCTCTTGGACCCTTGCCATAGTGGAGTGGAAAAACATGTACTTTGGTGTCAGAAAAAGACTTCATGCACCCCACCTCCTGTGTAGTTGTGGGAAAATTGATCACCTGTTTTGATCTAATTTTATTGACCTATGAATTGAGGCAAATAAAATCCAGTTGATGGAACTGTTGTCACGGTTAAATGAAATAATGTTGAGCATTTGTCAAAATACCTGCTACATAGTTTACACTCAATAAATGGTCATTATTATGAATACTGATTGCACATAATATAGGTCTATAGTTCCAACATGATTTTGCATTAGAAATTAAGGAATGATAAATTATTTTATTGATTATAGGATTTGATTTACCTCAAGGTGCTGCACTAGCCCCTAGGTGATTTGGTTAGTTCTGTTAACAATCCTGTTGAACAACTATAAACTGTGTGTTGTGTGGAGGAGAGTACTTAGGCATCTGACCTACCTATATTTTTTATACAATTCCATCATGTGTTCAGCCCTACATTTTTTCCATGACATCTGTGTTGCTTCTAAGTTCTGAGTGTCCCTTGTGTTCTGTGACACCATTCTCTTTCCTTCTTGTAGGTATTGCTTCTCTGTTATGCTTTCTCTTGCTTTACTGGTAGTCTTTGCCATCTTCCATTTGTTTTCCACTTTTCAAAATTAGCTCATCTCTTTTCTCCTCCGTCTTTTTTCTTTTTTTGTGCATGCATCATTCTTTGCTGACATTTGAAAGATATGTTTGACTGTGCTAGTATGCCTTGTTTAATTGGAAATCTGGGAACTTGATATTACCTTGGTTTTTATTGTCCTGTTGGTTTCAACTAAAGTATCTTAGCCAGGCCAAATAACTTGAATCTTGTGTTGAATCTTGAGTCTTGGTATTTTGAATTTTTGATTTTTGCACTTCCTTAAATCTTGTGCTAATTGCAAATTTCATAAGCATGGGCTTTTTATAAATTCTTATTTAAACCAATGACAAAATTATTCTCCCCCAGGTGGATATCTTTTTTTGTTTTCAGAAATATATTCTATATTTCTGATTTTTACAGACATATCATTTTATATCATTTGTATATTAGTTTCTAATATATAAATTTTAAACACTACAGATAAATAATAAAGATGCTAAGAATCAACTAGATGTAATTACCATTAACTTGTTCTTCTTTCTTTATAGTCACTCATATTATTTAAAATGTTTAAAAATTGGGTTCATGTTATCTATATGATTTTTAAAACTTATTTAACACTTATATAATGTTTACTACATGCCAGATACTGTTCTGAGCACTTAGTAACTGAACAAGTTATGTATGATTAGTTCCTACTCCTCTTTTAATATCTTATGAGCTTGTCTTCTATTGTTATTCTTTTAAAAATGTGTTTATACATAAGCCAGAAAGAAAAAGAAAAATACCGGATGGTCTCACTCATAGCAGAAGTTTAGAAAACCTAAATAAGGGACCAGGAAAAAGAATAACTATAATAAAGAGAAAAATCAAAATCAACATGCAACTATAAACCAGAGACACACTGCGGGGGGCGGGGAGGAGGGATTGGGGTCAAAATAAGGGGGGTGCAATTGTATGGAGAATATAACCAAAATGAAAATGCATACCTTGTGCAAAAATGAAAATGATATAAGAAATATATTAAAAAAATAAAAATATGTTTATACAGTCAGTAGTCTATAATTTGGGTATTGTAATTTCCCTCAATTACAAGATGGTCATTGTTTTCCTTCCTTGCTTTTCTTGGTGTGGTTTTTGCTATAGAAATAACTGTATTTTGCTATCCTACCACATAGGTATTTTACTAGGGTTAATTCTAGAAGTTCAATTACTGAATCAAAGGGTATAAACTTTTTTTAAAAGAGATTTATTTATGTATACAAGAGCTGGGGTACAGGCCAGAGATGTGGGGGGTGGTGAGAGGATTCACCAGAGACAGTGGGGAACAGAACAGGCAGACTGAAATACACTGCTGAGGGGAGCAGCGGGCGAGACAGGAGAGGTCTGCCTCACCATGTGGGTTGCTCCCTGGCTGGCTGGGGATCGAACTTGTGCTGCCGAGGCTGCGGATTGCTTCATAGTGCGGTGCTTAACCCCTTGCGCCACCAGGGAGGCCCATGGATATAAACATTTTTAAGGCAGTTTTTGATACATGTTGCCAAATAGCCATCTGGAAAAAATTGTATAGTTTACACTGCCTGTCAAGTTGGACACTTAATCTATATATATATAATAAATTACATACATGATTGAAAGCTAAATTTACCGTTTTTCCCATTCCATTAATTTTTTTTTATTATTATTTAGCAGTTTTTGAGTAGATATTGTATTCCGGCACTATGGTGCACTCTGGCTACCAAAGTTGAACCATAAGCTCTGACTTCAGGGCTTCATGGACCCTCTCAAGTTGTACTCTTAATTTTGAGTCAGTGTGCATGGAGGTAAAGAAGATATCATTTTCATTGGAATCCCAAATGGGTGTGTGGCTCCAAGGAACTTGACACTGTGAATATATTGGCACTGTAATCTTTATATCACCTCTGGGAAGTAGAGAATATAGATTTTATTGTTTTACTGTTGAGGGAACCGAGGTTCACAGAGGCTACGTGGCTTGATTTCATTCACATGGCTAGTAAGTAGTGGAAACCATACTAAAACTCAAATTTACATCCATCCTCTGCAAATTAGTCTGTTGTGACTTCCTGAGAAACCTTGCCAAGTGCTGCTGAACTTGAGATAGACTATTTGTGATTTCCTAATTTAGTTATGTTATCAGAAGAGAAAGTAAAGTGTGATATTCTCAGAGAAGAACATGAATAATTAATAGTTACTACTTTCTTTCTTCCCAGTGTTTTCACCACTATTCAATTATTACTCTGGAATGTTATTGGGGATTAGTGATAGAGTTATTGGTGTGTAATTTCCAGTCATTATTAACATTTGCTTCTTTATAATTTTCCTAAGCCCTCCCTACCTCCATGAAAAATATTTTACTTCGGTCAATCTAAGTTACATCCTCTTCAGAATTCATGTTTAATTTTTTTAAAAAAAAGATCTATATCTATTGATGTGTATAAGAACTGACAGGAGGTGTGGGGGATGAGAGGATTCACCAGAGACAGAGTGGGGAGCCGAACAGGCAGATCCACTTAAATACACTGCTGAGGGGAGCAGTGGGAAAGACTGGAGATAGCTTGATAGAACTGAGACATTAACCCCTGCACCACCAGGGACGACCTGTATTTAATCTTAAGAAAGATATACCCTACTGTAATTTTAAAGCAGTGATTTATGGTGATAGATTTTTCTAGTTACAGAGAATGTTGACTCAATGATTTGTCATATTTAGAAATAATTACATTTGTTATTTTCAAAGTGGCTCCCTCCTGAGAGAGGTGCTATTTCAGTTAAGCAATCAGGCTCTTCAGTTGTTTATGGTGTTTGTATTTATCTGCCTAACTTCAAGAAGAATTCATTAAGAGTTTACTAACCGGGCCCTTTTTACAGTCCATGGAAATGATAAATTTTTTCTTCTTATCACATTTCTAGATTTTACATTGTGAAAGATCCTCTTTAAGGCCTCTTTTTCAATCCTGAAATGCTCTGCTCAAAATTTCATTTGTTTATACTGATATTCTTAGACATACACCATTCACACACAGATGTATGACCAGTCATGTGTTCCTATTGAAGGGGATATGTTCTGAGAAATGCATCATTAAACGATTTTGTCATTGTGCTGATGTCAGAATGTAAATTACACAAACCTAAATGGTGTATATATAGTATATTATACACCTAGGTTACATGGTATAACATTGGGATCACCACTATATATGCAGTTTGTCATTGCCAAAAAGTCCTTAAGCAACTTGTGACTAGTATATGGGCAATTCTAATTTGCCTGTTGATTTCTTTTGCCCTATAAATGGAAAACCATGCTCGTAAAATTTGTTAGAATTTTTTGTTTGTTTAGTTTTTGCTATATACAGGTAAAAAGGATATAATCAGTTTTGGGCATACTTCTAAGTCCTGATGGTCTTTTTGCAGAGCTAAGATCAGTAGCTTAGTACAGGGTTTTAAGTAGTACGGATCTGTAGACCATAACAGAGGTGTGGAGAGAAAGGGTGGATTGTGGTACTTGAGAGATCTTAGGGGATCTTAGAGATCTTAGGGGATCTCCAGAATTGGGGATTACTCTGTTGAGGAGAGCAGGGGGATTGGGGCAATACTAGGATGGACCTCAATATAAGCAAAAACAAAATCTATAGATTGCAAGCTCAAGGTGAATGGGAACCTTTTTAGGTGGTGGAGTTTGGCTAGAGTGTAGGGGAGAGGATGATGTTTTTGGAAAGAGAAGATTGAACTAAAGTTCAGACTGGGAGGAATCTTTTAAAAGCTCTTTGCAGGTAAATGTCATGTTGTATATCAGAATGTCATGCATTAGATTGCTGTTATGTTAATAACAGTTACTGTGAATGTTTGATTGTAACAGCAAGGAGTTAGTGATTTTGCAGAAGAGGTAATCGTGAGGTCTCCCTCCTACAGTCACTGCAGTTTGAGTTGCTGCTCAAACGTAGGCCTTCCTTTGGTTCTCACTTCCCCTCTGTAGGGGTGATTGCCTGCTGCCCATTGTTCACTATCAAACTCCATGGAACTCCCATTTGGGGACCTCTTAGTTCTCCTAGCTGCTACTGTAGGAACCCTTTATAGCAACCTCATGTTCTTACTCTCCCTCCCTTTTCTGCTCAACCTATTTTTCTCATGAAAATCCTAAATTCTTTGCTGCCTAAAAAGGCCTGAGTAGAAAGAAAATCTGTGTGGGAGTCATTGTTGGAGACAAAGCAGTTTTCCTATTTTGAGTGTGCAAGTATTTCCCTGACTTCAAAGTTTTGGAGTCCCTACTGTGGGCTAAGCGATATAATGAAAGGAAGCTGTTCTTTCTGTTGAGCACTGGGGTGATGTGTTGCTGGTGCCTGGGGTTATAACTCTTGTAGAAATTTTTTTTTAAAGATTTATTTATTTATTTATTTATTTATTTATTTATTCATACATACAAGCACTGGGTAAGTCAGAAGCGCGGGAGGGTGAGAGAATTCACCAGAGCCAGAGCGGGGAACAGAACAGACAGACTGACAAAATACACTGCTGAGGAGAGCAGCGGGCGCAGCAGGAGAGGTCTGCGCGCCATGTGGGGCCCTTGCCGGCAGCCGGGGATTGAACTGGCACTGCGGAGGCTGGCAGCCTCGCAGCCTAGCGCTCAACCGCTGCGCCACCAGGGGAGGCCTTCTTGTAGAAATGTTTTTATAGATGGTTATTAATAATGGTTCAGCTACAATTTATATTTAAGAAGTTTCAAGCAACATTTAAGAAATTTAAGTTGTCTTTTGGGGAAAATTAGCACTTCAAGTTTCTAAATAATCAATATAGGACAGGAGAACTTAAAATAACTACTTTTGATTTTTTGTTCAGATTTATTTTTCCTAATTGTTTAATATACAAAATAATTTAATCCTTTTTTGGACATCCAGAGTATTGGCAGGTTTTCGGATTATGTTTTGTTAAGAAACCATAAGCACATTTGTGAAAACATAGTTTTGAAAGGCTTGTAAGTTAGAGATCATCTGAATAGTATTTGGTAATAATATTTTTGAAAGCAGTCAGGAATAAAAATGGCTCATCTCTAGGGGACTTCTGAGCAATTTATGAACAGTAACGCCAGCCAGGTAGAGGTTTGCCTTTTAATTTTCCTAATTATGAAGAGCCGGTGGAATTCCTCATAGACTCTGTAGCCTCTTGTGGCTTGTATTTCCAAGATTGTTTGATATCTTACAACTTGAAATTCTTCTTTTTAGGATCCTATTTTTGAGGTTTTTGTATGTGTTCAATAAAAACTTTGTGTGCTCAGCTTCTAATTTTTGTCTTTAAAACCAATTTATTTTAAAGATACTTTGTAAATTCATGTATAATTTTTTTATAAAGCATTGTTCACTTAGTCAGATAATCTTTGAAAATAAAGATTAAAATCCTTTCAAACCTAAACCAAAAAGGAATTCCAGCCCACGTTTATTTATCTCTCAGACTGAACTGCTATGAATAGAAATTTTAACTTCAGGAAATCTTGGTTTTTTTTTCTTGAGTTGTTTTCTCACTAATTTCTCATTTTCATATCATGCAGATGATGTGATGCCAGCTACTTACTGTGAAGTTGACTTAGATAAAGAAAAGAGAGATGCATTTGTATATGCTATAAAAAATCACTACTGGTACCAGATGTACATAGATGACTTACCAATATGGGGTACGTATTCTGTTACATTTAAAAGGATTCTATAAAGGTTCTATAAAGATTCTATTCAGCATTCTATATACTGAATCTGTAAATGCATTTTCACAGAATGCCTTTAATAACAATTTTAAGATCCCCTATTTGAAGGATTTTTGACATTGGCAGACATGTCACATTTTCTCCAAATACAACTTTTATACAATATAACTTTTCAGATTCAAGAAACTAGAAGGTGCCTTGACCAATCCAAAATACCCCCTGCCCCTTTCCCATGTTTTCTTTTTGTTGTTGTTTTAGATTTTATTTATTTATACAAGAACTGAGGTACAGGTCAGAGGTGCGGGAGGGTGAGAGAATTCACCAGAGACAGAGCATGGAGCAGAACAGGCAGACGGACCAAAGACACTGCTGAGGGGAGCAGCGGGCGAGGCAGGAGAGGCCTGCTGCGCCATGTGGGTTTCTCCCTGGCATGTTTTCTTTTGATTTATTTTTATTAAATAAAACCAAAGAAGCTAAGTAGGATTTTGAAGCTTATTTTTGATTCTCTTGTGGAACTGCTAGTATGGTTTTTAGATATTGAAAGTATCCTAAATAACTTGTAGCTCCTATGTTATTTTCCAGAACTCTGTATGTTTAAAACTTTGTTTTGTTTTCGGTCTATTGCTTGTCTGTATTGATGGAGAAAAAGGTATAGCACAGTTAATACAAACTTGTGCATAATTAAAAAAAATCATTTGCGTTGGACTTGATTACATTATTCAAAATGCAGGGCATAGCCAAACAGCTATCATAGCCAACATATTTGATCACATTTTTCTCTTAGTGTTTTTTTTTTTTTTGGGGGGGGGGTCTTTTGATGCCTGTTCTTATTTATGATAAAGATTCTAATTCTTCAAATTAACAGTCTGCTATATTCATGAGCAGCAAAATGATAAAGTGAGCATATCTGATCTGTTTAATTTGGTACTGTCATGAAATTTGTAAGTAAAATAATCTCAAGATGTAATTGTATGCATTCATCATTACCATTTGGGATATTAGTTATATATGACCAGTAAGCATTTTATATAAGGCCTGAGTTAGTACTACATTTATACAGATGTTTCTGTCATCAGCTCTGAGAATAGTAGGAAGTGCTGAATATTCACTAAAGATTTCTGATCCTGTGATTCAGGAGAACCCACTGGCTTTCCTCTTTTTTTGAATGAGAGAACAGATTTCTCCCCTATTCTTTTCATTGCTTACAGGTTTCATGTCTGAACCTTAGGGGTTTTTTTCTGTGGGCTTCCTCGGTAACATGGCAACTGTGCTTGCCTATTTTAAGAGAAAGTATTTTGAACCCTGGGATTCCAGAGCCTGTCAGATTTAAGGGAGATATTTTGGAGTATCTCTCTTGGGTGCCTTGAGGTATAAAGAAGAGGCAATTAAGTTTTAGTACCCATATGTACATATGTGGAGAATGGATAGTAGGAATGGGTAGATCATAGGTTATCAGAGAAAGTGATGAACTGAGCCTCTGGAGACCTTGATTTTAATTTTCAGTTTGATCACTACAAACTAGGAAACTTTGCCAGATGGTGATGTATCACTTCTCTGAAATTTTGAGCTAGTAAGGAAAAAATACATGCAAGGTGATATTTATTATAAAGGAAGGTGATGCTAATGACAGAGCATGAACTTTGAAAATCAAATTATTGGTAGGTTTTGCTGAGCTAACTTTTTCACTACTCCCTGACCAAAGTTTGTGTTTGCCAAGTAGTTAACAAAGGGTAGAAATCCAGTCTGCATATTTACCTTGTTCTAACCATAAGGAATAATAGTAGTAGTGCTTTTTCATAAAACTATTTTTATGAGCTTTTACCATCTAAAGTATTTGAAGATTAAGTAATATTACCTTGTGAAAAGTGTTCTTTCTTTTGTAGGTATTGTTGGTGAAGCAGATGAAAATGGAGAAGATTACTATCTGTGGACCTACAAAAAACTTGAAATAGGTTTTAATGGAAATCGAATTGTTGATGTTAATCTAACTAGTGAAGGGAAGGTGAAACTGGTTCCCAATACTAAAATCCAAATGTCATATTCAGTAAGTACTAAAATAATAATACATAGGAAGAATTGTTTGTCACCTAATATCGACAGTTAAGTGTGATTTAGAACTTTAATAGATGGCTATGTAGCTTGAAGTGGGATGCAACAGAATGTTATTAAAACTGTATTTCCTCAGTGTATGTAAATGAGTTTCCTGAGAACAGGGAGATTTACTTCAGTTCTGTAGTATTAGATCACTTTATGCATTTGCAGGAGCTACCATTTGCTGCAGCAAAGTTTACCATTATAAGTAGGTAGTTAACTGAACTATGTATTTTCATGGTTATGTTTTTAGATCACATTATTCTTGATGAATGATCACATTCATCAAGTTGGAGTATGCAAATCAGCAGTAGTTAATAGTACTTGAGAACTGAAATGATTCCTCTAAGTAAAGTTGTAAGTTTTGTAAATACAGAGGAAAGTTGGTTAACTGTTTATCATACATGTTTCAGCTTCTCAAATAACAGCAAGTTTCCACTATTTTGCTAGTTTCTTATTCCACGTGTGTAAATCTTTACAAATAGTGCTCAGTTTTGTTATAGATTATTAATTTGTTTGCTCATCGTGATTTTCAAATGAAAAAATTTTTCTTTAGGTAAAATGGAAAAGGTCAGATGTAAAATTTGAAGATCGATTTGACAAATATCTTGATCCATCCTTTTTTCAACACAGGGTAGGTAAATTGTGTATTTTAATCTCTCAGTGTGTCTTCAGCAAAAGTTAATGAGCACCTGCCATATGTAGGGCATTGTGCTAGAGCTGTGTAGCCCAAAGATTTAACTAATGGTGATTTTGGGTGTGAGCTCAGAGTCATAAGGTGAGAGAGAGTTTTAAAGAAGCAGTCAAAAGCTCCCATCATTTTGCCTGTGGTTTAAACCAAGTAAGAATACACATGGAAGCAAATAATATTCGGGACATCAAAATAGCACTTTTATTACTAAAGTGACTAAAATTGGAAACAGCGACTTAGGTCTGTGATCATACGGGCTTAATGTTGAAATTCAGAATTAAATGTACTTAATATAGTCAGTGCTGCAATATTACAAGTTTTCTTTTTTCTGGTTAATAGTTAAAAAATTTTATTTTGACAAAAGTTCAGATAGAAAAGTTGCAAAAATAGTAGCCCCTAATTCAGGGAATTTCTGAATTCCCTTCACCCAAATTTCCCAGATATTGACATTTTATTACATTTTCTTTATCCCTCCTCAGCTTTCTCATTTAAGAGTAATTGCTGACATGGTATCCTTTCCCCTAAGAGCTTAGTTGAGTATTCCTACTTATAAACATTCTCTAATAGAAATTCTTTACAGTGATCAAAATCAGAAAATTAATATTGATAATACTGTTAAAATCTATAGATTTTATTTAGAGTCTACCAGTTGCCCCATTAGTATTCTTTATAGCTAAAAGAAATAACTGAATGTGTATTGCGTTTGGTCATGTCTCTTTATTCTCCTTTTATCTGGGATAGTGAATAGTGCCTTAGTCTGTATTTCATGACATTGATATTTTTTTTTGTATTTTTGAATATCTTAATTTTTTAATGAGGTAACATTAGTTTACATCTTTGTGTTTTAAAAGTATAGGATTTCTCCCCCCCAGCTGTCAGTGCACACCACACCTACTACCAAAATACTCATAATCTACCACCATAGTCTATAGTGTTTGCTCCCCACTTCCCACTCCTACTTTTGTTCTTGTCTTTCCTCTTTCCTGCTCCCTCTTCCTCTGGGAGCCTCAGTTCTATAGTCAGGGTTAAAATTCTGTAGTCTCGGGTTAGCTCTTAATTTAGCTTTCTAAGTGACACCATCTGGTATTTGTCTTTTTTTTTTTTTCCCTTCTGGCTTATTTCGTTTAGCACATCCCCCTCCAGCTCCATCTATGTGGCCAAAATGGCAAGAGTTTGGTAGCAGAGTAGGATGCTATTGTGAGGTGAGGTTGTGGAGAAAAAAAAAAACATTCTTACACTGTTGGTGGGAATGTACAGTGATCTAGTCCTTATGGAAAACGGTATGGAGATTTCTCAAAAGATTAAAAATGGATCTGCCATAGAGCCCAGCAGTTCCACCACTGGGTATCTACATAAAGAATACAAAAATACTAATTCAAAGGGAAACAGGCATTCCATGTTCATTGCAACACTATTTACAGTAGCCATGCTTATTGTAAGTTTTCTTACATGGACATCTGTCTAACAAGTGTGGAGAAATAGAAGAATGTTATGTGAGGAAGAATTGTTCTGTGATGGAATGGGAGAGTGGAGGGACATCAATCAGGTTTTGCTAGAGGAAATCCTTCCACATAAAAACATCAAAAATAGGAAGAAATGCAATCCACCAAATATAAGCTGGATTTCAGATCTGTAGTCCATTTGATTGTAAAGGTCTTATACAGGTAACTTTCATTTTTTAATGCAAAAAAAAAAATTTTTATTTTGATGGGTCCCTTCTTCAAGGATGGAGATGAAAAGACAACAGGTCATCCATTCTTCTGACTTTCTTCCCGACTTGCCTCTTTTATAATTTGGAATGGAATTCTGAAATTTATTTATCACCTATTTTTGAGATGGTTCATAGTTTTTGTAATCTCAGATCTGAATCTACCACTACTTCTTATCTCCCCTAGGGCCTAGGATAAAAAAAAAAAGAGATATTTGGAATGTACTCCTTATTGAAAGACTTAATGTATTACTCCTGGAGCTAAAAGCCTGCCTTCATCTCCCTCCATGTGTTCTCAACAGTTACAGTGCTTGGGCAGTTCTGAATAAGGTGTTGGTGGTCCAGTTAAAGGTATAGGCACAAAAATAACTTCAACATTTGGGCAATTTTGACATTCCCTACTGGAGTACCATGTTCTGCCTTGTTTCTAGTTCCAAGAGGAAAAGGCTGCTTTTTGACATTTTCACTAGTAATCAGTGTATTTATTTTTTTAATCAATATTGAGCACCTGCTATGTGTCAAACACTGTACTGAATGAAATATACTAGGAAGTAAATGCCAAATATCCATGCCCTCTGGGAGCACATATTCTCATGGGGACATGTACAATAACATAATAGGTGAAGTGTATAGTGTATTCAAAGGTATGTGCATTAAAAAAGAAAAGGTTAGCTGTGGGACAAGAATGCCATGGATGAGGTAAAATGTAGTTTTGAAGATGGTGGCCAGGTAAGCCTCTGATAGGGACTTCTGAGCAAAATCTTGAAGGAATTTGGAAATAAGGGATGTGGGGATCTGGGGGAAAGATTATTCCAGGCAGAGGCAACACCATTGCAAAGCCTGTTAGGTGGGAACATGCTTGGTGTGTTTGAGGAAAGAATAGTAAGGAGGCCAATGTGACTGGAGCAGAGTGGGAGGATGAGTAGTAGGAGATGAAGTCAGAGGTAACAGGAACCTAGATCATCCATGACTGCTGTCAGGACTTCAAATGCAGAGAGGGGAATGGTAGTGTTTTCAGCAGGGAAATGACAGCTCTACTTAGTTTAAAAGGGATTGCTCAGATTACTATGTTGAGAATAAATTGTATGGAGCTAAAGAGAAAAGCATGAAGACCAATGAAGAGCTATTGCAACAGTTTAGATGAGAGGCAAATTGGGGCTTAAGCAAAGATATAGCAGTGTAGGTGGTGAGAAGATGTTAGAGTCTCCAGGGTTTCCTGATGGATAGGAGGATAAAGGCAGAGAAGAACTCTATGTAGTTTTGCCCTGAGCATCTACTGGAGTGAAGCTTCCGTCACTGGGGCAGAAAGGCTGTATTTGGAGACTTGGAGAGAAAGATCAGAGATATAAAAAAAACATGTTTGTATATTGATAGGGGTCAGTAGTGCAAAGCTGATGATGTAAGAGAAAGGGAGAGAATTATTGCAGCATTTTCCTTAAGTAGGCAGGAGGGGATGGGATCTATTGTGTTTTAAGTGTAGGAATTTTTCCTTATGAAGTGACTACACAGGCTTAGGTGCTCAAGTTGAATATAAACGCTTTGCCACTTACTATAAATATAAACTTGGTCAAATTACTCAGTTTTTTTAGCTTGCTCATTCCTAATAATGGTGCGGGGATTATACCTTGAAGAGTTGTGATGAAATTCCATTTGGAAATAAATATAAAGCACCTAGTTTACTATTCGGCACATAACAAGTGCTCATAAGAGACAGCACTGGTAATATAGTTGTTGCAAATGTTCTAAAATTTATGTCAAACTGAGGATACTGCTTAGAATTAGCAACACTAGGGGGTGCTGTAGTCAGCAGGTGCAGGGTTAGTAATGCCTTAGTGACATCTGATTCTTTTAAGAAATATTTCCCTTGCTGTAATTTTGAATCATGCAGCATTTCATACTTTTTTTGGGGAAAAATCTTATAAAGTATCAGGTTATTAGTGCTACTTTAAAATAGGTTTTGGGTTTGAACGTGTGTATTTTAGATTAGAAAATAGCAAAGAGCTTTATAGAGACTTTACCATTTTAGGTGTGTTCTTATTACTAAAGGCAACAATGTAAAACTTTCTAATTTCTAATAACTATAAAACTTTCTCTAAGAATTTGATACATTGACTGAAACAGATGAATCACATATATGATTTTTTTCTGTGATCCTTTTCTAGGTTATTAATTTCTCAGAGTAGGAACAAAATTAAATCTTTGGAAGAGCCTCTAGTTTTAGACTGCCCTTTTAAATCTTGAATGATCCTTTTATGATAAATTTGTTGCCTTTCCTTGTAAATATTTAAAAAGTATTTGCACTGTTTCCTTTATAATTTCAGTAGCTGTTTAATAAATAAATTGTTGGAAGGAACAAATGATCTTATGATGAAGCAGAGACAGTTGACTGTCTCCTGTTTTTCGGGAGTGTTTATCACTTGCCTGAAACCTCAGGATGGGTGACAGATCTGGGCCTGACGTTCACTCTAGTACATGTACACATGTCAGCCCAATTAAAAAATCTGCCCTAATTATATAAGACAGTCTATAGTAGGTGTTCTATGTATGTACCTACAGAAGTTTAGAGCAGGAATATAGCTATAAATATCTAGAATATGGAGATGAGAAGTTTTGGGAGGAAGAGGTTTTTAAGTTGGTCTTTAAAGTATAGGCAGAATTTATAGTGGTGGAGAGAATCTGTGTTAGAAGGAATTATGAGCAGGATGTAAGATAGAAGTAAGTATGCTGTGCTCATGTATCACTGAGGAAAGCTCTGTCTGATTGGTATATAGGATACAATGGAAAGAGCT
Source organism: Talpa occidentalis (assembly GCF_014898055.3). Taxonomy (NCBI): domain Eukaryota; kingdom Metazoa; phylum Chordata; class Mammalia; order Eulipotyphla; family Talpidae; genus Talpa; species Talpa occidentalis. The sequence continues at coordinate 23,676,864 of NW_023605194.1, forward strand.
CAGCTGGATAGTGATATATAAGGTGAGGTGGCTATATTACATGGATCACAGAATATTAGGGAAAATAGTTTAGAGCTGATATGAGAGAAAATAGGGGGGTGTTCTGTACATTTTAGAATAGAGAAGTGAAAAATGAACATGATGTTTCAGAAAGATTTGCTGGGTAACTCTTTACAGGATCATTTGAAAGAAGGGGAGAGATCAAAGATTAAAAAAAATCAACTAGAAGGTGCTGTCAGTGTGTGAGGTGGTGATGGTGAGGCACTGGAGGAAAGGAGTGGACAAGAGATATTTTGAAAGAAAATAAAAGCTTAATAGTAATTACCTAGGAAGGATTAAGAAGAAGGAAGAGCCAGAGATCCTAAAATTTCAAAGGTACAGGTTAGTACCATTAACAGAATTTAGAAATTAGAGGTAAGTGTTAATATATGAGATCATGAGTTTGAGGACAGTCTAAGTCTGAAATTCCAGAAAGACATTCAAGTGGAAAAGATTGTAGTTAGTAAAAGTCTGAAATGTGAATGAGAAAGAGGGCTGGAGATTTGGGGTGGACTGAGGATAGGAAGCAGAGGGTGTTGCCATCATCATTGGAATGCTAGTAAAAAGTTCGGAGAGCCTGAAGAATTCACAACAGAGGTCCAAGGCTGGGGCTTTTGGAAAAGTTCAGAAAGGGTGGGAGGAGCAGCGTCAGTAAAGTAGGGTGGTACAGTGTTAGGAAAGGTCAAATGTGACGGGAGAGCTAGGAAATGGGGCAGATCATTTACTGCTGAATATAGAGCAGGCCTTTGAAAGAAATCTTTTGGAGCAAAGTGAGATCACTTTGTGTTTAGTAGTAAGTGAGGGAAGAAGAACATATAGTCTCTTCATTTGAAAAGTATCAGCATTGAAAGGAGAAAGGTAAGAAAAAGATTGGGAGAGTGAGGGAGCAAAAGATTTAAGCAAACACTTGAAAGATAGTAGTAATAATGATGCTGCTGTATGTTTCACATTTATTGTCTTGTTTCAACCGCAAACAACCCTACGGAGTAGGTACCATTTTTGGAGATTGTTGACACTGGAGAAAGGTGAAAGTTTAGGGCTACAAGCTGAGAGGGGCAAAATGCCTCAAGGAGTGAGTAAGTTAGAACCTAATGGAAAGATTGATTTAAGAGGAAAAACAACTTCTAGGAGTTTGAAAGGAGAAATGAAAGGTTTAGGGGATAAATGCAGAAAAATAACTGGAATTAGGACTTAAAGAGAATAGAAATTTTGGCACTATCTCTAAGACACTTTGGGGAATTAAAATAGAAAGGACTGTCAGACAGTGCTGTAGACCTAGTTCAAATCAGACTTACTGGATTCTGAGATGCATTGAGAGACATAGTACTACTTTGTAATTTGAACCAGAACCTGGATGGAATTTTGTGACAAATGTGTAGGTAAAATCAACCTCAAGAGTCTTGAGAACTTTGGGAAATTGTGTGGGCTATCTCATTATTCTCTGTACCCTGGGGAGTTAATTTGGAAAGGCAGGATAAAAATGATGACAGGATGGAGCAGATGAACCAGAGACAAGTGAAGCAGATCATTCAGGAAGCTACCCAAGTCCATGGCAGCCAACTATGATGGTTTAGTCTTGGTATTTTAAGAAGATTTTAGGTTGTTGCTCACTTAGACAGAAGGAAATTCACATTTACTGAGTATTGACTGCTGTGTGCTAGACATGGTGCCATACTTTTTACATACAGAATTAAACCTTGCCAGTCACTTACAAGAGCATACTACCACTTCCACTTTTGATTTAAAAAACTGAGGTCACATAACTAGAACTGACAGAGCCTGTGTTAAAACATAGGCCTGTTTAACTCCATGTTTTTTCTCTGTAATGATGAATGGCATAAGCTATGTGGCCAAAGTTTGTGGAAATGTATATAAACAGTATTGTGTTTTAATAAATCTGGAGCTTACTCTAAAGAAAGCCAATACTTTTGCAAAGTGAATACTCATCCCTGTTATTTTTGAGGTTTGGATTTTTACGTAAAAGATTTTAGACTTTTTTTTTTTTTTTTTTTTTTTGCGTTAATACCCCTTGTCATCATGAAGCCTGTGAATGATTTTGTGATTGATATTTCATGTTGGTAACATTTTCTATTATTTTAGATTCATTGGTTTTCAATCTTCAACTCCTTCATGATGGTGATATTCTTGGTGGGCTTAGTTTCAATGATTTTAATGAGAACTTTAAGGAAGGATTATGCACGATACAGTAAAGAAGAAGAAATGGATGACATGGTGAGCAGACATTTTGCACTGTATTTATGAAACCATTTAATTCAGTGTTGTTTTGAATGCTAGAATGTAGGTCCACAATTTCTTTTTCGAAATCCTTGAAATCAGATAAGTTTCAGAATTCAGAATTTTCAGGTTTTAGAAAGGTATAAAACCTCCCAGAGGGGTCTCTAATATTAAAGTATTTTCAGCAAAATATGTGGCTGTTCACCCTAAGTGCTAAATAAACATTGTAAATAATCTCTGGATAGGTCAAATTTTGCTACCAATAAAGATATGTCAAACTTAAAGAACAAACTTTTAAAGTTTTCACGACTGTTGAATTTAGCATTGTAGTGAGGGGGGTTGTGGACCGGTGTTGGTATCTTCTAATACTGCTAAATATTGCATAAAATTGAGAGTGGGTGGAAGGATTAATTTACATTTAGTTTAATAGGTGCAGAGGGGAGATTTGTTCTGTATTATATAGAACAATGTTCTATAAAAAGAGAAAAGAGAAAAAAATGTTCTATAGAATGGTAATGACTATATATATAGACTCTTATTAAATAAGTTTTGGAAAACAATTAAATTTTAATTTTAATATGCTGGTGTGTATTGTGAATATCAGGCTGGATAAAATATTTGGTGCTTGTCAAACATATTTGACTGAGATTTCCCCCATTTGATTATCCTGAATGACTGATATTTCTTTCTTTCCTTTTTCCTTAATATTAAATTTATTTTCTTACATTATTCATTTTTGTAAAGTATTTGAATTTTCCCCAACAGACGATATTTCTTAAACAACACTGCTTTAGATACTCGCTTACTCAGATTGAAAAGGAAAAATTGAATCCTGTTAAAAAACGCTATGGACAGTTAAATACTATTTAACTATCCAGTATTTCCCCCATGCTTTCTTAGATTCCAGACTATAAAGGACATATCTGCAATATTAGGATATCTGTCATTTTTGCTTTCTACTTGGCCTCAAGTCATAAATGAGCTATAATCATGATGTAAATGGCAAAAAAGTATCCTTAATAGAGTCTTTGTGCTGTTCTCCCAACATGATATTTCTTTTTATGCCTAGGTTTTTTTCTATTTTCATTTTTTGAGATTCCCTGAGCACAGCCAGGACCCACTCTCTGGAGCCTCATAAATTCCACAGTACTTTAACATTTTAAGTTACTAAGGCAGTGATTATTTTAAATTTGACATGTCTTTACTCAATATTTTGAATCCCTTTAAACAATTCTAAGTTTGGAGTGAAGAAATTTACAACTGTAATTGTAATTTTCTCTCTACATACATATGTATATAGGATAGAGACCTAGGAGATGAGTATGGATGGAAGCAGGTGCATGGAGATGTATTCAGACCGTCAAGTCACCCACTGATATTTTCCTCTCTCATTGGTTCTGGATGTCAGATATTTGCTGTGTCTCTCATTGTTATTATTGTTGCAATGATAGAAGACTTGTATACAGAGTAAGTGCTTGTGTTTAAATTAACCTTATTGCATTTTTGTTGTATTTGAATCATTTTATAGCTATTGGGGCCTTTTAAGACAGCTATAATTAAATATTTGCATATTTCATTTATCTTAGAATTTAAATAGCGTAAGTGTTACTGCACACAATAATGAGCATCAATCAGTAGCTATAAAGTGTATTTTTTTTGTTACATGCTAAAACTTACTAGCCTTACTGAATATTTTGGTGGGTTTTTTAAAGATTATGTTCCTCTAGAAATATGAGCAGAGGTAATATTCGATAAAGATGTGTTTGGCAAAGTGAATAGGCATTTTTTAAAAAATTGAATATCCAGTTAGATCTTCCTAAGATGCACAAGGATTTCATATTTACTGAATTATTTATTCACATTTACTTCTCAAACTGGGAGAACCTACAGACGGAAGAAACCTTTGTAAATATAGTAAAAAGAGTGGCAGAAAAGGTGCAGGAGGTTAGAAAAATAATTGACTTCTCATTCTATCTTTACATAATTTCTGGTATATGATTTTTTTCTTTGTCAACAAAACCATTTGCAAGAAATTCTTGATTTGAGGTTTTGGGATTATAAGAAAAAGTTGTAAATTCACAAAGATCTCAAGCCATTGAGTGGTCCTGTGACCTTGTTCTTGGAGAACTATGGATCCACGGAGCAAACATGTTCTCAGTGTGCATGGCAGAGCTTATAATCCAGGTACTCCCGCATGAAGTTCTCGGCCAGGATGCTATTTTTCTCCAGTTAAATTTCCTACCTATATTTCACTTCCTAATGTGTTTTCTTATGTATGTCTGGCATTTGGTGGACAAGCGGTAAATTGTTGCTGAAGCAATGGCTTTTTAGTTGTATATTAAATTTTTAACTATACTGGATTGCTGTTTCTTCCACTTTCTTTGAGAGCAGGGAATGGGTCTTAACTTACCTTTGAATTCTCAAAGTACCTGCTTAAAGTTTTGTGTATGGAATTTAGTCAGTGCTTGTTGAAGTGAAGTGGATATGTATTAACCAATTAAGTTATTTCTCTGTAAGTTTGTTTTATTAAATATAGCTTCATGATTTATCATATGAGCTTTAAAATAACTGACTAAAACCTAAACTTCAGTGTTTTAATGAGTACTTCATGTACTTGGGTAAATTTTATTTCAGGTACATTAGATCTCAAACGCAAAAAAGCACTCCAAATTTGCCACAAAATCATGCTTTTTATATTAAATATTAGATCAGAATTCATGACTGCCAAATCTACAACTTGACTGTGGAGTTAATCTTATGAGCTGCTAGTGGATAATCTCTCCTAAACAAAGTTTTTTCTTTGTTTCTTCTCCAGAGTTTGTTACAATTTTGGCAGTTCATTTTTAGTGCAGAAGCTCTTCTAATAGATCTTCAATGTTGAGAAAAAAAGAAATTGCTTCTAATGGCATTTGGGACAAATAGTGCATTGTTACTTTAGTCTGTCATTACTGTAGTGGTAGTGGTTCTATGTTGTCCTTACTTGATGTGAACATAATTATATGATTAGTACTAAGGCAGTGAGTACTGTTATAGTATCAAAGTGACAAACATTTTTGAGATTCTATGTTAGGTGCTTTATGCATTTAGCTCCCTTAATCCTCACACCCACCCTGTGAAGGGACTATTATCTCCATTCTATCGATGAGAAAAGTAAAACTCAGAGCAGTTAAGAAATTGGACTGAGATCACACAGCTATTAGTAAAGGGATGTTAGTAAACTGGGACTTGAACCTAGGCTCTCTCATTCCATGACTTTTTTTTAGATTGGTATGAGGTATAGGATCACATGCATCAGTGTTATCGCATCATACCCACCACCAAGATACTTATACTGTAACTCTTTTCTTAATTTGCTGTGCTATGAAAGTGAAAAATAGAGATAATAACAGTTCAGAGTGGTAAGAAAAATGAAAAAGATGCACACAAAATTGGGGGTGAATTACTGCAGAGGTGGATTCTAAAGAAGAGCAAATAATGTAACATAAGAAATTAGATGTGGATGCCTGTTTGAGTTCAGTTGTTAACTCTTGAGAAGGCATAGAGTTAGAGAAGGTATGGCAAGTCTGGTGAAATGCTGCGCTGCTGTGAAATTTTCAGTGGAGAGTGGTAAGGGGGCAAGTAGAGGTGAAATGGCTCCTTAGATGTTTCCTCCCCAGTCTTGGGAAGATGAACAAAGAGGACAGTTCCCTTCCTCGGCAGATTTTTCGATGTAGGTGAAAATGATCTAATTTGAGGAGGCAATGCCGTTAGAATATTTATGAAGAGGTGGAAGTATGTCTGAGTTTTATTCTTTTTATTTTAAATTTATTTTTTTAAAATATTTTGTACTTTTTTTTTTTTTAAGATTTGTTTGTTTATGCATAAAAGAGTAGGTGTACAGGCCAGAGGTGTGGGGGGTGCGAGCATTCACAACAGACAGAGTGGGGAGCAGAACTGGCAGATTGAACAAAGTATACTGCCGAGGGGAGCAGCAGGTGAGTCAGAAGAGGTCTGCTGCCCCATGTGGGTATCTCCCTGGCCAGTAGGGGATCGAACAGAGGCTGAGGATAGCCTCATAGTACTGCGCTTAACCCCTTGCACCACCAGGGAGGCCCTGTCCAAGTTTTATTACAGATACTCTGTTAGACTTCCATTAAATGGAAATGTCTCTGTGAGCTGCAAACTTAAATACCTGGTAATCATTTTGGACTCTTAGTCACATGAGCAACCTTTTGAACCCTCTCTGCTACTGATCATGAGAACTGACTGGTATTAGACTGGTCTCAGTCTAAAGCAGTCTTTCATTTTTCAGTATTGTTAGGCCTCTGTTTGCCTTTATACACACTTCTGGAAGAATAAATCAATACCAATGTTTAATTGGGTTATTGGAAAAAAAAACCAACAGATTTGGTTCCTAAGACTGATAATTTTGAAACCCATGATCTTTTAAATTGGGAATGACATATTGTATTACTACCATGTTAGTTATATATTGATGGAAATTAAATATGCAGTGTTTTAACTATTATGCATCCACTTTAAGAAATTGAACATAGACATTTGGGTAGAGGAGTGCTACATATTCCAAGATGGTATATTTTTGTATTCTACATAGCCTACTTAAAAATCTAATAATTATTACCCAAAAGATGCTTAATTTATGAATATGTAAATTCTCCCAGTACATACATTAGTATGTTCTTAGAAATTCTCTGTAAAAGAATTCCATTCCAACTGACAAGGTTTATGTTCTATCTAGATTTTATTTTGTCTTCTTAGTTCTGGTGAGTTTTAAAAAAGGGTTTTTATTGTTAGTGGTATAAGTAAATTTCTACATAGTGGCAAATGATACTGTCATTTACCATCTCAATATTTCTCTTTAAGTTAGAAAGTCCAAAAGAATTTTGTCTAGTTTTATTCAACAGGAGGGTTTATCTGAATTCCCTAGATAGCATTATTAAAGGAAGGGAGTAGAAATTATTTACATATTTATTTTTTTTGCGTAGAAAAACTGGAGTGTAGGCCAGAGGTGCGGGAGGTAAGAGGATTCACCAAAGACAGAGTGGGGAATAGAACAGGTAGATCTACTGAAATACATTGCTAAAGGGAACAGCGGGTGAGACAGGAGAGATCTGCTGCATCATGTGGGTCAGCTCCCTGGTCAGGGATTGAACTCATGTCATAGTGGTGATAGCATTGAGTCTTAATCCCTAGGCCACCAGGGAGACCCTGAGGGTAGAAATTACTGATCTGAATTATTGTTGATTCGTGGACCTGTGGATTTTTAAAAAATAATTTTTAACAGTATAAGGGAAACAAAAGAAGAAAAGCTTTAGTGTTAACAGCATTTAAAATAATAGCACTAATATAGAGTGTTCTATTTTCATTTTATGTCTTTCAACGGGTAAGAAACTTAAGCAGTTGAATTGTTATAAAAAGAAATATTCCAATTATTTTTCTTAACAGAAGAATATACTTTTCCATGCAACGTGATTGTCTCACAGGGTTGCAAGCCGTTTTAATGCCCGCTTCTAATATTTTTGCCAAAGAAATGAGAAATAATTTGTTTAGAATATAATATTACAAAATTTAACTGCAGATTTAAAAAAAATTAGAGTCAATGTGGAATCATTTAAGTGGAGTTTTAACTATCAGTTCATCTACTAGGTAAACTTTTGTGGTCCTTTGCAGTCCAGAATGTGATATTTTTCCTGTTAAATTATCTTTGAGTGCTAATGCTAATGTAATTGATTATGTGATGAATTGTTGGTTTTATTTTGTCTTATATGTTGTTTCGCCTGTTTAGGAGGGGATCAATGCTCAGTACAGCAATATTTGTCTATGCTGCTACATCTCCAGTGAATGGTTATTTTGGAGGAAGTCTGTATGCTAGACAAGGAGGTAACTTACTATCACACTGTATTTTTAATTTTAGGTGCTAATGTTTTACTGTGAGGTATTTGGGGTTTAAAATGTACAGTGCAGTCATTTAAAAAATGTGGTTATTTTACATAGTCTCTACCAAATCAATTATGTATTCTATTTTGCTTATATGGAACCCTTGCATTTTATTTCCTAAAATATGAATAGTTAATAATCTCTTCTCACTGTGATGTTCACTCTGAGGACCTTGTGGGAGAGTATACTTAAGTTATTGATACAATTTTGCTTTAAGTTCCTAGCTCCTGATATGCTCCACAAGAAGCCTCCACACAGTGGAGCCTTATAGCGGAATATAAAGGCATGTCTCATGGCTTATGGACAAAGTGGACAGTGGAAGGAGGGTTTATTTCAGTTGGCTTTTAAATATCAAAGGACTTTGTACAAAAGTTTTGTATTATTCTGTATTCATAATCTCTTGCTGTGAGAGCTTCACCTTAAATACACTCCTGCTTATTTAGTCTTGTGCCATGGAAGTGATGGGAGACACATGGATGATATGAGGGTACTGCCCCTCGTTGAAACAGTCAGGGGTCTTCAGGTTCATTTGATTTCCCCGTAATTGTCTGAAGTCAGAAAAATCCTGAAGGTAGATTTGTATATTTTGGTTTATGAATGATATAGTTGAAAGACCTTCAAATTTTATTCCTGGGGCTAGAGACCTCTAAAACTGATTTTCTCTGCCCATCCTAAGCAATGTCTGAGTTTGGAGATCCTGCTTTCTTTCTGTAGAATACAGAGACTTATAGGTTATAAGTAATAAGAGCAGAGGATAATTTCAGATTCCCCCAGGATATTCTGGTTTACCATTGCTTCTTTTATTGGTTCTGCTAGAGTTAATGTGGTCTGCAATTTCAGGATAGATAATTCTTTGGATTGCCTGAGGGTGTATCATTATGGGTTCTTAATACTTTAAGTTAGGGTTCAGTCCTCTATATTCTACCTTCAAATATGGGAAAAGAGTCTTTTCATATTAGACTATACTAAGAAATTAGGTTGCTTAAGGTAACTTTTCATTTGAATTTGACCTGAAAACTAGTTAGGCTAAGAATTTGACAGTTTATGACCTCTATTTCATTTTTTTTTTTTTAATTCATGCATATAAGATCTGGGGTGTAGGCCAGAGGTACGGGAGGTGAGAGGACTCACCAGAGACAGAGTGGGGAGCAGAACACAGGTAGATCTACTGAAATACACTTCTGAGGGCAGTGCCATATGTGGGTCAGCTCCCTGCCCCACAGGATTGAACTCATGCTGCAGTAGCTGGCAATTGCTTGATAGTGCTGAGACTTTCACCCCTCTGCCACTAGGGAGGCCCAGTTATGACCGCTAAAAAAGTTTCCACAGCAGAAAGTCATTTAAAGATAGGAAATGTATTCATACTTGGGCATAAATTTGCTTTTAATCTGATTGCAAGTTAAAAATACCTGACAGACTTTACTATGGTTGTTACTGAAAGCTGACAGAATTTAGGTTCAGGTCTAGGAGTATCATATTTTACTAAGTGTGAGCTAAAGGTTATTTTCTGATTAACAGTGCCCTGAAGAGATCTGATCATGTTCTGCTATTTTGTCTGAACAATCCTCAAAAACAAGATTAATATAGAGGTCAACCTGGAGTAACAAGAATTTTTCAGTTATCTCAAGATTTGTACTACAGTGAAACCATAGCCTTCACACTGTCTTCAGTGAACTAGACAGTTCTTCAGAAACGTTTTCAAGCCAGGGGTAGCCTGGAACTTGACCAGAATCTCCAGGGTGTGGGGAGCAGTAGGAAGCCCAACAGTGTGGTGCCTGGGCTACTGATTGTACCCAGTGGCATGTGAGTGGGATTTCTTTCTTTCTTTCTTTCTTTCTTTCTTTCTTTTTTTTTTTTAAGATTATTTTATTTTATTTTATTTATACAATAGCTGGGGTACAGGCCAGAGGCATGGGAGGGTAAGAGGATTCACCAGAGACAGAGCGGGGAGCACAACAGGCAGACAGACCGAAAGCACTGCTGAGGGGAGCAACGGGCGCAACAGGAGAGGCGCAACATGCCACACCATGTGGGAATCTCCCTGGCCAGCTGGGAATTGAACCCGCGCTACAGAGGCTACGGACAGCTTCACAGAGCTGTGCTCAACCCACTGTGCCACCGGGGAGGCCCGGGATTTCTTTTTGATTGTTGGAGGCAAAGAGAGAAATAGAGTTGGATATGGAATTTATTAATGCATGTCTGAATCTAAGACGATAATAAAAAGAACAGGAAAAGGGAATGTTAGGAAAGAGTTGGAATCAGATAGGAGAAATAATGCTTTAATTAGTTGCCCCTCTTTTTGTTGTGGAAAAGAGCAATTCCTAAAAACTGAGAAAAAGGCAGTTTAGAATTGAGGGATATCAGGATTTGGGGCAGTAATTCTATTAGACAGAGGTTTAAAAAGAACTTGTATAGAACAAAGGGTGTTGCTTATCCTAAAGCACTCTCAATTTGGGTTCCTCTTGCTTATGGTTATGGGCTGAATTTTACAAAAGTAGTGATCCATCCAGCATTAAATCTTTATATGCTGGTCCTAGCAGTATGAAGATGCTTCCCTGATGGTGCATTTGCAGGTGCACACTGCTGTATTGGAAAGAAAGCTCTTTACTGTTCTCTTGGTCAATGTAAATATGATTTAAAACTTTCAGTTATGCAGTTAAAAATTCCTTCCCTTGATATAAATAATGTATGCTCACTGTATAGAATTTGATAATATAGAGAGGTACAAAATAATAAAACTTAAAACTCCATAGTTCTAATTGCCGACAGCTTGTGAAACACATTCTATTGTTTTTACCCTTTTAAACAAATAGATTTAAATACATATTTATAGTTATAATTATAGAACTGAGAGTAAATTTATTAATTTAGGGGTCGGAATTTTAAAAAAAATTTTTTTTTTGAAGTAGTAGAACCTATTCAAATAAAAGCTGATGTGAAATTACAATGTGTAAAACTTCTGAAATGGAATTGTTCCAGTTGAAGCAGAACTTTGTCCTTTACCAGTTACTTCCTGAGCCCCTCCAAGAAGCTCTAGAACTCCAAATAGTAGTATGAAAACACCTATCTAGGCCAAAATGTAAAAATTGAGTAGCTTCCCAAAGTTTACAGCAGCTCAGTGGCAGGATTAGGACAAAACACCACATTATTTTACAACAGTTCATTGCTCTTTTCTAGTATACCCACTTCAAAAGGTATGTTTCTATTGACACATTTGAATAGCTGTATCAGTCTTTGTTAGCTTTTGTTTTGAAGCAGTTGTTAGAATGTTAAGTTTCAGGAATGTTCCATTAAAATTTTAAATAATTTGGCATAGAATGTCACCTTTTAAACATTTCTATATTCCTGTCTCTCTAGTTTTCATAGTTTCTCTTCTTTTTCAGGAAGGAGATGGATAAAACAGATGTTTATTGGGGCATTTCTTATCCCAGCTATGGTGTGTGGTACAGCATTCTTCATCAACTTTATAGCCATCTATTACCATGCTTCTAGAGCCATTCCTTTCGGAACAATGGTGAGTTGCTTGAATTTTACTTTTAAACTGAAAAAATATAAACATTCTGAGGCCTATTATTTCTCCAAAGATAGTTGGGATTTTGATATTTACACCTCTTATTAAGAGTTTTGATAGTTGCAACCAGTCCCTATCCACTTCTGGAAAGTTAGGTGAGAAAAAACTTGTTAGTTTTCATATAATTTTGGTTATGTTTAAGCCTTATAGTTACCCTTTTTTTTTTTCTTGATTCTATGAACCAAATAAAGTGAAAGGCTGCCCTTAATTAAAAAGTATGACAGAAGAGAACACTGTAGCTTTTTACCAAAGATGGGAGAAACTGGTGCATATAATTTAGAGACAGTATAATGACATATCAAGAAACATGAGTGTTTTGGGCCTCCCCGGTGGCGCAGCGGTTGAGCGCTGAGTTGCAAAGCTGCCCACAGCCTCTGCGGTGCCGGTTCGATCCCCGGCTGCTCTCCGGCCACCAGACGAGGGTCCCACATGGCGCGCAGACCTCTCCTGCCGCCCGCTGCTCCCCTCAGCAGTGTACTTCAGTGATCAGTAAATGCAGTGATAGGAAGTGAAGCATCTCCGTAACATTTTTTCCCAACAGTATACTTCTTCAACAACCTAATTAAAACATTACTCTCTATTATGGCAAAAATATGTGTTACTATAGACACTAAAATCCTTTCAGATATCTTATCTGAACCATAGACTTTGAAAGCTTTGGATCATTCAAATTTATAAAAACTGAAATATAGATACACTTGTTCTTTGCTTTTTACTAGGTTAACTTTTTAGTGGGAATAGAATTTTGGACCAATTTTTAAGTCTGGAGTAGATGTTTATCTTAATGTACACTTGTGCACATGCACATATGCATGTTGCAGCAAGGTTCCTGCTTTTCAGAAAGGCTAAATAAATTGGTTTAGGTCACATAGATAGTGGTAGAATTGCAGCCAAGACCCCTAATCCTTTTCTCAGTTTTAATCTTGTTTGGTTTTTTTTTTTCCATTATTGGGAGTTTTTGAAATGTTTCACAGAAATTCCAGATGATTTTGGTTCTTTTACAGTCTAGGTTTGCTAATAATGACACATTACATATGTATTTTTATTAAATCTTTAATACTTTTTAATTCAGAATATTTTTGAAAATTGCTTCAAATTGAAAGTTTTTTTCCAAGGGAGAGTAAGTCATAATGGCTGACAAAGGGTAAAATAATAATTATTCATAACTAGAAAAGAATTTGCTTCATAATCATTCCAGACCATCAGAAAATATATAGAGCGAATCATGTTACTTTTTTTTTTATAATAAATTTTATTTTTATATTCCCCATACAATTGCAACCCCCCCATTCTGATCCCAATCCCTCCCCTCCCACCCCCCCAAAAGTGTCTCTGTTTCATAGTTTTTTGTTGATTCTGATTTTCACTTTCTTATAGTTATTCATTTTCCTGGTCCCTTATTTAAGTTTTCTAGATTCCTGCTATGAGTGAGACCATCCGGTATTTTTCTTTTTCTTTTTGGCTTATTTCGCTGAGCATGATCCCTTCCAGCGCCATCCATGTTGCTGCAAATTGCATGTGCTTATCTTTTTTGAATGCTGAGTAATATTCCATGGTGTATATGTACCACATCTTCTTGATCCAGTCATCTATTTTTGGGCATTTGGGTTGTTTCCAAAGCTTAGCTATTGTAAACAGTGCTGCTATAAACAGGGGTGCAGGTGTTCTTTGGAATTGATGTTTCTGTGTCCTCTGGGTAAATACCTAGGAGTGGAATTGCTGGATCATATGGAAGCTCTATGTTTAGTAGGTCCAGAAATCTCCACACAGCTCTCCATAGTGGTTGGACCAGTTTGCACTCCCACCAACGGTGCAGAAGAGTTCCTTTTTCTCCACACCCTCGCCAACATTTGTTGTTGCTAGTTTTTTCAATATGTGCCATTCTCACTGGTGTAAGATGGTATCTCATGGTAGTTTTGATTTGCATTTCCCTGATTACAAGTGATGTTGAACATTTTTTCATATGCCTGTTGGCCATTTGCATTTCTTCTTCAGAGAAGTTTCTTTTTAGCGCTTCTGCCCATTTTTTGACTGGATTATTTTCTTTGTTGTTGTTGAGTCTCATCAGCTCTTTGCAGATTTTGTGATCAGTCCTTTATCATTAGTGTTGTGTCCAAAAATGTTCTCCCAGTTGGTGGGGTTTCTCTTTGTTTTTGTTATTGTCTCTTTTGCTGTGCAGAAGCTCTTTAATTTGATGTAGTCCCAGCTGTTTATCTTTGCCTTCACTATCACTGTTTTGGGTGATGTGTCTGTAAAGATGTCTTTGATGTGCAAATCACGTAGTGTTTCGCCTATATTTCCTTCTATATATTTTATGGTTTCAGGTCTTATGTCTAGTTCTTTAATCCATTTTGAGTTGATTTTTGTGTATGGTGTGAGGCAGTGGTCAAGTTTCATTCTTTTGCATGTAGCAACCCAGTTTTCCCAGCACCATTTATTGAACAAACTTTCTTTGCTCCAATGCATAGTCTTTGCTCCTTTGTCAAAGATTAGTTGACCATAAATCTGTGGGTTTATTTCTGGATTTTCTATTAGATTCCATTGGTGTGTATGTCTGTTCTTGTTCCAGTACCATGCAGTTTTGATGATTATGGCTTTGTAGTATAGTTTGAAGTCTGGGAGTGTGATGCCTCCATTCCCTTCTTTTTTTTTCAGGAGAGCTTTGGCTATTCGGGGTTTTTTGTGGTTCCATATGAATTTCATCAATAATTGTTCTATTTCTTTGAAGAATGACATTGCATTTTTTATTGGAATAGCATTGAATCTGTATATTGCTTTTGGTAGGATGGCCATTTTAATAATGTTTATTCTTCCAATCCATGAGCAGGGGATGTCTTTCCATTTCTTTGTGTCTTCTTCTATTTCTTTTAACAGTGTTTTATAGCTTTCTTTGTATAGGTCCTTTACCTCTTTTGTTAGATTTATTCCCAAATATTTGATTTTTTTTGTTTCGATAATAAAAGGGATGGTTTTTTTGATTTCTTCTTCTTCAGATTTATTGTTTGTGTATAGGAAGGCTACTGACTTTTGCATGTTGATTTTGTATCCTGCCACTTTACTGAACTGATTGATTAGTTGAATTAGTTTTTCTGTGGAGTTTTTGGGGTTCTCTACGTATATTATCATATCATCTGCAAATAGTGATAGTTTGACTTCTTTTTCTATTTGGATTCCTTGGATGTCTTTCTCTTGTCTTATTGCTCTGGCTAGGACTTCCAGTATTATATTGAAAAGCAGTGGTGAGAGTGGACATCCTTGTCTTGTTCCAGATCTTAATGGAAATGCTTTCAGCTTTTCACCATTGAGAATGATACTGGCTGTTGGCTTGTCGTATATGGCCTTTATGATGTTGAGGTATGTTCCTTGTATCCCAAGAATTTCAAGGGCTTTTATCATGAATGGGTGTTGCACTTTGTCGAAAGCTTTCTCGGCATCTAATGATATTATCATATGGTTTTTGTATTTCTTTTTGTTGATGTGTTGGATAACGTTGATTGATTTTCGGACGTTAAACCATCCTTGTGTCCCTGGAATGAATCCTACTTGGTCGTGGTGAATTATCTTATGGATACATTGTTGGATTCTGATAGCTAAAATTTTATTGAGGATTTTTGCATCAGTGTTCATTAGGGAGATTGGCCTGTAGTTTTCCTTTTTTGTGTTGTCCTTGTTCGGTTTTGGTATTAGTGTAATGTTGGCTTCATAGAACGTGTTTGGTATTGTCCCTTCCTTCTCAATTTTTTGGAAGAGTTTGTGAAGGATAGGCACTAATTCATCTCTGAATGTTTGGTAGAATTCATTTGTAAATCCATCAGGTCCTGGGCTTTTGTTTTTGGGGAGGTTTTTGATTACCATTTCAATTTCGCTGCTTGTAATTGGTCTGTTTAGGTGTTCTGTTTCTTCTTTCTCTAGCTTTGGGTGATTGTAGAGTTGTAGGAATTTGTCCATCTCCTCTAGATTGTTGAACTTGTTTCCATATAACTGTTCATAGTAGTTACTGATTATTCTTTTGATTTCTGCTGTGTCCGTTGTGATTTCTCCTCTTTCATTTGTGATCCTGTTTATTTGTGCTTTCTCCCTTTTTTCCTTTGTGAGCCTGGCTAGGGGTTTGTCTATTTTATTGATTTTTTTCAAAGAACCAGCTCTTGGTTTCATTGATCTTTTGGATTGTATTTTTAGTTTCAATTTCATTTATTTCTGCTTTGGTTTTTATTATTTCCTTTCTTCTACTGGTTTTGGGGTTTTTTTTTTAGTTCTTTTTCTAGATCTTTGAGCTTCGAGATTAGGTTGTTTCTTTGAGTTCTTTCTTGTTTCTTGATGTGAGCTTCTATTGCTATATATTTTCCTCTTATTACTGCTTTTGCTGCATCCCATACATTTAGGATATTGGTGTCCTCCTTGTCATTCAATTCAAAGAATTTTTTAATTTCTTCTTTGATCTCCTCATTAGTCCAGTGGTCTTCCAGTAGTGTGGTTTTTAATCTCCATGAGGTAGGAAAGTTCCTTGCCTTCCTTTTTTGATTTATTTCTAGTTTGATGCCTTCATGGTCAGAAAAGATGGTTGGTATGATTTCAATCTTTGTGTATCTGTTGATGTTTGTCTTGTGCCCCAGTATGTGATCGGTCCTGGAGAATGATCCGTGTGCACTTGAGAAAAATGTGTACTCCGTTTTTTTGGGGTTTAGTGTTCTATAGATGTCTTTTTTTTTTTTTTTTTTTAATAGAGGCATGTTTTATTTATTTATTTGTTTGTTTGTTTCGTTTATACATGCACTGGGTACAGTCAGAAGCACAGGAGGGTGAGAGAATTCACTAGAGCCAGAGCGGGGAGCAGAGCAGGCAGAAGGACCGAAGTACACTGCTGAGGGGAGCAGCGGGCGGCAGGAGAGATCTGCGCGCCATATGGGACCCTCCTCTGGTGGCCGGGGAGCAGCCGGGGATCGAACCGGCGCCGCAGAGGCTGCGGGCAGCTTCGCAACCCAGCACTCAACCGCTGCGCCACCGGGGAGGCCCTATAGATGTCTGTTAAGCCCAAATGCTCTAGGTCCTTATTTAGAGCTTTAGTTTCTTTACTTATTTTTTGTCTTGTTGATCTATCCATTGTTGATAGTGGTGTGTTGAAGTCTCCCACTACGTATGTGTTTTCTCTGATGTCTGTTTTCAGAGAGGACAACAGTTGTCTGATATATTTTGGTGCTCCTCCGTTTGGTGAGTATATGTTAATGAGTGTTATTTCTTCTTGAAGTATTGTCCCCTTGATCATAATGTAGTGACCATTGGGGTCTCTTTATTTTTTTGAGTTTGAAGTCTGTTTTATCTGATATAAGTATAGCTGTTCCTGCTTTCTTTTTTGGTCCATTTGCTTGTAGGATTGTTTTCCATCCTTTAACTTTGAGCCTATTTTTATCTTTTGTAGCTAAATGTGTTTCCTGGAGACAGCAAAAGGTTGGGTTTTGTTTCTTAATCCAGGCTGCAACTCTGTGTCTTATTATTGAAGAGTTTAGTCCATTTACATTTAGAGTTAATATTGATATGTTAGCATCTGTATTTGCCATTGTGTTTGTCTTTCCTTTGATTTTATTTATTTATTCTTTTAATAACTTTTTTTTTTTTTTGGCCTTCTTTCGTTGTTATTCGACCCTCTGAGGTTCTGGCTTTAGGATTCCTTGTAGTATTTTTTGGAGTGGGGGTTTAGTCGTAATGAAATTCCAGAGTTTCTGTTTGTCTGGGAAGGTCCTTATTCTTTCTTCATAGAGGAAGGAGAGCTTTGCGGGATAGAGTGTTCTTGGTTGGCATCTGTTTTCTTGGAGTCTGTTGACTATGTCCCTCCACTCTCTCCTTGCCCGTAGTGTTTCTTCGGAGAAGTCCGATGTCAGCCTGATTGGTTTTCCTTTGAATGTTATCTGTTTCTTCCCTCTTGTCAGCTTCATTATTTTTTCCTTGTCCTGGATTCTTGGGAGCTTTACTTCTTGTATATCAATTTTCAGCTCCTTCTTCACATTTGGGAAGTTCTCTTCAATTATCTCCTGGAATATTTTCTCTGTTCCTACATCTCTCTCCTCTCCTTCTGGAATTCCTATAACTCTTATATTTCCTTTCCTCATGGAGTCAGATAGTTCCCGAAGTCTTTCTTCGTTCTTTTTCCTTCGTATTTCTCTTTCCTTTTCTGTTTTGGTTCTTTTTATTTCTGTGTCTTCAAGAGAACTTATTCGTTCTTCCATTTCATCTATTCTGCTTTCATTGCTTTTCCCAGAGTTCTTTAGTTCCTCCATTAATTCTTTGATCTCCTGTGTTTCTTTTGCTTCCCTCTTTACGGACTCAATTTCATTCTTCTGATCGTTGATTATTTTTCTCATATCATTGTTTTCCTTTATGACTTCTGTCAGTTTTTTAATCACAGCAATTTTAAATTCTCTTTCTGGAAGTCTCAGAAGTTCTTCCAAGTTACTGTCATTGTAATCTGGAGGGTGGTTTTCTTTTTGTGGTGTGCTTTTTTCCTGAGGAGTTGTTAGGTTACGTGTGGTTCTTCTACTCCCTACTGTCTGTTTTCTAATTTGTCGTATGCATTGGGACACTGTGTTGCTCGGACTGGACGGCATCTTGGGTGAACTTCTCCGCTCCCCTCTGGCTCCTCCAGGAGCCATCTCTGGCTTCTGGGTGAGCTTTCTGCTGGTTTCAGGCAGTCTTTACTGAAGAAATGTCCCTGTTCTAAAATGGCGACGCGGGACTCAGTCCCTGCGCTTCCGGTCTCAGGCACACTCTTCTGCGCGCCCGGTCTGCCCCGGCCGTGGGTGCCTGTTCCCTCTGTGGGCTCAGACTCCTGGTCGGAAGGGGCCTGGCGTGGGCTAACTTCCCAGCTGGCCACTGTCTCCTCCGGGAGCCTTCTGCCCTTTTCAAGCAGTCTTAAGAAATTTCCCTGTTCTATGGGGTGTTAGTGACTTTTTTTTCTGGTCGCTAGGTGGTGCCAGAGATCTCTCCTATTGTCCTTGGGGGGCTGTTTTTCGCCCCCCCACCCTGTGGGACAGGGAACAGAGTGGGAATGGTAGGGTAAACCTCAACAGCTTTGGGGTGCTGTGTCTGCCTTGTGCCCCACCATCGTGGAGAACCCACGCCCCAAACTTCGTGCCCCGGGTCTCAGTTCCAAAGCCCTCAGGTCCGGGACGCGGGCTGTAGCCCAGTTCAGTGGCGCGGGAGTGGCGCCTTTTGCACCCCGCTCCCGTGCCTGGGCGCCTGGTTCCTGCTTACTCAGTGAGGGACTTTCACCCCAGTGAGGGCCTCCGCGCGTCTCCCCGCAAGCCTAGGTCGCAGGCGCGGGGACCTGGGCAGCCGGGATCCCGCTTTTCCGCGCAAGCTTACCAGCCGGCCCGGGGCTGTATGCGCGTCTCCAGAGTCTCTTTGTTCTTCTCTAATGGCACCCGGAGCTGTTCGCTCACCGCCGCGGCGAATCCTGCAGGGTTCTCCACAGCTCCCGTTCACGGGGTGTGGTGGCTGCAATAGTTACTTTCCACTCCCAGTCCCGCTTGATGCGTAGTTTGTTCTTGTTGGTCGTTTTAGTTTGTTTTTTTCCTCCTCTCTGCTGGTCGGAGAGTGCCCACTCTGTGGGTGGGGGAGGGGAGCAGGGTTCTGCGCTTTCCTCCCTTCTGGTCCTCTTTTATGGCCACTTTCTTCTTCGGGCAGTTTGCTGGCGTCACCCGTTTATCTTCCGTGTCCCAGTTCTCACTGGGACCTGCCGCTTTTCCTCCCTATTAACTTTTTTTAATGGGAGATCTTACTCGCAGCGTCTCCTCACCGCCATGTTGCTCTGCCCTCTCCATGTTACTTCTTAAAGGTAATCTGTGAATAAATTTTTTTCATAGTACTTTCAAAATAGGATTCTGTTATATTTTCCCCACAAAGTTTTGAATTTGATGTGGTGAAAATTGTATTTCAAAATTGCTTTATTTCACTAAAGTAAAAAATTTGCCATTTGTAAATTGGGTTTTAAATAATGATAGTCAGTGTAATTTGGCTATAGCTAATTTGATACTTACTAATTATTAGAATATAGTATCATACTGTGCTGATCCAGAGAGGGTTTATAAAATACTGGGCGTTTGGTCCCCACTTAGCAGACTTGTATAATGTCCTGTTCTTAATTTTCTCTCTATTTTAGAATGAAAGAATGCTTAGTGAAGGTAATTCTACTAGTCTTAATCGTATATGATCTAATATTTTTTCTTCCATTTAAGAGTATCAAAACTTATTTAGAAAATGACATGACTTTGACGTGACTGATCTAGTAATTAGGTATTTTAACTACTTAAATTTGTATTTTTAGTTATTTGACTTATTGACATTATGAAGGAAATGGTTATATATCTCACAAATTCCATGGTTCTCAACTCTGGGTACATATATAGAATCACTTTGGAATTTAAAATTTTCTAGTGCCCAGAGCTTCATCCCAAACCAATTAATCTGCCCTACTTTAAGCCCAGTCTCTTGGGTTTACCTGATCCCAATTCCCAGCATCTGTGGATCTATCTGTCAGCTGAAAGGCTCCCAAACATAAATACCATCTGTCTAAGAAACTGGGTGTCTCTGCTTAACTGAATACCCTAGTTTGAAAGTGAGAGTCTTCAGATCCTCTTTTGCTGTTTCAGCCCTACCCCACACCTCTTCACCCTCCCCCCGCCCATTCCTTTGAGCCCTCGGACTTAAAGCCCATTCTCTGTAATCTTGTCTCTAGTTCTTTGGTGTCTCCAAGATTCTACAGTTGAGGGCTTTATCCACCTACCCACGTTTTAGGAAATAAAATTCACAAATATTTAGGGAAATGCTCTCCCATGACCCAGGTCTTGGGCTATAACTGGGAAAATGGCTTGAGATTGGAGACTTTCCAAAATGAAACTCATAATATATAACCAGAAGTTGCCATAGTGAGAAAAAATGTAAATCAAGATAAATGAATTTTGTGATCTCTCAAAGGTGGGATGCAAAGAATACAATATAGGCCCAGCATTAAAGAATTATAAAAGTCTTAGGAAAACTTCACTATGTAAACTGAACTGTTGACAAATGCTAAGACCAACAAAAGGAGTTTCTAAAGATATTTTCATAGCAAGAGCAAACACTTATTATTGGGTTGTTGGGAAAGTCATGATGCGTTTTTGCATAGAAAACATAGAAAAAATATGTCATGACTTTTCCGACACACCAATACATGGAATCAGTGATTGTAGCAGAGTAAAAGAAGAAGCTGTATCCCATTCTTCCTTTTTATTTTTCATCAAACAAGAAAAGATCAAAGGAAAATAATCCCTGATGATACAGAAGGAAAACATAATATAGATAAGGGGGTTGATTATACAGGAATACCCAGTAGCCTTAGCTGGAAGTTTTGTTGTTCATATAAATGATCTTTTGTAGATACGGAGACATCATTCTGATAAGTAATGTTTGAATAACTGTGCAAGAGAGCAGACGTGGTGTGAAAGTGGACATAAGCAGAGGGAAAAGGAAGAAGTGGATTCTGCCTTCCAAAATGTGATAAACTTGGTGTTGATGAGGCACAGGATTTTAGGATGTCACTAAAACTTATTTTAAATCACAGGCAGTAGTGAACATAAGAAGCTATTATAGATTTTTTAAGCAAAAATGCCAGAACAACTTCATTTTTCCTAGAGGAACAAAAGACGTTAGATAAAGTATTATACCTTGTTGAACAGGATGGAGAAATGTGGGCAAGTAGTGCAGTCAGGCAGATGTGTAACTAAACCATTGTAGAACTAGAGTATTGGGGTGATTCATGATATCATGAAATGTCACATACTATCTTTTAGCAGAGTGTGACAGCTATTCTATTATTATTATTAAAATAATTGTCAATGACTTGGATAGAAGCATAGATTTGATGATTAAATGGAAAAAGAGTATGAGATTGGGGAAGGAAGTAGTTATATGGAGTGAAGGCAGCATCTAAAATGATCTCTACTGACTGAAATGATGTACCAAGCCTAACAAGATGAATTATAATGACAGACACATTTGTATAGCTCCTTGTGGTTTACAAAGCATTTTCACATCCCTTATGTCATCTGATTTTCAGAAGAACCCAGAGATAGAGATAGGCAGAGCTAGTGGTATGCATTATTCCTGTTTTACAGAACAAAACATGGGAACTCTTAAATAGTAATTGACCCAAAATCACATTTTCTTTGTTGTTTTGGTGGTGTTGATCAGTTTTTGGTGTGTGTCTTTTGTCTTTACTTTTTCTCAAAATGAATTCTAGCTTTATCTTTGAGAGCAATGGTCAGCTCTTAGTGAATGTCTTATGCCTTTTTTTGTCTGTATGTTTCACAGCTGTATTGTATAATTAACACATGATAAATTGCATGTAAAGTGTACAACTTGACTAGTTCTGATATATGTGTATATTTGGGAAACTATCACCACAATCAAAAAGAGAAAGTATTAAGTTCAGTTTTGTTGTGTACCTTTGTAATTTATCCCTTTTTTTCCTTCTCTTTCCTTCCTACTCACATGCTCCGTTAACCACTGTTGTGCTTACTGTCATCATAGGTTAGTTTGCATTATCTAGTAGAATTTTATATAGATAGAATCACACAATATTCTTTCTTGCCTTTTTAGTATAAAAAATTTTTTAAGATTTATTGATATCATTGCATGTATTAAGTTTGCTTATTTGTTTTGTTTTGCTCGGTAATGTTTCATTACATAGCTATGCTACAATTTGCTTATCCATTTGCCCAATAATACATTTCTGGAATGTTTCCAGTTTTTGACTATTACAAATCAAGCTGCTGTAAGATGTCTTATATAGGTCTTTGTTTAAATACGTCTTCAGTTCTCTTGGCTAAATAACTACTGTGGAGCACTGCTACATTTGATAGCTTACCTCTTTTTTTTTTTTTTTGGCATAGAAGAGCTTGGGCGTAGGCCCCGAGGTTGCGGGGGTGTGAGGATTCACCAGAGACAGAGCGGGGAGCAGAACAGGCAGATTTAGTGAAATACACTGCTAAGAGGAGCAGTGGGTGAGACAGAAAGAGGTCTGCTGAGCCTTATGTGGATTAAGTCCCTGCCTGGGGATCATCAGGCTGGTAGCACTGAGACTTAACCCCTGGGTCACCAGGGAGGTGCTGATAGTTTACTTTTCAAGAAATTATTAAACTTTTCTAAAGTGACTTTGCAGTTTCTATTCCTGCTGGCATTGTGTAAGAGTTCCCCTTATTGCTCCCCATAATGCCTAGCTCTTGATATGGTCAGTCTTTAATTTTAGCCATTCCAGTGGATATGTACTGGTGTCTCGTTGGTTTTTAATTTGTATTTCTCTAATGACTAGTCAAATTGGTGGTATTTTTGTGTGTATTCATGTATTTTCTCTTGATGAAAATGGTATCAATTATGAATTAATGGAATCAATATTAGTAATATTTGGGGCTCCAGGTCATGTAGCCAAATAAATAAGTTGGCTATAATGGTGAAAGATAAAGGATATGCTGAAAGCTTGACAGATAAAAGTGAAGGAAAAGGGGCTATAGCAGAGACAGCATGGAAGCATTAAAAAAAGGAACTGTAGAAGATAGGATACTTGCATTTAGATCAATTATTATATTTTAATGCATATTCTTTCCTTATTTATGTTAATGTATATCTTGCAAAATTTTAGCCTATAGAACTTACAATATTTTCTTTGGTGATCAAAGTGTTTATTGTGTCCATTTTATTTCTTTTTATTAATGTTATTTTAATTTAATTTACAGGTGGCCGTTTGTTGCATCTGTTTTTTTGTTATTCTTCCTCTAAATCTTGTTGGTACAATACTTGGCCGAAATTTGTCAGGTCAGCCCAACTTTCCTTGTCGTGTCAATGCAGTGCCTCGTCCCATACCAGAGAAAAAATGGTAAAAAGAATGTTAAATCTTATGTGATTTTTGCTTATATAAGTTCTTAAGGATAAAATATATATATATATATATGTATATATGTATTATGTAAGTGTATATATATCTATATAGCTTTAGAATTGACATGTATTTTTTAAGGGTAACTATTTTAAGTTTGAACTTAAGAATTTATTGTTTTTCATCTAACCTAAGTTAAGAGTAGTAATAATTTGTATCATTGTTTCACTTTGCAGATATTGATGGTATTTACAGATATGTCAAATGCTTTGATAAGTGTACTAGACTGTAGAGATGGGTGGGAACTAAGGCTGCAACAATTTTATTACTACAACCTGTAGGCCAAATTTCACCTTCTGCCCGTTTTGTAAATAAGGTTTCATTGGAATATAGCCAGGCTTCTGTTGGCATATTGTCTGTGACTGCTTTTACACTGCAACATCAGAGTTCAGTGGTTGGCAGAGACCACACCACCTTCAAAACCTGAGGTTTACACTCAGTTTATCTGAGTGTTTATGGAAAAAGTTTGCCAATTACTGGCTTATAATTTCATTTTCCTTTCCAGATGTTTTATTATTTAAACAAAGTTGATGCCCATTTATAATCACACTTACTCTGTCAATTGAGAGATGAATTTGGGTTGCAGCCAGTTATAATTTATTAACTTAGGTTCTTTATCTTTACTTCTGGTTAGTATAGAATCTCCCAAATTCATGTCTGTTATAGTATGCACAAAATGTGTTCTTGAAGGCCTCCCCTAATTTAAGATTAATCCTGACAAAGAATGATGAGTATTTGTGTATAACAGCTGAAGAGATAAGTAGAAGTGTAGTTCAACCAGATGGCTTTGAAATTCATGATGTATTTTAATTTGAAATCGTTTGTATTTTTTTTTCTAATTTTCAACATAAAATGAGCTAATATTTTTATATTTTTAATTTTTGTAATTCAAATTTAAAATGTGAACTCATACATTTATATTGCCTTTTCATATTAGTGAGCTCATTATTTTTGTGTTGATATATGCTATTCTGCATTCTTTATTTTCCTAATTCTTCATAACAGGCAAAAATAAAACAATGTTATTGTACATTTATTACATTCCCCATCTTCTCATAATAGCTGTGCAATAGACTCTGCCTACTCATACCAAGGAATATATATTAAAAAGTCTGTTATAGATATTTTACCACAACATAAAATGCAGTTTATCTTCAGGTACATTTCAAATAGTCTTGTATTCTTGGAGGTATATAGGCAGTTGGAGAAGTGAAGACTGAAATGAAGACAGACTTAGGAATTGTCTGTGTACCTATTTTCTTAGGTTTGTGGTTATGAGAACTTTAGTTTTTTAAAATTATTTTTTCAAATCAAGATTATCTTTCCCATTATTGGGAAAGTGAGGAAGAGGAAAGAACAATGCATGAGCTTGCCGGTGTCCATGGGTCACACTTAGGTGTAAGAATGTGTGTATCTTCATTTTCTTTATGTATTCACATTGGAACCAAACTCTGAATAATAGATCTGGCTGTCACTGACTGTCAGGGTGGGCAGTCATACCTCTGTGGGTCTTGGCCACTTGTAAAATGAGGAAAGAAGACTAGACTAAATGATGTTTAAGTTTTTTTTTTTCCCCAACTCTCAATTTCTTTGATTTTCTTCTAAGTTTTTTAGTGCTTTCCAGAGATATTAATGTAGTATCTTTTATATACTTGGCACTGGTAATACCTAGATGAATAGCTTCTTCCTGATAGGGCTTATACTTCAGTGAGGTATGTCATGGCTCTAATTGGACAGTTACAGTGGGTGTGGAAAGCGCCATGATGGAGTGATCATCAAAGAGAATGAAAGCATGGGAGAAGGACCTCTCTCTCCCTAGGGGTTTCTCCTAGGGGGAAATTTTATAGAGAGAATACTTGAGTCAATGTTTGTAAAAGTATAAGATGAGAGACGGCATTTCAGATAGAGAATTACTAGTTGTAGTTAGTAAGTATTTGTGAAGTGAAATGAGGTTTGAATTTTATTTTTTTATTCATCCTTTGGCTCCATTATAACTCAGAAGTCATAATATTCTTAATACCTATATCACAGGAAAAGAAATTACCAGACCAAGGAAAGAGTGAGAAAAGAGATGGCAAGGCTACAATTTGGAAAACATTTCAGATAGGTGTCTCAAAACATAATTTTCTTAGGGCTTTCAATAACTAAAATATCTATAAAGTCTTTGAAGGTATGGAGAGGTGTGGAATATGTGCAAACACTTCCTTAAGTTCTGCCAGTGACGACACTGTGTATTTCCCAGATTCTTATTTTAGGCTGGAAAAAATTCATTTATAACATAGCTAATTTTGAAATTCTCTTTGGATTTTAGTTTTTCTTTTTTACTGGTTTGTTTCTATCCTTTTGGTTATTTTAAATACCAAGCACTTGCCTTTGGTTATCAGAATTCATATAATATGAAAATCATATGAGAAGTTAACTACTAATCTTAATATTTTCCAGGTTCATGGAGCCTGCAGTTATTGTTTGCCTGGGAGGAATTTTACCCTTCGGCTCAATCTTTATTGAAATGTAAGTTTGGGCAATGTATTTATGTTTACAGGGATTTAGCTGTAGTAAGAATTTATGAATTAGAGTAGGTATAGATTCATCAGATGAAAAGGCATCTAGCAGATTTAGTCTGTAAATTCCATAGCCTACAGAAGGAGGTCTTTGTATCTATTTAAAAGTAGTTTTCTGTTCTCAAATATTTATGTGAAGTGTAGACTTTTTGTATTATGTTCTAGACCTTTCTCAACTAACAGGAGAGATTAGATATCAAAGAATTCATGCTGTAAACCGGCCTTTGATCACATTTGCATGAAGTAAGGAATTACTGGATTTTCATTGTATTTTTAAAATATTTGAAGGTCCTTGGAACTAAGTAAGCTGTAAGTCAGTCTGGACCCTGACAGCTTTTCATGCGTTGTCCCTTCCTAGGTCTCCTTTCATGGAGGCTTATGGCATGCTGGGAAGTGTTTGTGTGTGTTTGAGATGGAAGGTGTGCCACTTTGTACCCAGTTACCGTGCTTTATATCTGCATCCTTGCTCATCACTTCAAAATATAAATCTTTCTTTTCTTAGCACTGTGTCCCAGTTTTTCTTGATGGAAATACACTAGCATTTTAGGCAAGACAGTTTCTTTGCATGGAACTTTCTGAAGAATTGTGGTCACATACCTTGAAACATGTGGTCCCTGTGAAATGCTTGTCATTGTAATTACTCAGAGTTCCCTTCATGTTTCCAGATGCCCTACTTTTTGTTCTTTTCTGTATAGTGAACACCTTTGTAACAAGCATGATTGGATCTCATAGATGGTTAATTGAAAAAGTTGGCTCATGCAAGGGAATTTTGAAAAAAGATACATAACATTTTATCTTAAATTAAGACAAAGGTACATCCTTCATGCCTTCACTGTTGGTTTTTTTAATTCAGAGCCAAGGTCTTTTCATTGATTAGTATTTAATTAGTGTTTCCATAAATTTTCCTTTGACATTTGTAACACATATTTGTGTCTCAGCCTTTCTAAACCGAAACAAAAAGACCTACTTGTAGAATTCTAAGTTCAAAGTCCTCCTAGATTTCTTTATTTCAACTCTAGTCTTTCATAATCATCTTACCTGCTTCTAATCTTACAATTTTTCAATAATTCACCTTATTGAATTTCTTAAAACATTCAACATGATTTTTATAGAAACCACACATTTTCCCCTCACATTTCTTGGTTTATGTAACATTTAATAAAATAGTCTAATTACACTAACACGTCAACTGACATAGATTTGTCTCTTGGTCATCTGCCAGCTGTGAGTCCACTGTGGGCACTAGTAGCCACCTTAGAGTGACTGAAGTCTGTGGCACTCAGCTTGTAGCTTAACAAAGTCAGTCAGAAATTTCTGTACTTCTACTAGTCTGATACTGCTTGTACCCTCACCCTGACTTGACCACTGACTATTTTTCCCTCCTACCCTTATCCTCATTACCTCTTGATTATATGTCTTCCTGCTTTCTCAGGTTCTCCATTCCATTAGATAGCCTCTTTGCTATATCTTTATCTTCTCTGTTTTGCTCACCCTCAAATCCATTCACCTCTTGGTAGAGACACAGTAGTCTTTTTTAAAGTGTTGGACTGTTAGCCACTTTTTTACTAAAAATTTCTCATTTTCATGAGATAAGAGCTACAATGTAGCCACTAAGGACCTCCATAATATACAATTTGGTGCTGTTTGTGTCTCCAGTCTTTGAAGTTGTAGCCCCATAGAACTGACCTTTTCAAAATATCCTTAGTTTTTAAAAAATTCCTTTATTTGTAAGTCTTTGTTACGCCTGTGTCTTATCCTTTCTGTGTTCTTGCTCTCTCTGCCCCTCCCCCATATACCTTACTACAATTTTTATCAGTAATCATCTTTCCTCCAAAGCCTCACCAACCAAACCAATAAAATGCTGCTCTTAGGTACCTTGATACAGCACAAGTCACATTGTATCATGACTGCCTATTTACTGATGTTCCCCCCACTAAACTAATTTCTAGTCTCTAGTCATTTTGCTACCCTGATATGTGGTAGACTCTGTAAGTATCTATTAAATGACTAATGACTAAAAGGTGAGCAAGGAAAGAAGGGAACATGAAAAAAAAAAGGCTAAAATCCTTTTCTAATTTAAGGACAAGTAAGGGAATTAGAGTCAAGGATCTTTTCCTTAGTGTAAAATCTTAATTCCCTTTCACGTCTTCTGAAAAGAGCATGAGACTTCTTTTATTTTCCTACTTTTATATTTATTACCCCATCAAACCTAATTTTTTTTTATTTAATAAGGTTTTTCATAAAATACAAAGTACAGTGCCTCCCTGGTGGTGCAGGAGTTAAAGTCTCAGTGCTATCAAGCTATCACCAGCTACTGCAGCATGAGTTCGATCCCCAGCCAAGGGAGCTGACGCAGCAGACCTCTCCTGTCTCTGCTGCTGCTGCCCTCAGCAGTGTATCTCAGTAGATCTGCCTGTTCTGCTCCCTAGTCTGTCTCTGGTGAATCCTCCTCTCACCCCTCACCCCCACACCTCTGGCCTACCCCCCAGTTCTTATATGCATAAATAAATTAAAAAGAAATAAATCTAAAAAATATATAGAGTACCTAATGTGTCTACAAAAAGGGAAAAAATGAGGGAATTGACATTATTTTGCAAATATTTTTATCTGTCTTGTTTTTGCTTTTCCATATTTTACTCCTTTAAATTTCTAATTTGTTGTTTGCTTCGAGATGAGTGCTTTATTAAAGAATCTGTTCTTGAACAGTTATCCAAGAAAATATCTTGGAGAGAATTTTAGAGAATTTAATGCATGGGAAAAGTTAAGGGAACTAGTTGGAAGTTACTTGAAAAACAGATACTGAGATTTAAGTGAGAAAAAAGTGAGAATTAAGATATAATTGAGATACATCATGAGCTGGATAAGCTTAAAGAGTAGACTTGGAAACTCTCTTTTCGTTGTGTTTTGTGTAGGTATTTCATCTTCACGTCTTTTTGGGCATATAAGATCTATTATGTCTATGGCTTCATGATGCTGGTGCTGGTCATCCTGTGCATAGTGACCGTCTGTGTGACCATTGTGTGCACATACTTTCTACTAAATGCAGAGGATTATAGATGGTAAGTAGTACTTGTGGGAAGAACCTTTGGGGACCTTAAATAAAATTAATACTTTTAAATAAAATTCTACTTGAAGTGTGTTGAATGGAGAAAAACATCTATAGAGAAATTTTGCTACTTAAAATAGAGAATTTTTTTCAGTTATAAAAATGAAGATTTTAGAGGAAAAACAGTAATAGGAAAAAAATTTTGTAGTAAGGAGGATCACTATTAGAAAAAATTTTTACAAAGTGCTTGATAATGGAAAGAATTTTATGAAAGGAAGCATTGCTCTATTGTAAACACACGGACACACATTACCTCAGAAAAGGGTAATGGTTTATTTAAGGTTGCTTATAACAGAGAGTCTGACAAAATCCAGACTCTTTCCTTCTAACTCTTAGTCTCTCTGTTGATATATTTAAATGCTATATACATACACTTGTTTTTTAAAATACAGAATTTTAAAGGATGTTTTTATAAAATTCTTTGCTGTAAAATCTTTGTTTTAATGCCATTCATTCAATAGCTACCTTTCTTCCCCCCCAGGCAATGGACAAGTTTTCTCTCTGCTGCATCAACTGCAATCTATGTTTACATGTATTCCTTTTACTACTATTTTTTCAAAACAAAGTAAGTCAAGACACTTTCTCA
Organism: Talpa occidentalis; assembly: GCF_014898055.3. Classification (NCBI taxonomy): domain Eukaryota; kingdom Metazoa; phylum Chordata; class Mammalia; order Eulipotyphla; family Talpidae; genus Talpa; species Talpa occidentalis. The sequence continues at coordinate 23,706,861 of NW_023605194.1, forward strand.
GAACAGCTTTTCATTTTGTATTCAGGAAACTAAATTTGTCATTTAAATACTGGAATTTAAGGCTTTATGTTGAAAGTAAAAATGGATCCACTATATAGTCATTTTGTTTTATTTCAGGATGTATGGCTTATTTCAAACATCATTTTACTTTGGATACATGGCAGTATTTAGCACAGCCTTGGGGATAATGTGTGGTAAGTATTGAAATTCTTGGAGTACCATGAGTAAATCTTTGAATGTTTCAGAATCAAAAAATACAGTAATTGGGAATTATAAAATTGTATTCTGTTGTTAAATCAGCAACGCCAAAATAACTAGAGTCCAGTTTCAGTCCTTTTAAATATTCCTTAAAACCTGATTTACTACCTTGTTGATTTCCTTTATTTCTGTTACTAATTATTCTATATGGTGCTGTCCCACATTGCACCATAATTAGGCTCTCATTTATGTTGAGAATTGGCTTTTTTTTTTTTTTAAGATTTATTTATTTGTTTGTTTGTTTGCTTGTTTGTTTATTTATTTATTTATTTATTTATTTATTTATTTATACAAGCACTGGGTACAGTCAGAAGCGCTCGGAAGGGTGAGAGAATTCACCAGAGCGGGGAACAGAACAGGCAGACTGACGAAGTACACTGCTAAGGGGAGCAGCGGGCGTGGCAGGAGAGGTCTGTGCGCCATGTGGGACCCTTCCCAGCGGCCGGGAATTGAACTGGCGCTGCAGAGCTGTGGGCAGCTTCGCAGCCCAGCACTCAACCGCTGCGCCACCAGGGAGGCCCTAGAATTGGCATTTTTTTAAGGCCTCAGTTCATCAGGAAAGTTAATAATGTAAAGAGGTTGAGGTGTTGACGCAATGATTTCTGTTCTGAAGTTTATTGGACGGTTCATGGAGGTAACGGTGTCTGGGAAGTAGTGGTTTACTGGTTGTGAGTATACACTTGGGTGTCTGCAGAGGGGCTTAGGTTCTGGCTGTGCTACATATATATTTTGGAGTTAATCTCATTTTCTCATTTGTAAAATAGGCATATATTTTCAGGGTTGTTATTTGTAATAGTGTCATGTATCCAAAGCACACTAAATATAATGCCAAATCTGTGATTAAATGGTAAGAACTAGTCAGTTTTGTGGGAGACAAGATGGAAAATGGAAAGAGCTGGGACTTTCAGGGTCAGTCATCCTAGGCATGAATGCTGTTACTTAATAGCTATGTTTGTATGGCCAAATTATTAACCTTAATTCCTCAGTGTTTTCATTTTCAAAACAGAAGTAACATCTGCCTCATAGGGTTGTAATAAGAATTCAGTGGTTGAATGTGGGTAAATAGCAGGTGTTCAGTGAGTGGTGGCCACTGTTGTTTTCTGTTGATAAGGCTAAAGGCTTTCTTGGTCCTACTTCTGTTCTGGAATTGTTAAATATCAGAGTCTACTTTGTTCGCATGCACCATGTATGTGCTTATGTGTGAGCATACACACAAGTGAGATCGACTGTAAATGAGTGAAACTAGTTATTCAAGCTACAAGGAAGGACAGTTCTCTATATTGTGGTCACATGTTTTATTTATAGCTGTTGTGGTAACATTTTCCTCTGATAGTTAGCCAACTTTGACAGAAAGTTGACTAGTAGCTGAAGCTGTGTCACATGGAAACATTCTTAGATATCCCTGAGCGATGAGAAGTTTCTTTTAGTGTTATTGGCCATCCTTCCTTAAGAATATTGCTCATTGAACTACTCTTTTTTTAAATTTGAGATCTTTCTTGATTATCACCAGCATTTGGTGAGGCATAGAATCATGTCATTAGCAGAGGGTTAATTTTTTTTTTTTAACTATTTCTATATGTGATCTTAGGAAGATTTAGAGTGGTGATATTTTGACATTTACAATGAAAATGGAATGAATCTAGTTAGATTTCTTTTTGAGTGCTTCTCCTGGTGAAATTTCTTTTTACTGCCTGAGAATCTTGGCACATTTACCGTTCCCTGCCATCCTGGCAATATCCCAGCTTTTATACCTTAATGGATTTCTATGCCTTCAGTGCTAATCCAGTTTTTAGGGAGGAATGGGAAACATTCAGACTGCAGTTGGTTGAAATACAAAAATTATACATACCTATCAAGTAATATTGCTATAATGCTTTTTTTTTAGTAATGGAAAGAAAAATATTTGAATTTTTTTCGATGTAGGGAAAAAATGACTATTTTAAGGTGGCAAGTAATTAGACTGTTATCTCTATGTTTTGAGCATAACATTTTACTTTTAAGGAAATTAAGTTTAAAATTATATGTCTTACTCCCAAGACATTTACTTTTTTAGAGTCTTCAGTATCCTCTTTATAATTTATAGAGTTTTTTTATAAAATCGTTTTTATAATTTTATTCTGAGGTACTCACAAAATTAGGAAAAATTATTCTCTAGGTTGAAAATGTTGTGCTCTTAAGTATATCTCTACCCAAAGGGGAGCAATTTTTTTTTTTAATCTGGAAAATTGGATTTGGTTATTGTACTAATGTTATATTATGCCAGTTAAATTTTTGCTTCTAGTTAAAGTTGTATAGCTATTTTGTGTTCTAAGAATTCAGGGTTATTTTTAAAAAACTGAATATTTTCCTTATCTTATAAGAATTTGTGTTAGAACTATTTTTAGATGATTTATCATTACTTTAAAATGTAATATAATTATTTCATAATATGGAATGTCTGTTCATTGCAGAAATGGTGGAGAATAAGTTTACTCTGTTGTTTTGTTGTTTGGCTTTATTTTTGTTGTTTGACAATTTTTAATTATACGAGTATTAATTATGGGAAATTTTCAAATATATGCAAAAACAGGGGCAGTGATACATACATATATAGTGACCTACCTAACATCAATAATTGTTAAGTTATGATCAATTTTGTCTTATTTATATTCCCACTTCTCTTTTATGCTAACTTGAATCTCAGATCTCCTATGAGTATGAATTTCAGTGTGTGAGCATGTGTGCATGTATGTATAGTTTATATTATGTAATTATGTAATAAATTTGACCTATAATACTGTTTTAGTACATGTATATATACAGGGTAAGTATAATTACCCAAATATTCAGTTATTATACACATTAACCCTGGTCATTCTCACTTTTCTTTTAATAGTTTGTTTACATCGAGATGTGATTAAGTTCCATGCATTGCTTTGTTAAATGTCTCTATTTTTATCTTTTGATATTTTCTCCTTTCCCTTGCACTTTAAGAAACTTTTTTGTTGGTTTTTAAATTTTCGTGGTTCCCACATAATGGACTTTGCTGATACCTGAGGTGTCATTTATTATTTCTTCATGTGCTTTTCCTTTGTATTTCTTGTAAAGTTGGTAGTTAGACCTAGTGGCTTGATCATAATTAAAATATTTACCCAGGTAGTTTGTAAACTTTAATCAGGAGACACTCAATGTCTGGTTGTCTTACTTTTTTGTAGACTAGCAGCCATTGATTGTTATTGGCTAATATAACTTACTAGTAATTCAAATACTCTAATTCTGTTGTTTCTTTTATATTTAATCATATAAGGGGGACTTCCTTTTATCATCTGTTTAGTTGCCTTGAGATATGTAGTTCATAAAAGCATTATAGAATTATTTCTTTCCTTGTACATACCAGTTTGGTGAATAAAAGTTCAAAATTGATCATTTAGGGGTCATTGAATATTTACTCTTAAACTTTTAATATTGGGCTACATGGTTAACTCCTAAACCCAATGGTGAATCTTTTTGTGGCTGATATGATGAGTAGTCTTGTTCTAAAGATTTAGTGATATTTGCAGTAAAGAAATATCCAGGTTATTCATTCTTTCCTGCATGTGCCATGCACATCCTTACCATGTGCCACTCTTTTAGGCATTGGAGGTAGATACTTAATTTAACAGAATAAATACCTGTGCTTTCTGGTGTTTTGAATCTCATATGAGGCTAATTATTAAAAACATTTCAAAATTTCTGACCTACCTAATTAACTGTCTCTCTTGTCCATTCCCTCAAATGTGAGCCACATAGAGTCTATAATTTAAATATAAAAAAGAAACCATCACAAAATGCCTCTTCTCTAGAACATCAGATGACATTGAGCCATGGTACTCTGACCTTTTCCGAGAGAATCTCCGGTCACTTTTTACTTACTTATCCATAAGGTATCGTGTGGTTTAGGGAGCATATAAATATTTTAATGGCCTTGTATAGTATATGCTCAAATTTTAAATAAGACATGTTTTTTCATTTAACAAATTTTGTCATCATCAAATTATTCTTATGAGATATATTTTAATGCATGTGGTTATGATCATACAAATAATAATCAATGCTTAATTCTAAAAATATTACATCAGGTCAGTGTTGGTATGTGACAGTAGGTGATTTGCAAAAACAGTTTTAGTAATATCAAAGGAAGTACTAACATAAAGACTTTGTCTTGGAAAAGAAATGTCAGTCTAGAACAGTGGGCTTTGTGTTTGTAAATGATGAATACTATTCTGTATACATGTTTCAGGACATCTTATTTTATCTTTACAGGAGCAATTGGTTACATGGGAACAAGTGCCTTTGTCCGAAAAATCTATACTAATGTGAAAATTGACTAGAGACCCAAGAAAATCTGGAACTTCGGATCAAAATAGGGGTGGAACTTGCACAGCATAAAAAGAGCAAGAAGAGATTTGGGCTTTAACACTGGGTATTCTGTGGGTCTCTCTTTCGTGGATGACTTAAAGTAACATCTATTTCCATTGATCCTAGGTTCTTAGTGACTGCTTTCTCCAACTGTTCACAGCAAATGCTTGGATTTTATGCAGTAGGCATTACTACAGTACATGGCTAATCTTCCCAAAAACTAGCTCATTAAAAATGAAATAGACCAGCTCTCTTCAGTGAAGAGGACAAATAGTTTATTTAAAGCATTTGTTCAAATAAAATTAAGAGGGGGAAACGCGGATGCTAAAATTACATGACTAGAAATCTTCCTGGCACTTAGTGTTTCTACGGTATTGAAAAATGATGTTCCAGAAAGATTACTTTTTTCTCTTATTTTTATTGCCATTGTTAATCTGTTGTGGGACATTTTTATATATTGAATCTGGGTTCTTTTTTGACCTGCTTTTTTTCTCCCAACTCAACTGCATCCTTTTTTTTTGAAAGTGAAAATTAAAAAATCAATCCTGCATGTAATATATCTGCTGTCATCTTAGTTGGACCAACTTTATTTATCTTAAAACTATTCAGTTAATCTTAATTTCATCCAAAGAAGATACAGTCTGAAGATAGAGGAGTACTCTCTACAATTAAATTTACTGTACAGTTAGAAAGCAAAGTGTTAAATGGAGAAGATATTTGTTTCTATTAAACATTTTGAGATTTAGATAAACTACATTTTAACTGAATGTCTAAAGTGATTATCCCTCCCCCCTCTCCCCACATTAGTCTTACATCTTTTTTGGGTTTGAATGAAGGTTTTACATAAGAAATTATTAAAAACAAGGGGTGGGTGGGTAATAAATGTATATAACATTAAATAATGTAACGTAGGTATAGATTCCCAAATGCATTTGGATGTACAGATTGACTACAGAGTGCTTTTTTCTGATGATGATTGGTGTAGAAATGTGTGAATTTGGGTGGCTTTTTACATCTTGCCTACCACTGCATGAAACATTGGGGTTTCTTCAAAATGTGTGTCATATTTCTTTTGGGAGGGGGGATTGTTTTCTGTTTCTTCTCTGGGACTCCCACAGGAGCTAAATTTGTAATTTAGAAACATTTAATTTTGTTAATCCTGTCTGGGGCACTTAAATAACATCTAAAGCATTACTGCTTTAGAATGTTAAAATAAAATTTCCTGACCAAATTGTTTTGTGAATATAGATGTGTTTGCAATTTAAAGATATCTTTTTAAAAAGGCAATATTACTGAATGCAATTTTTAAAAATATACTTATAAACTATACTTTTCTAATACAGGGAACGCCCACTTTCAAATCCCCAAACTTGCTTACATCTAGATTGTCCAGTACAGTCACCAAGTGAATGACAAGTCCTTTGAATGAAATTGTGGCACAAAATCTGTTCAGGTTGGTGTACCATGTAAAGTGGGAATGGGGTGAAAGTGGTTAGCTAATTACTGGATAAGCAAATAAAGGTTGCAGTTTTCTAGAGAAGTGGTTTTAATTTGAATACATCTTTTGGGACTATCCATAATGTGAAGTTCTCCTAGAACCATTGAGTTTCTAGTTTAATAGTTTGCTATGCAAATGACCAGTTAAAACAATACTGTATATTGGTGTTTTTAGAAAGACCGGAAACAGCTGTATTTAAACCTTAATGTGAAACTCCTGCATTAATAGTTACATAAGATGTTTTCATTACAAAATATGTTTTTATAAATTAATCAAGTCTGCAATCTATAGTGTGGGATGTAACGACTATACAGAGTGAAAATTTTGTTTTCTTGCCACTTAAATATAGCTCTCATGGGAAAACAGAAATCTGATCAAAAGCTATAGGTAAATCCTCTTCAAGCCAAAATGTTACATTAAATGTAATCCACTGGTTCTTCCATTTTCTCTTCCTCCTTACCTCCATATACCATCTTAAAATAATCTGAGGGTCAGTATTTAATGGCTTATTGTAATTTTTAACTACATGTAATTAACAACATATAGTCTATCTGACAGAGTGTAGATTGGATAGCAAGCTTTTATCTTAATAAAATGAAATTTGTTTCTCATGATTTGTAGGTAAGAGGTAAGGTTTTTAAGGAACGAGTTTTAGCTGCTTTCAGGTACATAATTCTAAATTGAGCTCTATTTAAAGCCTTTTGTAATCTTCATGAAAATTAGTTTTCCAATTTCTAAATACATTGAGTTCCATTGAAATGACTGTAAATCTCCTTGAAAGTCCTTTAGAAAATATGTATTGGTTTGACTTCATAGAGGGGCTGGATGTGTTTCTGTGTCTAGAGAAACTAATTTACAAATGCTCTAGCTCCCTAGCTCTCAATGTAGAATAATAAAGTAGAATATTATTTAATTAAAGGCTGGGGGTTTTTCACTCCATTTATGCCGAGTATCTTTCATTCAACATTATTTGCTCAACTTAACCAACTGATGCTTTGAACACTATAAAAATTAAGAATAAGTTTTCCTCTTTTATCTGTAAGCATGCTTCTCCTGAAATTTATCTACATTAGTAGTTGTCATTGTTACAGATATATCCTAGTACAAAAGTAGGATAAGGTGGAAATGTAATGCCTGGAGGGTTGGTAAACCATTCTTTAATGTATCATGTTGGGCTCCTAGATTTGCCCATAAATCAAGCCCCATACTCTTAAAATCCATTATATGGTGGTGATGTCTGAAGCTAGTGAATGGCACACTTGGGTGTTTTCCAGTGGATGGACCTCTGTATAAACGTGGTTGCTGCAAATTCTATTTCTTCCAAAAGCCACTTTACTTAGGGTTTATCCACAACTTATATTCATTTTGATAAAAATTTTGTTTTCTGAATGTTTACTAACCACCTTATGCCAAATGTCTTGCAAATAAATTTTATTTTTAAATTTTGTGAATTTTTACAAATGTAAAAAAGAGACAGTGTATTAATATAATTTGCTTGGGAAAAACTACATACTGAAGGGCTGCTTCTATATATGATTTCTGGGAAAGAAAAGCCTATTTGTAATCTGCATACTAAAGTTGCATCTGGATTTTAAGTTTAGATTTCAGCATTTCTTAATAATTCATTTTGATGATTTTGGGGGACAAATAGTTAATAGAAGTTGTATGATATATAAAAGCACAGTATTCAGAAGTGTTTTACATCTTCCTAAAAGTTCCATAGCTATGAAGCTATATTTTAGCAATGAAGATGTTAAAGAAGTGAAAATTTGAAAAGATTGTTTGGAACTGTGTACAGAAATAGACTAGATTTAAAGGTAGGGTAGACCAGAAAGTTAACATATAGCTGCAGAAATTTTGTAACGTTCAGTTTAAAACTCAAGAATAATTCCTATGAGACATCTGATTATACATTCTTATTGAAACTGTAGGCAGAACTGTGCAAAGACAAAGTAAAAATTAAGTTCTTGTTTGACTGTCTTAGGAAATGGAAATAAATCATGAAGGCATCTTTCAAGGAAGTATTGATGAACTAAGCTTGCTAATAAATTGATGAGGCAACATTATATGTGTTTATCCCAATTCATCAATTTAGGTCATTTGGAAGTTATAAATGTTATAAATAAGAGCTTAAGGCAGGGAAGAAATAACATGAAATTCTATTTCAAGGACAACAGAATATACTTGGAAAAGCAGTCCCACTTGGGCTTTGCAGCTGTGACAACCTTGACTCTAGAAATCCCCACAGAGCATGGACAATCGGTGACATAGTTGGAAGGAAATAATTACTGCTTGATGATTACTTCCATTTTGTACACACTATTGGTTTGTGTAGGCCATTATTCCAACTGACTTTTAAGTAATAGAAATCCAGTATATAATGTATCAGATACATTTGAGATTCTAATCTAGTCTGTTAATCTTAACTGAAGGTGGATTTTTAAAAAGTAATAAACAGTTAAATGTACTTCCCTTGGATGCTTTATTTCTTTCCTTTTAGAAATAGATGAACAAGCACAAGAGATAACCAGTTATTGGTGTGCATATGGAGAGATTACTAATAGCTTGCCATAGTTAAAATAAATCAGGAGTCAGCGAGCTTTTTCTGTAAAGGGCCTGATAGGAAATATTAGATACTTTGTGAGTTGGTCTGTATCACAGCTACCACTGTGCACGACAGCCATGGCAGCATGGAAGCCAGTGAGTACAGCTGTGTCGAGTGTAACAGCAACAACAGCCAATGGGCCAGAGTTTGCTGACGCCTGAAATGAAGGATTTAAAATTTAAGATTAGATCTTCCCACCCCAACTTTTATTCTGGAAAAATGATATAATGTCTAAGGTTTGTCTTTTTAAAAAATAATTTTCCTCTTTACCATTCTGTTGACTTTATATATAACCTCTAACGACTCCACTTGAAACCCACTACTCCACGCCCACTGTCATTCTCCTGATAATAGCCTGCATTTGTCTAGCACATCACTTTTTCAAAGCAGTTTCACATATGTTCTTCACAACCATTCTGTGAAGCCAATATGGTAGACAATTACATTTCATAGGTAAGAATCTAGAGTAACTTAAAAGGAGCTCTCATTTTTAGCCCCAAAGTTACCAAAATTAGGGTCTTAACTGGTGTAATGTAAAATGAGGACAATCACTCTCCGGCCCTTAGGGATAGATAATGTATAATAAAGAGATAATGTTAGAAATGAGTGTTTTATATCAACAGGAGGGTTGTTTTTGTGCTATGACAAAATCAATGGTTAATTTCTCCAGATCTAATGGTGTGTTTTGTTTTTCATCTCCAGTTTTTAGCATTTACTCAGATTCTTGTCAACCTCCTTGGTTATTTCCTCTTACTGATTTTATTAGCTGCTTCAGTCGACACTTATACTTGACAGTTCCTATTAGCCAAGTAATTGTGCCAAGTTAAAATTGGTACAAATTTGAATCATTTTTGATTTCTTCAGTGAATACTTTTTGTCTCTCTGGGAAACTAGAGGTATAAGATGATCTGTTCTGCAGCCAGTTTCTAAATTTCAAAGTGAAAATTATTTCACTGAACTGTTAATCTATGGTTTAACGTTAGAAAATGGGGAAATAAACCTACCTTGGGATATGAGAAGTCACTGGTAATACAGTCCACAAATATATTTAAGATTATTTTCACTAGCGTTCCAAATCTTAAAAATGGAGGAGATAGTGTAAGTCATTTTCCCTGGTCATTTTTAGTGGCTCAGTCTAAGCTAAGATTGTAGGACTTAACTTTGAATTCAGGTCATTGAAAGGAAGGGAGGGTCTCTAGAAAGTGAGAAATGGAAGGCAATTGATTTCAAGTTGGAATTGGTCAGTAAGATCTGCTGCAAGTTATAGACCAAGTAGGGTAGAACATACATAAATAGATGGTGCCATACGTGGTGGTAGCTGCCATGGTAGATGTTGACATGAGGATACAGGCTGTATACTTTACAGATTGCCCCAGACAGAAGTATGAGTTGTGAAGCAGCAAAGCCCTAGTAGGGTGACTGCAAGATGTTTGGTGTAATCAGAGTGGAGAGAGATGTGGTAAGAGCCAATTCTGGGAAGGTAAAAGGAAGCTTTGAGGGTGGATAGGGGGCCTCATGGGATAAAGGTTATCCCATGATAAACCTTCATCCACTGGGCTAAAGGTTTGGGGAACCATAAAAAGTTTTAGCTGCTAAATATTGTAGCAATACTGAAATTTGTAATTTTTCCAAAGAACTCTACCTTTGCAGTGGTCAATAATGTAAACTAAGGAATGAACCAACAGACAAGAGCTCCCATTTTATTCTGGAGCTTCTGCTTCCTGCCTTGGAGAAGTTGGTGATGTGCAGTGGCCCATAGAGGGGAAATGAAGAAAAGTAATCTAGTTGGTAGACCTGGGAGGGGTTTAATACCTCCTTTGAAAGAACTGGGGCCCTCTGGGAACAAGATATAGACCGAGTGACATGGATAGAGGACAGACTGAAAAGGGGGAAGCTTGTATCCACTTGTATGTTTCATGCTATCGGGGAGAAAACCCACAAATACTGTGAATATAATAATGGAACAAAGTTGAGCAGCTTTGCATCATAAAGCCTTTGTTCTACATCTACCTCTAGCTTTTTGATGGGGTTAAATAAAGAAAAATATTTAAAAATATTTGAATCCAGATTAGAGTTTAATATGTAAATTCAGTGAGTGAAGTTAGACACTGGAACTGAGAAAAAATACTAACCATCCCTTTTCAGTGGTTCCTATCACCCATTCTATTCCATATGCAAGTACTTCGTTGATATTTATTGGTTGAGAGCCAAAGTAACATCTATCCAGATCTATCATCCAGGAGCATGGCTGTCTTTAAAATATTTGATCAAAGTGTTGGTGAGAAGACCTGACAGCTACTCACCAGGTGGGGATCAGAGGTGCAGTAAAAGCGCACACCCTCAGTGCTTGCACAAGAGGTCGCCTGTAAGGTCGATTCTAATGAGGAAGCCACTTGGCGGTCTGCTTGGTGCCATCTGGAGACCTGGAAGTGTCACACAAGTTTGTTAGGCCTTTTTGTTGTTGACTTTGTAGATTTGTCTATTGAAGGTGGTGACCTTCACTTGTTTGAATGCAGAAAACTATGGCGTTGGGTTTGACTCCTTCCATCCTTTAGACACAAATACTGTTAAACTCCTTTCCACACCTACTGCCTGTTTAATGGCCTTCCTTGCCATTTGGCAGCCTCTTCCCCCGCCCCCCAAATTGCTTTTTCCTCCATGTCAGTTCCTAACCAGATCCTGCCCACTCTGGCCACATCGTGTAAGTGCTTGTTTGATGAAAACGCAACATGAAGCAGGGGCAATTTTCATTTCTTTTCAAAAGCCAGGCCAAAAAACCCGGTAGCACTCTTCCCATGGTTGACTTCTAAACCTTTATTGGTTTGATTGACTTGTTATCCTAGCTAATAGATGAAAAGATAGGTAGATGGTTGGTAATGCAGGAAATTCAGAATTCTGTGTAAAGCTGGGTTCTGGGCACCTGAACTATTGTCGATAATGACGGTGAAACCACCTGGAAACCCAAAGGGGAAGTTAAATCCATTTTTCTGCGTACAATTTAAGTGAAAAGAAAGATTTATACTGGATGTGATGTTGCAAATCTACAGATTGGTGTGTTTTTTTTTTGATGGGGCCAATTTCTGCTGGCATAAAATGGTCTTTGAAAAGGCTCACAGTAATACCACTTTGTAAATCAAAACGGCCCAGTTCTTACACTTTCTACTTGTCAGGTACAACCTAGGAGTGGGTTTGACTCCTTGGTTATTGCTCCTAAATTATGTGGGCATATGTTTTTAATTGGCAAAAAGTAACCATGCTTTAGAAGCTGGTCATTTTTACTCCATCAGGTTATAATGGTGTTTTAATAAAATGTCTGTAATTTAACACAAATACTTCGTACAGCTGTTCATTTGTCAATCTTGCAGCCAGTGTGAAGCAGCTTAGATTTTTACTAACGGTTAGGATCACCTCGAGGGGAAACAGTCCTTTTAAATCATTCCTCCTACCTATCTCCAGCCACTAGATTTGGTGGGGGTGCTGCAGCACTGCACCCTTCATGGCAGGGCACGGGGATGTTAAGAATATTGAGAGAATCATAACCCTTTACCCCCGCCCCCTGCGTTCTGAGTGATCAGAGAGACATTCACTTATCCCCGCCGAGAACGGTTGTCCGAAAGCGCACAGCCCGCTGGTGCCGGTTCTGCGCTCGAGCTCTTGCCACTGCTGCCCGCCTTCGCCCACGTGTGCACCCGGGAGTTGTGAAGTGTGCTGTGAGAATAAACCAAGGCGGGAAGTCCACCAGCCTTGGTCTTCAGCAGCCGTGCTCGCCGAGGCCGAGGCCGAGGCTGGCGTCCGGGGAAGGTCGCGCTCGGCTCTTGGAAGCCCCGCGCACCCGGGGTCCTTGCCTTCAGCATCCTCACCTCGCTCCCCTTCCTCCGAAGTTGCGGAGGTGCCGCGAGGAGGAGGGGCCTCGCCTGGGGCGCCTGAGTGATTGGCTGCCCCGGGCCCCTGGCGAGGGCTGTGTGGTCCAGCCCGGGTGGAGAGGGGCGGAGCGGCCACTGCTCCCACCACCGCCACAGTCACAGCCGCTGCAGCCGCGGCCGCCGGGCAGGTCGCTCTTGCGCGTCGGCTTCCCGGGCGCCCCGGCGCGTGAGGGGGCGCCGTGCTCTGCTCGCTCCGCGCCCGAGCCATGCCAGGCAGCCGCGCGTAATCGCGTCCCAGTCGCCGCCGACCCGAGCCGGTGCGCGGTGCCTCGCCCGAACCGAGCTTTCGCGCCCGCAACTCCCGGGGTCTCCGCCGGCCCCTCGCGACCATGCCCCGGGCCACCGCGCTCGGGGTCCTTGCGCCGCTGCTGCCGCCTGCCCTGCTGCTGCTGCTGCTGCTGCCGCTGCCCCGAGACGCCGGCGGGGTCGGGGAGCGCGCGGACGCCGCCTCGGACGACTCGGCCCCGGGAGGCGCGGAGAGCGCGGAGCGGCAGCTGGAGCATTACCACGACCCGTGCAAAGCCGGTAGGTGCCGCCGCCGCCGCCGGGGAAGTCCGGCAGAAGTTTGCCTTTGAAATGTAAATAAGGTCGTGGGCGAGCCGGCGCTGCCGTCTGTGGGGCGGGTCTCCCTTCCCCTCCCTCGAGGTCCCCGGGCTCCCCGGGAACACAATGCCCCGCAGGAACTGCTGAGAAGCCCTTGGACCGGGACGTCCCGGCCTGGGCTGCGGCGCGCACCGGGGCGCGCTCGCGGGCGTGCGCCCCAACAACCCCCCGGGCCGGCGCCCGCTCGCGGGGGGACGCGCGGGGCTGGAGCGGGCGCCCCGGCCGCCTGACAGCCGGGGGTCGGCCCGGCCGCGCCTGACGCTCGCTGCGGGGACCGAGGAGCGGGCTGGGCGCGGCGCCCCGGGCTCGGATGGAGTTGCTGGCTCGGGTTTCACGGCATTTGTAAGTTTAGCGCAAACTTTCCCAAGATCGTGTGGCTACTCTTGGGAAGAGAATAAAAACCGAAACGCTTCACAGCAGGCAAAAAGAAAAGGTAGCGAGGGAGTGGGCCACTCAAACTGCCGCGAACTTCCCTGGGCTCGGCTGGGGCCCTGGGGTCGCCCTGTGTGGGTGGAGATAGAAGCCGGCAGGTGCACTAATCCCGCCAGGAAGCGGCTCCCGGGGACGCGCGGGTCTTTCTGGCACAAATCGCAGCTCCCGCTTCCCAGGAGCCACGGACCGACTCCACTGACTCCTGAGCCTCGAGGGTGCGGCTTCAGCGCCGAAATAGCTGAGGCGTCAGCCCCGGAAGGTCCAGGCGCCAGTTGCAGCGCGCCGATGGATTGGGGGGCGCTCCCAGCTACGACAGGATCCTGGGAGAGGATGGTCTCAGAGGCCCGGGTGGGCCCTGGCCGGTACCGGGGGTCCGCTGGTGGCGCTGTTTGTGTCCAAGTTGGTCGGCTGGCTTCTTGGCGACCTGCAGGCGTGGGCACACCTGAGGGAAGAGCACAGCCTCCAGCCTCAGAAGGTGCTGCTTCAAGGTGCTGCGGTGGCGCAGGTCTGAGAGTGCCGTGGGCCAGCAGCCCCTCGTTCCTTCACTCCCTGGAGACCTGTGGTAGCCTGTTTCCTCATCTCTAAATTGGGGGCAGTAAATACAGGAAGACTCATGATACATGGGAAATCTCTGCGAATGGAGTGACGATTGTGGCACCATAACTATTTCTGTTGCTACTGCCATGACGGTGGTCAAGGCTGTGCATTGGGAAGATCAAAACTGGATGAAGCCTGGGCAGGAACTAGGCTGTGAGATGAGAATCTTGTAAAGGTTGAGGGTCAAACCAGGCTTCAGGGGGTCTGATCTTAGCAAGTGGGAAGATTCCTCCAGAACATCCAACTCTTGCTGTACCTTGTGGGGCGCTGATAGGGAGGTGACCAGCAGAGCTGGCCCCTGAGAATTGGAGAGATAACAGCAGGGAGCGTGCCCTGAATGAGGAGGTCCCTCATGGACCTGGCTCATGAGCAGGGATGGTGACTTTGGGATGGTGACTGTGGCATGGTGACTTTGCCCTGAAAAGAGGGACACTGAGGCTGGGAAAATGGGGTGGGGGCAAGGCAGGTGGATTGACCATCACCTGCACCAGCAGACACTGAACGCCAGTGGATGAGAGCTGGAGGCCCCCCAGGGAGAAGTGTGGGCAGCTGCGACCTGGACTGGAGAGCTGATCGAGTTGGTTCTGGAATGGCCTCAACCCTCCAGTTTGCCGGGCAGCTGGTCTGGACGCTGCAGATCCAGGTGAAAGAGGCATAGGTCAGTCTGGGGAGCTCCCCACCTTGAGTCTCAGTGCTAAAGGAATAACCTTGAGTCAGATGTGCCTATTGGGACCTCATTTTTCTCCAGTAATTTTGGAGAAAATGTTGGATAACAGGGGATGTGTGTTCTGTGATTCTTACCAAGATGGGACAGGCAGCAAGGCTGGGAAGTAGAGGATCCTGGAAGTGTGGTTTCGGCCAGCTCTGTGCAACTGCACAGCCCTCCGAGGCTTCCCAGCCCCATGGCCTCTCTGCAGGTTGTGCTGCTGCTAGGAGTGGCCAGAAGAGGGCGATGGCGAGCATCTCTGTCTGGAATGCCCTGAGCAGGGAACAGCTTCTGGAAGGACCACAGCAGTATGTTGATCTCAATGAATGGATGTGTCTAGAAGCGGGTGATGGGAGGACACTGCATTTCCTGGTTACATATTAAAACCAAATCTTGGGCCTCCCTTGGTGGGGCAGGCGGTTGAGCACCATGCTGTGAAGCTGTCCACAGCCTCTGCAGCGCCGGTTCAATCCCGGTCAGCCGGCGAGAGTCCCACATGGTGCACAGACCTCTCCTGTTGCACCCACTGCTCCTCTCAGCAGTGTATTTCATCAGTCTGCCTGTTCTGTTCCCGGCTCTGTCTCTGGTGAATCCTATCACCCTCCCACGCATCTGACCTGTACCCTGGTTCTTGTATAAATAAATAAATAAATCTTAAAAAAAAAAAATCTTAAGGAGCAGACTGTCATCCTATCCCAGTCATAGCCTAACTTCTCAAGGGGTCTAACTAGAAGCCCTCTTCTAGGACCTGCCTTGAGGCTTCAAATCTCACACATCCCACCCGCCCTTTTCTGAGTGCTTATCTCCGTTCTGCTGCAGGTGGGGTGTGCAGACAGGAGAGTTTGGGACCTGTTCCTGGCTTCTCAGGCTGTGTTGCCCTGGGCGAGTTCCTTCATCTCTGGGCCTCAGCTTCTCATCTGTAGAGTGAAGATGTTGGACGTTAGGGTTGCAGCCTGCTGGGTTGCAGCCTGCTGGGTCCAGAGAGCTGGTTTGCTTGGTCTACATCAGCCATCTCACCCCACACCCACTTCACCTGTGTTTGGGCACCTGAGTTTCTGCCCCAGCATCTTCTTACCTTGTGTTCCACAGGTCTGTGGTCTTTTCTTACAGCTTAGTCTCTCAGAGGCTGACCAAACTAGTAAGTTTTTTACCATTTGCAATTTTACTTTTACCCCTTTTGGCATCACTTTTACCATTTTCTCTGCCATTATAAGTTGCTGAATTTCTCTGTGCCTTAGTTTGCCCATTTGTAAATGAGGATGGTTCCTAATGGGTTAACATATTTAAAATAGTGGCTGACATATAGTCATAGGAACTCCTTGAAAGAATATCTTTATTTATTTATTTTTATTTTTAAATTTATTTATTTATTTATACAAGCACTGGGTACAGTCAGAAGCACGGGACGGTGAGAGAATTCACCAGAGCCAGAGCGGGGAACAGAACAGGCAGAACAATGAAATACATACTGAGCAGAGCAGTGGGCAGTAGGGGAGGTCTGTGCACCATGTGGGACCCTTGCCGGTGGCCGGGGATCGAACTGGCGCTGCAGAGGCCGCGGGCAGCTTTGCAGCCCAGTGCTCAACTGCTGTGCCACCAGGGGAGGCCCTTGAAAGCATATCTTCATGCTGACCTTCAAAGCAAATTTTAAACTGTAACATTTATATTTACCAATAAACAATCTATTTTGGTGATATAAAACAGGAGGCTTTTTAAAATCAAATGATTGTGAAGTGGGAGTGAGTCTGTGAGCTTCTTCTGGCCTGGGACTAGTAAGGTATATGGAGTTTCCTGGCATGGTCTCTGTCTGGAGGGGCCTAGCTGTCCCATTTCATTCTACATCTGATACTGTAAGCGTGACCAAGGGTTAATTGACAGCAAATGACATTGTCCCAACACCAAGCCTCTGAGAACAACCTTTGCAAAACTTCTGAGGGCTTCTCCTGGCAAGAATGTAGAGTCCACATTCTTCAGCTGCATTCAGAGCTGGAAGGCCCGGGTTCTGAGCCTCACCCTGCTTCCAAGTCCCTGTGGCCTGGAGCAAGTCCCTTCACCTCTCCATGCCACAGTCTCCTCATCTGCAAAATGGAGAAAGTCACAAAACCGCTGTCTTGTAAGGCAGGAGGCTCTTGGTAGATGGAGCCTTCAGAGAGTAGAGACTTTGCCAAGGACTTGAGTGTGGATTGTTGGGGAGATGATCCCAAGAAGCAGGGTGGGAGAACCATGAGAATGACACAGAGAAGAAGGAAATTCACAAAGGCAGTGAAGTCGAGGTGGCTGCTTTAGTTGGCGGGGTCTTGTCCCCACCAGGCCTCTGCAGACCTTCCAGAAAGCTTCCCAAGATTACCTGCACAGGGAATAGTTGACTGGAATCCAACGGTAGTTATCCTTCATTGTCCTTCCTCTTCCAGCTTCTATCCCTGGGCAAAAACCCACCCCAAACTCAGGGGTGTTGCACAGCCATTGTATTATGGTGGTGCTGCTGTAGCTCATGAGTTGGGGAGGGCACAGCACAGGTGCTTTGTGGCAGCTCCACCAGGCCCGAGTCTCTGCTGGGAAGACTTTCAGGTTGGGAGTGACTCCGTAAGCCGGGGCTACAATCCCCAGGGGGCTGCTGCAGTCACCAGTCTGATGCTTGAGGCTGGCTGTTGCCTGGGACACCAGTTGGCCTTTTGGCAAGTGGTCTCTGGGTGGGCTCTCCAGGGTCGTTAGGCTTCCTCACAACATGGTAGCTAGAGGCGAGGACTTGTGTGTAGTTTGTTTAGCAGATGATTCCTCCCAGGAGAGCTGGATGGAAGCTGGGCTGCCCTTTATGATCTTGCTTTGGAAACTGTATGTCACACTTTCTCCATCAGCCCAAGATCTCCCAGGCTCAAGCAGAGGGGACACAAGCCCATTCCTCCATGGCAGGAATATTGCAGCCACGTTGTTAAAAAGGCACAGTGGAGTGGCGGGTACTGTTGCAGCCACTTTGGGGAAATACGACCTGCGCCACTCCACAAGGTACTGACTTCCCTGTAGGTCTAGTCTGCCCCTGTGCACACTTGTGAGCGCTACAGGAAATCTCCTCAGGCAAGAAAACAGGAGAGATGTGGCAGGTGCGTGGCCCCACCTAGTTAAGCTGCAGGCATATGATTCCGCAGCTTTGTCACCAGTATTTGTCTACTTGAGGCTTAAATGACATGAAAGTGCTTTGTAAACTGTAAAGCGCTGTACAGCCTTTTGAGTTTATTCAATACAAGGGAAGTTTGATGGCCAGCTTTGCTTTTCAGCTGGTGCCTTGATAGATGCCAGGGCCTTCCTGGCTGCTGTGTGTTCATCCAGATAAATACACACGTCGTAAGGAAGTGTGCATATAGGACAGCCAGGGGCCCCTGGTGGCTTATGGCTCAGGAGCCGGTGCTGGGTGCTGGCCTCTGAGCTGGCTCTTTCCTCATGAGGAAGTCTGGATTCCCACCCCACACTTTCTGCCTGGTGTTCAGGGCCTGACTCCATCTTTCCAAGACACAGTAAACTTACCACACGGGCCCTTCTCCCCCGGGTCACCAGAGTCCGCTAGGACAGCACACTGGGGGCCGTTCCTGGCAGCAGTCCTCATGGCACTGCTGTGAGGCTGAGAAGTCCAGTGCCAGGAGGTCAGAGTCTGTGTCTTCTCTGGTCACTGCTCGAAGCCCAGTGGGCACCTGCGGATGTCTGCTGAATGCGGGAATGATGATGTGGGCCGATGTGACTTGGGTTCATGGCCCAAGGAACCTCCAAGTTCCCTGTCAGCCCAGAGTGCAAAGCCTCCCTGGCCCAGTGGAGTGCGCAGAGTGGAGCTGGGGGGAGCCTATAGTCTCGGGCACTGCTCCTCTGGTTTCCAGCAGCGGACACCCCAGGTGCCAAGCACAGCATCTAGCGCAGCTCAGTGTCCAACATTTCACCCCCTGCAATGGAGTGGGGCAGGTGCGAGGTGGTAAAGAGCACAGGCTTTGAAGCCTGATAGACCTAGATTTAAAATTTGCCACCTGCGCAAGGCTTTGTGACCTTGAGTGAGTTACTTTACTTCTCTAAGCCTCTGTTTCCTCACTTGGAAAGAACCACTATTATTCACTTTTCAGGGTTGCTGCAGGGGTTAAATGACACAATGTCAAGTGCTTAGCACAGATTCTGGCACTAGGCAGGTGCTTGATGATTAATATGTACATTATTAGAAAGCAGAACAGGGGCCTCCCCAGTGGCACAGCGGTTGAGAGCTGGGTTGCGAAGCTGCCCACAGCCTCTGCAGCACCGGTTCGATCCCCGGCTGCTCCCCGGCCACCAGAGGAGGGTCCCGCATGGCGCGCAGACCTCTCCTGCCGCCCGCTGCTCCCCTCAGCAGTGTACTTCGGTCCTTCTGCCTGCTCTGCTCCCCACTCTGGCTCTGGTGAATTCTCTCACCCTCCCGCGCTTCTGACTGTACCCAGTGCTTATATAAATAAATAAATAAATCTTTAAAAAAAAAAAAAAAAAAAAGAAAGCAGAACAGGCGTTCACAGATACTTCTTGAGCTCCTTTGCTGAAATACTGTAGAGGAATTTGGGTTTTGTAATAAGATAACAATTGATTGTATGTGGTGTGAATTTTATGTGAGTCGTAATGCAATAAAGTTATCTTTCTTTTTTAAGGATGGGCCAGAGGCAGAATTGGGAGAGGAATGCACTGTCTGTCTCCTGAGTAACTGAGACGCAGCTGCCAGAGCAGAGGCTGCAGCTCGGCCAAGCAGGCAGGGAGAGTGTGGCCTTCAGATGCCAAACAGAAGGCAGAGGTCCCAGCCATGGCCAAGACTCAGCTGGGGTAGCCAGTGTCTAGGAGAGGGGAGACTGGGAAGGGAAATGCATCTTGGGCCTCTTTTGGACAAGAATGTTCCAAGAGCTGAATGACAGCAGCTATACCACTCCACTGGCCTTCAACCCAGCCCCAGAGCTGACAAGCAGCTGTAACGGTTCCCATTTTGCATGTGGAGAAACCGACTTAAGCCCTAGACTTAGGTCCCACATTGATGCTCCTTTGCTTTCCACAGTGACTCATCTCTGTAGACAGACCTCAAGTTCTGCAGACAGAGACGTCCAGTGTTACCATCCAATGCAGGTCCCCAACTCCGACATCTGCGGAACCTGTTTTGCAGTGATCAGTGTCTGGAACCCTCTCCTGGGGGTGGCATGTGTGTTGGGGGAGTGTTCTCTAATCCCCATGCCACACAGTGAGAGGAGGAGGGGGTCGGCATAATTGTGCCAGAGTCATTCACAGCAGCCCTGATCTGTAGGGCGTCTGGCACGTGCAGGGCCATGCACCAGGTGCCGGGGAGCTAGGTACCAGCCAGACCTCAGGTCTTGTCCCTGGAGTGGCCAGCTCAGCCCTGGCCTCCTCCCTGACAGACGGTGAGTGTGGACAGGTCACAGGGCTCATTCAGCAGCACCCCCTGTGGTCAGTTCTGGACCTTCCACCTATCAGGCTGCTCCGGCCACTCTTAGGGAACACTGGGCTGGGCCCCTACTCTTCCCCAGCCTGATGGTTCTAAACCCAAGCATTGGAGTCAGGCTGATTTCTCCCCTACTCTGTCAATTACTAGCCTTGAAACCTAGAGCAATCCTTCAGCCATTAAAGCCTCAGTTTTCTCATCTCTCTGTGGTTAATTGAAGCTCCTGTTTCATAGCCTTACTGTTGTGTGAAAGGCGCTGGTGCTGTGCTTAGCAAATAGAAGCACTCAATATGGAGCATTGCTATAATTTTATGTCCCCAGAATAACTTGTCATGTGTGAAGAGTGCGTGCCTTAAATTAATTACGGATTAAATTCTACAGAAACGGAAAGAAAACAGTGCTTAATCACATCAACAGCATTGCTTTTCCACACTTCTCTGAGAGCGCCGAGGGACAGAGCAACAGGCCTCCGGAGGCAAACTGCCAGGGTTCAGATCTCAGCACTCACACTTCATGGCTGTGGGACCCTGAGCAACCAGCTTAAACTTTCATTAGGCTTCCGGGATCTCAGCTTCCTCATCTATAAAATGCGGATACGGATGTATACAAGTTGGGTTATTATGAGGATTAAACGAGCCAACAGGGACGAAGCACCCAGCATGGAGCTGGCGCAGAGTGCCCGGGCTGTCGGGTGTGTTGGAGACGTCGGGGCTGGCATCTCAAGGGCAGAGGACTTACAGGGCCCATGTTCCCCACGCAGGCTCTCAGTGAGTGGCAGCGCAGGTGACAGAGCAGAGGTGAAACCACCGTTTAAGAGACCGTTTTGGGCATCAGGCGGCTGTGTGGAGCTTGCCTCTGCCCTCACTGCCTGTGTGGTTTTGACTAAGTGCTGTAACCTCTCTGAAGCTTAGTTTCCCCTTCGGAAAATGGGAATGGTATTAAAAACTACCCGGTAGGTTTATGGGAGGATGAAATGAGGTAGTGAACTTGAAGTGTTTAGCCGGCAGTCATTTGTTACCAGCGCCTCTCCTTGCTGTTATTATTACTGCTCTTACTGGTCCCCCTTAAAGAATTTCCCTATTAGTGACAGTCTCTCAGCGGCTTATGTACGCGTCTCTCTCCCTGTCAGGGCAGCAAAGAGTTCTCTTAGGATCTCAGAGCATGTGGCAAGTGATAATTTATTGCTCCGCAGCCCGCTCGCTCTCATCCATGAGGCAGGGAGAGGATGACAGATAAACCCAGCGCATATTAGCAGGTTTCTCATGGTCTCCTCCTAGCCTGCTCGTAAGACAGTTCTGCCTGGATGCAAACATAGCAACAGGAACCGAGCTTTCCCGCTGATTGGTTACAGACCTATCTGTGATCACGCCACCCTCTAGCCACTTCTGTCAATTACCAATAAATATTCCCAAGCTCGCCTGCACCCGCGCTGGAGTGTTGATGCTCAGCCGGAGTCCTTGCCCGCTCCACCAGCTGGACCACTTATCTCTGGCTCATCCTGCAATTTGCACCCAGCCTCCTTCCCTTCCTCCCACCTGGGTTACTGGCCTTGCGTTGCTCTGAGTCCTGCCTGAGCAGGCCCAGGAGCAGGCTACCTTCCTCCCCAACTCTTTTTCACTTCCTCTGGGCCTGTTCTCCTCCCAGTGGAGCTGGCACTGGTGTCCCATCCTCTACCCCAGGCTCCGAGTCTGCGGTGAGTCAAAGAGGGCTGGGCCCTGTGTCTGCAGCGACCAGGCGGGTGCTTCACCCTGAAACAGCTGACTCTCCCTCCCTGTCTCAAGCCTCCCAACCCAAGTGCTGCCTTTTCTGCTTCCAAATGTAACCCCTCCAGTCCTCTGTCTTTGCTGCCACCATGGGGCCCAAGGCTCCTGCCAGGCCCCATTTGGGTTCCTGTGACAGTGCTGGAACCTGTCTCCTGCTGGCCACCCCCAGCCGTTTTCCTCATGGCAGGCGGAGTGATCTTTTTGAAACTCACATCTTATCATGTTTGTCAAATCACACCCATGTAGGACCCATGAATGACTGCCCATTGCACGTGGGGTGAGAGTGGTTGGCAAGTATGTCCCTCTGACCCACCCAGACTCCTCCCCTTACCTGCCCACCTCCCGCACGTCCTCCCTTCTGCCTGGGCACGCTCTGCCCCATGCTCCAGGACTCAGCTCAGGTGTCCTCTTCCTCTTGCTCCCGACCCTTATCTTAATCAGTTCCCATCTCCTGAATCTCTCATGACCTTGGCTTCTTGGAGGGCACATGCAGTCTGTAACTGGGTGTGTGCATTCGTGTGATTGCTCGCTCAATGTCTGCTTCCACACTAGACAGTGAGCTCCAAGGTGGTGGAAGCTAGACTCGCTTTTGGGTTCCCAGTCACCAGAACAGTGCCTGGTGGGTCCTCAGCCATCATTTGTCAAATGGAAAACTGAGCACATCAGTTACCGTAGGGATTGGGAAAAAGCCGTGCACACCATACGACAACCCCTGGAGGCTTCTTGCTGAGGGAGCCTGGAAGACCAGAGCCTGGCCTGCAAGGATGGGTGAGATTCGGAGAAGCTGGGAGGCAGGTGGAATGTGCAGGGTAGATCCAGACAAAGTGTCGGGAATGCTGGTCATGTGCCTGGAGATGGGGGTTTACTTAGCAGAATAGCAGCGACGAGGTCAACAGAGGCTCGGAACACTAAATGTTAGGCTGAGATATTTGATGTACATCCCTTAAGAAATGGGGAGCTATTGGCGATTCTGGAGCAGAGGATTATTACAATGGTGACACGCGATGCTTAGGATCTGCAGAAGCGGGGAGCAGCAGGTGTTCTAGGCCTGGGAGCACGAGGTCCAGACTTGGGCTTGGTCTCAGGAATGGAAGGGAAGAGGAGACAGGCCAGAGGTCAGGGCTGTGTGTGTGTGAGCGGCCCAAGCTGAGCTATGCCTCACTGTCACAGCTGGGACTTGAATGAGTTCACCCAGGCATGTTCTGTAAGCTCTGGGGTGCCCTAGAGATGAGCAGAGAAGGGAATTTTTTTAAATATAAAACAGTTTTACTAATTATGCAGCTGATATGTATCTACTGGAGCATATTTAGATGATGTAGAGTAAAAATTTCTAGTAATTTCATGAACTTTCCAGTAATGCCATGGCCTAGACCTAACCGTTGTTAACATTTTGTTATATATTTCCCTATAATTTTCTATGCATGTTTGTAATGTTTTTTAATGCTGTGCATACTGCTTTGAACCTCTTTGTATTTCATTCCACTTAGTACCATAAACCTTCCCTTATAATAAAGGTGCCTTATGTAATAAATGTACAATATCAATTTAAAGTTGATTTGTACATTATTGTATTGATGCACCATAATTTATTTCAGCAATCCCCTATTGTTGAATATATGGGTTTTTCCCTTTTTTCTTTTATAAATCCTTTTGGGTCATCCTTTTTGTTAGATTTTTATATCCCATTTTAAATGATTACTTTAGAAAAAAAATTCCTAGTTGTAGAATCACTGGGTCATATCTGCAGATGTTTTCCGGACTTCAGATTCTTCTTTTCTTTAAATAGCCTATCAATTTTTTTTGTACTCCTCAGAACTTAGGATTGCTATTTTGTATTCTAATTGCCTAAATCTTTGTTGGCTTGATAAGAGAAAATGAATTTTCTGTTATTTTCAATTGCATTTGTACTGTTGTTGTGTTTCTTTTTCAAATGACTGAATCTTTGAAATTATATTTTGTATTTCTTTTGTTGTGTGTATTGTCTCTCTGTGTGTGCATTTTTCTTCTGTTGGTACTCATTTTCTGATTAGATGCTCTTTTTGTTTTTTAAAGATTTATTTTTATTTATGCAAGAGCTGGGGTACAAGAGCTGGGGTACAAAAGATTTATTTTTATTTATGCAAGAGCCAGAGTCGCGGGAGGGTGCGAGGTTTCACCAGAGACAGAGCGGGGAACAGAACAGGCAGATGAACCGAAAGCACTGTTGAGGGGAGCAACGGGCAGACAGGAGAGGTCTGCTTCATCATGTGGGATTCTCCCTGGCCGGCCCGGGATCGAACCAGTGCTGCGGAGGCTGCGGACAGCTTCACATGCTGTGCTCAGCCTGCTGCGCCACTGGGGAGGCCATAGATGCTCATTTTTGTACATCTTTGTAGGAATTCTTAAATGTTAAGGGCTTCAACCTTTTATCTATCATATATGTCAAAAATAATCTTTGGAGAGAAGATTTTTTAAAAGCAGGAAGTTTGTTCCGTACCATTGACTTTTGTTGCTGGAGATGTGGACATGGTCTGATCAGATTAGATGAGGCTAAATTGCTAATAGCAGACCCAAGTTAATTAGCTGTGTCCATCAAGGTCCTGTCAGAAAGATGAAACCATCTCAGGAATTTGGAAGGCAAATTGAAAATTTAACATAAAGGATTATTAACTAACAAAAGTGGATTGACTATTAAAGAGGTAAAGAGATCTAAGAAAGAAGATACGAATAACAGATACAGGGCACAACTACTAGGGAAGAAAGGAACTTGGAAGAGGACACTGCCCCCTCTCCTCTCCCAGGCTGAGATTCTAACTTCACAGAAGAGTGTGGTGTTGACTCCCCAGAGGTGGCGAAGTTCCAGGAGATAGAGGAAGAGGCTGATGAGAGCAGGATATTGCCCACTGGAGCACTTGTAAAGCTCTGAAGCCTGGGCACCATTGGGTCTCCTGACACTACTGCTGGCCACTACTCCATCCCTGCAAGAGGAAGAGTCCAGCAGAATTATGGAAAATCTCCTCTTCTTGCAATTTCCCTCAAGTGTCCTCTACTGATAAAGCCTAATGTCCTGCCACTTGGCGAAGGAGAAACGTTTACAGGATCTAGCTTCAGTGTCAAAAACATGACAAAAAAGAGTAGATTGAGAGCTGAGAGGTAATATATTGCTAACTGGAACATTGGCTTAAATAAACTAGAAGTTTCTTTATTATGTCAAAGCCTAGAGGTCTGCAATCCAGGGCCGCTAAGGCAGTTGCTTCAGGAAGTCCTCCAGAATCCAGTCTCCTCCCAGCTTACCACTCTACTCTCCCTGGGTTGAGGCCCCTGTGTTACTATCCTCATGACCTGAGGGGTCCTCAGGCACCGTATGGGAGGCATGCAAGAGAAACGTGCAAAGTCTACGTGAGAAGACACCTGGGAAACCATTTGTCCCTTCTGCTTTCATCTTATTGGCCAGAGCTTAGTCACATGGCCACAGATTGCTATAAATTGAGAAATCTTTCTTCTGGAAAGCCTGGCACAGAAAAGTAAAGGTTCTGTTATTATGGAAAAGAGGAGAAAGACATTGGTGGACAATAAGCATTCTCTGCCACAATAGGCTGAATTTTCTGGCCCTTTATGAAGAAAATCTTGTCTAAATAATGATGTTGACACTCATTTTTTTGGTATCATTACCAAAAGTTAATCAGGTTCACAAAATAAGATCTTAGAATAAAAACTTGTATCATGTTAGAAATGGAAGAAATTGGGATTATTTATTCTAAGTTTTTCATGTCTCCTCTGCAGACCCTAAGGGCTGGCAGGGGCAGTAACTTAGCCAAGGGCACACAGATGGCTGTTGGAAGGTTGGAGGTAGACCACGTCACTTTCCTTTTCACTAAGATATCTTTCTACTCTCTGCACTGCTTAGGTCTCTCGCGGGCCTCTGTCTTCATAATTAGTTCAACAAAATTGCACTGGTAACTTATGGCTGTAAAGGAGATCATTACACAGTGGAAATATTATCGCTTATGAAATGTGCCTGCTCCTGGAATCAGGCACATAGAGTGCAAAGACGCAGAGCCCTAAAGTCTTTTGGCTTTCAGGATCTAAAATGCACCCTTCTCTGCACTTGAGTGGAGGTTGTGAGCCCTCGCTTTGGGAACACAGCAGGTGTGAGAGAGCAGTAGGTCCTGTTCTGCTGGAGTGAAACAGTGAAAACCATCATCTCGTGCCAAAATAGTCTTTCACGTTACCAGTTAGAGTGCCATCTTCCTATTTAGCGATGGAAATAACAAGGATTTTCTTAGAACAGCTATATGTGCCAGGGTCCCAGCAGGAAATAGCCCAGAATTTACCCCAGCTGTTTTCAAATGAAGAGATCTTAAGGAGGGACTGCTTACATAGGCAGGGTTACAGGAATAAACAAGGGTGTGGGGCATCCAGAGACTAGCAAGTCACCGCTATTGCTGCAGGGAGGAGGAAAGGGAACCATGTTCCAGGAGCTGCGACCTTGCAGGGGTGCAGTGGTAGAGAGATGCACCTACCACCAGAGACCCAGCCCCAAAGCAGGGAAGAAATGCTGCACCTCTTTCTCTTCTTCCCTCTGATTTGCCAGGATCGCTTCCTGTTGAGCATTAATGGAAGCCAGAGGGCCAGGGGCATGGAGAGTGCAGTGCACAGGATCAGCCTTCCTGGACACAGAGTAGGGCAGAGAGGGTGGAGACTAAGTATAAAAGAATAGCTTCAGCCATAGCCCCGGCTTTGCCATGGATACTCATTTACATGGGCGGAAGTGTTTTGGGCATCTTCACAGCATGCATTTGTAAATGGCCACGTGTGGCACCGCGATGCTGTCCCCCCACCCCCACCCGCTGCTTATGGCAGGCTTGGCTAACTAGTCACGGATCTTTTTCCTGTGGGTTCCAAGACATCCCCTTACTATGCTCAAAGGAACATCACCAATTGAGTGGAGTTGGAACATGAGATGAAACCTATGTGGACCTGTAAAACTTCAATAGCCTTGTAAATATTGCCCACCTATATTGATAAGGTGGATAATCCTTTTTTTCCTGGGAAATGAGCTGAACAGGTATTTCTTAAGCCAAGTGAGTCCTGCTTGGAAAGCTGAGCACTGGCACAGTTCTTATGGATGAAGAGGAAGAGACAGGGCAGGAGGCCACCAGAGGAGGCATCAGCCAGACCCTCTTGGTTCATCTGTAAATCAAGGCAGGGTGGGTGATCCTTTGGGTGAAGTCAGCTTTCTGAGTGGCTCTATAGGAAACCCAGCTCTGTGTGGCGCTCTCCTAGGTCCTGACTTTACATGCAGTGTCTTAGGGATTCTCAGGTTCTGCTACATGTCTCGTGTGTACTCCCAGAGCCCTAAGTTCAGACTTTAAGTGGCTTTGAAGGATAACCCTTAGCTGAACAAATGGGCAGTGAATTAGGGATGTTGCCAGCATGGTGTAGGACATAAATGCCAAGTATTTCCCAACTCGTGTGCCTTTTCTACCAGCTGGTGCCTGCTCTCTGTAGCACTTTGTGGATGGATTTAGAGGCTGTGCCCAGGCTCAGTGGACAGGGGAGCCGCAGGCTGAGGGGTCTCTGGCTTGGGGGCAAGGGTGTGAAGAGCCACGTGCTTGTCTCATATTTGCATGGAGTAGGGGACAAGCCCTGGGTTAGAGTCAGCACACATGGCTTCTAGATGTGCTATTTTGAACAAGTCCTTAAACCTTCATGGACCTGTTTCTTCATATTGAAAACAAGGACAACACTCAGATGACTCTTATACTCTCTCCATCTTAGTTTATAGTTCAAACGAGTTTTTTAAAGTCTTCAAGATAAAACTTGCAACAAATCTGTTTGATTCAATTAAATTATTTCCAACTCCTCACTCCTCTCTGCCATATGCTTCAGTAACTAAACGGTGTATCCCTTGTGAGGGCCATGTCGCCAGGCTGGGGCAGCTGGAGACCCTAGAGACAGGAGGCCTCCCATACTAAACAGATCCTACTCTTTAATCTCAACCAAAAGATCCAGGAGGCGTGATTCACATCTTGCCCTGTTTCCTCTCCTCTGTCCTCTGTGGGCCTGAACCTCTCCCCTCCTGCTCTGCAAACGCGCCTGAATGCAGAGTCCTGAAATTTAGGTTCATGGTTTCAAAGTTCATGGTCCTGAGAATAAACAAAAAAACTATTGTGGTTGCATAGAGCTGCGGACCCCATTAACACCGCCCCATGAATATTTATAGCATGGAACTACAAAAGAACATAGAGGCCATATTGTATTTCCTAGAACTTTCTTTCCATGGGTCCTTTCTCTGTGGGTCACTTTAATGTAAGCTTTGCTTATTTAGTTGCACACTTTAAGCCGATTAACTTTTTACTAAAAAAAAAACCCTCCCTGTTTGTTTGTACATACACTCCCTTGACAAAGATTCACAGAAAACTGCTTTAAACCTGTTAAAACCCTCCGCTGGAAACTTGAAGTGAACTAAATGTGTCTCTGGGTAGGATTTCCCTGTAACTCTCCCTGCTCTGGCCCCTCCAGCCACCTCAGCCTGTTTCCTGAGAGGAATTCCAATGGTTTCAGTGCTCCATATTTAGTTCTTCCAATAATCTCGGCTTATCTCTAGGTGACAATCTTCTGGCACATTAGCGAGGTCCTTCCTGAGTGGCTCGTTACAGGCGTGGCCGAGGGCAGGTTCTCCGTGGATGCGCTACCCTTCTCTAAAAGCAATTGTGGTGAAATCAAACCTTAGAGCTGGAGGGAGCTCAGAGCCTCCCCTGGTCCAGAGACTTCAGGGACAGGGCCGGGGGTGACTTTTAAATGCTTGTTCCTGGGTTCTGGGTTCTGGGCCCTATCCCCAGAGATTCTGATTCCCTAGGTCTGGCTGGGATCCCGGAAATCTTCCTACCAGCACTCTCCCAGTTGTTGCTTGCCGTGCCTTGGGGGATGTGTGCTGGTGCAGCCGTGTCATCGTGTGGGGGAGAGACTGTTACCGGAGGGACAGTTACCTGCCCAGCAACAGTTACTTGCCCAGTGTCACACACAGCATCCAAGTTCCCTATTCCCCGGTGCAGACCATGCCCAAGGTTCCATGCTGCTTTAACTCAGGGCTCTTCCTGGCTCACTCTGGACCACTTAACACCCTCAGGATCCCTGCACCAGACTCAGAATCTCAGGCGGGGAGGGGTAAGACCCTCCCAGCCAACGCCTCCTGCACTGTGTCCTCCAAGCAGCCCTGTGAGGTGTCCATCTTCCAGCCCAGCAGCTCTCTGAGAACAGAGCTCTTTCCACTGAGCAGGAGCGCAGCCTTCACCTTCTATCCCAGTTCTAGAGACTGGGTCCTGTGTCAGGCAGTGAACAGAGTTTCAAGTTTGGAACAAAGGACCTGAGCTCAAGCCCCATCCCTTTTCACCGATTGTAAACCCAGCTTTGTCCTCAGCTTCCCTAAGCCTCACTTGCTCCATAAAATGGGGCTCAGAGTTCATGCCCTGCCTTCCCCTGGGGCTTCAGCCAGGAGCATTCATTCACTTATGTTCAGGGACATCAGGAAATGCTACAAATCAAGGTTCTCCCCTTCCTCAGCACAGCATTAATTAGGGTATTATTAGAAAGCATTTTATTAAACTCAGTTTCCTTTCGTATTTTCAAATGTATTACATATTAGCTTTAAAACTGTCTTTAACTGCCTCATAAAGATTTCTATTTTCTGATTGTATTTCATAACCTGTTCCTGAGAGTTCTCAGCCAGAGGTTCACAACAAAACGCTACCACCTGGTGACAGCTCCCTGAATTGCAGGTTGGAGTCCTTAGTAGGGTCAACCCCAAGACCTGAGCAGAGCACATTTTCATGCATGTACCTTTTTGATGCTTCCTATGACCTATGCACCCAAGTTCTGTATTTATGAAGAATTTCCCTGCTTGACCCCTTAGTCCAACTATGACGGACATGAGAGTGGACCAGGGGAGCGTGACCACAGGGGCGTGCTTGATGGTGGCAAAGTCCCTGGTGCCTTGGCTCAGTGCCTTCCACACTTTAGGGTTTACATGTTATACCTGGGGATCTTGTTCACAGGCAGCTTCTGACGCAGCAGAACTGGGGTGGGCCTTGTGATTTTTGTATGTCTATTAAACTCCAAGACAGCTCTGCGTGTGGTTGGTGGTAGAGGAAGAAGGCCACCAGGTGAAAGGAATCCCTTGAGAATCTTCTCTAAGGAGGCTGCCATAGGCCATGGTTTGCCTTTTGGTAACAATTCGATAGCTCTGTGCTTTGAATGTATAGAATTAGAAATAATTCGATTTCTAAATACTGTTCAATTTGTTGACTTAATTTCTAAGTTTTCTATTTTTGTTTATTTGGAATTTATTTTAGTGCACAGTGTGAGGTTCTGGAACAAATTGATTTTTCCTCAAATAGCTTACCCATTTGTCTCAACATAATTCATTAATTAGTCCTCTTTCCACAAATTTGTGCTATATGAATTTCCTATATAGTCTAAAGATGCTTCCAGATTCTCCTATGCTGCTGGGTGATTGTAGCATTGTAATGTATTTTGATGCCCAGTCTTGTTAGATACCCTCTTTGGTACTCTATTTCTTGACTGTTATCACATAAGTATACAGATGAACCTTAATATAATTTTATCAACAATAAAATTATTGAGATTTTGATCAAAGTATGTTAAACATACATGTTAATTTGGAAAATATAAGCAGTTCAGGAATAGAGTATGCTTCTCTTTTCATGTCAGACACTTTTTATAACTTTTAGGAGAATTTTATATTCTTAACCACACTTTTCATATCAAGATTACTACCAGATATATGATGCTTATTGCTGCTATCTTGAATAGAATTTATTTTATATTACATATTATGGTATATAATATGTATATTTTTTTTCTTATTTATATTATATTGTTATATATACTTATAACCACTGGCCACATGTGACAGTTTAAATTTAAATTCATTAAAATAAAATTGTAAATTCAGTTCTTCAGTTACACTAGCCACATTTCAAGCATCCAACAACTGTATGTGGTTAGAGGTTACCATAGCAAAGTGTTCTGATATCGAACATGATAGCACAGAAACCTCTATTGCAGATCAGTATAGTATGTTTTTGTTGATACTTTATATATATATATATATATAAATAACATATATAATATGTTACTTGGGTGTATTCACTTTCTTTCTTAACTACTTCATTTCTCTAACTAACAAACCATCCCTCCTTATTTCTTAAATAACTCTTATGAATCAAATAATAAAACTTGTGAATATGGTCAATCTTGAATCCTTTTAAAACATTTGCCAATGCCATTCAAAAACTTGGAAAGATTTCAAGTTAAAGTCACAAGTCTAAATACATATTGCTTAAATCGTATTTTTAAAATTGAGGTCACAAGACCCAGTAGTTATGCTGAAAAGTTAAATTCTTTCATACCGAACACAAGAATCAATAGTAAGGGTTTGAGGCTCCTAAATACACTAATACACTAATGAATTTAGATTTCTAAACTCATGATATTAAAAGGTAATTTCTAGGGACTTCTCAAACTATGAAACGTTATCCTCCTAAGTAATGTTTGGGGTTGTCATCTCTGTTAACAGTTTTCTGGATGACAGAGGCTTCTGAGTTCTATTAGAATTGCTGTCAATGCCTCCCATGGGTGGTCTCACGGCTGGGGGTCCCCAGATTAAAGTTACACTTTACCCAGCTTTGTCTATTCACTCCCCAGGGCCCGAAAGGTCATTTGGCCCAGTTTTGCATTTCTTTTGCTTTAAACATTTTAAAATATCTTCCCAGCTAGCTCTAACACCCTTTAAACTTGAGTAAAGACTGGATCATTTTCGTATTTCCCTTATATGCTGGGGCCCCGGGTCTTGATATTCAAATGCCATCTGACTACTAGAGATCACTCATGGTGTTGGCTGACTATATGATCACAATGACCACAGTCTACTGATGACCTTCACTCCTCATTTATTACTATGGAACGAGTTATTAAACTCTATGACCCTTCCCTACTTGGGTTCTGTAAGAGTCACGTAAGATAATATATGTGAGGTCTCACTCAATCCCTGAGTATACCTGAAGAACACTCGCAATTATTCTTGTTATTATTGTTATCATTGCCTTAGCGAGTGGGCTCAGAGTAGATGTGCCCAGGAGGCTCCTCGCCTCTCCTCTTATCCTCTGACCTGGAGGCCTTCCTCCTCATCCTCTTTCCTATCTGATGGGGAGCCCCCTCCCCCCAGGCCATGTCCCCCTCCTTCTCTGAAGTAGATCTTGCCCTTCCTCCTCACTGTGGCTATAATGGCAGAATGGATGCCGGAAACAAGACTATCTATTGAAAATTCGGTTTCATGTTTTCTGATATCTCCGTATTTCAAAAGGAAGAAGACATGGTTAGTGTCTGGGAAGTGATCGGACCTTGCGTTGGGCATTGAACTTACACAAATAGATTCTAGAACACACTCTCCTTTCACTATTTGCTAATAAATATTTTCTGTATATATTCTAGATTCTAGCACTGTTCCAGACACTGCTCTGGGCCCTGGGGATACCGTCATGCACACAGGAGACAAAAACCCTTGTCCACATAAACAGACTTTCAATGGCACCTTGGGTACCTGTTTGATGATGGCCCCCCCAGCCAGGGAAGATTTTCAACCCAATTTTTGTGAAAGATAAATTTTTGTTCTTATTTTGAGACAGGCCTGGGGACTGTCTCTCACCGCGTTAACAGCTAATAACCCATGCTCATTTCCTGACGTGCCTTTAGCCTGTGGAACCGAGAGGCCATCCTCACTGGGGGACGGCCACTCTTCTCTGTTGGCGTGTAATAACCCTTGATGAAGGGCCAGGAAGCTCTGCTGGGGCACAGGTTTCGTTTTATGGCGGAGCCTGAGGATAGTCTGCTGTGGCCTCTGGAGCTTCCTCCAGCATTCACACAACTAACATTTCCTGTGTGTCCCCTGCGTGCTGCGTGCTGAGGTGACTCACCCTCCCCTTCATCAAACTGCGAAGGTAGAAGTGAAACCTGAGTATTTATTAACTTCAGTTATGCTGGTGACAAAAGGAGAAGTTCGGGTAGAACGACGGTTCTTTTAAAGGATAGCATCATCGCTCAGGATGGCTCAGGCACAATAGAACCTCCTGCGGCCCTTCTGGAGCCAATGGAATCCGGGCCACTTAGCAGAGCCCTGCAGGAATTATCTGTGAAAGGATAGGAGACATGGGCTCTGGCTGGCTGGGAGGGAAGGCTGTTTCAGAAGTGGACTCCCTCCATAATTCCACGATGTGCCTTTGAAATCCCTGGGGTGCAGTTGGAGCCCCGTCAGGATGTGAGCCTGCCAGAGGCCTGTGCCATCTCCTGGTTGCAGACAGAGCCCTTCCTGCATGCTTCGCTGATAAATGCTCCCTGCCTGCCCCGGTGTGCTGTGAGAATTGTGTGACTTGACCTGTGACCTCTGGGGAGTCCCAGCATGCCACCCCTACCTCCCAGCAGGCCTGGCTTTCTTGCATTCTCTGCCAGGGCCCTGGTTGAGAGCCTTGAAGGAACTATGTTGGGACAGGAACCTGGGTTTCGGACTCCCCACAGTGCCTCAAGCTTGTTTGGGATGTCAAAAGTCAACTTCTCCCACTTTGGAACAGGAGTTTTCACTCCCGGCTCCTAGATGCACAGGAGATCCTGCTCTGCTGATTCAGACTGGAGTGTAAGGCCATCCTGGCCTTGAGTTCTGACTTGGCCAAAGTGCTTGCTTAATGACCTTGAACAAATTACGTGGTCTCCTGCACGGTGTGCTCATGTCTGTGGATGGGGTGGTGACTTCCTGATCCTGGACCTCTGTCCTGGGCTGCCCTTCACCCAGGTCTGAAATCAGCAGAGCTGAGCCCAGTACTGGGAGCTTCCAGGGCACAGATCTGTGCTGAGCAATCATTCTCCGGCCAGTGTCCTCCCCGAGTAGTGGGCAGGCAGCCTTCTTGGACTGTATCTTTGAGGGACACTCACAGGAACTTTCTTTGGGATCCTGATACAGGGTCTGTCAAGCAGAAAGGCAGAGTGTGGGGTCCAGACCTCGTGGCAGGGAGCCTCCAGGACCATGGGTTAGGAGACTAGCTGGGGGTGGGAGGGAGAGAGCTCTCTGGTTCCTGAGATGGGGTAGAATACAGTGGCAGCCATGAGGTCTGAGGTGAGTGCTCCAGCAGGAGGGCCTGTGCCCTCTTGTGGCTGCTGTGGGTAGGGGCTGCCCTGGGCTGGGTGCTAGAGGTCAGTCACCCCTGGGGTCACACCGCACAAACATCTGTTGGCCTCACTGCTCCTCACCATTAATGCAGGCCATTCTGTGGATCTCAGTGCTGGGGGATACAGTGCTGTGGACCATCTCGTATTTACTGAGTGGTGCCAGGGGCCAGGCCCCCGGTGGTGGAGTAAACCTTGCCATCATTGGGCATGGAAATAGAATCTTCCCCCAGGGAAAGACAACAAATATTGTGAACACTTGGCTCATTTATCACATAATGAGTTTTCTTTTGTATCCCGGGGGCTCTGAGGAAGAGAGAACTGTCTGTCTGTGGTGATTTTACCTAGAACTACCTACAGGTCAAGAGAGACAGTTTGACTATTCAAAATATTTTACAGATCTGTTGCTTTCATGGAGGCCGGTCCCTGCCCTGTAGCCTTGATGCACAGAATTATCATGTGTCAGTCCTGCCTCTCTAACAACCCCGTCTCTTAGATTCAGGAGTCCGAATCCAAATTCACAAATCCAATTCTTGATCTCCAGCTTAAATGAATCCATTTATGTTTCCCCCCCAGCTGTCTTTTGGGGAGACATTGCCTTAGATGAAGATGACCTGAAGCTATTTCACATCAATAAGGCAGGAGACCGGATCAAGCAGTCGGTGGAGAAAGAGGGACACGGCACAGGTAAGACTGTACCCTCCCCGACCCTAGAGAGAGGGCAGGGTCTCTGACATTCCCTGGTTGCTGGTATTCAGCCTGTCAGTGCTCTGCCCACCTGTCTGTGGAAACTGCTACTGGTGGTGGAACCGGAGCCTGCAAGTTTGCTGGTCCTTCTAAGAAGATCTCCCTCTGCGTCTTTATTGGAAGGTTCAGGTTTGAGCTCAGAGGGTTCAGGCTTGAGCTCCGTGGAGGTTGTCCAGGGCCCTGACGCCAGCGTCCAGCACCCCTCAACTGGAGAAAATGCCTGTGTGGGCCCAGATAGTGCTTGTCTGATGCTAATGCTAATAATGATGAAGATGTTTGCCCATGGGGTGTTGTGTTCTTGTTTGGGGACAACCCAGGTGAAAATCCAGGAAAACCAGAGGCAAGACTCATAGGTGGGGCTCCACACTCTGGGTGCTCTTTGTCTCTCCCTCTTGGCCTCCAGCCTTGGGGTGAATATTAGTGGGGCTGGTCTCTTGAGTCCTCACCTCCCTGCCCACAGGTGCTGCAGCGCTGGGTGGCCCGTGCTCAGAAGGGGCTGAGGGCTGAGCGGTGGGACCGAGGCCTGGCAGGCTGACAATGGCTGGTTCTTTGGTGCCTGATGTGACATTGTCCCGGCTGCCTTGCCACCCTTCTTCCCGCCATCCATCTGTTCTCGTGAAGTATTTTGCTTTATTATTTCCAGCAAGAACACATAAAATGACATATATTTTCTTATAAGTGCTAAAGTATACACGTAGTATCATAAATTGTAGTCACAATGTAGTACAGCAGATGTCCAGCACTTACTCATCTTGCATAGCTGAAATGACACCTTTGCTGGGGGGTGAGGGGCAGGTGTCCTGCTGGTGAGCGGAGGAAGAAGGCAGATATGACCTGCCTTCCGGGACCCTGCTCTCACCGGGTGGACAGTGTCAGGAGGGCTTCGAGGGCTTAGCAGACAAGCTCCCTAACACCTCTAGAGTTCAGTTTTTCTGTCTGTGAAGTGGACATGAAGCCAACCTTCCCTCTAACAGGGACTCAGGAGGCTCGACGCCGAGGGGGATGGGCTCGCCTGGTGCTGGCACAAACAGGCTCTCAGGTGATGGCAGACATCAGCACTCAGGTGTTAGTGGAATGAGATTGAGATGCAGCTTGATGACGTAATTCCTCACGGCAAGTGTCGTACTGAACCAAGAGCAGTGGGAGGAGAGGAGCGGGTGGAGAAGCCTCCCTAGGTGAGCCCTGGGAATCCTGCCTTCTGTCCTGAAGGGTGGCGAGGAGTTCCTGTGAAGAACTGAGAAAAGACACTTGAGGTGGAGGGGAGCCATGTGCAAAGACAGGGACTATGAGAGGGGATCAGAGGTACGGTGGGGGAGCACGGGCGTGTGGCTCTTGAGGGTGTGGTGGGGAGATGCTCCCGGAGCAGTTGACGAGGGAAGGTGGTGACGGTGTCTGTCAGAGGGGCGGGTGGGGATGTGCCAGACTGAGGGGCACTAACAGTTCGTGAAGAATGTGAGCAGCTGCAAGGATCAAGCTGCAAGCCCCCCACAGAAGCTGGGGACCAGGGGGAACACCTAGGAAGTCAGAGGAAGTCAGAGGAACCCCATTGGGAGGAAGGCTGGGAGGAAGGGAGAGCGATTAGAATTGCTTTTTGGTGCGAGTCTGGGACTATCATTTCTAGGCTATTGGAGACCTCGTCTTTATGGTTTGCAAAGTCTACTCCCATTTTAAATGGACTTTAGAATCAATTTATTTTCCACACCAATATATGCACAACCTTAAGTGAACTCTAACGAAAGGAAGTATTTCCTCCTAATCCCACCACTCCATAGTCCTATTCTTTCCCCAAGTTCTTCAAGACCTAGAGAAGCTGACCCGCTCATTCTGTGGTTAGAATTTTTCTTTTTAACTTTGTTCACCCACATATCTTCACCCCAGGCCAAGGCTTGGAATATTTCCAGAACCCCAGAGACTTCGTTATGTCCTCTTCCAATCAACACCCATCCCAAGTACCCTCTGATGTGACCTCATTCACCCCTAAAATGCTCTTGACTCCCATAGGGCCTCATGGTATGTGTTGTGTAGTGTGTGACTTCTCATTTCATGATTGTGAAATTCCTCCGCACTGTTGTGTGAAGCATTCACTCCCCTTCATTGTGTAGTGTGTGTGTGTGTTGTATGTATATTCTTTTGTGTGAACGGTCTTTAGTTTATTCATTCTCCGTCGACAGGCACTTGGACAGTTTATAGTATGGGCTGTGATAACAAGACTGCTGCTGACATCCTCATGTGTGTCTTTCAGTGGACACAAGCTTTTGTTTCCACTCGATGTTTACCCAGGGATCACAGAGCATACGCAAGTTTAGTTTTCGGTACTGTCAAACAGTTTTTGAAAATGGTTGTACTGTTTATGCTCTGCCCGGGTACATATTGACCTGGAAAGCAGGAGTGGCGATCATGCCAGATCCAGTGATCCTTCTGGGACTTGGTCTCTCTGGCTTGGGGTCCCCACTCACATCCTCTGCCCATCCACCATCGCGAATGCTCAAGGTCACCCCCATCAGCTGGGGGCCAAGACTTGGCAAGGAAAGTCGAAGACCCCAGAGAGAGGCTGGGCATGGCTAACCCCATGCCAAGGGTATGCCCAGCTGTGGCAACGGTGTCTGTGCAGAAGGCTTCCTGAGGGTGCAGTGAGGGGAAGCTTAACAACTCAACCTCACCTCCCTCGTGGCACTGCCCCAAGGCCAGTGTGGTTAGCCTCATGGCCTAAGAACTTGGGTATCTGTCTTCTCTTTCCCTCTGCCCTGTGAACTGTGAGAGGGCAGAATCTATATAAGATCTGACTTTGGAAAACCCAGAGCTGGCCAAGCGCCTGGTCCCTCGAAGGCACTGGCCAACATTGGTGGAGGGGGGAGAAGGAAGAGATAGATGGAGACTGGCAGACCCTGGAGCCACAACCAGGGGCTTAAGAGATCCAGCGCTCCATCAGGGCTTTGCTCGTTGAAGGGTGTTTGAAGAGCTGGTCACAGTCAGGGGTTATGGCACCAGACTGCCTGGGCTTGAATCTTTGAGCTGGGCCTCAGTTTCCTCATTTGTTCAACAGAAAAATAAGAATCCAAACCTTAGAGGAAGGTGAGGAAAAAGGGACAGAATATATGGAAAGTTCTTAGCAGTGTCTGGCATGTAATAAATGCTCAGTAAGTATCAACTCTGCATCTTTCTGCTCATTATTACCTTGAGTTGTATTTGCAAAAAGAGCACTGATCTGGGAGTGTTTAAGTTTCGAGTGGAGAGTGGGGGAAGTTTGTGATGTGCTGGAGGGAGCACTGGGGGCTTGGCCTCAGGCCTCCGAACCTGGTACCTGGTACCTGCTGTTTTCTCCTTCTGGAGCCTGGTGTTTTTCCCCCAGAGCTTTCTTACAGCGCAGCGATTCTTTCCCTGATCTCTTTCCTCTCAGGGCCAATAGCACTTTGCATTGATGTAGAATAGTTGTTTTATTTTCAGAATGGGAATATCTTTTATTGTTTTTGCTGATGAAACTAATACTGCATGTTGTTCAAAAAATATATAAGTCCAATCACTCAATATTGTAGAGCTAGAAAGTGAAAACCCTGTTGTTGCAGCCCAGGGAGCTCGTCATGACCTGCTGGCTGGCCTCCCTGCAGCCCCACACTGCTGGGGCGTGTGCACGTAGGTATTTTTAAAAGGCGGGGAGGATTTTCTCTGCACTCTCGGTGTCGCATACCTTTCGCTTACCCCGCATCTGGGACGCCTTTCTCCGCTCACAATGGTTTTTCACACCTAGTGGTGGTTGTGGTTCAACGCTGTCACAACTTGTCAAACTCAGTTTGGACAGAGGGGTGTGTTTCCCCCTTTTTCCTGCATTCTTTCCCTATTAGAAACAGTGCTTCTATGTGCAAATGTGCATCTGGATTTTTAAACTTTTGCTTTGATTACAAAAATTAATTAATAAGGAAACACACTTTTACCCTCTCTCCTCCACTCCATGTGTGAAAGGGTGTGTTCTTAACACAGGTTATTTCCTTTGCAAACCTTGGTAAGTGCCCCTGCTTTTTTTTTTTGGGTGGGGAGGAGGGGTTTCTGAGTCCCAGGAGGAGTGAGAGTGGGCATAGGCCCAGAAATCTGCAGGGACATCCTTTTCCTTGTTTAACCTGTGAATTTGGAGCTGCTTTCCTGGCTACAGAGTGGAGCAATGCCTTGGTCCTAGGAGTGACCTAGTCTTCCTCGTTTTCCTGTCTCAGACCCAGTCAGTGGCCGAAACCAGGTTTCCCAAGGCCCAGTCTGTGCCCGCCAACACCCCATGTTGCCAGCTAAAAGGCACAGCAGAGGACTGAGTCCATGCATCCCTGGACTAAGTCCCATGCTGGAGTCTTTCTGGGCCTGAGGGTAAGCAAAAATTACACTGGGCTTGGTCCGCAAGCCCAGTCAGGGTGCTGCCCTAGCCACAAAAAAGAGTCACTGAGGGTTCTAGGACCCTAGCAGAGAGCGCCCAGCTGTTCACTTAGGGCACCAGGGTCCTGTTGATTAGTTCCACTTAATCTCCAGGCCTCTAGTCCCTCTAGTGTTTCCTGCTTCCAATTAGCTTCCTGGCCCTGACCTTACAACCACTGTAGTGAACAGTATCCCCCCAAATTCATGTCCACTTGGAACCTCAGAATGTGACCTTATTTGGAAATTGAGTTTTACAGATGTAATTAGTTAAAGATTTTGAGATGAGATCATCCTGGAAATAGTATGGGCCCTAAATCCAATGCCTGGAGTTCTTGGAGTTGAAGAGGACACGGACTGAGACAGGAGGCCTTGTGCAAAGGGAATCACAGGTTGCAGGGCTGTAGCTACAAGCCAAGGAGTACTACCCCAAGGTGGCAAGAGGCCAGGAAACCTTTTCCCTAGAGCCCTCTAAGGGAGCAGGACCCTGCATTCCAGACTGTTAGCCCTAAGAACTGCCAAAGAAGAGATTTCTGAGGTCTTAAGCCACTGGCCAGGATAATTTGTGATGCTCCCCTACAAACTAACCAGATGATGCTCCCTGCAAACCTTCAGGGACCCCATATCATTTAGCAGAAACATGGCTTAGCCTGACCCTCAGGTCCTCCAGGCTCTACCCACAACCTCCACATCCAGCAACTTTCCCTCCCCTTCTTCTGCAGCCAAACACAATGCCTGTGTCTGTCAGGCCCCAAGTGTCCTTCCCTCCAGCCTTCTGTTCCAGCTACACTCTCAGCCCCAAGTCCCCATTCTATGGTAAGAGAAATGAAGGTTCAGAGAAAGGCAGTAACTCATCCAGGGCCCTCTACCTGGGACACAGCACTGGTGACCCTTCTCCGTTCTGCACAGCTGCCAGCTGGGAGGCCACCTGGGGTGACTGCTGTAAAAGTGAGCCTTACTCTGTGCTTGGGAGGGAGAGCGCTCTATCCCCTGCCACCCATTTTGAACTAGCCAGTTCCCTGCCATGGGAGCTGCCGGAGGAAGTGGCAGCAGCTTTTTGGATGAGGGGGCCAAGGAGGCAAGAGCGCATTCTTCAGGGAGAGAAAGTCCTTCTGTGTGCATTTTATTTGCAGTGAGAAGAATGGGAGGTCTGGGCAGGCATAGGCCAAGCTGTGCTATGAATGGGGCCCTTGAATTAACATTGCAGAGTTTCCTAAAGCTGCTAATCGGATTAGCTGTGTAGTGAAGGAAGTACTTAGCGGGACACACACAGACACACACACGCAAGCACACACACTCTCCCGCCCGACTGCATCCGCCTGCCTGTCCTGGTGCAGAGCCCACGCCTGTTTCTGAGTTCTTAGACATCCCTCCTCTCAACCCACAAAGTGTGGAGGAGAAGCCTGTGCGGTCAATGCTTTGGACTTTTTGTTTGTTTCTTCCTAAAGAGTTCAGGAAGCCACCATGGAACATTCTCATCTTTGCAGTTGTCCAAAAATCTGGAGAGGAAATCTCGCCTTGCCGTTATCTCCATCTGGATAATGGATCTGATTTCTTGATCTTTGTGATGAGGACGCTGAAAGGGGAAATGGTTTTAATTACCTATTGGCCCCGATGGAGCTGATGTTTCCCGCTTTGTCTATTCTGAGCCACTGGGGCCATGTCCATCTCCATGTCAGAAACCAAACTTGCTCTAAATCCTTGCTTCCTATACTCCTGCCACCTGTGTAGGACTCGGCATGAACTCAGAGGTTAGGGCTTCCAAGTTCAAGATAATAAGTAATAAGGAGAGAGTCAAAGATATGAGTTGGGATAACTTACTCCACGTGTCTGGGGCTCACCTCTGAGCACCGAGCCCTGCCACCCGGCAGATCCTTTGGTTACTTAGTTCCTGTCCTGTTCTGTCCTTGACTTGGAGAAGCACACGCTGCCTTCCCCTGGTCCGGCGTGCCCCTCTGAACAGAGCGCCCAGAAAGCTACAGTCTCATTTCTTTCAAGCCATTTCCAGCTCTTGATTTGAGATCTGTTGTCTCTGGTTGGAGAAAAGAGGGAAAACCAAAGGCTGGTAGGCCTTGAGGGGCTAAATTTAGGAATACAGGGCTACTGCCTACCATGGGGTGCTCGCATGTACTGTCAGGGTTTCTGAGGTCTGCCTTCCAAGGTTTGTCTTAAAAAACACCCAGTATGTCTCTTTTTCCAACACATTTTTAGCTTTGAGTTTCTTGAGAGAGCTTGTGAGTGGTTGTTTGAAGCAGCTCTATTGGCCTGCTCCCAAGGAGACACCCCCCAAGCAAAGGTGATCCTTAGGTCTTTTCCAAGGCAAACAGGTCATGCCAACCCACGTTTAGCACCTGATCATTATGTGTGGAACTCCAATTTGGCATGCCCTACGCGCTCCCCTGTGTCTCGCCCATTTGTGATTAGAGTCACTTTTCTTCTCTCATCCTTCTACTCACTTTTCTTCCTTCGAGTAACAGTAGCTAACTGATAACCTCTTTTGTGCTCAGCATCAAGGTATAGCAGTCCCCCCCGCACACAGACACACCTTTTTCTCCTGCCACTAGGGAGACAGTTTGATAGTATGATTAGTATATACTTTGGGAGTGCCGTGAGAATGGGGCTGGCCGGAGGGGTGGGACCTGGGATCAAAATCCCCTGCTGGGATACATTGACCTCCCAGAGGAGGTGTGCTTTGGAGGCAGAAGCCACACCCAAAAGGAAGGCCCTGGTGGTAGCTGCCATCCCGTCAGGGGAAGGTGTTGGGGGTCCACCTAGGACACAAGGCATCCCTGGGGAAGCAGGGAACTAGCACCAGGGTAAATAGCTTCTGACAGGCCTTCAGTAGAACTCACAGCAAGTTCTGTGCTGGGAGCTAAGAAGAATTGGGGAAGGATCCTGGTTCTTCTGGGAAGTGGACATTAGGGAGGACGATAAACCAGAGACTTGGACTGAGAGGGTAAAGTGAGGACAAGTAGCAGAAACAAAGCAGAATCCCACAGATCAAACTCGGGGCTAAAGGTGACATGCTGCTGAGCCCCTGGAGTGTTGAGCCCGGACTCCCTAAATCCCTGAGAGCGTGGGCAGGCTGGCCATGGCGTCCTTGCAAGCTTAGCCTGCAGCTGGGGGAGAGGAGGGCTATGGCACAGGAACCACGGAGGCCTGGCAGTTATTCCACCCATAAAGTTTCCAATTTAGTAGGATAATTTGAGATGATAAAGAGGCATCTGATAAAGTGCACATCTGCTCTTTGGGAAGGAAAAAAGAATGCAACATAAAGATTCTATCAGCTCATTCCCTGGTGCCTTGTTCAGAGGCCAACTTACACCTTGGATGGAAGCCAGAGTTCATTGTAAACTTGAAGTGTTGGGAAAAGTAACTTCACCTTCAGGTTGCTTCTTATTATGACTGCATTGTCAGAGTTTGGGGAAACTGGGCTGGGAGTCCACCTCGAGTCACAGTGGGGAACAGAGCTAGTCAAGGGGGGTCACTGATGGCCCTTGTGTGTCTATTCAGAGACCGTCAGTCTTAGACCCCTCCTGAATCGTGAATCTGTGAGCTTGAGTCAAAAATTGGGAGATTAGCTTGGGAAACCGAGACAAAGGAGAGCTTAGTGCCTGACTTTCTGGGCAAGTTTCCTTGAGTTTGAAGATACAGAATCCCACGCGAGATAGCTCAAGTTAAAGACTTCACTTAAGAATATATTCCCATGACCATCTAAGAACAGAAGAGTCCACTTGGCCTCTGGGGTAGGAATTGGAGAGGGAGACACAAGGCTGGCTTCTCTGCTCAGGCCCACAAGTGCCTCGTCTTCTTCTTGCCCCTGACCATTATAGTCACCCCACCATGATCCTGCATTTGAGTGCCCCCAGTGAATGCTACTGATACCTGCCAATGCAGGGGCTTCTGGAAGCCCTAAGAGTGGAAGAGATCGCCAAGGGAAGGCAAATCAAGTGACCTGATAATAGAGGGCTGATAACAGGCCCCCAGGGTGGGGGGCAGGGTAGG
The DNA here is from genome assembly GCF_014898055.3 of Talpa occidentalis. Taxonomy (NCBI): domain Eukaryota; kingdom Metazoa; phylum Chordata; class Mammalia; order Eulipotyphla; family Talpidae; genus Talpa; species Talpa occidentalis. Next base: position 23,750,420 of record NW_023605194.1, read on the forward strand.
AAACATGATCCTATAATCAGGTGCTGGTCTGTGCCTGTGGCTTGAGAGGAATATGAACAAAGGCTCTGCCTCCAGTTTGTGGAGGTGATGGGTGAGCAAACTGACCCTCAGGTGTACAGGTGTAGAGGCAGCTTCTTTTTGGGTTAACCGGCTGGGAGGTCATGCCTGGTTAACCTCACACCCACTTTGCTATGTCTGGTCTCTTCATGGGAAAATACTTGGAGTCCTCAGCAGCCGACCTAATACATGAAATTTGGGTACACTGCTCCGTGAAAGCCCAGTCTGGCTTATATCAGATGGCGATCCAGTCTTTCCCTCTCATTTTTGGTCAACAATAAAAGGGGGTGCACCTCACCTCCCTGAGCATCTTACCTTGGCTCCTCTTGATTTAATTCTGTTTCATTTTTCTCTGTGTCTTTTTGTTCCATTTATTGAATGGAAATTTGTTTCCCATCTTAATTAGTAGTTGATCTCTAAAACATAATAAAATGAAATAAATCATACTTAAAGGCTTTTAATTTATATAGCCCTCCAATAGATTGTTCTAGTGTCAGTGACCTAGATATAAAAATTATTCTCCTCCCTGACTTAAGAGAACCATGTGGTGAATCCTTTTTGACAAAATAAAGGATGCTTTTATCTAGTAAGTAATCACCCCCTAAAATTGTGAACTTGGTATGTTTAGTTTTCTTAATGCTATGTGCTTAGCTCTTACATTTCTTGGGCTCTTTTTAAAGATACATTTTGTTACAGCTGGAAACTGACCTTTGTTGCAAATGTACTTGGTATGCAGAAAGTGTATTTTACTATTGGGCATCACAGTGAACTAACTGTTTTTGCACAAAACCAGTGCCTATGACCCACCATATGACCACATACCTCGGCCATGAGCTTCATCTTATGGGAACTCAGCTTTCTTATCTGTGAAACAGAACTTCAGATGCTAAGCTTTCTGAGGACCAAGAATGAAGCTCTTGGTCCTTGAATATGTGGAGCCTAAACCTGTGACTTCTGCTTTGTGCATCTTTGGGTCCTCCTTTATTCATTGCTTCCTGGAACTTTACAACAATCTGCTCAAATTGCATCTGATCTGAGACCCTCCAGTGGGCTCCCATAAGTGTTGGCAGAAATGTGGCTGTGGCCTCCCTTTGTCCCATCCTAGAAAACAGCAACAAGCAGCAAGGAACTGGAGAGATTTGATGGGGAAAGTGCAGCATGCCTCCCCCAGCAGAGCTGTACAAGGGAGGAGACCCTGATATCCAGTGACAAGTATGTGACTGAGGAACCCCTGGAGATGCTGGCTGAGGGGCAGCGGGGGGCCCTGCAGTGTGACTATCAGACGTGGCTTCACATTGCACAAACCTGTGGCTGATGTGCAGGACAGAGTCACATTTTTTCTGGGACTGTTTACACCAAGGTCTGCAGGTCATTATTTCTGTGGTTTCCAAGGAAGTCCAGAAGGAGGAGGTGATGATGCTGGTGGAGTTGCCAGTGGAATCTCAGCCTGCATTCTGATCATCTCATTTCTCTTTGGTCTCCTTTAATGGGTCTGTTTGCCCACTAACACTGAGAGAGTCCCACCTGGCCTTGGCATCGAGCCTCTGAAGTTTGCCCAGCTCCACTCCCTCTCCTGTGGCTCCCTGCTTTCTGCTTCCTGCATTCCCCATTACTCTGTTGCATCCCTGGACCTTGTCTGCTGTTGCCAGAGGAATTCCTGTCTTCTCTGACATTGGCACCCCCTAGAGGCACGCCTTTCCATTCACTCTCCCTCCCAGAGGTCCTAAGGGGTCAGCCCATCAGCCAAATCTGGTCTGCAGATGTGTTTTGTTTGTTTTGTAGTGTTTAAATTTTTTTAAAAAATTACTGCCAACATTTAAAAATCAGATTTCTCATAAAAATCCAGAACTCTGGCTTCTCTTGAAAAGTTAGACTATCTGGCCAGGCAGATCCGGCCATCCCACATGCCAAAGGGCCATGGGATTGCAAACGATGGCCTGGAAGAGCAGGTGCCCTGTGCTTGCCACAGTCCCTGCCATTCCCGATTCACCTTGAACTGCTACCTCTTTCACTCGAATACACATTCATTTGCATTCCCCCAATTCTAGGCAATTCGGTTTACATTTGGGGGCAGTAAGTAAGGGATGCTGTCCTGGGACCCTAATTCAGGTCCCGTGATGCCGGCCAGGCTCACTTCTTCTACATCAGGAGGGGAGCGTCCTGGAACTTCAGCCATTGCCTGGTAGTCTGGGAGAAGAGCCTTCTGGAGCCTTTTTTTTTCTTTTCCCTGAACTTGAATTCTCTGGCACCTGCTTGTAATATGCATACCATGCCCCAGGCTTTGGAGGACACTGGGGGAAAGTATAGAAAAGACAAACAGGGCACATTCAGTGTCTTGCAGAGGAGGGTTTATGGCCCATCACATGTGTTGGCATCAAAACAGGTTCCTCCTACCCTAGTGAATCAGTGGGATAGAATCATTAATAGGTATTAACTTCTATAAAACAAAGAGGTCAGTACACTTCACTGAATACACCATCAGCCTCAAAACCTTAACCTCTGTTTACCTCTACCAACTCTTAAAGGTGAAGCCACCACTCGCAGATCTTCCAGAAGCGAGTTGACTTCTGCCCTGAAAGGTCACAGACAGGCCATGGCACTGCAAGCTACTGCCCTTGTATCCCCACTTTCTGCTCCTCCTCTCCCCCAATTCAGGGAGTGGGGGAGGGTGGTGAGCTGGGATTGGACCTCTCCTTTCTTTGAGTGTCTGAGCGCCTTGCTACCCTTTCTGTCATCCAGTGTATGCGGTGGCCCTTCAGGACACCCATACATTTCTATTGGTCATCGTGCAAAGGCCACGTGATAAAATCCTTCTATGATTTTCTGTGGAGACAAACATGTGCCTCTTTTGAATCTTTTACCCAAATTGAAACTATCTTAACCCCTGAGTGTCAGCAGCTCTTTCATCACATTCTGGGGTTTTCCTTCCTTCTTTGTTCCTCTCAAAACAATGAGGAGCCACACCACTGCGGCACAGAGCAAGGGCTGGGGGGTCAGACCCCTTCCCCCAGACAGGTGGGACACAGGGTGAGAGAGAAGCTGGGAAGGCATGTAGGAATCAGACTCCTGTGGGGCTTGGGACTCTCCTCCCAGAAAGTCCCCTCACCTTCTGCCTCTTCCTCCTCCAGGCAGCCTCTTTATGCCCTGATTTCTTCCTTTCTCCCAGGCTGGATTGTGAGCCCTGTGAATTCATGTATGTATGGCATCCCATACCTTGTCCTGTGATAGACACAATCTAGATGTTCACCAACTTTCTTGAATAAATGACTTCACAAAATGAAAATCTTACTTCCAACAGACTCAGCATGATTATTACCATTAACCTCTTTATTTTGCTACTTTAGTAGGTGAGAAAGGGTACCTTATTTTTGCATTTGTTTTCATTTCTCTAGGTTAAACTTGTATATAATTGTCTCCTAATAGATTTATTATTATCTCCTAATTTATTATTATCTCTTTATTTCCTTTACCCATGTGTCTATTGGGTCCAAAGTTGTAGTGATTGGCTTGTAGGAGTTATTTATCTAATACAGATAGTGGCCATTTGTTATCTTTAATACTGATACTCTCCCTTGTATAGGCGATTGGTTTCCATTTTAGGGGATTTGTCTTTCCAATATGCAAAAGTTTCAAAGTTTCTTTCTTTTTTTTTTTTTAAAGATTTATTTATTTATTTATACAAGCACTGGGTACAGTCAGAAATGCAGGAAGGTGAGAGAATTCACCAGAGCTAGAGCAGGGAGCAGAACAGGCAGACTGACGAAGTACACTGCTAAGGGGAGCAGCGGGCGTGGCAGGAGAGGTCTGCGCGCCATGTGGGACCCTTGCCAGGTGGCCGGGAATTGAACCGGCACTGCAGAGGCTGCAGGCAGCTTCGCAGCCCAGCGCTCAACTGCTGTGCCACCAGGGGAGGCCCAAAAGTTTTAAAGATTCTTAAGCTAAATATATCAAACCAAATTTTCTTTTTCTTATATGTCTAAACGTGTGACATTATTCCTACTATTGTTTTGAAAAATAACATTTAAATTTTTTTTTTCTATGGATTGGTTATTTATAGTTGACCCAGTCCAATTCGGGTTTTACTTGGGGGTGGGGTTAACACTCTCACCCTAACTTCTGAATGATAAGCTCAATACCAGCTGATTCGTGTTCTTTCCCGATCATCTCTACCACACAGTATGTGTTTTATATGTTAGTACTTATACCCCGCTCCTCTATCCATCTCTCCATGTCAGTTTCCTTCTGTTTTAATATTTAATGGGATGCATTTTTCCATTTTGCCTTTGCTCTTCATTTTTAGAAATTTGTCAAATAGACTCATTTGTTTATTATTTTTTAGTTGAATTTGAGGACCATTTTTCTACAAAAATCTAAGAATCCCAACAAAATCTTCTTAGAATTTGAATCATGATCGCATTAAACACCTAACTTCATTTGGGGACACTGGCACATTTATAATATTTACCTGATCCATCCCAGAGGTATAATATGGTCTAGCTCTTCTTTAACTGACTGCATTTTTGCAAATTGCAATAAAAATGTATAATCCTCCTCTTGCAGTTATACTCATTTCCTATTAAAGTTACCCCAAGTGTCTTATGCTGACTCTTCTGCCCGGGTCCTCTGAAACTTCCTCTTGTATTAGCATATTTCAGTGTGAATAATGGGCAAGTGGGTGTCTTTAGCACATCTCTGAGCTGAGTGAGACTGTACCCATCTCCTTTTTTTTCCCCCCCTTTGGGTGTATATTTTATTTTCCAAAAGTGTGATAAAATAGATAATATAAAATTTACCATGTTAACCATTTTAGGGTTTAAAATTCAGTGACATAAGCACATTCACATTCACGTTGTTGGGCAATCATTACCACAGATTGCTTCAACATCCCATACTGAAATGTTATACCATTAAACACACCAAACTCCTCATTCTGCTCTTTCTACCCTTCAGCCCCTACTAAATACTATTTTACCTTGTCTCTATGAATTTGATTGTTCTAGGGACCTCATATAACATTGTCATGGTGTCTGGCTTATTTCACTTAGCATAGAATTTTCAAGGTTCACCCATATTATAGCATGTATCAGAAGCCCCTTCTTTTTTTTCATATCCAGCTGAGTCCTAGGTAATGTCGGCCCCATCACTAAAATAGCCCTCCTAGGACCCTCCTCCACGCCCGTGTCCTGGTCCCGCCACTCTCCAGGATGTCAGCACTTCTTGCTGGAGACTGGCTTCTCATCCTGCAGCTCCTTTCCCCGCGTCCTCCCGCCCACACGCAGCCCCTCCTGCGTGCCTGGCCCTGTCCCAGGTCTGGGGATTCATCAGTGAAGACGATGGAGCACGTGTATTAAGAGGGTGTGGGGGAGGCAGGTGATAAACTCAAGCAAATAAATGAGATGATTGCTGATAACGCTCAGTGAGCCCCAAAGGAAATAAATGAGGACTGAGAAGATTCTAGATCTTCCTCTTATGCATTTATGTTTTAGGTCCAAATTCTGGCCCCCAGCATCTCAGGGAAGAATTTAATTGATGTCTCTTCATGTTCCCTTCCTGCCTCACCGTCAGCAGGGGGTTGATTGCTGACCAACCTCCCTCTGCCCCTTGCCTCTCTAGTGTTCCTCTACTGCCCTGCTTTAGAAGCACAGTCTCAGAAGCTTCTGGAAATTTGTGTGTAGGTGAAGCCCCGTAGACTCCCCTGTGTACCAGCAATTCCCCTCTGTATCTTTGCAGAACACAAAAGAACCAAACAGCCGTGGAAGTTCAGGGGCCAGTGGCTCTTCTGAGGGAAAGCCCTTCTTTCTTTCTTTCTTTCTTTCTTTTTTTTTTTTTAAATAATATACAATTTCCATTTATTATAAGATTCCCATTTCCCAGCACCATATTAAGAAGTTTACTTAAAAAATTTGTTATGACATTTGCAACAAACCTTTTAGGTAATTGCTATCTGTCTTTTACTGATGAATAACAAAAACAGAATAAGCTAAATGAAAACGTTATTCATAGGAGTTAAAGCAAGGTTTAAGCTCAGTTCTCACTGCAAAGTCTGAGAGCTTAACCCTTTATATGGGGCTTTCTAGGTATTATATTAGGTGCAGTGTATATAGACTTATTTCCCCAGATTGGTTTATTTATTTATTTATTTATTATTTTATGTAATTCTTACATCATTTTTCATTTTTGCACAATGTATGCATTTTCATTTTGGTTATATTCCCCATACAATCCCCACCCCCCTTGTTTTGACCCTAATCCCTCCGCTCCTCCCCCCGCCCCCAGTAGTGTGTCTCTGGTCTACAGTTGGTTGTTAACTTTGATTTTCTCTTTATTATAATTAGTCTTTCTTATCTGTCTTCTCCCTCTCTCCCTTTCCTTCTTATAAGTGAAACTGGGCTGTACGCTCGGATCCTGTGAAAGTTTTGGCTGTGGGGCAGGGCAGAGACAGGCCACTTTAGGTCTGTTCTAGATAGAGAGGGCGGGGGGCTGGGTGTGGCAAGCAAGTGTCTTGGTAGAGCTCCTCTTGGGGGAGAGAGGGAGGTTAGTACAGCAAGGTCCTGGCCAGACCTTAGGTCACCAAGACGCCGGACGCTGAGGTCTCCTGAGGTCACCTGAAGGAGGTTCCTTACAGTGTACTATTGTTTTACACCCTCATTAATATTTTGATGGTATGTTTTCTCTCCTGTAGCTCTCCCGCCACCAAAGCATCCATAGCCCTCCACCAGAGTCCATTGTCCTCCCACCTCCCTTTTCTCCCCCCTCCCCCACGCCCCTCCCCCCTCTGGGTCTTCACATCTGTGGCAGCCTCCTATGGGCAGGCACCTGATGGAGAAAGGCTTCAGGAAACACCACGCTGAGATACAGTGCGATGCCTTCCTGCCACTGACTCCTGTCGACATTCAATGAATTCTCAGCCTAATCTGGGTCTTGCTGAGTCTACTTTAAGGAGACTTGAATGTTTTCCCTGACTTGTGGTGCTTTAGGTAGAAAATGTTTTGTGTCCATGGCTTCTTGTTTCTTCCCTTTCTGCTCCTTCAGATTTCAGAACAGTTTTAGTTATCATCGTTAACGCAACAAGGACTGATTATGAGCAGGTATTAGTCTATGTCTTGTATATATTTTCTCTCAATATTCATAACACCCAATATTCTTATTCCCATTTTATGGATGAGGAAACTGAAACAGAGGGACTGAAGTGACTTAGAGCACGTAACTAGTAAGTGGCAGAGTACACATCTAGCCCTAAGCAGTGTGACTCTAGAACCTGCCCCCAGGTCCATCTTGCAACCCCCTGATACATGTGAGCCTTGTACATATAGAGATCAGCAGTTTGTAGGCTGGCAGCTGTGTGGTCCCCCCAAAAGCCTTACCCGGCAGCGGAGTTCCCTCGCATGGCCCTCTCCCTCAGTAACTGGGTGTGGTGGGTGCCCTGCTTGGGCCAACAGCAATCCAAAAAGCACAATACAAGCAGAGGCTCAAAGCCACTGGCACATTGGTGGTCCTCTTTTTGGAATGCTGTCCCTTTTGGAATGCTGTCCCCAGACCTGGCTCATCCTGGCTCATCCTGCCAGAGAGACGCATGGAGAGGTTGCCTGGAAAACAAGTGAGGCCTCAGGCATGTGATCCCGGGGAACTGCCTCAGCACCTCCCGCCCTGTGAGCTCTCCGGCTCGGGTCCCTGATTCTGTGGAGCAGGGACAAGCCAGCGAGCGATGTTTGTTCTTTGCCCCAATTTCTGGCACATGCAATCAGAAGCAGGCACAAATAATGGTTGTCTCAAGTCACTCACTTTGGATGGGTGGTTTGTTTTGCGGTAATAAGTGATGCAAACAGCGAAGAAACCAAGGCTAGCTGGGTATGAAAGACATGGGCCTGCTGTCTAAAAATACCTGGAGTCCAGGGCTCAGGAGAGCCCTGAAAGCTTGAATCCAGGGAGGGATGCCTACACTGTAGTGGCAGGCCTCAGGGGAGGGCCTGGTGGCTCACCCAGTAGTCAGGGGCCAGGAAAAGTGCAAACACAGACATTCACAGATGAGGGGAGGGTCCAACACCAGGTAAAATTGTGATCAGACTGGAGGCTCTGATCATGGAGCTAATATTTGTACGATGAAGAAGCCTCCCGCGAGCTTCCGCCTGGGACAGGAGCAAACTCTGAGCTCTCATCTGTTAGTGCCAAGACACAGGTGCGAGCCAGTCCATTGACCGGAGAGATCCCGGAAGAGTCCGCCCAGCGTCGTCTGAGAGAAGGTCCTGCCAGGCCCGCCTGCATTCTCATCCATGAGTTTTCCTTTCTTCTGTCTTGCCAAGATGTGGACTCATTTTTTCTTTCTGTGGTCAGAGCAGAAAAGCAGAAAAAAGATTGGACCACAACTTTCCCATCTGCATAAACACAACTATGTTTCGTTCCCACAGGAAAAGGTTTCCGCAGCAACCGTCTGTGTGTGTGTGTTTGTGTGTGTGTGCAAGCGCATGCAACACGACAAAGTGCAGAGCACATGTTCTTAGGCAAAGGGTGTGTGGATGCTGTAATCTGGTTCTTTTTGAACATCCTTTTATTTCCTGATGATAAAAGTAACATGCTGAATAAAATTTGCAGATGCAAAAAACAGAAAAGAAAATTAAAGTTACCTAAAAATCATCAACCCGAGACAATCAGAATGGACACTGTGGGTATTTCCAGCCAGTATTTTTTCCATGTTATTTTGTATATTGGATTCACACCAGACATTATTTCCTAATCTGTTTTTTTAAAACTTATAATATGAACATTTAATAAACTTTCTTCTAGAAATAGTTAAGATATTGCATAGTATTACTTTACATGGTAATTCATTTTACCACCCCCTCAGAGGTATGGTTGTTTCAGTCTTTATCCTAAAAAAAAGTCGAAATCAACATCCTTTGTCTTCATTGACATCTTTAGTGCAGATCAAGAAGTTATGTGCTTGGATCCAAGTCTTATCATTGCCTGTTTCAAAAGACTGTGATAGTTTGCTAAATTACCCCATAAAACGAAACCAATTTATATTCCTCCTCCACCAGCAGTGTGTAAAATTTCCCATTTTATTATATACTTGCCAATATCCAATCATTTCATTATCAAAAACTGGCAATGATCTTTTAACTCATTTTCTCTTTCCCTTCTGTAGCATTTGAAATTTGGCATAGATATAAAAGTTACTTGGCATCCAATTGCTCAGGATTACACTGATTGCAGGAGTGGCTGCCCAGTCCATTCCCAAATCAACTTGTTAAAGGAGATTTGCCTTTTCTTTTTTTAAAAAAAGATTTATTTATTTTTATGCATACGAGAGCTAAGGTACAGGCCAGAGATGTTGGGGGGCGGGTGAGAGGATTCACCAGAGACAGAGCGGAGAACAGAACAGGCAGACTGACTGAAATAACTGCTGAGGGGAGCAACGGACGAGAGAGGAGAGGTCTGCTGTGCCATGTGGGTTGCTCCATGGTCGGTGGGGATTGAACTTGTGCTGCAGAGGCTGTGGATCGCTTCATAGTGCTGTGCTTAACCCCTTGTGCCATCCAGGAGGCCCTGCCTTTTATTTTCTGATGAGAATTAAAACCTCAGCTGAGCTGCTGTGCTTGCAGGTAGTTTTCTGACAGGTGTACAGATGTTACTTCCATTGGCCTCGCTTGGGGTTCTTGTTCAGCCACACCCTAAGCATGTGTAGGATCAGGGCAGGAGTTACAGCAGACTCTGAAATCAGGTGGGCCTGACTTGGAATGCGAATTCGCTCACTCACCAGCTGGGTGACCCTGAGCAACTGAGTGCTGAGCCTCAATCCTCTCTTCTATGAAACAGGAATATTACTTATTCATGGAATTGTGCACATGACATATGACCAAAGGGCATGGCAAATTAAGACTGTGTAAGATGGTTGTAAGAATAAAACTCAAAGGCGCTGTGTCAGCTGGTGTGGCATCCCTGGGGGCCGCCCCTACCTTGCTTCTGCTCAGCCCAAGTTCCAGCCACATCAGACTCTTATTTTCCTTCTTTAGGAATTTTTTCACTTGCTGGATTTTTTTTTTTTTTTTCTAGAATACTCTCCCCTGATGGATGTGTCCCTTTCATCATTTAGATTTTAGATCAAGTGTGATTTACTAGGAGAGACCTTTCCAGGCCTCTTCTTCCCCGTTGCTCTTTCATAAAACTGTTTTCTCCCAAGTCCTTACTCCCTCATGGAATGACCTCATTGTTTATTGTAGATGTTCTCACCTCCACTGGAAGCCTGAAGGCACATGAAGGTGGGCCGTCTGTCCCTGCCTCCAGGAACCCAGCACAGTGCTGCCCAAAGTGGGCACTAGCAATATAGTGATTTTTAGCATCTTGTGCTGGAGATTTTTTCCTTTTTCTTAAAGTAAAGCAGCTTCATGCTACATTTACCTAAGATTGTGCTTGCAGGGTTACTTTAGCATGTGATGTATATTAAAGGCTTTGACTCCAGATTGATGTGGAGAGAATCTCAACCTCTCCACACAGTGGTTCCATGTCCCCAGTGATATCTTAACTGCTCTAGGTTTCAGTTCCCCTGCATGTAAAATAGTAATAATACCCACTTAGGGGTTGGCTTGTGGATTAAATAGATAATGTATGAAGAGTAACTAACTAGTTTCAAAATGGCATTTTATTGTCGTGTTTAAGCATACCAAGGACCAAGTAATATTAGGCTCTGTGAATGAGGGGGGCAAAAGAATAACTAATATAAAATTTTATTTATTAATTACCATATTAAATTTTAATTCATAGTCACTAGCAGTGAGCATATATTTAAATGAGCAATATGGATCTATGGAACTTGGAAAAGTCCATCTCTTTCTGCCTAGATGTCTTTGGATGTATATAGCTAATATTTCATTAATTGTGGTGGAGGGGCGTAGTGTGTACATCAATGTCTCCTATGATGCATATAATTAAGCCACTTTTTGTTGCCAGCGGAAGAAAATTGGGCTTTCCCAAAGAAAAGCAGCTTGCTCCCAAAGTTGCTAACAGATTGCTTCTTAATTGAACTTGGGAGGTGAATTATATGGTGAATTAGAAAAAAGAACAACTCTGAATTTAGTGAATTGTTCCATAAAGGAAACTGTGGGATTGAATTGCAAATGCTGGATAGAAACATTTCAGCCTGGCCCCATGCATCAGGGCCGCTGACCTCTGCTGTGTTTCAGTGAGAGCGTGAACAGGCCCTGAGCTCTCTTTTCAAGGCCTGGAGGGCATTCTTTCCCAGAGACCAGCTGTAAGCCTGGGTTTCTTATGCAAAGGAGACGTTTGAATAAACCCCTGTGACTAATGAAATCTACAAGTTCTTTGCATATTCTCTCACTGAAGAGGTAATTAACCAAAGATTAAATATAGACACATATATGTATTTTTTTCCAAATATTTTATCTTGCTGTCACAGCCAAGGAAAAATATATCACCGCACCCTGAATGCTCCCTCCTCTGTTGCCCCAATCTTTGTCTGCATCATGCTATATTTCTCTCTCCCTTGTTCTGTGGTGCCTAAGGCTGCAGTTATAGCCATATCACACCTGTCTTACTCTTTTGCTTGCTTTTACTGAAACAGAGCTATGCCTCCCACTGATTTAGACGTGAGAGATGACTTTTCTTAGTGTTTGATTTGTCTGTCTCCAGCTCCATGTCTTTCATCCTTGGTGAGCTTGGGAGGGAGAAGAGAAGTTGGTTGTAGGAAACTATCAAGAGATGAGGTTCCTCTAAGAGCTTCTCTGAGTAGTGAAGCTCAACCTTGGCTGCCACATGGGAACATTTAAAATCCTAAGGCCCCAGACCAATTAAATAAAAACCTCTGTAGATGGGATCCAGGCATCGGTATTTTTCTAAAAAGGTTCCCAAGTGATCCCCAAATACAGCCATGGTTGAGAACCATCGTTCCAAAAATATCTGCTTCCCTCCCTTCGTAAAAGCTGATGCTGATGAACTTTCCATCAGTTTGGTTGAATTAGAAATGATTGAGTTCTCTATTTAAGTACTGTCTACCTCATCCATCCATTCACCCACCCATCCATCTACCCATTCATCCATCAGTCTGTCCATCAGTCCATCCATCCATTCCATTGTCTATGTGCAAGACACAGTGCTGATAGTCATATTGGACAACACAACGCCCTTTTCTTCAAGATGATAAAAAGTAAAGACCAGACTGGGGGACCATCTGAGTAAACAGGAGATCCCAATGCTTTCTGATGAGGGATATGAATAAGCTTAGGGCTCTGTGGGCTCACAGAGGACAGGCCTTCTAACCTGAGAGGAGCGGTGGGTAGCTTCCCCACAGAAGTGGTATCCAAGCTGAGACTTGACGGACCAGTAGGATTTGGCCAGGTGAAGAGGGGTGTGACTGAGGAAGATTCATCAATAACAGGGTAATAGACATCCAAGTAGGATGGGGTAAGGAGCAAGATGCATCTAGGCACCAGCTAGGGGAGGACAGAGGTCATATCACTGAAGCCCCCCTCCCCGAGTCCTGGTAAGATTTGGAATGCTTCGCAAGGGTTTTTACTAGGGGGGCAGTCAAACCATATTAACTCCTCATAGATCTCAGGATTAGCTGTACTGGAAGCATAAGATTTGTTGCTCTTGTAAGAAAAAAGTGCCTCCAGTGTCTTGCTGGTAAGAGTGACCGAAAAGAGATTTGTATCTAACTGTCCATGGCCCCAGCCTCGTCACTGACTTTGGATGTCCTCACAGACCTCCTGGAAAATGCCTGGATGCCTTGGGAATAACCAGCCCCTCCCAGGAGCCCTACCTGTTGTTGCTCATTCTGAGAAGTGACAGGAAAGAGTGACTGGGGGTCATACAGGAGCCACCTCCAGCTGTCATTACTAGCCATCTTTGTATCTACAAGACAGCAAGTCACGCCACCTCTTGGAGCCTTATTTCTAATAGAATTAGAGGTTGTCTCTAAAATGGGCATGTTCATAATCCGTTTGTCAGTGGGTTTTTATGAGGCTAGAATTACAGGATTCAAGGCAAGGAACTGTTCTTAGCACGTGGTCAGTGCTCAGCTCCATGATTAGCGCTTAGTAAACACTCATTCTTTTTCCTTTCCACCTTTTTGGGGGCACTGGTCTTGCCCCAGCTCCAGAGTTCTTGTTCCAATTATAACTCCAAGTATCAGGGAACCAAGAGATTCAGAAGTCCTTGACCCCTGCCCTCCTGCCTGCTGCGGAGTTGAGTATCAGTCTTTCCTACACTTTGCTCCCTCAACCACAGACTCCAGATACCCTTGAACCAGGGCTTCTTGGGTATCCTTATAGATTTTACTTTTTTTACTTTTGCAGGAAGCAAGCAGGCCTAGATTTACCATCCCTCCATGCTAGGGTTATGTGGAATATCCTTTCAAAATCCATCTCCTACGTCCCCTCATGTCCACTACTAATAACCTTAGTCACATTCAAAGCTGGTGCGATTACAAAGTCCTTTCATGTCTTCTGTTTCCCATCTAGATCTATCAGAATAAAAGCTGAAATGCTGAAAATTGCCTGCAAGGCCTCACAGAAGCTGATCCTGTAGACCTTCTACTGCCCACTGACCTCGTTGCCTTATCACTTTCTCTTTTCCTTGCTTATGCCATTCCAGGCTTACCCACCTCCTTACTGCCAAGCATACTCCCACCCCAGGGCCTTTGCACCTGCTGTTTCCTCAGTTTGGGATGTTCTTCCTCAGACATCTGCAGACTCTCTCCCTCACTTTCTTCAGGTTTCTGATTTTCTACTTCACATGCTACAGAGTCCCTCATCCCTAACATTTCCTGTTCCCTTCACCCTCATTAATTTTCTTCATAGCCCTTCTTAACAACCGACTTGCATATTTAGTTGCCTATTTGTTTATCGTTTTCTCTCCTATCCACCGTCAGAATATAATTTCCATGAGGTCAGGGTAGAGTTTGTTCAGTGTCGTATCCCAAGCAGCAGAAACAGCATCTGGCATGTAGCAGGTGCCGGATAAATATTTGTTGAATGAGTGAGTGCCTAAACAAACCCATTACCTCATTTGGTCCTTGCAACAGCCCATTTGACAGATGAGAAGTACTGACCCCTCAGGTCTTATCCACTGTGCTATAGCCGAGGAAAAACTAAGCTAGTCCCAGGCCTTAGTTTCAGGCTCATCTCTCCACACATGGCACATTCCTCTGCTGGCCAGCAATTTTCATACCATCAGGATTTCCCCTGACCTTTAGCCTGAGAGGAAATGATATCGCAACTGGAAGAATACCCAGAGGGCTGGGAGCTGGCAGCAAACGCCCCGGCAGCTGCAGGGAGTGTGTGAGTGGATTCTGAGTTGGCCAGAAAGGCAGCAGGATGAACAGGATGGAGGCAGACAAAAATATCAGCGCACGCCTGGGCCACGGCCAGCGTCGCAGCCTCTGTAGGAAAGAGGTAGCCTGTGTGTCAGGAGCTGGGATGCAGGACCACAGGGCTGTCTCCTGTGGTTGTCTGGGGCCAGGACTTGGGGTTCCCTGCTTGGGATGCTCAGTCAGGCAGCTCTGGAGGCCGGTGTGCTGTGGGGAATGGAAGAGATCCCTGGGCTTCTGCCTAGGAGACTGTCCCAGGCCCTCAGCTTTTACTCTGGGCTGGGCAAGCCTGGGCTAATTATTATTATTCTGTCCTCTGTGAAATGGGCTTACATACTGTCTACCAGAATGTTCTCATCAGGGAAGAAGGGGATATGGGAGTGTAAGCTGCAAATTTCTAAATAAGAAATAACTGCATTAGTCAATAGATTTTCCTTTAGTTGCTTTAATTTGGGTTCATATGTATAATAGTGTATCCTGGACACAGACATTGTTCTCAAATCTGTTCCTTAGTGTCACTGTCCACCCGTTTGATCAAACTCCAAATGCAGGTGTCCTTGGTGGCCCTTCTCTCATACCAATCCATCAGCCTGCCCTGCCATCAACTTCATCCCTCAGATCCTACATATCCAGCCTCTCTGGCCTTGCACCCACACCCATGCGCCCACCGTAGTCAGCCCCTCCATGTGGCAAGTTCATTCTGGTCCAGGTTCTTTCTCCTCTCTGCCTTCAGCTGGGGATGTGCTGCTGTGGCCCAGATCTTTGAGTGACTGGCTCCTTCTTGTCTTTCAAATCTCAATACCTGATGTCATCTTCCAGAGGTTCTTCTTTGACCACCTTCTGCGCAGCTGCTACCATATGCTGAATTTGATCTTCAGAACATTTTCTGAACTTGCAATAATCCTGTTCCCTTATTTTCTTATCTACTGTTTGCTGGGCAGCCACCCATTTAGAATGTACACACCCACCTCTCTTGTTCACCTCTGGATCCCAGTGCCTGGAACCACGCTTGGCTCATAGTAGCTGTAATCATAGTCAGTGCTTGACCATGCTCCTGGTGGGGGTGGATGTCAACCTGGCTTATAGATGATGACTACTAACAAATACAGCATCAATGTCCTTGACTGAGGCAGTGTCTACAGGTATGATTTATAAAGTAAACAAAATAGTTTCTTTTTTTTTTTTAAGATTTATTTATTTATGCATACAAGAGCTGGGGTACAGGCCAGAGGTGGGGGAGGTGAGAGGATTCACCAGAGATAGAGTGGGGAACAGAACAGGCAGATTGACTGAAGTACACTGCTAAGAGGAGCAGCGGGCGAGTCAGGAGAGGTCTGCTGCACCGTGTGGGTTGCTTCCTGGCCGGGGATCGAACTCGTGCTGCAGTGGCTGTGGATTGCCTCATAGGTTGTGTCTTAACCCCTGTGCCACCAGGGAGGCCCCAACAGAATAGTTTCTTAAAGGAGCCTCACCCCAAAAGGAAACCAGACACCTGTGGAAGCCCAGGCCGCAGTCACTGAGCTCATCACACGTTCAGGAGCAGCATGGATGCCATGCCCTGCATTCCACACCCCGGTAGGGGGATCCCACAACCAGACGTGTGCGGGTCTGTTTGCCTTGGGCTTTCTTTTGGAGGTGGGAGTGAGGAAGCTGATTTCAGCATTGGCTTTGGGTTTTGCCTGTTAACTTTGCGTACTTGATTCCAAATGCTCTTGGACTAATCAAGGAATGCAATACTTTGATAGTTGTGAATTTTGTGTGTGGTTATCAAAAAGCAGGTTCCTTTTTACCCCCGTGTCTAAAACAGCACCTGGTTGGTGCTGACAACCTTTGTTGAATGAATCTTCACTGACGCGCTGGTGGTTTTGGCATTTCTTGGGGTGCAGGGAGGGCTGATGATTCCTCACATTTCTTCTCTTCTTGTCTCTGTAGGTGGGCTTGAAGAGCAGCCATTTGAGAGCTGGCCGAACGTCACTGTCACGAACACCAGCAGCCAGGAAGCCAGAGAGGGTAATATGAGGACCATCAGCTCCTTGGGTACTCTGTACATTTTAACTGTAGCAGATTTCAAATAACATAACAGTTGCCATTTTAATGCATTTTAATGTGTGCAATTTAGTGGTATTAAGTACATCCACAATGTTGTGCAACCTTTACCATGATCTATTTCCAGATCATCACCCCCAAAATAGACCCCATACCCAGGAAGCAGTAATTCCAGTTCCCCCTTTCCTGACTTTGGGGGTCTCCTCTTGTGTCTTTGACTGTCTTTCTTAGCAGGCTGGCGCTTTGCAGTCTGTGGGCATGAAAGAGTGTGCTCTTTTGTCAGCGGAGTGGGCCTGCTGCCAGAGAAGGGATAGAAGAGCAGCGCTTGGTTGCTCAGGGACCATGCTCCTTCGGTTCACTCTGTGATCGAGACTTGACTTTTCTCTCTAGCACTTGACTTGTGAGTCGAAGTCCCTGAGGCTTTTGAAGGGGGGTGATGAGGCTTAGGTGTCGGAAAGAGTGTGAGCACGTGTGGGTAAAGAAGGGAAAGAAGGCTGCATGAGGCTGGAGAAGGAAGGGCTGACTAGGGACCCCTGGGCTGCAGCAGGGAGAGGCCACTGAGCTTGGGGCTGGCCACGGGCAGGGCTGGCTGCCTTATCTGCAGTGCCTGCTCCAGCTCGGCCTGTCCCGTTCCAGGGCTGCTCTCAGTTATAAGGCTGTCTAGCCTGGAGAATATGGGATGGCATCTCACTGGACACCTCTCACTTTTGGAGAAACTGTTCCTGTTTGGAAGTTATGCTAGAGGAGAGAGGCTGCTGGGCTTCTGTGTGGCCTGCACCCCGCGGCTCAAGACCCTTCTTTAATGTTATTCCATCAGTGTTATTTCTTCTACATAAAACTAACACAGCAAAAGGTTATCATTTTTAAATACCAGAATCCTACATTTCAAGGATGCCCTAGATAGAGATGATATAGAAATCACTGATTGCTTTATGTTTTTGCTTTAATATTAATGTCTGTTTTACATATGCATATATGTATATTCCATACAAATGCATCATGTACTTTTTTTTAGTGTGGCCCTTTTGCTTTTCTTTTTCCTTCTTTCCTTTAATTTGGCCACCTCCTTCACTTCTTTTTTCATATGTCATCCCTCTACCCCTCCCCAGGTAGTGTATACTAATAATTTTGCACCCTGCCATGTTTTGTCCATACACATGTATTCACACATGCACTTCTATAGGGATGAGCACAGACACACATACAAACGTACATGCATCTGTCACATTGCTGGGACAATGTGCAGAGCCCCCTTTAAAATCCGTCGTTTTCTACTTTGCTTATTTGATGGGGTTTTGACTCATGTGTTTTCAAGATCCCCAGACATTTGGTAAACACAATGGCATTTCACTTTGGCCACAAGTCATCAGCACTTTGTGGTAATCATTTGGTGTAGGGATTAAAATAGATGAGTGTTGCTGTCATGTCACACTGCCGTGATGTAAATGCCACACCTAATCTCTCCTTCCCGACTTCAGTCACTTATTGTTGCCTAAAAACCATGCCCAAACTTAGTTATCATGAAGCTTCTGTGGTTGACTGGGTTCAGTCAGATGGTTCTTCTGCTGTTGTCAGCTGGGATCGTTCACTCCACTCATTCGTCCACATAAGGCCTGGACTCAGAACTCCGAGTGCTGCTTCTGACACACCCTATTGGTACAAACAGGCCAAAAGACCAGCCCAGTTTCAAAGAGAAGTATATAGATTCTCCCCTTTAATGTGAGAAGTGGTTGAGCTCGTGTATATGAGAGGACTTGCTGGTGTCGTATTTGAAGACTATCCACTTTCCTCATTGCGGTTTACCTGCTCACTGGTAGCCAACACTGTCAGGATTTTTAACATTTACTAATTTTTTGGGTGTAAAAATGTCTCAGCCAAATAAACTTGGATAGTTAGACACACGGTTGGAATCCCATCTCACCCACTTAGTAACTACGATATTGCATAAGTTATCCAATTCCTCATATGAGGATTGCAGAGTCTTAGAAATAATATGTGTGCAAAGTACATAGGCAGGTGTCTGGAATGTGAAAAGTGCTCAGTGAATGTTGCTCTTCCATGCCTTCCTTTCCCCCTCTATCTGTGAGTTATATTATCTAGCATTGAAAGTTTACCATCCACCGCTGGACTAGGATCCCACAATTATTCAACAGCTGCATAGAAACACAACTGAGCAGGACAGGAAGGTACAAGGCTGCTGGAGCCCAACAAAATTCTGCCCCTGGATGACCGGGCTGTGCATTGTACCCACAAGGTGGCGAAAAATCTCCTTGGGCATTTTAAAATAAGATAACGACAGCACACCCCCAACATGCACCACAACTCTGGAGCTGGCTAATCCATAGCCTCCAGCCCCTCAGATGACCCTAATTTGTGTGAGGATAATGGCAGGATTGGGCCAATCCCTCCACTTTGTATTACAGTGCAGACAAGCATGTCTGTGGGTACCCAGGCAAGCCTGGGGAAGCAGGATGTGCCAAAGGTGAAGTGAGAGCTGGGCTGTTCTAGCTCCTTCCTTCAGCCTCCCGATTCCATCCCTCTGGGACAGTCAGCCACCAGCCTGGGCGCCTCTTGTTTTTGGTGGAATTAAAGATAAGACAAGTTGTGTCAATCTCAGACTCTCCTTTAATCATGACATGCCCCCCTCTGCCATCCCCAGAGAGAGAGAGAGCGCCCATGCAGGAAAGGATCTGAGGGCAGCTCCCACCACTGGCTTCAGCAGCAGGGTTATTTCCTGGGATTAGGTGGCTCCCCTCAGCCCTGACGGTGAGGATGTATGCTTCCAGCTTTAGGGGCTTGGAGAATTGCTCACTCAATATCCCCCTGCAGACCTTTCTGTCCGAGGAGCCTCCCTCCCTGGAGATGGAGGCTGAGAGTGCACATCAGGGATGATAGTGGGGTTAATGAAATGCAGAGTACAGGTGCTCCAGAACAGTTGTGATAAAGCCTGATTTCCAGAACCATGGTCATAAAAGAAGCCCTTTTACTTTCAGTAACAGTGCCTGAGGATTTTGTGTTGAGCAAATAATAATGGAATCTGGTTGCCATAGAGAGAGGGCATCCCATAAACTTGGGTGCAAAAACCACTCAGCACCTGAACCCCTGAAAGCCACTTAAGTGTTTGCATTTGGTGTGAACTGAGCTTAACCCAGATGCTCTTTCCAGCCTGTCTCCAAGCATGACCTTGATAGCGATCCCTGCAGCTTGCGTGGAGCCCCCACAGGGCAGGTGTTTGGCGTCCATCTGGCTGAGAACATACACAGAACCACATGCAGAAAGAAGGAAATCTCAAGGAGTAGGTGACTTGTCCACAGTCACATGATCAGCGAATATATGGCAGTGTTTATGTGGCAGCTCAGCCTCTCGCTCCCACCCTCTTGCCCTCTGGGCTAACCAGTGAATCTCAAACTTCTCTGACCTTTCGAATCACCTGGGGAGCTCTAGAAACTACAGGTGCCTTGACTCTACTCTAGATTAACCAAGTCACAGTCTCAGGACAGGAGACGGACAACAGAAGTTTATGAAAGCTCCCCAGTTGAATCAAATGTGCAGCCAGGTTTGAGAACCATGGTGTAGTATAGGCCCAGTCCCCTCTTCCACTCAGGGCTGTTTGTTAGTCTTTGAGGACTGCCACAGGCAGTGGGTTGTCGTCACCTGTGGGGTGAGGGCTACACAGATGGCAAGGGGTGCTCATTTCCCTAAGTTAGTGGGAGTGACCAGTTAACTAATTGAAAATTCACTGTTCCTTGCCCCCGAAGTCTGGGTCGGGACTGGTTCTGTTTATGACATAGCTGCGCCTTCAGCTGGAAATGGAACCTTGTATAACTACAGTTGCTCTGCTTTTTCAAAGAGGACAGGGAACACTCCTAGGGCCAGCAAATTTAAATGGACTTTATCTTCACCCCACCCCACCCCCAGTGTGTTAAATCCTTTCAGATGCCCTGAGCTCCTCTTCAAATGCAGAACTCCTGGCCATAATAAATAATTACATCCTTCTATTTGGACTCTGATTCCAGATAGTAGTAATCCAAGAAAATCCAATAATGACGGTTGCATTAAGATCCTTCTTCCAGGCTAAGCAGAACATCTGTTTAGACATATTTTTAATCGGCAAATGCTTCCTGTGTTGAGTCCTCAGCAAATTAAATTTCTCACTGGACCGAGGGGGAAGCTGTCATTCAATAACCCATCTCTGGAAATTACACCCCAGTCTCTTTCCAGGTGCACTTAAGATTTTCCCATGCTGACGCGGCTGCATCCTGGCCCTAACAAGACCGGGTCACTTGTGTGTAGAGCACAGCTTGTTTGAGGGACACATGTGTCTCAGTGCTAGTCCCACTAATAGGGAAGTATTGTAGCCTGTTCTCCAAAGAAGAGTTGGCAGCGGAAGAAAATTAAGAGACTTGTTGAAAACCATATGGGAAATGAATAACAAACTTCCACTTGCTACACCGCTGCCTGTGATTACTTAAGACGTGATGATTCTCAGGATTTAAACATTAAGGGCTTCAGGGCTGCCAACATTTTGGAGAAGTTTCCGCCGCAAAATTGTTTGGACTGTTGAGTTGTTTATTTTTAGAATAACTCATCCAATCTTTAATAAATAAATTCAGAATACAAAAGCACTGAATGCTAACCTCCAGCCGGGGCACCGTGCAGGATGTCAGTATAACCAGCCACCGTTCCTGCCTCCATGGAGCTTTCAGTCCACTGCAGCAACTCACACTGGAAATCTGGAGGCAACATGAAGTTGAGGGTTCAGGGAGTGAGTGACAGTATCTGTAGAGGCCAAACAGGTACCACTCAGTGGCTGAATGGGACAATGTAAAATGAGAGAGAGCCCAACAGCTGGGAATACAGGAGCCCTGACTGTGGGGAGCAGGTGCTACTTAACTTCAGTGGGTTGCCAGTGACTGAAAATGGGCCTAATCTTGCCAGATCTTTTCATTTTTTAAAGAAAAATTCAAAGATCTGGATTCCTATGTGCAATCTCTTGATTCTTAAAAGTTGGCTCCTAAAGTGAGATTAAAAAAAAATAATAAAACAAATACTATGGGCCAGAAGTGTCCAGGCCAAACAAAACACATCTGTGGGTTGGGTTTATTCCAAGAGTTGCAAGTGTATGACTTCTGATCTAGAAATTCTACCAGTAAAACAGTTATTTTCAGGTTTAAAAATGTGTTACTCCCTATCTTTCCGGTTCTGGCAATATGACCTCTGGCACTTTTATAAAAACATAGAACTGCTGAAAAAAAAATTACCCTTCCCTCAAACCCCACGTTAAAAATAATGTTAAACTCAAAGGGAAAAAAAGGAAATTTCCATCATCAGGAAAATAAAAAAAAGGAAACATAAACCCATAGAACTAACCGTAAAGGGTGGGGAAACTGTGTAGAGGGCATTGAAACTGGACCAGGATGTGAGGGGCTCGGCACTGGTGTTCAATGCCCATGTCATGACTATACAGGTGCAGGAGATGTGGTCTTGTGAGGCAGGGAATGAAGAATAATATCTTGCATAAAATGAATACCCTCAAAGGGCTTCCTACACATTAATAAAAAACAACTAGAAAATCTCTACTCATTGGCTTCAAGGAGTGACAAGGAATGTCAATTTCCTTACTAGGTTGTAATTGGGGGTAAAAAAAATGTCTGCAAAAAACTGAATCCCAAATTCTCTTTTGCATACAGATATAAGTTCTCAAATTACATTTCCTGTATATGGAAACCTTAAACTTAGAAATTAACATAAAAATTGATCTAGGACTCACAAAATCCCAAGAGCCCTGAAAAAGTGAAAAGCAGGGTCACACTCATAGTTGAAGTCTTATGGGACTCTTAAAGACAGGAATACCCTCCCCTACAAATGAATCTATAATTAGAACACAAAATAGAAAAACAAAAATTTAACCCATAGAGGAGAATCAGCAGAGAAAATAAAGTGGAGAATTAGTGCCTTGAGGTATAGAACTATTAGGACAGTCTCAAGGAGATTAACTAAGTATACATAAATGATGAAAGAGCCAAGAGAATAATTTGAATGAGGCAAGAACAAATAAACAAAAGCTTCAAATTACAGAAGAAAAATTTCCTATTTACAAATGACATATTTATTCACATGGAAGATCTACAGGAATATACAACAAAGAAAGAACTCTTAGAAGTAATAAGTGTGTTTATCCTGGTATCCAAATATATATATATAGAATATATGTATATATAAAATATATATAAATACTTATATATGTATAAAAATAATTGCAACTCAATAAAGAGACAAAATAAAAAATGGACAAAGGATTTGATTGACATTTCTTGAAAGAAGATATGCAAGTGACTAATAATCATGGGAAACATGATTGGTTATTTGGAAAATACAAATAAGAGCACAACAACATGCTACTTTACACCCATTGGGAAGGTTATAATCAAAAAGATTGACAATAACAAGTGTTGTTGAAGATGTGGAAACATTGGAACCCTAATGAATTGCTGGTGGAAATGTAAAATGGTGTAGCTTCTTTGGAAAATAATTTGGTAGTTCCTCAACAAGTTAAATACACAGTTACTCGAAGTCCCAGCAAGAATTGGAAACATGTCTACATGAAAATTTGCGCTCATGTATATATAAACAACCAAAATGATCAATAACTGAGAAATGAATAAGCAAAATGTGGTTTATTCATATAATGAAATATTATTTATCCCTAACATGAAGTACTGATTAAATACTAAGTGCAAACATGCTAAGTGAAAGAAGCCAGGCATAAAGCACAATTCCATTTACTGTGAAATGTCCACTGTGAGGCAAATTCATAGAAACAAAAGGTAGATTATTGGTTCTCTAGAACTGGGAGCGGGAGACGGCTAATGGATGCAGAGTTTCTTTTGGGGGTGATGAAAATGTTCTGGAATTCTGTAAGTGGTGATGGTTGCACAACTCTGTGAGCATATAAAAACCACTAAATTGCACATTTTACAAGGGTGGCTATAATGGTGTATGAATTATATCTTAGCTTTTTAAAAAGGAGCAAAGAAGCTAGAAAGGAAATCTGAGAATAAAATAAATCATAAGGAAGTAACAAAATAAATAAAATGAATGAAATAAAGAAAAATGAAAAGAATCAACAAAACCTAAAGTTGATCTTTAGGGCAAAAATATACAAACGAAGGAGAAAATGCTCCAAGTAAGGATGGTGAGGAATTCTAAGCAAGTAGATTGAACACAAAACCTTAAGTGTCAGAACGATGAATAAAGTGTATGTAGATTCACTTACTTAGGGCTGCAGGTTTAAGAGATTCAATTCCATGGGGTCTATTTTTGCTATTTCTAGGGGTCATAACAAACTCAGAATATTAACTCCAGCCTACCATTTGTTTCACACATTCTCTCTTAAGGTCCAGATGTGCTGAGAGACTGGGAAGAGCTGTGGGGGGCTGGGAGGGGAGATAGGGGGCGGGGTAATGAGACTGCTTTTTCCAGGAGTTTAATTTACAAAAAACCCTGTATTTTCTCAGCGCTACAGACCTTTTCTCTTTACTTGTCACCTGACCAAATTATTCCCTATATTTGCAACATTGATGGCATTTAATCAAGTTGGGGGTTGACTCAGCTCTCATGGCTCAGAGAGGAGAGCTTGACTCCATCCCAAGAGGCTGAGAGCTGTTCTGAGCACCCTGGACTCAGGGCCAACAGGCTACCTGGAGCCCCACAGAGCCTCGACCAAGGCCACCAGAATTCAGACAACTCCCATCAGAGGCCTGGTGCTCTTGTTCTTGTCCCATCCAGAAAACTACCTCCCAGGGTTCCAAACCCCAAACAGACCTGTGGCCCCCATTGGTACATATTTTCTAACATCCCATTTTGTGAACTCACGGATAATGTACTCAACCATAATGTACTGGAGGAACTGCAAAGGCAAAGTAATTGGCAGCATGGTTGTTTTACAGATGGCAAGCAGGATGCCAAGCTTCTGCAGAGTTCCGGGACCTTGAATGCCAGAGCAGAGACTGCTTCTCCCCGGGTCCGAAGAGCCACAACCTCAAGGACAGAGCGAATATGGCCGGGAGGGGTTATCCCCTACGTTATTGGAGGAAACTTCACTGGTCAGTAGCCCCAGATGAGGTCTGTTTGGGGGGTGAGTGCTTTGTCTCCCTAGGCTGGCAGAGTCCTCCCAGAGATGACTGGGGGGTGGGAGTGAGCAAAGGCTGGGGGCACTGCATTTCTACCCGCTAATACCCCTTGTCCCTACAGCATCCAGTGCAAAAGATGCACGGTAATGCAGTCTGTTGGGATCACCTCCTCAGAGGGGGTCACCTAGTCCCCAAGGCTTCATGCAAGGGGTAGCATATGACCGTGGTTTTGAAGGCTGGACAAGGTTTGCACAGTGGGTATTTGAGCAAAGGCCTCCAGGCAGAAGGCGGAGTATGAACAGTTACACATGGTAGCTTGTCTGACTTTGCATGGATGTAGGGACCACCCTGGACCACCCTCTACCTTCAGCCACACAGTAAGCAGATGGACCACCTGGCCTACTCCTGGCTCCGGAGCTAACCAGCAATTCCCCCTGGGGCTAGCCACTAAACCTCTCTGTGCCTTCATTCACTCTTCTGTAAACAGGAACGCTATTTTCTACCCCACAGGGTTGAATTGAGAATGTAATGAATTAATTTGGATAAAGCTCTTAAAACAGTGCCTGGCTTGCAGGAATTAGATATTATTTGCTATTAGTAGTAACTTTAAAATATCTAAGTCATTCAGCGGCTTCCATTGCCACTAACGAATGGGAATCCCTGACTGCAGCCTCTGAAGCCCTCTGCCAGAGGCCCTTAACCCCCTCCCCTTAGTCTTTTTTTTTTTTTTTTGCACTTAATTTTTATTTATTTATTTTATTAAAATTTTTTTAAAAATTTTTTACACTGTTCGTTTTTAAACAATGTTTTCTTCCCCCACCCCCTCAGGTGCTGTCCCCATAGAGTTTCCTTCCCCAAAGTACCCGTGCACCATCACCTCAGGCCCCTCTGCTCCTCCCTCCCTCCCTCTTATCCCTCTCCCTCCTCCTCCCCTGCAGGATGTCTCTGATTTATAATTGTCCATTTTTGCTTTGTTGTGTTTTGCACCGTTATTATTTTTTTACACTCATGTCTTATTGGGATCCCCTATATTCCTGCTATAAGTGAACCCAGTCTTTTACCTCTCACTCCTCCTGGTCCTTCCGGTACTGGCCTCGCCACTCATCTGGAACATGCTCACTTCATGGCCCCTTAACACACTGGCATTTCCCCTTCTATCTGCCCAGAATGTTCTCTCCTAGATCTTTGCTTGACTGGAGCCTCAGATCACACGGAGTGACTCCCACTATCCTTCCAGCTCCTCTCTCCTGGCTCCCTCTGTGCTTCCCATCACCTGAAATGATTTTACTAGTATTTTTGTTCCTTTTTTTTTTTTTTTTTTTTGCCTCCATCCAAGTGCTGTGGGAGCCCAGGTTGTTTTTCCTCCTTTGTTTTCATTCCTCGATCTGCAACACTTAGAACACAGCCTTGCGATGGGCACACAAGAATCATGCCCGAAGCAGTCGAGTGCCTGAGTGAAAAGCCACACTGAGCTACCTTTGCTGGCTGTCAGTCTGCATTGACGCGTCCATCTCCTTTCCGTAGCTCTGCGGCCTTTCCCATGCGAGGTGGTCGATGAAGCAGAAACCCTGACAATTGGCCAAAGTCTCCCCAAACCACTGATGAATAAGTTAGTAAAGGAACACTGAGGACCTGGAAGCAGGGACCTGGATGCTGGAAGAGAGGCTGAGGCATCTCCCGGCTACCCGCTTACTCCCTCCCCGAGGCATTTGTGCAGTCAGCTCCCTTGCACTCCTATGGCAGTAACTCAGGGCTCAGATACTTAATTGGTGATAAAAAGACGAGAAAGACTCCTTCCTACCCTCAGGGAGCTCCGGTCCTAGTTGGAGAGGAAGAAGTGTGCTCAAACAGCTGCCGACTTTTGTTCTTTGGAATCTTAACCATGTTCTTCAAGATCTTCTATGCTTTTCTCTGTAATTTGTAGGATTACTATTTTTGGTGAGTGATTGAGCTCTAAACAACTTGAACTAAAAGTGTCAAGATGTAAAAATAAATGGACAGCTAAGTTACTCTTTATTCTGACTGTGTGTTTTTGGAGACAAAGTGTGAATCATACCCACATCTCCTCTACTGTGATGGGACCCTCCCCAGTCACTGGTGGGTTCGTTTTGCAACCAAGGGACTCTAGAACCGCCTTCATCCCCAACTATTCTTTGTGTTTCTCAAACAATGATTTCTTAGGTTCTTCTTTTCACTTCTAGCAACATCAAAATTGTCTTCTTTATCTCATGTTGATAGATCTTGAAATGAATACTTATTGATTATCTGTAATTATTGGCCTGAATTTGCAACTTTATTTTTGTTCCTATACAATTTACTTTTTGTTTTATTATTCAACAGATTTCTAATCAAGAAAATATGACAAAAGGCTCAGATAAAGTATGAAATTCACCTGTTTTCAAAGGCCTTATGTAAAATTAGGCTCAAGGATATCCCCAGAAAACACTGCCCCCCCATGGTAAAGTAGCATGGATGTGCATGAAGACAGAATTTTTAGAGCACATGAGGTTACTTCCCATAGGTATAAATAAGGTGAAGGCATGGAATGCGGTGCTGGTGGGTTCCTTCAAAGACCTAAAACTTCCAAATTGGATAACCTGGGTGGAACTTTTTAAAAGTTTAGATTACTTTTAATACAAAGCAGAAGTTGGACATACTGAAAAACTATTTTTACCTTCTTTTCCAGCTCAGACATCCCCACTCCCTAGGTTTGGTAATTCAGAAGAGCTATGTTTCTTCTTAGCAAGGGAAAATCCTTATTCTTGGTGCCTTTCATTTCTGGGTCAGAACAAGAATTTTTTGATCATCAGAATAAGTTTTGTCATAAGCCAGCACACTTGAAAGCATTTAAGGAAGGCAAGGACCCCTGAGTGAGGTAATAAGCACCTGTTCTGTGGTTTCAGGGTCCCAGAGGGCCATCTTTAAGCAGGCCATGAGGCACTGGGAGAAGCACACCTGTGTGACCTTCATAGAGAGAACTGATGAAGAAAGCTTTATTGTGTTCAGTTACAGGACTTGTGGGTAAGTGAGAGCAAGGCCACATCAGTGGAATCAAAGACAGACAGATCAGATGTCTTGTGAGTCTAGAATTTTCTCTATAGAACCACGTATTTGTAATGGCCTGCGATAATATAGGCAAACAGGGTTTGTCAGAAATTCCCCTTGGGCTCAGTGACAAAGCAGGTGGGTCATGGGAAAGACTCCATGTGGAGAAGTACTTCTGAACCAATTTGGGGTAAGTGGCCCCATTTATAATCTGATGAAACTATAAGCTTGCTCATGATGGATGTACATATATGCAAAATCCTGCATGCAATTTTATAGATTTACTGACTTCCTGCAGAAAACATAACAAAGAATAACATGACTGGATTATGACTAAATTTTTACTCCAATAAATTGTAAGTGTGATATTCTCTGCTACTGTGATATACTCTCTACTGAAAGAGAAACCTCCTATGTTGGTTCAAAAACCCAACTACATGCTGTATACATGAAATCACTAAAGAAAATGACCCAGAAAGGTTTAAAAGTAAAAGGAAAGGGGCATACAGGCCAACGTAACAAAAGAAAGCTGGGGTTACAATTTCAGTTATTATCAAGGGTTTTTGTTTGTTTGTTTTGCTGTTTTGTTTTTAAAGTCAGAAAGTGTTAAAAGAAAAAAAAAGAAAAGGTGAGATACTTTGTAATGAGAAAGGGAAGAAAGGGGACAAGCTACTCTGAGAATATAACTGTCATAAATCCTCATGCACCAAATAGCATAACATTTACAGTCATAAAACAAGCCCCAGGAAATTCAAGCAAACACTAGCAACAGGACATTTTGTTTCATTTCTGTCAATGGAAGTAGATCAATGTCAAGTTGACCAAAATAAGAGTAGAGATTTGTGGAGTTGGTTCTATGGGTCTCTCAGATTCTACAGTCTGATAAAATATCATTTTTTTAAAGTGCCTATTGAAAGTTTATAGAACTTGACTACCTATTACCTATTAAATATTAAAACACCTCAATGAATTCAAAGTGGCAGAACTAGTATTAAATATTCTGTGATTGCAAAGTAGTGAAACTAGACATAATCCCATAACAACAAAAAAATGCACTTAACACCACTCTATTATCTGACAAGTTAAAAGCTCCCCATTTTACAATTCTTAGGTCATAGGAAATGAGGCAAAATTACAAATTGTTGCAATAATGAAAGGTCTACAGTTTGAAATTAAAGATATGGGGCTGGGCCTCCCTGGTGGTGCAGACGGTTGAGCGCAGCACTGTGAAGCTGTCCGCAGCCTCTGCAGAGCCGGTTCGATCCCTGCTGGCCGTGGAGATGCCCACATGGCGCGGCAGACCTCTCCTGTCTCATCCGCTGCTCCCCTCAGCAGTGCATTTCATCAGTCTGCCTGTTCTGTTCCCTACTCTGTCTCTGGTGAGTTCGCAACCTCAACCTCCCGCACATCTGGCCTATACCCCGGTTCTTGTTTAAATAAATAAATCTTAAAAAAAAAAAAAAAGATATGTGGCTAAAGCTCTCCAGAGGAAAAGGCCTGGCCTCAAGTATCCACATCCCTAATTAAAAATGAGAATGCATTATTCAACTCAAAGATGTTAACAAAACAGATACATAAAAACGACCATACAACAAAAGAAACCAAATAAGAGCACATGATATAGACAAGGTAACACATTATAGGACTGATAAATTCAAGATTGTATTCTTGGGGAAAAAAAAAAAAACCAGTAGATAAACTCCTTGTTAGTCTAAGACCAAAAAAAAAAAAAAAAAAAATGACAGTGCAGAAGTACATAAAATCTGAAATGAAGAGAGTGAGAGAGGTACAATTTCCGCGGAAGTATAAGAGAGTGCTTTTCAAAACTCGAGGCAAGAAATGTGGCTGTCTGGGTAATGTGAATGACTTCACAAATACGGAGTGCTGGAATAGACCAGTGCCTTCGAAAGAAACTGAAAAATTGAGGGGAAACACTATCTCCCCCAAATACCAAATTAATTCACAGGTGAATTCTTTTAAACCTTTATAGTGCCAGATTTTTCTGGCACTATTTAAGTTTTCGAAAGCATAGAAAAATTCCTTCCAAAGTACTTTTAAGGAACTATCATGGCATTTTTTTCACCCCAAAATGACAAAGATGGCACCAAAAAGAGAAAATTATGGACTCATCTAACTTTTGTATATTCATGCAAAACCCTAAACAAAAGGTTAGCACATGGAGTTCTGCAGTACAAGAACAGAAAGGCAATCTACCGTGAAAATGTTATACTAATTCAACGTTAGGAAGTCTATGCCCATGATTCAACATATGTTGATAGGTCAAGGGAGAGAAGCCATATTCATATTTCAATAAATGCTAAAAAAGGCCTCTGCACGATACAGGCATTTTTTGTGCTGTTTGCAAAACTAACCAAGGTGCACAAGAAGAGATGTCAAGGACAGATCCCTGACTTTCAAAAAATAAACATATATTACTATGTCATTATATGTATGTAAATATGTGTATTCAGCCAGGAAGTCCACATTGTATTTATTAATGATAATCCTAAAAGAATTTCTGTTAAAATCAGGAACAAGCCAATAATGCTCATGATTGAGCAATTATTTAACATTTGTTTTTGGAAATGCTGAGATCATTAGATGAAAAAATAAACATGACAAATATTGGCAGGAACAAGGAGGTAGAGGTGACTTAATATTTAAATCTTTTGTGACATGAGTATGTATTTTTTCAATGTTTTATGTAAGAAATGCGAGTGGTGGGGTTGTGGGCCATCTTAATTTCATTTCTCATACCTTTCTGTGTCAGGAATAATGAATAACCATTACTTGGAAAGATCATTATACCTTGTTGGGGGAATCATCTCTATGGCTCTGATAATAGCCCCAAGACTCACTCTATGAAAACACTCGTCTCCATTCCCTGCCTCTTTTCCTTGTCATCCGAGTTGGCCCCCAGAGAGCAGACTGGCAGAAGGGTAGAGTAGGTGTGTGGGCTCTATGCTAGGAAGAGAGGCCCTATCTTTCTTGAAAGTGTGACCATTAACTACCGGTAAGATCAAAAATTATTTTTGGAGGGAACTTCTGTATTGAGATGAGAGGGAAGTTAGACAGTGAGAGTACTTTAAGCAAAGAGAGTCTGTGTTTCTTTTAGAACCAGACACACACACTCAAGCACACTCCACACACACCCCTGTGTGTTGGGGGAGGGGCATTAGACTCTAGCTATCCCCTGCCCATCTGACTCAGGTATTTCTGCTATTGTCCAGCTGTTGTTCATATGTTGGCCGCCGAGGAGGAGGCCCGCAGGCCATATCCATTGGGAAAAACTGTGACAAGTTTGGGATTGTGGCACATGAGCTGGGCCACGTGGTTGGGTTCTGGCATGAACATACCCGACCAGACAGAGATCAACATGTCACCATCATCAGAGAAAACATCCAGCCAGGTAAGGAGCCTGTGTGGGGTCTGGAAGCCACAAGACAGTGGCACCGAGGCAGTGGCATCCATGGGGTCAGGAGGGAGTGAAGGACAGAGGCTGCCGGGAGCCACCAGCCCAGGCTCATCTGCTAAGTCCGGAGGCGGTGACCCTGTTGTGCAGGCAGTTGTCACGGGCACTGCCACTGTCCACCAAGGCCGTTCCTGGCAGGTCATCTGCCATAGCGTGTAGTTTAGACCAGAAGCCAAAGGGCTTTCCATGTTGTGAAGGACCAAGAAGTCCAACTGCATTTCCTAAAAGGGACAGAATGGACCACAGCATTGTAGCAGCGTCAGAGCTGATGAGCCAGAAAGCGTTCTCCTGGAGCTCTCATAAGAGTCATTTTTGCTGACTTAAGCAACACATCTTTTTGGAAATGAAATATAATTAGGACAGGAATACATGTGAAAACAGTACTGCTGCCTAGAAATCAGCCCCAAGGCAAATGGAGTGTCTAGATTTTTAAAGAAATATCTTCTCATGTTAAACAATAGCTGATTGAGTAATATGGATGCCTTGAAATTTGTTTTGAGGGTCTAAATTGTGAATATTTGGGACTGAATTCATCAGTTTGCTTTTCTTCTGTTAACAGCAAAGTCAGAATTTTGGGGCGGGTGGAGGCAACCAGATCAATAACTAACCAATCTGCAAACTCAGTTTAAGATTTTCCAGGGGTCTTCGGGGAGGGGTGCTGGTAGCGGGGTTGGGGGAAGTCAGGACTTGTTCTGAGGTTCAAATTTCCAACCTGTTAGAAACAAGAACGGCTTCAAGGCCTGTTACTGGATGGACTGGGCAGAGCTCTTGGAAGTTGCTATGGGCCCTTCTCCTCCCTCCCCTCCTTTCAGGTGCCTGCCTTGGTTTTCAAAGGCCTTAACCGAGTGTTGTGTCACAGGTCAGGAGTATAATTTCTTAAAAATGGAAGCTGGGGAAGTGAGTTCTCTGGGAGAGACGTACGACTTCGACAGCATCATGCACTACGCCCGGAACACCTTCTCCAGGTCGGAATCTCTGCTTGTGCCTCGTCTGTGTTTTACTGTGCCTGCCGCAGGCGCAGGTCAGATTCCTGGAGGTCGGCAGCATCGGGCCCCTGCGTGCTCCTAGCACAGTGGGCGCATCTGCCTTGAGATACAGTGGCCTCTGGGCTGCAGTGAAATATCTAATCAGGTTCCCCATAATAAAATCGAATCCCCTTGTGAAGCGGGTGTTCCATCACGCCCTAACGTCACAAGTGGCAAGCTGGGGAAGGGAAGCTGAGGTTGGCTGGGATAATGACGTAGAGACTCTGTAAAATTTCCATGGGCGGGGACCTTCTCCAGCACATCCTTGGCGTGAGCTTGGTGGCACTGACAGCTTTCCTTGAAGAGCTTTGGTTTATTGGAAGCTAGACCGGGTCAGAGCTGGGAGGACTGTAAATCGTGGATTCATTTTATTTATTTATTTATTTATTTTTAATAATAAATTTTATTTTTATATTCCCCATACAATTGCAACCCCCTTATTTTGACCCCAATCCCTCCCCTCCCGCCTCCTACCCCCCATAGAGTGTCTCTGGTTCATAGTTTGTTGTTGATTTTGATTTTCACTTATTCATTTTCCTGGTCCCTTATTTAAGTTTTCTAGATTCCTGCTATGAGTGAGACCATCCGGTATTTTTCTTTTTCTTTCTGGCTTATTTCGCTGAGCATGATCATGGATTCATTTTAGAGGAATGGTAAATAATGTGGATTTTATAAGTTGGACTAAGAACGAGTAGACAGTTTTGATCAGGAGTATGACATGATCTGATTTTTTGTTTTTTAAAGATTGACCGAGAAATGGGTCAGTTGTGTGGTATGTGAATTATATGTCATTAAAACTATTATTAAAAAAAAAGAAAGAAAAGGAAGCTCCAACCTGCTTGAGGATCACAGGTAGCTGGGGTTGGAAATGAGAGAACAAAGAAGCGGGTCTCCTGCCTGCAGGTCACACGTGATGGTAGCTGGTAGCCGAGTGTGGCTGGACTTGTTACTTACAACCAACTCGGGCAGGATCTGTTTTGCTGAGTTAGTGCGGTGCTGGCCCGAATGTTAAGAATTTTCCATACTGCCCATGCTTCCCGACCATGTAAGTGTTGTGCTGATAGGAATTTCCCTTCCTCGTCCCAGTTTTATAGGCCTTTCTACCCTTGAGTCAAAGAAAATGGTACATATTTTCTCTCTTGGAACTTTCTTTACAGCCTCCTTGTAAAATCACCTTGTTTGCCTTTTCAGCTTGTTCATTCATTCAAAAAAATAATGTGGGTGAGTCTCGCTATATGCCCAAACAACAAGAAAAAAATAGGTGAGGAGACAAGGGTAAAGGAGAGAAAAAATAAGGGTGGAAAGCTAAGTTGAAGCTTAGAATCATTTTAGTGTTCAGAATATAAGCCATAAAGGCATGTACACTTGCTGAGCTTGGCAGCAAGTCCTGTGCTTCCTAGCAGTCCCAGCAAAGAGGGAAACATCCATTTCATGAATCCCCATAAAGAATCGCCCATAAAGATAGAGGAAAACATTCGTTCAGGGGACATGTCTCTCTGGAGTGAGAGGGCAGCTATTTACCTGGGACTCCTGGTCGCTCAGGTAAGGCTGCTGAGAGCATCCTGTTGAGGTCATAGAAGCGTGGGCGAGATCTTCCACGCCTCAGTGTCCCACGTTCTCGGGAGGACCTGTTTCTCTGACCATATAGCTGATTTGGTTAAGATCCCTGCTCCCCAGGCAGGCTCTCTCCAGAGCTCTAAGGAGTGAGTTGTGTTGAAGTCAGCCTCTTTGAACAACTGCCGCTCTGTTCTCATTCTTCCTCTGGCTCTTTAGCAGAAGATTCGAGGGGCAGCCTGGTGTCACGAAAAGACCCCTGAGCTGAGAGATAGAGAACTGGATTCTACTCCTGCTTCTTCTGGGAACCTTGCTGTTGAGGGAGGGGCAGGCAGCAGTTAGGGGAAGCTGCATGCTGAGTCAAGCCTCCACCTCCCCCGGCCTCGGTGTCCTCATGAGAGGTTGGACTTGACTCTCGCTAAGCCCTATCCAGCTCAAATATTTCATGTGCAGTTTCTTAATCTGGTGCTAAGGGTCAGGGGGTGACAGATATGTCCCGCTCATCGCCATATGGAATCCGAGGTTTCCTCTACAGGCTGGGGATCTGAGACCTAGGGTCCTAATCAGGGAGCCTCAGGAAGCTGATGGAGCGGCAGGATGAGAGTCCACCCCAGAGAGGTGGAGGGGAGATGTTGAGGTGTTGGGGCTTGTCTGACACGAGTTTGGGAAATAGTGCAGGGAATTGCGGGGTCCTACCACATCAGCCTGAGGGTTACAGGCTGCTAAGCAGAAACAAAGTATTGATTTTGTCAAAGAGCCAATATCAAATGGATCAAAATGAGACACTTGTACCTTGGGTCTTGTTTCTGTTGTTTTATATTGCTTTATAATTCCTCTATTGATTATTACTATACATTTATCTATTAATGTTGCTCTGTCACATTCCCTCTCCCTCACTAGACTGAGATCTTTGAGGACAGAGAGTATCTCATTCCCTCCTAGTGTCCAGCATCTAACTTGGTACTTGGCACAGAGTAGGCGTTCAATAAATATGCATAAAATGAGTAGGTGAATGAATGGATCAAATGAGAGAGGGAACTCTTCAATACTCTAGCTGAGGGAAGAAATTTCCAGTGTGCTTGTTGCTGTCTTCCCACATACTCCTACATGAGATGGTCACTTTGTTAAGGAGAATCCTTACTCTGTAAGGAATTTTAGATAAGTTACTACTAATGGGTTGTGGGAACTACACTGCCTTCTTGATGCCTCATTTGTGCCAATTACTATGCAAACCTCTGAAGTCAGAGCCTGAGGCAAGAAAGCAGACAATGTGTCTTCTAGCAATGACATTTCTTTTCTTGACTTTATTTTTTAAAAAATCTCGATTTTTGGACCAGAGGGTTCATAATGCTGTGCTTTTTTTGCCTCTCAGGAGACAGCTATTATTAACACTGTTGTCAATGTGAACCATTTTATTAGCACAGACCAGTAGAATCCCATGATCCAAACTTATGAAATAATAGTTATTATGCGTCAAAAATACGCAGAATCCTTCAGGGTTGGAGATTGGCAAGGGGCAGCACATGGGTGTGGAGAGCAGCTTCCCTGAAGAAAACAGAGGGAGGCAGAATTCCTTCTACTACTGTTGATGTTTTCTATGTCTACAGGACAATGTAGCCCCGCGTGTAGTGGTTCACAACTTAGTTTTTTTATATTGAGGGCCAATCTTGCTCATTCTTCTCTGATTTCACTGAGATCACTCCTATAGCAAAAGTTGCTGACAGTGTGATTGGTCTGGGGAACCTAAGATAGCTAATGCATGTCTGGTGGTTGTGCTGCTTGTTTATGGAGGCCCCTGGGTTCTCCTCCACATGGTCTCTCATCCTCCAGGAATCCAGACTGGGACTTCAGAGTTCCTAAAGCATGAGGTGGGAGTTTGCAAGCCCATGAGCCCCAGGCTCTTAAACTAGACTGGCTTCACTTCGGTCACATTCCCATTGGCCACAGCAAGAAACAAGGCCAGCCCAGGTTCAAGTGGGTGGACAATTAGATTCTATCTCTTAATAGGAGGAGTACCAACTTCAGGTTGCAAAGGGATATGGATACTAAGAGGCAACTCATTATT
This sequence comes from Talpa occidentalis, assembly GCF_014898055.3. NCBI lineage: Eukaryota > Metazoa > Chordata > Mammalia > Eulipotyphla > Talpidae > Talpa > Talpa occidentalis. The sequence goes on from NW_023605194.1 coordinate 23,786,136, forward strand.
TGAACAATCTACCACAGCTACTGTTCCACTCCTATCCCAGAGTTCAGAATGATTTTGGCAAATCTATCTGGATACCTGCAGTGCCCTTTCTACTGACTTTCTATGTGGATTTTTAGAAGACTTTGTTCTATGGGGTTCCCTCACTTCCTGAAAACTCATCCTTCCGGATGCTTCATTCACACAATCAAATCAAGAGCTTTGTTGCTTTAGTTACTGCAGATGTAGTGACTAGTATTTGTCACAGATATGTGCATCCCCATTATTCACCAATTCTTCAGCCAACACTGTTGTCCAGGCCCTGAGCATCTCACCCAAGGCTGGCTCCCACGCTCTCTCTGGAGCCTCCCTGCCAGTCTCCTGCCCACTGCTCAGCTCCAGGGGCACCACTCCCTGGCAGTCTCTGAGTGCTGCTGCCTGCAGCTGTGCCAGTGGTGGCCCCAGGAGCTTAGTGTTGGGGCTTCGAGGAAAATGCTCAGTGCACATCAGTAAGGAAATCCTAAGGCCACTGGACTAGGGCAGAGTTTTAAACTTGGCACTTGTTTTCTCACTGGATTGTGAGCAGGCCACGATAAGCTGCAGCGCTGCAATGCCAGGAGGAGGGAGGGAAACGTCTCAGTCCTGCCAGGCTGGGGAGGGGTGGCCAGCAAGTGGGAACGTTGATGGGGTTGTGGGCAAGGACTGAAGACTACAACTCTCCTCATGATGACCAGACAGCCTTGACTTCTCTCTCCTTTCTCTCTCCCTCTTTGCCTCCTGTAGAGGAGTTTTCTTAGACACCATCCTCCCCCGTCGAGATGACAATGGCATCAGGCCAACCATTGGCCAGCGCGTACGGCTCAGCCAGGGAGACATAGCTCAAGCCAGGAAGCTGTACAAGTGCCCAGGTAACTGTGAATTTTGGGGGTTCTCCGGGGCCTCCAGACCACGACCCAGGAGCACAACTCGAGTGAAATCTGCAAACATTCCTCCTGGCTTGGAAAACACTTTGGGGTACCTGATCAGACAACTCCCTGGATGCTATCATTTCTGGGGTGCTGCTGGCAGGAGGTGCTAGGCAGCGGGGGAAGCCTGAATGGTGAAGTGGTTGCAGGTAGTCAGGTGAATAATAGGTCTCAGAGCCCACAGCTTGATTGTGGGAAGTTTTGGAATTCTTTGGCAAAGACCTGATGTTCAGAAGAGGGAGAAGGTACAGTGGAACAACAGTGAACAGGGGTGCAGTGTGTACCCCATAAAGGTGAAAACACCTCTCCTTTTGATGCAAGTAGGAGTTCTGGGTTTGGGGAAACAAGAGGTAAAGGTTTTGTAGAAAGGCAAAGTACAAAGGAGAGCATTTCTGGAAGAGTAAATCAGCTTTCCAAACCCTGGAGTCGGAGGATGTCTCAGTGCCTCATGAGGTCATTTCTGTGGTTCGGGGGTTGTCCTGGCCATCCGGGGTCTGGTCAGTGATCAGCAATATGCCGCTTGAGACTGGGTAGCACTCTCGGCTTGGAGGCGATGTTCAAGTCTGCCCTCTTTCCTTTTGACCCTCTGGCTTTGGCATCATCACACACCCCACCCCCACTGTCCTGGGGTGAACTTATATCCACCTCTTGTAGCTGTAGAGTTTCAATGCAAAACATTTGTTATAGCAGACACGTTTTTACCACTGATGGGAGAGAATGCAGTTCAGTGACTTGGGGAGAGAGAAGGAAAGTCTATCACCAACAGTTCTGGGAACTTTTTCTAACTTCCCGCACTGACACGTGACTTGACCGTGGAACAGAGTATTGGAAATCAGCTCCATCTTAGAAAATCTGGACTATCACGTTGCCCTGTTAAGCAGGATCACAGTGCTTGCAAGGGCTGCATGGAGCTTGCTCCCCATGAAACTCTAGGAAATATGTCCATCCAGCGATTAGTCATCTGGGGACATGTTAGAGCTGAAATACAGGACATACATATCATGTAACCCGGCTGTATTGAAAGAGAAACCTTATAGCAGTCCCTAGGAAATGCCATCCTATTTATTTAGTTATAATGTATATGCCTCTCGCTTCCCAAAGGATTCAGGGCAGCTGGTAAATACCATGAAGCCAAGCAGTAATGTATCTGTTCTTGCAGAATGTCAGTGATTGTTCGAAAATAATTTCCATGGAGCCGTCGGGGGGGTGGTGACTGCTGGGCTTGACCCTCATGAAGCCTGCCAGTTGTTCGGTAACATGATACTGAAGCCCCAATATCCAGGATTTCCTGAGGCAAGGATGGGCTGGCTGTTCTCTCTGTGCCTCCCTGCCACTTCCAAAGTGCAACTTCCAGTCGTTTCCAGGAGTGACTAGAAATGCGGTGGCTGCTGTGCAGAGGCTGAGCTGCCTGTTGGAAAAGCTGTGTAAGCATGCTTGTTTCCCACGCTTTGGAGGGGACCCCTTAACAGGACGAACACCAGCAAATCAAAGTCCGGGACTTTGGGGTATGAATGCCTGGGGATGAGGGACATGAATCTGCAGTTTCCAAGCTTACTCATTCAGATACCTTTTTAATTGTTTTGAGAACAAATCCCAGGGAAATAGTTTTCACATGCATAGGACTAGTTTTTAGACTCCTAAGCAGGCAGCTCTCAAACATTTAAGAGCAGAGTAGGCTACTGTAAAATATTCCAGCTTCTGGTGCCCCAGGTCATTTCTCTGTTTTCTTCTTTTGTAGCTCTTTTAGAGACGGTTGCAGAAAAAGAAGAGGAAAAATTGCTGCTATCAGTTTCACTGTGTTTTTCTTTTTACTATCCCTACTTATCTCCTAGTCTCTCTACCACAAATGCTGCTAGTGGTAACTGCGAAGCCGGCTATGAGCACTGACCTGATGTATCGGAATGCAGTTGATTGCCTTAACCCGCTAGGTAGATCCTGTCTGTTTCACACATAAGACAAGGACCAGTGAGGCTGGGGTCTCGCCCACCAGCACACAGCTGCCTGGAGAGCTGAGATTAAAACCCAGCTCTTGGCCACAATTGATTCTGAGATCCTCAGAAGAATGTCCTGGGGTGACACCCTTTGGCATCCACCCCCCATGTTCTGTTTTGTTAGCCAGAAAAATGTCAATCTGCCTAAGTGCACACTTCTCACCAGCGTGATCCGAGGGTTTGGCAGAAGAAAGCTGTCTTTGCAGCCTGTTCCGGGAGCTGCCTGGGTGGGGGGGACATGTGGCGGGATCACAGCTGTGCTTTTGCCCGTGCAGCGTGCGGGGAGACCCTGCAGGACACGACGGGAAACTTCTCTGCACCTGGTTTTCCAAATGGCTACCCTTCCTACTCCCACTGCGTCTGGAGGATATCGGTGACTCCAGGGGAAAAGGTAGGTGTGAAACCACCCCAGGAGGTGACTAGCATCCTTTGAGCCAGGTGGGTGTGAGGAATTATTATTATTCATAAGGGTGATAGTAGCTGTTATGTTACGTGCTCCCACTCTACGCCAGGCCCCGGCCTAGCTTGTGTACCATCATTTACTTCTAGACTTTTCAACTAGTCTCCCCATACTGATAAAGGCCTAGGTACTAAATGTCCACATAGATTATACATCAAGTTGAGTTTGTAAAACAAAGTAGGCTCTATGCTTTCACCATGGTAAATACACCATCAGAATTCCCTGGAAGGCAAGGAGCCAATTTGGAATTCCTAAAGGCATCAGGGTGCCCCTGTGGAAGCAATATGGGAAGAACTAGCCCCCAAGCTGTAACCAGCCCCAGAGTCTCTTCCCAGCCCCAGTTCCATCTCAGGAGCACTGTGGGCGAGAGCCCAGCGCACACTCCTGAGCACCTGCCACTCCAGCCTTGCAAAAAGTCACTCCTTGGCTGCCTTTCCAGGAAAGTGGCATGGCCATGTGTGCTGTGTGCCCCAGGGAGGATGGATCCTTGGTGGATGCACGGGTCTTCACCTGCCCTGTAAGTGGGCTCAGGGCTAATTGGACAGGGAATTCCAGGGTCCTGTCTTCCTGGAGTGCCATCTAGGAGCTGGAGAGGCCTGCAGATTCCATGCCTCTCTGGAGCTGAGTCCAAGGGGAGGGCCCTCTTTTGCCCTGGCCCAAAGGTGATATGGTCTGAACTTCCCCGCAGCATGCATCTCCCTGTATCCATTGTATGATAAGTAATCTGAGATTCAAACATTTGAAAAATTGCCCAAATTCACAGTAAGATACAGAACTGGGAACTGAAGGCTTTGTGCTTCAAATCTTGTGTCTTTTTCATTATATCTCTTAACAAATCCAAGGGGTCTTCAAGTTGTTTCAAACTAGATGTAGCTATTGTTGAGAGGTGCTCTCTGTCCCTTGGGTCCACTGCCCTACAGCCTTAGCTGTTATAGTTTGTCTCGTAATATCCTGATTGCTGGTGTATTCAGCTGTCTGCCTTCTAGACCCTAAACTCATTGAAATCAGAGGTTGCTCACCCCAGCTCCCAGCACCCCAGCCCATGTACAGTCACACAATATAGTGTTGAATGGACATGTGGATGGATGAGTAGTCGAATGAAAGCCCTGCAGCTGGGAATAGAGGGGAGTGTTGGATTTTCTGATACCTGTAGCCAACCTGCAGATAGCCCCCATTCAAAGCTTTACACTGAGAGCATTTTCTGTGGTTTGGGTCCTGTTCTCACATATTATGGAGATTCTCTCATTTAATCTTCACGACAATTCATGGGGTAGTTGTTATTACCACATTCATTTTACAGGTAAGACTTATCCAAAGCTGCATACATAGTCTTATTGCCAAGGGGGGATTTGAACCAAGTGATTTGACTCTGAGAACCTGGATGCTTAACCATCATCCTTTATAATTCCACAAAGGGGACAGGCAAATAGACAGTTGAACCCGTATTTACACACACACACACACACACACGCCTACGTACACACACACAACACCCACATGCACACACTGGCTCAAAGCTTAAAGACAATGTAGTTGTCATCTTGACCCTGAGAGTCTCCAGAGGTGTTGGCCCAGGGTGGATGTGCTGTCCCTGTGCCTGCTGGGGGCATTACCTAGGGGGAGGCAGGAAAGAAGAGGAGGAAGAGGAACGATTTTGGTAACCCCCAAACCATTGAATTGCCCTGTGTAGCAGAGGATGTGTGCTGTGCTGGAGCTAGCTGCATAAGATTCACCGAGCCTTAATTACTATTGTTAACTGGGGGCAGGGAGAATATGCATCATTGAAGTTCCTGCACCAATTATTTCAATATCTGCTTCCCCCAGCCTTCCCCAGAGCTGCCAGTAATTAGCAAACTTGATTGATTCGAGTATCACCTCTTGTTCATCGCCTCTTCCCCTATGGTCTTTGTGGTTCACTAACATACTTAAAATAATTAGCCTGAATAATTATCCCATTCATTCAGATCATGAATATGTTACCAAGGAAATTATAATAATATTCTCTTCCTGAAAAAAGCTGGTGATTAATGTTGCATCCAGTGAGCTAGTACTGCTGGCTTTTCCACTTGAATGCGATATGAGGGAAATCTAAGTACAATCTAAGTACAATCCTTATCCCTGTCTTTAAGAGACTCAACGTTTAGCTAGGGTCCCCCAGCCCAGGCGGCCTGACTTGGGTGAAGGAGGGGCATATGTTTGACACCAACATTTTTTTTAAGCTTTTGGGGTGAATCTAATCTGTAGTCAGGGTGGAGAACCACACCTCACACACACACTCTCACACTCTACACATGCACATGCACTGAACAACACAGAGGTGAGTTGCCCTGTTACTTTCTGGTCCCGACTTCATTTCCTGGGAGATCACAGGCCTTTGTGGAAGAAGGTGCTACTCATCCTGAGACATAAAATTTGGGTGGGATCCCCCCAGGGGGAGTGATGGGCACTCTCGGTGCCAATCAAGACAGGCAGCCTGTGAAGAGCACTTAGTGGGCCTGGTTTGTGGTACATAAGTGCACACTCAGTGTGGCTTGATTTTTAAAATTGTTGTTTATTGAGTGCTTGTTGTATGCCAGGCACCGCCCTCCCCACACTATATACAGTCTCTCATGCAGTCCCTTCAACAACCCAACAGTGTGGCTGTTGTTTTATAGATGCAGAAACTCAGGGTCCAGGAGGACACATGTTTGCTCAAGATTCCACAGTTAGTGAGTGGTAGAGCTGAGAAGAAATCCAGGTCTGCCTGACTCTAAATACCTGCTGTGCAGTCACCATAACAGAGACGAGTTGCTGTTGCAAAGAGAAAGACCACATGCACCCAGGCGATCAGACAAGGACTCAGGGTGGGAGGAGGGACCCTTGAGCTGGGCCTTGAGTAGGCTGGAGCGAGGCCTACTGGGCTATCCGCATGGACAGATCAGTGGGAGATTAGGTCACACAAGTCACTGAGTTTAGTCAATGAGATGGTGGCATAGGGAGCCATGGGAGTTTTCTACCTAGGAGGGATCTGGCAGGGATGAGCCATTAGCACAAGATTGATCTAGAAGCCCTACTGTGCAGAATGGGCAGGGCACAACAGGGGTAGTCAGGGACTCCTCCTAGCAGGAACAATGCAGGAGGAGCTGTTGAAGGGGCTGCAGGTCTGTCCTGAGGGTTGGGGGAGGAGCACATACATCTTAGAGGAAGAGTCTGTGACCAGATCCGGGGAGGACAGTCAGAGGGGCAAAGTAGAGATAACTCCAAAGTGCTGCACCTGGTGACTTGGGGTGGGGTGAGGGGCGGATGTGTTACCTACAGGCAGGAAAGCTGGAGGCCAGTGCTTTATTTTGAGGTGCCTGGAAGTGAATGGGGAGCAGGGAGGACAGAAGCCAGCAGAGGAGAGCCAACAGTGACTGGTGTCGTGAGAACCAGAGAGGAGAGGCTCAAAGCAGCATGGCCAAGGAGCATGAGGACAGTAACAGTCCTTTTGATTTGGCCAGAGGACACTGGACCTTTGACCTGGGCCCTCCAGTCTAAGGCTTTACTTAGAGCAGAGGGACTATCTAAAAGGAAGTGGCTGCTGGAAGGGGAAGGTAAGGATATTAGAGAGACATATACTGACTGAGAGCAAGGTCCCCCTAGAAGGAAAATGATTAGGAGCAGGGTGTAGGGGTGCAGGGGCTAACAGAGGTCAGCAGACCCCTGGAGAGCAAGAAGAGCTGAGAAAGGAGGAGCAGGATGTGGAGGACAGGCTGAGAGAGAGGCCACCTTGCAGCATGGGGCTTGAGTGGGGTAAAGGGAGAGGGGAGCACATGAAGTATGGTGTGCCCAGTCCTCTGGGCCCCCAGCTGCCTTCACTGTTGGTGGGTAAGGGCCCCCATTCAGTGGCCTCAAGAATGTCCAGAATAGAAACCTTCTTTGGGGTCCCCCTGCACTGTACACCTCCCCAGCCTTCATTCCTCCTCGAGACACACACAGACCTGCACTGTGCTTTCAGTTCGGTTCCCCAAACATCTCCCCTCTCACCCAAATGCTATCTTACCCTACTTCCCTGCCCACTTAGATTTAAATTTATCAATCTTTATACCCCTTAGATTTAATGCCACTTCCTCTGAGAAGCTTTGCTCAGTTATCACAAGGCAGAATTTATCTCTCCCTTCTTGGGGCTCCAGATGCCCTTTCTGTCTTCTCTTCTCATAATGTTCTGATTGGCTTGATTCTCTGGGGTCCCTAAAAGCAGACTCCTGTCTTGCTTTTTACTGATCTTTCTATCTCAATTGGCCAACACAGACGGGTATGTGGTAGGTGGACAACAAACAGTGGTGGATCGAACGAATGAACGAACGAATGAATGAATGAATGAATGTAGAAAGGCTATTAGATATACCACACCTCAGAGAGTGAGGTCCTTCCCAGGGGATGTTGATCCCAGAGGTGCTCAGATGTGCTCTGGCTAATCCAGCCCCTCTGGAGTGATTGATGATGCGCTAAGATCTTTATGTACCTTTGAACTTCATTGACCCCTTACCTCCTTCCAAATCCCCTATCTGTAGGAGTCCCGGCCTGTCTTTTTAATGCATCTCGCTTTTTGTAAACCACCTAGTGACTTCAAAAGCTCAAGTTATTCCCCAGACAGAGCCCAAGGACTCATCTCCTCTGTTTACTCCCCATCCTGCTAAGGTTTATTATTTAATGTCATGAGCTTCCTGTGAGCGTGTGTCTGCGAGGACACTCCCACTGTGGTCTGAGCTCTGGCTGCTAGAGTGTAACATGAGAATGCCTGAGTGCAACCTGGATCTTTCTAGACAACTTGGGCTTTGCTGCCCAAACTCACTTTGCGGTAATTCTTTACAGATCATCTTAAACTTCACATCCATGGATTTGTTTAAAAGCCGCCTGTGCTGGTACGATTACGTGGAGGTCCGGGATGGTTACTGGAGAAAGGCCCCCCTGTTGGGTGAGTTGACTTTAGAAAGCCTCTGAGACAAGTGATGGGGTGTTCTGCGTGGTGCTGTTAATGTTTGGAAGGGTCCATCCGTCGCAGCCACAGGAAGCTCTCAGGGGCCTGTGTCATTGTAAAAGTCTCAACCCTCCATTTGGCCACACATGTTAAAAGCTTTTAAAACTGCAAATATCCTTTGACCCAGCAATTCCACTTCTTGGAATTTATCCTAGGGAACTAATTAAGGAAGTGTGCAAAGTTCCAGTTCCAGGGCTGTTCACTGGAGCAGGGAAAATTGAAAACAATTGAAACGTTTAAGAGTAGGGGTTAGCTGAATAAATTACGATACATCGTTTCAATGGAAAACTCTCCAGCCATTAAAAGTAAAGCTGGAGGTGACTACTCATTGATACAGAAAGGTGTTCATCATACATTATTACACCAAGAAGGTGTGGCAGAATGTGTAGGATTCCATTTTAACAAAAATACATTTACATCTAGAGTATGCAGGCATTGCAAACTCAGGATAAAGTGTGAATGAGTGAGGTGGTTGGCATAATACATAAGGAGTGGTGGGGAGTGTGGCAAACTGCAGAATGAAGATCCTGACCACAATTACAATGAATTACTGAAAGTATTGTGTGGGCTAAACGCAACTGGGAGAAACCATTTTGTCATCTACAATATAAATATCCACTGGAATTATAAACAAATTGCACACAGTGGTTATTTCTGGATGGCAGAGTGGTTTTTTTTTTTTATTATGTTGTTCTTGGCTTAGCTGTATTTTTTCATTTTCCTATGATGAACATGAATTCTTTTGGGGAGATGAACAGAACAGGAACTCCCCCGTGAAAAAGCAGCATGGACCTGAGAGGCAGTGGGCAGGTGGCATAAGGAGAAGGGCCAGTTTGCTCAGGTTGGGTGACCAGAGTGGGAATAGCTCGTGGATGACCAGGGAAGGGTCATATGTGGAGGCCCAGTGGTGTCCCAGGAGTGGATGGCAACTATTGAAGCAGGAAGTTGCTAAGTCTGCTGCTTGGATTCTGTTGCTTGCTGGAGCAGAAAGTTCCTGCGGTGTGTTGCTTGTCCACAGTAGTAGCTACAGCTACCTTGATCCCCTTCCCAATCAATAAAGAAAGTCTATGATGGATGAGGTGACAAGCTTTGCATACAAACTGTATAAAACCTTACCATTCCTGCAATTCAGGCGTAGACTTTTGGGAGCTATCCCACTGAGCCTGCCGGTGTGACAAATACATCTTTCTCTCTCTCTCTCTGTCCACTCTCTGAGTGCTGCCTGATTTCTCTGGGAAATTGCCCTAACACTATGGTGGAGCCAGAGAGAAGCAGTTCACAAGGAGCCAACAGAAAGGCCGCAACTGAGAGTGGCTTGTCCTCATTTTTAGAGGGTTCCGCGGGGCGGGCCTCCAGTCTGTGAGTCTAAGCTCTCAGTGAGAACTTTGTCCCCAGCATGTCTTCACATGGGCAGAAAAGCCAGACTTGTGCTGTGAACAACTGGTTGAGACGGAGCTGCCGACAGGACGGCCGAGTATAGATGCAGGCAGGAGAGAAAAAAGAGAGGGAAGCAGGGGAGTTTCACAGCTAGGCGCAGCCTGGCTTCGTGTTGGATCCCTGCATTCAGAAGAGACTGGGATAGGGTCTGGCTGGACCCTGGGAGCCTGTATTAGGTTTCTGTATGGCCAAGGGGCTTAGCCATGTCAGCTGCCATTGGGAAGAACACCCAGGCCCCTTCTGTCCAAAGGGTCATGAATTCAAATCAGGTACAAACAGGTAGAAATTGTGTCCATGGGTGCTTTGGCAAGGAGCCAGGGCAGTTTTTACATGGGGGTACCACCACAAGGAGAAATCCAGCCAGGTCGACTGCCTAGGGACCCCGGGCCAAGCATGGACAGGCACATGCAGGACACATACGCCACTCCCTGGTGGCAGGGCAAGGCTCTCCGCCGTGGATTCTGCTGTTATCAAATATGAGCCGCACAGTGCGTGCTAGCCGCTCCAGGGAGGGAGGTGTGGCTTTGTGCGGGGGAATGATTTCTGATGGAAATAGAGACAGAAGCTTGGATTCTTGGTCGAGCCTTCCAAACCTGGCTACAGAACAGCTGGGAAGTCTTTGATGAGTATAGACTTCTGGGATAGAATCAGAATCCCCATGAGCTGCTCAGGGAACAGTCCCATTTACCCACAATAACCTGGGCACGTCTAGTATCAGGTGTGTGGAAAGGGGCCTGGGTGGTGCTCATCAGATACTGAGAAAGGACAAAACGAGTCGGCAAACAACTTCGTGGTTTGGTTCGTATACTTCTAGGTTGCATCTTTTATAAGAATGTGTTCCACTCTTATTTTATGCTTAAAATAATAAAAGGAGCTGCATGGAAGGACTTTCAAGGGAATGTTCTAGACCCCTCAGCCCCACACTGACATGAGAATACCATGCTCCCCTAGAGCAGACCGGCTTGCTTAGGCTACATAGCCAACTGATAGCTGAGACCAGGCCAGAATGTAGATGTCCCCATGGTGGGGAGAGGACACTGCTGAATCTGAGGAGGGTCTCCCCTAGGACCGCCAGATAAGATGCATGATTCATTATTTATCTGAAATTCAAATTTAACTGGGCTTCCCGTATTTTTGTTTGCTAAATCTGGAATCCTATACTCTCTTGCCACCCCCTCACCCCCCAATGAGATAGACTTAAAGGACTCAGGAGGAGGGCGCTCGCTGCCACTGAAGCTCCCCAGAGAGGGCCAAGGCCACTCGTGAGAACGAGGCCAGGCCAAGGGATTTCCAGGCCTTCCCTTTCCTTGAACTTGAAACAAGAACTTTCTCACTACAGGTCCTGATCTCTGTGGCTATGCTTTCATCGATTCGATGGCGATTTTGCTGTTCATTGTTGTCAGTGGTGTTTTGTTGGTTGGGATTGTTGGGGTGCGAGATCATATTTTATACACATTTGCAGTGTGTGCGCTTGCGCGGTGCTGCCCAGGCCTGGCCCGGTGCCCGCAACCGTCATTCTTCATGTGCAGCCGTTCTCCTTTGCCAACTATTTGGCCTGCTCTGATGTTTCCAAATGCAGTTGTTAGTGAACTTTTGTGTTAGGAACAAGTGCATTGTGTGGGCCAAGCTGGTCCCTGGAAGGGGTCAGTGCCATGAGATCTGCGGAGAGGAGGCAGGTCAATGCCCCTTTGGCGGGAGGGAGAGCGGATTAGGGCGGATTGTGAAAGTATGCATCTTGCTCTGAAAAACTGTGCGTTGCATATTTTCCCAGGGCAGTGTGTGAAAATCCAGGCATAATAGAGGCATAACTTTTTATGAATGAATCCTTTATGACTCCCCACGGAGCCCACTTGTCCTGTCCTCATCTACATTTCCTCTTCTAGATATCCTTATTAAACTCCTCCTCCGCAGCCAGGAACCAGATTTCAGTTTAGGAATTTGACACCTTTTCTCAAGTCTAATTTCTCTCGGCCTGTTAGTCTCCTTGGAAGGAAGCTGTTTGGGACCCGGGTTTTCACACAGTGATGAGAGGGAAATGGAAGCAGATGGTACACGTTTCCTGGCTGGTTAAAGTTATCGAGTCTTTTTCATTTTCAGTGGTCACTTATGAAACGGCATCTCCGGCAGGGAGGAAGGTGGCTGCGAGAGAGCTCATCCTCATCTTAAATACTGTCCTGTTCTTTATATTCCTTCCCTCATTCCTGCTGGAGGAATTAGTCTAACAATGCACTTTTGTATGCAGAACTGTCTTTGGGTATTCTGTCCCAGCACAATGCAGACAAAAGCCCTTTTTCCCCACTTTCCCTGAAGTAGGGAGGGCAGTTCAGAGAGGCCAGGCTGGCCAATCAGTGTCTGCGGCCTCACTGCCAGGCCTCGTTGGGCAGGCAGCCTCCCAAGTGAGCAGGAGTGACAGTGTGAGTCTGAGGGCCACGCCTGGCATCGCGCAGGCTTTGTGGCTCAAGGCTTTGATCTTCATTCCTATGCGGCAGCGTCCAAACTGGAAAGTGGGGACAGTGTTTACATTCCCAGAGAACGGATTTAACGCCGCTGTATCCAAAATGTACAGCATTCAGCACTGTAGCTCCAACAGAGAAGTTCTGTTGATGGTGGCGGTGATGAAGGTGACCTTGAAAGCTAAGGCCAAGAGCTCAGACAGCCAGGTTTTAAATCCTGCTTTTACTTCAGGTGTAACTCAGATCGAGTATAAATCAATTCAAACCCTCCAGTCCTTAGTTTTCTAAACAAGATTAAGAATAGTCCCTAATTCAGAAGGTGTGGGGATGCAACGAGATAACCCGTGCAAGTGTTCAGGACAATCTGGTGTGGACATGCTCACTCAAAGGGGGCCTTTGCTGGATCCATGAGGGTCGAAGGTGAGGGGGGTGAGATAATGGTCAAGGGACAAAGTGGACAGTTCTGGTCAACAATTACAAGGTGATTTGGGGAGAAACGTTACTTAGAAACAATTTCTCAGTTATTCCACCACACCTGGCATTACCAATGCCTAAGAACACCTTAGCCTATTACTCCTATCTCCTCCCGAGTCCTGGGCAGACATGGCTGTCTGGTGTCTCTGGCTCATGTCCTCCAGTTGAGTTCTTGGGCAGCAATGCGGTGCATGTCCCTCTTTGTTTTGGAAACTGCCTGCCCCACCCCCTCCCATGGCTGTGACAGCTGGGGTTTTAGAAGGAGACATTTCAGACTTGAAACCCGGTGCTTCCTGGTAAGCAATACGTCCCCTTGCTTAAGTGTTGTTTTCCAAGAACTAATTGACACTAATTGGCCTTGCCAGAGGAACCATTACTGAAAATTTATAGGCTGAAAATCTGATGGATTTTTCCTTGCCAAGTTCTTGGCAACAATTTCAACTTATCTCACTCCATAGTAAACTCACCAAATCCAAAAGGCTGCAGGTGGCCACCGTCGGAAGGAAGCAGAGGAGATTAGCAGCCTTTACTGCCGTGGTCCCCAAAGAAGGAACACCATAGCCAGCCATTAGGAAGTGCCCAGAGTGGCATTTATTCCTGGCCCAGCCTCACTTCCCCATATCTCAGAAAGGTGTAGCAGAGTTGCAACTTCAAGGGGCTGATCTAGTGTCTAACATGGTGCTGGCAATGAGAGCATCCCCACTAAAGACCTGCTAAATGGACTTTTCAAAAATACACTGAGATATAATTCACATACCATCCAACTCACCCTTGAAAGTACACAAGCCAGTGGCTGTTAGGATGCTCACAGGTTGTGCGACCATCACCATAATCAATTTTATAGCATCTTCATCACCCCCAAAAGAAAACCTATCTACAGTCCCCACATCCCCCAAAGCTAATGCATTTTCGGAGTGACTCACATGGCTGCTGCTTGGTTGAACCATAACTTCCCATCCAAGTAGACCTTGACCTGTCTGTGTTGTCATCTGATGGGTAAGACTCAACCCATGTCCCTTTGACCCCCTGTCCTTGCCTGGCGCCCCTCTTCATGTGGCCTTAGGAATCATATGGCCAAGGATCACCTCAGGAAGCATGCCTTCCCCTTTTTCCTCTGGGGGAACCAGGTTTCAGATCACATACCAAGGATCTGAGAAATGCACCTTTGTTTCTATTTTTCAGCAATAAAAGTTCCCTAGCAACGATGAGCCCCTTGCATTTACATAGTGGGAACTGCGTGTCAGCCGATTTGTGCTGTCTCCCCCGGGATGGGACTGACTGTCATCTGCCACCCCTTCAGCACCTCAACAAGCCCCGTGCTGGGGTGCCGGGCTCTGCTCTGGAGACTTTGGTCGGCGCCTGCAGTTCTCCGGAAGGCTGCAGGAGGCACCCAGGATGTGCGACTCTGAGTGGCCGCCGTACTCACTTGCAGCCACAGTGGCAGAAACGCTGCTTTGTCCCTGTCTGCCACGAGTCTCTGACCCTTCTTTTCCACTTCCCAGGTCGGTTTTGTGGTGATAAAGTCCCGGAGCCCCTCGTCTCCACAGACAGCCGGCTCTGGGTGGAGTTCCGAAGCAGCAGCAACATCCTAGGCAAGGGCTTCTTTGCTGTCTATGAAGGTTTGTTCATGAGGAGAGAAGCCCGCTGGGCACTCCTGATGTGCCCATGTCCCTGTCAGCCTGCCGTCCCTCTCCCACCCAGACACGCCTGGCAGCTGCAATGCTGGGAGGGAAAGGGGTGAGCCGAGGGGCCACTGTCCCCTTCTCCACATGTGGGATTGGCGAGGTGAGTTGTGCTCACTTCAGAACAAGTATCCTCCACGCCAGCTGGGGAGTCCGCTCCTTCCACATGGGGGGCTGTGCGGGAGTGGAGAACCCTGTGGAAATGAAAGGGGCTTCTGAATAGCTCTGTGGCCTGAGTAAAGAATCTAACCTCACTGGGCTTCTGCTTCATCTGGGCATCGGCAGGGAATTTCATGCCACATTTGTTGGAAGTGTCCATAACTGTGGACTTGACCCCTCCTGCACACAGTAGGTCTGGGTTCTAGATAGCTGCCACCAGGGCAGTTCAGCTTCCAGTTTTTCCCACTCCTTGGGTTCCCCTGGCTACCTACCTTATGCCGACACTTCCAAAATTTTGGAGAGACCAAAGTTGGTTTTTTTTTTTTTTTTTTTTTTTAAAGATTTACTTATTTATTTATATGAGCACTGGGTACAGTCAGAAGCACGGAGGGTGAGAGGATTCACCAGAGCCAGAGCGGGGAACAGAACAGGCAAACCGATGAAATACACTGCTGAGGGGAGCAGCGGGCGCAGCAGGAGAGTTCTGTGCCCCATGTGGGACCCTCGCCGGTGGCCGGGGATCGAACCGGCGCTGCAGAGGCTGCGGGCAGCTTCGCAGCCCAGTGCTCAACCGCTGCGCCACCAGAGGAGGCCCCAAAGTTTTGTTTTTATAAACTAAGTTGTGTGTGCATGTCCTCTGCATGAGCAGATTTTACTTTGGAATCCCCTGGGGAACGCTGGCCGTAACCCACTTGGCACACCCCACCACTTGAATCAGAACCTGTGAGGATGTAGCCCTAGCTTTCATAGCTCAAAAAATCCCCCAGGTAATCTTGGTGCACAGCCAAGGCAGAGAGTCACTGCTCTGCATGGTTATCTTCTCTATAAGAAAAAAAAATCAGAATTCCAGACAAATGAAATTGTGCCCTTGCCGGAGGTGGTCTTGGTTGGACGGAAATGAAAATGTTGCCTAGAGGAGCCACCTAGTGGCAATAAGTGGCCACCCACCTTCCTTGCTAATGTCTGATCAGGGCCCCCTCCTCCTGGCTCTCCTTCTTAAGCCACCTGTGGGGGAGACATTAACAAAGACGCTGGCCAGATCCAATCTCCCAACTACCCCGATGACTACAGACCTTCCAAGGAATGTGTTTGGAGGATTACAGTTTCAGAGGGGTTTCACGTGGGCCTGACCTTCCAAGCTTTTGAGGTAAGTACTGCTCAGATGTCTTCCCAAGGATAGAATAAATGTCAAGTGTTGTTAGACACACTCTGCTTGATAAAGATGAGTGTCCATGTTGGGATTGAAAACAGGAACCTCTGAGACCATCTCACACCCATGGTCTATGGTCTATGTGGTACCTGGGTTTCTGGTATTAAAGCCTTTGCAGCTTTGAGATCATATCAGTCTCCTTTCTGGTGGCTGTGAGGGACGGTGGAGGGTTAATCCAAGCAAGCACCTAGGATGGAGTCCCAGGAAGTTTCATAGAATCATTCTTCCCTGTTCATCATCTCTTAGTCTCTGCACAATGGGTTCAAGTGGGAGACAGCTTGGAGAAGCCCAGGACACACTTGGGTCCTTTGGCTTCTTGTTTAGATCTTTGAGAGTTGATAATTGGGTTCCCTTATTAAATCAGAATCTTTGAGGCCAGACCATCCTGTCTCTTCCACGTTGCCTGTGTTTCTCCACTCAGATTGAAAGGCACGACAGCTGTGCATATGACTACCTGGAAATCCGAGATGGCCCCACAGAGGAGAGCACCCTGATTGGCCACTTTTGTGGCTATGAGAAACCGGAGGACGTGAAGTCAAGCTCCCACAGGATGTGGATGAAGTTTGTGTCCGATGGCTCTATCAATAAAGCAGGCTTTGCGGCCAATTTTTTCAAGGGTATGAATTAGCAGTTTGTCTACATTTCTAGTCACAGGGAGAGGTAGTGCCCCCTGGCTTAAAAATCACAAAGTCTGTATAGAATCTTAATGCCCAAATGGCTGTCCGGAGGGAGGAGGTAGGTGCCCATTTTAAAGATGTGCACAGGCACACAGTGGACTTCCCCATGGACTTGGGACAAGTCCTGGGCTTGTACAAGACAGAACATTCTGTCCCTGCACTTGAAATTACACTTAGTATGTTTACAAGCCAATTTCATGAACCTTAGGGAAGTTGAGCATTGATAACAATAAATATTTTGTAGTTGCTATCATTAATGTGCCAGTTGCTGTGCAAGTACCTGATTTACACTATAACCTTTAATTTCCTAATAACTCTTTGAACTGGGATTGGGTTGCATTTGCTCAGGGCTGAGAAGGGCTGCCTGGGGTCACTCACATAGTTGCAGATCAAGAATCCAGAGTATGACTTCCCAAGCACAAATTCATTCTAAAAGATTGCTACGATGGCCCGAGAGGCAAACCAAAGCTTCAACTCCTGACGCATCAGCCCTCAGCCTACAGTGCACGCTTGAGTAGGAAGGAGTGGGGAGGAGAATTGGGTCGGGAAATAAGCCCCTTGTTGCCTTAGGGACCTGTTCTCTGCGGGTCCTGGTAAAGTCACACTCAGGGGGATGGGAAGACCAGCATTCCTGGCTCCAGCCAGCAGACGCCCAGAGTTCTTTTAAATGGGCTCATTTTCCTTCTCTGAGCACAAGGCCCTGGAGTCCCCTCAGTTGGCCCTGAGAGGGAAGCAGGTGCATTGTGATCGGACACCCAGTAGCACACCAGCAGCCGCCTGCATACAGATACCCAATCTCTGGCTGAGATCCCTTGAAGAGTGGCAGCTCTCATGCCCAGGCAAAGGCTGGTCTCTTCCTTCCCTCCTCTCCCAGGACTCCTGGCTGAGCCAATCTGAACCCAGGTCCCTCCCCCCCCTTACTCCCAGCCTCTCTGTCTGCCCCCTCCCCAACACTTCCTCCAGGTTCCTTATGGACAAGTGTCAGAAGAGCCCACTCTCTGCCCTGCTTAAAACAACACAAATGTGTTATCTTGTAGTCCTGGATCTCAGGCTTCCTGACCTTGTTCCGGCTTCCAGAGGAGGCCCTGCCTTGCTTGGCTCCTGGTGTCCTTCCATCTCCAGCCTCAGTGACACCTGACTGCCCTCCACCTGCAAGGCTGACCTTGGTGTCCCTTGTCAAGGCTCCTTATCTTAGCCAGCCTCTCCTCCCCCTTCAGCTATAAGGGCCTTTGTGACTATAATGAGTCCACCAGCTATGCCAGGAGACTATTCATTTAATAAAATCAATGAGCAAAGTCCTTGTTGCCTTATCAGGTAACAGATTCACCAGTGGCAGGACCAGGAACAGTACAGCTTTGGTTTGGCCTTGTTTTGCTTACCATGCCAAGAATTATTATGAGGCTTTATTCTAGTTCTGTTTATCCTAATTCCCCTGTCCTCTTCCATCAACTTCCACCCCAGGTAGGTCAGTCAGGTGTTGGCGCCTTTCCAGTGAGTTAATTGGTAACCAGCAGGGGGCGCTGCCCTCCCCCATTGCTGGTTCCCCCAAACCAGTGTTCTTGAGAGGACCAGCTAAAGCTGCAGATTAGTGTTGGTGCATTTAGCAAATTAAAAAAGAGGATGCCTGGTTAAATTTGTATTTCAGATAAAATATCACCTCTGGTGTATGTCCCAACTATTATGATTGGTTGTGCATCTGAAATTACTATTTAATTGAATCTCCTGCATAGTCATCATCATCATCATCATCATCACTTTGTGGCAACCCTACTGGAGATGCCAGTGAAGGCAACAGGAAGCAGTGTTTCTCTCTCAGCTGGTAAACTGGCTGGTAAGGGGCTGAGCAGAGAGCCTTGGCTGTTTTAAGTAACCATGATAACCAGCTCCATTTGCTGGCTGGAAGATGCCATCTTCTCCCTTATCCACCCAGCAGTTACCAAGTGAGGTGTGGGCTGCGCTAGGGGCCGGCACACAGAGGGAAACAATCCTTGTTCCGAGGGCTCCAGGTGGTGAGGGAGGACCTCGGCAAAGGGACTGGGGCCTTGTCTGTGGAAGTGTGGGCCTCGGAGAAAGATGCCCAGCCTCTACCGCAAGGGCATTTCAATATACAAGCATCTGTTTAGATGCCTGTGAAGCTGTAATTGGGGCCCAGCTTGACATCTTTTTTATGTCAAGGAAGACTGCAGAGAACCACGTTTAGAAAAGGAGACACATACAGCACACCAGCCCTGATCCTTAATCTCACAAGAGGAGTCGGACTGTTGAAACCTCCTTGGGACGTCATTGAAGGGGAAGGAAAGGACATCTTTCTGCCAACGCTGCATGAGTTACTTCCGCTGTCCTCAGAGCACCGGTTGGCAGGCATTATTATTACCCCCATTTTAAAACTGAGGAGACAGAAATTCTGAGGTAGCAGAACTAAGGCAGGCCATGGAGCTGGAAAACTCCACGGTCCACTCTCCTTCACTATAGAATCCTGACGGCCACCAGCGCAGTGAGAGAGCTTGGATTTTTCACTCACGAGTGTGATTTGATTCTGCACCTGACACCTTTGTGCCTTCTTGATCTCATGGGGGTACAGGAGCAAGACCCTCAGTGTGGTACCCGGGCTCTGGCCCTGCCTGCATTTCTATTCACGCTCCGCTCTGAGGTAGAGCAGTTTTTCTTTCTGAAGCTGGATCATATCTGCTTTGTTCTCCATTACATTCCCAGTACCTGGACACTTACTGTGTGCAAATGGATGGATGGGTGGATGGATGGATGGGTGGATGGATGGATGGATGGATGGATGGATGGATGGGTGAGTGGGGCTTGGATTGCCCACTTGCGGTTGGGCATCCTGGTCCCTGCTTTGCCTACCTGTCAGGATTCCCCTGCAGGTGATGAGGTGAGAGCCACAGTCAAGAGCAGCCTTGGTCAATAGAACTTGGAGGCACAGCACAAGTATGAGGCACACACATCATTTCACACTTTCTAGCAGCCACCCTACCAAAAAAAATGCAGGTGAAATTGGTGATTAATAATATATTAACCCAACAGATCAAAAATACCATCATTTAAAAGTGTAATCACACAGCATTACTGAGATGTCTTATGTTTGTTTTGTTTTTTCCTGTACTGCATCTTGCAAGTGTGTTTTAGACTCACAGCTCAGCTCCCTTTAGTCTAGTTACATGTCAAGGGTCCGGCAACCATGGTGACCTCCATATCACCCACCAGTGCTAGCCTGGAGCCTGGGCACAGCCAACTGCCCCAGCCTAGCCTATGTCCAGAGAGGCCATCAGAGGCTGTCCTGTGAACACAGTGCCCTGTGCGTGTGTCAGAACCTCTCCAGAGAGAGACACTATAAAGGCCAAGCAGAAGACTCACACCAGGCCAGACAAGCTCTCACCAGAGTGCCAGTTGGCAGGGGGCTCTGCCAGGGCCCAGCTGGCTCGAGGTGCCAACCAGGGTGCCAGTTGGCCTCTGCATCCCCCCTTCTTGGTGCCAGATGGCAGTCCCTCCTGGAGCCCGCTGGCCGGGAGGCAGTCAGTGTCTGCTTCCTTTAGGAGGTGTCAGGAGCGCCCCAGGATGGGCAGGGTCCTGCACTCCCCACTTGAAATATGAGAATCCACTTTGATGTCCACATGCCACTGTCCCAGGGCAATGGGCCATTGTGGAGTATTGATGCCAGATTTGAATGCCAGGAGCTGCCAGGGCTGCCTGGAATGACCCGGACTTGACTCCTCTCCGGGAGCCCCACTTTGGGCTGAGGAGTCATCCCTGTGTGTTGTCGAGAGCCCACCACTGTCCGTAGCTGCTGCCGCTCTCAGGTTGGGGCTCCTGGACATGGGACTCCTCAGGAGGTGGTCACCAGTGTCCACTCTTGTTCTTAGAGGCCACTTGCTGGGGGCCCCGGGATGGAGACTGAGGTAGAGAACAGACCAGACAGCTTTGTTGTGAATTAACCATAGTCCCTTCCCCCCACAGAGGTGGATGAGTGCTCCTGGCCGGACCAGGGCGGCTGTGAGCAGCGCTGTGTGAACACGCTAGGGAGCTACAGGTGCGCGTGCGACCCTGGCTACGAGCTGGCCCCCAACAAGAAGACATGCGAAGGTGGGTGCTGGAACCACCGGGCTGGAAGCAAGGGCCGGCGGGCAGAGACAGGGCAGCTGGCGGCAGTGGGGTTCCAAGGGCAGGCGTGGTGGAAGGCCCTCCAGCTTCCCCAAGGAACTAAGCAATGTCAGTAATGTGAGAGGCCCCGCCCAATGACAGGCGCCTGCTAGAAATGGCCACTGGGTGAGCCGTGGTTTGTTTTCTTCGGTGAAAGTGTAAAGTTCACATGATTAAGGTAGAAAGTAACTGCAAAGAAGAACTATGAGTCCTCTGGCGTGATTCTACTAATAGCTCATGTCGTTCATTCCTTTCCTACCTCACTGGTGTTCCCTTTTCCTTGCCCACCTGCCGGGATCTGCCTGTTACGTAAGCCAGGTACATGACATAGCTTGGTACAAACATTTCTGATTCCCCTTTGATCCAAGTCACGTGGACTCCCCAGCCAGGCCCCCGGGGGACAGGGAAGCACACATGAATCAATGTCATTTTTATTTTTTAAGGATTTATTTATTTATGCATACAAGAACTGGGGTGTAAACCAGAAGTGCGGGGGCAGGGGGTGAGAGGATTCACCAGAGACAAGAGTGGGGAGCAGGACGGGCAGATCCACTGAAATACACTGCTGAGGGGAGCAGCGGGGGAGGCAGGAGAGGTCTGCTGCACCGTGTGGGTTGCTCCCTGGCCAGCCGGGGATTGAACTGGCACTGCAGTGTCCGGCAACAGCTTGATAGCACTGTCTTTAACCCCTGCACGACCAGGGAGGCCCTCAATGACATTTTTAAAAGCAGTAAAGACTTTCCGCCAACTTCATCCCTGCAAACCCTCCGTTGAAACAATCTAGAAGAAAGGACACTGAATTAATCAGTTCAGATTGCCTTAACTTTTCTTTTTTTAATTAAAGAACAGCAGGGTTTATTGCTGCTTGGGGGTGGGGAGAATCGCAGTCACTTGGAACTAAAACCAAATGAATCTTGCTTCTGTCTCGCCGTGCAGTGGCCTGTGGCGGTTTCATTACCAAGCTGAACGGGACCATCACCAGCCCTGGGTGGCCGAAGGAGTACCCTACTAACAAAAACTGTGTCTGGCAGGTGGTGGCCCCCGCTCAGTACCGGATCTCCCTTCAGTTTGAAGTGTTTGAACTGGAAGGCAATGACGTATGTTTCTGCACTCCAGTGGATTGGGGATGTGCTGGGCTGTGGCTCGGAACTGGACAGCAAGGGGCCCGGCGGGCAGGAAGGTGGCTTCCCCGAGTCACAGATTCATGGCAGAACCTGGAGTGTTTCGTGTCATTTCAGTGGCACGTCCTCTGCTAGTGGAGTGAGGGCCCTCTTGTAGCTAAAGCCAAGGAGAATCAGGGTGAAAGCAGAGGCGGCAGGTCATGGGGGTGGGAGGGGGTCAGGTGTGTCCTTCTTGGGTAGGAATCGGGTCAGTGGCCAGCTGGGGGGAGTAAGGGGGTGAGGTTCAGCTGGGGCCTGGTCCCTCCCTGAGCAGTGGTCATGGGATGACCAAGTAAGCTGAGGCCTAGGCAGAGTCAGGTGAAGCCCACGGTTGCACCTTGGGCCAGAGGGATCCCAGTACGAGAAGAGGGGATCCTCCTGCAGGGCCAGGCTGAGCTCATCTGGCCATCTGGCAGGGTGCAGCTGTCTGGAAGAGGGTCTTGCCAAGGCCGGGGACTGGGGTGGGATGTCGGGGCCTCCTGGCTCCCCACGCACTCCCTTGCAGGTCTGTAAATATGACTTCGTGGAGGTGCGCAGCGGCCTCTCGCCTGATGCCAGGCTGCATGGCAAGTTCTGCGGCTCTGAGACGCCAGAGGTCATCACCTCCCAGGGCAGCAACATGCGTGTGGAGTTCAAGTCTGACAACACGGTCTCCAAACGCGGCTTCCGGGCCCACTTCTTCTCAGGTATGTGGGTTTGGAGCCAGGTCACATGGAGGACCACGTGACTCATGGGCTCCCACCCTCTGGAGCACCTCCGCTCCATTTCCAAATCTGTAGAATGGCACTACAGGCACCTCCCTGCTAACATTGTATGAGAATTAACTTAGTTGTAATGTATAGAAAGTGTTTGGAGTTGTGTCCCCCCTAGAATAAATAAATGATACTTGGTAGTTATTTTTATTATTATTACTAATATTGTCATTATTATTATTAACTTATCCTCTACCAGGAATGAAGAACAGATATATTCATTAAACTGCCTTAGAAGCATGCAGAATTCAATATGCACCAGGGCCAAGTAATATCCCCCTAGTTAGAGGATAATCTAAGCCTGGGCAATCAGGGAGGCTTCCTGGTGGAGGCGACTTCTGAGCGGGTTCCGGTGAGGGACATTCACAAGTTGGCTGCTCCTCTTAGGAGAGTCCGTTGGTCTCCCCAGACAAGGACGAGTGTGCCAAGGACAACGGTGGGTGCCAGCATGAGTGTGTCAACACATTTGGGAGCTACCTGTGCAGGTGCAGGAATGGCTACCGGCCCCACGAGAATGGACACGACTGCAAAGAGGGTGAGGCTGGACGGAGGCTGGGGGCTGGTTTGACTGCCCACCTGGAGTGTGTGCGTGTGTATGCAAGGGCAACATGTGCAGCCTCCAGGAAAATGAACAGATGTACCTAGAAAGAAGGGTAAGGTGGGGGTGGAGTGGGGGAAAGTTCCTAGAAGGCATGGTGATGATGAAGAACTTTGTTAGCACTTGCTAAGCCTTTTACAGGCATAACCTCATTTGACCCACCTATCTCCCCTACAAGACTGAGACCCTTTTTATAAATAAGGACACCAGGCTTATAGAAGGGCCTGGAGTCCCACAACTTCTACATAGGGTTTGGGACCAGGACCGGAACCGAAGGCCATGTGACCCCAGGGCCTGTGGTCTTAGCCAGTAGCTTCCAGTGATGAGCATGATGTGAATAATAAGAAAGGCCATCTGGCCCCCAGCCATCGCCAGGAAGGCAGGGAAAGCAAGTAAATCGGCAAACCGCCGAGCCTGGCCACACTTGGTTCAGGGTGACCTTTGCCCCCACATTTGCTAATGACGGTGTGTGACAAATAAGAGGGAGGGGAGGACCCTTCTGGAAAGCCTCTGGAGCTGCTCATGGGTAGATGACATCTCTGCATGTTTGCGCCCACCCCCAGCTGGCTGTGTGCACAAGATCAGCAACTCAGAGGGGACCCTGGCAAGCCCCAACTGGCCTGACAAGTACCCCAGCCGGAGGGAGTGCACCTGGAACATCTCTTCAACTGCGGGCCACAGAGTGAAACTGGTGAGTCCCTTCCCTGGTGCATGGACAGTGCTCCCTTTCCACATCCGGAAGCTGGGATGCTCATGAAGCCCCCTGGCCACCGTGAGGGTTATGTGGAGGCACGTAAAGCCCTCGGGCCAGGGTGGCGGATGAGCAAGGCGTAGGGTGCGCCTGTTCTCCAGTGAGGGCCTCATCTGTGGTGCTGTTTGGGATTCAGCTGTTTCACGAAACAATACATTCTCGAGGCAAGACATGTCATCAGCACAGAGAGAAAGAGGAAATCAAGACTTCGCAGATCCCTAATGCCCACTCTAGAAGGGAACATTTTCTTGTGAGTCTTTCTGTTAGCATGCCGCCGAAGGGTACCCCAAGACCCCAGACCTGCATGCTCGGAAGGGATCTGGCTATCCGTGAGCACAAAGGCAAATCAGACTCTTGGTGTGGAAGAACTTTAATAGAATTCATGTGCAGACCCCGCTCTGTCTCTGGTGAATTCTCTCACCCTCCCGCGCCTCTGACCAGTACCCCAGTTCTTGTAAAAATAAATAAATCTTTAAAAAAAAAGAATTAGTGTGCAGAGAGGAAGAAGAGAAGAACAGTAGTTTTCTAATAAAACACCCCAAATTACCCATGCTTTCCGGGGTCAATGCCCAGCCAAACAGCGTTGGCTTGAAGCAGGGCTGCAGAGGCCAGAAAGCTTGCCACTAGCCTAAGGCGCCCTCTGGCGGGGAACCATAGAAAAGGGGTTCTGAAGCAGGTCCCCAGAAAGCTGGGGCTCAAGGAGCAAAATCAAAGAGCAAATCAAGATAATAGCTGCCACCGTCAGCCTCCCCACGGGGCCCTCACCCACATGTCTCTCACCCATGGTCCCTTTGTAATGTCTCCCTCCTTGTCTCCTTCCCAGAAGCTCTGGGTGCAAGTCAGGCTGCAGAAGCCAGAGGGATCCCCTTCTTTCTTCCTCCCCGTCTTCAGAGCCCACCTGCCTTCCATGTTATATGGCTTCACCTGGCCACTTGGTTCTGCCCTTAAGTGGGGACTGCGGAAATGGTACCTCCCCCTTTTTATGGCGCTGTCTCTGTGACATTTCCAGTAGTTTCCTCTGCAAGCCCATCATGTATCTACAGGCTTAGGGGAAAAGCCACATTCTTCTAAACTCAAGCTTCCCAAATGGACTCTCCTAATTTATATTCTTCTATAACTTGTATTTGTTTCAGTTCACAGTGGATTGAGATGTTTCTGTTCATTCTTTCTTGAGTTAAAGAAAATATATCTTCCACATCTGTCTTTAAAGTCCTGACCATGCATGGGGTGGCAGCCCACACACCACGCTCATGTTATCTCAAAGGAGAAAGGAGTATTTTGCACAAGTCTTGTTTCTCAGGCCCCACGACTCCCAGATCCTGGGTGTGCCCAACCCCCCCACCCAGCTGGAGAAGTTGTGTTCCAGACGCACAGTTCTAAAATGGGTCCTTGTGACTCTGGACATGGATAAGCTCTTCTGAAGGCACAAGGAGGTGCCTCAGAACTATGGACCAATAACGCAGGGAGAATGGATGGGAGCAGAGGAGAAGTGGCAAAGGTGATGTGACGTGGCCATCCATTCAGGGACCTGCAAGGGTGTGCACTGTTGAGGGCTGTGTGGAGGACACATGGGGTGAAGGACTCCTACTGCTGGTGTCTCTGTACCAGGCCTGGGGCATGGAAGGGTAGAGGAGGCAGGATCCCTGACCACAGGGCGCCGATAGCAGGCACCTAATGTGCATGGCTGCCAGTGTGGGAAATACTTTGGGTTGTGACTCCTGTGTCGGACAAAACCACCTAGAATCTGGGTGAGGGGAATAAGGGTGCTTACACTAAGGCTGTCGTTCCCCAAGAATGCCATCTGCTGGAAAATGGTTGCAATGGCAACATAAATCTCTGCTGGCTGGGGAATGGCCCCCCGCTGGGGCTGGGCCTGCACACCTGCAGCCCTGAAAGCAGTACTTCTGTTGATTTTAGGAGCTGCTCGAACCTCTTTTCCTGTTCTTTACAGTGCTAAGGAAGTAAAACAAACCACCACAGTGGCGGAGTTAACCCACACCTCAGATTCATCTTCAGTTCATACCTATGTGCACGAATTTCTTTTTTAACATCCTTGGGATGTGCTTGCTGGATATATTGATTATGCTCTATCTTAATGTGAAGTGAATACTGTTTAAGAAACTGGTGTTTGGGGCCTCCCCTGGTGGCGCAGCGGTTGAGCGCTGGGCTGCAAAGCTGCCCGCAGCCTCTGCAGCACTGGTTCAATCCCCGGCCCCCTACAAGGGTCCCACATGCACAGCAGACCTCTCCTGCCGCACCTGCTGCTCTCCTCAGCAGTGTATTTCGTCAGTCTGCCTGTTCTGTTCCCCGCTCTGGCTCTGGTGAATCCTCTCACCCTCCCACGCTTCTGACTGTACCCAGTGCTTGTATAAATAAATAAATAAATCTTTAAAAAAAAAAAAAAAACAAGAAACTGGTGTTTTAAAAAATTGCAGTTCCCCAAAAGTCCATGGGAACCCCTGTTGCTGTCACTATACAGTTTCCCCATCTTTAATAGGGGGATCAAGATAGCAGATCCAGCACAGGTTTGTGAGGATTAAATAGGGGAATATTGGTAGAGCTCTTGAAACTACTCCTGGCCCAGCCTGAGCACTCGGCCACTGCTGCTCTATGATCGGTGGTAGCATGGGAGGAGCACAGTTTGGACAGTGGAGACTGGCAGCCCTGCTTACTGGCTGTCAAACACCAACAAGCAGTTAAACACTGACCCCCGCTGTCCCATCTGCAGCTGGTCACAGCAGCCATCGCTCATGGAATGCGCCTAGGTCATGTTAGGGGCCCAAAGGAGGCTGAGTCCAGTCCAGACTGTGGCCACCACACACACCTTCAGTCTCTTCCCCCCCCCAAGCTGGGGACAGAGGCACTTCCCACAGCGCTGCCTCCTCTCCCAGCCCCTGGAGGAGACCCCACCCCAGCAGTCTGGCCTTACTCTCTGCTCTCACCTCCCCAGACGTTCAGTGAGTTTGAGGTGGAGCAGCACCAGGAGTGCGCCTACGACCACGTGGAGCTGTACGATGGCCCTGACAGCCTGGCCCCCATCCTCGGCCGGTTCTGTGGCAGCAAGAAACCGGACCCCGTGGTGGCTTCAGGCAGCAGCCTGTTCCTCAGGTTTTATTCGGATGCGTCCGTGCAGAGGAAAGGCTTCCAGGCCCTGCACAGCACAGGTACGCAGCCCGGACCGTGGGCTTCCACTGGTTCCAGGTGCGCTAGACTGGGGCTGAGGGTGGGAAGGGGCGCCTTTTGTTCTGACCATTCGGGGTGGGGTGAGTGTGTGTAAAATGTCTCTTTAAAAACATGGGCGGTCCCTGGAGGCGGGGGTGGGGGCTGGGGGTGTTTGAGTGCCCCTAATGGACAGTAGTTAGAGAGGGCAGAGCTCTGCTGGGGCCACGTTTCTCTCCTCCCTCTCCTTCCTTCCCTTTTCCTCGCCTTTAAGATTTTATTGGTAATTCTGCTACTCTGGGAAATCCAAAGAGCTCGAGCTGGTGGTGGAGAAGAGCCCTTTTACCCTCTAAGGGCCAGTTCCAGAAAATGAAAAATGCTACTGTTCCCCATTATCATTGCTCCACTTAAAATGTAAATAGCTTTACTCAGTCCTTTGGAGGAAACTGTATGTTTAGGATCTACTTTGTTAAACAGAAGAATGTCGGTAGAAATCAGCTCTGCTCTTTAGTTATTAAAATGCCACCCACTGGGATGAGAACACCCAGAGCAACTCTGACTCTGAGTCTGGCCTTAGATTGTGGCCCTTTGGCCAAGAGGCGGCTGCTGTGGCCCATTCAGAGTCTGATATCATGATCCTGGGATCCTAGGATGCCCCCACAGATTTTTTTTTTTTTCAGATCCAGAAATATGTATTCAGTTAAGCAAAATGACGGCCCGCTTCCTGAGGCTGTGCAGCTCACCCTAGCCTGGTCAGAAGTCATTGCTTACAGAATATACACACACCCCATCCCTCCCCATCACCCCCCCCCCACCTGCTCAAGCTCTGGAAGGGTTCCAGCTCCCCCAGGGGAAGTTTAAAAGCCACTGACTAGTGATTTTGCCTGCCTATCCCTATAGACAGAGCATAGGTGCTCCAGGGTCAGGGTCCCGGCAAGAAACTGGGGCATATCCAGATATGGCAAGGATTTAGGGAGAACTTATTAAGGAAGTGTCCTTAAATGGGGTGGGCAGCCAGGGGACACCCTAAGGGACAGTGCAACTACCCCAGGGCGAGGAACTTCAAGATCAGGGGCCAGAGGTGGGAGCTGTTTCTCTGGGCCCCAGAGGCCGGGGGCAGGCAGTGACCTAGAGAGAGCACCGCCTGTGGCGACCGACCTTCTCTCCTCTCATCCGCTGTGCTCCCCTCGTTGAACCCAACCAGACTGCAGAGGGTAAAGGGCCAACCCAGGTAGACCCAGAGGTCAGCATCCCAGGACCTGGAGAAGGTAGGGAAGAAGGGAGAAAGGCTGAGCAGGAGGGAGAGGACACATCCTGTCCTGCTCTGCCCCACTCATGGCTCAGAAACGTGAAATTTCCACAAACAGCACAGACTCAGCAGACAGCCCGAGCTCCAGGGGCCAG
This sequence comes from Talpa occidentalis, assembly GCF_014898055.3. Lineage (NCBI taxonomy): Eukaryota > Metazoa > Chordata > Mammalia > Eulipotyphla > Talpidae > Talpa > Talpa occidentalis. The sequence goes on from NW_023605194.1 coordinate 23,814,595, forward strand.
GAATGGGCGGTCAGACTGCCCTGGGGTGAGGAGTGCACGCCCCAGAATTCTGGGCCAGCAGGAGGTGGTGGGGCCTGGAACACATTGAGGGTGGGCTGTGGAGGAATTTGCCTCCAGAATGTCTGGGACTTTCTAAGCCTGATCTGTCTAGTTTATCCATTTATGTCGTGCTCTCTAGCAACCCACACTAGCGAGTAGAGGACCCAGGCCGATGTATAGGACCCAGTCAAACCCCAGAAGCCAAGGCTACATAACACAAGCCCAAAGTATGGGGTACCTTACCTGTGAACCCCCCAAACTGACCTGTAGTCAAGAGTTGCAAATCAAGTCTTTCCTGAGGTTTTTAGGCTTGAGCACTAACCAGTAGCTCTGATGTGCTTTTGGCGCCCTCTGTTGGCTACTGTTCCCAATGACAGTAGGGCGGGCGGGCTGTGGACTCCAATGCTGGGGTGCTGCTGTGCTGAGTGCCTTCAAGGCCCTCTGCGGCCCATCCCAGGAGCAGGGGCTCTTGGCCTGTAGGAGCCAATTTGGACCCCGAAACTTGGAGCTTGGGCCTCTGTTCACTCCTCTGTAAAGTGGGAATCTTTGCTTGCCTGGTGGCTATGACTGGGCACCAGGCTCCGTAGAGGAAGTGGCCCATGTGGAGGGTGTGAGGAAAGAAGCCCCTGGGGGGGGGTGGGTGGGAAGGTACGGGGTGGGTGGGGGGGGTGTAGGGGGGTGCACATGGTTCTCTGTACCCAGGGAGCTTGTGGTTCTCTCTCTGCTCTAGAGTGTGGGGGCAGGCTGAAGGCTGAAGTGCAGACCAAAGAGCTCTACTCCCACGCCCAGTTTGGGGACAACAACTACCCAAGCCAGGCCCGCTGTGACTGGGTGATCGTGGCGGAGGATGGCTACGGTGTGGAGCTGATATTCCGGACCTTTGAAGTGGAGGAGGAGGCCGACTGTGGCTACGACTACATGGAGGCCTTCGATGGCTACGACAGCACGGCGCCCCGGCTTGGCCGCTTCTGTGGCTCGGGGGTGAGTCACGGGGTATGGGGCTGGGCAAAGCATGGTGATTCAGGGCAAACAGGCCCATCTGGGCTTAAGTCCCAGCTGCCCTGCCAGTCACGGGCAACAGCCAGGAGGCTAGATCTGCAAAGAGGGAAATGCGGAGAGTAGTCCCAGAGGTGCCTGGGGAGGAAGCCGGGGTGGGTTCATGAAGGCCTGGTACTGAGGTCAACTATGTCAGAGCATCGCTCCTTGGTCTTTCCTCCTATTTTGCAAAGGATTCTCTCTCTCACCACCTGTTTTTATTTGGCCTCAGGCTTTTAAGATTGTTTAATCATACTTTTATGGATTCCATATTTTCAGTTCCCCCCCAAGCAAAACTAAATGCCTATGAGGATGACGATAATCACTTTTACTATAAGCACAGCAGCTATGCTCAAGGCCATCATTGTCTGTCTCATTGTCACAGGGAAGACTTGTTTTGTTCACTCTTTCCCCAGCACCCGGTGCAGGTGCTGACATCTGGCTCGTGCTCAGTGAACGTGACTGGACATGTCAGTGCAGTGTCTGGTCCCCGTAGGGTTGTACCACAATGGCGACTGCCCCCCTGCTGCCTCACCCCACCCCCAACCCCGACCCAGCGCTCAACCCCCTCCTATTCTCTACTCCAGGGCGGCCACTCAGGTTTCTCTGCTACTGGCTGGACTTACATGAAATCATTTTGTAGTCACGAGTGCTTCATGTGCTAAACAAATTAAAGCCAGCATTTCTAAGTCTCTTAATTTCCCTTCATCTTCCCTTCCCTTGACCCCAAAGAAAGGATGACAAGGCCTGATGTACCAAGGGGTGCCTTTGACGCAGATGCAGGCGCCGCTCAGGTGCGGGTTGGGTGCCGGCCTGCTGTGACACAGTCAGTCACACCACTGTTTTGGTTTCCCAGTACAGGTAAAAGTATGTCTCCACTCTACTGTCATCTGTTAAGTGTGCAAAAGCATTATGTCTAAAAACAACCTACATATCTTAATTAAATGTGACAGAAACAAAACGTGAGCACATGCTGTTGGAAAATGGCGCCAGAGACTTGCCCGATGCAGAGTGCAAAAAAGCTTCCATTTGCAAAAAGGGCAATATCTGGGAATTTGTGATAAAATGGGGTGTCCCTGTAAAGTCCTTCAAATGGCGGGGCTCACACATCGAGAAAGACCTAGCAGGGTCCTGAGCACTGAAGTATATGGAATCTGCAGGCAGCACCCTCAGCCCCAATGCCCACTCACCCCCCACCCTTCTGGTGCTTGGGATAGGACATAGGCCTGAAAAGTGGTCTTTGTTTTACACCTCCTGGGAGACACCCAAAGGTGACCCTAGAGCTGGGTGGCTCTGGCACATGCTTTACAGCCAGCAAGACCTGAGTTTGGGTCCTGCCTCCCTGCGTGAACCCAAGTCTCAGCTTCCTCAAGCATAAAATGGAGCTACCCCCTGCCTTGCTAAGTTGTTGGAAAGAGAGTATGAGATACACTATCTCAGAGTGCCTACAGCAGTGCCTGGCCCAGGTGCCACATGGTAAATACAGATGCATATGAGCCGCATGTCTAGGGTTGCCTTGGAAGATGTGGCGCCCGGGAGCACCGTGGACTAGGACTCACAAAGCTTCTCTTTGGAAAAGAGCTTGTCTCGATGCCTTCAGAGCCCCTGGTGCAGGGATGCCGCCAGCCAGCGGGGTGTGAGGTCGGGCTCATCCTCCTTCTTTTAAACTCCAACCACAACCAACTGACTAAAAAGTCTCCCTGCTTTTCCTTCCTCCCTTCCTTAGCCGTTGGAAGAAATCTACTCTGCAGGGGATTCGCTGATGATTCGATTCCACACGGACGACACCATCAACAAGAAAGGCTTTCACGCCCGATACACCAGCACCAAGTTCCAGGACGCCCTGCACATGAAGAAGTAAGGCCGCTGGGCCTGAAAGACAGGAGCTGAGAATGTTTTTCAAACAATTGCACCTTGTGAATTTGCCCTAAAACAGTGTACAGTATTTTTCTCCAGCAAAACTTTAAATACTCGGAGGTATGTATTTGCTGAAGTTTGGCCAACAAGGAGGAGAGAAAATGTTCCTTTGATTCTGGAAGCAACATTATCCACGGGGGACACTCACAGATTAAGGTTTGAAGTCACTGGTCATTCAGGCCTTGCTGGTTTATACTCATTCTTGTTCCTCGCTACTATGGGGCAGGAAGCCACCCTCGGTCGGTCATTTCTCTGTTTCTGAACTAGCTCCCAAAGGTGCCCGGTGCTGCGAGCATGTTGTGGAGATCGGGCTGTCTTCGGTCTACACTGACAGAATAAAAGTGTAACCATAGATGATTTGTTGCGCACAGCGTTGGCTGAGGACTTTTGCTTTCTCTCTGCCAGGAAACCTGAGAATGTGGACATCAGAACACAAAAAGGCATCCCAGTCAGCAGTGCTCAGAGGGAGTGTGAGTAGGAGAGTGAGTCATTCTCAGGTATTTCTCTGCATCACCAGTGCTCCTCGCCCTTCTGGCCTCCCCCACCCACATTGCGCTGGGGGCAAAGGCATCTGCTGTGAGGTCCAGCACGACAGCGGCTGGTGCAACCCCCCCAGCTTCCCGAGAAGAAGGCATCCTGCTTCCTCCTGATAGTCCTTCCTCGCTAACCTTGAGACGGCCCCACCTGTGTTTGGGATTCCATGGCCTTAAGAAGAACATTTCTTCCTCCAGTTTGGAGGCACTTGCTGTGGTTAACCTTGACTCCTTGACAACCACTGCAAACTGCATCTGCAAGACGTGCAAAGACATCTTCTGAGGAATCATTCAGGTTCCCTGTGGAGTGGATGCTGTTGAAGACTGGTTCACTTCAAGGAACATAAGATTCATCACCTCATGGGACAAGTCCAGCTAGGACTAACTCCCGGTTATTCAAAACCAATCCCATTAATTTGTGCATCGGTAACTTCGCTCAGACAAACGAGTATTCAATCACCAACTTGCAATCAGAATTCACAACATTTGGCACTTGTTCTTGAGAAGTATAGAGGATGTTGTTTACATGATTTTAGAACCTCCAGTTGTACTTTAAACAGTGAGGTAGTTTTGAATGGCATTTCATTAAGGCATCTATGGGCATTATGAGCTAAAAGCTGTGGTATGTTAGCTTTAAAAGAGTATTTATGTTGGAATAATTTTAAAATAATGTTTACATAATCGTAAGTCCTGTTTGGCTGTTATTGAACATGGGACATCACAATGAGCGCCCAGAATCTCCCAAGTACCAGAATTCCTTTGGGATGAATCAACATCATTTTGAGCAAAATATTTGCAAAAAGAGAAAAGGTTATATTTTTTAAAAATCAGAATATACCCCCAGAGGACTATGTCTAATTTAAAATGATTGTTGGGATTTAAAAAAATGAAAAGAAAAATACAAAGAAAAGTAGAAATGCATGGGGATATTTTTTCCTTAAAACAGAAAAAAGTCAAAGTATTATTAATAATAATATATGTCTGTATATATGTATGTATGTAAAGGATCAGCTGTCAGAGCCTTAATCAACGCAGTGTGACGAATGCCGAGCTGCTGACTGTAGCTTTACCGGGCAGGCCTCCTGACCAGCCCTCCAGTCCTTGAGTCTCCTTTCACCAAGCTTTCTCGGTCTTTCCTGGACCGGGAAGGAGGTTCAACCTGCATAATCATATTGTGATATATTCAGACCCTAGCCCAGGGGATCTTTGATTCCATCAATGAAACAGCCTGTCTGGCGGTGCAGATCTTATAGGCCTGTTAAGGTAGATTGCATTTTTTGGGGTTCTTTTTGTTGGTTGGTTTGTATTTTCTGGGGTTACATTTTGTCTCATCTGTCCAAGTTGAGACTAAAATCAGGATGCCTCGGGTGGCAATGAAGTCTCTCTTTTCAAGGATGTGAACATTCTGTAGCTCCAACCTTCAGAAGGCTGAGCAAGATGAACAAATTCCCTGGAAAACTGAGAGGGAGTCAGAGACAGAGTCAGCTCTGCCTTAGCATTTGCCACCCTCATGAAACAATGGTACTTATTTTATCTTTAGTACGAGTATTTTCCAAACACACAACTCCAACAATTATCAACCCGTGGCCAATGTGAAACAATGGGCCTCTTGTGAAAACCCTCATTTAGGCCTTCTGTGAGTGACGTATTCATGCAACAACAAGCACTGATTCAGCTGGGCTGACCAGCCTGTTCCCCTGAAGCTCGTTGTACCCCCAGGAACTGGCACTCCAGGCAGCTCTGCAAGGGACCGCATGGCTGGCTGGCTATGAGCAGCAGAAAGACCCAGGCCCTTTCCTTGCCCCTTCAAAAGCCAGAGCGACCTTCTTGCCCACATCCTGGATCAGATGAAGGAGCCAGGGGACATTGCTCCAGGCTTGCTCTTTATTCTTTATTGGGTGCCCAGCCTTGGGGGTGTCACAGCGCTCCAATACCAGCTCAGGTTCTAGCATTATCTTGACGACCTCACAAAATATATGAGGCCTGGGTCTTCAACCTGGTCCAATCCAGTGTAATCTGTCCTAGCAGAAGCTAGAAGCTGGATCCCAGAACAGGGATCCAGAACTATCCAGAACTTAAATTTCCAGAACTATCTGTTTTAGCCTGTGGAATTTCTCATATTACTCATGGAATGCATGGCCTGTTTAACTCATGGGTAAAATCTTGTTATCCACCAAATTCACCTGGGATTTGCCATCAATGTGGCCCATCCAATAAGTCTTAAATAATGCACGGTGTGTCTACTGTTGAGTTTGTGAACAAGTGTTCCCTTGGTTTCAGCAGATGTTTTAAAATTTCCATCATAGCCCGAACTTCTGAAAAATTTCCCAAATGCCTAAAAGGTTTCTTTTAAAAAGAGAAAAACTGTGTAGAGTGTTATCTATAAACATATTGTATTTTTTATTTTGTGTAATTTTACATTTCATGGTCAGCTTCAAAGAGAAAGTGCAGAGGAGTTAACCTAAGTCCTTGTCTAGGATTGTTTCATTAAAGAATGTGGATTCATCCGTGTGTCTGGGTTTGTATTACTAGTCCAGACACGATTGGTCTCCTGGGTGATACTCTTCTCCAATACCACAAGAACTGGGGGTGGGGGGGGGAGAAAAAAAAGGGACCTTCTCTACAGCATTCTGCTCTAGTGAGTGTGTGTGCCTGGCTCAGAACAGAGCTCCCTACAGCACCCCAAAGCCATGAGCAACGCTAACGATGGCTTCCCAAGTGGTCGCCTCACTTGGCCACAAATAGGCTGAACGTCTGATTGCAGCTTGTAGAGATGGTCGCAGCCAGGTGAGGTGCCCCTCACAGCCCCCTCCTCTCCTCCACCTGTCTGTGGGCCTGTGGAGGGCTCCCAGAGGTGCCTGCCCTCTCTCTCTCTGGACTCTGGGGGACCCTCCTTCCACTCGCCCCTTCAGGACTTGGGAAGATGACACATGGACACTCTAAGAGGAACCTGTCCCCCAAGAGGAACCTTGTAAATCATCCCTAAATGGGATAATTGAGCTCCTGCAATGTAGCAAATGGAGTCCAGGACTCATTTCCTGTGGGGAACCTGATGGACAGTCATTCCCGACACCAGGAAGAGTCTCTGTCTAATCAAGGCACTGCTTTAGGTTGACTAGATGAGGTTTGGGGATTCTTAGGGGTTTGTGGGCTCTATCAGGAAAAAGTAATGTGGGACCATGTTTTTAGAATACTCAGATTGGTTTTAGTGCCAACCCCTTTAACACGTGTGACTGTTTTGTGCTATCCGTAGGGTGCCAAGGTTGTATGGCTTTTCTGCCCTCTTTTAGTCACTGGTGCCTAAAGGATAAGCCCCCATGGTGGGCACGTCACTGATGCATCAGTCTGCATGGGGTAACTTGTGCTGCAACAACAAGAAACTCCCAAGTTTCAGGGGCTCTCGAGAAGAAAGACTTGTTCCTGTCTGGTTTCTGGAAGCTCTTTCATATCATCCTCCATCAGGACAGGGCCGATGGAGCCTACCTCAGCTCCAGGGCTCTGCATTTGCTCTTCCCCCTTCCCGGCCCCCTCTCATCTCTCACAGGCACCCTAAATGTCATCTCTCAGGCACGGCTAGGGTGCCCACTTCCCCAGTTACACTGCTCAGTTTTCCCTTGCACCCCATTTGCGCTCTCCTGGAGGCTCTTACTTGTTCTCCTGATTGTTGTCCATCTGACCTTGTAGATATATATTCCCTAAGGCCCAGAACAGTTGCTAGAAAAATGCTTAATATATTGTCCTTTAGAAAGTATCAAAAAGGGACCTCCCTGGTGGTGCAAGAGGTTAAGCACAGCACTGTGAAACTGTCCGCAGCCACTGCAGCACGAGTTCGATCCCCGGCCGGCCAGTGAGCCACCCTCATGGCCCAGCAGACCTCTCCTGTCTTGCCCGCTGCTCCCCTCAGCAGTGTATTTCAGTCAGTCTGCCTGTTCTGTTCCCCACTCTGTCTTTGGTGAATCCTTTCACTCCCTGCACCTCTGGTCTGTACCCCAGTTCTGGTATACATAAACAAATAAATTAAAAAATAAAAACTTTTTAAAAATTTTAGAAAAAGAAGACATCAAAAAGACTTGTTCATAAATGATGGAATGTACTCATTTAAATGGCCAAAATATTGGCTTTAATCCTGTTATTTTGTTATCATGGACTCCAACTCTTTACTCTTTAAAATAATGAACTAACAGAACTCCTCAACAATAGAAGCAGCCCACATCAAGGGCTTCCTCCAGCTCAAGGAGGGTCCCCACTCTCCATGGAGAACGGAGAGTGGGTGAGGTCAAACTCACCAATGGCAGCTCCCTGACTAGAGAGTATGGTCGTTGTGTGGAGTTATCTACAGCCCTGCCCCCCAAACAGTGTGGCTCCAACACCCATCTGCCTCCCAGGCATCCTCTGCTGGTGCTGGTAAATGTTGCCTCCATCATTGCTAGGCTGGGGCAGAGCTGCTGTCTGTCATCTGGGGAGGGAGCAACCAGCCTCAGGCTGTATAATCCATTGTTTCTAAAGAGCTGCCTGTTGCAGAAACCAAGCCAGCTGAGTTCTTCACTGAGATGGAAGGCATCTGAAAAGTAAGAAGGGTGAAAGATGTAGGTAAAGAGGGCGGATGGCCCAGCCACAAACACAAGCCACGGCCAGAGGTCATCTGCCCTGAGGGATGGGCTGAGGACTTGGCTACTCCCCTCACCATAAATGGCTTGGCTTCAGAACCACCTCTTGCCTTCTCACCCTTGATTTCCCAGTTGGACATTTCTGCAAATGCAAGACACCAACAAATAACACATAACCATCAAGAAAGGAGCTTGCCCAGGGCAGCATTTGGAAACAATTCTGGGGAAACTGTCGGAAATGGTAAGTAAGAACTAGCATCTTTCTCAATCTAACCTTCATAACTCCCAGGTTGTTAAAGCTCATATCTCCAAATTTAAATATAATTATACCTTGGTACAAAGATATCAAGATGTTTGTTTTTTAATTATTTTCTAATGCAAATAGTAATCATTTTTTAAAAAAATTCTCATCAAATATTTGCTGATTTCACTTTTTATTTTAATATTAAGGTTTTGTTATTAAAACCCCACATACAACAAAGACTGCAAAGAAGATGTTTCAGCTAAATTTGTTTCCAGTTGAAGCCAAGTGTCTGATCAATGACGTTATCTTTATTTGTTCAATCTGTCTCTGTTGCATTATCGGACATCCACAAGATGCATCAGAAAACTTCCACCTGTCTTATAGACTGGTGACACATAATTAGTTGTGACTCAATCAGATAATGTCTACTAAGTCAGGAGGAAAACACAAGAATTCTTTATTAGAGAGATTACTTATCAACGAGACTGCAGTAAGGAAGGTCTATGACCTACCTTGACCTATGCTGGCCAGGTGGTGACCGCCAGAAACCCATCTTGGCCTGAGTTCCCACACCCTTGATGGAGGAATGATAGTGTTCCCTTTATGAGGAAGTTATGAGAGCAATGTCACCCTCACTATGGTGAATGATTACTCCATCTGATTCCTTTCCCTCACAATTAGTGAACCCATAGAATTGTCAGTCATTGGGATCTCAGTCACTGAGATCTGAAAGTGCCTTAGGAACCATTATATAGATGCTACATAGCACTTAGCCTAGCAGAAAGTGTATTGGATCGAATTCTAGTCCTTTGAGTATTGCTAATCTATGCGTGCAAGTCCATCTAACAAGAACTTCCTAAGTGACTTCCCTCTGCCTCAGTCCCTCAGGAGTATAATACCACATGATCCCTCATTTATTCAGAGTATTTATAGTTGTTTTTTTATTTTATTTATCTTTGTGTAGAAGAACTGGGGTGTAGGCCAGAGGTGTGGAGGTTGAGAGGATTCTCCAGAGATAGAGTGGGGAGCAGAACAGGTGGATCTACTGAAATACACTGCTAAGGGGAGTCAGGAGAGGTCTGCTGCGCCATGTGTGAGCTCCCTGGCCTGCGATCTAACTCAGGCTATAGCAGTGATAGTGCTGACACTTAACCTCTGGACCACGAGAGAGACCCAAGAGTATTTATAGTTGACTAGAGCTGCTACAGTTGTTACTTCCTTTGAATTTATCCATTGGGATGATCAGGGCAAGTTAATAGTATGTCCCATTTGAGGATGGAAAAACCAAGCCTGGAGAACAGATTTGTTAGGTAAAATGGAGAGCAGAGAGTTTGAGTGACTTTTTCAAGGCCACAAAGCTACTAATTGACTCAATCTGGACTCAAATCCAGGTCTGGTGTCTCCAAACCCAAAGTTGCCTCACCCCCCCAGCTGACTTTCTAAGAGGCAGTGTGTCAGATTCTTCTCCACCCAAGTGTATGCAATGCTTTTCCCTCCTGCAAGCATTGTAGTGTGTTTTTATAATATATGAATGTCTTTCTGAAACTGGCCAAGCTCTTTGTCATCCAAATGTTGGTAAACAGCACATGCAATGGCCCACGGGTTGCTACTCCCTCCCCCTGTGCAGTCCCCCCAAAGGAAGCATTGTGTTGGGCCTGCTGACATCAGTACCCAGTACTCACTGATGAGGTCAGGCTCTGCATTCAGTGCAGTGACCACCAGTGTCTTTGCAGCATCTGTGGGCTTGGATGATGTTAAGAATAAAGGGTAGTAGGGCCTCCCCTGGTGGCGCAGCAGTTGAGCGCTGGACTGCGAAGCTGCCCGCAGCCTCTGTGGCACCGGTTCAGTCCCTGGCCACCGGAGGAGGGTCCCACATGGCACTTAGACCTCTCCTGCCGCCCGCTGCTCCCCTCAGCAGTGTACTTCGGTCCTTCTGCCTGTTCTGCTTCCTGCTCTGGCTCTGTTGAATTCTCTCACCCTCCAGAGCTCCTAACTGTACTCAGTGCTTGTACAAATAAATAAATAAATAAATCTCTCTAAAAAAAAAAAAGAATAAAGGGAAGTAGTTAGGTCACTTGGGCAAGAAGATGCTGACCTAAGGTGGCCCATGTGGTCCTTTTGTTCTAACCTTGCCTAGAGGAGAAAATGGGCTGTGACCTCGGGGCTCCACTCTCTCCACAGAATCTATGGTGTGGAGGCCTGTGGAGTGGTGTCACCAAATATCTAGGTTCTGGTGACAGCTTTTTGTGAACCTGGGTGAGCAAGTCTACATTCTTGAACTTTGATTTCTCTCCTGATCAAGCCAGGGCCCACTATGCTAAGGGCCAGAGAAATGAACAAAACCAACACTGAAGCGTGAGAGTTGGGTGGGGCCATCTTCACTGAAGGATGTGATTTTGGGGGCCAGTGGCAGAAAGAACTACACATTTTAAAAGCTTAAGACATTTTTAGTTCACAGAGGAGTTGCTCATTCACTAATCCATCTGAACTCCAACCTACCAATATTTTGCTAAAATAGGTATTTCATCAATTATATACATATTGTATAGATTGGAACTATCTCTTCTAGAATCATCTTTTCACTCATTTGGCCTGTTTTAAGAGAGTAGCTCTAACTGTTCTCACCAGGTAATGTGGCCATGAGGTTGTTTCTGATGAGCCCCTGGGTCTTAGTTTCCTCTTCCGTAAAATGAAGATTGTGAGATAGATGATCTTTGAGGCACTTCAGGTTTGTAAGGTTAAGATTCTTCTGAATTCTATCAATATAATCCTTCCCAATATAACTACAGTGGGATAACATTAAATTTAACAACTTAGCAAATTTGTTGCCTCTGGAATGGCAGGGCCTAGTCTTGGAAGGTTTCGGGAAGATAAGGAGCTGAAGAATAAGTCAGGTTCTAGGGGGCAGAAGGTTAGAGCTGAGTGAGGTCCATCCAGGGGTCACTAATCAGGAATGGCTAGACATGGGGGCCTGGACTCTGGAGAGTAGAAACAAGACTACTCCAGCCAGGGGACTATAGGGCGGAGAGCATCACCAGCTGTGTCAGAGAAGTGTCCCCCTTTGTTCCAGGCTGGGAAGGGACTGGACAACCTGGAAAAACTAGAATGGTCGAGCCCAAACTGGAGTGACAGGGAGGAAGAAGGAGCCCCCAAAGGCCCTCACTCAAACAAGTAGGCCCCAGGATAGGCTAACAATGTGGTGCCTTGGTGAGCCCCCAATCTTTAAATATTGACTCCATGTTTGGGGGAGAGATGAGGCCAGGTGCAGAGTGAGGGAGCAGGAACCATTTTCAGCACTTGGTCACATTTCTAGTACTGTGTTTGCTGCTCTCATGGATTGGAACCCCTCAGGCAATAGTTTCGCTGCCTGATGCCTTAATTTGATGCTGGTGGAGGACCTGGTGGGGGTGGGGCGGAACTGGGGGTAACACTGGCTTGATGTTGAGGGAGAAACTTGTGACTTCAGCCTCCCCTGCTCCCCTGACCTTTTTTGGGGCCAGGATTGGGGAGCAGAGACTGGCTGACTGAGCCAATAGGATCAGTAAAATCTTTTGGACTCTGCCAGGGTCAGGGACATTGGTGGAGGGGTCAGGAGCCTGGCTGACCATTTCTGGGAGCTCCAACATTTCCATCTCTTTTCCAGAGTTTTTCTCTGAACTTCACACTGCCGGCCAACATGGTAAGTTCAGCAGCACCATTCATTCACCAGACAGGCAGCAGAGATCTGCACAGAATTTACCCTGGGCCCCAGAAGGCCAGCACCTCAGAGACCTCACCTAGAGTGAGGGGTTACACAGCTCTTCAAAGGTGTTGGGGGTGGGGGGTGGGGTGCTGAGTGAAATATTTTTAATTATAAAAATTATAGATGCACATTTGGAAAAGAAAAACAGAAACTTCAAGTACCTAAATTTCCAACAGCATGAAACATTGATATTATTCTTTCCAATCCTGTTTGACTTTATAAAAATGTTTAGTTTTGCTGACTGTATGTCATTGTGTCCTTACTCCACATATAATATTAGATAATCAATGTTTCCCATCAGCCTTTATAACCATAACTAAGGACGGTGATATATTTTCACAAGCCATTTATTTCTTTAACTGATTCATTACAATTAGGAATAGTTTTGTGATCAACACAGTTATAGCTAAATCTGTATGCACTTAAGGTGATGATTTCCTTAAGATATATTCTGCCAGGAAATTATTGGGTCCTCAAGAATGTCCGGTTTATGGCTCTTGATATTCAGTTGCTAGGGAACATGGAGATTTGGGGTTAAAGAGGGTGTACGGTTTCACATCGGAGCTGATTTTCCACCTTCTGCTCTCGTATTGTGTAGAGCCAACACAGCCAGAGCTGTTTTCTAACCTTCATGCTGCTGTGCTTGAGCTAGGCATTTTCCTGGCCCAGGTTTTTTAGTGGGTTTGGCTATGCCAATTTTTTCTGATAAGTTAGAGGGTTATTTAAAAAGAGTAAGTTGATTCCACCTGGAAGATCAGCGTGGCATAGTGATTAAGTGCAGAGACCCTGGAGCCAAACCACTCCAAACCAGTGTGACCTCACACAAGTCACTTCACTTCTCTGTGCTTGCTCTCTTATTTGTAAAATGGGGATCACTATAGTCCTGCTTCACTGGCTGCTGTGGACAACAAATGAGCTGATACAGGGAAAGTGCTTAAACAGCCTGGCACATGGAAAGTAGTTCACAAGCACTAGCTGACACAAAATCAGGGGGGTGTAAGGGCAGAAAAATCCATCTGGAGAGAGAGAAAGAAGCAAACAGGCAGAAATGAAAACAGGTAAACCCCATACTGCCCGGAATTGGCGAGATCCCAGGAGGGATGGCTTTTGGGCTTAACAAGTTCTCAATTCCCAGCTCTGATGTTGGAAAAAGCCAATTTCCTGCCACTCATGCATCCTCACAGTTAACTCCTTTTTTTTTTTTTTTTTTTTTTTTTTGACTAAAGCCAGTCCAAGTGAATTTCTGTAATCTGAAGACAAAATGTCTTCCCCCAAAACAATATCCAATGCTTCCTGTTACCCTGAAAAATAGAATTCTTTAGGCAAATGTGGCATTAAGATAATGTGGGGGAGGCAGGGTAAGACTGCACATATGTAGGTGCAAGTGTAACCATTTAAGTAGCCAGTGTGAATGCCTGGTATTGATTCCCCCCCCTTCCATGGGCCTTGATGGGTGGTTGGGAAAGAGATCTAGGTTTAGAATTCAAATACCTGAGTTCAGGGGAGATTGACGATGCTGTGGAATCTTAGACAAGACCCATAACTCCTCTGAGACCTATTTCATTTTTTTGTAAATAGAGACAATAATTGTCAAAAGCCCAAGCCCCGGGGACTCCAGTGTGCTCACTGAGTTGACAAGAGGATTAAACATACAATTAAATACCTAACAAAGCCTTGCCAAGTTTAAAGGAATGACAAAAGCTTACACTTCCGGTGCTCATGTGATCCTCATAACAACCCTAGAGGTAGGTACTAATATCCCTCTTTTATAAATGAAGAACCAAGGCCCTTTAGCTTGGGAGTGTGGAAAAATCTGCACCCACTCAGGCAGTGTGAACCCAAAACCTACCTCCTCACTCCACACTCCACCACCTAGTGTAACTGACACGGTGAGCGGCTCTCGCAGGACTTTCTTTCTGAGATGGGCCGATTTGAGATGTGCTGATTCATGTAAGACTCTTATCAGAAATGTTTCATCAATGGGTGAGACCCAATGGGTGCGATCCAGAGTCCCTCTTGAGTAGAAATGTTTTCATGGGATGTATTTGTTCATAGTGCAGCGATCCTGAGCCTGGCTAAGTTACAGCTCCAGCACCTGCCCCTGCTTCATTGCACCTTTGAGGACAACTAAGGCTTCCCCAAAGAGCCTTTCCTTCACCAGCATTTCTACTTTCTTTCTGCAAAAGGGACAAGTAGGCCCAAAGTGTGTAGGGAAGGCATGGTAACCAGGGCCCAGAGAAGGCCTTTCTCAGTTGTATCCATAAAATAGATTATGGCAAATCCACAGGGTGAATGAAGAGAAACTCCCCTGAATTTCTGAGTCTGCTCTCCTTGGAGCCCAATTTCATCCCAATTCTTACCTGGGAAACAACCAAGTCAAGTTCTATTTGGCAGTTGCTGTTTGCTGTTTTTAACAGAAAGTTTAGCAAGGGGTGGAATTTTGGCAGTTGTAGCTTAACCCGTGACAGACTACCCTGAGGACAGTGTGTTCTAGAGGCTTTCTTTTATTCAGATGGATGTTCTTTTTCCACACAGACATCCTCCCCAGTTGTAACGGATGGGCCAGAAGCAGTAAGTAGACCCTGAAACTACAGTGAAATGGTCATTTGTAAAATGGAGATGAGGGTGCTCTGCTCGTTTCGAGCCCCTGTCTTGAAGATTAGCGTGTGTCATGTGAACTGTCACCAAGCACAGAATCTGGCTCAGATATTGGTCTTATGACCAACTCAGCTGCAAAGTGAGGGAAGAGTGTGCAAAATCACAGCTGGATTTGATACAGACTGGCCACAAATATGTGTGTGCTTTCTGTGTGCGTCCTGATGCTGTGGGCAAGCAGGGGAGACATCCCTCAGGTGGGCTCAGGGCTTGGGATGCCTGGAAGGGAGCTGAGGGGCTTCTGGGGTGCTGGCCATGTTCATCCTGTGACAGGTAGTCATGCATTTCCATGTGTAAGTTATATATGAAAGTCGCTCATTTAGGGGAATCCAAATTAAATACTCAATTAAATACATAACAAAGCCTTGCCAAATGTGAAGGATTTTCCTTGATATTCTTGATAATCTGCACATCTGAAAACTTACGTGACTGCACATGTGGCTATCTCTAGTCAGATCAAAGCAAAGTAGGAATTTGAATATTCAGTAGTGAATAAATTTTAAAAATTCATATCAAAATGATGTGGACTATCATACAACCCTTTTCCTTTTTGCCACAGTGACAGGCAAATGTGACATCTTGTTGCTTTGAATTTTAGCTCCACTTAGCCCAGGTTGATGAGACAGTTGTACTTTTGGCCTTAGAAGTGGCCTCTTTCTATCTTTTGCTCATGTTTCTGCCTGATTATCACCCATTTCCGGTTGAGTTAAACGTGGAAATTAAATCCTGTGAAAATGAGGCAGTCATCACGCGTGTGGCAAACATTTTTTCATAGACCTTGTTACCATTTTGATGTTACTTAGGACATTCAGGGCTCATGCAGGCTTTTATCTTGTTTTATTTTTAATTGATTGAGCCTTTCCTTTGCTCTTGGTGAACCTGAACCTGCGTTTCAATCTGTGCCAGGACTGTGGGCCATCTCTCGGGCTGGCAGCAGGCATCCCATCCCTGGTGGCCACCGCCCTGCTGCTGGCTTTGGTACTGACTCTGATTTGCCGACGAAGGAGCAGCCACAGAGAGGCCACTGAGGTGACTGGTAGCTCTTTTGGGTCTGGGTACTTGGGGCAGGAATGCGTGTTTTTTGAACTGGTTTGGGTGAGGGTATTGACACTTACGTGTTTTCCTGAGGGCACATGGTTGGTGTTCCTGTGCCTCCTTTTCTATCTCAGACTCATGACATTATGCTCCAGGTGGAGCTGGTTAGCCACACAGCCCTCGGGTCCTGCGAGGAAGTCTCTTGGCAACAAGGATGGCAGTTGGTTAGAGGGATGTTTGTTGCCATGACAAACACGTGTGTGTACAGTGGGTTGTGTTCTCTAGAGCTGACAAACAAAAGGGCACACGCTTCCCAAAGAAAGGGTGGAGATCATCTTGAGAAAATAGCAGGCAAACAGATGCTAAGGAGTCTCCGGCAGGGCTATCCCCATCAGAAGAGTGGATTGAAGTATCCTATTTTTATTTGACCTTTTCTCAAATCTGAACATACATTGGTCACAAGAGCCTCTAAATGGTAGGTACCCTTCCAAATGGGTAGATTGCTCTGGAGACCATGTTCAGAATTCAAAGACCACCTAGACTATATACAGAAAGCTTCCATGATTGTGATACAAGGGTATTGTGTGAACTCTGGGTAATACTCCCACTCTCTACTTATGAATATTCCTGATGGTCCTCACGCGGGTGATCAGTCCCAGGGAGATAGAAATCCTGGGTTCTAGCCCTGCTCTGCCACTTCATCATCTATATGATCCTGGACAAGTGGCTTAACATTTTCCGTGCCTTGATTAGTTCAACCCCAAAATAAGAGTCATAA